>NC_138075.1:66930657-68130657 GCF_964212035.1 Myotis nattereri
TGGTCGGCAAACCGTGGCTCGTGAGCCACATGCGGCTCTTTGGCCCCGTGGCATGGGCCACGAAGTTTCTATCGCACTGCACATGCACACCCGCACGTGGTAGTTTGTGGAAGAGCCACACTCAAGGGGCCAGTTTGCCGACCACTGTCCTAATGGAACTCATTTTATGTCCCAGAATACAGGTCCTGAGTGAAAATGTCCTCTTTAGGCACTCACATTAGAAACGATGGTAGGTTTGCATTGCCGTCTGGTAAAGGGATCCATCTGTTGGTTTTTCATGTTGTGACTTTCAGCCTGAAACAGAAAGCATGCATTACAGAACGGTGTCTCCTTTCCCCTCCTCTCATCATGAGCTCACATATAAGTAACAGTCTTTGCAAGGGCCTGAAAAAGTCAAAGCTGTCTATCCCTCTTTTCCCCTCAAGATACCAAAGCAGACATGGGGACCACCACCTAAGGAACAAAACTGGAAACAGATAAATACCTGTGGAAGAATCTAAGGATGGGGAGGGGTAAGACATAGCAGAAGACTGCTGCTTTTCATTATAAATTAATATGTAAACTGAATGGGTGTATGTATACATACGTACAGAGCACATATGTGTTAAGTGAACACATTATTGCAATAATTTAAAAAATAAACCCAAGTAAGATGTAGAGAGGATTTCATATCATTTTACTATCTGAAATTATGTTCAATGATCCAGATAAAGTTGTCTTACTCACCACAAGGGCCTTCTCAGACTCCACAATATTCCATTCCCGGTTCCGCTGGTTGATGTAACTAAGGGTGAAGAAGAGGAATGAGTCAGTGGGCTGTGAAGCGAGGAAGGGAACCACTGAGTTGACCTCAGAGAGGTGAGGAGCCAGTGCAGCACAGCGTGTACAAGGCCACAGGCTCACCTGATCACTGTGGCAAGGTTTGTGGACCAAGGATAGGAACCCAATCAAAACAGGCTCTGTAACACACCTAATAGCAGATATGTTCTTGGTCCGCTGGCGGTCCAGGGCCTCTGCCCGCTCCTCCAGCTCATTCAGCTGGTCTTGGATTTGTTTGGCCTTGTCCTGATCCCCCAGGTCCTCTGCCATGGCCTGCACAGGGAGGAAAGTGTGTGATTTTGGCTACAATTTGTATCAAGTGTCACCTGACTTCCCGCACAGGCAAGCTACCTCACGATATGAACAAATGACAGGAGGTGTGAAATAACACTTAGAACTTATAGTAGTAACACGTTCCCATACAGCTACCTGGCTCTGGGGCTCTGCTAGTGTTAACGCCAGAACGCAGGCCCTATATGTCTCACTCACTGCAACAAGGCTCCCCTATCCTGATGTGAAGAATGGAAACCACCTACTGCAGCTGGGCGTGGCAAGACAATCCATCTGTTCAGACCTAGACTGATACTACCCTAGGGTCTATCTGATCACACACGAAACTGAAGTGATTAGAAAGTAAGACGAAAAGAACAAGCAAGATCAGTTTCAGTTTATAGAAAGGAAAATCCTGCCTCTGCTGACTCGCCAGGGTGAACAAGTCTGATTCTCACACAGCCTCAGAGGACAAGGAAAGAGGTCTGAGAGCAAGTCCTTACCTTTTCCTTTAGCAGCTGAGTCTTCTTCATGGCATAGTTAGGCGGAGCTTTCCTGAACCTTTCTTTCTCTTTTACAATCTGTACCAGAGAGGAGATACCAGCAGTGAAGTATTCCTAAACTATTTTTGGAGAGGCTAAGTGAGCCCATTTTGGAGGCAAGCAGCTAGTTAAAGGGGGGCTGCTCTTCCTACAGCAGTGTCATGCCCCAGAGAGAGCGAGTTCATTCCAAGGGGTACTATGCTGCTTCCGGGGTCACGGAGATTCTTCTGGGACAGTCTGAAGGAACATGCACCAATAAACAGCAGCAGCCCAGAGGCCTGGTACTGTAAGGCTAGCCACTGTCCAAGAGAACAGAGATCAAAGAATTTTACCAAAATATTTTGGAGGAAAAAAAACTCTTGAAGGACCAACCCTAGCAGAATACAGGTCCCTGAATCCTGAATACACTTCTATAGTCTAGTACTTCAAATGAGAATGTATAGAAAATACTCTGATAAACTATAAATAGTAAGAGAGCAGTATCAGCATTCCCTCATCCTCATGCAATAACAGCACAGCTAAAAACACCATGATGTAAGGAAGGAAGCCCTTGCCAGTTTGGCTCAGTGGCTAGAGCGTCGGCCTGCAGACTGAAGGGTCCCAGGTTGGATTCCGGTCAAAGGCATGTACCTCGGTTGCAGACTCCTCCCCAGCCCGGGCCCTCACCGGGGCCCCTGCAGGAGGCACCCAATTGATGTGTTTCTCTTACATCAATATCTCTCTCTCTCCCTCTCTCTTCCACGCTCTCTAAAAATCAATGGAAGATATCCTTGGGTGAGGATTAAAAAAAATGATGTAAGGAGGGAAAAGTCATGCTCTTCTCTAACACTGGTTCTTGATGAACCGCTAGGCTCTGAAGTTCAGTTTTCTTACCTCTTCAATGTCTTGATCATTAAATTTATAATTAAGAGCTTCTTTAATAGATAATTCCTTCTTATTGATTTCATCTAGAGTGGGCAACTGCATGCCAGCAGAAAACATCTGGACCAAAACATGATAAAAGGTTATATAATAAGTAATTTTGGAAAGGAACGCTGTAACCGTTTTCAGGAACAGCTAGGTGTTGTCTGCCCACTTACCGCTTCTTTCCACTTCATGAATTCGCTTTCAGTGAATTCTTGGTTTGAGACAAACTCTAGGCGGAATACCCGTTGGTCATTGCCATGCCTACATAAGAAAGAGACAGCATCTCCAAGAATATGTTGACAAGTACCAGCAAAGCAACCCTACCGGACTGTGTACCATCTATATCTGTGGTTCTCAATCCTGGCTACACTTTAGCATCATCAAGATTTATAAAAATTCTAGTGTCAAAGCACCTTTGTAGATAAACTGAATAAGAATCTCTGGGAGTAGGAACCAGGCACTGAAATTGACAAACAAACAAAGCCTCCCAGGTTGTTCTAATGTGCAGCCAAGAGTAAGAATCAGCCCAGCCGGCTGCCTCTGGCTGAGTGCTGACCTATGAACCAGGAGGCTTTTGGTTTGATTCCAAGTCAGGGCCCATGCCTGGGCTGCAGGCTTGATCACCAGTAGGGGGCATGCAGGAGGCAAATGATCAAGGATTCTCTCTCATCACTGATGTTTCTATCTCTCTCTCTCTCTCTCCCTCTCTGAAATCAATAAAAATTAAAAATAAATTTAAAAAAAGAAAGCTATGGACTTGGCCTGGTACTTCAAAAGTCCATTTATAATAAAATTTGTCACAGTCAATTGGCCTCCAGAATATGAGATACCATGGATATATTCCCTGGAGAGGAAGAACACTGTCTTTCTACTGACCCCTGTGCTGACAAAGTTAAGTGAATCAGTGCCATTCTCCTAGAGCAGTGGTCCTCAACCTTCTGGCCCTTTAAATACAGTTCCTCATGTTGTGACCCAACCATAAAATTATTTTCGTTGCTACTTAATAACTGTAATGTTGCTACTGTTATGAATCGTAATGTAAATATCTGATATGCAGGATGGTCTTAGGCGACCCCTGCGAAAGGGTCATTCGACCGCCAAACGGGTCGCAACCCACAGGTTGAGAACCGCTGTCCTAGAGACAGTCACTTGCTGCACATCATGGCCACTGCCCTCCCCAATTGGTTCTTTTCAAACAGAGCAATGGAGATAATGGGGATGGGAGAAGGAATGGGGAGGACTCCTAGAGAGCAAGTTAGGCCAGGGCAGAGCAATGTCTGTTACCTGCTACTTGCAGTGGTCCTGGCAAATTGCTTCTATACCAATGTGGGGCTTTAGGATCTTCAGGAGCCAAGAGGGCCGGGATGTGTGTGTGTGTATTTTGTTGTCACTGCTATCCTGATACTCAGAACAATGGCACATAGCAGACATTCAGTAAGTACCATGTTACCGAAGAGGAAACTAAGTCCAGAAAGGTGACCTGACTTGTCAAAGATCAGGGTAGTTAGTGCCAGTGCCACGTCCAGAAAGCAAGCCTCCTGACCATGCTCAGGAAATGCTTGTTGGGCTCTGCGAGGAGGTGGTCTTACAACCTGACTTTTTACTTCTATATGTCCTACCACTTCGTATCTCTGATTTCCCCTAGGAGAGACATATATCCTACTTTCTCTCCAGGCAACAGCATAATAAAAGTCCCAGAAAACCATCACATTGGGAGAGAGTAACAGCCCACACAGGCAGTGCCTGTTTGCAATGGGAGCAGAAGTGGCCACACAGAAACACCCCTCCTACCGTAGCTGTAGCCCTTTGTTTGTTCTGGTGCCACCAAGCTGGTAAACCTTGGCGGTTTCCACAACACCCGTGATCTCAGCAACCTAAGAGAAAGGACAGAGACAATATTCAAAACAGAGTCAGCTCTCCACACCACTCTCTCTTTGGCTCTACCTACCGACTGCAGACGAGTGACCCTGCACTGAGAGGAACTGAAAGGTGTCCTGGGCACCTTTCTCAGGTTTAGAACTGATGGCCAAACACCAGGAGCCTGTGTGCAGAGTAAGCGAGCACCAGGGGAGGAGGCAGTTAGCCTGTGGGGCTCCTGAGAAGCTTCCCCTCCAACTTAATCCTACCTATTGGGGGAGGTACGTGGAATTCCAGAGGTCAGTTTTATCAAATATAAAGATCATGGAGGTCAGTTCCCACTGCCAAGCTTTCCAGGGTAAGATATGGTAAGACCATACAACCCAGAACAAACGGGACTAGAAGACTAACAGATTTATGCAGTATCTCTTAGAGAGTAATTATATTTAAAACATGGATAACTGTCCAAGGAAAGAAACACCAACCCGGTAAACTGGTTTGCTGTTGTGGTTTCCAATGCCAATCCGTACAAAACATCCTGTGACAGTTTTAGCAAAGAAGGGCATATGACACCAACGTTCCAGCTTATGCCGTGATAATCGAACCCGATTCAGTTCTTCGGGTAAGGACACTGGTTGTGATTTCGGAGGGATCTCTTCTTTCCTGTGAGGAACGAAGGGCACTGGGAAAAGTGTTCATCATAAAAACTGATCCAGATAAAACTTAACAAAGTCAAAGTACATGTGCTGAAGGCAGTAGGAGAAATAAAGGAACCGACAGGAAAGAGTGGTCACAGGGCTTCAGGCCAAGAGCTAAAGGCAGGAACATATGTCTGGGCTAATGTACAGGGAACTCAGCTCCACAATTCAGGGTCCTGGACCAAACAACATTCAGAGACCAAACAGGGAGATTGTGGAAACTACACTAAGCTTCTCCTCAAAGAACCCACCTGTCCCAACTACCAGACCAAAATGTACACAAGCTTACTCTTCTTCTTCATCAGAGGATGATGTTCGGGATGAGCGGTCTGTCTTTTCACTGGATTTGTCATCTTCCTCCTCCTCCTCATCGTCAGAGTATACCTCACTGGTTTTTAATGGCTGTTTTTTGGCGAGGAGCTCAGCTAAAAAGAAAGGGAAAATGTTTACTTAGCTTCTCTCAGTAAGAAACTGGAACATTCTTCATCTTTGAAAAAGAACTAACACATTGAAAATGACTTGATAGCTCCATCTGCTCGGAACTGGATTGTGATGATTTGGATACATGAAGAAGTGAGACCCTGGCCAGTTTGGCTCAATGGGTGGAACATCGGCCTGCAGACTGAGGGTCGCAGGTTCAAATACAGTCAAGGGCATGTACCTTGGTTGCAGGCTCGATCCCCAGCCCTAGTCAGAGCGGGTGCAGGAGGCAACCAGTTGATGTGTCTCTCTCACATCAGTGTTTTTCTCTCTGTGTCTCTCCCCATCCCTTCCATTTTCTTTTTTTAAATATATTTTTATTGATTTCAGAGAGGAAGGGAGAAGGATAGAGAGATAGAAACATCAATGATGATAGAGAATCATTGATTGGCTGCCTCATGCACGTCCCCCACTGGGAACTGAGCCCACAATCCAGACATGTGCCCTTGGTCGGAATCGAACCTGGGACCCTTCAGTCCACAGGCCAATGCTCTATCCACTGAGCCAAACCGGCTAGGGCCCTTCCATTTTCTTTAAAAAAAAATCAATGGGAAAATATCCTTGGGTTAAGATTAATAAAACAAACAAACAGGAAAACAAACAACAACAAAAAATGAAGTGAGTTAAACCCGAGTTAAATCATTTAAGCACTAAATGTCAAGCCTCAGTAGACACAAAAAGGGCTGGAATACTGTTTCTAAGTGGGCAGAAAGGGTCACCAATTGTACCGACAACTGTTTTTCATTGCACTTAAGATACTTGACGATGGTCAGGAAAGATGGGGGGAAATTTTATGATGACTTCAGAGAATCTTTGAGTAAAACTTTAAATAGAAAGCAGCTACAGATAATTATGACACAAATGGGCATCACTGTATTCCAATAAATATTATTTACAAAAAGGTAGTTTATCAACTGCTGCTTGACGTAAAATATAAGGAGTGATTTCTAGGATATATAGTAAAGTGAAAAAGCAAGGTAGAGAAAAGTGTGTATGGAGTGCTACCATTAATCTAAGACAGTAGGTGAATCTGTGTCCTTTTGTTTAGGGGGGGAAAAGGAAAGATAAAAAAATTTTTCTAAGTGGTTACCTTTTATGGGAAGAAGGAAAGGGGTGAAATAGAAAGGTATAGTGCTAAACTTTTCTGAATATACCTTATTTAGCAGATTTTACTTTGGAACCTTGTATTTTATAAAACAAAATAATAAAAAGTAATTTCTATACATCACAAGCAAAATGAATGAAGTACAATATTCATTTGATGACACAACCACACAAAAAGGAACTATAACAAGCGACTTTAAAATATAGCCAATAGCCGAAACCGGTTTGGCTCAGTGGATAGAGTGTCGGCCTGCGGACTGGGAGGTCCCGGGTTCGATTCTGGTCAAGGGCATGTACCTGGGTTGCGGGCACATCCCTGGTGGGGGATATGCAAGAGGCAGCTGATCGATGTTTCTCTCTCATCGATGGTTCTAACTCTCTCTATCTCTTTCCCTTCCTCTCTGAAAAATCAATAAAATATATTAAAAAAATATATATATAGCCAATAAAAAGATAGACATAGACCAATACAAAAGAAAGCCCAGAAGTAAATCCTTATATATATGGTCAAATAATTTTCAAGAAGGGTGTCAAGACCATTCAATGGGAAAACAACAGTCTTAAAAAAAATGGTGCTGGAAAAATTAGATATCCCACATGTAAAAACACCCCACAAACAAAGAAGTTGGACCCTTACAACTGTATACAAAAATTAACTTAAAATGGCCGAAACCGGTTTGGCTCGGTGGATAGAGCATCGGCTTGCGGACTGAAGGGTCCCAGGTTCGATTCCGGTCAAGGGCATGTACCTGGGTTGCGGGCACATCCCCGGTGGGAGGTGTGCAGGAGGCAGCTGATCGATGTTCCTCTCTCAACGATGTTTCTAACTATCTCTCTCCCTTCCTCTCTGTAAAAAATCAATAAAATATATTAAAAAAAATTAACTTAAAATGGATCATAGACCTAAATATAAGAACTAAAACTATAAAATTCTTAAAAGAAACCTTTAGGGAAAAAGTTTCATGACACTGGATAATAATTTCTTGGATATGACAACAAAAGCAGAGGCAACAAAAGAAAAATATTAAGTTAAAAATTATACTTCCATCAAAATTAAAAGCTTCCATGAATCAAACAACACTATCAAAAGCAAAAAGACCATCCTGGCCAGTTGCTCAGTGGTTAGTGTGTTGGCCTATGGAGGGAAGGGTTGTGGGTTCGATTCCTGGTGAAGGGCACATATCTCAGTTACAGATTCCCTGGCCCCTGTAGGGGCAAGTGCAGGAGGCAGCCAATTGATGTGTCCCTCTCATGTTTCTCTCTCTTTCTCTCCCCCTCCTGCCTAAAAATTAATGGAAAACATATCTTTTTTGTGTATGTGAGGATTAACAGCAACAAAAAAAAGACCAAATGGGGAAGACATATGTGAAAATCATACACAGTGGAACCTCGGTTCTTGAACTTAATTCTGGAAGGCTGTTCAAGAAGCGATTTGTGGAAAACAGAATCATTTTTTCCAATTATAAATAATATAAATTAAATTAATCCATTCCAGACCCCCAAATGATTCCCTATTTTAACCTTTCTTATATACAGTACATGTCTAATGTATTGTTTCATCTATAAACAGTTTTAAAATTAATTTTACTGAACCACTCCCTACTAGTCTTAAATGAATCACTTTTAGTGTTCAATCCAGGGATGTCTTTCAGGTCAGCATGCAGCATCATTGCTTGTTCATATATCGCTGCCTCTGAAATAGCTGTCACTGCCTAATTGCTTTTCGTTTCTCCAAATCAGCAAGTTTTTATACCTCTTTCATTGTCTGTGATCATTGTTTCTTTCACACACTTAGCAACATTAGCACTCTTTTTTCTTTAAATTTTTTTTAACAGAATGATTCTGTTGATTTTTAAAAAAATATGTTTTTATTGATTTCAGAGAGGAAGAGAGAGGGAGAGATAGAAACATCAATGATGAGAACGAATCATTGATCAGCTACCTCCTGCATGGGGACTGAGTCACAACTTGGGCATATGCCCTGACTGGGGATATAACCTTGACCTCCTGTTTCATAGGTCAATGCTCAACCACTGAGCCACACCAGCTGGGCAACATTAGCACTCTTGGTGGCCTTTTTATGGCCTTTTTATGTTTTAAAATTGTGATAATCCTTGATATTGATTTCACCAGCAACAAAAGCATTATCTCTGATGCCTGAGAAACACTTTTTGTCATTCTCAGGTATCAGCTTGAAAGGGTTGTCAGTTTGAAAACAAATTGGTTGACAACCGAATTGTTCGAGAAACAAGGTTTGGCTGTATTTAATAAGGGATTAATAGTCAAAAAATATAAAAAACACCTATAACTCAACAACAACAAAGAAGTTGATTAATAAATGAGCAAAAGCTATAATAGATATAACTTCATCAAAGAAGTAATCCAAATGGTCAATAAGCACATGAAAAGATGCTCAACATCACTAATCATTAGAGAAATGCAAATAACAATCACATTTCATATCCACTAGAATGGCTACTATCAAAAAGACAACAACAAGTGTTGGTGAGGATATGGAAAAAGTGAAACCCTCATACATTGCTGGTGGGAATACAAAATGGTAAAGCCACTTTGGGAAACATTCTGGCAGTTTCTCAAAAGGTCAAACACAAATTTACCATATGTTTCAACAATTCCAGTCTTGCTCTAGCTGGGTAGCTCAGTTGGTTAGAGCGTTGTCTCAATACGCAAAATATTGTGGGTTTGATCCCTGATCAAGGCACATACAACAATCAACCAATGAATGTATAAATAAGTGGAACCTGGCCAGTGCAGCCCAGTGGTTGAGCATCAGCCTATGAACCAGGAGGTCACAGTTCCATTCTGGTCAGGGCACATGCCTGGGTTGCAGGCTCCAGTGTGGGGGTGTATAGGAGGTAGCCGATCAATGATTCTTTCTCATTATTGACATTTCTATCTCTCTTTCCCTCTCACTTCCTTTCTGAAGTCAATAAAAATATTTTTTAAAAATAAATAAGTGAAACAACAAATTGATGTTTCTCTCAAATCAACAAAAGGAAAAAAAACACACCCCACAATTCCATTCCTAAGTACTACATACCTAAGAGTAATTAAAAACATGGGTCTAATCAACAACCTATACACAAATGTTCATAGAAGAATTATTTATAGTAGTAAAAAAAAAGCAGAAATAATCCAAATGTCCATCAAAAGGTCAATGGATAAATAAAATGCACTTATCCATAAAATGGAATATTATTCAGACATAAAGAGGAAGAAGTATTGACATATGCTATCTCATGCATGAACCTAGAAAATATTATGCTAAGTGAAAAAAGTCAGACACAAAAGACCATATATTGTGTGATTTGATTTCTATGACATGTCTAGAACAGGCAAATCCATAGAGCTAGAAAGTAAATTAATGCTGGGGGATGATAGACCTGGGAAGGTGATGGTTACTAGCAAGGGGGTTTCTTTTTAGGGTAATAAAATATTCTAAAAGCCATTGAGTTTTACTGCACAGCTTTGTGAATATACTAAAAGCAACTGCCTTGTATACTTTTTTTATTTTTTTAATTTTTTAAGCCAAAACCGGTTTGGCTCGGTGGATGGAGCGTCAGCCTGCAGACTGAAAGGTCCCAGGTTCGATTCCGGTCAAGGGCATGTGCCTGGGTTGCGGGCACATCCCCAGTGGGAGATGTGCAGGAGGCGGCTGATCGATGTTTCTCTCCCATCGATGTTTCTAACTCTATCTCTCTCCCTTCCTCTCTGTAAAAAATCAATAAAATATATATTTTTATTATTTTTTTAAAATATATTTTATTGATTTTTTACAGAGAGGAAGGGAGAGAGGTAGAGAGTTAGAAACATCGATGAGAGAGAAACATCGATCAGCCGCCTCCTGCACATCCCCTACTGGGGATGTGCCCGCAACCCAGGCACATGCCCTTGACCGGAATCGAACCTGGGACCTTTCAGTCCGCAGGCTGATGCTCTATCCACTGAGCCAAACCGGTTTCGGCTGCCTTGTATACTTTAAATAAATAGTATAGTACATTAATTATAGCTCATAAAGTTGTTATGAAAAACAAAACAAAAAATCTTGGCATCCAAATTTTGAAATGAACTTATTCAGTATGAGGCTCCTGATAAGTTTTATTCTTAAAAAACAAAAAAGAAATTCAGAGACAAGATGGTGACTAAGTAAATGTGGTACTTGCATCCTATCACAACCACCTGAAATTTAGCTAAAGTGAAGTCCTATAGCTAAGTATATAAAGAAGAAGCCACAGACTGAAAGAAAGGGATGGAAAAGTTATTTCTTAAAAATGGAAACAAATAAACAAGCTGGTGTAGCAATGCTTATACCACAGAAAGTAGACTTTAAAATAAAACCTATAATGCCTGGATACTATGGCTCAGCTGGTTGAACATCATCCCTTGCACTGAAAGGTCACCAGTTCAAATCCCAGTCAGGGAACATACTGGGTTGTGGGTTCAATCCCTGGTCGGGTTTCGAATGGGAAGCAACCCATCAATGCTTCTCTCTCTCCCTCTCCTTTCCTCTCTTTCTAAAATCAATAAAAACAACGACAAAAAGGCTGCCCTAGCCAGTGTGGTTCAGTTGGTTGGGTGTCGTCTAAAAGGTTGCCGGTTCACTGAAAGGTTGCTGGTTCAGTTCCCTCTCTGAAATCAATAAAAATAATAATAATAATAATAATTTCTTAAAAAAAAATAATTTCTTAAAAAAAAAAAAAAATATATATATATATATATGAAAATGGTGGAGAAATTTAAAAAAACAAAAACAAAAAACAAACAGACACAGGCTATAAGAGGCTGTAATGAAGGACCCAGCAATTTCACTTTTGGGTATTTATCTGAAGAAACTCAAAACACTAAAATGAAAAGACATATGCATCCATATATAATCATTGCAGCATTATTTACAATAGTCAAGATATGGAAGCAACCTAAGCATCTATCAACAGATGAATGGATAGCTCGGCTGGTATGGCTCAGTGGTTGAGCTTTGACCCATGAACCAAGAAGTCAGAGTTCGATTCCCAGTTGGGGCGTATGCCCAGGTTACAGACTTAGTCCCTGGTGGGGCAGGACATGGCCAATTGATGATTCACTCTCATCAATGTTTCTATCTTTCTATACCTCTCCCTTCCTCTCTCTGAAATAAATAAAAAAATAGATGAATGAATAAAAAAGTGGTATATATATAAAATGAAATGACTCAACCATTAAAAAAAGAATGAAATCTTGCTATCTGCAACAACATGGATGGACCTAGAAGGTACTGTATTGAATGTAATAAGCCAGACAAAGAAAGACAAATGTCATATGTTTCACTTATATGTGGAATATAAAAAATAAAATAAATGAACAGGCAGACCAGAAACAGACTCAATAATACAGAGAACATTTTGACGATTGCCAGATGGTTGGGGGAATGAGTGAAAAAGGTGAAGGGATAAGGAGCACAAATTGGGAGTTCAAATTAGTAGTTACAGAATAGTCATGGGGACAAAAAGTATAGCACAGGAAATATAGTTAATGATATAGCAATAACTATGTATGATGTCAGATGTGTACTAGATTTATTGAGGTAATCACTTTATAAGTTATATTATATAAATGTCTTATCACTGGGTTGTACACCTAAAACTAATATAATACTGTACACCAACTGTAATTAAAAAATAATTAAAAAAACAAAGCAAGCTCTGTACACTGAAAAGACTTACACATAATAGCCAACCAATCAGTATGAACACTTGTTGGATCCAGACTGTGGTGTCCACATACAATTTCTCATGAAAAAGGAACCAGAGTTCCTTAGAGAAATGGCTGATTCCAAATTCAGAAAGCAAGAAAACTGTTAAAAACTACTGGAGTCTCATATCAAAAGGACTTAGGCTACCACTGGTTGAAGATGGAACGATATGAATCTCCATATTAATTACTGCAATGGATTGAAATGTATGAAGTATCTTAAAATCCATGAGTTCATAACGATATTCAAAATAAAGAAACGAACCTCACTGGTCACCTTTGGAAGTTGTCAAGGAACTATCTTTCTTTTAAAACCTAGTAAAGCAAAAAAAAAATATCCAGCATTTATTCTGCCTTTCCTATAAAAAATAGTACCTAGTGGTAACTAAATAGCTGATGAGTAGTTTCTCTTTATAGAAGTAAACCCACGATAATAAATGAAGAAAGAATAATAGCTTATAACATCACCCTTTTGCAATTCATAATAAATTAAATGATCTAGGTAATGATTACAGTGGCTGTTGGGATAGAACATTTTACTATTACCAATGCTTCACCGTTCTTATACCCATGCTCTTTGCCATGTGACTCAGTGTGAAGTTCCTCGCAGCCATTAATGTTGGACTTGGTAATGTGACTTGCTCTAGCCAATGGAACGTGCACACATCTGACACGGTCCATTCCAAGTCTAGGCCATAAGAGGCATCTCATGTTTCTGCTTGCCCCTATTATACTTCTGCCATCACCACGAGAAGAATGTGCCCTAGTTATACTGGTCTGAGGCGGGAGAGAGAAAGGTGAAACAGATCTGCTTCTATCCTGAAACTTGGGAACAATCCCATCTAAACCTGTATATCAAGCAACCCCTACCTGAATGGCAGATGCATGAGTAAGAACAAATGATTGTTTATCTGAGTTTGGGGCAGTTTGTTATTTCACATTATTGTGGTAATAGTTAAGTGACAGCCGGTAGTATCACAAAATGAAAGACAAGCAGATACTCTGGGTCCCCTGGTATAATATATCACTACCTAAAACTTAGTCTTCCAAAAAAAACCAAAATAGAAACAAAAAAAAATCTAAATCTGTCCAATTCTCTAACTACAAATTACAGGAAATTCAAGGGACTAGAAAAACACATTCACCACCACTAATGTGATATAGTCAGCATCTATGAAAAACTACAAGATAAATGACCCAGTTTCTTCAAATAAACTGAAAGGGGCTAGCTAAAAAAGAGATTGACAGGAAAACCTTTAGATTAAGTGACTTCAAGGATTATTAACAAATAACAATGTGTGGATTTTATTTATATACTGATTCAAATGATCAGATTAGTATATTTTATAGAACTAGAGAAATTTAAAGACTGACTAGATATTTGTATAAAGGAATAAAATGGTAAGGGATTCATTGTTATTATTTTTTAGGTAATGTATCAGCATTATAGTTATATTTAAAATAAGAGCCCTTATCTTTTCAATATATTTCAATGTATTGAAATAATTATGATTGAAATATAATGATGCTGGGATTTACTTTAAAATAACCTGATGATAAAAAACATAATAAAAAAATAAAATAACCTGATGGAAGAGGAAGTATATTTTTAACAAGATTGGCCATGAGTTGCTGTTACTATTCTTATGCACCATTCAGACTTGTTAGAGTAGATGTGGGTTATGATTGCCAAGTTTGCCCAGCACAGTCGTTTTATCACTAAACGTTGGACTTGTTGATGGAGTCCCATGGTAGTTTCAGTGTTAGACAGTTTTTTCCACTATACACCTGTGCATTTTCTCTTTGGGTGACTGAATGAATGTTTAAGACATATGTGTGCAAAGTTACTCTTTTTATGAACTCTTGTGCCCTGTCAATGCATATTGCTCTGTGACTCTAGTATATCTTACCTGTACTGATCAAACCTAAGTAAACATTTTTATTATAACTCCTCCAAAACAAAACAAAACAAACAAACAAAACGATTGGCCATGAGTTGACTGTTGAGGCTGGATAATGATGGGTTCATGTAGGTTCATTACACCATACTCCGTATGTTTTTGGAACTTCCCATAATAAAGAGCTAAAAAGGGGGAAAAATAAAAATGAGCACTAGGGCCGAACCGGTTTGGCTCAGTGGATAGAGCGTCGGCCTGCAGACTGAAGGGTCCCAGGTTCGATTCCGGTCAAGGGCATGTACCTTGGTTGTGGGCACATCCCCAGTTGGGGGCATGCAGGAGGCAGCTGATCGATCTCTCTCATCGATGTTTCTGGCTCTCTATTCTTCTCCCTTCTTCTCTGTAGAAAATCAATAAAATATTTAAAAAATAAATAAATAAAATAAAATGATGTAGCCACTTTGGAAAAAGTCTGGCAGTTCTTAAAAAATTAAAACAAACAAACAAACAAACAAAAAATGAGCACTAAAAAAAAAAAAATGAGCACTAGGAAGTCAAATCATATGATCAAAGACACCAAGTAGCATTATATTTTCCCTACTTACCTGTTCTGTTCTTCCGTTTTTCTCTCTCTGCTTTTAGCTCCTCCATGGCTTGAGATTTTTTATCTAGTTTCTCATCCCGTTTGGAACGCCGTTCCTTGTTGTGGGATGTTACCTGGGAAGGGAAAGATATGTAGGATGGCTCTTTTTACCAACTGGCTATGACTGTCTATACCGGCCGTGGGCAAACTACGGCCCGTGGGCTGGATCCGGCCCGTTTGAAATGAATAAAACAAAAAAAAAAAAAGACCGTACCCTTTTATGTAATGATGTTTACTTTGAATTTATATTAGTTCACACAAGCACTCCATCCATGCTTTTGTTCCGGCCCTCCGGTCCAGTTTAAGAACCCATTGTGGCCCTCGAGTCAAAAAGTTTGCCCACCCCAGGTCTATACCCAACAATTAACTATTTAGTTCTTCACTGTGAACCTATATTGGCTATAGAAACGGAAACTTGTTTAAAGGGGAAGAGCATCCTCTTGTGGACAAAGAGGATAGAGCAGTAGAGTCAGCCCCCATTTTCCCTGCCTAATAAACAGAAAGCCTAAGAATTACAGGAATGAGCACTTTTTAAAATATATGTAAAATATATATACAGGGAGTCCTCGGGTTAGGTCGGACTCGATGTACGTCGTCTCATGGTTACGTCGCCATCTCCCATTTATTTATATATATATATAAAAAGTTCCGTCATTTCTACATATGTGCTTTATGTTTTTTATTATTTATTTACCACAAGTAAAGATCAGGAATTGTTATCTTTTTTTTTTTTTCTACTGTTTTACTTCATTACTACTGTGTATGTGCTCCATGTGAGTGACGTAGGTGCTTATGCAGGTGGGTTCCGACTTACGGCAAAAATCACATTACATCGCGCCATAGGAACGGATATCCGACATAACCTGAGGACCTACTGTACATATATATTTTTATTGTTGACAGTATTACAGATGTCCCCCATCCTGCCCTCCCTTTTCCCATCTCTTCCCAGCCCCTGCCTTACCCCAGGCCTTCACCACACTATTGTCTGTGTCCATGGGTTATGCCATGCACGTATATAAATTCTTTGATTAATCTCTCCCCGGCCTCCCCAACCCCCTCCCCTCTGAGATCTGTCAGTCTGTTCCACACACCCATGCCTCTGGACCTATTTTGTTCCTCAGGTTATTTTGTTCATTAGATCAGGAATAAGCACTTTCAAGGACATCCTAGATCATAGCCAATATTAGCTGATATTATCAACAAAGCTTTTTGTGACGAATGCAGAGATGACTAATTTTCCCAGCTACTTTTACAACCAAGTACAGGATGACGTACGCCTGACTGAGTAAACATAACTAACCAACTGGCTACCTTGGACAGGAGGATATTTACCAACTTTTCCTTAGAGGCTGTTCACACATCAGTTAAGCTGCTTTTTAAATGCAGACTTGAGTGAAGGATTCCTAAGGAATTAAACAGTGCAGCTAAGGGTGAAATGATATATCTAGAGAATGAAGACAGTATGTAATAGTCATGCACTAACTGACTTAGGCTGATTAATATAAACGCATCTTTTATATAAACACACGAACTCAAAACAGATTTTATTCTTCCGATAATGAGGTCCATTGAATCTCCTACCTGAGATTCTTGAATCTGTGTCAGCTTTTTCTTTTCTTGCTCCTCTTCTTGCTTTTTCTTTTTTTCTTTCTTTTCTTTCTTTTTGGCTGTTTTTAGTTTTTTCTTAATTTCAAATCTGATTAAAAGATATTTATTTGTTTTTTTAAGTTGCAATTAAATATTTGTAATGACTGATTTCTATTAGACAGGAGAAAGGAAGTAAGTAGGGGGGAGGAGTTAATAAACGTTTTCTGCTTCCTTTAAGAAACGCCAATGTACAAGTACCATAAAAAACATTGAATATAGCCTGGCTGGTGTGGCTCAGAGGTTGAGCATTGACCTATGAACCAGGAGGTCATGGTTCGATTTCTGGTCAGGGTACAAGCCCAGGTTGTGGGCTCGATCCCCAGTAGGGTGCATGCAGGAGGCAGCAGATCAATGATTCTCTCTCATCATTGATGTTTCCATTTCTTTCTCCCTCTTTCTTCTTCTATGAATAAAATATATATTTAAAAATATTGAATATAGTCTGGCTGGTTTGGCTCAGTGGATGGAGCGTCAGCCTGCAGACTGAAGAGTCCCGGATTTGATTTCTGGTCAAGGACACGTACCTCGGTTGCAGGCTTAATCCCCAGCCCTGGTGGCCCTGGTCGGGCCCAATGCAGGGGGCAACCAATCGATGTGTTATTTCTTGCATCAATGTTTCTCTCTTTCTATCTCTTCCCCTCCTTTCCTCTCTCTAAAAATCAATGTAAAAATATCCTCGGAGAGGATTAACAACAACAATAATAATAATGATAAATCAAGTCTTAATTAATTAAATCCTATAGAGATAGGGCTTCAAATGTGAATTTTGGAAAATTATTTTATTATTTTATTTACTCATTAAGGAACTATAATCTTACCTTCTTTTCAACACCTCCCTCTTCTCAATGCGGTTGAAGAGTTCTTGCTCTCTTTCCTTCTCTGTCATCTGCTCCAGACGAGCCCTGTCCTCCTCATCCCCCATGAGGTCTTCCCCGTAGCCATCATGGAACTCTTCATCTTCAGAAGAGGAGTCAGAGTCTGAACTGGAGGAGGAGCTGTTGCTGTCAGAATCCGACACTTCACCTGCCACAAAGGGCGAACAGAAGATTAGGCTCTACTAGAGAAGACAGGCCACAGGTGACCAGCGTTAATCATCATTACTCCTTGGCTCTCCTAGGTAAAATGGCATATGGCCATCTCTGCTCCCTTGGGAACAGTTTTTGGCCTGCCTTTGGCAAATGCAAGCACAGGTTAGGGAAATTTAGGCTGGAATATAAACCAGCATGTTCTTTTTAATTCAAACGTTTTACTTTTGAAAAAATTGCAGACCTAAAGAAAAAAGTTGCAAGAATAAGTGATTCCCATACTTTTTTTTTCTTTAATCCTCATCTGAGGATATTTTTCTTTAATCCTCATCTGAGGAACATCATAGATTGATGTTCAACCACTGAGCCATGCCAGCTGGCCATATATCTTTTAACTTAGGTTTACACATTGTCAACATTGCCAATTTACTCTCTACTTATATAAAATAATGAATATACATTTTTATTATTCATTTTGCTGAACTGAAAGTTGCAGAGTTTGTAACCCTTTATACCTAAACACTTCTCCTAGAAGACAGTCTTTTAGATAACCAATTATACAATTATCAAATTCAGGAAATTTAACATTGATGGAATACCTTTATCTAACACACTCCCTATTCAAATTTCACCAGTTGTTCTAACATAGTCCTTTATAGCCACTTTTCAGCCAAAGAGGGACCCAATCTAGGATCACACATTGCATTTGGTTGCCATGTCTCTCTAGTAGCCTTTAATCTACAACAACCTTTTTTTTTTGTCTATCATGCCATTGTTTGAGAAGTATAAGTCCAAATATTATCTAACAGAATTTTATGAGGTAATAAATATTCTTTATCTGAGCTGTAGCCACATGTGGCTGCTGAGCAACTGAAATGTGGCTAATGCAACTGAGACACTCAATTTTTAAGTTTTAATTCAAACTTAAATAGCCAGTTATCAAATATCCCCAATTTCAGTCGGTTGGTTTCATCAAGCACTATCCAGGTTATGAATTTTTGGCAACAATACTCCCTAAGTCAGTGGTTCTCAACCTGTGGGTCGCCAACCTGTGGGTTACGACCCCTTTGGGGGTCGAATGACCCTTTCACAGGGGTCGCCTAAGACCATCGGAAAACACATATATAATTACATATATTTTTTTAAAATATATTTTATTGATTTTTCACAGAGAGGAAGGGAGAGAGATAGAGAGTTAGAAACATCGATGAGAAAGAAACATCGATCAGCTGCCTCCTGCACATCTCCCACTGGGGATGTGCCCGCAGCCCAGGTACATGCCCTTGGCCGGAATCGAACCTGGGACCTTCCAGTCCGCAGGCCGACGCTCTATCCACTGAGCCAAACCGGTTTTGGCTACATATTGTTTTTGTGATTAATCACTATGCTTTAATTATGTTCAATTTGTAACAATGAAAATACATCCTGCATATCAGATATTTACATGATGATTCATAACAGTAGCAAAATTACAGTTATGAAGTAGCAACGAAAATAATTTTATGGTTGGGGGTCACCACAACATGAGAAACTGTATTAAAGGGCGCGGCATTAGGGAGGTTGAGAACCACCGTCCTAAGTGATTGTGTCCTTTTCAAAGTATCACATCAGGAAGCACCTGATACCATTTTGTCCAATTACTAGTGATATTAATTTGGATTTTTGGTTAAGGTAGTATCCCATACATTTCTCCATTGTAAAGGCACTTTTTTTTCTTTGTAGTTATTAAGTATAATGGGAGACGCTTTGAGACTGTAAACATCTTACTCCCAACAAACTCTCACCCAGTGGTTTAACAGTCATTAATAACTCTTGAGTAAATCAATTATTACTGATGGCTGAAAAATGGTAATTCTTCTATCACTTCTACATTTATTAGTTGACATAAAAAAAAATCAATGTTTTAGTGAGTTATTAAATTGATTAGTGAATTCCTAATACATTTTTTTACTCAGTTTTGTATTGGTTCAAGGATTTTCCTCCTCAGCCAGACCATGCATAAGAAAGAGGGAAGGGAAGGTCAGGGAAGTAAGGTGAAACTCCAATGCAGGTACTCCTCATGGGTTCCTGGATGGGGTTCACAGACCTCATTAATCTTCGGAACTGCATGTGTTTTTCTTTCTTCATTTAGATTCTCAAAGGCTCCATGACCACTGGAATGTTATGAGCTGCTGTAATACATGCACATTTACCTCCATTTCTGACCTGATAAGAGTGGGAGTTCATTCCCAGGGTCTGGGCTACTTGGCTCACCTTCCTCAGGGGCTGAGCTCTCAGCTGAACTGTCTTTGTCCGAACTGCCTGATGAAGCAGTTTTATTGGCCTGTTTCTTCATGGTTCCTTTCTTCTCTATTTTTCTGGCCTTTCCTTTCTTCTTATTTTTATTGCTCCCGAACGTCCACTACAAAGAGAAAAGAAAAAGGGAAACTGAAAAAGAGACTTTCTTGGGAAAACCTGGAAGATTCAAAAGTTAAAAGTGACATTCACCAAAATTGTTTCGGACACAAAATAAATCTACTTTATGTGAAGATATGAATTTTTGAAATCTTGGTTAAAACTTAATAACTTATGGTTTGTAATTTCTTAGTGATAGTACACAATTGATACAATAAAATTTAATTAATGCACTTTTTATCACAACAGAACTTTATGGCAAGTCAACTGAGTTAACAAAAACTCAGTTGTACAGAAATCAACCCCTAGAATTACCACCCTCTGTTTCCTGTAGTAGAAAAGGCAGTAATTGCTGGGGGGTTGTACGTCTATATTCTCTGTTCAGTACACAGAGAATGGTTTAGTTCTGGAGTGGGTTCCAAGAAGCCAAGAAATAAAGCTTGTCAGCAAAAGAGAATTATAGAAAGCACAGCAAGAGAGGATGAGGACCATGCTTTAACATGGTATCACGGGGACCAACTCCAAGGAGGCAGAAAGTAAAGTAGATAAGTGTGTGTGTGTATTTGTGTGCATCTATTAAAAAAATGTACATAGCCATGGCTAAGTGGCTCAGTTGGTTGGAACATTGTCCCATGCACCAAAAGGTTGCATAACTGATTCCTAGTCAGGGCACCTAGGTTGAGAGTTTAATCCCCGGTCGAGGCATGTATGGGAGGCAACTGACTGATGTTTCTCTCTCACATGGACCTTTCTCTCTCTCTCTTCTCTCTCTCTCTCTCTCTCTCTCTCTCTCTCTCTCTCTCTCAAATCAATAAATATATCCTTGGGTGGGGGTAAAAAAAAAATCTGCATATACAAGGTATCCAAAAAAACTTATGCACACTTTAACAGCTGATAACACAATTTTTATTTATTTATTTTATTAAAAATATTTCTGTATTGATTTCAGAGAGGAAGGAAGAGGGAGAGAGAGAGAGAGATAGAAACATCAATGATGAGAGAGAGTCATTGACAGGCTGCCTCCTGCATGCCCCCCACTGGGGATCGAGCCCACAAGCCAGGTATGTGCCCTTGGCTGGAATCAAACCCAGGGCCCTTCAGTCCGCAGGCCTATCCACTGAGCCAAACTGGCTAAGGCAGATAGCACAATTTTTAAATGAAATGTATTTTAATAAACAATTCCTTTATAATTATTCAAAGTGTATGTATACATTTTTTGGGACATATGTTTAAATTGAATCATAAATAGGAGATCTCATACATATAAACATATGGAAACTTCAATTGCTGATGTGACTCAGTGGTTGAGCATCAATCTATGAACCAGAAGGTCATGGTTTGATCCCTGATCAAGGCACATGCTGGGGTTGCGGGCTTGATTCCCAGTGGCAAAGGCGGGGGGGGGGGGGGCATGCAGGAGGCAGCCAATCGATTCTCTCTCATCACTGATGTTTCTATTTCTCCTTTCTTCTCCGAAATCAATAAAAATCCTACATAATAAAAACTAATATGCTAAGTGTCCGGTTGTCCATTCAGCCAATCAAAGCGTGATATGCTAATGATATGCTAAGGCCACTCAACTGCTTGCTATGATGTGCACTGACCACCAGGGGGCAGACAATCGACTAGGTGACCAGTCACTATGACATGCACTGACCACGAGGGGGCTGCTGACCAGTCGACCAGTAGGCTAGCTTGCTGCTGGAGTCCAGCAGATCAGGACTGAGCGAGATGGGCTGGACACGCCCTGGAGCCCTCCTGTGGTCCCTCCCACTTGCCAACCTCCCACATGCCTCCCTGGACCCGATCATGAACCAGTGGGGTCCCTTGGGTTGGCCTGTGCCCTCTCACAATCCGGGACCCCTTGGGGGATGTCGGAGAGCCAGTTTCGGCCCAATCCTACAGGCCAGGCCAAGGGACCCCACTGGTGCATGAATTCATGCACTGGGCCTCTAATATATACATTTAAAAGAACAGTCTTTGCTCCTTCTATAATGTGATGATAAATTAACCTCCTACCTCAAAATGGCTAATATCAGAAGTAAATTTTTTTTTTAATTAAATCTTTATTGTTCAGATTATTACATTTGTTCCTCTTTTTCCCCCCCATAACTCCCCTCCTCCCAGTTCCCACCCCACCCTCCGCCCTCACTCCCCACCCACTGTCCTCATCCATAGGTGCACGATTTTTGTCCAGTCTCTTCCCACATCTCCCACACCCCTTTCCCCCCCCAAGAATAGTCAGTCCGTTCCCTTTCTATGTCCCTGATTCTATTATGATCACCAGATTATTTATTCACTTGATTCTTAGATTCACTTGTTGATAGATGCATGTTTGCTGTTCATAATTTGTATCTTTACCTTTTTCTTCTTCTTCCTCTTCTTAAAGGATACCTTTCAGCATTTCATATAATACTGGTTTGGTGGTGATGAACTCCTTTAGCTTTTCCTTATCTGTGAAGCTCTTTATCTGACCTTCAGTTCTGAATGATAGCTTTGCTGGGTAAAGTAATCTTGGTTGTAGGTTCTTGGCATTCATCACTTTGAATATTTCTTGCCATTCCCTTCTGGCCTGCAAAGTTTCTGTTGAGAAATCAGCTGACAGTCGTATGGGTATTCCCTTGTAGGTAACTGAGTTTCTTTCTCTTGCTGCTTTTAAGATTCTCTCTTTGTCTTTTGCTCTTGGCATTTTAATGATGATGTGTCTTGGTGTGGTCCTCTTTGGATTCCTCTTATTTGGGTTTCTTTGGGCTTCCTGGACCTGTAAGTCTATTTCTTTCACCAGGTGGGGGAAGTTTTCTGTCATTATTTCTTCAAATAGGTTTTCAATATCTTGCTCTCTCTCATCTTCTGGCACCCCTATAATTCTGATGTTGGTACGCTTGAAGCTGTCCCAGAGGCTCCTTACACTATCTTCGTATTTTTGGATTCTGTTTTCATTTTGCTTTTCTGGTTGGGTGTTTTTTGCTTCTTCGCATTTCAAATCTTTGCCTTGATTCTTGCGCTCCTCTGGTCTGCTGTTGGGAGTCTGTATAGTATTCGTTATTTCAGTCCGTGTATGCTTAATTTCTAGTTGGTTCTTTATCATAACATCGAGGGTCTCATTAGATTTCTTGAGGATCTCACTACATTTATCGGCGGCTTCTAGACAGTTCTTAAGAGACCTTAAAAGTGTGGTTCTGAACTGAATATCCTCCATTGACAGTTTTGTCCTGTTTCTTTGTCTCCGCATTTTTTATGCTTTCTTGGTGCACCCCCTAGTGGTCTTTGTGCGCAGTCTTGTTGTAGTTAAGCCTTGATTGTTGTCGGCAATACCGGGGGTGATTTGACCTCCAGGCTAACTGGCTATGAGAGTCAGCTGTGTCTGCAGTGGGAGAGCTTCAGTGCTGGCTCTCTAGGGCGGTGCTAATCTAGCCTTTGCCTGAGGCTATCCGGCAAATGGCTCTGTGCAGGGCTTGGGCGGGGCAGGTCCCCTGGGATCTACAGGGCGGGCCGGAGCGAGCAGTTATGGCTGCTCTCAGTTCCGTCCCTAGGGGCTCTGCCTCACAGAGTCCCGTCAACCGCTGCAAACCTCGGAGAGAAAGCTGCCTTCGAGTTCCGACCGAAGCCAGACAGTCCCGCTTCTCCTGTTTGAGTCTGGGTCCCTAGAGACTCGCCCGGATCTGGAGGTCAGAGTCTGAAACTCCCTCCTGATTGAAAACAACAACCGTGCCCTCCGCCTCCAGCCCGCTCCACGTGCACTCCGCACCTTAGTATTTCACTTCAGCACTGCGCCTCCTCTGAGTCTGGGTATGATATTCTCTTTCCTCCTAGTTGTAGAATTTCCACTCAGCCAGCTTTCCTGTGGTTCTGGATGATGTCCGTTCCGTCTTTTAGTTGTTTTTTGAAGTGGTTGTTAGAGGCAGCAATCTCCGGCGTTAACCTATGCCGCCATCTTGGTTTCTCCCCAGAAGTAAATTTTTTTGTGTGGGTTTTGTTTTGTTTTTTTTGTGGGGGGTGAAAGGGGTAGTTCTGATGAGGTTTCCATTTTAGAAATATTCCATATGAGCTCTTCTAGTTTACTTTGATTAAATACTGTGAAAGAGTGTTATTTTAATCTTCTGATTTAAATTTAATCTTAGTTATTTTCATTGCCACATTATTTTTGTACTCAAGAGCTAGGCAAAAGGGGCAAGTAAAAACAAAACAAGCACATGTTATAGAGTGCTATAAAGTGAGTGATTTCCCTTTATAAGTTTATCCACTTCTCAAACTTAAACGTTTTACCTTAGATCATTATCTAGATAAAAATCCTAATGCTTCTCTCTTCTAAAGCCTAGTTCTCAACCATTTCAATTTTTTTTACCTTTTTTTCATAGCTTTTCTTTTTTTAAATAATTTTTATTTTTCAATTACAGTTAACATACAGCATTATATTAGTTTTAGGTATATAACCCAGTGATAAGACATTTATATAACCTCCCAAGTGATCACCCTGATAAATATAGTACCCACCTGACGTCATACATATTACAGTATTATTGATTATATTTCCCTATGCTGTACTTATCTTCCCCGTGACTATTCTGCAATTTCCTATTTGTTCTTAATCCCTTCACCTTTTTCACCCATCTCCCCAGCAATCTGGCAACCCTCAAATGTTTTCTGTATCATTGAGTCTGTTTCCGGTCTGTTTGTTCATTTATTTTGTTTTTTTAGGTTCCACATATAAGTGAAATCATATGGCATTTGTCTTTCTCTGCCTGACTTATCTCACTCAGCACCAATACATTCTAAGTCTATTCATGTTGTTGCAGATGGCAAGATTTCATTCTTTTTTTTTTTTTTTTTTGGTTGAGTTATATTTCATTGTATATATGCACCACTTTTTATCCATTCATCTACTGATGGACAATTAGGTTGCTTCCATATTTTGGCTATTCTAAATAATGTTGCAATGAACATATAGGTGCATGTCTTCTCAATTTGGTGTTTTGGGCTTCTTCAGATAAATACCAAGAAGTGGAATTGTTGGGTCCTTTGTTATCTTGTTATAGGTTTTGTTGTAAACTCTATTTTGACAGGTATAAATATTGCTACCTACCCCAGATTTTTTTGTTTGTTTCCACGAAATATTTTTTCCATCTTTTTTTTTTTCCAGTCTGTGTGTTTTTCCATCTGAAGTGAGTCTATTTTAGACATATGTAAGGGACTTGTTATTCATTTAGCAACCCTATGTCTACTGATTGGTGCATTTAATCCTTTTGCATTTAAAGTAATTATTGATAGATATTACTTATTGCCATTTTAATATTCCTTATTTTTATTTATTTTTTACTCTTCAAGAAGAACACGACCTCCTGCCCTAGCTAGTTTGGCTCAGTGGATAGAGCGTCAGCCTGTAGACTGAAGTCCCAGGTTTGTTTCTGGTCAAGGGCACATACCCTTGATTTGGTTTGCAGGCTTGATCCCCAGTGAGGGACATGCAGAAGGCATCTGACCAATGATTCTCTCTCCTCATTGTTTCTCCCTCCCTCTCCCTCTCCCTCTCCCTTCCCCTCTGAAACCAATAAAAATATATATTTTTAAAAAGAACACGACCTCTTTATTAAATCCTCACCTGCAGATATGTCTTTTTATCTTAATTTTTATTTATTCATTTTAGAGAGAGGAAAGGGGTAGATCGAGAGAGGGAAAGATCAATTTGTTATTCCAGTTATTTATGCATTCATTGGCTGATTCTTGTATGTGCCCTGACTGGGGATCTAATCCTCAATCTTGGTGTATTGAGATGATGCTCTAAACCAAGCATGTCACACTCACAGCTCACAACAAATATTTGTGCAGTTATTCAATGTCTGGTAAGTTAATGTTCAAGAAAAAAATATTAATTTTTATTATTTTATGTTAACGATTACTCATTTATTTCAGCCCTTTGTATTCAGCATGTCTCTATCGAAATAAACCTATATTTCTATGAAAATTGAAACTTTTGTTATTTTGCAGTCCACATAAACTTAAACCTTATTTATTTGGCCCAGGTTAGCCTTTGAGTTTGACATGCTTGCTCTAAACAATTCAGCTACCCTGGTCAGAGCCCGGGAATGTTTCTCATTGATTTTTTTCTAAGAGAGCGAGAAACATCAATGTGAGAAACATCGATTGCTTGCCTCTCGCATGTGTCCTAACCGGGGATCGAACCCATGCAAGATTTTGGTGTCTAGGACGATTTTTGTTGTTGTTAATCCTCACCTGAGGACATTTTTTTCATTGATTTGTTGAGAGAGTGGAAAGGACGGGGAGGGAGGAGAGTGAGAAAGAGAGAGAGAGAGATACAGAGAGAAAGAGAAATATTGATGTAAGAGAGACACACTGATTGACTGCTTTCTGCATGTGCCCCAACTGGGTTGGGCATTGAACCTGAAACACAGGTACATGCCCTTGACTGAGAATCAAACCTGTGACCCTTCAGTGTATGTGGTGATGATTGAACCAACTGAACCACCCGACTAGGGCAAGAAGAGCCTTTAACACATTTCGTACCGCTCAGGAGTTTTCTCGTGTTTCACATGCCATCTGTTAAGGACCGCTCACGAGTGTTCTTGTTTTTCACGCACATGGAAAAAGAAGCGAATCTAGATACTTATGTAAATTTTGTTTGGTCCCTCTTCATAGAGGAAAATGTTTTACGCAGTACCATACGTTAAAAAAGTACTAGGAACTTTGTTTTTTTTGTAAATAAAAATGTTATAATTATTGAAAAACAACACCTAAAGTGCATTATGATGATTTAAATAACGTGCAGTTTGCCCAAAAACGTGCGGTCCCTGGCGTATGTCTTAGAGATTTCTATGCGGTACGCAATGTGTTAACATTTCTTGTAATACTGGTGTGGTGGTGGTGAACTTCTTTAGCTTTTTCTTGTCTGGGAAGCTCTTTATCTCTCCTTTGATTCTAAATAACAATTATGCTGTGTAGAGTAATATTGGTTGTAAGTCCTTGCTTTTCATCACTTTGAATATTTTGTGCCAATCCCTTCTGGCCTGCAAAGTTTCTATTGCTACATCAGCTGACAGCTTTCTGGGAGCTCCCTTGTAGGTAACTAATTGATTTTCTCTTGCTGTTTTTAAGATTCTCTTTGCCTTTAACCCTTGACATTTTAATTATGTCTTGATGTGGGTCTCTGTGGGTTCATCTTGTTTGGGATTCTCAGCACTTCCTGGGCTGTATGTCTATTTCCGTCATCAAGTTAGATAAGTTTTCCATTATTTTTTTTCCCAAATAGATTTTAAATTCCTTGTTCTCTTTTCTCCTTCCAGCAGCCCCATGATGCAAATGTTGGTATGTTTGAAACCAGCCCAGAGACTCCTTAAACTATCCTCATTTTTTTTTTAATTTATTTTTAAAATATATTTTATTGATTTTTTTACAGAGAGGAAGGAAGAGAGATAGAGAGTTAGAAACATCGATGAGAGAGAAACATCGATCAGCTGCCTCCTGCACATCTCCTACTGGGGATGTGCCCACAACCCAGGTACATGCCCTTGACCGGAATCGAACCTGGGACCTTTCAGTCCGCAGGCCGACGCTCTATCCACTGAGCCAAACTGGTTTTGGCTATCCTCATTTTTTAAGATTCTTTTTTCTTTTTACTGTTCTAAATGGGTGTTTTCTGCTACTTTATCTTTTAAATCGCTGATTTGATCCTTTGCTTTATTTACCGTTGATTCTTTGTAATGTATTCTTCATTTGTTATTGTATTCTTCATTTCTGACTGGTCCAATTTTATGTTTTCTGTCTCCACTTTTATGTTCTTTTACATCCCTTTGTTGAAGTACTCATTAACTTCATCCACTCTTCCTCTAAGTTCATTAGGCAAACTTGTAACCAGTATTGTTACTCTACGTCTGGTAGATTGTTTGTCTTCATTTTATATTAGTTCTTTTTCTGGGTTTAGATTGCTTGTCTTCATTTTATATTAGTTCTTTTTCTGGGTTATTTGTTCTGTTCTTTCACTTGGGACATGCTTCTTTGTCTTCTCATTTTGGCAGCCTCCCTGTGTTTGTTTCTATGTATTAGGCAGAGATGCTACATCTCCCATTGTTGGTAGAGTGGCCTTATGTAGTACATGTCCTGTAGGGCCCAGTGGCACAGTCTACCCAGTCACCCAAGCTGGGCACTCCAGGTGCACCCTCCTGTTGTAGTTAAGCCTTAAATGCTGTTGCCACATCAATGGAAGTGCTATACCCCTAGGCCAGTGGTCGGCAAACTGCTGCCCCTTGAGTGTGGCTCTTCCACAAAATACCACGTGCGGGCGTGCACATACAGTGCGATTGAAACTTCGTGGCCACACTCAAGGGGCCAAAGAGCCGCATGTGGCTCGCGAGCCGCAGTTTGCCGACCACAGCCCTAGGCCAATCAGCTATGAGAACTGGCTGTGACCACAGCCCTGGAGCTGCTGTGCAAGGGCCAACCCCACAGAGCAAGACAGAGTAGCACTCACTTCAGCAGGGCTCTAGCGCCCAACAAGTTTGCCCCTTGAATGTCGTTCATGGAGGTGGTTGGGTATGCTCTGGTGTGGTCTGAATCTGTTCACTGGTTGTGCTGGTTCGGGGGCCTCCCAGTAAGTGCTGGTCAGGATCAGCTGCCGCCAGCCCTAGCTGGTTTGGCTCAGTGGAAAGAGCGTCGGCCTGCGGACTGAAGGGTCCCAGGTTCAGTCAAGGGCACCAAAAAAAAAAAAGTGTACTGACCTAACCAGTTTGGCTCAGTGGATAGAGCGTCGGCCTGCAGACTGAAGGGTCCCGGGTTCAATTCCAGTCAAGGGCATGTACCTTGGTTGTGGGCATATCCCCAGTAGGGGGTGTGCAGGAGGCAGATGATTGATATTTCTCTCATCGATGTTTCTAACTCTCTATCCCTCTCCCTTCCTCTCTGTAAAAAATCAATAAAATATATTAAAAAAAAAAAAAAGATCAGCTGCCACCTGTGCCCAGCATGAGATACAGAGCAATCCACAGATGGCTGCTACTTGTGCTGGACTTAGGGGTACCTGTGAGAGGCCAAGCTGCGAACTAAGGCTGGCTGCCGCTAGTGCTGGGCCTGAGGCCACTTAGCAAGTGGTAAGGGGCACACTGAAGCCAGGTGCTGCTTGTTTGGGGTTTGTGGACATTTGATGTTTTAACATTTGATCGCATGTCTTCCAGCATGACAGAAGACAGGCAATCTGTATGAAGAGGTTACTGGAAGCAGTTTGAGTGGACCCACAAATTGGGTAGGACAGGGTCTCAAGGAATCACCAGAGCAGAGCAAACCATTTTAACCAGGTTGATGGAGACTCAATAATAGTGCTTAATCATTTCAAATTTTAATCATTCGAGGAAGGTAATTTTAGGTTTGTTTGAAAGAATCCAAAAGAAGCTAAACTGTTTAATTTCTCAGTTAATGGAGCTAAAATATATCAACTTCCTATGATGACATCACAGATACAGTACCAGAGGTAACAAAGTATATAAAACATCTCTTGCATTGGCTTTGGTTACAACAAATAGTACAACTATGAACATATTAGTCCATTTTTAATGGTTGGTTATGAAAATGGGCATCACCCTCTTCCTCCAAACAAGGTTCCTTGGCCCTCTATATTTCTACCCAATAGAAAGATGAGGCCAAGAGGGTAAAGGCTGAACTGCCAGGGTCACATGTGTGTTAGAGTTACTAGGTCTATTTTTGCCTACAGATCTGGGTTTCTCATGTACAATAGAGCCAAATTCTGGCCTCCCAAGGGGAAAAAGGTGTTTATGAGAGCAATAAAGATCTAAATGTGAAGTTGCACAGGTGAATCCAATTCAGGCGGTACTAGGAAGCTAGTTGGCTTCCTTATCCTTCCACTCTCAATCTGCTGCAATTTGACACTGGCTGAGCTTAGCAACTGTCACTCATTCGTAGTCTGTGATATTTATCCCTTAGGGCAGTGGTTGGCAAACCACGGCTCGCGAGCCACATGCGGCTCTTTGGCCCCTTGAGCGTGGCTCTTCCACAAAATACCGACATCAGCGCATGGGCCATGAAGTTTCAATCGCACTGTACATGCGCGCCCACACGTGGTATTTTATGGAAAACCCACATTCAAGGGGCCAAAAAGCTGCATGTGGCTCACGAGCCGCAGTTTGCCGACCATGGCCTTAGGGAAGAAGGAGAAAAGATAAATAGAAAATAAAATGTTGCCCATTAAAAAGGGCTTTCTTGGCTAAACCTGAGTGTGGGAAGAAAAGCTCGTTTTTCCTTCCAACAATTTTCAAGAGATGAGAAGACAAAGATGCCTTACCTCCCATGATGCTAGCTCAATAGGGTATGTCATGCCAACGGCAAACAACCAAGCTCACTATATTGGACAGAAAATTTCTTATAAATACATCTTTCAATATTGAGAAGCTGGATTAAGCTATTTGCATATACTTTCTAAAAATATATCTTATTTTTTATAAACCTTAAAAATATAATTTTAAGAAAAATGTTTATTATATACTTTAAAAAAGAGAAAGTATTTTTTGATTGATTGATTTTAGAGAGAAAGAGGAAGAGAAAGAGAAAGAGAAACATCAATTTGCTGTTCCACTTATTTATGCATTCATTGGTTGATTCTTATATGTACCCCGATCGGGGATTGAACCTGAAACTTTGGTGTATTAGGATGATGCTCTAATCAACTGAGCTACCTGGCTAGGGCAAAGTATATTTTTTAAAGCTAAAAGAGCCCGCCTGGCTTGGCTCAGTGGTTAAGCACTGACCTATGAACCAGGAGGTCACAGTTCGATTCCTAGTCAGGGCACATGCCCGCATTGTGGGCTCTATCCCCAGTGTGAGGCATGCAGGAGGCAGCCGATCAATGATTATTTCTTACCATTGATGTTTCTATCTCTCTCTCTCCCTCTCCATTCCTCTCTGAAATCAATAAACATATATTTAAAATAAAATAAAGCTAAAAGAAAATCACCCAAATTTCCATCACCCAAAGATAAATAATCACTTAAAATTTCGGGGCCAGTCCTAGCTGGTTTTGCTCAGTGGATAGACTTGACCTGTGGACTGAAGGGTCCGGGTTTGATTCCAGTCAAGGGCACATACCCGGATTGTAGGCTTGATCCCCAGTATGGGGCATGCAAGAGGCAGCCGATCAATGATGTTTCTCATCATTGATGTTTCTACAACTCTCTCCCTTTCTCTTCCTCTCGGAAATCAATAAAAATATCTTTAAAATTTTTTTTTTGGGGGGGGCCATCTCATTCCTATTTAAATATAGAGAAAGATACTCAAAAAGCTACCAATAATCTCCCAAAGATTTCTTTTACTGGAGGATACATCACATTTATTATAGTTTACACTTACTCTTGTAAACAAGAGGTTCCCAATGTTCTAAGTACATATGTTAAAGATTTTCCCAGTACCTCTTCTCCAGATCACAGGAATTAATAAACCATAAAGGACATGAGAAAGGCTTGTGGCAGGAAAAACCGACATAGAAATATCTTAATTCAGCCATTAGCCTAGCGATGCTCACCTATTCCTGCAAAAGCCTTATTCTGTTGACTCCGAAATTGAGGGGAAAATGAATTCTTCTTTCATTGCCAGGGTGTGGTAGTAAATGGAGGCTCAAAAGTAAAGGATAGGATTCAAGGGATGCTCTTAGGCCTTTGCCATCCAGTACAAAGGAGAGGAAGTGACCTGGCATTTCTTAATTTGTTTTGGGAGCTATGGCTCTACTAAAAGGCAAATTGTTGTGACCTTAAAAGTGCACCACACAGAAGGCAAGAATGAGAAAATGAGTGCCTGCTGATCTGCATCTGAGTGCAAAGGCCTGAGCCACCCCCAGTGAGAGCTGCTCAATAATAATCTGGGAAAGCAAAAGGATCCACTGTCACTCAGAACTCTCATATGCATGGATGTCCTGCTTTCCTAAGCAGTCTACATGTATTCAGAACTACACATAACAAAGGAAGCATGCACATACAGGGTGGGGCAAAGGTGGTTTACATTTGTTCATATGAAAAGTAATTTAATAATCCTATATAATAAAACCCTCATATGCAAATCAACCAAATGGTGGAACTACTGGTCTCTATGAACTGAACACCAGGGGGAGCATCACTCAGCCAGAAGCTGGGCTCATGGCTGGTGAGTGCATTGCCGGTGGCAGGAGCCTCCGTAGCAGCACTAAGGAGCAGCAAGCCGAGTGGTAGGGAGCAGCAAGCAGGCAGGCAGTAAGGAGCAAGGGGTCCCGGACTGCAAGAGGGCACAGGCCAGGCTGAGGAACCCCCCCCCCAACCCCCAGTGCATGAATTTCATGCACCGGGCCTCTAGTTAATAAATATTACAAGAATAAACTGTTTCACATACTCACAACTGTAAACCTACTTTTGCCTCACCCTGTATGTAGTACTCACAACTGTAAACCTACTTTTGCCTCACCCTGTATGTAGTGAAGAAAACCTAAAACAGACTGTTAGGAAGATGTTTTCTTTTTCTTTTGTGGGTTAATCCTCACCAGAGGATATTTTTTTCATTGATTTTTAGAGAGAGTGGAAGGGAGGGGGGGGGGGAGAGGGAGGGAGGGAGAGAGAGAGAGAGAGAGAGAGAGAGAGAGAGAGAGAGAGAGAGAGATGGGTGTGAGACACATTGATTGGTTACCTTCAGCACATGCCCCAACCGGGACCAGAGAAAGAACCTACAACACAGGTACATGCCCTCAACCAGGAATTGAACCCACAACCCTTTGGGGTGCACAAACTGACTGTAACCGCTGAGCAATACCAGCCAGGGCAAGATGTCTTCTTAATAAATAAAAAGAGATTTAAAAAAATGAGATTTGTAGTTTGACTTTCACTGGGCAGCAATAATATAATGATATAAGGAGGGTTAGTACCACACAACCTGTGACAAACTGACCTTCCTGGCACTCAGCCAAAAGACAGGAAGGAATATGGGGTTGGAAGTAGTTGCTTTGGATTTAGATAACATTGAGACACTGAGTAGTTTGAGCATCCTGGAGGCAAAACACACATACACACACACAAAGAAACTTCAAGTCTTCAGGGAGGATATCTCTAGTGGGCAAGGAAGGTCTCAAGGGTCAGACTATAAACCATTGCAACTCAGTTACTCTGAAATGAATTTACAAGTGAAACAAAAATACTTTGAGGTAAGTAGGATTCAAGAAGAACAGCTGGGTTAGTGATAAACTATACCGGGATTAGCATTTAAAAGAATCGGAATAAAGGAGACATGTAATACTTTCAACAATAAAGAAGTAAAAATAAAAAAGAAGAACTGGAATACAGACAGCCCAAGCCCTTAACTGAAATTGTTTCCTTGTGGATAAAGTAGGAATGACAATACCACCTTGACCATCTATCGGGGTAGTGTGAGACTCAAAGAAGATAGAATAAAAGAAGTTTAGAACACACCATTAAGTTTATATATATGCAGGGTACTATTTTATGATCTGGAATACAAGAATCCAGATGATCTTTATGAACTATTAGAGTTTTAGAGTTGTAAGATTCTATATTAACTGAGTGTTATACTAAGTCAAAGCAATCTTTAAAAGGGTTCTGTAGTCATTATCTAGATATTGACAGTGGCCAGCAATGAAGTATGTGAGAAGGGCATGGTTTCTGACTTAGGTGTTTTTTGACCCCCAGAAAATAGAATAGGGCCAATGGAGTTGAAGAATAAATACAATTTAATGTCAGCCCACAGAACATGAAGAATAGCTTAGCTTTCTTTTCTATGTAATTAATCAGACAAAATACAAAAGACACTACTGTATTTTATAACCAGGCAATCACATATATTTAACTGGAAAACACAGAGAATCACTACACTCAATCACAAAAACTTAAAGTCTGGTATGGAGACAAAAACAAAAGTGAAATAGATGTAATACAAAAATATGTAGCGCCCCCCACACCAAAAATCATTTATGTAGCACTGGCTGGTGTGTAACAGTGGTTAGTCCAATTGGTGTGGCTCAGTGGTTGAGCATCAAGCTATGAACCAGGAGATCACGGTTCGATTCCTCAGTCAGGGCACATGCCCAGGTTGCAGGCTTGATCCCCAGTGTGGGTGGGCAGAAGGCAGCCCATCACCGGTTCTATCTCATCACTGATGTTTCTATCTCTCTCTCTCTCCCTTCCTCTCTGAAATCAATAAGAATATGTTTTAAAAAAACAAAACAGTAGTTAGATTGTTGGCCCACGCACCAGTCGTGGGCTCAATTCCCAGTCAAGGGCACATACCTGGGTTGCAGGTTAGATCCCGGGCCCCAACTGGGGTACGTGTGGAAGACAATCAATCAAAGTGTCTCCCTCACATCAATCTGTCTCTCTCCACCACCTCCTCCCTTCCACTCTCTCTAAAAATCAATGGGAAAAATATCCTCTAGTGAGGATTAACAACAACAAAAAAAGTAAAATATAGTCAGTACTCCATTCTACTGTTTGGTAGGAAATGTCAGAATTTGTTGTACACAAGTCTGAGCAAGTGGTCTATGAAAAGCACTTTATTTTTCCAAATTCTTGTGAAGAGATTTTTTAATCCTCACCTGAGGATATTTTATAGAGTGGAAGGGAGGATGGAGGAAGGAGAGAGGGAGAGAGAGAGAGGTCAATGTGAGAGAAACACGTTGATTGGTTATTTCACACATATACCCTGAGCAGCGCCAGGTATAGAACATGCAACCGAGGTACATGTCCTTGATCGGGAATCAAACCCACTACCTTTTGGTGCATGGGCCGATGCTTTAACCACTGAACTACACTGGCCAGGGCTATGATGAGCTTTTAATGGTATCAAGATAAATAAGGTGCTACTGTATGATAATCTAAATAGCCAAGAACTAAGAAGTATATAAAAATAAGGCTTGTAAGCAATCCAAATAATTGTTGCTAAATTCAAGTACTAAAGAAGAGTATTCCAACCTAAACTCTATGGGGTCCCCTGGTTTCCTGACCACAGAGCAGATCAGATGCAGGAAGTTGGAAGTAGAGCAGATTACCAAAAGATGAGAACAAGTGGCCACTTCTTACCTACAGTAATGGAGAGAAAGAAAAGGTATAAAAAGCAGTACCACACAGCTCAACATTTTGGAAGTCATTATTTCATGGTACAAGAACTGCCATTCATAATCATGACTAAATCAACAAGAAAAACAACTATATATAATAATATAAAAAAAAACCTTTTCAAATGTAGTGGGCTTTATATTCTAAACTTTCAAGAGTTTAGTTTCAGTATTAGGATAATTCATCTGTGTGGAACATCTTGTTCTGGAGAACTATGTGTATGCAAACTTTACTAAATCAATACATAGACATGAAAATAAATACTAGCTTAGCAGTGAAGGCCTTTATCAGAAACATGTGCTAATTATGTATTATGTATCTCTTCGGTAAAGCGTAACAAAATACTCGTGCATATCTAGGCCAACTTCCAGGAAAAATTGTTACTAAATGAATATATAAGTAAAAGTTATCTTTTTCAAAATATTGTATTAATACAAATATTAGAGCCAGCAAGTGATAACAGAGTGGGAATTAGGACTATAACTAGATTAAAGTGGGAGAACCCAAAAGATCAGATGAAATAGGAGAAAAAGAGAAGTTTCAGAAAGAAATAGAAAATAATGGAATGGGGGGAAAGCAAGAAGAGACCAGAGTCTTTGGAGAGGCAAGTGGGTGAGTTTTGCAACCAGGAAGGCTGACAGAAGTCTTGGGGAAGAAAAAAGGGGCATGACATGTGCCGAACTACAGGGCTCGGCCAGATGCTTTTATTGCTCAAAAATGTTGAAAACAAGACTATACATGAAGCTTTAAATAAAAAATTCTCAGTTAGGTAGAGGATATTAGAACATAATGCAGCTGTTTCCTCACTACGTCTAATGTAGTTATACTCAATTTTGAACAACAAAAAAGGTTTTCTTGGTATCCCACGTGATTTTTACCAGTAACTAGTGAAAATCGAGGCTTTCTTCTTATCTAGCTGCAGCTGTCTGTTTATATATCATCCATCATTTCTAAAAAGGACTCTGAACAACTTAATTTAGGACTCAATTCCTCCAAACAAATGTACTTTTTTGTTGTTTTTAAATCCCACCTCATGAGTGAGCTGTTGCTCTCTTCCTCCTAGCCTCATTATTTTTCTTCCCTGACACTTCTGTTTGCATCCCTGGTGGTGCTTCTCCCATCTAATGCTTTCAGGGACAAGAAGTGACAGCACCGCCCGGGCAGGTTTGGCTCAGTGGCTACGGCATTGGCCTGTGGACTAAAGAGTCCCGGGTTCGATTCTAGTCAAGGGCACGTACCTGGGTTGCGGGCTCGGTCCCCAGTGGAGGGCGTGCAGGAGGCAGCCAATCAATGATTCTCTCTCAGCATCGATGTTTCTTTCTCTTCCTCTCTCTCTCTCTCTCTCTCTCTCTCTCTCTCTCTCTCTCCCTCCCTCCCTCCGCCTTCCTCTCTGAAATCAATAAAGATATCTTAAAAAAAAATTCTATGCAATATTTAAAAAAAAAAGAAGTGACAGCACCAAAGTACCACAGTACTCAGCATAAGGGCTTCCTACTGAGGTGTGCGCTCCAATTTCCCAGGCTTAGTCAAAGTAAACCTTACAGAAAGATTCCCATGTGCCCCAAATTCTCACTGAGAATAATGCATTCACCAAAAATAATACGTAAGTATATTCACTTTCATTAAACTTAGGTCCCCTTGCCCCTGGGTGAAGATAACATAATACCCACTATTCCCTCCCTAATTGAATCTTATACTTAATGTCCAATGCACCCATTTTTTTTCTGGATAGAAAACTTTCATAACTTTCAGCTAGATATCTTCTTTCCCTATAATCAGTGCATGTCTCTCCCTATAACAAACCACCCACTAACCATCTCAGTTGCTCTTGACCAGTTTTCTGCACTATCAAATCTGAAGGGACCAATATACTTTTTCTACCTGTATTCACTGTTCACTAACGATAATAAACAATAAGGGCTGGGAGGTGTATCTGAAAAAATTAGAGTAATGTATGGTACAAGTAGGCTCCATCTGACTGGTACTTGCTTTAACAACCAAATTTCTGTAAATAATCCTATATAATAAAAGGCTAATATGCAAATCAACCAAACAGTGGACCGACCGGTCACTATGATACACACTGACCACCAGGGGGCAGGTGCTCAATGCAGGAGCTGCCCCCTGGTGGTCAGTGAGCTCCCACAGGGGGAGCGCCGCTCAGCCAGAAGCCCGGCTCAAGGCTGGCAAGTGCAGCAGTGGTGGCGGGAGCCTCTCCCACTTCCGTGTCAGCACTAAGGATGTCCGACTGATGGCTATCAATCTATCTCTCATCTACTGATATATGTTAGAAATAGCCATCAGTCGGATATCCCTCGAGGGCTCCTGGACTGCGAGAGGGCGCAGGCTGGGCTGAGGGATACCTCCAAGTGCATGAATTTCGTGTACTGGGCCTCTAGTAAGAATATAAAAGCCATAGCAGAAATGAGACAACATAGCAAATTACCTCATTATATAGTTTTTACCTACAAAAAGACATGAATATCATTATGAGAGAGAAAAAATGGCAAGAGCTGCTGTCTCAAACTTTATATTCTAAGGATCTCTCAGAAGTTCCCTACCCAACCCAAAATTGGGTAGCCATCTCCTTCCTCCATTCTCCCTTCCACTCTATAAAATATCCTCACAGTAATACCACTGAGTTCTCTGGTGGTTGGCAGGACTCAAAAAATTTGCTTTCTCAATCTTTCTGGACAGTTTGCTGAATTGTCCAAAGTAATAAAATATGCACCCTAACTTGAGGTGCTCAGCTAGCAGTCTGGGTGAAAGAGTGATAATACATACTGAAGGCGCCTTTCAGAATGGCCATGATACTGAGGCCGCTATTCCCAGTGGGGCTGGGGGAAAGGAGATTGGAGTAGAGCTGCAAGAAGCTTGTGGCCCTGGGGAACTGGGACCTGAAGGCAGCAGCAGGAGGTAAGAACCTTGTAGGGGGAAGTTACTCAAAGTCTCATTGCCCACTGGGCAGAGTGCAACTTGCCTGTCAGCTTTTTCTCCAATAAGTGTATAAACAGTTGGGTAGGATTCTAAGGTGAGGACTTTTTGATATGGTTAAGTAGCTGCAAGGAACCTTAAGCTGTGAAGGTCTTTTTGGACTCTGGATGTACTCTAGCACAAGTTTTGGGTTTCTCTAAGCTGTGGAGGTAGCACACACTCTGCCATCCTGACACAGCAGCTAAAAAGTATGAAGGGAACCCCTACAAGTAACTGCATATTTAGGACTCAAATATGAAGAATGAAATACTTCACAGAATATTTATGCTTGTATCTTATGGTGCAAAGACCATAAACATGTAATAGGATATTCTAGATATACCACAGATTCAAACTTCATAGAATACTGACAGGTGAGGGAAGGAAACCCACAACAGCTGACTTCTGAAACATGGAAAATAAAAGTAGTTGATATAAGCACAGTGGGAAAAGGAAATTATTCAAGATTTTCCTGTATTTTCTATGCATTTAAAAAAATAAAATGGGCCAGCCGGTGTTGCTCAGTGGTTGAGTGTAGCCCCATGAAACAGGAGGATTCCAGTCTGGGCACATGCCCGGGTTATAGGCTCAATCTCCAGAAGGGCCGTGCAGGGAGCAGATGATCTATGTTTCTCTCTATCCCTTTCCCTTCCTCTCTCTAAACACACACACACACACACACACACACACACACACACGGCCAGATTATTATGACCACCTGACGTTTGAAGGCAAATTAGCTATAATTTCGCGCTGAAGTTGCTAGAGGGCCAGACCGTTATAAATAGGGAAGCAGGAGAAACAAAGATGGCGGCATAGGTAAACACCTGAAATTGCTGCCTCGAACAACCACTTCAAAAATACAACTAAAAGACAAAACAGACATCATACAGATACACAGGAAGGCTGGCTGAGTGGAAATCCCTACAACTAGAAGGAAAGAGAAAAGCACACTGAGACTCAGAGGAGGCGCAGAAGTAAAGTGCAGAGGTACGGAGGCGTGTGTGGTAAGGGCTGGCAACTGAGGATAAGGTTGTCTTTTTCAATCGGGAGGGAGACACAAGCTCCTGACAGCCCCAACTCCAGTTCCGGGAGAGTCTCTGGGGACCCAGACTCATACGGGGAGGAACTGGACTGTCTGGCATCGGGTGGAACTTGAGGGCGGCTTTCTCTCAGAGGTGCTTGCAGCAATTACCTCGGGACACTGAGACCCGGGGCCTCTTGGGGCAGGAATGAGGATCAGACATAGCTGCTTGCTCCACCCTGTTGATTCCCTGAGACCCCGCCCCACCCAAGCTGTGGCAGAGGCTTTTGCATATGAATGGGCTGGCCCTTTGAGATCTAAAATTACCTAACAAACTGCAGCTGGGTCAGACAGACCCAGAGCATCCAAAAGAAGGCCCAAGGCCCCACAGCAGCTTGCATTGCTTCACAGCTGGGCCTCATCTGGGCACCTCCAAACCACAAACAAGGAAGAGGAATCTGCAGATCTCTCCATAGCTCCTGCTGGGTAGCCTCAGGCAGAGGCTAAATTAGCACCTCCTTAGAGATCCAAGAGCCAGTGTACCCAGTGGTCAGAGTGGGACCATCCAGATTACAACTCCTCAGATCCATAAAGGACACTCAGGGGGCAGACTCAGTGAGCACCAAAGCCCCACTGAAGCAAGTCTTGCCCTGGAGGGGTGTTTCCAGCACAGTTCTCCCACCGTAGACACAGTTGATTTTCACAGACAACTGGCCTGGAGGTCAATTCCTCCCAGTGATACCTACAACAATCAAGGCTTAACTACAACAAGACTGTGCACACAACCCACAAAGGGGTGAACCAAGAGTGTCTACCTCAGGTAATTGGGGAGGCTGAGCTACTGGGCCCTATAGGACACCTAGCACAGAAAGCCACTCTATCGACACAGGAAAGCAGCCAAAATGCAGAGACAAAGAAACAGATCACAAATAACAGAAATGGAGGAAAGCAAACTACTGGATATAGAGTTCAAAACCACGGTTATAAGGTTTTTCAAGAATTTTCTAGAAACCGCTGATAAATTTAGTAAGATCCTCAATAAGTCTAGTGAGACCCTTGAGGATATGAAAAAGGACCATCTAGAAATTAAGCATACACTGACTGAAATAAAGAATATTATACAGAGATTCAACAGCAGACTAGAGGATCACAAGAATCAAGTCAAAGATTTGAAGTACGAAGAAGTACAAAACACCCAACTGGAAAAGCAAAATGAAAAAAGAATCCAAAAATATGGAGATAGTGTAAGGAGCCTCTGGGACAACTTCAAGTGTACCAACATCCGAATTATGGGGGTGCCAAAAGAAGAGAGAGAGCAAGATATTGAAAACCTATTTGAAGAAATAATGACAGAAAACTTTCCCTACCTGATGAAAGAAATAGATTTACAAGTCCAGGAAGCGCAGAGAACCCCAAACAAAAGGAATCCAAAGAGGACCACACCAAGACACATCATAATTAAAATGCCAAGAGCAAAAGACAAAGAGAGAATCTTAAAAGCAGCAAGAGAAAAACAGTTACCTACAAGGGAGTACCCATACAATTCTCAGCTGATTTCTCAGCATAAACTATGCAGGCCAGAAGGAGTGGCAAGAAATATTCAAAGTGATGAATAGCAAGAACCTACAGCCAAGATTACTTTACCCAGCAAAGCTATCATTCAGAATTAAAGGTCAGATAAAGAGCTTCACAGATAAGAAAAAGCTAAAGGAGTTCACCACCACCAAACCAGTATTATATGAAATGCTGAAAGATATTCTTTAAGAAGAGGAAAAAGCCGAAACCGGTTTGGCTCAGTGGATAGAGCGTCGGCCTGCAGACTGAAAGGTCCCAGGTTCGATGCCAGTCAAGGGCATGTACCTGGGTTGCGGGCACATCCCCAGTAGGAGATGTGCAGGAGCCGGCTGATTGATGTTTCTCTCCCATCGATGTTTCTAACTCTCTATCTCTCTCCCTTCCTCTCTGTAAAAAAATCAATAAAATATATTTTAAAAAAAAGAAGAGGAAGAAGAAGAAAAAGGTAAAGATACAAACTATGAACAACAAATACACATCTATCAACAAGTAAATCTAAAAATCAAGTGAATAAATAATCTGATGAACAGAATAAACTGGTGAATATAATAGAATCAGGGGCATAGAAAGGGAGTGGACTGACAATTCTCGGGGAGAAAGAGGTGTGCGGGATGCAGGAAGAGACTGGACAAAAATTGTACACCTATGGATGAGGACGGGGGGCAGTTAAGGGCAGAGGGTGGAGTGGATGGAAGGGAGCTACGGGGGGAAAAAGAGGAACAACTGTAATAATCTGAACAATAAAGATTTAAAAAATAAATAAATAAATAAATAGGGAAGCAGGTTGTTTACCACGACTGTAGAAGTGATTTGTTTCCTGAAGATATGGGTAAACAACGCGATTTAACAGCCTTTGAACGTGGGATATATACATATACCCTGAGTGGCCATATTATTATGACCACCTCATATTTGTAGGCAAATTAGCTGTACACTGCATTGTACAGAATATGGAAGCCGAAGGCCTGTTCAACACCTTTGCTGTCTGCAGTTACCAAGATAAAATGTCTCCAATTAGCATAGGAACACAACGATTGGACAGTTGAGCATTGGAAAAAAGTCATATGGTCTGATGAATCATGTTTCCAGTTGCATCATACAGATGGCAGAGTGAGAATTTGGCAGAAACAGCATGAAAGCATGCACCCCACATGCATGAGTACAATGCTTCAAGCTGGTGGGGGCAGTGTTATGGTTTGGGGCATGTTTTCCTGGCATGATTTGGGCCCTTTAATTCGTGTGGAACATCGTCTGAATAGCACAACATACCTAAGTATCGTTGCTGATCAGGTTCATTCTATCATGTTGATGGCGTATCCCAATGGAGATGGCTTCTTCCAACAAGACAATGCGCCATGCCACGGTGCTTGTATTGTGCAGGAGCGGTTTCAAGAACATGAGGGAGACTTTACCTTGCTTAGGTGGCCTCCACAATCACCAAATCTCTATCCAATTGGGCATTTATGGAATGAAGTTAAAAGAGCCATCAGGCAGCTGGTTCCACAACGAACAAATCTCACAGAACTGGACAGTGCTATTCATCAGGCATAGTGTCAGATTCCTCACATCACCTTTCAACATCTCGTGGAGTCAATGCCAAGAAGAATCACCGCAGTATTGAAGGCAAAAGGTGGCCCGACGAAGTACTGATGTGGTTGTCATAATAATCTGACCACTCACGTTCAAATATATCCCAGGTTCAAAGACTGTTAAATCACATTGTTTACCCATATCTTCAGAAAAAAAAATCAATTCATGGTAAACAACCTGCTTCCCTATTTATAATGGTCTGGCCCTCTAGCACCTTCAGCATGAAATTATAGCTAATTTGCCTACAAAGGTCAGGTGGTCATAATAATCTGGCCACTCTATGTGTGTGTGTGCGTGTGTATTTATTGTTGTTGTTTTTAAACTATAAATTGTAGCTTCAAGGTGAACACATGGAGGAACAAGGAAGGTGGCATACCCAAAGTAGGCAGGGGTACGTACAGGAGGCAACCAATTGATGTGTCTCTCCCACATTGATGTTTCTCTCTTTTTTTCTCTCTCCCTCCCTCCTTCCCATCACTCTCTGAAAAGTAATGGGAAAAATATCCTCAGGTGAGGATTAACACACAAAAAAGACAAGAGCCTGGCCAGAGTGGCTCAGTGGTTGAGCATTGACCCATGAACCAGGTCATGGTTCGATTCCTGGTCAGGGAACGTGTCCAGGTTGTGGGCTCAATCCCTAGTAGGAGAGTGCAGGAGGCAGCCGATCAATGATTATCTCTCATCATTGATGTTTCTATCTCTCACTCTCCCTTCCTCTCTGAAACCAGTAAAATATATATTTAAAAAAAGAAATTTAAAAAAAAGAAAGCTTCTTGTCTTGCGAAAGTATTTTCCACTAAAATATAGCATTCTCTATAGAAATTTCTTTTCTAACACAAAAGTGGAATTAAAAGATGAGGAAAATACCCACACAAAATAAAAGAGATGATGACTAACGTGCCCTTTCTTCTGTGGAAGGACTGAAAACAAGACTGAAAAATATCCACAAATGCCCTGCAGAGACTTGCACTATAGGGAACATGACAATTCTAGAGTTTTCCTTACAGTTTTCTTTCCTAAGAAGTTCTTGTAGATCTTAAGTTGGAGGTCTCAGTTTAAGAAAAAGAGGCCATGCCCTGGCCGTTTTGGCTCAGTGAACTGAAGGGCCCTGGGTTCGATTCCGGTCAAGGGCACGTATCTTGGTTGCAGGCTTGATCCCAGCCCCGGGTGGGGCATGTGTGGGAGACCAATTGATTTGTCTCTCACATCCATGTTTCTCTCTCTCGTCTCTCCCCATCCCTTCCACTCTCTCTAAAAATCAATGGAAAAAATATCCTTGGGTGAAGATTAACAAAAATAAAATAAACATGAAATTAAATCTATAGTTTAAAAGAAAAAGAGGCCATCAGAGTCACCAACACATGGACCCTTATATACCTGTCAGTTACAGTGGCCTATTCCCTCCACACCCACCTCATCATCACTGTCCGACGTCTCAGAGTCTGAGGAGGCTGCAGGCTGACTCACAGGTGGCTCCTTCTCCTCAGAGTCACTGCGCTTCCGCTTTGCCAGGGACAAGAGCTCCTAATAGGGCAGAAGTAATCACATGAGTCTTATTCAACAGAAAAGAAATATCCAAGAATAACAAAATGCCCACCCTCCCTATACCTCTTCTACCTCTTTGTGCTTTCAATTGAAGGACATCATCATGGGAACTTTTATCACATGAACACACTGCTAGTATTCCTAAGTGCTAAAATAAATGTTCTCAAAATTGTCCCCTACCATTTAATGGCAAAATATATGTCTGAAATGCAAAAGTGAATATAAAACTGACCTGAAGTCTACTTCCAAATTGTTACCATTTTCTTTATAAGCTACAAAAGTACAGATTCTCAGTTACTTATTTAAGAACCATGATTACAAAGGTAATCTGCTCACTGTTCTTAATGGTATAGCTAACCGATACTCTGAACATCTTCTTACTGTAATTCATAGTAAAATTGGCATTTGTGGGCTGATTTGAATAAGCTGACAAACTACAAGTTTCTGAGGTTGTTTTTAAAAATTTTGAATGCATAAGCAAAAAAAAAAAAAAAAAAAAAGATTTTTTCCAGTGATAAATCCAGGGTCTGACAACAAGCCACCAATTGCCTGGACACTACATCAGAACTCTAATTTGATAACCCCAATATTCTTATTCATTACCTCTGCCTTCTCCTCGTGATTTAAGAGAGACTGGTGGGGGAAGGATGTGTCATTTAGTAAGGCTACAACCAGGTTTTGCTCTCTCACAGAGTTCCTCTCTGCTGCTACTTCTCCCCAACTCAGCCCAGTCACTTAAAAATGCAACAAAAGAATACTTGCTTTAGTTTTTGTTCTCTGCTAATATCAATACCAGCCCACAATTACACTGTACTTACTAGATGCCTGGTACTTTTCTAACCATCTAACATTTAATCTTCACAACAACCTTAAGGTAACTATCATTATCATTCCCATTTTTTCTTACCAACTATTTATTTATCTATTTGTTTATTTACTTATAATGTAATCATCCCCATTTAAAGATAAAAAGCTAAAGAGCAGAAGAGGTTAAGTAATTTACCCAAGGTAACACAGCTAGTACATGATAGAGTCAGAATTCAAACCAGGGTAGATAGAATCCTAGCTCCTAATTCAGGCATGGTTTACTAGTCTAAAACCCTTTTCTCCCTTTTGCTAAAAAGAGAAAACTACAACTAATAAATACTAGTAGTATCATTCCTTGATGATAATGGTGTGATACAATTACAGGTCAAGTGCCAAGATAGATTTAAAAATAATAGACTGCTACAAAGTATGTTTTCTTCTTCCAGTTTCTTTCTATTTTAGGAGTATACCCTCCTCGGCCAGAATGAGAAAATGACCTTCTCAGATTAACAGCTGACATGCTCTCTTTCATAGCAGTCATGAAATGTTACTCTTCTCATTTCATTAGAGGGAGCTAGCACACCAACTTCCTGAAAACGCTGAAGCTCATAAGAACACTCTACTTTTTCATACCAAAACGATTAACTCCTATTGACCAAATGCAAATCACAGCAATATTTGTGTTCATGGTATTTTAAAAAATTGAGGTGTAACTGACTTACAGTACATTTTATCCTTTCTTAAGTACAGTTCTGAGTTTGACAAATAGTTTAAACACACCCACAATTAAGGCATATGATAGTACCATCATCATCCCAAATATTGGTATTCTTCATATACTTCCCCCCAAACCCCAGCAACCACAAAACTATTGTCTGTCCCTAAGTCTGCCTATCACAGAATATCATATAAATGAAATCATACAATATGTAGCCTTTGAATTGGGGTTATCAATTAGGGTTCTGATGTAGTGGCCAGCACATTGGTGGCTTGTTGTCAGACCCTGGATTAACCACTGAAAAGAAGCCATTGGGCTTCTTAGCATAATGCACTTGAGATTCATTCATGTTGCGGCATGTATCAGTAGTTTACTCCTTTCTATTGTTAAGTAGTATTCTATTAAATGGATGTAGCACACTTTGTTTATCCATTTACCAGTTGAAAAACATTTGGGTTGTTTCCATTGTAGAGCAATTATATGTTCATGTACAGGTTTTTGTGTAAACATTAAGTTTTAATTTCACTTGGGTAAATACCTATGAATGGAATTGTTGAGTTGTGCAGTATTTTGTGTCTGGTCTTAACTATTATCTTTTTCCCCATATTACCTTAATGCAAATTTATAAACTTTTACAGAGATTTCTGATAAGTAATCTCTTTCCTGACCTTTGAGGTTCACGAATGTACCAGAATTCTTTATAACAGGTTGATACCAACTCATTATAACAGGGATTTGGATACACTATCAATCAAATTCTTCTCTGAAACATTAACTATTACATGCAGTAGACAGCCATTAAAAGTTACCATAATTTAAAGTGTTAAGATGTTAGTGCTGTCTTTCTGTTAAAGACATTCCACTCCATACTAAAAACCTAACAAATGGCTCTCCTTCATCAACAAACAACTGCATCTGATAGGTATAGTCTCTCCTCGTATACAACATTAAATACTATATTAACAATAATATGGAGACAGCAAAGTCCTTCTTAACAGTGTGGAAGATACCCTTTCCACAAGTTGAGAATTGTACAGAAAGCTACTGGGGGAACTCATGGCAAGGCTACTTATTTATTTATATAATATATTTTTATTGATTTCAGAGAGGAAGGGAGAGAGAGAGAGAGAGATATAAACATCAGTGATGAGAGATAATCATTGACCGGCTGCTTCCCGCACACCCCACACTGGTGATTGAGCCCGCAACCCAGGGTTGTGCCCTGAGCAGGAATAGAACCATGACATTTTGGTTCATAGGTCAATACCCAACCACTGAGCCACACTGGTTGGGCAAGGCTACTCTTTTTAGTTAAGTCCTTTATGTTATACTGAGGGCTCATAGTACAGTTGAACAGACAAGTGTGCAATGGAAAGGTCTTTCCAATAATGCATACATGAAGAGACCATCAGATTTGCTACCGTAGGGTTGACTTATCCAATGTCTGTGCTCAAAAAAAGCCCAAACCAATGTAAAACTGATTCTTGCACAGTAGGTAGGTCCATGTGAAGCTCCTCTTGCCTGCCTGCTTCACTGTGCCACACTGATTGAGACAATGCTTCTGTGTGTCCAGTGGTTCTCTCTCACCATCATCTCTGTATTTCATCTCACCCAGTAAAAAGTGTCCTTATTTATTTATCTCGGCATTCCTCTAGGGCAGTGGTTCTCAACCTTCTGGCCCTTTAAATACAGTTCCTCATGTTGTGACCCAACCATAAAATTATTTTCATTGCTACTTCATAACTGTAATGTTGCTACTGTTATGAATTGTAATGTAAATATCTGATATGCAGGATGGTCTTAGGCAACCCCTGTGAAAGGGTCATTCGACAGCCAAAGGGGTCACAACCCACAGGTTGAGAACCGCTGCTCTAGGGGAATGGCAATATAAAATGCCAGCATGGTATATCAAATTTAAGCTGAACTTAAAGTTCTGCTTAAAGTAAAAGTAATGACAATGCTCAACATACTATCAGTATGGCTGTGTAGGATGCCATACCTGGCTTCTAGGGCAGTTTCATTGCTTAAAAGCCATATTTTACATTAAACTAGACTGCCAAAACTGAGACCCTATAATTAAGCTAGTCTGATTGAACTAAGGTAATGTTTATTAAAACAATGCTATTCTGGTTAAGATTAGAATTCTAATCCATCAATATGTGAAGACTTAAACCTTAAGATTTAATTCCCCCACCTATCATTCACAAATAGTGTGCTTTCTGTGATGTCATATCAGGATCAAACTATAGTAGAGCAACCTAGCTCCCTCTTACTTACTTAAAGAAAATTAAATCTCATCTCTTTAACCAAACCTCCCATGGCCACATATAAGTGGGACACATATTTTATACCCTAGAAAAAGAGAATAGAAATTCATATGGACAAAGCTGAGGTTTTCATAGCCAATTAACATTCGAGCTCTTCTTTTACTTATTCATTCCACAAATCTAACTAATGTAAGTAATTACTAGAGTGACCAAACATCCTTGTGTGAGCAGGACTGTCCTGGTTTTAACACTAGAAGCCGTGCATTCTGGGAAACTCCTCAGTTCCAGGCAAACCAGTATCTACCAGTACCTTCTATCTACCAAGCACTGGATAGACAATCATGAAGAAAAGATACCAAGGCCCAGATGGAGTGGCTCAGTGATTGAGCCTCGACGTATGAATCAGGAGGTCATGGTTTGATTCCTGGTCAGGGCACATGCCTGGGTTATGGGCTCGATCCCCAGTGGGGGGTGGAGGGTGCAGAAGGCAGCTGATTAATGATTCTCTCTCATCATTGATGTTTCTCTCTCCCTTCTTCTTTATCTCATGGAATTTAAGTAGTGGGGACATACAATAAACAAGTAAAGAAACAATTAATTATATCTAGTGATAGTATTAAGAAGGAAGTGAATTGAGTGAATGGGAAACTTATCTGTGATAGGATGACTGGGGAGGTTTCTCTGAGACAATGGCATTTAGGCTGAGACTTTGGTAGAGGAAGGAGGGATGCAGTGTTTTGGACAGAAGTCTCAAATGGAATAGCTACGGCCCTGAAGCTGACAATAGCTTGGTTTAGTCAAATACCTGAAAGAAAACCAATGTGAATGGAGCTTAGCAGGCAAGGAGAAGTAATGAGGTAGGTTAGAGATAAGAAGAAACCAGATCATTCTGAAGTTTATAAAACAGGACCAGGAACCTGGCTATTATTTGAAGGCAATGGGAGCCATCAAATAGCTTTAAGCAGGGGAGTAACTGTAGAAAATAGGCCTCAGTGACCCATCTCCAACATAGCCAACTTTTAATGGAATAGTTACTGAATTTCCCCAGGCCAAACAGAATGTAGGGCAGAGGGAAGCTCACTGGTGGGGCTACGAGCTGAGTGCACCTTGTCACTTTACCCCATGTCCTCTGGGAAGGTCTGAGACTAGGGCCAAGAGCAGCCCTAACAGGGCCCTCCCTGAGCTGCAGGGAGGTGACTGGGGGAGGTGGAGGCAACTAAAAAAGGCCTCAGCCCAGTTTTTTTAAATGGCCCAATGGGATATAATAAGACCTAGGTGACGTATGAGGAAACAGGTGATCCCATAGTACTCAGCCAATGAGGTACCAGAGGAGGGACTGAGTAAACAGGCTGTTTGCTGCCTCAGAAGTGCCTATACAACCAGACGGACACATTAAAAGTCTTGTTTTCGCCACACTTCTGTCTCTGAGTCTGTTATCTGAATTCAGACCGGTGAGCATTTCTCACTTAACCATCCCCGGAAGGTTTTAAAAGAGCAGTCTGACTGACAGAGGATCGGACTGGAGGGGCCGGGTGCAAATGCAGAGAGGAGAGTCAGAAGGAATCCACAGCGGTATCATCAGCGTGGATGTTGATCTGGCCCAGGTAAGTAACCACAGGAACAGAGAGAAGTGGGAAGACTTAGAGATACTGAGGAAAGATTAGTAATTCAGAGGTTTAAATTTGAGATTTAATATCTATTCTTTCATATCAAAATTATTGAGCCTTAGCCCACTTTGCCCAGTAGTTAGTGTCAACTCTCGGACTGCAGGGCCACAGAGTTTGATTTCCGTCAAGGGCAGGAACCTCAGCTGCAGGCTCCAGTCAGGGTGTGTATGGGAGGCAACCAATCGATGTGTCTCTCTCACATCGATATTTCTCTCTGTGTGTGTCTCTCCCCCTCCCTTCCACTCTCTCTAAAAATCAATGGAAAAAATATCTTCAGGTGAGGATTAACAAAAATAACATTTAAAAAATTGTTGGTAGAGGAACATGCTTCCAACAGAGGAAGACATTAGTTACTTTTCAGGAATAAGGAATGGAACCATTCTATAAGTATGTTTTTGGGACATAGGGGTATTTCTGTTTTGTTGGAACTTTTTCAACAAGAATGTACTATTTTTATAATAAAAAAATTAAAACAATGAATATATAATAAAAAACCCCTTCTAAAATAATTATTCCAAAGCGGCAATATAATAATCCTTTATATTTCACACGATTGGCACTAAAAGTGGGAACTTGCCCTTCAGATTTCCAGCAAAGTATTTATAATTGTAGATAAAATACTGAGTTACATATTTATATAATACAGAATTGCCCAGTCACCATGGCTCAGTGGTTGAGCATCTACCTACGATTCAGGAAGTCATGGTTCGATTCCCAGTCAGGGCATATGACCCGGTTGCGGACTTGATCAATGATTCTCTCCCATCACTGATATTTCTCTCTCGCTCTCTCTCCCTTCATCTCTAAAATCATTAAAAATATATTTTAAAAAAATAAAGTAAAAATGCAAAGAATTGATAAAATAAAATCAGTTTTCAACCCATTCAAAATAAAAAGTATATAAAAGTTTTTTAAATTCTACTACTATTACTGGTTTTTAATTAGCTTCCTCTTCTAGTACACTTTCTAACTAATACACATTTTTACTCCTTAAAGAAGGGATTTTATTACAGCAGAGGAGCTAGAGCAAGAATCCCCAAACTGACAATATCCCTTATCTCTATAAGTGATCCTGTTGTAACAAGGTTAGAAAACTTGGTAAGTAGCAAAAGATTTAGTATGTGCCTACTTTGTGCCAGGCAGGCATTATGGACACCTCATAGACAACTTTGAACTCTACAAAAGTAAGAGTGAAGTCATGATCTTCACCTTTACTCTTTTTATTTGATCCTCACCTGAAGATTGTTTCCATTGCTTTACAGAGAAAATGAAAGGAAGGGAGGGAGAAAGAAACATCGATGTGAGAGAGACACATCGACTGGTTGCCTCTCCCACGCACCCCAACCAGGAGTGGGAAGCAAACCCACAACCCAGGAATCGAACCCATTACCCTTTGGTGTGTGGATCGACCCTCTAACCACTGAACCACACCTGTCAGAACATGATCCTCACCTTTATTTTTATTTATTTTTTCTTCACTTTTAAACCTGATCTTCCTCCAGGGTTTCCTATCTCATATCATAGGCTCCTCGTTCTCACCCCAACATTCATCCAATCAGTCAAGTCCTCTCAGTTTATATCCTGAATATTATGTCCAATCAAATCTACTTTCTGTTGTCTCTATAACTAACATACTAATCCAAATCAGGCATTCATTCAACAAATATTGACAGGTTGTCTGCTTCATGCCAGACATTATTCTAGGTACAGGGATACTACAATGAACAAATAGTTGCCCTGGCCAGGTAACTCAGTTGGTTAGAGCCTTGTTCCCATCCACCAAGGCTGCAGATTTCATCCCTGTTCAGGGCATATACAAGCATCAACCATTGATTGCATAAATAAGCAGAACAACATATCTATGTGCTTCTTCTTCTTCTTCTTCTTCTTCTTCTTCTTCTTCTCTCTCTCTCTCTCTCTCTCTCTCTCTGCCTTCCTCTCTAAAATTAATTAATAAAAATTTTTCAAAACACACACACACACACACAAACAAACAAACAAATAAATAGTCTTGCCCTCCTGAAGCTTCCATTCTAGCGAAGCTTCTCTCATCTGGACTCTTGCCACCTAACTGGTGCCCCCTCTCCAGGTTACTATCTGCATAGCAGCCTGGGCAAACTTCATAAAAGGCAAATCTTAACACCTCTTCCATCTTAAAATCTTTCAATGGTTTCTCATTACCCTCAGAATAAAGTCCAAAGTCCTTAACATTGCCTACACTGCCAGAAGCTTTAAACTTTCTTTTTTGCTTTTTTCCCCTTTAAACTTTTTAATGCTGGCACACTGTACATAAATTATACCTCATTATCCAGTATACATGTACATGCATGTACATGAAACATGTTTCACAAAACAATACTTATTACTACTAGGTCTGACACACTTGATGTTTTCTATTAGGTTCAACTTCATTTCTATTTTTTTTTTAATATATAAATATTTGATTGATTTACAAAGAGGGAAAGGGGTAAAGAATTAGAAACATGGATGAGAGAAACATCGATTAGCTGCCTCCTACACGCCTCCTACTGGGGACCAAACCAGCAACCAAGATACATGCCTTTGACCAGAATCGAACCTGGGACCCTTCAGTCCGCAGGCCGAGGCTCTACCCACTGAGCAAAACCAGTTAGGACTTCTTTTCTATTTTTAATGCTGGCTGTGATCCACTAAACTGGGTTTTCCATCCTCAGAGAGTCATACAGCAAACTACTTCTACAGCTTCATTTGCACCACTCTCTCTACAATTGCAGTAACTGTGCTTCTTTCAGTTTCATGAGGGTACTAGGTCCTTCCTGCCTCAATGCTTTTGTACATGTTGGTCCCTCAACCATGAACACTCAACACTTCCTCGTACTTGTCAGTCTCCTAATCTCCTTCTACCATATATTCCAGGTCTCAGTTTAAATGTCACTCCCACCAGGCTAATATAGGATCCCTGGTCATACTCTCACAGTATCCTTGCTCTTCCTTCATACAGTCTACAGTGAAATGACTCTGAGCAATGCCTGCCCCTGCCCCTCCCTCCCACTCGCTCTCACTCCCCTCATTTTATCTTTCTGTCTAAGCTCCTTGAAAACAGAAACTTCTATTTTGTTCACCCAGTAATCCTAGTGCCTTGCACTGTCCAACACATTTGTTAAAAAATAATCTTGCCCAGCCAGTGTGGCTCAGTGGCTGAGCATCAACCTATAAACCAGGAGGTCACAGTTTGATTCCCAGTCAGGGCACATGCCTAGGTTGAGGGCTCCATCCCCAGTAGGGGGCATGCAGGAGGCAGCCCATTGATGTTTCTCTCTCTCTCCCTCCCCCTTCCTCTCTAAAACGAATAAAAAATATATTTAAAAATAAATAAATAATCTCTGCCATTGGGGAACTTATAGTCTAGGAAGGGAGCAATAAGAACACTAACAGACTGGTGTCAAAAGATGGGTTTTGAATTTTTCCTAAGAACCTCCCTGTTAAATTATGAAATGAGTTACATGCAACATTAGATGCAACATTATGACACAAATGAAAAACTTCACAAGTAAACACTGACACTTCTCACAAGTTCAGCCTAGACTTTAAACTCTGCTCCGAAAGAAGAAGAAAAAGACTATATTAATGAGAAGCACAGCTTTTCAATTTCCCAACTTTAATGGAGAAGGTTTATGGAAGGTACTTTATAACACTGACATTTCTTACATATAATGTCTAAAAATAATTCCTAGAAAATACTTAGGGGCTCTATTTTTCTCAAAGACAATTTTAACTATTGCTAATTAAAGTAGGATGAGCAGAGAGAAACAGGACATGAAAACTTGATCACTATTTTAAATAAGAAAGGAAATTGTTAGATAAAGGATGCCAATTTGCATGCAGCTCAATTTTTTTTTTCTTGAGGAAGGCAGAGTAAAGTTTTTATAAATGTTGTATTGATCTGAATAGAGAACTGATTTCTTTATTACCTTGGACACTTTTCATTTTCTAGGATCCACTGCATAAAATAACGCCATAAAAAGTGACACATTATCTCCACGGAGGCACATGATGGAGTAAAAAGCCTAGGTTTGTCATGAATTCTGTTTTGTTGTGTGTTTTTTTAAAATATATTTTATTGATTTTTTACAGAGAGGAAGGGAGAGAGATAGAGAGCTAGAAACATCGATGAGAGAGAAACATCGATCAGCTGCCTCCTGCACACCCCCTACTGGGGATGTGCCAGCAACCAAGGTACATGCCCTTGACCGGAATCGAACCTGGGACCTTTCAGTCCCCAGGCCGACGCTCTATCCACTGAGCCAAACCGGTTACGGCTGTTTTGTTGTTTTTTTCCAAGAGGCACCAAGGACAAATATCTTCATGATTTGTAATTTTTAATGTTGAAGAAAGGATGTGACCAACATAAAAAGTAAGGTTGCTATCAGGTCACATGTTAAAAAAGAAATCCTTCAAATTCTCTAAATTTTGAGTCTTAAAAAGCAATGAAAGTTAAAAAAATATAAACAACTCCTATTCAGTTACTACATACCTCTTGCCCTCAAGAAAAAAGGCAAAAAAGAAATAGGCCTCAATAAAAAGCATCTCAACAATTCAAATAGCTTCACAGATCTACAAGAACTAGCCTCTCTGCCACCTTAAACATCTGTTAAATTTCTTCAATTATACCTGAACACATTCTGACTGAGACAGGAAGTTATTTCTCTCCCAAACTACTTAGAGTGTCTCACTAAAAAGATTAACTTGCATCCAGATAGTGGTCTCAATCATTAACATAAATAAGCACCTGAGCTGTATGTGGTAAAAAATGCAATGCCAAGGGTTCTATCCCCTTGAATGTCTGATTCAGGAGATCTGGGATGCCAGTCCCTGCAAAGTACATTTTGAATAAGCATACCAGGCAGCTTCTGACATCGGTGATCCTCTTCTCACCACCAGAAAAAAACAGTGCAGAAGGCTCACCTGCCTCACCTTCCATAAGGACCAAGCTGGAGATAATATTTCTGACATAACAGCTTAGATTCCCATCTGGAAAACCCAGAGACAAAGGACCTCTTTACTAACTGTGCTCCACTATCTCACCAGACACTCAAAGACTTGTCACAGTTTATTCTTTTTCACAAGGACAATACACAAGACAGCAAAAACGACGCTATATCCCCAATCAAGACCCAAAACTAGATGGAGCAGCCCAAGGCATCTGTTAGAAGAGACCAGAGTATATTAGTTTTGTTCTGAGGATTCTTTTTTTTTTTTTTTTAAATTGATTTTAGAGAGGAAGGGAGAGAGGGAGGTGAAGGGAGAGAGATTGAGAGAGAGAAAAACATCTATTTGTTGCTCCATTTATAGCCATGTGTTCACTGGTTGATGCCTGAATGTGTCTGGGGACTGAACCCGAAACCTTAGCATATGGGAACAAGGCACTAACCAACTGAACAATCAAGAAATGGCGCTCTGAGGATTCTTAAAGAACTCCAAACCAGGCTGACTTTGAACTTCTAATAGTTTCTGGTGAAAACTTCTGGCGGGCAGAGATCTTTCTCTGATTCTCTGACAGCCTGGGACCGTGCTGAACAGATAGACTGAAGGCATTGGTGCCTCTCTTAGGATGTGCAGGGAAAGGGAATTCTGATCTGGTTCCCATCTGATAAGAGAATGTCAGTGAGTGGCTGAAGAGGAGAAAGCTTTAGGTATTGCCTGTCTGGCATGGCTCAGTGCTTGAGCATAGACCTATGAACCAGGAGGTGACTGTTAGATTCCCGGTCAGGGCATACGCCTGGGTTTCAGATTCAATCCCCAGGAGGGGCACCCACTGAAAGCAACTGATTGATGCTTCTCTCTTATCTCCCCACCCCCCCCCCGACCCCCCACCTCCCGCTTCTGCATGTCCTCAGGTGATGATAAAAAATAAAAATAATGGCCCAGATGGTTTGGCTCCCTGTTTAAGCATTGACCTATGAACCAGGAGGTCACAGATCAATTCCTGTCAGGCAGGGGCCCAGGTTGCCAGCTTGATCTCCAGTGTGGAGCGTGCAGGAGGTAGCCTATCCATCGATGATTCTCTTTCATCATTGATGTTTCTACCTCTCTCTCCCTCTCCTGTCCTCTCTGAAATCAATAAAATATATTTTTTAAATGTATTAGGTATTACTTGCACATTTCATGCTAATTTCTTTTTACAAATAGATAGTTGGGTTTAAAATTGCAATCCCCTCCAACTCCAATTCTACTTCAGAAAAGTTCTGTGTGGATCTGCCTACCACAAAAGGAAGATCTCCACACATTTCATTTGTCAGATTCTGTGGGAAATCACTAAGGACAGAATAATTAGGATAATTTGCTTAGTTTATTCATCATCAGAACAGACACCTTAAGAGTGCTTTCCCAAGGAAGCCCTGAATAATCTTTCTTTTTTTTTTTAAATATATTTTATTGATTTTTTACAGAGAGGAAGGGAGAGAGATAGAGAGTTAGAAACATCGATGAGAGAGAAACATCGATCAGCTGCCTCCTGCACATCTCCTACTGGGGATATGCCTGCAACCCAGGTACATGCCCTTGACCGGAATCGAACCTGGGACCCTTCAGTCCGCAGGCCGAGGCTCTATCCACTGAGCCAAACCGGTCTCAGCCTGAATAATCTTTCTAATTGGTGTACCAATTTTCTCTAAACTAGTCAAACATAAGTTGTAGCAACATGAAAAATGGCCATAAAACATTCTCATTTTGCAATATGAAAACTTTAAAGACTAATAGATTAAGTTGGTAAAATGGAAAGAGTATATGCCTTGTTGTCATGCAGGTCTGGGTCCAAGTTTCAACTCTACCACATACAAGTTGCATAAATCTCGCTAAGTTAGTTCTTCAATCTTCCCTTTCTTCATATGTAAAATGGGGAAAATGATACCAACTTCAACATAATTTGAAAATTTGACAATGTAAATAAAACACCTAATTAAGATGGTCAGTTCACCCTAAGCACTTATGTAAATGGTAGCTGATGCTATTATTTACAATATCTACATTTCTACATTGGAAAATAGCAAAAAAAGAAAAAAGCGTTCTAATTCTTCTAAGCGTTAGTCTAAAATTATCAACTGGCCCGGACAGCATGACTCAGTGGTTGACCTTCGATTTATGAACCAGGTGGTCACGGTTAGATTCCTGGTCAGGGTACATGCCTGGGTTGCAGGCTCCATCCCAGTGTGGGGTGTGCAGGAGGCAACCAATCCATGATTCTCTCTCATCATTTAAGTTTCTATCTCTCTCTTCCTCTCCCTTTCTGAAATCAATAAACTACATACTTTTTAAAAAACAAAATTATAACCAAATTTTACGGTCATGAATATTTTTCCCCCTGGCTGGCATGGCTCAATGGTTGAACATCCGTCTATGAACCAGGAGGTAACGGTTCTATGCCCGGTCAGGGCATATGCCTGGGTTGCTGGCTCGATCTCCAGTGTGGGGTGTACAGGAGATAGTCAATAAAACATATTTCTTAAAAAAAGAATATATATTTTTTATATCTTTACAAATTTCAGGAGCCTTTCAGTGAGAATATTTTCAACTTACTTTTCAATTCTTACCCCAAAACAATTCTGATAGTTCTCCAGAGGCCTTTTCAAAACAGCCCTCTTTTCTTCAACATATCTCCTGCCCCTCCTCTTAAAGTCTTCCTATTTCATGCTCTAATATTTTAGTCCTGAGATCTCTGGCCTAATACAAAGGACCTGCACCAAATCATTTATACAAAAGCTTTATTTGCAATGCTTGTACCAACATTCTTACAAATACTTGATCCTTACAATAGCCCAAGTGGATATACAAGGTCTAAGTTATATCTAGATTTTACAGTTACAACCAAAGATACATCGCTAGAAAACAGCATAGCCAAGCCTATAACTCAAATTTTCAGATTCCAAGTTCAGCACTTTTGCGGACTCAACTTATAAAGCTACTACTTCTTGCATGTTTTCTTCATATCATTTATTCACAAAACATTGGCGGGGGGAGGGGGGTGGGGGAGGACCCTCTTTGTATCTCCTGGTATCACTACAGCACTGCTACAAAGGACAGCTTCCTCCCTGCAGTATTTTCAAACAATCCCAACCATTAAAACCAAAAGTTGCTTTCAATAGTTCCTGCACAATCTTCAAGTAAGAAAGAACTCTAGGATGCTTCATGAAAACGGCCAAGAGGCCCCGGCCACAGTCCCTCCATACCGCCCTATATTTCTCCACCTCTGCCCTCTTTCCTCCTCCTGAGTTCTTTTCAATCTGACATCTCATCAGGGGCCCTCTCAACCCGAACGACCATAGTTGCCAAATACTAGATTCGTGCGCGCAGCTAAGTCTTCCTCGCCAAGCACCGCGGAGGTTCTCTGGAACATTTAGGGTGTCGCCCCTTTTCTCCGTCCACACCCCTGTCTGAAAAACTTCACCCGCACCTTCTTCGCCACCCCACCCCCAAAGCCCCACGCTCACCCCTTGCACCTCCTCCAAAACCTCCAGCCTCCTGGGTTGGCGGGCGATACTTCCTATCTCTCCTGGCCCGGATCGCCTGGCCTGCAGCCTGCCGCCCCGATCTGGACCCAGCAGATCACGGACCCCTCCGGTCCCCCGAACCCGAGGCCCACCAGCCCGATCCCTGCCCCGCCTCCCCGCCCAAGGCGCCAAGTACTCGGGGCTCCTTCTCCAGGCCCCGGCCGGACTCCGAGGGCCCCAGGAGCTGCTGGGAGAATAGGAAGGAGGCGGCAGCAGCGGTCAGGGCACGGGGCTGGCCGGGCGCTAGGGACGGGTGACCCCGGGCCCGGCCGGCTCCCAGCTCCCGTGGCACGGACTCAGCCCGCCCGCTCCGCCGGCCCGCGCCTTCGCGGCCTGCCCTCACCTGATCCAGGTTCTCGTCGCTGCCGCTGTCCTCCGTGTCCGAGTCGATCACCACGCGGCCTTTCCGCTTCTTTACCATGGTGGTCCCCCGGCTCCCACGCCGGACGCCGCCCGGACTCCCCTCTAGCCCGTCTGCCAGTGGGACAGCCACTGCCACTGCCACCGCCGCCGCTGCCGCTGCTCGACCCACACAAAGGCGACCGCGCATGCGCGCTCCGCTCCGCCCCTGGCCCCGCCCCCCGCTCGGCGCACGCCGTTCGCCGGCTCTCGGCGCCCCTCCCTGCCCCGCCCCCGACGTAGCGTGAGAGGCGGGGCCCAGCACCCGGCGTGGTTCCCGGCAGTGGATCACTTTCCTCCACCCTGCGCGGGGTCTTGGAAGTCCTGGGTGTGTTTCCGCTGCGGGCCCAAGCTCGATGGGCTGCCTACCTGTCGTGGACCGGAGCCGCCAAGCATCTGGGCCCTCTCTGAGGAGCCTTCCAACTGTCCGACACTGATGAAGTGGCGAGGGCGACGTCAAGGGCTGCCCTCCGGGGAGGCACGCGTCTCCCGGACTCTGCCGAGGGCACCCGTTGGGGAATGAAGCTTTCCTGCCTAGGCTGTGCAAGTGACAGCTGAGCTGGGACCTGGAGGATGCATCTGAGTTACCCACAACAACCGTAGAGGGAAGGGTGTGCTTAGCAGAGAACCGCGTGGGCAAAAGCCGTGATAATAGAAAAAGCTGGGTTCAGGGAACTGAAAGTGTATTATGGCCGAGCAGGTGGCAGGGAGTGTGGGAATAAGGCGGAGGAAGGACACAGCGGCCACGTGCAGAGTCTGATAAACTGTATTAGTAAGTATTGGAAGATTTAAACAGAAGAACGACGTTATTCGATTTGTGTTTTAAAAAGATTACTCTGCTTCCCCAGTGTGGTGAGTGCGCTAGAAGGCAGGGAGAACATATAGGCTGTTGGTATCATTTTAGCAAGGGATGATGATGTCCTAAACGAAGGAAAGAGCAGTAGAAATGGACGGATAATTTGGAAGTTGGAATTACCAGGTCTTGGAGATTAGCTGGGAAAGGAGTAAAGTGAGATCGCAGACATAAATGACATGCAGGCTCTGGCATAGGAAGCTGGTGGTCCGTGGGCCCTTCATCAAGATAAGCAACACATGTGGGAGGAGGTTTCAGAAACTGGTGTTAATGGGAAATAAGTTCAGTTTCATGCCTGTTGAGTTTGAGGTCAGCTGATTAAAAGGGCAGCTCCAGAAGTCCTTTCTTTGTGGGATTTGGCATATAGAATAGGGAGCATAAACAATAACAAACAACTTGACATCTTCTGAAAACTTTTTAGAGTCCATTAATTCATTATTCTGGTAGTGAACTTGGGAATCAGACCACAGATTTCCCTAGCTGCCGGAGGCTGGTCCATCCTTGTTGCTTGACACAGTCGCTGCAGGGAAGAAACATCTGCACAGCTTATGTTTCAAGGTACCTGGCATATACGGCATACTGTTCTTAATACGTTTGCTCCCCCTTTTTTTAGCAGTATGTGTTACAACCAGGACCACCTCCCTGAGAAAGGTTGTTTCCCCAGGTGGGGTTTTTTCCCTGGAGTTAGGGATTAACAGGACTAAGGAAGAGAATAAATCAGTAAAAACCCCCAGTGTTACAGAAATACCATGTACTACTTATGAAGAACTTGGACTAAGACTGTTGGCAATAAATTGGGGACTTGTTGGGCCACATCCCCAGGGGTCTGCCCACCAGGGAAAGCACCAAAGCCTATACCCCTGGAGACCCACGACACAGGGTAGTCCCAGGGAAGGCAAGCAGCGAGGCTGGGAGGACATAACCTTTACTGGGTAGGATAATCTCCTTCAGTCACTTCCCTGTAGCCTATCAGTACAGCAGTGACCTTGGAATAGCCCTTATAATGGAACACAGAGATTAACCTAGACAACATTAAAATCAACAGAACTAGATAGAGACAGGATTTTTGGCAAAGGTCAGATGAGAAACTATGGAAATGAAACAAGAAACTATAGAAGGTTACCCAAAACATACCATGATGTGATTATAGAGGCATGCTTATAGGATCAAATGGTATAAATACAGATGTAACAGGACAATAGAGAACCTGGCTATGCTGATCAACTGAACACTGTCTCTGTGTCCTGCATTCCTTCTTCACCAACTCCGTCCACACCTTTGGGAACCCCTGGACCTGCTGGGGCTGGACCCCAACATTTGGACCCCAACATTTGGCGTCTCGAACACCTAAGCATTACTGGGCAGAGGCAGGCTGATGAATTCTTGGTCTCTGGCTCCTTTTCTGTCTAAATTTTATTTTCTCCAGCAGGTTTGCAGTACATATCACAAATGTACACACCTTAAAAATAGTAATAAAAAAATATGTCATACATAGAGATATCCCTGGAACTAGATGTCCAATTTGCTACCAGTTAGCTTAAAAAGGTGTTCAGGATTCAGGTAGAAAAAAACAATAAGGCTCAGCTACCGCTTTATTCCAAAGGAGTTGTACTAAGATGTAACCCCTAGACTTCTTTCCCCCAGCATATCCTTGGAACTGCGACTATGGACAAGATGACCCAAAATGACCAGGCCAGCTCCATTTCTAGCCAGCCTGAAGCCTGGTGCCCTTCTGTGAGGTGGAATTCTCCTTTTAGTGGGCTAACCATATCTTTTGTTTTTTTAATCACCCGAGGATATTTTTCCATTGATTTTTAGAGAAAGTGGAGGAAAGAGGGAAAGACAGAAATATCGATGTGAGAGAAACACATCAATTGGTTGCCTCCAGCATGTGCCCTGGTCCCCAGCTGGGACCAGGGAGGAGCCTGCAACCCAGGCATGTGCCCTTGAGGCAATCGAACCTGGGACCCTTGAGTCTTCAGGACCCTTCAGTCTATCCACTGAGCCAAACCGGCGAGGGCCCAACCATCTCTTACTGTGTTCAGGGTCTAAAAACTTGCTCAGATCCGAAATTTGGCCAAGGATGGTCACTTTTTATTGGGGCAACTGCCCTCAGCCCTCTTATCACCCTTCTGATTGAAAGTTTAGGAGTACCCTTGTTGGCTTCCCATCTATTTTGCCAATGGGGATGTTTATTGTGTTCTGTTAGCCATTTCCATAATTCTCTGAGGGTCAGGCCTTCTTGGCTATAACTCTGACCTTTCTGCTCATAATTGCATCTACCTGACTTCCGGCAGTTAAGTGCTGCCACCTGGCTTCTTGTTTCAAAATCCTATCACCCCATTGTTACTGCCTGAGTTTTATAACAGCCTCACCTACTGCTGTATAGGTGAAGTACCATTAAACTTATAGCAGTGGGTCTCAACCTTGGCTGCACATTAGAATCACCTGGGAATCTTTTTAAAATCCTGATTGCTGGGCCTCACCCTCCGGAAATTCTGTTTCTTTGTTACTAATGTTGTGGCCCCACCCCATAACAATGAAATAGAATTTCCGGAGGATGAGGCCCAGAAGTCAGGATTTTAAAAAGATTCCCAGGTGATTCTAATGTGCGGCCAAGGTTGAGAACCACTGACTTATAGTGATACTGGTGCACCTGTTATTATCACATTCCTTATGGCCTTGGTAAACGGAGTATCCTTTTTGTCTTCCCATGGAACATAATCATTTGGTGGGATTTCTGACCTTAGATAGTACATCCAGTTTGTTGTGCTTACTTTTCAGCTTTCTGGGTTTTTTTTTAAGATATATTTTTATTGATTTCAGAGAGGAAGGGAGAGGTAGAAAGAGACACATCAATGATGAGAGAGAACCAGTGAGCGGCTGCCTCCTGCATGCCCCCTACTGGGGATGGAGCCTGCAACCCGGGCATATGCCCTGACTAGGGATCAAACCAGGAACTCCTGGTTCATAGGTCGATGCTCAACCACTGAGCACACCAGCAGGACATGATCCTTTGTTTATAAGCTCATGTGGACTATACAGTTTTCCATGCTTCTCAGAGCCACTCTAGTAGTAAATTTACACCATTTCCTGGGGTCCTTGCCAAAGTGATAAGTCCTGTATCTCAGGAGAATGCTTCCAAATCAGTAAACTCTCCCTAATCCAATTTTATCTTCTGGTCCCCTTGATCAAGCACCCTCAGAATCCAGTGTCTTGCTCTTCTCCCAACGGTTGCCATTACATGCTTAGCTAGTTCTTGCAACTCCTTAGTGGTATAGTCCCTTTTCTCCCTCATCTGGTCCAGTATGTCCCCCACTGGGTTAAGTAGTGTTTTAATCCTAGTAATTGGCCTGTGTCCAGGAGGACGGTAAGGGCATATGTTGAGGAGGGCACAGGCAGCCTTACAGGGTACAGGCCTCTTCACTGTCTGGTAGCAAGAGGAAATTTCTAGATGTTGAGGCTTTTCTTCAGGTTTTGAGGATTCAGGAAAGTAAGAATTCAAGATCTTCAGTGGCATCAATCAGATAGCCCCATCCCAAATGTCATGGTCGCATTACTAGGGCCTTGGTCTTGGCTTAGCTGACCTGCCTGGCTTGGGAGTATAATCTTACTAGAGTTCAGACTACTCTGATGATTATCCTGGGCCTCAGCTTTTCCTGCCTCCCACTGTGGGTGTTGAACCCCTCTTCATATGCTATTAAGGGGGCCCTCTGGCTTTCATACTTGACTTTCAGTAACAGTGGCCGAATTCCATATTATAGTTACTACTAGAGGCCTGGTGCATGAATTCATGCACAAATGGGGTCTCTTGGAGTGGCCTGTGGAGATTGGGCCCCAGCTCGTGCCCCAGCTTCACAGCCCCACAGCCCCGCCTGGTACCCCACCTTAGCCTGGCATTGCTCCCTCACCTGCTCCATCATCTGGCCTGAGGGGTGATAGATCAGGGCCAGGCCCCCACCCCCTCAGTGCCTGGGAGCCGGGTGGCAGCACTGCCCCCTCACCCCCTCCACCACCACTGGTCACTGTCTGCAGGGCTATCAGCATGGCAATCGGGCCCCCTCTCACACCTGCCTTGGCCTGGTGCTGCCTGCTCACCTGCTCCACCTTCCCACAGTGGTCCCGCTCTTGTAGGGTCCATCAGGGCCAGCAGTGCCTCCACTGCCCATGGCTGTCAGCACCTCCAACACCTGCCATGTTCTGTGCTGCCTCCTGGTGGTCAGCGCCTAGCAAGTGGTTGAACTCCTGGGAGGGGAAAATTTGCATATTAGGCTTTTGTTATATAGAACTAGAGGCCCGGTGCACAAAAATTTGTGCACTCGGGGGGAGGGGGGTGTCCCTCAGCCCGGCCTGTGCCCTCTCGCAGTCTGGGACCCCTCGGGAGATAACGACCTGCTGGCTTAGGCCTGCTCCCGGGTGGCAGAGGGCAGGCCTAATCCCTAGGTACAGCCACTGGTCGGGCTCAGAGCAGGGCCGATTGGGGAGTTGGGGCACCGCCCCCCTGTCACACACAGAGCAGGGTGGATCAGGGGGTTGGGGTGCCACCCTCTATCACTCACAGAGCAGGGCTGATCAGGGGGTTGGGGCGCCGCCACTGTCACACTCAGGGCAGGGCCGATGGGGAGGTTATGGCTCTACCCCGTCACACACAGAGCAGGGCCCATGGGGTAGGGGGGTTGGGGCGCCATACCCTGTCACACAGAGAGCCGCAGGGCGATCAGGGGGTTGTGGAGCTCCCCCCATCAGGCACAGAGCAGGGCCGATCAGGGGGTTGGGGCGCCTTCCCCTGTCAGGAACAGAGCAGGGCAGATAGGGAGGTTGTGGCCCCGCCCCTTGTCACACACAGAGCTGCAGGGCGATCAGGGGGTTTGGGCTCTACCCCCTGTCATGCTGATCCCAGTGCCGGGAGGCCTCGCGGCTCCGCTGATCCTGGTGCTGGGAGGCATATTACCCTTTTACTATATAAGATAAAGGCCTGGTGCACGTGTGGGGGCCGGCTGGTTTGCCCTGAAGGGTGTCCTGGATCAGAGTGGGGGTCCCCACTGGGGTGCCTGGCCAGTCTGGGTGAGGGGCTAAGGGCTTTTTTCAGGCTGGGACTGAAGTTCCCAACTGCTCCTTTTTTTCTTTTCTTTTTTTTATTCTGGGCCAGCTTTAGCTCTGAGGCTCCAGCTCTTAGGCATCTGCTGCTGAAAGCAGGTATCTGGTTTGTTTACGTTCTATAATCGAAACTCTGTATCAATTCCAGCTCTGAGATCCCGGCTCACTGAAAGCAGGTTTCTGGGGTTTTGTTTAGCTTCTATATTTGTTACAATGTTTTTTAAACTGCAGGCTCAGAGGCTGGCAAGGCAGGTGGGGAACGTTGTTTTCCTCCAGCACTGAAGCAAGCAAGCCTCATGTTAGTTTCAAGCTGCCTGGCTGCCGTCGCCATCTTGGCTGGCAGTTAATTTGCATATCTCCCTGATTAGCCAATGGGAAGGGTAGCGGTCGTACGTCAATTACCATGTTTCTCTTTTATTAGATAGGACTAGAGGCCTGGTGCACAAAAATTTGTGCACTCGGGGGGAAGGGGGGGTCCCTCAGCCCGGCCTGTGCCCTCTCGCAGTCTGGGACCCCTCGGGAGATAACGACCTGCTGGCTTAGGCCTGCTCCCCGGTGGCAGAGGGCAGGCCCAATCCCTAGGTGCAGCCCCTGGTCTGGCTCAAAGCAGGGCCGATTGGGGAGTTGGGGCGCCGCCCCCTGTCACACTCAAGGCAGGGTCGATGGGGAGGTTGCGGCGCGACCCCCTGTCACACACAGAGCAGGGCCCATCAGGGGGGTTGGGGAGCTCCCTCCTGTCATGAACAGAGCAGGGCCCATCAGGGGGTTGAGGAGCTCCCCCCTGTCACTCACAGAGTAGGTCCGATAGGGGAGTTGGGGCGCCGTCCCCTGTCACACACAGAGCAGGGCGGATCAGTGGGTTGGGGCGCCGCCCTCTATCACCCACAGAGCAGGACCAATCAGGGGGTTGGGGCGCCGCCACTCTCACACTCAGGTCAGGGCCGATGGGGAGGTTATGGCTCTACCCCATCACACACAGAGCAGGGCCTGGGGGGGCGGGGTTGGGGTGCCGCACCCTGTCACACACAGAGCAGGGCCGATCAGGGGGTTGGGGCGCTGCCCCCTGTCACGCTGATCCCGGTGCCCGGAGGCCTCGCGGCTCCACTGATCCCGGTGCTGGGAGGCATATTACCCTTTTACTATATAGGGTAGAAGCCTGGTGCACGTGTGGGGGCCGGCTGGTTTGCCCTGAAGGGTGTCCTGGATCAGGGTGGGGGTCCCCACTGGGGTGCCTGGCCAGTCTGGGTGAGGGGCTGAGGGCTGTTTACAATGTTGCTAATCTGCTGGCTGAAGTCCGGTGGTATTTGTTACACTGCCCGCTCAGAGGCCTGCAGCCACGGGCGGGGGGGAACGTTGGTTTCCTCCGTCACTGAGGCAACCAAGCCTCATGTTAGTTTCAAGCTGCCTGGCTGCCGGCCGCCATCTTGGCTGACAGTTAATTTGCATATCTTGCTGATTAGCCAATGAAAAGGGTAGCGGTCGTACGCCAATTACCATGTTTCTCTTTTATTAGTGTAGATGTCCTCCCATATTTTTTAAATGCCTGATACACCCCACCAGCATACTATCCCTATTCACCGATAAATAAATAAATATTTAACAATTGGACCACCAGATCTTTGTTGCCAGCTGTGTGGTAGGTAACCCAACTTCTAAACATTATTTTATTGCCTGCTTCTTGGACCACTTCTAGCACCAACTGTTGCAAGTTGGGTTCTCCAAAAAGTAGACTCTGAGATAGAGTTTAGTGTGCAGGATGCTTATCAGGGAGTGTCCCTGAGATTCACAACTGTGGAAGGGAATGAAAGTGGAAGAAATGCATACCTATCAAATGACTTGGAATCAAACCGGCAGTCTTTCGGTGCATGGGATGGAGGACACCCAATCATCTGAGCTACATAGGCCAAGGCTTGCTTTATGTGTGTGTGTCTAGATATTTATTAAAATGACATCACAAAAAGCTTGGCATCAGAACTGCAGATAGAAATATCCCCAAAGGAAGGGTAGACAATTCATTTTGTTTAATGGAAAGTCCCTTTGAACCCTGCCGGCTCTTTCTAATTAGAGGACCCTCCTCACCTGCTAGTCTGTCTGGACTGCAAGGTGGGCTTCCCCATCAGGAGGGACTGTCCCGGAAAAATGGCCTCGATTCTCACATCAGGCCCATTTTTGTTGTTGTAGATGAATAAATGGTCATTCTGGTTTGTCATTTGTCTTCCTGTGAAATTGCTTGGCAAGAAGTAATCCTCTTGAGTAAACAAGTTCCTGGATCAGCAGGGCAGAGAACTAACCCTGGATCTATAGTGATACCACCATGACCCCAAATTCCCACAAGGTCATTTCCTTTTCTAAAATAATGTATTTCCTTTGCCTGGATCATGCCCTGATTGCCTTTAAACTCTGAAGAGACTCCATCAAGATATGAAATTACTGAATAATTTGCCTCTTGCTTTAACTATTGCAGTATTTTTTTACTGGCCTGTGTTACTGCAGCCCTTCTTAAAGGTTTTCATGAAATTTGTCCTTTGACCTCTTGTGGCAGTAACCACTCTGTGTAAATTTGTGCAGGTTACTGTAGAAGACATATTTTAATGTATATGACAAAAATCACTACCTTCAAGGTTTTTACCCTCCTGTTGAAAAGGCTTGTATATAAAACAATAAATGAGCAGTGCAGTCAAGCTTATAATCTAGTTTTCATTTGAATGTAATTATGTGTCAGTGTATATAAAATAAAAAATAAATATTATAGGATGCCAGGAGAGCAACTATTATGACATGGACACATTAGGGAAAGTTTTTAAGGAGAACATGGGATTTAAGTTGTGTTCTGAATAGTTGCAGTCAATGTATCAATGAGGACCTATTGGTTGCAAGTGATAGAAACCAAATTCAGATTAATTTAGGCAAAAGGAATTCATTAGTGCTTGAAAGTCAAGGAAAGGCTCAATAACCAAGCCGTGGCAAGATGCTGCAACTGGACCTTGGGAACAATTAGAACTGGGAAAATAAATGCTGACTGAGCCTTCTTTTATCCTCCTATTCCCATCTCTCTCAGCACCTTCATTTTATCTTGTTGCAAACCAGTTTTCTTCACAATATTAGCAGGAGCTCCACAAGAGCCACCAGATATAAAAGAGCCACCAGTTTTCGTTCAGAAAATTCCTGGGAATAAACTGATTGGCCCAGTGCAGACCAGGTACTCATCCCTGGACCAGTCAGCTGAAGTGAGAGGAGTCATGTATACACCTGAGACCAAACTTATGGGATGCAGAAGAGGGAAGAATGCTGAGCAGAGCCCTAACCAGTTTGGCTCAGTGGATAGAGTGTCGGACTGTGCACTGCGGGCACATTCCCAGTAGGGGGTGTGCAGGAGGCAGCTGATGGATGTTTCTAACTCTCTATCCCTCTCCCTTCCTCTCTGTAAAAAATCAATAAAACATATTTTAAAAAATGCTGAGCAGAGAAAATATTAATTCTATTATGAGAAGGAATGAGTATGGTTTAGGCAGATTCTAGCTTGGATAAGAAATTGAGGATAAATATGAGTCTTATAGATGGAGTAGGATATTATGGAGGGTTTAGAATGTATGCAGTGGCACATCTGGAGGCCAAAGGAATATGGTGTCCAGCTCTGGGTGCCACATTTAAAAATGGAAATAGACAAACTGTTGCGTCCAGAGTAGGGCAGTCAATAGGCTGAATGTAAGTTGTATAAGAGCAGTAACTAATCCAGGTTTCTCACTGGGTTTGGAAAGAAGGAGCCAAAGATAAAAGACAGCAAAGAGAGTTCAATAGCATTTCGGGTTAGTGAGAGGAGGCCCTTTTTTTTTTTTTTTTTAACGTAGTCAATTTTATTTTCCTTAAACCACAAAATAGAGTCTTTGGTTGTACAAACATCACTACTGTAGTTACGGTCTTGCCAAGAGGTCCTGGCTGGGGAGGGAGCAGTTAGTTGGTGGCCAGAACTCCTGAGGGATCTCTAAAATGTTAACACCCAGGTTAAAAGACTTGGGGCAAGGGTGGTGTTGGTGCTGGCAGAGCCCCCACCCCAAGTCTGGGGAAGGGACCCAACCTTCTAGGAGGATACTGGGCCCAGGCCTCAGCTCCCCAAGAGGAGGTCTTAAGGAGAGAAGCCAAGAATAGCCAAAGATTTCCAGTTTAGAAGGATGTTAATATGGGTAATTCAATTTCATTTTATTTTTTAAAAATGTTTTTATTGATTTCAGAGAGGAAGGGAGAGGGAGAGATAGAAACATCAATGATGAGAGAGAGAATCATTGATCGGCTGCCTCCTGCATACCCCCTACTGGGGATGGAGCCCACAACCCAGGCATGTGTCCCGGCTGGGAATTGAACCATGACCTCCTGGTTCATAGGTGGATGCACAAGCACTGAGCCATGCCAGCTGGGCTAATTCAATTTTAGACATACTGAATTTGAGATGCTAGTGGTGTACTAGTATCCGGAACTGCTATGGAGAGGTTGAAAATGTTTACTAGGGTGTAGGGAAAGAGATGCTCACATTGTCTTTAGATAATTCATATCTGAAGCTAGAAAAGGGGAGGGTGCGGTCTGGGCTTTGGAGACAGCCCCATTCAAGGTTGTGGGAAGAGAAGAGTCAGTGAAGGAGGCAGCTGGGGAAGGATGGAGGAGGTAGGAGAACGAGGCAAGTGTAGAGACGAGAGAAGTCAAAGCGGAATTTCAAGAAGGAAGAGCTGGTGGCGTGGAAATGAGTAATGGAGGAAACCTGGAAAAAGCAGTTTTACTTTCTGAAGCCTGGAGGGGAATGGTGTTGACTTCCAGGAGTTACACTTCTTTCCTATTCAAGCTGAGCCCTTAATTCCTTCGAGCACTATACTAGGTGCCGGAGACAGGTCTGGACCCAACAAGTTCACCGCGTGTTGGAGGACCTGAGAAGTAAAAGAACAATTAAAATACAATGTTCAAAGCGCTTAAATAAAAGTGTGCACAAGGTCTAGCAGCCTTGCGGAGTGGGCGACCCCACGGGGCGGGGCAGGGAAATGGCGGGCACAACGGTTTGCTGCCCAGGTGCGCGCTGGGTCTCCCAGTCCGCGGGGCAATTCCAGTAGAACCAGGTCTCTGAGGTCACAGCTCTCCGGCGGCTGGGGCGCGGGGACACCGTGGGGCGCGAGGGGACCCTGGCGCCTCCGGGCGAAGGAACCTTAGCAACACAAGGGTCCGATTTGAAAGATGCGGGATGGAGTTTGCAGCCTGAAGATGGGATGCAGGAAAAGACGAATAGTTTGTCTAAGTTCTCTCCTTTCTCTCACATGGGACAGAAAAGATCAGGAGTGGGGGAAACCGGGCTTTTTGGAAAGCGAGTAGAGACCAAAAGCCTCCGGTCGACTGGCTTAGGGATCTTGGTTACTAGTCCTAGGCCTCCGCATCGGACCGGAACTCTAGTGTCAAAACGCCTAGTTTGGCGTCGGGTTGTAAAAGCAGCTGGACCTACACCGGAAAGTGGAGTGCCCGGTCGGGAAAAGCTGGGGACCCGGGCAGGGGCCACTCGTGAACCCCGGTGGGGAGGGCGAGTGGGCCTCTGCTGGGCGATCGCGTGTCCCGGGCGTGCGAGGGCGACACAGCCTAGCAGGTGAGGGCTGAGGGGACCACACCCCGACCGGATTGGGAGCTTATTGCCAGGGCTCTAGAGTTCGTGTTGCTACCTAGTAGCCGTAATGACCTCGGGTAGTTGAACCTTGGAACCTCCGGGGTCTCACCTCGGTAATAACAATAGTCGCTCTCCCGGAGTTGCTGTGAGGAGCCGATGGAAATACACTTAGAACAGTTTCTGGCACATGGTAAACCCTCCTAGATACACAGTCTTTCTAAAGACTGCTCCATTCAGCTGCGGCAAAAGCCACGGCCTTCAGTCTGGGATCATCCGTTAACGGGTTTGACTTTATTGGTAAAAATATGAAACGAACGTTTATAATTACAGTTGTATTAGAGACGTAGCAACACTACCGAGGGTTTGGGAAACAGGGTGACTATTACTCATCATCCCATCATCCTATGCTAGACTTTAAGGCTTTTATTCCCTCCTCTCCCCCACCCAAATATATTATACTTTTAAAAAATATTTTGGAGACAACCGACTGTGGGGGTTGTCTCCAAAGCCCAGTACTTTTTGTTGTGAGAGGTTTATTAAAGCTGGGGGCAGTGAGACAGGAAGACTTAGGGCAGAAGAAACCATAGAGGGACTGGAGGGGCCTGCTTTTGCTCTCTAGAGACCTATGGGCGAGAAGTGAGCCCGGGCAGGGCTGCTGCGCTCCCTGCAGAGTCGGCGAAAAGGGGGCCTTGGGGACAGGTTTAGGGGGTCACCCCGCCGTGAGGTGCTGCTGCCCATTGCTCCCCTGGTTGCCAGTCTCCCCGCGGGGTGGGGGTGGGGGGGTATCCCTTAGAGTTTGGAGATGCGTGCCTGAGGGGAAGGGGAACCACACCGGTGTCCTCCTGGGAGGGAGAGGACCTCTGTACGTTTTTATACTTGTAATGTTCGCACATATGGTCCTGTAGCTGGAACAGGTAGGAGAGGGGACCGTGCGGTCTTCCTGGCTCTGGCAGCACTTCCTGCCAGCACGTAAGAAATGTTGTTGCAAAGAGCAAGGTGGTTGTTTTCCTAGAGTGATTTATATTGGTAATGCTATACATACAGAGAGGCAGCAGCAGCAAATGGAAAGATCTCAGGCCAGCACACGAGTTGGAGATTCCATACCGATTGACATTGTGAGCTTCGGCAAGCTGCTTCATCGGTTGGTGTCTTGTTTCCCTGAGAAAGGAAATATCTACCTGCCTTGTCTTACAGAAGTCACATGTGCATACGTCAAGGTTGCTTGAACATATTGAGAATGGTGTTTAAATGTGATAGTATTAGTGTTACTGTTTATTTCTATCTTTGAGGACCTCACATAGTGACTGATAGTCAAAGCCTTGTTACTCAGTGTGAGCCTTGGAGTAGGAGCTTGTTAGATATGAAGAATCTTGGAGATCCTGATAGACTTACTGGATCAGAGACCCTTCTTATAGCCATCATTCCACCTGGTCTTCAGAAAAATCCCTTAAGGTAGGTAAGGGAACTGTTATCCCCAAGGAAATGGAGACCTCGGAAGGTCAACTGGTTTACCTGAGGGTAAACAGCGTTAGTAGGTTTCGCCATACGAAATTGCCAATATTTACAATACTTACAACCTAATAAGAGGGCAGGGCCAGGTGTCAAGTCAAAGTTTTCTTTTTTTTTTATTTTAAATATCTTACCTGGAGCCCTAACCAGTTTGGCTCAGTGGATAGAGTGTTGGCCTGTGGACTCAAGGGTCCCAGGTTCGATTCTGGTCAAGGGCATGTACCTTGGTTGCAGGCACATCCCCAGTAGGGGGCGTGCAGGAGGCAGCTGATCGATGTTTCTAACTCTCTATCCCTCTCCCTTTCTCTCTGTAAAATCAATAAAATATATTTTTAAAAAAATCTTACCTGGAGTTTGCTTTTTTAAAGATGTTTTTATTGATTTGAAAGAAAGGAAGGGAGAGGGAGAGAGGAAATAGAAACATCAATGATGAGAGAGAATCATCGATTAGCTGCCTCCTGCACGCCTCTTACTGGGGATCAAGCCCACAACCCAGGCATGTGCCCTGACCTGGTATCAAACCTCTGATCTCTTGGTTCATGGGTTGGTGCTCAACCACTGAGCCACACCAGCTGGGCAAGTCCCAAGTTTTCTGATTCCATATTCAATGCACACTCTAAATCCCTCTTTTATTTTCTTTTTAAATCTTCATACGAGGATATATTTTTTGTTACTGATTTTTTAAAATATTTTTTTTTAATTGACTTCAGAGAGGAAGGGAAAGGGAGAGGGAGATGGAGATAAACATCAATGATGAGAGAATCATGGATCAGCTGCCTCCTGCACGCCTCCCACTGCAGATGAGCCCGCAATCCAGAATTGAACCCAGTACCCTTCAGTCCTCAGGCCAGTGCTCAATCCACTGAGCCAAACTGGCTAGGGCATCACTGATATTTGAGAGAGAGAAAAGACATTGATGTGAGAAGGAACCATTGATTGGTTACCTACCCTAGGTGCCCCACCCGGGAATTGAACCTGCAACCTTTTGGTATACAGGATGATGCTCCAACCAACTGAGCTCTGTGGCTGGGGCTGTAAGTCCTTCTTTTTATGAAGTGCTAACTGAAAGGGTTAAAGAGACTAACATGTCAATTAGCTTAGGTCCTGGAGTGAATGAGTTGAATATTTTATTCTAGAAACCAATTATTTCTTTAAAAATCTAGTCCTGGTGGAGTTGCCAAAAAACAAACAAAACAAAACCAGAAAAACAATAAAAGCACAAAATCAGCATAAAAATTTGTTTTAAAATGAACACAATCTTTTGAAACACATACTTGAATTATTTTGGGGTCGATTAATCATAAACTCCACGAAGGGCTCTGTGTTTATATTTATTTTGGTATTTTTTTCACAAATTAGCTGGATGCATTATGTATAGTGCAAACAGTATTCTCGTCATACGTCCTGGATAAATGTTTGTAGAGATAGAAAATAAATTCATGAATTTCACAATACATGATCTGTGTTGAATTTGAAATTGTGATATATTTTTTGCTACACTTGTAACTCTTCGATGTCTCTTCTTTTATAGGTGGAATTGGGCTATTAGCTGAAGCTTCTTTCTCTGGTAGCCCAGGGAGATATTTAAGTTTCGACTTGTTCTTACCATGGCTCTGGTTCACAAATTGCTGAATGGCTCTTACATTCTCAGAAAAGGCCTAAAGCCAAGTGTTGCCGCATGTCCATTTTTGAGTTCCCGCTCTGCAGACTATTGTTCCAGTAGTCTTCAGAAACCAGTGGCTACTCCTGGCAAAGCTTCCACTCAGAGGACCTCTGCAGGGGGTTTGCAAGGAGATCAGAGAGAAGTTGCTTTGGATATACCTTCTCCTGAGGAGAAGCCTGAAGTTAGTTTTGATAAAGCAATTAAAGATGAAATCAAGGAACATTTTAGGCGTTTGAAGGATGAGATTGTGAATCATTGGATAGGGCCTGAAGGCCGCCCCCTGCAGGAGATCATTCTGGAACAAGCCAGAGTTGTCTGGCAGTTCCGTGGAAAAGAAGATTTGGACAAGTGGATAGTGACTTCGGATAAGACAATTGGAGGCAAAAGTGAAGTGTTCCTGAAAATGGGCAAGAATAACCAGAGTGCACTGCTGTATGGAACTCTGAGCTCCGCAGCGCCTCTGGATGGGGAGAATAGTCAGAGCGGATACTGTGCAATGATATCCAGGATTCCACGGGTAGGTCAGGCCCAGGAGCTTGAGTTTTCTGGTGAACTGGGGTGACATTGTAGCACGAACTGTAGCTGAGAGTCTCTGTAAATGAAAACACCTGGCACCTCCTCTTGTCTGGGGCTGTGTAACTCCTGGCCACAAGCTGAAGCTCAAGGGGACGCGGCTCCTGAGGCGGGGCTGCTCCTTTCTGGGCATCACTTTGGTCCAGGGTGGTGCGTTCTTACGTTTAACACGTTAAGCGCCAAGCCTGTTTTGTCTTCCTTTCTGCTTCAGTCGCCGGGGACTGACCTGGACTTAATGTGTTAAGGAGCCGGAGAGGTTAGACAACTGAACAATGATCTGGGGAGGTTTGCATCTCCTCTAACATAGACCACAGACCCTGAAATAGCCAGGGGTTCCTTAGAGTGGATGTAGGATCAGTATGTGGCTTTTTATTTATTTTAATTAAAGTAAACTTAATTTTAGAGTAGTTTTAGTTTTACAGAAAAATTGCAAAGTAGTAGGGAGTTCCTGTAATGCCCTCATCTAGCTTCTCCAATTGTTACCATCTTACATTACTATAATACATTGTCATAACTAAGAAACCAGCATTGGTACATTACTATTCACTAATTCCAGACTGTTTGGATTACACTAGCTTTTCCACTAGCATTCTCTTCTGTTCCAGGAGCCCGTTCAGGACTTTACATTACATCTAGTTGTCCTGTCTCTCGTCTCCTTTGGTCTGTGACAGTTTCTTAGTCTTTCCTTATTTTTCATGAGGATTTGAGAAATACTGGTTAGATATCCTATATAATAAAGAGCTAATATGCTAATTGGACTGAACAGCAGAATGACTGTCCAGACGACCTTCCAGATGAAGCCAGGGCTGCGAGGGGCTGTGAGGGCCAGTTGAGGCAGGCGGGGCTGTGAGGGCTGAGCCCCTTGCATGAATTTTGTGCACCAGGCCTCTAGTTTTATATAATGACCCTCAGTTTGGGATTTTCTGATTCAGCTGGGGTTCTGGGGTTTTTTCTCCTGGGTAGACTGGGGTTCTGGGTTTTTAGGAAGAATGCCACAAAGTTAAAGTACCCTTCTCATTACATTGTCTGAAAGATACATGCAGTGCCTGGTCAGAGAGCTCAGTTGGTTAGAGCATTGTCCCAATACTCCAGAGTTTTGGGTTTGGTCCCTGGTCATATAACAGGAGTCAACCAATGAATGCATAGATAAGTGGAGCAATAAAAATCAATGTTTTGCTTTCTCTCAAGTCAATAAAAAAAAAGATATAATTTCTTTTAAAAGAAAAGAAAGGTATGTGCTAGCAACATGACATCACTGATGTGTCAACTTTGATCACTTGGTCAAAGGAGTGTTTGCGGGGTTACTCCATTGTTCAGTTACTTTTTTTTCTTTCTTTTTTTTTTTTTGAAGAATAGTTTATTGATTTTTAGAGTGAGAGGAAGGAGAAAAACATCGATGTGAGAGCGCGACATTGATCTGCTGCCTCCTCCACCTAACCCAGGCATATGCCCTGACCGGGAATCGAACTGTGACCTCCTGGTTCATAGGTCGATGCTCTACCACTGAGCTATGCCTCTCGAGCTTTTTTCTTCTTTCTATACCATGTTCTTTGGAAGCAAGTCACTAAATGTACCCTACTTTCAAGATGGGAAGGTTGTAGGATTAAATTGTATCTCCTGAAAAGTGTACTGTACACATAAATTATATGTATTTTTGGGATTCTTCAGAAAGAAAGATTTGTTTCTTCTACCACATATATTTATTTGTTAGTATGGACTCACAGTTTGGGTTATAGTCCAATAATATGTTATTTATTTTGTTGCTGAAATTGTTCTAGCTTTGGCCACTGGGACTTCTTTCAGGTTGGCTCCTGTCCCTTGATCTGTCCCCATCCTTTTGAAAAAATATTTTTATTGATTTTCAGAGAGGAAGGGAGAGGGAGAGAAAGATCCATGTGAGAACAAAACATCGATTGGCTTCCTCCTGCATGCCCTCTATTGGGGATGGAGCCTGAAACCTGGGCATGTGCCCTGACTGGGAATCGAACTGGCAACTCTGGTGCACAGGATGACGCCTGGCCAGGGCCCCATCCTTTGGGGTTTTTTGTTTTTGTTTTTTGTTTTTTAGCACATTTTGGCTCTACAAGATGTTCTAGCTCATCTTGTATTTCCCTTGTCCCAACCCTAGAATAAACCATTTCTCAAAAGAGCTCTGGTTTCTTTTTTTTATGAAGGATGTTATTAGAAACCAAGATCTGGGCAATGAGTATGCTTGTTGTTACTGGGATGACACTATATCTAGGACATCCAAGTGGACAACTAGGAAGTATATACATACCGACTTGTACAAATACGTGTCTATAATTTTATAATTTCCATATTCATGTTAATTTTTTTTAATCCTCACACAAGGATATTTTTTCCATTGATTTTTAGAGAGTGGAAGGGAGAGGGAGAGATGGAGAGAAACACCAATATGAGAGAGACACATTGATTGGTTGCCTCCGGTATGCCCCAGACCAGGGCTAGGAGCCTGCAACCGAAGTACATGCCCTTGACTGGAATTGAACCCTGGGCCCTTCAGTGTGCAAGCTGATGCTCTATCCATTGAGCCAAACCAGCTAGGGCCATATTAATCTAAATATGATTTCATATTAATGCTCTCTAATTCAGTACCAAGTGGTTCAGTCTGGCCTTCCCCCTCTTGCTTCTATAACTTCACTTTGAAACAGTGGGAAACCTATCTCCCACCATTTACCATCCATTTACTTATTAGTTTAACCCCAATATACATGTAAAGCAGTTTCAGGATTTTTTAAAATTATATTTTTGTTGATTTCAGAGAGGAAGGGAGAGGGAGAGAGAGATAGAAACATCAATGATGAGATAGAATCACTGATCGGCTGCCTCCTGCACACCCCCTACTGGGGATGGAGCCCGCAACTGGCATGTGCCCTGACTGGAATCAAACCTATGACCTCTTGGTTCATTATTTGATGCTCAATGGTTGAGCCACACCAGCTGGGCAGTTTTAGGATTTTTAACCCAGAACTCTGTGAGACAACTCGACCAAGTAGAATACAGTGTTTATGTATAGTTTATTTTGTCTTTAGCCTTACAGTATCTAGTCAGAACACTTTTCCAAAGTGACGTAGGTTAGTTCTTCTGTCTCTCCACTGGCCTATGGCTTTTACAAATTTGTTGACCAAGTATTGTTTCAGGGCTGCTCTGGACAGATTCCCATGTCTGACCTTGGCCACAGCCCTTGCATGTTTGCTTGGATATTGTGCTTTAAGGAGAAAGACAAATGTTAGGAGTATTAGGTTCCATATCTCCAGATAATGATGAAAAAGAAAGGTAGGTATTCTTCCAGAGGCAACAAATTATGCACACCAACTTGTGCACACCAAGATTTTTTTTCAGGCCCTGAAAATCCACAAAATGGAATTGATCAGTCCACAATAGAAAATAATTCTGTGGCTAAATATGTATTGTGGAGTAATAGAAAAATGTTCATAATATTTAAAAAATATGTTTTTATTGATTTTTTTAGTGAGAGAGAAAGGAAGAGGGATAGAGAGAAAGAAACATCCATGAGAGAAGAACATCATTGATTGGCTGCCTCCTGCATGCCCCCCTCCCCCCGCACCCCCGAGGATCGGGCCCACAACCTGGGCATGTGCCCTGACCGGGAATCAAACTGGCAACCTCTTGGTTCCTGGGTAGATACTCAACCGCTGGGCATGATAACATTTATTAAGTGTACCTGACATTCCTTGTGCTGATTAGTTTACATACATTGTCCCTTTTATTTCTCACAACAATATTGTAACGTATGATCAGTCCAGTTTTGTTTGTTTTTCAAAAAATATATTTTATTGATTTTTTACAGAGAGGAAGGGGGAGGGATAGAGAGTTAGAAATATCGATAAGAGAAACATCGATCAGCTGCCTTGTGTACACCCTGTAGTGGGGATGTGCCCGCAACCAAGGTACATGCCCTTGACTGGAATTGAACCTGGGACCCTTCAGTCCGCAGGCCGACACTATCCACTGAGCCAAACCGGTCAGGGCTGTTGTTTTTTTAATGGATATTTTTCCATTGATTTTTAGGGAAAGTGGAAGAAAGAGAGGAAAGACAGAAACATCAATGTGAGAGAAACATTGATTGGTTGTCTCCTGTACGAGCCCTGACCAGGGCCCAGGCCGGGGAGGAGCCTGCAACCAAGTATGTGCCCTTGACCAGAATCAAACTCTGGAGCCTCTGGTCCGTAGGCCGATGCTCGTTCCACTAAGCCAAACTGGCTAGGGCTGATCATTCCAGTTTTACACATGAGGAAGCTGAGGCTTGGGGAGATCTAGTAACTTGTCTAGAGTTATATAGCTACTAATTAATAGCTCATTTCTGCACACTGGTATTCTTAAAATCAGATTGCCTCTGAGATTGTTGTAAATAAGCACCTTTGGAAATTAACACCAAGTTCCACTTTGAAAGAGAGAGACAATATAGATCAGCGGTTGCCAGCCGTTGGTCCGTGCACCACTGGTGGTCTGTGAAGTCCAAAAGGTTGGTGACTGCTGATATAGATGGTTAAGAACACAGATTTTGGCCCAGCCGGTGTGGCTTAGTGGTTAAGCATCAACCCATGAACCAAGAGGTCACTGGTTTGATTCCCTGTCAGGGCACATGCCCAGGTTGTGGGCTTGATCCCCAGTAGGGGGCATGCAGGAGGCAGCTGATCAATAATTCCCTCTCATCATTGATGTTTCTATTTCTCCCTTCTCTCTGAAATCAATAAAAACACATTTAAAAACAAACAGATTTTGGAGTTATTTATTAACAGTACTGGGTTTATCATTTATTAGAGTGCTCAGTTTATTCATTCGTAAAGTGGAGTGTAAAGATAGTACCTATCTCATAGGGGTGTTAGGATTAACTTATGCAAGCAGTGTTTAAGTTTTTCAATAGATGGTAACTACTGTTATAAAATATCAATTTTAAAACTTGAGCTCTTTCATAGTTTTCTAATTTATTGGAAGGCAGTTGTCATTAAATGGCCCACTCAGGAGTCATTGCTCCATAGGACCAGGGAAAAAAAGTACATAATAGTAATTCTTTTCCATTCAGTGATACAGGTGAGTGCCCGCCCCATGTAAACTGTCCTGGGCCATTCCTATCTTGAACATTACCTTAGAAACATACTGTGTCGGTATTTTGTACTAAAGTAGAAATCACTAGATTTATCTACTCCCTTGTGAGGGAATTGAATCCAAAAAAGAAAAATGATTATGGATCCCTTTGTTGTTACAAAAAGTGCTAACTCACATTTTGCTAATAATGGAAAATGAGGTGAAATTAACTTTCCTTTCTGTACCTTAGGGTGCTTTTGAGAGAAAGAAGTCTTATGATTGGTCTCAGTTCAATACCTTGTATCTCCGTGTCCGTGGAGATGGTCGGCCTTGGATGGTGAATATCAGGGAGGACACAGATATAATTCAGAAGACGAACCAGATGTACAGTTACTTCATGTTCACCCGTGGTGGGCCCTACTGGCAGGAGGTCAAGGTAACAGCCCAGGTCTTTACTGGACACCTTCTGAGATCATGGTTACATTGCAGTTTTTCTTTTTCTCATTAGTCCCTCTTGCAAGGGGTGGGAAGGGAAAGAAGGGAGAGGACCAAGGAGCAAGATCCACACAATTGACTTCTTCTCTGATTAGTATGTATGTCAGCTTCCTCACCAGGAAATATTTTTTTAATATATTTTATTGATTTTTTACAGAGAGGAAGGGAGAGGGGTAGAGAGTTAGCAACATCGATGAGAGAGAAACATCGATCAGCCGCCTCCTGCACACCTCCTACTGGGGATGTGCCCGCAACCAAGGTACATGCCCTTGACCAGAATCGAACCCGGGACCCTTGAGTCCACAGGCTGACGCTCTATCCACTGAGCCAAACCAGCTAGGGCCAGGAAATATTTTTGATAAGGATATGGCCAGGTACATGCTAAGTCATGGGTACATCTCTGGTTTATGCCTAAGTAGACGTTTCTTTTAAAAAAATATTTTTATATGTTTTTATTGATCGAAGAGAGAGGGAGAGATAGAAACATCAATGATGAGAGAGACTCGACCAGCTGCCTCCTGAATGCCCTCTACTGGGGATCGATGGGCCCTGACTGGGAATGGAACAGTGACCTCCTGGTTCATGGGTGAACACTCAGCCACTGAGCCACACAGGCGGGGCAGATGTTTCTTTTTAAGTTTCTGCTCTATCGCCTCTTCAGGGCAGCTCTACTAATATAGTGTCCCTAGCTTAGTAGAAAGGCTCCCTTAAGAGTAATAAATACTTCATCCTTTACAATCATCAAAATTTTTATTTCTTGGTAGTATAAGGCAGTGTTATTTTGTAAATGAGAAGCTTTGAGAAGGTAAACAATGTTAACCAGAGGAAAATAAGTGGAAATTCAGGGAGGACTAAATCAAGTGTCCATTCCTGTCTTCTAAATCATGAAGGTTTTAAATCCATAAACTCAAAAGAAAGTATCCATTTTGTTCATACTTAAAACTAATGCTTATCCTGGATTCCTTTTTCCCTCACCCCCATCCAGTCTAGTAGTAAATCCTGTCATATCTACTTCCAGAATACACCCAGAGCCCGCCATTTCTAGCCGTCTCTTCCACTGTCGTTGTCCAGGCTTTGGGATTGCTTTGCAGCAGCTTCTGTATTGGTCTCCCTTTGTCCTCTTGCCTCCTGAAAATCCTCTCTCCACACAGCAGCCAGAATGATGAGCTTTCTAAAGCATAGCTCAGATTACACCTTTCACATGCTTAAAACCCTTCAAAAGTTTTTCCCTTACAATGAGAATAAAGCCCAGACTCCTTAACACAGCCCCCTGGGCCTCTGATATCAGACCCCTGTCTTCATTTTCAGTCTCCCCTCCTACCTCCACTCCTCCACACCGGTCCCTTTTCTGTGTGTCAAACTCAACAAGCTCATTTCTATCTGGGACCCTTTGTACTTTGTGGTGTATCTCCTGGTATGCTCTTCCCCTCATATCTTCCCTGGCTTCTTTCCTATCATTCACCTCTCAGCTGGAAAATTGCCTCACAGAGGCCTTCCTGTCCCTCTAGCTAGTGTTGCACCCTCTAACCCTGTTACTTTCTTTTTTTTATTAGTCCTTACCTGATGATATTTTTCCCATTGATATTTAGAGAGAGTGGGAGGGAGGCAGGCCATGGGGGAGAGGGAGGGAGAGAGAGAAACATCGACATGAGATACATTGATTGGTTGCCTCACACACATGCCCTGATGGGTTGGGGATTGAACCTGCAACTGAGATAGGTGCCCTTGACTGGGAATTGAATCCGAGATCCTTTCATCTGAGGCTCAATGCTCTAACCACTGAGCAACCAGCCAGGGCTAATCCAGTAACTTTTTAAAAAATATATATTTTATTGATTTTTTACAGAGATGAAGGGAGAGGGATAGAAGAGTTAGAAACATCGATGAGAGAGAAACATCGATCAGCTGCCTCCTGCACACTCCCTACTGGGAATGTGCCCGCAACCAAGATACATGCCCTTGACCAGAATCGAACCTGGGACCCTTGTGTCCACAGGCCAACACTCTATCCACTGAGCCAAACCGGTAAGGGCAGTAACTTTTTAAAAAATATGTATTTTTATTGATTTTAGAGAGGAAGGGAGAGATCGAGCCCACAACTCCAGCACGTGTCCTGACTGGAATTGAACCGTGACCTCCTGGTTCATAAATCCATGCTCAATCACTGAGCCACACCGGCCAGGTGCTTTGTAGTTTATGCAAATATAAGCAAATAGGAATATAATTTTCTCCTTTTTTAAACTGAAAAAATAAAAATTGCATAATTTGTGCATCTTCTGTTTCTATTTTTAATATTTAGATCCTGAAGACCTTCCATATCACTACATGGAATATTTTTCACTCTTTTTGTGTGTGTTTTTGTATTTTGTTATGTGGATATCCCATAGTTGACTGAATGAGTCCTGTATTGATAGTCACTTGGGGTGTTACCAATTGCTATAATGAATATTTTATCACAGTTTTTGAGACGTTTTAAAAATTAATTTTAAAAAACTTGTAGATTTGTCTGTATCTTTTTAAATATATTTTATTGATTTTTTACAGAGAGTAAGGGAAAGGGATAGAGAGTTAGAAACATTGATGAGAGAGAAACATCGATCAGCTGCCTCCTGCACACTCCCTACTGGGGATGTGCCCGCAACCAAGGTATATGCCCTTGACCGGAATCGAACCCAGGACCCTTCAGTCTGCAGGCCAACGCTCTATCCACTGAGCCAAACCAGTCAGGGCTATATCTTACTTTTTGACGAATATATTGTGAAGGTCTTCTCTCTATTTTTTTTGCTGTTAGAAAAAACTATATCTTTATGTAGTTATCAGAGTTTGTCTGAAATATAAATTCCTAAATGTGAAATTGGTAGGTCAGTTATGACATTTTATTTTATTTATTTATTTTTTTAAATATATTTTATTGATTTTTTACAGAGAGGAAGGGAGAGAGATAGAGAGTCAGAAACATCGAAGAGAGAGAAACATCGATCAGCTGCCTCCTGCACATCCCCCGCTGGGCATATGCCCGCAACCCACGTACATGCCCTTGACCGGAATCGAACCTGGGACCCTTCAGTCCGCAGGCCGACGCTCTATCCACTGAGCCAAACCGGTTTCGGCAGTTATGACATTTTAAATTTTTTTTTAGTGCTGTTGGTTTTCTATTGCTACATAAAAAAAACTTCCATTGCTGAAACCGGTTTGGCTCAGTGGATAGAGCGTCGGCCTGCGGACTGAAAGGTCCCAGGTTCGATTCCGGTCAAGGGCATGTACCTGGGTTGCGGGCACATCCCCAGTAGGAGATGTGCAGGAGGCAGCTGACCGATGTTTCTCTCTAATCGATGTTTCTGACTCTCTATCTCTCTCCCTTCCTCTCTGTAAAAAATCAATAAAAAAAAAAAACTAAAAAAAAAACTTCCATAAACTTAGCAACTTCAAAAACACATTTATTAGCTCAGAGTTCTGTAGGTCATAAGTTGAGACAGTAGATCTGGGTTCAATGCTCAGGGCCCTATAATGCTGTGCTCAAGGTGTTAGCTGGTCTGTATTCCTTTCTAGAAGCTCTGGGCAAGAATCTTCCAAGCTCCTCCTGGTAGCTAATTCAGTTCCTGTGACTGCAGGGCTGCTGTCCTTCCTTTACTGGCTGTCAGTGAGGGGCCACTCTCTGCTCCTAGAAGCTGCCCGCACTCCTTGCCATGTAGCTGCCTCCATCTTCAAAGCCAGCAGTGGAGAATCCCCCCACCCCATTGAATCCCTTCATGCTTCTAATCTTTTATCAGTCAGTCCCTTTTACGGGTTCAAATGATTTAGTCAGGTCTACAGAGAATAACCTGTAAAAAAAGTCAACTGATTTAGGACCTTATTTCTGTGAAGTTCCTTCATAGCAACATTGAGATTAGTGTTCGAATACCTCAAAGAAGGTGCATGTACAGTGGAAGTTGGAAGTCTTGGGAGCCATCTTAGAATCCTACCACAATCGCCAGCTGCCCTCTAAGAGTTTTTTTTTTTTTTTTTTTTAATATATTTTATTGATTTTTTACAGAGAGGAAGGGAGAGAGATAGAGAGTTAGAAACATCGATGAGAGAGAAACATCGATCAGCTGCCTCCTGCACATCCCCCATTAGGGATGTGCCCGCAACCAACGTACATGCCCTTGACCGGAATCGAACCTGGGACCTTTCAGTCCACAGGCTGACGCTCTATCCACCGAGCCAAACCGGTTTCGGCAAAGAGTTTTAATAATTTTCACTCCTAACAGTTTACAAGTGTGCCTGTTTCTCTTCACCCCCATATTTCTATTGGGTTATTTAATCATTTTCTTAGTTACATATCTGTGATCCAGATGACTAGCCACTTGTCATAACTGCATCTATGAAATAATTTTATAATTAAATTTAAACTATCATTCTTTTATCATTACAATTACATACAAATGCTTCAGTTACTTACATTTCAGCTATGAAATAAATGGTTTTCTTTTTTCAGATTCCTTTCTCCAAATTTTTCTTCTCTAATCAAGGAAGAATCCGGGATGCCCAGTTCCAGCTTCTACTTGACAAGGTAACATTTTCCTTTCATTCAGAACTATATTCTCTTTAGTGAATCAGAACTCTGGTGAGGATGAATTCAGTCCATTTTGGAAGGCTGGCAAATGAAAGATGGAAATTCCTACTCAAGGCCTCCCCCTGTAATACCCAGACAGATGTTTACACAGATCTACCTATCCTTTGAGCCAAATCCCTATCCTGGAGAATTTCATCATGGTCTTCTCTTGAGCATGCCTACATTTTATTTTAGCTTTAAAATAAGAGAACAGTATTGAGTTCAGGAAAGCTTCAAGAACCTCCATTAGACACCCATGTTGTCCTCACTAGCTTAAGTGGCACTACATTAAAGGAAAAGGAAAGGAAGTAGAGCATGGGAAGAAAAGTAGCCCTGTATTTCCTCGTAATTTGCTACAGCATATGAAAACTATGGTATACTTGCTAAGGGCTGATAGTGTAGTATAAAGACTCAGCTATAGTAATCATCTCATGGAATTTTAGTATGCGATTTTGATCCATTTCTCTATTTTAAATTTAGATCTCCTCTATTGGATTCACCCTGGCTGATAAAGTGGATGGTCCATTCTTCCTGGAAATAGATTTTATTGGAGTGTTTGCTGACCCAGCCCACACAGAAGAATTTGCCTATGAAAATTCTCCAGTGCTTAACCCAAGACTTTTTAAATAGAGATTACGTAGTAGTGTAGTATCCATGCTGATACAGAGACAAAATAAAGTATTTCTTTAATGGCATCAAATCAGTGGCTGGTATATATTCCCTAAGAGAAAGCTAAATGCTCCTCCTAAGAGGTACCATATAGAGGGAAACGAAGTTCTAAACTGTACCTTAACTCAGAGAATACAGTTACTATACTGATGCAGAGATACTATATAAATAACTGTTTTTGGTTAGAACGATTCCTGCACGGTTTCCAAAGCAAGGAGTCTTTGAGATGACTGTTGATGGCCTACTACCACTCTGTTCCTTATAGGTTTCTTCTGTTTTCTAATCCATCTTTGAGGAAGACTGCTGAAGAATACTAAGATAAAGGTGCTATTGAAGTCCCTGAGAAAAGACATACCTAGACCTGCTTAGTCTGTTTGGGCTGCTATAACAAATTATTATAGACCAGGTGGCTTAAACAACATACATTTACTTCTCACAGTTCTAGGGCTGAGAAGTCCAAGATCAAAGTACTTGCATATCTGGTATCAGGTGAGTGTCCACTTCTTGGCTTATAGACAGCTGCCTTCTTGGCTGTATCCTCACATGATCTCTTTCCTTTCTTTATAGACACTAATCCCAACACAAGGCCTCAATCCTCAAGACCTAATTGCTTCCAAAAGGTGCTACCTCCAAGTGCCATCATGTTGGAAATTGTGGTTTCAACATCTGAAAAGGCTAATAGCTGTGGCTAGCGGGCACGGCCATGGCATACTCAGCCCCAGGGTGCCTTATGTGCCGGCCAGCTCAGCCAGGTTTGGTGAGCCTGAGTGGGGGCAGAGAAGGATTGAGAAAAGACAAGAGAAGAAAGCTGGGTCTCCATCAGAGAGGACAGTGTCCCACCGAGACCCAGCTTTCTTCTCTTGACTTTTCTCAATCCTTCACCGCCTCCACTCAGGCTCACCAAACCTGGCTGAGCTGGCCGGCACATAAGGCACCCTGGAGCTGAGTACGCCATGGCCATGCTGACTCGCCACAAATAGCTGTTCCATCATCTTGGCCTACAATCTATTTTGTGTATTTTCATGTAATTATCCTTTGTTTTTAATAGCTTGTATTGAGGTGTAGTTTATATAACAAAGTTTATGTTATTTTTTTTTTAAATATATTTTTATTGATTTCAGAGAGGAGAGAGGGAGAGATAGAAACATCAATGATGAGAGAGAATCATTGATTGGCTGCCTCCTGCACGCCCCCTACTGAGCACCGACCTGCAACCCGGACATGTGCCCTTCACCGGAATTGAACCTGGGACCCTTCAGTCTGCAGGCCTGGGTTCTAATCACTGAGCCAAACCAGCTAGAGCAGTCTGTTTATTTTATATATATTTTTATATGTTTTTTATATATATATATACACTTTTTAATTCTTTTATTTATACTTAAATACTAAAATTTTTTTCTTATTGATTTTGAGAGAGAGGAAAAAAACATCAATCTGTTGTTCTACTTATTTATGCATTCATTGGTTAACTCTTGTATGTGCCCTGACCGGAGATAGACCCTACAACCTTGGCATATGAGGAAGACGCTGTAACCAACTGAGCTATCTGGCCGGGGCCACAAAGTTTGCCTGTTTTAAATGTACAAATCAATGATGGTTAGTATTTTAGAGAATTGTGCAGTCTTTACAACAAGCTAACTTTAGAAAATTTCCATTAGCCGAAAAAGAAACCTTAGTGCACCTCTGTAGTCACTCTCCAGCCCCTGGTCACTACTAATCTATTTTCTCAATAGGTTTATCTTCTTTGGATATTTCACTTAAATAGAATCACATCACGTATGGTCTTTTGTGTCTGGCTTCTTTTCACTTAGCATAATGTCTTTGAGGTTCATCCATGTTGTAGCATGTTAAAAGTACTTCATTCCACCCTAGCTGGTTTTGCTCAGTGTATAGAACATCGGTCTGCAGACTGAAGGGTCCCGGGTTCGATTCCTGTCAAGGGCACATACCCGGGTTGCAGGCTCGATTCCCAGTAGGGGGCGTGCAGGAGGCAGCCGATCAATGATTCTTTCTTATTGATGTTTCTCTCCCTCTCCTCTCTGAAATCAATAAAAATATATTTTTTAAAAAAAAGTACTTCATTCCTTTTTAGTGCATAAGAATCTTTTAAAACCCACTCATCCATTGATGGACAGCTGCACTTTTTGGTTACTTTGAATAATATTGTTATATATTTTGTGGACATGTGTTTTCATTTCTCTTGGTGAAATACCTGGGTGTAGAATTGCTGGGTTATATGGTAGACAACATTTACATTTTTAAAGAAATTGCTAAACTGTTTTTCAAGGTGGTGGTATAATTTTACTTTCTCAGCAGCAGTGTATTTGACAGTTACCACAAGGTTTCTTGATTGATCTGATATTTGCCTCGTGATAGCAAAATCTAAGTTTATTAAGTTCCCAGGAATATGTCCTGTTCGGTGGGTTTGTATATGTGAAAATACAAAAGAAGGACATGGACATTTCTTCTTGGGGTGGGAGTGGGTGGTCAGGAGAGGATGCATGAGGAGTACATCTTAGTTGGTCAACTAAACCTTGGAAGCCAATTACATTTACAAAGAATGAATCTATTCCTGAGAGAAAACACTTTATTTATGAAAATCTGAAGCAGTACAAAACTCAGAAGTTCCATTTAGGTGCAACAAACATGGATATGATGCTAAGAAACTCTAGTTTTTCCATAAGTTGAATAAAATTTAAGTTAGACCACAGTAATCCTTAAAGCAACAATCCTGAAATTTCAACATGGCCTTGTATATTGTTAAATAAGCAAGGCTAGAATGAGCTATAGAGTTTTTGTTTTTAAGAATATATTGAGTGAGATGACAATTACAAGAAGTGAGTTGAACAAAAGGTATGTATGTAAGCTTGAAAAAAAACTACATGGGTAAAATTTTGATGCCATAACCAATCCATACGGCCCCTTGTTTTATTAAGATGACTAGATTCTCTGGAGGATAAAAAGGGGACTTCTCCCAGCTTACCCTATCCATAAGTTAGTACTGTTCAATTTCTACTAAAGTTTGTGCTATAATAAGCTACCTTTAGGTAAATGCTCTTGCCTAGAAGAGGATTGCAATTCTGTTAATATTAGAGCCAGGAGGGGGAAATTGACATTAAAAATCTAGGTCAAGAATCTATAGGATGGGAAAAAAAAGTATAGGATAGATCTCATTAAAATACCGAGTTGTACAAGGACTTAGGAACAAAGAGCAGAAAAAGATCTTTTGACTAAAGTAGGAAGGACAGTATAAAAATATTTACAAAAAAGGTTCAGAATAAAGGAATATTTACAGAATGTTCAACTATTAATCTGCAGCCATAATAAGGCCCCTTCGAGTTCCCAACAGCTCGGCTTTCTTCTCCTTTCGTTGTTGCTCATGTTTCTTCCGTTGCTCCTCCCTAAGAGGGACAGGTGCACATTAGGCTCTCGTGAAGCTCCACTACAGACCCCCTGGGAGCACTTGTCGGACACTGTCCGAACGTAAACGATGCCCAGCACACTGTGTAACACAGTTCTGGGCATGCTCCAGTCTGATCTGGTGGTCGCTGATGAAAATCACTGCTGTGTTAAAGGGCTATAAATCCTAAAGTCAAGCACAGAACTGCAACCAGAAGGTACCCTGGTACCTAAACCCAACCCCTGTAGTTTTGATGAATGTCTACTTCTGGAAGTCAAAGGTCAAGCTCAAAATTACATAGTCTAGTGAAAACATGGAACTATGAACCACTGCCTTAAACCACTATGTTTTTATGAAAGGGATTTGGGGGGTGGGGGAAGGGGAGAGAAGTCTCAGGATCATGTTAATGATCTTAATAGCAAATATTGTCATTAAAGGTTTTGGTGGCAGGTGGATGTAGGCAAGTCAAATGACAGGTAACTCTGTATCAGGAGGGTTTCATGCAGGGAGTCGAATCAACCAGGACCAGCTGCAGCCCAGGGCAAGCTCTGCCTTTAACTTGGTTTTCATAAAGATGAAAGCCTCTAAGGACCATCTTGGGTTTTCCCCATGTAGGGCCTTGAAGCCTAATAAACCTGGTTTCCCTGAAAGTAAAAAATTTACATCTGTCTGCATAACTAGGTGCCCTGGGCACTGGCATCTGGAGGGATATCAGGTCCACAGTTTGGGCAGACAGATCATGTAAAAGCAGTGCCCTGAATCGGAGTCCTCCTGTGAATGTCCTGTAGAGCTTTGGAAATAATGCAGATGCTTGGGCCCCACCTCGAACCTACTGAATTAGAATCCACAATTAGAACTTTTAGAAAGTTCTAATGTGATTCCACTTCTAGCCTCTTAGACACCACTTACTGAGACTCTATTCCTCAGAGGTTCTGCTTTTATATACAGTCTTTCAAAATGAAAAGACTTATAGAACTGGATAATTATGTGCTCACCTGGTCTGAAGACGAGGTTGTTTGTAAGTTTTCTTGTGGAAGCTAACTCTGCTTACATGCTCATTCAGAGACTTATTTTCTTTAGATTGTCCCCATGGTTTCAGTTTTCCTAGTTTAGGACAGAGACAAAGACAGATTAATGAGGACTTTTGTATTTATAGTCTTAAGTTTATTCATCTGTGGCTATTTGCTTGCTATCAACATTTATACTTTGTTTTAATAGACATTTGCCAGTGTAAGTCTTTTATTAATTTCAATGTCATATTCCACAGATATAAATTGCAATTTTTCTCTAAATAACATGTTCTATTTTTAAAAAATGTTTTTATTTCAGAGAAGAAGGGAGAGAGAGAAACATAAATGATAAGAATCATTGATCAGCCAAAACCGGTTTGGCTCAGTGGATAGAGCGTCGGCCTGCGGACTGAAAGGTCCCAGGTTCGATTCCGGTCAAGGGCATGTACCTGGGTTGCGGGCACATCCCCAGTGGGAGATGTGCAGGAGGCAGCTGATCGATGTTTCTCTCTCATCGATGTTTCTAACTCTCTATCTCTCTCCCTTACTCTCTGTAAAAAATCAATAAAATATATATTTAAAAAAAAAAAAAAAAAAAAAAAAGAATCATTGATCAGCTGCTTCCTGCATGCCCCCTACTGGGGATAGAGCTCGCAACCCTGGCATGTGCCCTGACCTGGGCTCAAACTGTGATCTCCTAGTTCATAGGTAGACACTCAATTACTGTGCCACACTGGCTGGGCATGTGTTCTATTTTTTAATCCTTGGAAAGCCAAAGAGAAACCTTAATGTTTCTCATCAGTGGTATTTTTTTCTCTTTCTCCCTTCTTCTCTGAATTCAATAAAAATATATTAATAAAAAAAAGAAAGAAAACCTTAACACTAAAAACAAAAAATAACTCCCATTACATAGCACATTAAAAGGAACCATTACAACCAAGCAGTTTATTTCAAGGTTGCATAGGTATTATGTTTAACTAGTGGCCCGGTGCACGATCATGCACATTGAAAGGAAATTAATTAGATGAAATATTTTAATATCGCTATTTGCCCTTTCTCTCTAATAGAAGTGTCAACCAAATTCACGATCAACAATGACAGATTGAAACACACGTGTGCAACTGGCGCCAGCAAGAGCTTTATATGTATCTCCGATGCAGGAGTCAACTTAGCCTTTTATATATATATAGAATAAACTTGCTTAATTAGACCAGCTTTCTGATTTAGCTAAACTTTTTCCAGCCCGGTGAAGAACCCCAACTTCTCTTTCAGGTAATTGTCAGCAACACAGCAGTAAATATCAACATGAAGCAGATTATTATTGTAGATCATGCAGGGAGAACAACGGGTAAAATATTTAACTGCAGCAGTGTTTGACTATATTCCGCACAGTGAGAAAACCTGAAGTCATTTCCAAGGTCCACCATTTCTTACTTCTTTTCAGTCAAGTTTCTAAGCTTTCTAAATCTCCTTTTTCAGTGGAAAATAGGATTCCACTGAGTCGCCTATCTACCTACTCCAGGATTCTGTGAGGATCAAATGAGATGAGGCACGGGAAGACGCTTCATGGACATTTGGTTAAAGTGTGAAATGTTTGCACCTGGCTATAAAGCAAGTCAGGGCTGAAGAAAATCCAAGGAGGCTAGCTGTCGCTAGGGAAAGGAAGCCGGGCGTTGCTACGTGACGTCATTACCTGGATGGTCAGACACTTAGCATACTAGCCTTTTATATATATAAACTAGAGGCCCAATGCATGAAATTCATGCAAGAGTAGGCCTTCCTTCTCCCGGCTGCCAGCACCAGCTTCCGTCTGGCACCCGGGACCTGGGCTTACCTTGCAGCCCTGGCTTCATGGTCCAGAAGGAAATCCGGTCTAATTAGCATATAATGCTTGTATTATTATAGATATTAAAGTGGTATTTTAAAAAAGTGGTACTTCCCCTGTGCAGTTTATTACCATTTCCTTGTAAATTGTATTTGGAATAGAACAAGTGGGAATATTTTGTTGGCTTTAGAACAAAATCCAGATGTTTAGGTATTGCTTTATTTTTATAGTTTATGACCTATGTCTGAGTACCAGTGATTATCATTTGCATGTTTCCCATTTCATAAAAATGATGTTCACACCCATCATTATCATTTAATCAATAACTATTGAAGTTGTACTAACTGACTTGTCTAGGATAAAAAATAAGCACAAATGAAGCTTTAATCCAGGTTTTCTACCATCAGCCAAAGTTGGTGTCATAGTCATTCCCACAGCAAACACTTTAGAGTGAAAGTTGTATGTGCCAGGGACTGTTGTAGGAACTGGGGACATAAGCAGTGAACCAAGTAGTCAAAATCCTTGCTTTCTTGGGCTTACATGCCAGTGGTAGAAGTAGATGACAGTAAAGGAACATAACATCAGGTGGTGACTCATGTTATGAAGAAATGTGGACCAGGCTAAGGAGTAAAGACTGGGAGGCAGGGAGTAGAGGAAAGGCTGGAATTGGTGATAGCTGAGTGGATGTCCCAGTAAAATGAGGGAGCAAGGTGTGCAAAGGTCTGTGGCAACAATATTCCAGGTGGAGCAGAGGGACACAATGCAAAGACCAGGAGGCGGGAAGGAGCTGGGTGTGTCTGAGGAACTGAAACACCAATGTGTTTGTCCCAAAATCAGGGAAGGACGGAGGCGGTGACTGAAGTTGGGAAAGAGATGGGAAACTCAGGAGATTCTGAGCAGGGCAGGATGTGCTCTGTTTGTTTTTTAGGTTGTAGTGAGGCAAGGAGGCTATTCTAGAAGCCCAGGTAAATGATGATGATGACCTGGACCAAAGAAAGCCACAATGGAGGGGTGAAAGTGGTCTGATTAAAGATCTTTTTTAAAGGTAGAGGTGAAAGGACTAGCTGATGGGCTGGAGATGAAGTCTAAGAGAAAGTGAGGAGCCAAAGAGGACTCCTAAGTCTAACGACTCAGTAGATAATTCAGCAGAAAGAGGTGCCATTGCCAGATGGGAAAACTTGAGGGGAAAAATGGGTGAGTGACAGAAGTAGATGTATTTTTACCACAACTAAATAAGATTTATGTTTTCATTATGTTTCATTGACATTCGTAATTTAAAGATAAACATTATTACATAAACATGATTATTGTAGGAAGCTTTTTAAAAAAGTAATTCCCAAAGCACAAAAGATAGATCACATTAAGTATTGATATTTTTTATAGATGTAAGAATACTTTAATATATGCTCAATGACATCTGGCCAATGAACATCCCAGTTGTTGGACCGGTGGTTCCCAGCAGCCTGGGATCCTTCGATAGCTGTAAAGAAAACATTCATTAACCCACAGGCTTACTTCTAAGTTTCTTGATTTTGGCTGAAATTTCAATTCTTTGTAGTAACATTGATTAGAAATTACGTCTTTGATTAACAAAAATGTAAGTGAATCAGTTATTTAATATTTGCTTAATGGACATTCTTTTTAATCATGAGGAGCGGGGGCAGGAATTCTAGGCGGTCAAGTAAGGTTTCCATCTGAGTCACAGCCTCAGTGGGAAATGAGTTGATCTTAGGTCTTTGCGTGTCTTGTACCACAAAACATCCCACATACCTTTGTGTGGCTCATAGTTGAGGGGACGAGACAAACTTGCTTTGAGATCAAACACTGGTTTCTTGTTGGAGACTGGAGTCTGTGCTGCTTCAGCTGAAAACTTGAATGGGGTAATAACTAAAAAAGCCAACACAAAACCCAAGGGCTTGATTAGAGGGAAAAAAAAGACATGTTATAGTTTTTTATTAAAGTATCACTTCTCAATCTTAAAAATATAATCTATATGAAAAGTCCAAGACAAATGCAAGGTTAAAAGGGAGGAGAAAAGAATAACTGAAGAAAGTAAACCACTGAGATTTGTTTCCCCTGTTAGCTTCTCCCCAAATAGTCTAAACATTACGAGATTTCCTAGGATCAGCTGGGAGTTTAGAATCCTGTTTAAAGAATTTCCCTGATATTATTTACCCTTCTTAAAAATGACATATTACTAATAGTAATATTTTCTTTTTCTTTTTTTAAAATATATTTTATTGATTTTTTACAGAGAAGAAGGAAGAGAGATAGAGAGTTAGAAACATCGATGAGAGAGAAACATCGACCAGCTGCCTCCTGCACACCTCCCACTGGGGATGTGCCCGCAACCCAGGGACATGCCCTTGACCAGAATCGAACCTGGGACCCTTCAGTCCGCAGGCCGACGCTCTATCCACTGAGCCAAACCGGTTTTGGCAATATTTTCATTAATACAGACATAAAGCCTACAAGGAACCTAAGTCACATAAATGGAAAAGATTCATGGCTTTGTTTGTTATTAATAACAAGGGTATCTAACTGGCTTATTCTGGCTCACCCAGTCCACTAGTCAATAGTGTGGCACTGATTCCATGAACTCTGGGATCCTGTTCATTTCAGAGTCCTGCAGGCCACTGGAGGCTGTCATGATCCTCCTCATCCCTGGGTCTGAGAAGGGGCTGAATGCCCTTCAGGGAGGGTCACCATCTTAGGACTCCTGTTGGACGGGATGGAGTCCTCAGGCAGACACTGTTTTTTTTGTTAGTGATTCTAGCATGTCCCTCACTCATATACAATGAAAAATACGCTATGGGGAAATGTTTGCTTTTGATTTTACAGATATGGAGAGGCTTAAGGAAACAGATAAACTTAACTTCAGAAAGTTACATGGTTTAAAGATGAACCAATTCATTTTTTTACCTGTAGCAGAATCCCTCTTTGTGGCCTTTAACTTGTTTGTCCCAAGCACAGCCTGGCCTTTTGGGGTATTCCCAGATATGGACACATGTGGAGACTTTCTGGCTGGAGTCTTGGTCAGTGAACGCTTGTATTCATTATCTTTAGTAGCAGCTGAAAACCTAAATAGGACAGTGGATACAAGACATGAGTAATGTTAAGAGTAACTGTGTCAAGCTTATAAACAAAGCCACTTGTCCACTACTAAGCAGTGAAAGGGCCCCCATGCACCAACTTGATCCCCAGGAGGCAGCCGTTCATTTGTGTAAATACTGTTACACAAATGAACTTCCTTTGCACAATAGAGATGCTCTTAAAACACTTATGCTAAAGCAAATCACTTATCAACTTTTGTTATTTATAAAACACTAGAGGCCCAGTGCATGAAATTTGTGCACTGGTAGGGTCCCTAGTGGCTGGCAGCGGCCGGCCAAGTCCTCCCTCCCTTCCCCTAGTCACCTGCCACCAGCCAAGGCCTCTCTCCCTCCCCCCAGCCGGCCCTGTCCCCTGGTCGAAATCCCAGACGGACTTCCAGTGGAGGGGACAATTTGCATTTTATCCAGCACTAGCCAGTGACAGCGTAAGCCAGAGCTTCAAGGAGATGCTTGCAGGCCTCAAGTTACAGATTAGCAGGTACTTGAAGAAGCTTCCCTTACTAGGAGATTGCTCTGCCAAATGGGAACAGACCTTACATCTACCTAAAATAATACTCATTTGAGTGGTACATAAACCCATCTTCTACTCATAGCAAACTGCCACAATGTATTTCATTGATTCTCTGATGCATAGTTTTCCTACATTTTAACATAACTGAAATTGGGAAGTGTTTTACAATGATAATATGTCATAGTTGGCAATGACTTTTCTTACTGGTTCATAAAATAATGGTGAATCCTCAGTGTCTTACATTCAATGAATACCTACTAATGACAGATATAAATACATATAGGGTTGGTGATGGGGTGTTAACAGGGGACTTCTGGACTTATAATTTGAGGGTGATCCTGAATCAACACCCAAAGACTCTAACAGGAAAACTGGTTGTGCTAGGATAGATGCTGTGAAGTCCAGACTATTCTGTAGATTGTAATGAAACAAAGGCTAGCACCTGACCATGGTGTTCTTAAATAGCATTAAATACAATCAGAACTGCCAAGTATAGGTACCTCATATTCCAAGCTAACTCATCTAAACCGAAGGGCATTTTTAAGATTTAAAAACTCTATCAGAACAGGGTCTGGCCTATAGAGGGATTTTCAATCCCAGCAACAACACAGAGCAGGGTAATGATTAAAGAAACAGCTCTGGATAGTTGACCTCCCCAAACCAGTTTTAAGTGCGATAGAGAAGCCGTATAGCGTCAGAGGCCAACCCCAGAACACTGCCACCCAGAGGCTGAGCCACAAACTGACTCTTTGCTAAACACAAAATAAGGCAGTCTGGGAATAAATACGGCCTGCTTTAAAATAAGAACTGTGGTTTGCAACACAGAGGAACAGTGTATCGCAGGGAAATTCAACACTCTCCCGAATACCTGGCAGGACTAAGGCGAGCCAGACTGACGAGTAGAAGAACCGAAGGACCTTCACTACTGCAAATTTTTTTTTCATTTTTCACCTTTTAACTAAGAAACCAATTTTTTCTTCTTCTTTTTCCATCACCTGATTTTACCCTTTTAATTACTACATTCTTATTTTTAACCAGTATTATTACTGCTACCATTTTACCATTTTTTTTAAAAATATATTTTATTGATTTTTTACAGAGAGGAAGGGAGATAGAGAGTTAGAAACATCGATGAGAGAGAAACATCGATCAGCTGCCTCATGCACATCTCCTACTGGGGATGTGCCCACAACCCAGGTACATGCCCTTGACCGGAATCGAACCTGGGACCCCTCAGTCCGCAAGCCGACGCTCTATCCACTGAGCCAAACCGGTTTCGGCCATTTTACCATTTTTTAAAGTGCCATTTTATTTTCTCTTTATTTTATTTTGGGATTAGTGTTCTCCATTCTATTTTCATTGTTCCTTTAGCAACAATTTTCCCTACCTCAATTTTACCTCTATGCTAAAACCCTCTCCCTCACTTTTCCCCTTTTGTTGTCCTGTTTCTCTTACCCTATTCCTGCTTTAGATTTTCCCTATTCCTTCTGTTTACCTCCTGTCAAAATTTCACCCTACTTATATATCCTATTTCCAATCCACTACTCTAAATCTTTATACACATACCCCTTATCTTTCTTCACTATCCAAAATTTTTTTCTTCTTTTATCTTTCTATTGTTTTGTTGCTGTTTGCTTGATTGTTGAGTATATTGTTTTTTTGTTGTTGTTGCTTGTTTGTGTGTGTGTGTGTGTGTTTTAGGACTGGTTGTGAGGCTGTTTTGCTTTTTCTTTTTATTTTTTTCTGCTGGTTTTTCCCCACCCTCCACCCATCCCCCCAGTTATTTTTGTGCTTCTGTTTTCCCTTGCCTCTCTTGATATTATTGGTTGTTTCTAGTTTGCATTCATCTCCAGGGAGCTGTTGCTGGAATTTGTTGGGATTAATGGCAGTTCTATAGGAGTTTTCTCCTCATATAAATAGTCTCTTCCCCTCTTCGACTTCATTCTCTCTTTTTGCTCTTTCTTTTCTTTTCTCTCTTTTATTTTCCCCCCTCCTTTTTCCCAATTTCATTTTTGCACTCCTTTTTTTGGTCCCTACTTTTCTTTTTTCTCTTTTTCTCTTCTTTCTTCCTTATCCCCTAATTCTCTTAATTCAGGTGGTCACATTTATTTGGGGTTATTAATATCGTGAATATATTTGTGTTTAGTGCCTGGTATGTGGTGCCTTGTTGTGTTGTATTTTGTGCCTTTAAATCAACGCAGCAGATCCAAGCAACAGCAGCCTCCTGAGCACCACACCCTCTGTCTGAGGAACAGCAGCTGTACGTGAAACCTCCCTCCACCAGCCAGAAGAGCCACCACAGCTGTGAACAGCACCCACCAGAGGAGCTGCTGCCAACTGAGGAGCAGCTGCTACCGCAACTGCCTGAAGAGCAACCACAGCCCAAGGAGTCACTGTCACCCAGGGAGCAGCCACTGAATGACTCAACGTCTAGATATGTCAGTGAGATCAAACATGGGTAGACAAAGAAACCCCCAAAGGAAAAAGAGGACTCACCAGAAAAGCAGCTAAGTGATACAGAGGCATGCAACATGACAGAAAAAGAATTCAGAATAAGGGTCCTAGAGTGCATAAACTGGACGGAGGAAAAAATCAATAACATTTGCAAGAAGCTAGAAGAAACAGATGAAAAAATCAACAACTAAAGACCCAAGAAGAAATGAAGAGCGATATAGCTGCAATAAAAAACACTATTGAAAGTATCAACAGTAGACTAGGAGAAGCGGAGGACCGAATTAGTGAATTAGAAGACAAGGAAGCAAAACACACCCAAACTGTACTGCACTTGGGGAAAAAATTAAAAGACAGGAGGAAAGCCTAAGGGAGCTTTGGGACAACACGAAACGAAACAACATACGAATAATAGGGGTGCCAGAACAACAGAAAGAGGAACAAAGATTAGAAAACCTATTCGAAGAAATATCAGAAAACTTCCCTGAGGTGGGGAAGAAAAAAGTCACACAAGCACAGAGTCCCCAACAAGGTGAACCCGAAAAGACCCACACCAAGACACATCATAATTATCATGGCAAATGTTCAGGACAAAGAGAGAATCTTACAGGCTGCAAGAGAGAGACGGAAAGTTACCTACACGGGATCTCCCATTAGATTATCAAATGATTTCTCAACAGAAACACATCAGGCCAGAAAAGAATGGACAGAAATTTACAAAGTGATGCAAAGCAAAGGACTGAATCCAAGAATACTCTATCCAGCAAGGCTAGCATTCAAAATTGAAGGGGAAATAAGAAGCTTCACAGACAAAAAAAGGCTAAGGGAGTTTATCACCACCAAGCCAGCAATGCAAGAAATGCTAAAGGGACTGGTGTAAAAAGAAGAAATAAAAAGCTCAGAAAGAAAAAAGCCACACACAAAAAGAAATGGCTACAAACAAGTACCTTTCAATAATAACTTTAAACGTAAACGGACTAAATGCTCCAACCAAAAGACATCGAGTGGCTGAATGGATAAAAAAACATGACCCATACATCTGCTGTCTACAAGAGACCTACCTCACTAGAAGGGACTCACACAGACTGAAAGTGAAGGGATGGAAAAATATCTTTCAGGCAAATGGAAAGGAAAAGAAAGCTGGGGAAGCAATACTTATATCGGACAAAATAGACCTCAAAGTGAAGGCCATAACAAGGGATGCTGGGGTCCAACCCCAGCAGGTCCAGGGGTCCCCAAAGGTGTGGATGGAGTCGTTGAAGAAGGAATGACACAGAAGCAGCGTTCAGTTGATCAGCAGCCTAGCCAGGATCTCTAGCCAGGATCTCCAGCAAAGTTCTGTTTAGGATCTCCAGCCAGGTTCTGTGTCCATGGTCTCTTGCTAGGTTCTCCAGCCAGGTTCTCCAGGTTCTCCAGCCAGGTTCTGTCGCCATGTTCCCTCGCAAGGTTTTCCAGTCAGGTTCTGTCCAGGTTCTCCAGCCAGGTTCAGTCACCAGGTTCTAGTCAGGTTCTCTTGCCAATTTCTGTAGTCAGGTTCAGTCCAGGATCTTTTGCCATGTTCTCTCGCTAGGTTCTGTCTGAGGCCAGTTTCTGTCCAGGATCTTTTGCCATGTTTTCTCCAGCGAAGTTCTTCTGTCTCTAGAGAACGTTCTGTGTAGATTCTGTGCCAATTTCTGTCTCTCTTCTGTCTCTTGCTGTCTTGTTACATCTGTATTTATACCAGTTGATTCCAATCCTATCAATCTCTATTCCAAAGGTTAGGGCGTTTCTTATCTCCATTCCAGGGAGTAAAGATTATGTAGCTTAAGCATGATTATTCGTAGTTAAAGTGATTAATTACCCGCCTGGCACTTAGTTAAGGGATTTTATTCCCTCCCTAACTTCAGGGGAAAATCCCTACTTGGGGAAACAACCTTTCTCAGAGAGGCGACCTTGGTTAAAACACATAGTGCCAAGAAGGTGAGCAAACATATTAAGAACAGTATGCCATATATGCCAGGTCCCTTGAAACAGCAAGCATGGAACGGCTCCCGGCAAGAGATAAGGAAGGCCACTTCATAATACTAAAGGGATCAATACAACAAGAAGATATAACTCTGGTAAACATATATGCACCCAATGCAGGAGCACCCAAATTCATAAAAAAACTCCCGAAAGACATCAAAGGAGAGATCGACAACAATACAATCATAGTAGGGGACTTTAATACACCACTGACATCACTGGATAAGTCCTCTAGACAAACAATCAGCAAAGAAACAGCAATCCTAAATGACTCACTAGATCAGATGGACTTAATAGACATCTTCAGAACACTTCACCCCAAAGCCACGGAATATACATTCCACTCTGATGCTCATGGGACATATTCAAAAAGAGACCACATATTGGGTCACAAGCAAAGTCTCCCCAAATTCAAGAAGATTGAAATAATAAAAAGCATCTTCTCAGACCACGATGGCATAATATTAGAAATAAACTACAATAAAAACAACCCCAAATACTCAAACACTTGGAAGCTGAATAGCACGTTATTAAATATTGATTGGGTTAACAATGAGATCAATGAAGAAATCAAAAACATCCTGGAAACTAATGACAATGAAAACACAACAATCCAAAACCTATGGGACACAATGAAAGCAGTCCTGAGAGGGAAGTTTATAGCTCTACAGGCCTATCTCAAAAAACAAGAAAAAATGGTAATAAATCATCTAACTCTACAACTCAAAGAATTAGAAAGACAGCAACAAGGAAACCCCAGAGTGAGCAGAAGGAAGGAGATAATAAAGATTAGAGCAGAAATAAATGACAGAGACCAAAAAAACAATACATAAAATCAATGAAACCAAGAGCTGGTTCTTTGAAAGGATAAACAAAATTGACAAACCTCTAGCCAGACTCACCAAGAAGCAAAGAGAGAGGAGCCAAATAAACAAAATCAGAAACGACAGAGGCGAAATAACAACAGACCCCACAGAAATACAAATGATCATTAAAAAATACTATGGACAGCTCTACTCCAACAAACTAGACAACCTGGAGGAAATGGACAAATTCCTAGAAAAATACAACATTCCAAAACTCAATCAGGAAGAATCAAAAACCTCAATAGGCCAATAACTATGGAAGAAATTGAAGCAGTCATCAAAAAGCTTCCAGCAAACAAAAGCCCAGGACCAGACGGCTTCACAGGGGAGTTTTACCAAACATTCAAGGAAGAACTAAAACCTATCCTCCTCAGACTACTACAAAAAATTCAAGGGGAAGGAACACTTCCAAGCTCATTCTATGAAGCCAGCATCACCCTAATACCAAACCAGGGAAAGACAACACAATGAAAGAGAATTATAGGCCAATATCCCTCATGAACATAGATGCCAAAATCCTCAACAAAATCTTAGCAAATCGGATCCAGCAGTACATCAGAAAGATCATACACCATGACTAAGTAGGATTTATCCCAGGGATGCAAGGATGGTACAATATCCGCAAATCAATAAACGTGATACATCACATAAACAAATTGAAAGAAAAAAAACCACATGGTCATATCAATTGATGCAGAAAAAGCATTTGACAAAATCCAACACCCTTTTTTGATAAAAACTCTCAGCAAGGCGGGAGTAGAAGGATCATACCTCAACATAATAAAAGCCATATAGGACAGGCCCACAGCCAACATCATACTCAATGGACAAAAACTAACACCATTTCCCCTAAGAACAGGAACAAGACAGGGATGCCCACTCTCACCACTCCTGTTCAACATAGTACTGGAAGTATTAGCCATCGCAATTAGGCAAGAAGTAGAAATAAAAGGCATCCAAATTGGAAAAGAGGAAGTAAAACTGTCCTTATTTGCAGACGACATGATATTATACATACAAAACCCTAGAGACTTCATCAAAAAGCTACTAGACTTAATACATAAATTTGGCAATGTAGCAGGATACAAAATTAACCCCAAGAAATTTGAGCCATCTCTATACACCAATAGTGAACTTTCAGAAAGAGAGATTATAAAAACAATCCCATTCACCATCGCACCAAAGAAATTAAGCTACCTAGGAATAAACTTAACTAAAGAGGTAAAAGACCTCTACTCAGAAAACTACAGGATGTTGAAAAACGAGATAGAGGAATACATAAACAGATGGAAGAACATACCGTGTTCATGGATTGGTAGAATCAACATCATTAACATGTCCATACTACCCAAAGCAATCTATAAATTCAACGCACTTCCCATTAAAATACCAATGGCATACTTCACAGATCTAGAACGAACTCTCCAAAAATTCATCTGGAATAAAAAAAGACACCAAATAGCTGCAGCAATCCTGAGAAAGAACAAAGTAGGTGGGATCTCAATACCAGATATCAAGATGTATTACAAAGCCACTGTTCTCAAAACTGCCTGGTACTGGCAGAAGAACAGGCATATAGATCAACGAAATAGAATAGAGAGCCCAGAAATCAGCCCGAACCAATATGCTCAATTAATATTTGACAAAGGAGGCAAGAACATACAATGGAGCCAAGATAGTCTCTTCAATAAATGGTGTTGGGAAAACTGGACAGATATATGCAAGAAAATGAAACTAGATCACCAACTTACACCATACACACAAATAAACTCAAAATGGATAAAGGACTTCAATGTACGACAGGGAACCATAAAAATTCTAGAAGAATCCAAAGGCAACAAAATCTCAGACATATGCCGAAGCAATTTCTTCACTGATACAGCTCCTAGGGCACTTGAAACTAAAGAGAAAATGAACAAATGGAACTACATCAAAATAAAAAGCTTCTGCACAGCAAAAGAAAGCATCAACAAAACAACGAGAAAACCCACTGCATGGGAAAACATATTTGCCAATGTCATATCTGATAAGGGCCTAATCTCCAAAATTTATAGGGAACTCATACAACTTAACAAAAGGAAGATAAACAATCCAATCAAAAAATGGGCAAAGGACCTAAATAGACACCTTTCAAAAGAGGACATTCAGAAAGCCAAGAGACATATGAAAACATGCTCAAAGTCACTAATCATCCAAGAGATGCAAATCAAAACAACAATGAGGTACCATCTCACACCTGTCAGATTGGCTATCATCAACAAATCAACAAACGACAAGTGCTGGAGAGGATATGGAGAAAAAGGAACACTCGTGCATTGCTGGTGGGAATGCAGACTGGTGCAGCCACTATGGAAGACAGTATGGAGTTTCCTCAAAAAACTAAAAATGGAACTCCCATTTGACCCTGTGATCCCACTTCTAGGAATATATCCCAAGAAACCAGAAACACCAATCAGAAAGGATATATGCACCCATATGTTCATAGCAGCACAATTCACCATAGCTAGAATCTGGAAACAGCCTAAGTGCCCATCAGTAGATGAATGGATTAGAAAACTGTGGTACATCTACACGATGGAATACTATGCTGCTCTAAAAAGGAAGGAACTCTTACCATTTGCAACAGCATGGATGGAACTGGAGAGCATTATGCTAAGTGAAATAAGCCAGTCAGTGAAGGAAAAATACCACATGATCTCACTCATTCATGGATAATAGAGACCATTATAAACTTTTGAACAATAATAGATACAGAGGCAGAGCAGCCTCAAACAGATTGTCAAACTGCAGCGGGAAGGCCGGGGAGGTTTGAGGGCAGGAGGTAGGGGGGTAAGAGATCAACCAAAGGACTTGTATGCATGCATATAAGCATAACCAATGGACATAAGACACGGGGGGGTAGGGGAGGCCAGGGGATTGTCAAGGGCGGGGGGGAAAAAAGGGACACATATGTAATACCCTTTGTAATACTGTAAGCAATAAAAAAAAACAAACAAAAAACAGTTCTGGCCAGTGGCTCAACAGGATTGCTACATCATAGACAGGATTGTTACTTCATAGTTTTGTTACTTCATAGACAAGATTCTTACTTCATAGACAGGATTGTTACATCATAGACTGGATTGTTACTTCATAGACAGTTTTGTTACTTCATAGACAGGATTGCTACTTCATAGAGAGTATTGTTACTTCATAGACTGGATTATGACTTCATAGAATTGTTACTTCATAGGCAGGATTGTTACATCATAGACTGGATTTTTACTTCATAGATGGAGTTGTTACCTCATAAACAGGATTGTTACTTCATTGACTGTATTGTTACATCATAGACAGCATTGTGACTTCATAGAGAGAATTGTTACTTCATAGACGGGATTGTGACTTCATAGACAGGTTTGTTTCTTCATAGACTGGATTGGGACTTCATAGACAGGATTGTTACTTCATAGACAGGATTGCTACTTCATAGAGAGTATTGTTACTTCATAGACTGGATTGTGACTTCATAGAATTGTTACTTCATAGGCAGGATTGTTACATCATAGACTGGATTTTTACTTCATAGAGGGAGTTGTTACCTCATAAACAGGATTATTACTTCATTGACTGTATTGTTACATCATAGATAAGACTGTGACTTTATAGAGAGGATTATTACATCATAGACTGGTTGTGACTTCATAGATAGGATTGTTAATTCATAGACTGGATTGTTACTTCATAGACAGGTTTGTTACCTCATAAACAGGATTGTGACTTCATAGGCAGGATTGTTACATCAGTGGGAATTTTTTTTTCATAGACAGGTTTGTTAATTCATTGAAAGGATTGTTACTTCATAGACAGGGTTGTTACTTCATAGACAGGTTTGTGACTTCATAGACAGGATTGTTACATCATAGACAGGATTGTTACTTCATAGGTTACTTCATAGACAGTATTGTTACTTCATAGACAGGATTGTAATATCTTAGCCTGTATTGTTACATCGTAGACAGGATTGTGACTTCATAGAGAGGATTGTTACTTCATAGACTGGATTGTGACTTCATAGACAGGATTGTTACTTTATAGACTGGACTGTGACTTCATAGACAGGATTGTTACTTCATAGACCATATTGTTACATCATAGACAGGATTGTGACTTCATAGACAGGATTGTTACATCATAGACTGGATTGTTACTTCATGGACAGGTTTGTTACCTCATAGACAGGATTGTGACTTCATAGGCAGGATTATTACATCAGTGGGGATTGGTTTTTCATAGAGAGGTTCACTTTGCAGTCAGGGCACATGCCCGGATTGTGGGTTCCATCCTTGGTCGGGGCGAGTACAGGAGGCAACTGATCAATGTTTCTCTCTCACATGTATGTTCTCTTTCCCCCTTCCTTTCTCTCTCCAAAAAAAAAAAAAATCCATAAACATATCTATAGGTGAGGATTAAAACAATGTCAGATAATTGAACATGTTGGGGACATGTTACCATGCACCAACTCTATTAGATGCTGCAGATGCTCTTAAAAAAGGAGAGAATAAAATTTTGGTATTAAAAGAAAGGATAATGCCCTAGCCGGTTTGGTTCAGTGGATAGAATGTCAGCCTGCAGAATGAAGGGTCCTGGGTTTGATTCCAGTCAAGGGCACATGCTGGGTTGTGGGCTTAATCCCTTGGAGGCAGCCGATCAATGATTCTCTCTCATCATTGATGTTTCTCTTTCTCTCTCTCTCTCCCCCTCTCCCTTCCTCTCTGGAATGAAAAAAAAAAAAAGCATGAAAATCTTCATCTGTAGGGACAGTAGTAGTTGAGGGGCACCCTGATGTTAGGAAACGTACAAGCAAACAAAACAGGGGTCAGTGGGCATGAGATAGCTATCCTACTGCAATGCCCAATGGGTTAGAGTATTTCTACTTTAGGACAAGTCCATTTTTTAATTCACTGCATTAAGAGATTTTTCTATAGGAATTTAGCTGCAACTGTGTGTTCAAGTCAATAAAAAAATTTCTCTTTACACATATTTGCAAGTGTAGATTAAAATGAAAAATATTCATATATATCTTATTTTCTATCTTTATACTAGTAAACTAAATGTGAACTTAGGTAAATTGCCTAAACAAGAAAATGAAATACAAATTTAAAGAAAAATATTAGGACTTATAAAAAAGCCATTTGCTGATCTTTCTCTCTGTTCTGATCCTCTGTCTCATTTTTTTATTTTTTTTATTCTTCACCTAAAGATATGTGGGTCCATTGATTTTAGAGAAGGGAGGGGATAGGGGATAGGGGATAGGGGATAGAGGGTAGGGGATAGGGGATAGGGAGAGAGAGAGAAAGAGAGAGAAACATCGATCTGTTGCCTCCGGTATGTGCCCTGACTGGGAATTGAACACGCAACCTTTTTTAGTGTAGGGGACAACACTCCAACGAACTAAACCAACTGGCCAGGGTTCGTTCTTTTTTATCAATGTGAAAACATTTGATGTAGTCCACCTGAAATGTATTAGAAGCTATAAAGTTTTGAGACCTTGTCCTCTGTCACATTTTGGAGTTCTTTACCTGACATTCATTTTAGTTGCTGAGAGAGTGGAACGCTTGACCGACCCCTTCATATACAAGGTGCTCAGATCTGTAGCACCCGGGGCCTGGCCTTGTGAGCGCTGCTGGCTTGAGGGAGTACAAGCTGTAGAAAATCTTCTTTGGAGACCCACTGGAGTTGCCACCACTTCCTTAGTTATGGAACGCTTCTGAGAAAGGAAAATACATTATTAAAGCTTGACCTCGCCCTGACTGGTTTGGTTCAGTGGACAGAGCATCAGCCTACAGACTGAAAGTCCTCGGGTTCGATTCCAGTCAAGGGCATGTACCTTAGTTGCGGGCACATCCCCAGTGGGAGTGTGCAGGAAGCAGCTGATCGATGTTTCTGTCTCATCGATGTTTCTAACTCTCTATCCCTCTCCCTTCCTCTCTGTAAAAAATCAATAAAATATATTAAAAAAAAAAAAAAGCTTGACCTCTTAGACAGTATTGTGACCTTGGCAAAGTGCAGAAGAGCGCTCCCATTTATTTCCCCCTACACCCCTTTCATCTCCCGCCCCCATCATCCCCACTTTTAAACCCACCTATCATCCCTTCCTTCTGCACTACTTCATCATATCCTACCTGCCCGGCAGGCTGGGCAGTTTCCTATACCTGTGTTGCTATGGTGACGGATTTAATAGTAACTTCTGGTTGTGCTGAGTAATGTGTTATAGAAAGCCCCTCCCAAGTCCCCAGGTATTTCTAACTAAAGAATGTGGCTTAAACAGACTCTGTGGCCAGAAAGAAAGAATAAATAGGTTCTCTTGGGCATATGGTAACTTTGAGAGCATGATACGGAGTTTATTAAATACAAACTCAAAGAACTTATTACATAATTAGTATGCAGAATCTATAAATAATTCCACCCCTACTTCTCCCACCCTCCATAATGTTTTTTATATGTTTTTATTGATTTCAGAGAGAAGGGAGCGAGAGATAAAAACATCAATGATGATGTTTAGTATGACCTATTTGGAGACCAGAGAATAAAAATAATTACATGACTTTGACATAGCTGCATGCCTCCTACTGCAGATTGAGCCTATAACCTGGGCATGTGCCCTGACCAGGAATCAAACCATGACTTCCTGGTTCATGGGTTGATGCTCAACCACTGAGTCACACCAGCCAAGCAGCAATAAAAATCTTGTTTTAACAAAGCAAATAACTCAATCATATCATACACAAAAATAAAAACATGGGATTAAACATAGGGAAAAAGTAACAAAACAGTAAATATAAATATAAGAACACATTTTTATGATCCTGGGACAGGTAGTGCATGAAAACAACTCAGAGCCTTAAAATGAAAAGTTGGATAGATTTAACTAAAAATAAAACAAAAACACCCTCCACAAGGTAAAAGGCACTATTAATATAGTGAAAAGATAAACTGTGGGTAAATATTTATAACGTATAATATATATATCATTAAATAGATTAATGGCTCATAAATATGCAAAAAATTTAAATAAGCAAATTCAAAGAAAAACAACCAATTATAACATACTAGAGGCCTGGTGCACGAAATTCCTGCATGGGAGGGGGAGGGAGAGGGAGGGTGTCCCTCAACCCGACCTGTGCCCTTTTGCAATCCAGGACCCCAAGGGTACGGTCCCTAGGCATGGCCTATTAGGGCTTTCCTTCTCCTAGCTGCCAGTAGCTGGCCCTGCCCCTGCTGCTGCCACTGCACCTGTTTGCCATCAGTGTGGTGCTGTACCCCCCTCACACCCCCCGCCATAGGTTGCCTCCCCGTGCAGGCCACAGGTCTGGGTGTGATTGCTTGGCTGGCCTGGGCCTCTGCAGGGCGATCGCTGGCTGGCCCTGCACACCTGCCACAGTGTTGCGGGCTGGTGGCCTGGGCCTCTCTCAGTGGGGCGATAGATCACAGGGCCCCCAGATCGCCCACAGAGGGAGGCCCCGCCCACCCAGCCTAGGCTCCGTGGCTGGGGCTCCACAATCAATCACCGCGCAGTAGGTGGCCTGGGCCTCCCTCTGTAGTGCAATGGTGGGGTCATCCGATCAATCACATCACACCCGCCTTGGCTGGCCTGGTGCCAGTGTGTGTCATAGCATGGTCATCCAGAAGGCCGTCTGAACGGTCATTCTGCTGTTCAGTCGATTTGCATATTACGTTTTTATTATTATAACTAGAGGCCTGGTGCACGAAATTCATGCAGGGGGTGGGAGGTGGGGGGTAGTCCCTCTGCCTGGCCTGCACCCTCTCCAATCAGGGAAACCTTGGTGACAGTTGGACATAACCTCTTGCAATCCGGGACCGCTGGCTCCTAACCGCTCACCTGCCTGTCTGCCTGATCGCTCCTAACTACTCTGCTTGTCTGCCTGATGCCCCTAACTGCTCCCCTACCTGCCTGATCGCCCCTAACCTCTCTGCCTACTTGCCCCTAACTGCCCTCCCCAGCCTGCCTGATTGCTCCTAACTGCCCTCCCCTGACATCCTGGTTGCCCCCAACTGCCCTCCCCTGCTAGCCTGGTCACCCCTAACTGCCCTCCTCTGCTGGCTGATCACCCCTAACAGCCTCTGCCTTGGCCCCCACCACCGTGGCTTGTCTGGAAGGACGTCCAGATGGATATTCAGAAGATATCCAGTCTAATTAGCATATTACCCTTTTATTAGTATAGAAGGTATATAACAAACATGTACCAGAATGATCAGAGAAATTCAATTGGGATATTTTTCATATTATCAAAGGTTTTAAAAATTTTTCATTACTACGGTTAACAAAGTAAACAGGTATCTCAGGGCACAAGGTTTCTGATCTTTGCAGAGGGCCATTTGGCAACCAAATCAAATAGGTGTCCCTTGTCTAATCATGAAAGTCAAGGAAAGATTGGTCACAGCTAGGATGATTCTTTTCTAGGATCTATGCTCATTTATTACTGTCACTACGTAGATGACCAATCCCCAAACTTCATATCAGCTATGTCAAAGTCATGTAATTATTTTTATTCTCTGGTCTCCAAATAGGTCATACTAAATAACCTATCTGATAGGCCAATTCCTTAAATCATCGGGTACGGAAGGATTTTAGAAGTAAACTCACTTAGATGGGGCTATCACTAAAAAATAAGATACTCATTTATATTCAACTGTGAATGTAGGGATAGCCCTTACTAATATTTATGAAAGTATTGCGGACACTCTAAATATCTCCTCTCTGGATTCTCCACCCACATTGTTGATCGGTATAAAGGAATGGAGATGTTTAATGCCATGACTTGACTTTGTCACTGTTTCCTTGAAGACTGATAAACAGTGTTCGACTGTATAATAGTGGTTTTATGAATCTTTTTCAAATGAATGTTTATTACCCAAGATTAAACTTCTCATGAAGAAGCTTATGGGAGCCCTGACTGGTTTGGCTCAGTGGATAGAGCAGGGGTGGGCAAACTTTTTGACTCGAGGGCCACATGGGTTCTTAAACTGGGCTGGAGGGCCAGAACAAAAGCATGGAGTGTTTGTGTGAACTAATATAAATTCAAAGTAAACATCATTACATAAAAGGGTATGGTCTTGTTTTTTTTTAGTTTTATTCATTTCAAATGGGCCGGATCTGGCCCATGGGCCGTAGTTTGCCCACGGCTGGGATACAGCGTCGGCCTGCGGACTCAAGGGTCCCAGGTTCGATTCCAGTCAAGGGCATGTACCTTGGTTGCGGGCACATCCCTGGTAGCGGGTGTGCAGGAGGCAGCTGATCGATGTTTCTCTCTCATCGATGTGTCTAACTCTCTATCCCTCTCCCTTCCTCTCTGTAAAAAATCAATAAATTTTAAAAAAAAAAGCTTATGGGATTTGTGTGTTTGTGTGTCTGTGTGTGAATGTGTGTGTGTTTTACTATTTAGAATTTATCATCCAGTGCATTTCCCTGTTGGCAGAAAACTAAAAACTCAACCAAGTGACTGATATAATAGACAATGTACCTGCTAACAGTGTTCATTTTCTGCCCTATTTATTTATTTATTTAATATTTTTTATTGATTTTAGAAAGGGAGTGGGAGAGATAGAAACATTAATGAGGAGAATCATTGATTGATGCCTCCTACACACCCCCTACTGGGGATCGAGCCTGCAACCCGAGCCCAAACCCCGGGCATGTGCCCTTGACCAGAATGGAAACCAGGACTCTTCAGTCCATAGGCTGATGCTCTATCCACTGAGCCAAACTGGCTAGGGCTTTTGCCCTTTTTAAATCAACTTTACACTGTTTTGTGTTGTAATACCACAAACTGCCTCAAATACTTTTGGAGAAATAACGCAGGTGGTTAAATATTATTAAAAATTCTAAAATAAATGTTTCCCTAGCCTCCTTTGGACACCAGATACCACGTAAGATAACAGCATCAACTTCCGAGGATGTTATCAGCTCCCCACTCCAGTAACTCAGCTGTGGAGCTTGACTTGATCACCTTTTCTTACTTGAAGGGGCCCTGAGTCCAGTAGGACCTGGACTGAAGGCCTAGTGGGGAGGTCAGTAATCACTGAGAGCCTTTAAGTTAGCCAGTGCTAGTCACCCTTTCTCCTTTAGGTAAGAGACAGGGAACGAAGATGGCTTCGGCTATAATTATAGCAGCCCATCCTCAACAAAGGTGTTAGGCACAATGTCTGAATGTGGAAAACAGAATAACTTATTTCCACTTTGGAATTCATTCTGTATAGTGAGGACTCACTGTTTATCTGAAGGGTTTTGAAAATTCTCATGATAGGGGAAAGCAATTTAAGATAATAAAGATGCATTAAACTCAAATCCATTCCATGAATCCTTCGAAAGCTGGCTATATTAACCAAGGTGTATATACGGTACCAAGATTAAAACCAAGTATTTTAGTCCCATTAAGAACATAATTACCTTCAGTTCATTAAGTGAATTGTGTTGTTCAAAATTTTTCTTTTTTCTCTTAATATATTGATCAATGGACTCCATTTCCTTAAAATGGGCCTCATGAAGCTTCTTAAAGTCTAGAACATTCCACAAAATATGAAAATTAATAACAAAATCCATTTATTTACCTTCCCTTAGTTTTCCTATAAACACTTATTCTCTCCTCTGCATTCCTAACATTCAGTTTCAGTATCATCTTTGTCAAAACTTTAATTTGAAACATTTAGAACATTTAGTTTTTGGAAACTCAGTGGCAAAGCATATCTATCTTAAAAACAATTCAATATTCACCATCTCTCCATTGTGCCACTGCTAACTGACATCTTGATTTTGTCTAGGGAATAAGAAAAGAATAACATATTTGTCCTCTCCCCTCACCAATTAATCAAATGGCCTTATTTTAATCATAAATTTGATGTTTTACAATGCTTAGAAAACTCTATGCCAAGCATAGGCACACTTTTTCTGTAAAGTGCAGACAGGAAATAGGCTTTGTGACCACAAATGGTATGGTCTATCTGATTTTCTTCTTTTTTTCATAGAACCCTTTTAAGTGTAAAAAATCATTCTTAGCGCAAGGGCTAGAAGACAGGCCAAGGCGAGCAGTAGTCTGCTAACCCCTCTTCTGTACTATTCGAAGTATATATTCTAAATATATATTCTGAATAAGAGATAGGGAAGAAGAATTACATATCCCAAAATGGAGTCTCTTAGACTAGCAGTTGCCAACTGGTGGTCCGTGAGGTCTGAAAGGTTGGTGACCACTGGTTTAAGGAAACCTTTGGAGCAGCGATCGCCAACCGGTGGTCCGCGGACCCCTGGTAGTCCGTGAGGTCCAAAAGGTTGGCGACCACCGCCTTGGACTTTTTTTTTTAAGTAATTTATTACGAAGTGGACACTATGCCAAGTACTTTACAGACATCCATTCTCCGATATTTAGTGAATACCTGCTACATGTTAGTTACTATGCTAGGTAATCCGAAGTGGAAAATAGGCTCAATTAATCTATATATCAACCTGATGAAATAGGCAGTACAACTATTCCAATGTTCAACTGAAGAAGTGATTTGCTGAGGATAAATAAGCTGCCCAAAGTCTCCCAGCTAGAAAATGGGAGAACGCAGATGCCAGCCCCAGTTCCAGCATCCCAGCGTTTAGCTGTGACAGTAAACTGACTCTCCAACACCAGCCTGCAAAACTTACTTGGAGTAGTGGTTGCAATTCTTTTATTTTTTCCAGATTTAGAAAACCCATCTGTGTAGACAGACTTCTTTCTTTCTGAAGGTACCTTTGAATCTTCATTATCTGAATACAAAGATACAGAACCAATGAAAAGACTTCAACAAATGTCACGAGAATATTCATGTGATAGGCTCTGGCAAGGTGGTGGGAGAAATGGCACACAAGGAGCACGACGAGTGACTTACAGCATCACTAGCATTTAGCTCATATGCCTGAACTAGGCAGAAATTTTGCTTCCTATATAGAAATTATATCAAAAATTTAAAAACACTTTTCCATAACTTTGCTATAAAGGTGTTATTATAACTAGAATGATAAAAAGCACACAACCGCCCTAACCAGTTTGGCTCACTGGATAGAGTGTCGGCCTGTGGACTGAAGGGTCTCAGGTTCGATTCCAGTCAAGGGCATGTACCTTGGTTGCGGGCACAGCCCCACTAGGGGGTGTGCAGGAGGCAACTGATCGATGTTTGTCTCTCATCGATGTTTCTAACTCTCTATCCTTCTCCCTCCCTCTTTGTAAAAAATTAATAAAATATATTTAAAAACAAAAAAACAAAAACACACGACCCCACCAGCCTAAGACACATCATTAGCATTCTGGCATGTTTCCTCGGGTCCTTTGCTTCTATACAGGAACATCTCTGAGGTACTGAGGGTCCTGTTCCAGACCACTGCAATAAAGCAAGCAGTAATTTTTTGCTTTGAATTTGTAAAAAAACTGCAACATCTGTAGAGGCAATAAAGCAAAGCACAATAAAGATAGGTATGCCTATACTTGTTTCGTTTTTGTTCTTTAAATTCAGTTGAAATCATGAAGTACACAAGGTCTACTATTTTCCCCACTAATAATCATTTTTCAGCTCGAGGTAATCTACTAAAAACATGTAAATGGAATTTCAAGTAATACTACTTATAAAGTCATCATCTTTAACGTTCCCTAATGTATCCATTAAACAAGGCAAAGAATATTCCATAGAGCAGTTGGGGCTCCAGGGGCTTCTGCTTGGACCCTGGCTCTAAAGCCAGAGAGAGCCTACTGGAGTGGCTCAGTTGGTGAGAGCGTTGTCTCGTACACCAAAAAGTTGTGGTCAGGAAACATACCTGGGTTGCAGGTTCAATCCCTGGTTGGGGAACGTATGGAAGGCAACCAATTGATGCTTTTCTCTCTCTCTCTCTGCCTTTCTTTAAGCATGTCCTTGGGTGAGGATTAAAAACAAAACAAAACAAAAAGCAGACAGAAAAATTCTGTGAAAAACAGGATATTTAGAGTCAGGGTCACTCCTCACAAGGTATTTATTAATTACAAATGGAAAAATAGTAACTTCACAGGGAAGCAGCGTAGCAGACACCACCATCACCAGGTGATGGAACTTAACATGACTAGTCACAGGACAAACCAACACCTGTGTCTTATGGGGTAAAGGACACATCCCTCAGCCAAAAGTGCATGATCTGAATCTAATTATCAGCGCATTAGAAAAACCAAGTCAGAGGATCCCCCCCAAAAAACCTGCCTATACTAAAAAATGTCAACATCCGGAACGACAAAGGAAGACTGAGAAACTATTCCAGATTAAAGTAGACTAAAGAAACATGACAATGAAATGCAAAGGGTGAGCTGAGATTTCCTGTTTTAAGAGATATATATATATCTCATAATTTTAAAAAGGCCACACCACTGGGAAGGTAGACTTTGCAGCTCCCTTTTAATTATCCTGATCAGGCAAACAGGTCTTTGCACCTGTCTTGGAAGTAAGCCAGAAGGAACTAATGAACAAAATGCTGGCTCTCCTCATCACTGAGTAGAGATCAATTCTCTAAACTTCCCAGCAACCACTCTTATTCTGGTTTTTAAAATTAATAAAGATGATCTGATGGCCTACTACATTTGGTTCAAACTTTTACTTTAATTGTCAAACCTTTATAAGTGCTATAAAATGGTGTTATGGGTTGAACTATATTCCCCCCAAAAGATATGCTAGGATATTAACCTCCAGTAACCGTGATATAACTTTATTTGTAAACTAGAGGCCCGATGCATGAAATTTCTGCAAGAGTGGGCATTCCTTCCCGTGGCTACCAGCGCTGGCTTCCCTCTGGCACCCAGGACCTGGGCTTCTCTCGCAGCCCTGGCTTCATCTGGAAGGTCATCCAGAAGGACGTCCAGTCTAATTAGTATATTATACTTTATTATATATAGATTCTTGGTAGATGTCATCAAATTAAGATGAAGTCATTAGGGTGCCGAAACCGGTTTGGCTCAGTGGATAGAGCGTCGGCCTGCGGACTGAAAGGTCCCAGGTTCGATTCCGGTGAAGGGCATATACCTGGGTTGCAGGCACATCCCCGGTGGGGGATGTGCAGGAGGCGGCTGATCGATGTTTCTCTGTCATCAATGTTTCTGACTCTCTGTCTCTCTCCCTTCCTCTCTGTAAAAAATCAATTAAAAAAAAAAAAAAAAGATGAAGTCATTAGGGTGAAAACCCTAATCCAACAGGACTGGTGTCCTTTTTTAAATCCTCAACTGAGGATATTTCCCCCATTGGTTTTGAAAGTGGAAGGGAGAGATGGAGAGAGATAGAGAAACACTGATATTAGGGAGACACGTTGATTGGTTGCCTCCCACTCATGCTCCAACCAGGGCTGAGGATTAAGCCTACAACATGCCCTTGACCAGAATCGAACACAGGACCCTCCTACTCTGCGGGCTGATGCTCTATTCACTGAGCTAAACCGGCTAGGGCAAGACTAGTGTCCTTTAAGACAGAGAGAACGCCATAAAACAGACTGACTAATTTAGATGCAAGCCAAGAAACATAGGATCAATTGCCACCACTAAATGTTAGACTAGGCCAGGCCAGATTCTACCCAGGGTCTAGAAGGAGAATGGGCATACTGACACCTTGATTTCAGATTTCCAGCCTCCAGAGCTGTAAGAGAATAAATGTGTTATTTTAAGCCACCCAATTTGTAGTACGTCATTACAGCAATCATAGGAATCTAAGGCACATGCTGCCCTAGTAGTTCTGGGTTTTTTTAGTTACTTGGCATACCATTTATTCCGCTATTTCCTGAGGACACTGCATTCTCGTTTCCTTGTCTCTCATCCGGTGGAGATGGAACTTCTGCAACAGGTGTGAGAGCCTGGTTTTCCTGCTTTTCTTGATTCTGGAACTCAGTGGGATCACTTGTTTTTATCTCTGAATGATCCTGCTACAAATGGAAAAAGGAAATAAATGATTTAAATAATAAATAAGGGAGAAAACCAAGATGGCGGCATAGGTAAACATCTGAAATTAATGCCTTGCACAACCACTTCAAAAATACAACTAAAAGACAAAATGGACATCATCCAGAACCACAGGAAGGCTGGCTGAGTGGAAATCCTACAACTAGAAGGAAAGAGAAAAGCACACTGAGACTCAGAGGAGGTGCAGAAGTGCAGAGATACTGAGGCGCACGCGGCAAGGGCTGGCAACTGAGGACACGGCTGTCTTTTTGAATCGGGAGGGAATCACAAGCCCCCAACTGCGTGGAACTCCAGTTCCAGGTGAGTCTCTGGGGACCCAGGCTAATACAGGGAGAAACTGGACTGTCTGGCAGTGGGCAGCACTGGGAACTTGAGGGCAGCTTTCTCTCAAAGGTGCTTGCAGAGATTACTGGGACACTGAGACATGGGGCCCCTTAGGGGAGGGCTGGGGATCAGCCATAGCTGCTTGCCCCGCCCTGTTGATTCCCTGAAATCCCACCCCACCCGAGCTGCTGCGAGCAGAGGCTTTTACATATGAATGCCCTGGCCCTTTGCAATCTGAAAATTACCTAACAAACTGCAGCTGGGCCAGACAGACCCAGAACTTCCAAGAGAAGGCCCAAGGCCCCACAGCAGCTTGCATTGCTTCACAGCTGGGCCTCATTTGGGCACCTCCAAACCCCAAACAAGGAAGGGGAATCTGCAGATCTCCTTGGAGCTCCTGCTGGGTAGCCTCAGGCAGAGGCTAAATTAGCACCTCCTTAGATCCAAGAGCCAGTGTACCCAGTGGTCAGAGTGGGACAATCCAATTACAACTCCTCAGATCCATAAAGGACACACTCAAGGGGCAGACTCAATGAGCACCAAAGCTCCACTGAAGCAAGTCTTGCCTCATAAGGGTGTCTTCAGCACAGAAGTTCTCCCACCGTAGACAGAGCTGATTCTCACAGCCAATTGGCCTGGAGGTCAATTCCTCCCAGTGATACCTACAACAATCAAGGCTTAACTATAAGACTGTGCACAAAGCCCACAAGGGGGTGCACCAAGAGTGTCCATCTCAGGTAATTGGAGAGGCTGAGCCACTGGGCCCTATAGGACACCTAGCACACAAAGCCACTCTACCAACACAGGGAAGCATAAAAAATGCGGAGACAAAGAAACAGGTGACAAATGACAGAAATGGAAGAAAGCAAATGAATGGATATAGAGTTCAAAACCACACTTTTAAGGTGTTTCAAGAACTTTCTAAAAACCGCTGATAAATTTAGTAACACCCTCAAAAAGACTGGTGAGACCGCCGATAAATGTAGTGAGACCCTCAAAAAAATCTAGTGAGACCCTTGAGGTTATGAAAAAGGACCAACTAGAAATTAAGCATACACTGACTGAAATAAAGAAAATTATGCAGAGTTCCAACAGCAGACTAGAGGATCGCAAGAATCAAGTCAAAGATTTGAAATACAAAGAAGCAAAAAACACCCAATTGGAAAAGCAAAATGAAAAAAAAAAATCCAAAAATACGAAGATAGTGTAAGGAGCCTTTGGGACAGCTTTAAGCGTACCAACATCCGAATTATAGGGGTGCCAGAAGAAGAGAGAGAGCAAGATATTGAAAACCTATTTGGAGAAATAATGACAGAAAACTTCCCCTACCTGGTGAAAGAAATAGACTTACAAGTCCAGGAAGCGCAGAGAACCCCAAACAAAAGGAATCCAAAGAGGTCCACACCAAGACACATCATAATTAAAATGCCAAGAGGAAAAGACAAAGAGAGAATCCTAAAAGCAGCAAGAGAAAGACAGTCAGTTACCTACAAGGGAGTACCCATCCGACTGTCAGCTGATTTCTCAACAGAAACCATGCAAGCCAGAAGAGAGTGGCAAGAAATATTCAAAGTGATGAATACCAAGAACCTACAACCAAGATTACTTTATCCAGCAAAGCTATCATTCAGAATTGAAGGCCAGATAAAGAGCTTCACAGATAAGAAAAAGCTAAAGGAGTTCATCACCACCAAACCAGCATTATATGAAATGCTGAAAGGTATCCTTTAAGAAGAGGAAGAAGAAGAAAAAGGTAAAGATTCAAATTATGAACAATAAATACACATCTATCAACAAGTGAATCTAAAAATCAAGTGAATAAATAATCTGATGAACAGAATATACTGGTGATTATAATAGAATCAGGGCATAGAAAGGGAGTGGACTGACTATTCTTGGGGGGGAAAGGGGTGTGGGGGATGTAGGAAAAGCCTGGACAAAAATCGTGCACCTATGGATGAGGACACTGCGGGGGGGGGGGGGGGGGGGTTTGGGGGGGAGGGGTGAGGGCAGAGGGTGGGGAGGGAACCGGGTGGAGGGGAGCTATGGGGAAAAAAGAGGAACAACTGTAATAATCTGAACAATAAAGATTTAATTTTAAAAAAATAAATAAAGTAGCACTGTAAAAAAAATAAATAATAAATAAGAAGTCATCACATTTGAAAGTTGCTAAGAGGGTACATACATCTTAAAAGAAAAATATTTTTGTAACTATATATGGTGATGGATATGAACTAGAATTATGATGCTCATTTCCCAATATATACAAAAATCGATTGAATCATTCAATTGTACACCTGAAACTAAATTAATCTTATATGTCAATGATATTTCAATTTAAAAATATGCCATTAAAAATTGAAAACATTGTTTATAGTCAGATATTTAAAAAAAGAAGTAATCACTACCTTCAAAAGATGAATACCAAGCCCTAGCTGGTTTGGCTTAGTAGATAGAGTTTTGGCCTGTGGACTGAAGAGTCCCAGGTTCAATTATGGTTAAGGGCATGTACCACGGTTGCAGGCTCCTCCTTGGCCTGGGCCCTGGTCAGGGCACGTGCTGGAGGCAACCAGTCGATGTTTTTCTCTGTCTTTCCCCCTCTCTTTCACTATCTCTAAAAATCAATAAAAAAATAAATGAATACTTAAAAGAAAAAAAAGATGAGTACCTAGCTGAGGGGGAAAGGTGTTAAAGTAGGATAAGATTTCGATTGGCAGGTTTGGTTCTCTGCCCCATCAAGTGTCACAAGAGTGTGAATCAGGGACTAGGAGATACTAGGGACCATTGAAAGGCATAAATGGCAAGATTAACTCTTTTAGGGACGAGAAACTAACACTAAGAGACCCCGATAGGCTACCAACTAAGGGACTGTACAAAGCTAGCAAATAAATACTAGGACTAAGCACTGTAAAAATTGTTTGAATGAAAGGATAATATAATCAGAGTCTTTTCAAAGCAAGTGAGGGAAGCCCCTGCAATCATCTGACCTTGCTGCTATAAGACTAAGAATAGTGTGACCACCAGGTCTAAGACAGGCTAGGAAAGAGGGGGGGAAATCATATTTAATGTCAGTTTCTTTCCTTCGTATTTACTACACCTCACTTGAGAAACTCTTAATGAAGGTTTGTATTTATTCAACAAATATTTACTCTCTTAGACTTAACAAATGCTTCCTGAGTGCAAGCGTCCGGGGCAAGGTGATGAGGAGCCTAGACTTGGGGTTGTGCATTCATGGAGCTTACAACACACAGTGTTTACCACTACCGATAGCGTAAGAGAACTGACAAAAAATTCCCTAAGAATATGCCAATTTTGGTACAGGTGGTGGCTTATTTTCAATTTGCACACCTCCATTTACCTGGGAGTCAGGATTGCTGTGGACAGTCCTGCGCCTTCTCCTTTTCTTAGTGACATGACCAGCTGGTTCCCACTCAGCTTGTTTCTGACTGCTGATCTGCAGCTCAGTCTCATCACAAGAGGATGCAGAAGTTTGGCTTTCATCCTGAAAAGAGATATATTAATCTACCATGTCCTCTGTATAGAGGCATAATACTCAGAAAGAATGAGCATTTAAACTGAATAAAAAACATATATTACGTCCAACCAGTGTGGCTCAGTGGTTGGGCATTGACCTGGGAACCAGGAGGTCACAGTGCACATCCCTGGGTTGCGGTAGGGGGCATGCAGGAGGCAGCCGATCAATGATTCTCTCTCACCATTGATGTTTCTATCTCTTTCTTCCTCTCCCTGCTTCTCGGAAATCAATAAAAATATATTATAAAAAAAAATATATGCCGAAACCGGTTTGGCTCAGTGGATAGAGTGTCGGCTTGCAGACTGAAAGGTCCCAGGTTCGATTCCGGTTGGGGGCATGTGCCTTGGTTGTGGGCACATCTCCAGTGGGGGGTGTGCAGAAGGCAGCTGATCGATGTTTCTCTCTCATCGATGTTTCTAAATCTCTATCCCTCTCCCTTCCTCTCTGTAAAAAGTCAATAAAATATATTTAAAAAAATACATATATATATATAAATATAATGGATGCCTGGCATTCTGTTAAAAAAAAGTGCATGAATTTATTGAATATATGCTATGTACTAGGCAGTACCCTATAACTAATAATAATTACAGCTAATATCACAACTTTATTGAACTGTTTACCTTGATTATCTCATTTATTTCTCAAAGCTATGAGATAGGTAATATTATCCACAGAGCACAGATGAGGAAACGGGGGCTTAGAGAGTCCAAAGCAACTTGTCAAAGGTGAAAGTAAGGAGTAAAGTAAGGACAGCACTTCTCTACCATAAACTAAAAGTAAAGAGCTACATTGTCAAAACAGTGCAGAACAGGTGACCAGAACGTCTCAAACAGACCTGGTTATATACTAAATCATTGTGATAATGGTTACACCTCATATTTGTCGGGGAAGGTTGGATTCATTATTCAACATGTGATGCTGAGAAAATTGTTTTTAATACTTTTTTTTGGGGGGGGAACAATGAACCTTGATCATTCTCTCACACCAAAATGAAATCTGAATGTATTAGAAATTTAAATGTAAAAGATCAAAAGATAAAAGCACTAGAAAATACTCACGTGAGGGGAGGCTTTTTTACTTGTAGACTATTAAAGGAAAGGTTTGTTTTGTTTTTGGTGCTTTTTTAATATTTTTATTCATAAGTTCTAATTTTTAAAAATAAACTAATTAAAAACATGTACATATGGCCAAAAAAAAAAAAATACTAAAGAGATTATAATGAAAAGCAGTTGGCTCTCTGCCTACCTTTCCTATTTCTCAAGCTTAATTTCAGGTGGCTACTTATATATCACCAGTGATTTGCTGATGAGATATTCACTTATATTTTCTTTTTTCCCCACTTACATTTCCAATAGCTGTATTTAGTGCCTATCATGTGCTACAATTTGTCTCATTTGTATCCCTTACCTCCCCATGTTCTTCCTAACAGAATCATACCACTTTAATCACTCAATTAGATACCTTTGCAGCTTTAAATATGCTAAAGACCTTAAATCTTGTTCCACAACTATATACATCTACTTGTAAACTGCAGATCCCTACACTTCCCTTCCCCTCTCAATTTCTGTCATCTATTCTCTTTAAGCATCCAAGTTGATAACATTTACAGATTATGTAATCTTAACTGAATCATCTGTGCCTTTTCTGTGTAGCTTGATTCTAAGTTATTGATAAATAAGTTATTGTAAGACTTTTTAAAACAAAAAATTTGGTTTTCTGTATCATCTTTGTTTTATTTAGGGTAATTTTTTTTAAAATTGATTTTAGAGAGAAAGAAACATCAGTTTGTTGTTCCACTTATGATTAATTGGTTCATTTTTTTAAAATATTTTTTTTTTATTGATTTCAGAGAGGAAGGGAGAGGGGGAGAGTGATAGAAACATCAATGAGAGAGAATCACTGATTAGCTGCCTCCTACATGCCCCCCACTGAGTTGGGATCGAGCTGACTGGGAATCAACCTGTGATCTTCAGGTTCATCGGTGGATGTGCAACTACTGAGCACCCCAGCCAGGCTATTGGTTGATTCCTGTATGTGCCCTGACTGAGGGATGAAACCTACAACCTTGGTGTTTGGGGATGATGAGCTAACCAACGGAGCTACCCAGCCAGAGCCTAGGGCAGCCGTGGGCGGATCCCCATTTGAAATGAATAAAACTAAAAAAAAAAAAAAAAAAAAAAGACCGTACCCTATTATGTAATGATGTTTACTTTGAATTTATATTAGTTCACACAAACACTCCACCCATGCTTTTGTTCCGGCCCTCTGGTCCAGTTTAAGAACCCATTGTGGCCCTTGAGTCAAAAAGTTTGCCCACCCCTGGCCTAGGGTCATTTTTTTCTTTTCCTTAAACTCTGACTACAGGCTTTCCTCAAATGCCTATGACTATTGGTCTTTTATTCATATTTCAGAGCAAAAACCTCATTAGGAGTTTGAATGTGAGTGCTCGTTATGTGGTGGAATCTTGATCTAGTAGGTTCCTTAAGAGGAGGCTATGGTGCTGGGGATCCTTGATTGCCAGAAGCCCTTTGCTTGATAACCATTTACTTTCCTTACAGAGAAACCTTCTAATATTTTAGCCGCACATGGAAGTGGAGGATAGACTGCTTTGTATCCTGACTTTTCAGTCCATTTCACTATAATACCTGGACCCCACCCTCTGAGAGTGATTTAGTTGGCCTGGGTTTTGGTGAGGCGTATATACCAATATTTTTAAAAATAATTCTCCCCAAATGATTTTCCCACACAACCTGGATTGAGAACCACAGTATAAAGTAAATGTGTTGGGCTCTAGTTGGTTTGGCTCTGTAGATAGAGTGTCGGGCTGCCGACTGAAGCATCCCAGGTTCGATTCTGGTCAAAGGCACATGCCCAGGTCGCAGGCTCAATCCCCAGTGAGGGGTGCGCAGGAGGCAGCTGATCAATGTTTCCTGCTCATCATTGATGTTCTATCTCTCTTTCCCTCTCCTGTCCTCTCTGAAATCGATAAAAAAAATATAAATAAATAAAGTAAATGTGTTGGGAGTGAAAGAATAAGGAGGCTTCCACTTAGAGAGTGGAAGGTTTTAGTCAGAGGTGAAATATTACCAACTAGTATAGTTCCAAGGGATATAAAGTCCAGAATATGCTCAATGAAATGGATGGCTGATGAATAGCAGAAACGAAAGTCATAGGAGTTAAGGAACCAGGAGATAAGGGTGTAAGAGACATCCAGATGAACCTTTGAATTCACCCCAAATAAGGTCAGGACATGAGGTGATGAGGAAGACAAGAAGACAGTGAACATCAGAAAGCAACAGGAAGGCCAACAGATAAGAAATGAGAATAGGTGAGCATAACTTCAAAGGAGCAGGGATACTTATATGAGAGTAGAAAGATACTATCTGGATCTGACTTCCCAACTCCACGAATAGCTGTGGGGAAGACAGCGAAAAGAAAAAGAAGAAATTTTCCACTATAAAAGTGGTACCTTCGGGTTACACCATGTATTACTGGATATACAGATACTTTTAAAGTGGTTATTCACGCCACCCTCTAATCCAGCCCCCATAGTAGCACTTCGCAGTATAGGTGCTATAGCTGGTTTAGAAGCCTGTTAGCACAACTCTCAGAGATGTCTTGCTTTAACCCCACACACCTTAACCATGCTATGTTAGACGGGAAGCCAACAGTGATAGCAAAGATGTGTTCATTCCTGAATGCGCCATGCCTAACTATAACAGACTTGTCTAAATCCAAGGCCCGGCAGGCGTGGCTCAGTGGTTGAGTGTCCTATGAACCAGGAGGAGGTCATGGTTCAATTCCCGGTCAGGGCACATGCCTGGATTGTGGGCTTGATTCCCAATAGGGGACATGCTGGAGGCAGCCGATCAATGATTCTCTCTCATCAATGATGTTTCTATCTTTCTCTTCCTCTCCATTCCTCTCTGAAATAAAAAAAAAGAAAAGAAAAAAAAAGACCAAAGAGGCACACAGCCAGACTACTCTACATCTAGAGCTGCTCCAATTGATAGTTAAGGCTGACCTCTAGTGGGAGAATAAGGCTTCCATTAGGTCTGATGTCACACTCACTCAGATATGATCCACACCTGGGCATTCCCTAGGTAATGATTTGGGGGTCTGGAAGCTTACTCGTTTGTCTATCCTTGGGGACATTAGTGATCTCTTTGCCATGTATTTGGATTGTGCTGACTCCTGTAGTCTTAGATAAATAAACTTTTTGTCCGTCAGGTTTTTCCACCAATCTAAGCTCAAGATTGATAGATTCACCACTTAGGAATTCTCTATCTGACTGAATGTTGACTAGCATCCTGCTCTTGTGTAACTTTTTAACAAAGAATGGCTCCTGAGATGCTGAATTTAAAATATGATAGATCATTTTAAATTTAGTTTATCAATTACTATCCAAAGTAAATCAGGATTTCAGATAGCACTATAATCATGTATCCTTAATCATTTAAACACACACACACAAATGAAATTATTTAGTTGATGTAAAAACTATTAATTCTTTTTTGTTGTCTATTTTTAGTTAATTAAAACCTGGAATCAAAGGAATTTTAAATGTTTATAACTTGGAATACAGTTACAGGGAGTATACAGTCAGAGAAGAGGAAGTTAGATTTTCAGTTCATGTTTATATTCATTTCCAGATACATAACAGATGCTCTCCAAGGCCCAGTTCCATAAGGCCTTTCAACACTTTCCCTATTTCAAGTTAAGAAACCTGGCCCCAATGAAGCCTTCACTGATCCTCTCAGGCGGCATGCCCTCTCAGAAATCTGTGGTGTAGATTTAAAGCAGCCATGACAACCTCTGCCATCAGCAGTGCTTTACAATTTGCTACAAGCCTCTTTCACTCAGAACAGGGAAACTAAGAATCAAGGAGCCTGAGTTTTCTCAGGTGTTACACAAGAAAATGACAAAGTTGCTACTTAACCTGGGTTTTTCTGACTTTGAATCTAGTTCCTTCCCTACTCATATCAAGTTATCTCTTACAACTTTTGGAGACTGAATAGTTAACTTTTGCAATTGTACAAGAACATCTTATTCAACAGATTACTTGCTGCAAGGCACTTTGACCATTTACAACCAATAGTTTTTATGAAAGGACTCACCATAACCAATCATGATCTTTTGGTAATAAACAGTATGTCTTAAAAGACATCACTAATTATGCGTATCATTCATTTCTAAACATGATTGTCTTGCTAAACAGGTGATGAAAAAACCTTACTTACCTGATTTCCATTTTCTCTTCTTGCTTCCCGTTTCAGGTGGGCTTTCAAGGCTTTTAGCAGCTTGTCTGCCTGCAGGAAAGTTAAAGTTCTTAACAGTAGAGCCAAAAATCAAATAAGACAGATACACTGAGCATTTCTTTCTGTTCTTGTATTCATCAAATGTCCTTTGAGCAGTGGGCTCTGGGAATAAAATAAAGACGGAAACAGAACTGGTCCCGGCCCTCACAGACTTCACAGCAGTGACGTCAGACACGGAAAGGCAAGGACAGCGCAGTGGGGTCAGTGCCAGCATGAGGAAGCTCAGGGTGTTGTGAGAGAACACAGCTGGGCTTGCCATTAGGGTAGAGACTTCAGCATGTTATCAGACCGGTGTAACTGTTACATTTTTTAAAATAACTAAATCTTGTTAATTTCTTGGAGCAATTTATTCATTTTTGCTATGTACTTGGAATTTAAAAAGGCAATTGATTTAAGGAGCTCCTGGGCTGCACCAACTATAAATAATTTAAAATATTTTAATTATGGAAAATTTCAAATACATACAAAAGTAGAGACTAGTGTAATGGACCCCCATGTTACAACCCCCAAGGACTTCATAGCAAATCCAAGGTATCTAACATTTCACCTGTAAATACTTGGTATTACCAAGAGATAAGGACTTACTAGTAAAAAAATAACAAACATAGCCACAATACCATTATCATACTGAATACAATGAACAATATCTAGAATTTAATACCTAGTCTAAATTTAATTTTCTCCATGTCAAAGGTGTTTTTTCATAATTGGCTATAATAAAGCCTTGTACGATCAAATTTGCCTGAGAATTGTACCTCTCAACAAATATTTGACACCTACTATGTGCCAGATATTGTGTGCAAGGCAGGCAATGGGGTCTATAGTAAAAAATACTGTACTACTCCACCTCTATGAAAACAGATGATTAATTAACTACCTCAGATCAGGTGCCTCAAGAGACAATGATGGGTGGGACTTTCAGAAAAAGATCTAAACTTGCAATAGCTCTTTAGAGATCCAAGTGGTTGTGAGGCCTTATTGTTAGAGCACTGAACTCAGGTAGAAACCTCTTCTGTAAATTCTTGCTATCCTGTGGTGAACTGCCAAAAAGTAGGTGTCAATAACAGTCTGAATAAATACTCAGCATCTCCTATATAAAATGTACTGACTTAGTAGTACTGTGAAGGCTTCCAAGGTGGAAGGATGAAAAGATCCCAGTTCAAGGAACTTAACTTTTAGTAGAGAAGATAACACACACACACACAGCCAGAGTACAAGGTGGAAGCCTGCAAGGCTCAGAGACAGTACTTAAAATTAAACTGTTTCAAAGCACAGAGGGCTCTTGGGGTTACTGGGGTGGTGGACCTGTGGCTAAGGAAATGAAGAGGAGGGGATGGGGCATCAAGTCAGCGACGACAGTTCAGTGGGACCGTGATAGAGAGGAGGGGAGTTGCAGGGCTGGGTGGAAAAGATGAAGGGATTAAGCAAAATCCAAAAGAAAACAAAACTCAGATAGACAACAGTATGGTGATTACCAGAGGGAAAAGGAGGAATGGGGGAGATAGAAGAGGGTCTGGGGAGGTAAAGGCTGATGAAAGGAGACTCAATTTGGGGTGGTGAACACACAATATACAGATGATGTATCACAGAATTGTACACCTGAAGACTATTTAATTTTATTAACCAATGTCACCCCAGTAAATTAAATAAAAAGGGGAAAAGAGGAATAAATGGAAATGATTCATGCAGATAAAGAAGACAAGAGGAAGGAGGTGATCTGAGGCCGAAGGGTCAAAATTAGCAAAGGAAATAAGATGGGCAAAGGTGCCAAGTTCTGATGCAGTCTTGGATAAAAGATTCTAGCCAGATTGCAAAAAACCTAAGGTATTCAGCTTTGTTTACGAAGTATTAGGGAACCATTAAACATCATAGCTCAGAAGTATCTCCAAAGACACTCCTTTACTATTCTGCTACAACAGATACTTCAGCACTGATTATTTTGTTTAAACCATTTAAAGGCCATAAGAACAAATCTCCAGAGTATACATTAGCATTATATGAGAAAATGCCACTAGAATCTAATACAGAAACCCAATCTCAAACTGAATCTCCACCTTTCCCTCCAACATTTTGCAGCCTCGGAGTCAAAGACCTTACTGGTTTGGAAACACTATCACAATAGTGATTAATAAATGAACGATCATTCCAGATCAAGGCTGAGTTATAAAAATGTGTCCATAGGGATGGTCCCTTAAAAACCATCCTTTCCTCCAGGTCCCCCAATAAAGTATTAAGAGATTCTGGGTGCTATTACAAATTATATAAGTGCTCCTATGTTGAATTTTCCAAAAGCCAAGGCAGTTATTTTCGCGACTGCCTACCAATTAATGGGCATTAGAGCGTTCCTTGAGCTTTCTGGGCCTGCATTTCGTAATTGATGCCCTGGGAAGTAGCACAGCTTATTTCCAATAAAACCAAACCAAACAAAACCTTTTGAAGCCGAGACCTATGGGAGCCCCCAGAAAAGTCAGCCTCAAAATCAGGTGAAGAATATGGTTCCCCTTCCGCCCCACTTTTGCAGTTGAAAGGATACTCGAGACCCTACCTACTCCCTCACCCCAGAGGCCCGCTCGGTCCCTCCCCACCGCTTCTCCGCAAGGCCGCTCAGCCTGCCCCACCCGCTACCGTTCGGTACCGCCCGCTCCTTACCCTCAGGTTAGCCCGGAGGCCCAGACTCTTGGCCAAGTTCTGCAAGTCACTGTACTTGAAGGAGTCCAGCTCCTCGAGGGAGGGGACGGTCATCCCGACCTGCAATCCAGGTAACCAGGGGAAGTACCCTCCAAACTCGGCGCGCGGTTCAAAACTCAGGCGCACTACAGTCGTTGACCCAGCCAAGATTTATACACAGTTTAAATTAAGAATGCTGCACTTCCATTGGTTAAAAATGTACCGAAGGCGGGGTTTCCTGGAGCTGACCAATAGAAAGGCTGATCCCCTCATCAAACGCACATTCTATCCCACCCCTCACCGATGCTTCGGAGCCGAAGGGCGTGTCCAGGCCGCGCCTGCGCTGCAGGGCCCCGGGCTCGCGGCGTCCAATGAAGACGCAGGACCCGTGTTTGGGGCGGGGCCTGGTGCTCGTTCGAAATCCCGGCGGCGGCGGTCGCGGGAAGATGGCTGCTCGGCTGCGGCGGCATCGCTCTCGGTATGCAAAGCTGCGGGAGGCTGACTTTTGTGATGGCACTAAGACAGCTGACGGATCCTCTTTTACGACTTCCATGGAGTGGGACACGCAGGTGGTGAAGGGGTCCTCGCCGCTCGGTTCCGCAGGGCTGGGGACGGAGGAGCCGCCTTCCGGCCCGCGGCTGCCGGCCTGGCTGCGGCCCGAGAGGTGCGCGGTGTTCCAGTGCGCGCGATGCCATGCTGTGCTCGCCGACTCGGTGCACCTCGCCTGGGACCTCTCGCGGGCCCTCGGGGCCGTGGTCTTCTCCAGTGAGTGCGGGCAGCGTCTGGGGAAGGCGGAGGGGGCCCCGGGTGGGGTGGCCGAGAGCCGGTTGGGGAAGAAAACGGAATGAATATCTGGAAATTGGGGGGAACTGTTCTTGATTATTGTGGCCATGATGAGCCTGTCTGGAGGAGTAGGTTTTCCCTTCAAGGCCGCACAGGTACTGGTTCTGACCGCTTTTTTTTTTTTTTAATTCTTCACAGGGGTTACAAATAACGTTGTTTTGGAAGCGCCCTTCCTGGTTGGCATTGAAGGTTTACTCAAAGGCAGGTACGTGCTGAGACTCCTGATCGGTCTCCAGTCCTGACTTAATGATTCCGAGGAGCGATCTTGCGCTGGAAGAAAAGTTTATTCCGCCCATACCGTGTATTGGAAGTATGTTCCTTTTACCTGTTTGTCTTCTGCGAACTTGAAGCAATAATCGATGGAAAAGCTGTATTTGTGGATAGATTTTAAGATCTCTTTGAGGGCCACATATCCCTTGTGGCTTGTGCAAGTAGAGTGAGGCTAAGAAGGTATGTCTAGTAGAGGAAAAGGGAGAAAATTATGTTGTTGTTGCTTTGTTTTGTTAATGCTCACCCGAGGATATTTTTCCGTTGGTTTTTATTTATTTTTTTAAATGTATTTTATTTATTTTATTTTTTAAAATATATTTTATTGCCCTAACCGGTTTGGTTCAGTGGATAGAGCGTCGGCCTGTGGACCGAAAGGTCCCAGGTTCGATTCCGGTCAGGGGCATGTACCTGGATTGCGGGCACATCCCCAGTAGGGGGTGTGCAGGAGGCAGCTGATCGATGTTTCTCTCTCATCGATGTTTCTAACTCTCTATCTCTCTCCCTTCCTCTCTGTAAAAAATTAATAAAATATATTTTTTTAAAAAAAGTTTTTTGTTTTATCTGCACAATAAAAATCCTGATTTGAATTCTATTAATAAATTGTTTAGTAAGCCCAGGTCAACTTGATTTTGTCATGGTAGCTAATTTAAATAGTTTTATATAGTTTTATATGTTTAAATGTTAATCTGATTAGTTAGCTCTCTTTCTGCTTTTCAGATGTAAATTACTTTTCTTAGTTCTGCATCCATGATTTCTGTTGTGGCCAGAATACACAAGGTTATCTGTAATCTAGGGTGTAATTATATTAAAGTCTGAGTTAACCTTTTTTTTTTTCTTTTTTTAAATATATATATATATTATTGATTGGGGATGTGCCCGCAACCAAGGTACATGCCCCTGACCGGAATCGAACCTGGGACCTTTCAGTCCACAGGCCGACGCTCTATCCACTGAGCAAAACTGGTTAGGGCTTTTTAATATATTTTTATTGATTTCAGAGAGGAAGGGAGAGATAGAAACATCAATGAGGAGAGAGACTCATTGATCGGCTGCCTCCTGCATGAGCCCATAACCTGGGCATGTTCCCCTGACCGGAATTGAACCTGGGACCCTTCAGTCTGCAGGGCAACGCTCTATCCCACTGAGCCAAACCTGCTAGGGCTGAGTTAAACTTTCTTGAATGTGACATTCCTATTATAGCATAGTTCTTAGGAATGCATTCATAATGCTGGTTATCTTGTATTTACAGATTTCCTTTCTTACCCGTATTCTGTGTTTTTCCCCCTCCAGCACTTACAACCTTTTATTCTGTAGTTCTTGTGGGGTTCCCATTGGTTTCCATCTGTATTCTACCCATGCTGCCCTGGCTGCATTGAAAGGTCACTTCTGCCTTTCCAGTGATAAAATGGAATGGTGAGTAGACTTACTCTTTTTTTAAAATTGATTTTTAGAAAGAAATATTGATGTGAGAGGAAAACATCAATTGGCTGCTTCCTGCATGCCCCCTACCAGGGATGGAGCCTGTAACCCAGGCATGTGTCTTGATCGGGAATCGAACTGGCAACGCTTCTTGTGCACAGGAGGACTCGTAACAAACTGAGCCACACCAGCCAGAGTGACATAGATGTTCTTTTTTTAAAAAAAATATATTTCTTTATTGATTTCAGAGAGGAAGGAAGAGGGAGAGAGAGATAGAAACATCAATGATGAGAGAGAATCATTGATTGGCTGCCTCCTGCACGCCCCTAACTGGGGATTGAGCCCGAAACCTGGGCATGTGCCCTTGGCCAGAATTGAACCTGGGACCCTTCGGTCCGCAGGCCAACGCTCTATCCACTGAGCCAAACCGGCTAGGGCTAGATGTTCTTTATCAAATAAATCTTATAAGATCTTCCAGAAAAGGCAAAATGTTCACACCACAGAAGATGTTCAAGTCAGGCACTGTCTCATAAAAAAGATTTTAGCTTTCTCTTTTTCCCTCCCTTCCTCTCTCTGTGATCAATTAAAAAAAAAAAAAAAAAAAAAAAAAAAGCCCTGGCCTATGTGTCTCAGTCAGTTGGAGCATCATCCTGTACACCAAAAGGTGTAGGCTTCTATTCCTGGTCAGGGCACATACCAGGTTTCGGGTTTCTCTCTCTCTCTCTCTCTCTCTCTCTTTTTCTTTTCCTCTCTTGAAATCAATAAAAGTCTATTAAAAAAAAGAATCAGTGAATGTATAAATAGGTGGAGCAACAAATCAATGTTTCTCTCTCTCAAAATCAATAGGTTAAAAAAATGTCTTTTCTTGATCATTAAAAACAAAAGAACAAAAATTGCCATTGATGACCTAGTTTGTGCCAGGAGCTATGCTTACCTCACTAAGTTCATAAGATAGAAAACCGAGACTCAGAGAGATAGAGGAGCTGAGATTTGAATCCATGGGAAGTATGGGAATAAAAGGAATGATCTTTTGTTAGCACTATGTCACATGATCACCTAAGCTAGGACAGCAAGTATGTGACAGTAGGGAATAAGATTGCCACAATTGGCTTAGAACAGTTATGGTTCATCTTCTAGGACTGGGCACACTGCTGTCCTAAAAGTTCTGTTAATACCAAAGAACTGAGGAATAGCTCTGGGTAGCCAACAGATAGTTATTTTTCATAATGTGACTCTGTTTCTTCTAGTTGTGCTCCATGATCTAATGGAGTGTGAAGCTTATACTCACCAGGATTATTCCTATCACCCTTATTTTTTTTCTAATTTCTCTTGGGTTAATTTTATCTCATGTATTCCTGATTGGCAAGGGGTGGGATGAGGACAGTGTCTCTCTGATGATTTGTTACTTGATAATTTGTTTTTTCTACAAAATACAGGCTGTCTTTGCTTGACAGATATTGCTTTAGAGGGCAAGTTTGCTTCATTGATCATTTTAACTGGTCTAATAATAATTTTCTATTTTCTCTCTAGCTATCTCTTAAAAACAAAAGCCATAGTAAATGCATCTGAGATGGATATTCACAACATGCCTCTACCAGAAAAGATTGCAGAGGTAACATTTCATGATTGTTGTGTATTCTTTAATCTAGACAACTCCTGATAATTTGTAACAATGAACTTGGGAATGATGAAATGATATGATACTCCAACAATTTTTTTAATGGATTTTTTTTTTCTAAAGAGGGAGGAAGGGGAAGAGAGACATGGATGTGCAAGAGATACATCAGTTGGCTTCCTCCCGCACACCCTGAGTGGGGATCTAACCCCCAACCCAGGTACTACATGCCCTGACCGGGAATCGAACCTGGGACTTTTTGGTGCACAGGATGACACGCTAACAAACCAAGCCACACGGCACCAGGCTAATTAAAAATTCTTTCTTCTTTTTAATACTCACCCAAGGATATGTTTTTATTGATTTTAGAGAGAGAGAAAAAGAGAGAGAGAGAGAGAGAGAAACATTGATGTGCAAGAAACACATCAGTCAGTCCCTCTGTACACACCCCGACCTGGGATTGAACCTGCAACCTGGGGATGTGCCCTGACCGGGAATCAGACCTGCCACCTTTCGGTGCATGGGACAACACTCCAACCAACTGAGCCATCCGGCCAGGGCAGGCTTTGTTTTCTTATCTATTTAGCCATCCTGTTTTTTGATTGGAGCAGTTAACCATTTACATTTAAAGTAATTATTGATATGTGTATGTAGTTATTGCCATTTTATTATTGATTCCCCCTTCCCCCTCAAAGAAGTCCCTTTAATATTTCTTATAATACTGGTTTGGTGATGATGAATTCCTTCAGCTTTTTCTTGTCTGGGAAGAGCTGGCTATTTGAACTGTGTGGGAATGTTCAACTCTAAAGGTACTGCCCAAAACAATGGGGATTTTCGCTAGTAAGCAATTAAAAGGAAGCTGGTAGTTCTATGAGAGCAAGAAGCTAAACCTTAGACTAGTTTATGAGAGAATCGGGGAAATAAGCCAAGAGCAGGCCTCCTGGAGCTGGAACAGAAAAGGGCTGGCTTTAATAAAGGTTATCCCTAACTGAGTGTCTGGATTTAATTGGATTAGACTATGGAGCAATTTATGTCCCAGGGCATTGTCGAAAACAATAGAGCAATCAGCCAGCAGTTAGTGGAGGTTAATAGCTGGGTGTGATGCTAATGGAGGCAGACAGCCTACAAAGAGATCATGGGAAGTGACAGAGAGAGCCTTGCTAAAACCAGTCATCCCAAGGCTATGTTCTCTGAGGAGTGACAGGCTGCACACTGGGAGGGAAACAAGCATCAATAAAATAGCCAACTTTCTAAACAGATGAGCAAACCACCACTATAGGAAGGGATGTGTGTCCTGTTTAGTATCCAGACTTGCTACAATGTATTATCTAAACTGTCCATTAAAAAATAGATAAATAAATTGTCCATTTTCAATAAAAAATTAGACACACAAAGAAAAGTATGCCCAATACACAGGATAAAAAGTAGATATCCGAGCCCTAGCTCAGAGGTCCTCAAACTTTTTAAACGGGGCCAGTTCACTGTCCCTCAGACATTCCACACATGCGCACTGCGGGCCCGGGACGAGTCGGCTGCTAAGCAGGACAGGCAGCGGCGGCAAAAACACCCGGCAGGCCAGATAAATGTTTTCAGCGGGCCACAGTTTGAGGACCCCTGCCCTAGCTGGTTTGGGTCAGTGGATAGAGTGTCATCCTGTGGACTGAAGGGGCCCAGGTTCGGTTCTGGTCAAAGGCGTGTGCCTTGGTTGCAGGCTCGATCCCCGGCTCTGGTCAGGGTTGTGTGGGAGGCAACCAATCAATATGTCTCTCTCACATCGATGTTTCTTTCTCTGTCTCTCCCTTCCACTAAAAATCAATGGAAAAATATCCTTGGGTGATAATTAACAACAACAAAAACGTAGACATCAGACACTGCCTTTTAAAGTACCCAAATATTAGACTTAGAAGAAAAAGCCTACAAAGCTGCTAATATAAATATGTCCAAAACTAAAGAAAAGTATGCTTAAAGAAGTAAAGGAAAGGCATGATGACAGTCTCTTCAAATAGAGGTTATCCCTAAAGAGAGAGAAATTATAATTAAAGAAATAATCCTGTGAGTTGAAAAGTACAAACACTGACATGAAAGTCACTAGATGTGTGCAACGGATTTGAACTGGCCAACGAAAGAATCAGCAAACTTAGAGATATGCATTGATAACCTTATGCAATCTGAAGAAGAGAGAAAAAAGAAAAATGAACTGAGCCTATAAGAGACCTATAGGACACATCAAGCACACCTAAATATGCTTTATTGATGAGAGCACAAAAAAGGAGAGAAAGAAAGAAGGAGAAAAAATGTTCAGGGAGATATGGTTAAACATTTTTCAAGCTTGATGGAAAGCATTAATCTACATATTTGAAACCTCAACAAGGTCAGGAAGGATAAATGCAGAGAGATCAGCCCTGACTGGTTTGGCTCAGTGGATAGAGCATCAGCCTACGGAATCAAGGGTCCCAGGTTCGATTCTGGTCAAGGAGGCAGCTGATCGATGTTTCTAACTCTCTACCCTTCTCCCTTCCTCTCTGTAAAAAATCAATAAAATATATATATTTAAAAATGCAGAGAGATCAATATACCTCAGCACATCATAGATAAAATGCTGGAATATAGTTAGACAAAGAGAAATCTCTTAAAAGCAAAAGAAAAATGATTGATCATGTCCAGGAGCACCCCAGTAAGAATTACCTGTTTAAGAAAAATTTTCTGATAAATTTTGTATATTTTTTATATCTTGAATCTTAAAAAATAGATTTAGTGTACCTTGCAAATTATGGAAATAAGATTAATTTTGTTACCCATGACTTCAACAGAAAACATCCATTTTTCTGTATTCCATGATAAGTTTATTTTTATTTATGAGTCTAAGTACATGTTGTATGCTGAAGAACACTAAATTTGGTTCTAAATACAACTATTCTACGGTGAAAGAACTATTGAAAATTATCGAATTGCAACAAATATCTCTTCTAAACCTGACAACTAGAGCTACTTCTGAAGACCATTATAATATTAAAGAAAGGCATTTTTTTTTACTATGAACAAAGAGTTAGCAAAAAGATAAAATCTTGCCACTAGAAAAGGAGAGGACTAACTGATGCTTCTATCTCCATAGGCTCTCTTACCCACTTTATTCTTTTTTTTTTTTTTTTAAATATATTTATTGATTTTTTACAGAGGAAGAGAGAGGGACAGAGAGTTAGAAACATCGATGAGAGAGACACATTGATCAGCTGCTTCCTGCACACCTCCCACTGGTGATGTGCCCGCAACCAAGGTACATGCCCTTGACCGCAATCGAACCTGGGACCTTTCAGTCTGCAGATTGGCGCTCTATCCATTGAGCCAAACAGGTTAGGGCCCCACTTTATTCTTGTCTTCCTTCCCAATTTTTAGAGTTTAAACCTGGTGATAGATGTGGGAAGGAGGAAGATAAAAGTAGCAATGGCTAGTCTCTTTTCATGTGAAATATTATATCTGAGGATCTTATTGTACTCTTTGTTGCATAAACTTCTTTTAGAAAGAGAACAAATGTATTAATGAAATGTGTTGAGAAATTGCCAGCTCCCAATCACTAGCTTGAATTTGAAGTGACTTCTAGAATCAGTAAATTAAGAGGTAGATGCCCTGATATGTGTGTGTGTGTGTGTGTGTGTGTATTTCTCTTCCCAGATAAAAGAGAAGATAATATTAACACATAATCACTTAAGTTCATTGATGAAGATGCTGAAGGAAGTGACTCCTGACCAGTCCAACACAGAAAACTGATCTAGAACCAGAGCTTGAGTATCAGGGTCAGGCCTTACTGCCATCTTCAAAGACAGGTGCTGTTCGATCGTTTCTTGAGAAAGATCAGCTTCAAGAATGGACAGGAAATGTGGTTTATTACATTTACATCTAGGCTGATTTTCCATATGATTTGTGAAGCTGTTTATAGAAGGTGGGAAATTAAGGAGCTCTCTGGCCAAGATTCATATCTATTTGACTTCAGAAATTATTTTAGCTCTCTTATCAGTTTCCTAGTCATTTCTGAAAACACCTTTAACTGCATATTTAGGGATTAAGGGGCAATGTGCCATGAATGATCTTATCTTAAGAAATATATGGTAATAAAGTTGTACTTAATGTTGACTATTGTGATTCCTACATGGAGCAGTTATCTGAATAGTTGTAACCAAGAATTAACATTTCAGTTAAGCAATAAAGGTTTTATATTCTGCATTTTCTCAAGGTTATAGTCAGCCCTGTGTTTTATTAAAATCTGTAAATAAATTCTGTGTTTTCACTTCTTACCGAGCTTTCATTACGGCTTAGAGCAGCCTGTTTCAGGGGAGGGGCTGCTGGTGCCAGCCGTGAGCTGTAAATCCACAGATACTGTTTGGAGAGAGAGAGCGAGCTCTGCAACCCCCCCTGAGTCCCCCCCTTCCCCCTTCCCCCTTCCCCTGCTCCCTCTTTCCTTTCTCAAGAGAAGCGGCACGTTCCTACTCCCCTCCAGTTCCCCACCTTTACTCCTGGGACAGACAGTGCACCCACAGCCCCTCCCCCTGATCTCTTAGTTGTGCTTCCTCTCTCCTTATAAAAACCTCTGCCTGCACTGAGATTTTAACATGGGTGTTTGTTTTTTAATATATTTTTATTGATTTCAGAGAGGAAGGGAAAGGGAGAGAGAGAGAGAAACATCAATGATGAGAGAATCACTGATCAACCACCTCCTGCACGCCCGTCACTTGGGGATCGAGCCCGAAACCCAGGCATGTGACCTCGACTGGAATCAAACCTGGGACCCTTGAGTCCGCAGTTTGACGCTCTATCCACTGAGCAAAACCAGCTAGGGCTTAAGATGGGTTTTTGAGGACAGAAGTCCCCCTATCTTCCTGAGTTACTGACAACTTGAATAAACCACTTGCCTTCTCATAACCACCTATCTCAATGAGTTTGATTTTTAAAGCAGGAGGCAGTGGGACCTGAGTGAGGGTCATTTTCTTGGATACTAAGTATCATTTTTTTTAATGTAAAATACAAATACATATTCTATAGGCAATATTCAATAAGTTAGATGATACACATTTTTCTCTTTTCAGTTGGAAACAGCTTAAGGTAATGAAAGAAAGGAATAAGCCCTAACGGGTTTGGCTCACTGGATAGAGCATTGGCTTGGGGACTGAAGGGTCCCAGATTTGATTCCGGTCAAGGGCATGTACCTTGGTTGCAGGCACATCCCCAGTAGGGGGTGTGCAGGAGGCAGCTGATTGATGTTTCTCTCTCATCGATGTTCCTAACTATCCCTCTCCCTTCCTCTCTGTAAAAAATCAATAAAATAGCTACACTTTGAAAAGACAAAGATGCTAATTGACCGTACCTTTGCTACACTCATCAGCCAATCAGGAGAGTATGCAAATTAACCAAACAAAGATGGCCATTAAATTTGCATACTGCAGGCAGATCCCGCTACGCCACCCCACCCAGGCAGGCGACAGCAAGATCCCAAGCCACCCCTGCCCCAGTGTGGCATCCAGGCCTGCCATCTGCGACCGAGGGAGATGGGGCAGGCACCATGGGATCGGGTGTGCCATCTGCCACCAGGGAGTGGGCCTAAGCCAGCAGGTGGTTATCTCCCGAGGGGTCCCAGACTGTGAGAGGGCACAGGTTGGGCTGAGGGACCCTACCCCCGCCAGTGCACAAATTTTTGTGCACCGGGCCTCTAGTATTTAAAAAAGAAAGGAATAAGAAAACATTCACTGAAATGCAGTGGGGGTTTTTTTGTTGTTTTTTTTTTTCATATATTGCTTTACATAGCACTTTGGCCCATTGCACTTGTAATAAGGGTTTAAAGAAAAGAGACATAGAGTTATAAGCACAGTAACTGAACTAGTCTGGGGGGTTGAGGAAGTGAAGTTTCAGCAGTGGTCTGAATGGAAAACAGGAATTAATAATGTGGTGGAGGGAACAGCCAGTGCAAAGGTCCTGTGAGGCCCTTAAAAGGCCTTCAGGAGTTCTGGTGGCCAGAGACAAGAAGGTGCAAGGCCATACTGGACTGCAGAAGGATGTTTGCTTATCCCAAGAACAGTGGGAAACCCTTGAACTTTAAAGGAGGAGGCCTATGACAGGATCAAATTATCTCTTTTTGTAAATATATTTTTATTGATTTCAAAGGCAGAGGGAGAAACATCAATGATAAGAGAATCATTGATTGGCTGCCTCCTGCACGCCCCCTACTGGGGATTGAGCCCACAACCTGGGCATGTGCCCTTAACCAAATTGAACCTGGGACCCTTCAGTGCACAGGCTGACACTCTATCCATTGAGCCAAACTGGGTAGGGCCAAATTTTCTTTTTCAAAACCTCATTATGGTTGTCCTGTGGAGAATTGGTGGGAGGGGTGGCAATCTACCACTAAAGAGGAGCTAACACTAGCACAGTTAGGAGATGATATAGCCAAGTGGTGGTGCATAGAGAAGTTAACTTGGTTCAGGTGTAGCTAGATTTTTTTGTTGTTGTTGTTGTTTTTTGTTTTTTACATTATTTTTTTAAATTTTTTTTTATTTATTGCTTAAAGTATTACAAAGGGTATTACATATGTGTCCATTTTATCCCCTCGCCCTAGACAGTCCCCTAGCCTCCCCTATCCCCCAGTGTCTTATGTCCATTGGTTATGCTTATATGCATGCATACAAGTCCTTTAGTTGATCTCTTACCCCCCTACCTCCTGCCCCCCAACCCTCCCGGCCTTCCCGCTGCAGTTTGACAATCTGTTTGAGGCAGCTCTGCCTCTGTATCTATTATTGTTCAAAAGTTTATAATGGTCTCTATTATCCATGAATGAGTGAGATCATGTGGTATTTTTCCTTCATTGACTGGCTTATTTCACTTAGCATAATGCTCTCCAGTTCCATGCATGACGTTGCAAATGGTAAGAGTTCCTTCCTTTTTAGAGCAGCATAGTAGTCCATCGTGTAGATGTACCACAGTTTTCTAATCCATTCATCTACAGATGGGCACTTCGGCTGTTTCCAGATCTTAGCTATGGTGAATTGTGCTGCTATGAACATAGGGGTGCATATATCCTTTCTGATTGGTGTTTCTGGTTTCTTGGGATATATTCCTAGGAGTGGGATCACAGGGTCAAATGGGAGTTCCATTTGAAGTTTTTTGAGGAAACTCCATACTGTCTTCCATAGTGGCTGCACCAGTCTGCATTCCCACCAGCAGTGCACAAGTGTTCCTTTTTCTCCACATCCTCTCCAGCACTTGTCGTTTGTTGATTTGTTGATGATAGCCAGTCTGACAGGTGTGAGATGGTACCTCATTGTTGTTTTGATTTGCATCTCTCGGATGATTAGTGACTTTGAACATGTTTTCATATGTCTCTTGGCTTTCTGAATGTCCTCTTTTGAAAGGTGTCTATTTAGGTCCTTTGCCCATTTTTTGATTGGATTGTTTATCTTCCTTTTGTTAAGTTGTATGAGTTCCCTATAAATTTTGGAGATTAGGCCCTTATCAGATATGACATTGGCAAATATGTTTTCCCACACAGTGGGTTTTCTCGTTGTTTTGTTGATGGTTTCTTTTGCTATGCAGAAGCTTTTTATTTTGATGTAGTCCCATTTGTTCATTTTCTCTTTAGTTTCAAGTGCCCTAGGAGCTGTATCAGTGAAGAAATTGCTTCGGCATATGTCTGAGATTTTGTTGCCTTTGGATTCTTCTAGAATTTTTTTTTTAATTAAATCTTTATTGTTCAGATTATTACAGTTGTTCCTCTTCCCCCCCCCCACCTCCCATAACTCCCCTCCTCCCAGTTCCCGCCCCACTCTCCGCCCTCACTCCCCACCCACTGTCCTCATCCATAGGTGCACTATTTTTGTCCAGTCTCTTCCCGCATCTCCCACACCCCTTTCCCCCCCAAGAATAGTCAGTCCCTTCCCCTTTTATGTCCCTGATTCTATTATAATCACCAGTTCATTCTGTTTATCAGATTATTTATTCACTTGATTCTTATATTCACTTGTTGATAGATGCATATTTGTTGTTCATAATTTGTATCTTTACCGTTTTCTTCCTCTTCCTCTTCTTAAAGGATACCTTTCAGCATTTCATATAATCCTGGTTTGGTGGTGATGAACTCCTTTAGCTTTTCCTTATCTGTGAAGCTCTTTATCTGACCTTCAATTCTGAATGATAGCTTTGCTGGATAAAGTAATCTTGGTTGTAGGTTCTTGGTATTCATCACTTTGAATATTTCTTGCCACTCCCTTCTGGCCTGCAAAGTTTCTGTTGAGAAATCAGCTGACAGTCGTATGGGTATTCCCTTGTAGGTAACTGAGTTTCTTTCTCTTGCTGTTTTTAAGATTCTCTCTTTATCTTTTGCTCTTGGCATTTTAATTATGATGTGTCTTGGTGTGTTCCTCTTTGGATTCCTTTTGTTTGGGGTTCTCCGCGCTTCTTGGACCTGTAAGTCCATTTCTTTCACCAGGTGGGGGAAGTTTTCTGTCATTATTTCTTCAAATAGGTTTTCAACATCTTGCTCTCTCTCATCTTCTGGCACCCCTATAATTCGGATGTTGGTACGCTTGAAGCTGTCCCAGAGGCTCCTTACACTATCCTCGCATTTTTGGATTCTTTTTTCATTTTGCTTTTCCGGCTGGGTGTTTTTTGCTTCCTCGCATTTCAAATCATTGACTTGATTCTTGAGCTCCTCTGGTCTGCTGTCGGGAGTCTGTATATTATCCTTTATTTCAGTCAGTGTATGCTTAATTTCTAGTTGGTTCCCCAATATAAGATCAAGGGCCTCATTAGTTTTCTTGTAGATCTCATTAAGTTTATCGGCGGCTTCTAAACAGTTCTTGAGAGACCTTAAAAGTGTGGTTCTGAACTCTATATCTTCCATTGACAATTTTGTCCTGTTTCTTTGTCTCCGCATTTTGTTATGCTTCCTTGGTGCACCCCCTAGTGGTCTTTGTGCGCAGTCTTATAGTTAAACCTTGATTGTTGTAGCTAATACCAGGGAGGGTTTGACCTCAGGCCAAGTGGCTATGAGAATCAGCTGTGTCTGCAGTGAGAGAACTTATGTCCTCTAGGGAGGTGCTAATCTGGCATTTGCCTGAGGCTATCCGGCAAATGCCTCTGTGCAGGGCTTGGGCGGGGCGGGTCGCACAGGATCAATAGGGTGGGCCGGAGAGAGCAGTTATGGCGGCTCTCAGTCCTGTCCCCAGGGACTCTGCCTCTCTGAGTCCCAGCACCCGCTGCAAACCTCGGAGAGAAAGCTGCACTCGCTCTGACCGAAGCCAGACAGTCCCGCTTCTCCCGTTTGAGTCTGTGTCCCTAAAGACTCGCGTGTATCTGGAGCTCAGAGTCTGCGACTCCCTCCCGATTGAAAACGCCAACCGCGCCCTCCGCCGCCAGCCCGCTCCGCGCACTCTGCACCTCAGAATTTGACTTCAGCACTGCGCCTCCTCTGAGTGTCCGTATGCGTTTCTCTTTCCTCCTAGTTGTAGGACTTCCACTCATCCAGCGTTCCTGTGTTCTGGGTAATGTCCGTTCCGTTTTTTAGTTTCACTTTTGAAGTAGTTGTTCAAGGCAGCAAACTCCGGCGTTAACCTATGCCGCCATCTTGGTTCTCGAGATTTTTTTTATTTTTTATTTTTTTATTCCCTACCTGAGGATATGCTTATTGACTTTAGAGAGGGAGGGAGGGAGAGAGGGAAACACATTGATGTGAGAGAGAACATTGGTTGCCTTCTATAAGTGCCCTGACCTAAAACCTAGATATGTGCCCCCACTGGAATCAAACCAGCAACCTTGTGGCACTCAAGGCGATGCTCCAACCCAGCCACAACTGCCAGGGCCTAAAAGTGTGGTTTCTTTTGTTGTTTTGTTAATCCTCACCCAAGGATATTTTTCCATTGATTTTTGGAGGAGACAGAGAAACATCCATGTGAGAGAGACACATCAATTACCTCCCACATGTGCCCTGGACTGGGGCTGGGGATCAAGTTTGCAACCAAGGTATGTGCCCGTGACCAGAATAGAACCCAGGACCTTTCAGTCTGAGGGCTGTTGCTCTATCCACTGACCCAAACTAGCTTAGGGGAATCTACATATAGAAAAGTCTAAGCGACCAAACAACTGGTTGACCGGTTGCTATGTCATGCACTGACCAAAGGAGCCAGACGCTCAACACAGTAACTGCCCCCTGGTGGTCAGTGCACTCCCACAGCCAACCTCTCATGGCTAGCCAACCTCCCTTGGCCCCGGTCACTGGCCAGGCCGAGGGACCCCACCCATGGAGAAATTTGTGCACCAGGCCTCTAGTCCTATATAATGAAAGCCTAATATGCAAATTGTTCCCTTGACTGCTCATTATGATGTGCGCTGAACACCAGGGGGGTGGCACGGAACATGGCAGGCTTCGGTGACACGGTGCTGGCAGCATGCGGCAGTAGAGGTGCTTAAGGGCCCCAATGAGAGTGGGACCATGGTGGGATGGTGGAGCAGGTAAGCAGGCTGCACCAGGCCAAGGCAGGTGTGAGCAGGGATCCGATTGTTGGCTCCCAGGTGCTGAGGGAGCTGGGTGGGAGGGGCAGGGGGCTCGACCCTAATAGATAACCCTGCAGGCAGGTGATGGGACAGCATCAGGCCAAGGCGGGGTGCCAGGCGGGGCTGTGACAGACCCTACCTGTACACAAATTTGTGTACCAGTGGGGTTCCTCAGCCTGGCCTGCAGGATTGGGCAGAAACTGGCTCTCCTACATCCCCTGAGGGGTCCTGGGCTGCAAGAGGGCACAGGCCTGGCCAAGGATCCCCACTGGTGCACAATTGTGGCCAGGGAGGGACGCAGGAGGTTGGCCAGCCTGGGAGGGACTGCGGGAGTGCTCCAGGGCGTGTCCAGCCCATCTTGTTCAATCCCAATCAGCTAATCCCAGTAGCAAGCTAACTTACTGGTCGGAGCGTCTGCCACCTGGTGGTCAGTGCATGTCTTAGTGAGCGGTTGAGTGACCTTAGCATATCATTAGCATATTACATTTTGATTGGTTGAGCTGCTGACCCGACACTTATATTAGGCTTTTATTATATAGAATAGCAGGTTCTTTCCATTTTATACTACATAAAGGATGTTTCTCTTTAAAAATAAGTTTAAAATGTTGAAAAGTGATTTGCTTTATGCTTTTGAGTGGCAAAATTTGATTCTGTAAGCAAGGGTGAAGCCTCTGGCAACAAACTACCATAAAATTAATGCTATATTGAATCATCCTGGGGTTTTTGTTAAATGTGTGTAGATCTGCCTCAATATATTTCCTTTAAATCAAAAGACTGTTCTTATGCAGCTATTTTCTTTAACCTTTGGATTTACCATTTAGGTAGCCTTTTAATAAAAAAAAATGCTTGAACTTGCCATCAAATTAACCTGGCTGGTTTTAAAAGGATTTCCTTTTTTCTAAATTATAGGCTCAACTCTAGAAAAATATGCAGATATAGATGTGTGACAAAATAAAGGGTGTACACTTCCCTTTTCATTTTTCAGAGGCATAATATAGCATGCTGGTAAGTGGGCATGCTCTGGAGTCTCCCCAAAAATATATATATATTATGGACTTCAGAGAGGAAATATATATATATATATATATATATATATATATATATATATATTTCAGAGAGGAAGGGAGTTGGAAAGATCAATAATGAGAATCACTGATTAGCTGCCTCTTGCACACCCCCTACTGGGGATCAAGCTCACAACCCCAGGCATGTGCCCTTGACTGGAATCGAACCTGGGACCTTTCAGTTCACAGGCCAGCGCTGTATCCACTGAGCCAAACCAGCTAGGGCAGTAGTTGACTTTTTAAACATGCTTTAGGTGGTATAAGAGTTGATAGTGTGGCTGATATTAAGAGATTCTAAGGCTACTGTACTAAAGTTTGATACCAGTTAGCATTGTCTATATGTTGAATAAAAGTAGTTTCAAAATTCCAGGTAATTATAAGAATAAAATTGCAGCCTTAACCAGTTTGGCTCAATGGATAGAGTGTTGGCCTGCAGACTCAAGGGTCCCAGGTTTGATTCCAGTCAAGGGCATGTACCTTGGTTGCAAGCACATACCCAGTAGGGAGTGTGCAGGAGGCAGCTGATCAATGTTTCTCTCTCATCGACGTTCCTAACTCTCTATCCCTCTCCCTTCCTCTGTAAAAAATACATAGAATATATTTTTTTTAAAAGAAGGATAAAATTGCATATTGAAGGTCCCAAGTTGTAAACTTTTTAGAAAAGTTTTTATTGATTTTAGAGAGAGAATAGAGGATAGAAACATCAATCAGCTGCCTCCTACCCGTCCCCTACTGGGGATTGAGCTCAGAACCTGGTCATGTACCCTGACTGGGAATCCGACCAGTAACCTATTGGTTAATGGGTCTATATGCTCAAACACTGAGCAACACTGGTTGGGCAGAGTTGTAAACTCTTGAATTCCTTAATTAAAAACCATCTTTTTAAAAAAAATTTGATTTCAGAGAGGGAGGGAGAGAGATAGAAACATCAATGATGAGAGAGAATCACTGATCAGCTGCCTCCTGCTCAAACCACATTGGGGATCGAGCCTACAACCTGGGCATGTGCTCTGATCTAAATCAAATCATGATTCATAGGTTGATCCTCAACCACTGAGCCATGCCAGCCGGGCCATCTTAATTATTTTAAGCCCAAGATCTGGCATAGTACCTGGGAGTGTATGTTAAATACTCTCTTGATTTACTGCATTAGTCACACCACAAAACCAGTTTTTGTTCCTCTGCATTTACAATATTCAATCCCAAGGAAGTTTGTAAGGCCTAATTTTTTAGTTGAAAAAACTCCTTTCCTTTCATCTTAGTCAAGGGGAAGCATCTGTTCTTTATTAGAGTATTAAAATCTCTTTATTTAACTTAGCCAACATTTAATTAAATATAAAAGGATCTTAAATGCTTTATCTCAGATAGGAAGGATTCCCTGCAATAGCTGTGTCGTTATTATAGTTATTAAACATAGGTCACTATTTCCTTACCAGAAACTGGCTCACAGACATAGCGTAAGGCTGTCCCCAAAAGTAAAAGGGGATTGGCATAAATTTAAATGGGATACCTCTTGGCATGCTCTCATTCTCTGGAGAATGCCCATGCCTTTTCCTTACCCCTCTTCTTCCCCCCAGGCACGTTACCTTTGTCTTTTTGCTAAACTCCAAGAGCCCTTCTACTGCCGTTGCAATGTTTCCTGAGCCTATGCAGCTCACCTGGCTCACTTGTACTACCTCCGTAACTTTCTAAATAAATGTTCTTTCAATTTGAAAACGGATAAATAAATGTCTCCTTCTTCAAATGGCTGCCTGCTCACTTGGACAACAGAAACCACAACTGAGGCACCTGGAGTCTGCCTTAGGACAGGTCTGTGTATAGGTTCCTTTTCCCATCCTCCTAATTTACTGCATTATTTATTAGAAATTACCAATTCCAAGGAACAACACAGTGAAATTTCAGTGCATTCTCAGCCCATGCTGCTTTATTGCCAAAAAATATATATATATACACAGGTGCAGAGTTCCCAATTCTTAAAGCAGTTCCTTTTTACATAAAATCTTTAGAAAACAATAAAATCTTTTCTAAAATCCCAAAGATGCATAGATTAAAAAGCAAGCTGCTTTTGTAATACTTTAAACATTCAATGAAATTCTTTTAACATTATCGCCTATATCACTGGTGCAGTGGAGAAGATGCAGAATAGCAAGTAAAAACAATGAGGAACAACTGTACTTAAAAGGACAGGTAGCACATAAAACTGTGTGTAAAGGATACTCTAATGTGATTCTTAGTGATGGGTGATTTTAAGGTAAACGCCAAGATGATTGCTATTGTTTAAGGACTGATGATAATGTATTGCCAGAATATCTTTTGTCCCTGGGAGAAAAATATATTTGAATTGATGGCATGGCTGACCATCACCACAAGAGACAAAATCTTTTGGAAATTGTTAGTAACCCTAAAATATCTATTCTGACTTAAAAGGGAGGCTTAGGAATATGGATTCCTGGAGAAATCTATGATTTTTGTTTTTCTAATAACCTTTAATATGCCTTAGTGGAATAATGGGAACAGAGTTTAGAGAAACTGTCCTTAAATCTTCATTGGTTGATAGGCATGTTATTAATAAGTGGCAAAGAGAAACTTTACATATAAGATATGACATCTCACTTCCTATATTTGAGTGGAAACCAGACACTGTGATGACCAAACTCTAATTCCATTGTAAACTACTGAAAAGTTACCATTACATTTACACATCTCCAAAGGTATCTGGAGGGAAATCCCATAGCAAAGTGTCTATCTAGTCTAATCCTGTTTAGGCCTCTTTTAGATATAATTACTCCCATTTACATTATTCATCATAATCACTTGGACTTAAAAGGATTATTCCAAAGTTAGGAATTGTCTAAAATTTTAAGCTACTATAATAAACAGAAAAGTAAAAACTTGCTCCTGTTTACTTGGCATCAAAAACTTTAGGCAGATGCCCTGACCGGTTTGGCTCAGTGGATAGAGAGTCGGCCTGCGGACTCAAGGGTCCCAGGTTCGATTCCAGTCAGGGGCGTGTACCTTGGTTGCGGGCACATCCCCAGTAGGGAGTGTGCAGGAGGCAGCTGACCGATGCTTCTCTCTCATCGATGTTTCTGGCTCTCTATCCCTCTCCCTTCCTCTCTGTAAAAAATCAATAAAATATATTTTAAAAAAAAAACAACTTTAGGCAGATTATGCAGCCTGATCAAAACATCAAGAATAAAACTCTGGCTATTAAAAAAATAATAACAAAATAATGTTAATGTAATTCAGTAACAAAAGAGAAACCAAACCACAGATATGTTAATATTTTCAGGACTATTTCCACAAAATAAAAGTTTCTTTTTTGCTGGGATCCTTTATGGCCAGTCAATATCGGTACAACCCAGAAGAGTTGCCTACTTATCTGAAAATCCTGAAACATATAAAATGTGTGCAACTGCCTCTATTCACTGCCAAGATACTAGTAATGAGACGCAAATTTAAGCCACATAACTTTACCAGACAAACCCTGTATCTACTTGTTTTTAACTCCACACTATCCCCTATCCTTTATGAAACTCTGCACCTTTTCTGATGATAACTATAGCAGCTTATTTATTTATTCCACATGCTTAGTTTGTGCCTTTTGTATTGTTTTTAAACATGCTTGGGGACTAATGGAATCAGGCAAGAGGTTAGAGGGTGATGAGCACTGTTATGCTCTATTCCTGACAGTTTGAATGTCTTATGGTTGCCCCTGTTTATCTTGTAGCTTCCATTTTTAATGGAAGTAAGATCATCTTTAGTTAGAAAATGTAAACTAGTAATCCAAACAATAAATTCAAGCTATTGGTTTAAGTCTCTATTGCTTCATTAATAAATGCATATATAATTACTATTAACCACTTAATACTAGACATTTTCAATCATGCATTAAAATATTAGTACTCTAAAATCAGAGTTATGGGTCTGCCACTACTGCTTGCACTTTCATCCAGACTCAGTTTTAATAAACATGCAGAGTAAACCCCTTGATTTATAAGAATTAGAATAACAAAGATACATGCAAAATTTCAACCAAAAATGGATATTAATAAAGTGATTGCTTAGAAATGCAGGCAGATGCTCCACATCTATCACAATGCTACTTCAGAATCCAGGTACAAGAGTCACGCACAGAAGTTAAAATTAGGACTACTATTCAGTTATAAAGGCTTAATTGCAAATCCTGGTCCTACTGGGTAGAAAATAATGCAAAGCTTCTGGGAAAAGAAAGAGAATTGAGAGATGTACAGTCTTCTGGAATTTTCTTGGCCATTTATTGACTGCTATAGAATAGAGGAGCATGTGGTTTAGGGATGGTGAAGATGCTCTTAGAATAGTTTCTTCTTTTTTCTGATTCACATTAAGAGCATAACCTACACAGCTCCCAGGGGAAAAGGAGTTTAAAAATAGCAGAGCTAATATAATGTAAACTCAAAATCAATGCCCTGAAATTTAGCATAGCCCTCTGCTTCTAAAAACTGTTGATCAAGGGATCCTTCCAAATATGGTATGACTAAATAGCCAAGCAATGTTCTGAATAAACTAGAAATAATTTGCTCGCACCAGCAGCACCATGATAATGTAAACTCCTGGAGGCCAAGGGTCTCTTCATATTTTGCATATCACAGATACACTAAAGTAAACATGAGACCACAACACTGAAAACTAATTAACTGCATACTTTGAAACTACAAAAATTTGTAGCATATTTTAGCATTTGGAACTATTGGCTGTTAAGGGTAATCTTTAATTGTTTAAGTAACTAAATTGTTGACATCACAGTAATACACCTGGTGTCTCATGATCATGCAGATGTCTGAATATTGCTTGGTTATTCCAATGTTTTTAACACCAACTGATGGTTTAGGACATTTAAAAAGAAGCTATAATCAATTTAATATAGCCTCCCTATCCTTTGGAGTTGCCATGTAAGAATTAAATATTCAAGAGGCACTGTATTTGTTGATCTTCTCCACTTATATTTTAGTTGTTTTTCCCCTTGGAAAACAAGGGAACATAGACTACATCTTTTCAGGGATCTTCAAAGTGCTAAATGGCCAAGATGACATGAGGTAAAAGGGAGTAAGAAGTCACCTTCATTCTACTCTTATATCCTGATGTGAGCTGCATGATTCCTCATCAAGAAACTAGTTTGCTGGGTTCTTGTTAAAGTAAGTAGTCACAGGCTATTGGCCTAACACATCTACTTTAGACAAGGTTTAAAAACAAACAAACCCAACATACTGTCTCTGGCTATTTCCTTTAATCCTTTTGTTTTATACCTTTAAATCTTAACTCCCTAACCAGTGATGGCGAACATTTTGAGCTCGACGTGTCAGCATTTTGAAAAACCCTAACTTAACTCTGGTGCTGTGTCACATATAGAAATTGTTTGATATTTGCAACCATAGTAAAACAAATATTTATATTTTTGATATTTATTTTATATATTTAAATGCCATTTAACAAAGAAAATCAACCAAAAAAATGAGTTCGCATGTCACCTCTGACACACGTGTCATAGGTTCGCCATCACCGCCTTAAACTAACCATAGGCATGAGGTTACCAGCTATCCAAGTTCTTGTTAACCCTAAATACATATACACAACAAACTTTTCCTTTTTAAAAATGCACCCAGGAAACTAATGGAGAAAGATAAGGTGACAAAGCAAAAAGTATGCTATTAGTATGATGCTAAAAAAACATCATAAGCAAGATCCCCACATGATGGCTTCAGTGGGGTTTCTTCATCAATAAGAGAAGAAACATTTGTGTCCAGGTTAAGCAGTAGAAATAGTTCATTCAATGGCTCTAACCCTCTGTTCTAGAAAGCAAATAGGATCTTTAACCTTTAATTTACATAAAAGTTGCTATTTCTCACTGACATATTCATACACTCATAGTTTTTGAAAGTATCTTTTATATGCTCTTTACCTAGCATCTTTTTCCTTTTGTACAACTCTTGACCATAGAGCCTCACAAACTCTAGTAATACTTATTCTACTGTACAACCTTGCTAATCCAGCTTACTATACATGCTAAAATTGTTATTGCTAAAATTCTACCTCTTGAAATTATTAGTTCGTTTATGGCTTTTTTTTTTTCCAATAGGAAATATCCTTTCCTATATACTGTGCTATTTTGTATTCATTACCTTTTCAGAGGTATTAAAAAAGTATTTAAATACTTTTCAGAAATGGATTCTCGCAGGCACTAAACTACTTGATCCAAGAGTACAACTACTTAAAGTACACTATGAGCATCTAAATCTGGGTCCCTGGAGATCTGCTGCAGAAGAGTCTATCTGTCTAAGCTTGCTTCTACATCAGACACACATTAAACTAGTTTTGCATTTCCTATCATGCTAACTATAGAACCTGTGAATAAATCCTGGACTCCCCTAAGAGATTTAAAAATCACCTCAGAAAACTGCCATTTACAAGTTCTCAAGGCAGCTTTTAGAGGTAGGAATTTCTTTTCTACATGACGCTATCTTATGCTTTCAGAATAAAAATAACTTTTATATCTACAAGGAAAGTAGAAAAGTGAAAGCTGTCTGAGGAGGCTTACTATAACCAAGCAAACTTAGTTATTACATGGCAACTTAGGTAGGCTCTATTGGCTGTATTTCCAATTCCATGAAAAGGTCTAGAATCCCAACAATACACAATTCAGCAAATTTGGAAATAGGAAAAGCCCCTGACAAATTAATCTAGGACACTCTAAACTACTGACACATGGCATGCTGCAGACAGGAAGTGTAAGTAGACTGCAGATTAGAAAAGCACTCAAGCAATGAACACAGCATCTCAGTAAGACGTGCAAACTAATTTCCTGATGCAAAAGGAGTGGGAAAATTATAAACCTAAAAGACATAAAATGTGAAAAAAGCATAAGAACAATCTCACCTAAAACTGAGCAAAGCAGAATCATGAAATGGGGCCACATTTTGATTTGAGGTTTCATAAGACACACAGACAGCTGGTTTCCAGCTACCTCATGAAAAGCTTAAATATCCTCAAACACAGTATTTCACATTGTGACCCCACATTACTATTCATAAATGAGTCTTTTTGGCCTAATCTCCTCTCCCCAGGGAGAATATCATGGATACAGAAACTTATGAAAGAAAAGTTCTAAATTTTCCACTTTTTACACTATTGGTTATTATAATAATTCATCCTGAAGTTTAAATTGTTACTAGGCTCATGCACTAACCCCTAACATGGCACTACAATATGCTACCAAGCACTAATGCTTACAAAACTATACACATCTCAAAATGGAAGACATTGGTGATTTTGTTGTTCTGAAACAACTTGTAACATTTGTCCACAAGTATTAAAATATACATATATATATATTTCTATTGCACATATCCCGTTTTAAACTTAAAAAAAACAAAACAAAAACACAAAAAACAATTGCCAGCTAACGTGGATGCACAAAGGAAAGGAAGCAGGCACAGCTATCGATTGAGTCCTGCCGAAAATGATAACTTTTGCCATCAAGAAGGGGACCAAACCAGGAAAAAACCAATGTAGATGTATTAAATAAACACTGGGCAAATACAACTGGAAAATACGCGTTTTGTTAAATGCCATCTGCTGACAAGATGCGCAACAACTTGAAAGAACATTAAACAGTAGTTTCCTTAGCTATGAAATGAAAAAAACATAAAGCAACTAAGGAAGTTGAGTCTGATACATATTTCAAACAAGTGAGCCAGAGATGTTTTCACTGGTTCTGATTGTACAGGGTTCCTTATTTCTAGCCAAGTAGTTAGTTCTACCTAAAAAGTTGCCAAAAGGACACCAGGAAGATGGGTAATAGACAGCTGAAGATAGAAATTCTCCATTTGATATTCTCAATATACCAACAGGACCCAAATGGAATATGTAAATTCCATTCTGCCATTAATAATTCCAAAATATTAGGAATCAGGAAGTGGCTGGGAAGTTACGTAGAGAAAAATTTAAACTACCTTTATCCAGTTACTTCTATGCTTTACCACTCAGTAATTGCCCTCAATTAAGGAAAATCACATTTTATCTATGTAATTTTTACTCAAAAGTTTTCTTATGCCAATTCAGATTGGTTGACCAATTAAACTAATTATCAAGGGTGCTCAACATTTCTATTCTGGGCCAGTCCTATCACTCTCAAAATTGGTAAATCTGCCTGTTTTCAGTGTTAACAGCATGTATGGCCCTGGGCAAGCAGTCCCTAAATAACAGACATGACCTAAGATGATTTGTTCCTAAGAGGCTTTAAATTCTTTCTCAAATAACAAAGACCCATAATGGTTTCATTCTTCTCATGTAAAGACCTGACAATTCATACACTGGTCCTCTGCTGATCTTGAAGCAAGAACAGCTTTATACTATAGCCTATTCACCATATAGTGTAAGTTTTAAGGGAAAGGAAGATCCTTATTTCTTATTGGAATTATTTTTTTTTGAGGTTTTCTTTAGACCTGAATTTCTTCTAAATTTATACTGATCCAAAAAATGTTTGGGAACATTGCTTCTGAGGCCCATTCTCTGATGAAAATGGGGAGTTACCTGAGTCCCAGCCTTTTCTGCCTAACATTACAGCTATCATCTAGAAAAAGCAATCAAACATCCAAGTATTGATCTTGGGTCAAAGGAAAGTTATTTATACTTTTACAAAAAAACAGAGCTATGAATGTAAAACGCCATAAAGCCAGGTGGATGTATAAGCCTTTTTTGCTTCATTTTCTTAGGAGAAGGGAGTTATATGAAAATTTTCTCATTCCCTCCTCTCTCCTCCCCCCACCCCCCCATGTCCAAAGTTGAAGGCAGGTCATACAGGAGGGTCCATCACATCTTCTGAACAGAAAATCTACTTATGTCACCTTTCTTCCAGCCTTAGCAATAGGGAAAAAGTCCCAAGTGCTATATAAAACTCCACAAAAGAGAATGAAGTAATTTGTAATACAGCAGCCTCTCATCCCAAGGAGGTGAAAAGAGTTCCAACACTGGACTCAAAGCTTTTGTTTCCTTTATCAACCTTCAGTAAACCCAAGCATGCATTCATTGGGTTAGCACAATATGGTCCTTCCTTAGAAGAAAAAAATTTTTTTTACAATACCAAATGTCCAAAGACTTCTGAGAAAGAATAGGTTCCTTCTCTGGGAAGAAAATCCCTCTTCTCATTAAAAAAAAAAAAAAAAAAAGTGGATTTACATGTTAAAATATATATATTTATACAGAAACTGTGATGGCTTATTCATATATGAAATTAACTTTGTGATATTCTGTTTTTGTGCTTCTTTATCACATCAAAGGTTTCACTGCAAAGCTGGACCTTTGTTCTTATCCAGTTCATCTATGTCACAGGTTGAGCCAGGATTTACATATATATGTTAGCATCTCTTTCATTTCAAATCACAACACATCTGAAATTTACTGCTGCAGTCTCGACTGTGTTTATGATAGTGGCTAAAATGGGAAGACATTAAAAAAACCAAACAAATCCTGATGTCACACCCACACTAGCTATTTATATAGTCTTCTTGCTGGGAATAAAAGGTAAAGAATTCACAAATACCACCATCTAAGCACCAGTTTCAAATTAAACATCACCCTCCAGCTTGCAAAATAATTTCTTTACAAGTAAGCAATTGGCAGAAGAAACATGTCAGTTGCTTCTTTCTTCTTGGAGAAGTTGGCATGATGACTGCATCCTAGGAGCTTCTCTGTGTTAAATTTGAGAGGTGGGAAGAAAAAGAAAAGCAATCTTTTGCAATCCAAAACATGGAGGTAAAATGTAGAGGAGGGATATCCGCATTTCAAGATACGGAAGTGGGTAGACAGAAGAAGCAGGACTCCCCACTCCAGAAGACAACACAGAAATACCTAGAAATACAAAATAAAAACAGAAAGATTAAAACAGGTACTTCTGTATAAGCTTACTTTTAAAAATAGTATTTAACACAGAGAAAAAAAATACTTTGAATTATACACTGTCTAAAAGAAAATGTGCAACCATAACACCCAATTCAGTATCATCACCAGAAAAGCAGAAGCAGTAGCCAGAAAAAAATATGTAAGTATGATACAAAAAAGATTTATACAAAAACTTATATAAAATGAGATATACACATTAATTTCCTCTTATGCAAATAAAGTAATATACTCCAAGTTTTTACAGTCAAAATGATTTTATGGCTGTAAATATTTGTGTTTAAAAGCAGTATTGTGCCGAAACCGGTTTGGCTCAGTGGATAGAGTGTCGGCTTGCGGACTGAAAGGTCCCAGGTTCGATTCCGGTCAAGGGCATGTACCTGGGTTGCGGGCACATCCCCAGTGGGAGATGTGCAGGAGGCAGCTGATCGATGTTCCTCTCTCATCGATGTTTCTAACTCTCTATCTCTCTCCCTTCTTCTCTGTAAAAAATCAATAAAATATATTTTTAAAAGCAGTATTGTACTCCAAATTTGATGTCTAAATACTCAATTCTCAAAATCATATGAATCATCTTATTTTGAATTATCTTGAACTATATAAGACCAACTTGAACAATAAAATTTTATAAAATATAACCATACATAAAAAATATGTACTGGCCGAAACCGGTTTGGCTCAGTGGATAGAGCGTCGGCCTGAGGACTGAAAGGTCCCGGGTTCGATTCCGGTCAAGGGCATGTACCTGGGTTGCGGGCACAGCCCCAGTGGGGGATGTGCAGGAGGCAGCTGATCGATGTTTCTCTCTCATCGATGTTTCTGGCTCTCTGTCTCTCTCCCTTCCTCTCTGTAAAAAAAATAAAAAAAATAAAAAAAATAAAAAAAAAAATATATATATATATTTTTTGGTTTTGGCCAATAAAATATATTTAAAAAAAAAAAATATGTACTGTATGTATCACAATCACAAAATGCAAGCATGTAAAAACATTAGCAGTTGCCCTAACCGGTTTGGCTCAGTGAATAGAGTGTCGGCCTGCGGACTGAAAGGTCCCAGGTTCGATTCCGGTCAAGGGCATGTACCTTGGTTGCCCGCACATCCCCAGTGGGGGGTGGGCAGGAGGCAGCTGATCGATGTTTCTCTTTCATCGATGTTTCTAGCTCTCTATCCCTCTCCCTTCCTCTCTGTAAAAAATCAATAAAATATTAAAAACAAAACATTAGCAGTTCATTGCTGCTAAACATAACACTCATTAAATTGCAAATCTCGGCAAATGTCAGACAAAAAAGAACAAATATTGTATAATTCCACTTACATGAGGTACCTAGAATATGCAAATACATATAAACTGAGAGTGGAATAGAGGTTACTAGGGGCTGGGAGAAGTGGGATGGGAAATTACTGATTAACAGGTACTGATGTTTGGGATAATGAGTAAGTTCTAGAAATAGTGGTAATGGCTGCACAACAATGTGAATGCACTTAAATGCCACTGAATTGTACATTTAAAAATGATTACAATGACAAATTGTATTTTATGTATACTTTATAATAAAAAAGTCAGCCCAGGCCAGTGTGGCTTGGATGACTAGAGTGTGGTTCATATATCAAAAAGTTGCAGGCTCAATTCCCAGTCAGGGCACAGACAGAAGGCAACCAATCAATGTTCTCTTTCACATTGATGTTTATTTCTCTACTCCCCATACTTTCCTTCTTTCTAACCAATAAGTGTATCATCAAGAGAGGATTAAAATAAATACATAAATAAGTCAAATACATATCAAGAGCTTAAAGTACTTTGGCTTACAAAAATGGCCAATTGCAATTAGTCTTCCTAACCCTCTATTTTAAAAAATTTATTAGCTACCTTGATAGGATTGACCCTCCATTTGTAGTATGTCATATACAGGGTGTCCCCAAAAAATGTATGCACACTTTGAATAATTATAAAGGCAGTGTTTATTAAAAATACATTTCATTTTCAAAATGTAATAGAATCTACAGACATTGTGTATACATTTTTGGGGGAATACCCTGTATATATAACACCTCAGCTCTAAACTGAATTTGAATAACCTCTTTTGGTTGAAGACAAGACAGTTCTGATTCAAAACATATGACAGGCAATTGTAAATTAATTCAGAATTATATCTAAAGGAAGAGAACTGCAGAATTTGCATTTGTTGCCAAAGCAGCAGAAGGAAAAAATATAGCCAATACACAGGCAGGCCTTTAGAACCTTATGGGCAACAGGGCTATCCTATCTAATAATAGACAAACATGGTAATTGACCGTACCTTTGCTACACTTCCCATGGGCTAATTAGAGTGATATGCAAATTAACTGCCAACAAAGATGGCGGTTAATTTGCATACATAGGCACAATGCTGGGAGGTGAAAGGGGAAGGATGGAAGAAGCTGCCTGCCACTGACTGGTGATCGGAAACCCAGCCCGTGATCGGAGAACTGGGGCTGCCTTTGTCCGCCCCCCCAGCCGGTGATCCATGATCAGAGAAGCCGGGTGGGGCAGGGAAGAGGTGGCTGCCAGCAGCCGCCTCTTCCCTGCGCCCCCTCCCGCCCGGGCCAGTGTTCGGAGAAGTACCTGTATTTTTATTTTTTTTAAATATATTTTATTGATTTTTTACAGAGAGGAAGGGAGAGAGACAGAGAGCCAGAAACATCGATGAGAGCGAAACATCGATCAGCTGCCTCCTGCACATCCCCTACTGGGGATATGCCCGCAACCCAGGCACATGCCCTTGACCGGAACCGAACCTGGGACCCTTCAGTCCGCAGGTCGACGCTCTATCCACTGAGCCAAACCGGTTTTGGCGAAGTACCTGTATTTTATTTTTATTTTTTTATTTATTTATTTTTTTAAATATATATTTTATTGATTTTTTACAGAGAGGAAGGTAGAGGGATAGAGAGTTAGAAACATCGATGAGAGAGAAACATCGATCAGCTGCCTCCTGCACATCTCCTACTGGGGATGTGCCCGCAACCCAGGTACATGCCCTTGACCGGAATCGAACCTGGGACCCTTCAGTCCGCAGGCCGACGCTCTATCCACTGAGCCAAACCGGTTTCGGCATGTATTTTTAATAATTTCTTGACATGGTAAAAGAATTTGGGTCAAGGGCATGTACCTCGATCCCTGGCCCTGGTTGGGGCGTGTGAAGGAGGCAACCAATTGATGTGTCTCTTACACTGATGTTTCTCTCTCTCACCCCCTCTTCCACTCTCTCTAAAAATCAATGGAGAAAAAACAAAAAGAGATCTCAAAACAACAACCTAACTTTATATCTTATGTAACTAGAAAAAGAATAAACTAGCCCTAACCGGTTTGGCTCAGTGAATGGAGCATCGCCCTGTGGACTCAAGGGTCCCAGGTTCGATTCCGGCCAAGGGCATGTACCTTGGTTGCGGGCACATCCCCAGTGGGGAGTGCGTAGGAGGCAGCTGATCGATGTTTCTCTCTCATCGATGTTTCTAACTCTCTATCCCTCTCCCTTCCTCTCTGTAAAAAATCAATAAAATATATTTTAAAAAATAAAAAGACTAAACTAAATGGAAAGCTAGCAAGTAGGAAGGGGGAAAATTAGAGCAGACTTAAATAAAATGGAAAAAAAATACAGATTCAACAAAACCAAAAGTTGTTTTTGACAGGGTCATGGGAACCCCGAAATTTGCAGAGTTGAACAGAAATTCAGGTGGCCTGGGAATCCTCCAATGTGTAACTGGCACTTAAAAGAACAGTGCCCTGGCGACATGACTCAGTGGTTGAGTGTCAACATATGAACTAGGAGGTAATGGTTCAATTCCTGGTCAAGGCACATGCCCGGGTTGTGGGCTCAATCCCCAATGTGGGGTGTTGAGGAGGCAGCCAATTAATGATTCTCTATCATTTATGTTTCTATCTCTCCTCCCCCTCTGAAATCAATAAAAATGTATTTAAAAATAAAAAATAAAGGGAGGGCAGCCCAGCCAGTGTGGCTCAGTGGTTGAGTGTTGACCCAGGAACCAAGAGGTCACCAGTTTGATTCCTAGTGAGGGCACGTGCCTGGGGTTGCAGGCTCCATCTCCAGTAGGGGACGTGCAGGAGGCAGCCAATCGATGCTGTTTCTCTCTCACTGATGTGTCTATCTTTCGATCCTTCTCCCTTCCTCTCTCTCCCTTTAAAAAAAAAAAAAAATCAATAAAACCTAGCCTATCTAATAATAGAGAAACATGGTAATTAACCGTAACTTCGCTACCCTTCCCATTGGCCAATCAGGGTGATATGTAAATTAACTGCCAACCAAGATGGCGGCTGGCAGCCAGGCAGCTGAAGTGAACAGGAGGCTTGCTTGCTCCAGTAATAGAGGAAGCCAAGGTTCCCCACCTGCCTCTGCCGGTCTCTGAGCTTGCACTCTAAGCAACTATGTTGCAATTATAGAAGCTAAACAATCCCCAGAAACCTGCTTTCAGCCGTCAGAGCTGGAGCGAGCAGGACCGCAACAGTGTTACAATTATAGAACCCAAACAAACCCAGATACCTGCTTTCAGCAGCCGAGGTCTCAGAGCTGGAGCCGAACCTCAGAGCTAAAGCTGGCTCTCAGCTCCAGTGATAGCCATAGAAGGTAAATAAATCCCAGAATTAAAAAAAAGATAAAAAGGAGAGGTTGGGAGCTTCAGTCACCCGCCAGCCTGAAAACAGCCCTCAGCCCCTCACCCAGACTGGCCAGGCACCCCAGTGGGGACCCCCACCCTGAAGGGGGTGTGACCAGCTGCAAACAGCCATCATCCCCTCATCCAGGCTGGCCAGGCACCCCAGGGGGAACCCCCATCCTGAAGGGGGTGTGACCAGATGCAAACAGCCATCATCCCCTCATCCAGGTTGGCCAGGTACCCAAGCAGGACCACCACCCTGATCCGGGACACCCTTCAGGGCAAACCAGCCGGCCCCCACCCGTGCACCAGGCCTCTATCCTATATAGTAAAAGGGTAATATACAAAATGACCCTAACAGCAGAACGACTGGGAATGACTGGTCACTATGACACACACTGACCACCAGGGGGCAGAAGCTCAATGCAGGAGCTGCCCTCTGGTGGTCAGGGTGCTCTCACATGCGAGGAGCTCTGCTCAGCCACAAGCCAGGCTGATGGCTGCCAGTACAGTAGTGGTGGTGGGAGCCTCTCCTGCCTCCTCAGCAGCCCTAAGGATGTCCGCTGCAGTTTAGCCTGCTCCCCGCTGGCAAGTGGACATCCCCCAAGGGCTGCCGAGCTGCCAGAGGGATGTCTGATTGCGATCTTAGCCCCAATCCCCCGGGGAGCGGGCCTAAGCCAGCAGGTGGTCATACCCTCAGGGTCCCAGACTGCAAGAGGGCACAGGCCGGGCTGAGGGACCCCCCTCCCCTCCGAGTGCACAAATTTTTGTGCACCAGGCCTCTATTCTATAATAAAAGGGTAACATGCTAATTAGATCGGACAGCTGAACAACCTTCCGGATGTCTTTCCGGATAAAGCCACTGCAGCAGGGGCTAAGGCAGAGGTGGTTAGGGGCGAGCAGGCAGGCAGGGCCACAGTTAGGAGCCAGTGGTCCCGGATTCTGAGAGGGATGTCCGACTGCTGGTTTAGGCCCGATCCTGCAGGAATCCCTGTGGGATCTGGCCTAAATTGGCAGTCGGACATCCCCCGAGGGTTTCCGGATTGAGAGAGGATTCAGGCCAGGCTGAGGGATGACCCCACCACCACCACCACCACCACCCATGCACAAATTTCGTGCACTGGGCCTCGTTTTTTAAATAAATAAATTAATTAAACAAACAAACAAACAAACAAACAAATAAACTTTAGGGCAGCCCTGTCTAGCGTGGCTCAGTTTCAGGTTTGATACCTGGTCAGGCACGTACCTAGGCTGCAGTTCCAGTCCAGGTGAGATCAGGAGGCAATCTATCAATGTTTCTCTCTCCCTCTCCCCAACCCCTCTAGAATCAATGAAAAACATACTGTCTGGTGAGGAACAAATAAATAAAATAAATAAAGCAAGGGCAGTCTGTTTGGGACCATTCCCTTTAGACTTGTGGGGTCTGCATTAACTCCAAATGGTATCAGAATTGTATCAAAGTATACTAGTTGGTGTCAAAATAGTAACCAATAGACCAAGGAGAAGGAGGAGGAGGAGGAGGAGGAGGAGGAAGTAATAGTGAGTAACTTTTGAGGCAAGGTCATAGATGGAGAAGCCATATATTGTATTACGATGGCACCAAGCAACCCTGGAAGAGACCGACACTGGAAAGACCTGAGGTTTTCCATCACCAACATGAATTTGCCAGCCATGTGAATGAGCCACCATGGAATTAGATATGATGACTGCCACCCCAGCCAGTATCTAGACTGCAACCGTGTAAGATACCCTAAGACAGAAACCCTCAACTAAGCTGCTCCCTAATGTTTGACCCACATAAATTTCTGAGATAATAAATGTATAATGTTGTTTTAATCCACTAAATTTTGGACAATTTGTTATGTCCAATAAATAACTAATACACTTTGCTTCCTTTAATGACATGCGACTCAAGTACTCCTTTCTTACTTTTCTATGTAAATAGTAAATTTAGAACATCTCACAAAACACAATGGATATCATTGTCATTCAAATTCTATTTTTAAGTGTCTTATTAAAAAAAAGTACTAGGCTTGCTGGACAGTTTCTATTCCCAGATATGGATAGACTCTACTACTGTAAAATTACTGCCTAAGGCAAAAACTTAACTTCTCAGTCATTTATCAATTATTTATTGCGTGCTTCTTTCTTTGGGTATTTTTAATTATTTCCTTGAAAGATGACAAATGCACATGATAGGAAAAGGTGAAATAGAGTATACAGTTGTTTGTTTTATGTGCCCCAAGCATGAAAAAGGTGGATGTCTGATTTCTAAAACTGTGAGACAATAAGTTTCTGTTGTTTCTATTGGCCCCCAACATAGGCATCAAGTTAGTATGAACTAAAGACTACATATATCTACTTTTCCCTTGACTTATGTAAGAGCAACACTACCAACCGGGTGTCTCTTTACCCACTGCCAGGGGGTGGTATAGAGTATTTACTGTATATCCTTTTAGAGATATTCTATGGTTACATAACATCTGTATAAGTAACTTTATTTCTTCCCCACAAATGAAAGCACACTATACACCTGGTTCTGCACCTTTGTTTTTCCCTTAAATGTATACAAGATCATTCCGTATCCAGTATTCAAGCTTCCTGTGAGTACAGAAGCACCTACATCAGTTTCCTTAGCTGGGTATGTAAATCAATATTGTGCTATACCAATATCAAGTTGCTATTTCTATCGACCTGGACTTAAGGTTCTAAATCCAAGCAATAAAGCCTTCCCTCTAAAGGCATATGATAAAGATATCACCTAAAGGGAATTTTGCCCCATTAATTTTTATTCCTTTTCTTAATATTGACACATACAGTTGGAGTTTTTTTACTTACTTTTTTTACAATATTTTAAAATTATGGTACAATACATATAACATAAAATTTATCATCTTAACCTTTTTTAAGAGTTAGTGTTATTAAGTAAATTCATGTTGTTGTGAAGCCATCACCACCATCCATCTTCAGAACTCTTTCATCTCACAAAACTGAAACTCTGTTACCTATTAAATAACTCCTTATTTCCCTCCCTGCATCCCCTGGCAATCATCATTCTACTTTCTATCTCTATGGTTTTGACTACTTAAAGTACCTTATGAAAGGGGTTTACAAGATTTTAATCCTTAAAGCAGTTGTACATTGAATGATTTCATACAACACAATCAAGGCATATGACTAAGTAGATGCTATGAGCTAAACTGTGACCTCCCCAAATTCATGTTAAAATCTTAGGCCCCAGTACCTCAAAATGTGACCTTATTTGGAAATAACCATTGCATATGTAATTAGTTAAGATGAGGTCCTTATAAAAAGGAAAATTTAGAACACAGACACACACAGTAAGAATACTATGTGAAGACTAGAATTATAGCCCTGGTCATTTGCTCAATGGTTAGAGCATTGAGCCTGGGACCAAAGGGTCTGCAAGTTCAATGCCTGGTCAAGAGAACCTATCTCAGTTGCAGGCTCGATCCCTGGCCCCATCCCTGGCCCCAGTCAGGGTGTGTATGCGTGTCTCTCACATCAATGTTTCTCTCTCCTCCCTCCCTTCAACTCTCTCTAAAAAAAACAAAAACAAAAACACAAACACAAAATAAAATAAAAACAATGGAAAAAATATCCTTGGGTGAGGATTAAAAAACAAGCAAACACGTGTAGTTATAATGCCATACGCCAAGGAACTACCAAAAGCTAGAAGGCCTGGAACAGATCCTTTCCTAGTATCTGATTTCCAAAACTGTGAGATAATGAATTTCTGTTGTCCTAAGTCACTGTTTGTGGTACTTTGTTATAGCAGCACTAGGAAACTAACACAGTAGTTAAGAACCCTATTTTACAGATAAGATATTGTCAACTGAGTACATACTGCCTCTTGCTCTTTGAGGCAGTATGTTCTCTCATATAATACAGATGCCTGATAGTATTATACTTTGCAACCCCACCACATTACACAAATTACACTAATAATTCCCAAAACTCATTCTTTCCACAAAAAAACACACACCTACTTCTGCAGTAAATTCAGAAGATATCAACACTTGGCACAGAATAGACTCACACTAGGGGAAAAAAGAAGTACTGAAAAGCTTTAGAAATTAAATATTATAGTATCAATACTTACCTAAAATTAAAACTTAAGTGAATATATTCTAAAATTTGCCTAATAACATATTTTATTAGTCAAACTCTTTCAATCTAATTAAATCATTCTTTTTTACCCAGTAAAATGGTTTGGGCTAATGATTAAGTATCTCTTTTCTTTTTTTTTACTTAATACATAACCATTACTGAAAATAAAAGGTTAAGCTTGAATATCAATTATTTGTGGTCACTTTTGATGTTCATCTTCTGTTGGAGCCAATGGATTCTTGTTCCACTTCTATCTAGCTATTTTCAAGGTGATTAAACAGTATTTGGAAGCATTAGCCACTATTACTCACTTGCCAAATCCTGAGTTCAGAATTCTTTCTTTTCGAGATGAATATAAAAGCACCTGAAAGTCAAGGAAAATGTTCTTCCTGTGATAAGAAAAAATAAAAAGAGCATTACAGTAAGGATACAGCCCTCACTTGTGCTATAAGCATTCTTGTGCAAAATTACTCAAGTGAATCAAGCTTTTCTAAAAAACATAAAACATCATCACTATCAAACACTATTCAGAAGGAATCATCAGAAAGAAGTTACTACTGTCCACCTGCACGGGCATTAATTGGATAAATATGCAAAGCTCTTGGAGCAGCGGTTCTCGGGTTACTTCGGAACAATGTCCCCTTTAAAGATGATGCTGCGGACCCTCTTCCCCACAAAGGACCTTTGCTTCAGTGCAGATGGCCACTCCCCTCTGAAAGGCAGAGGGAAGAATGTTCCTCCTTCCTCTGCCCCTATCTTCTTGATGAAATGGAAAAAAAAAAAAAAACCCAAAAGAAAGATCTTATTTAAAAGTCCTTTACCCGGTATTTTCAGCTCTGCTAAAGCCAGGGCCGGCAAAGAGCACACCAGAAACATGCGCTTTATTATGACCTGTCATTTGAACTGGGCCCGACTCACAGGCCACTTTTCAACGAGCTTCACCAACTCACAGCCCCGGTAACAGGAACTCTCCCAGGAGTTCACCTCAACGACTGACCGCAGGGTTACAACAATCCAAATTACAACGAAGAGCTGCCCCATAATGTTAAACAAGAATCGAATACAGATGCCTGACAGTATTATACTTTGCAACTCCACCACGTTACACAAATTACAGTAATAATTCCCAAAACCCATTCTCTCCACACACACACACACACACACACACACACAAGTAAAAACTGTACGCTGACTCTAGTTCTGGAAAACAACAAGGAGAATTCCACCGAGACGCAGAGTCGGCCGCGATGAATGCGCCATCAGGGAGCCGTCAGGTCACCCAAGGACAAAGCTGCTGCCCGTCCTTCCCAGTCGGACGTGGGAGGGGGACGGACGGACGCAGGGCCGGCGGCCGGGGACGTGCGCCACACGGACTCCGATTACAATCCGGGGGCGACTCGTTCGAACCAAACTCAAGGTCAACGGACCACACACACAAAACACTGAGCCGCCACAGGCGCGGGTGCACGCCGGCGCCTCAAGCACAGCAGTGACTACGAAGCCGTGAGGGGGGACTCTAAATAAATAAAAAAAGCATATTCTTCGAAAGACAAATCGCCGGCCAACGCAGCGGCTGCCAGATATACATCTGCGTGGGCGCAACCATGCGGGCAGCCAAAGGCATGGTGCTGAGGGGAACGGCGGCGGGTCGAGGGCCGAGTGGTGATGCGACACACCTGGAAGGCGAGCGCGGTCGCCCTGGGCAGCTCGGGAGGAAACCCACGCCCGGCCGACGCCCGTGCCGGCTGCGGGCAGGCTCCGGGCGCTCCTGTACCCGCGCGGAGTTGGGCCGCGCCACTTCCTGCTTGTCCCCGATCGCTGGGCTCCTCGGCTTACCTCGCAGGAGCCAGCAGAAGCACTGGACCGGCCAGGAGCCGGCCCCCCGGCGCCAAGGCCGGCGCGCCGCGGCACGCCTCAGGCCGCCATCTTTGCTCCTTCAGAAGTCCGCCAACCCTGCGGGGTCCGTTTCCGCCAGCCTCGGCCCCTCGGCACTGATTGGAGAACGACTTGCGCAGGCGCGCTCTCCTTCCGTTGGAGGTTGGTTGTAACGCACGTCAATCAAGAGTCCTAGTGCACTCGTTCCATCCCTTTTTGTTGGATTGGTTCCCAGGGTTGAGGTAATAAGGAAAAATGCTTTTGTAATTCATTCGTTAGGAATGTAACATTTCCGCGTAGAAGCAGTGTCACTTGCTGGTAAAGTAGTTTGAGTAGGCCGCATGACTATTTTAAACCACCATTAGGCTAAACAGTAGCACTAATAATTTCCTTCTGTGGACGAGAAGGGGACACATGCTGACCTGAGGAGCTCAGGGAAGGCCTGTGTGGCGGCCTTGCAAAGTCAGAGACCTAAAGTAACCTCAAAGGATAGTCTGAAATTAAAACTTTTTAAACTAAAAAGCGGTCTATGGTGGGTAGTAATGTCCTAGGCTGGTCTCTTCTCTGACAAAAGTCCATGTTTATTTTGAGCCTGCCTATTGTCTTTTTGCATCTATGATAACATATCGTTGGTCAATGCAACATTAATGGAATATTTTGAAGACTTATCACCCCCTGCCCCCCAACACAGATATTATTCTTCTTGGGACCCAGGCAACTAGAGAAGAACCAAAAACAAAACCATAAAATAGTGTCAATGGAGATAATAGAGATTGTTCTCATTTATTTCCTCTTTGTTAACAACCATCTCCCTCCATGTTTAAAAATTCTCTCCAGAGCCCTAGCCAGTTTGGTTCAGTGGATGGAGTGTCAGCCTGAGGACCCAAGGGTCCTGGGTTCGATTCCATTCAAGGGCACATACTTTCGTTGCCGGCTCCTCCCCAGCCCGGGCTCTGGTTGGGGCTCCTGCAGGAGGCAACCAATCACCAAGCATGTGTTTCTCTCACATGAATATTTCTCTGTCTTTCCCTCTTTCTTCCACTCTCTCTAAAAGTCAATGGAAAAATATCCTCAAGATGAGGCTTAAAAATAATAAAAATTCTGCGGATCCAATGGTATTCCCCAAACCAACGACAAACACAAAAATTTTTGTAAAATGCTACTACTATATTTGCTTGGAGAAACTAGTAATTATATTATGAATCAACAAGCAGGAATCCTAGATCACCGAGGTAAACCTCTGTTGTAATTTAGAAAATCTGAAAAATTTCTGACAATAAAAAATGGTCAAAGACTTTGCTTAAGCCTGTGCAGCGACTGCTGGGTACCCCCAGTGTTCTTCTACCTTCTTCCTTATGAAAAGCGATCATATTTCCCAGGCTTCCTCACTGGTAAGGTGTGGCATGTGACTAACCAAGTGAAAAACGGTCATTCAAGATTTTGCCTAGCAACCAATAGCTAGGGAATGCATTAGCTTTGGGGATATCCTGTTCTTCATTTGAATAATTATAATTATTAAAATATTCTTCCTAATTAAAATAATTTGGAATCAGTCAACCTACCACTTCCACTCATCATTAATCTTATAGCATAATGTGCCCTGGTTGGGGGTTCAATCCCAGGTCAGGGCACATACAAGAAGCAACCAATGGGGAACATTATCTCAATTCGTTGAGGTTCTGTTTCCTGGCATATGTCTACAGTTTGGCTCAAATAAACTCACAAAAATTCAAAAAAAAAAAAAAGAAGAAGCAACCAATGAATGCATAAACAAGTGGAACAACAAATCAATGTTGCTCTCTTTCTCTCTCTCTAACAATAATAATAAATTAATTAAAAATATAAAAAGAGGGCAATATAATTCTATGGTGTTAAGTTTGAGAAATGGAGAAAGGCAAAATAAAAAAATTCTTGTATGTTTAGCATGTGTCAGACACTCATTTAATCCTCACACCAACCTATGACTTACTGTTATCATCATCATCATGACCCTTATTTTACAATTAAGAAAAAGGACACAGAAGAGTTATGTGAATTGCCCAGTTCATGTGCTTGGTTAAGTAGCAGAACCAGGATCTGAACCCACCCGATCTGTTTCCAAAGTATGTGCTCTTAAGTTCCACATTAAACTATCTAATTATTTCCTCTAGAAGAATACAGGTAACAGTGAGACTTTCAAGAACAGATCTTTAGCAATCTGACGATATATACTAAATATTTCAAGAGAGCTACTTTCTTTTCTCTAGGTTAAAGCCTCAATTCCTACAATTGCTCATGAAAATGTTACCCTGAACCTCTCACCATTTTGCATCTTAGCAGCAAATAATTTTATCGATGTCCTTCTTAAAAGGTGATGGTCTTTAAACTTGTGATATCTTTTTTTTAATTTTTTATTTATTTCAGAGAGGAAGAGAGAGGAGAGAGATAGAAACATCATTGATGAGAGAGAATCATTGATCGGCTGCCTCCTGCACGCTCCACCCTGGGGATTGAGCCTGCAACCCAGGCATGTGCCCTTGACCGAATTGAACCCAGGACCCTTCAGTCCTCAGGCTGATGCTCTATCCACTGAGCCAGACCAGCTAGGGCTGGTGTGAGGCAGAGGTCCAACTTCAATCCTTTGCATGAGGATATCCAATGGCCCCAGTTATACCAAAAGACTACTGTTTCCCCCATTGGATTGCTTTGGCAGCCTTGTCAAAGATCAGTTGATTATAAATGTGAGGATTAATTTCTGGACTCACAATTCTAGTCCATTGCTTTATACTCTGTCTTTGTGCCAGTATTGCAGTGTCTATTTTCAAATTGGGACATGTGAATCCTCCAATTTTGTTCCTCTTTTTCAAGACTATTGACATTGATTTTTAGATTCTTGTTATATGGTTATTCAACTGCCATCTTCAAATATGTCAGCTATAATCAACCCAATTTTTTCCACCTTAACTATATAAATATATGAAACATAGGCATGTGCTTTGCAGAACACTGTGTCTATCTCAGTGATCTGACATATAAATTTAATCAAGCCTTGAAATAAGTGAAGGGAGAGAAATCCAGCATAATTATTTGCCAAACACATCAGTATCCTGGTGATCATCACATTCTTTTCCATGGCTTCACAAACCATGTAATGACCCATTCTAGTAGTCTGCTGGGGAATAACGTCAAATAGGTGAGTGGATCATTTCTGAAATCTGCCCTTTTCCCCCTCTGCAAACTTTGCTAGTATATGCCTCTTTCTCTAATCTCTCCCAAATCTATGTCTCCATGACTATGAAGCTACCAAAATTGCCCCTGATCTCATGGGCACAAGGTGAGGAGTTTATAGAATGCGGCCATCTGTTAGAAACACAGAATGTTACTATTTCAGATTTTTTATTCTGGCTCTACAATGCCAGAAGAGGCAACAGGCAGCAAAAAATACATTTCAAATTTAGCACGTGCGTTCTGCTAAAATTGAGTTGTTTTTTTTTAAAATATATTTTATTGATTCCCCACAGAGAGGAAGGGAGAGAGACAGAGAGTCAGAAACATCGATGAGAGAGAAACATCGACCAGCCGCCCCCCGCACATCCCCCACTGGGGATGTGCCCACAACCCAGGTACATGCCCCCGACCGGAATCGAACCCGGGACCCCTCAGTCCGCAGGCTGACGCTCTATCCACCGAGCCAAACCGGTTCTGGCTAAAATTGAGTGTTTTTACTCAGAAGTTGAGTCTTGAGAAAATGTTTCATAAAATATGAATGTCTCCATGGCAGCCTTCTCCCAACTGACATCCTGTAGAAGTATTTTTCTCTTTTTCTTTTGTGCAGGAGATATTTTAATAGCAGCGAGAAATTTGTTATTCTACTGGCAAAGAAGACGAATTCCTACCCTCAAGAAATTTTGCATTATGGATAATATAACGCTTTTTGTTCCCATTGTTCAAAAGGGTATTTGCAAATATAAGCTTCTAATCCATGTTACATTTGATGTCATCAACAATTTCTTTTTCCAAAGTGATAAGGAAAAAGATGTGACATCTACAGAAAACCAGGCAAGAAATCACTGGACTCAAATCAGCACATGTAGTATTAAGTTACATAGATCCAGGTACAACTTGAATTACATGCAATTCATATGAATTTTATGAATTACATTAAAATAACATAATCTTAAAATTATCAGGAATGTTTCACTTAATTATTTGGTCTCTAGTGGAATGGCTGAGTTACTTGGTTTTCGTCTTGTCTTCTCCTTTGTGAGCTATCCTCTTTTTAAATAAAACTTATTGATGAAATATTGTTATTTATCCATTGCTGGTTGATTCTTGTATGTGCCCTGAGGATCTAACCTGCAACGTTGGTGGATCAGGACACTCTAACCAAACTGAGCTACCTGGCCAGGGCTCAGCTGCCCTTCTTGTCAACATACCTATTTATATATTTCCAATTTGTTATGGGCTGGTTGACCAAATTAATTAGAATTATTTCTAAAGAAATTGTGTATGTGTTTAGGGGCAAGAAAAATTTTCTTATGAATAAAACACTGAAACTCCTTAACAGTGTTTGCCTTCTGTTGTAGTGGCCCAGAGACATTCTTTAACAATTCACCTACCTGTTTCAGTTTGTTATTCCACTTATTTATGCATTTATTGATTAACTCCTAATATGTGTCCTGAGCAGGATCGAACCCACAACCTTGGCGTATTAGGACAATGCTCTAACCAACTGAGTACCTGGCCAGGACTATACCTGGTTAGGTTCTTGAACAGACTGCAAAGGGAGGTGGAAAGTGTCAAGATCATGTCTCCAAATAAATCGTCTTGCTAGTTTTGATGCACGATCAGAATCTAGTGCTTAGAACACTGTCTTGGCATCTCAAGACCAAGTCTTTGATTAGCTCTTACCTTATGTAAAGAAGTCAGGCTACTTACTTCATCTTAAAAGACATGAAATTCTTCATTGTTCTATGTTCCCTCCAGAGCTGTGTAGAAATAGTCTGCAGTACCTCACAAACTTAACAAGTAAATCTCCCATCACTGCTTGATGTAGAGGGAAGAGTAAAATCTCTAAATTGTTGTTTCTACTAGATGTTAAACACATATAGGGGCACATACCAGCCATCTGTAGTATGAATCGCTGGTTGATTCAAAGCTCAGCTAAAGTACTCTGAATTTAGAGGTCCATTAGTAATGATTTCTTTCCAAGCAATTCTGCTCTCAGTGTTTGAGGAACAGGATACATATCTAGTTTTTAGCATAAGAAATCCAGTTAGTAAAGATAGTTCTCTCTGAGGCATCTCTGCAGTAAATACTTTCTCTAAATCCCAATCAGCACAAACTATTCTACTAGTGTTTTAAATATAAAACTTGATATTGCCCTAACCCAGTGATGGCAAACCCATGACACGCGTGTCAGAGGTGACACGCGAACTCATTTTTTGGTTGATTTTTCTTTGTTAAATGGCATTTAAATATATAAAATAAATATCAAAAATATACATCTTTGTTTTACTATGGTTGCAAATATCAAAAAATTTCTATATGTGACACGGCACCAGAGTTAAGTTAGGGTTTTTCAAAATGCTGACACGCCAAGCTCAAAAGGTTCGCCATCACTGCCCTAACCAGTTAGGCTCAGTGGACAGAGCATCGGCCTGGGGATTGAAAGGTCCCAGGTTCGATTCCGGTCAAGGGCATGTACCTTGGTTGCAGACACATCCCCAGTAGCAGGTATGCAGGAGACAACTGATTGATGTTTCTCTCTCATCGATGTTTCTAACTCTCTATCCTTCTCCCTTCCTCTCTGTAAAAAAAATCAATAAAATACATTAAAAAAATAAAACTTGATATGATTGTAAAGTCAATTTGAAGACAAGTGACTATACAGGATATTCTAAAAAGGACATTCTAAAGGTAATACAGAGTAATTTGATAGCTTGTGGCATTCATTTATTTTGGAACCTATAAAAGCTGTAAGATATGGCTCAGTGGTTGAGCATTGACCCATGAACCAGAAAGTCATGGTATAATTCCTGGTCAGGGCACATGTCCCAGTGACAGGTTTGATCCCCAGTAGGGGGCATGCAGGAGCCAGCCGATTCATGATTCTCTCTCATCATTGATGTTTCTTTGTCTTCTTCTCGGAAATCAATAAAAAACATATTTAAAAAGAAAAAGAGCCCTAGCTGGTTTGGCTCAGTGGATAGACTGTTGGCCTGCGGACTGAAGGGCCCCAGGTTCGATTTCGGTCAAGGGCACATGCCTGGGTTGCAGGCTCGATCCCCAGTGGGGTTGTGCCAGAGGGCAGCCAATCAATGATTCTTTCTCATCATTGATGTTTCTGTCTCTCTCCCTCTCCCTTTCTCTCTGAAACCAATAAAAATATTAAGAAAAAGAAAAAGTTATATGCAGAAAGGCATTCATTGTATCATTTAAACAAAATTATTTTAAAAATTATTTTGAAAATTAATGGTTAAATAAATATTACATTAGTTGGTAAAATATAATGCAACCATTAATATAAACTAGAAAGAACAGATAACATGGGGAAATATAATGTTTTCAATTTTTTGGTTTTTTTAAAAATTAAATTTACTGGTTAATAAAATTATATAGGTTTCAGGGGTAAAATTCCATAATATACCATCTGTAAATTGTGTGTTCACCACCCCAAGTCAGGTTTCCTTCCATCACCTTTTATCCCTTTGCCCTCTTTTACCTGCCCCACCGCCTTTCCCTTTGGTAATAACCATACTGTTGTCTATGAGGTTGTGTCCCCCTACTTAATCCCTTCATCATTAAACAATATTTTATTTTTTATATATTTTTATTGATTTGAGAGGAAGGAAGAGAGAGAGAGTGAAAAAACATCAATGATGAGAGAGAATCATTGATTGGCTGCCTCCCGCACACCCTACACTGGGGATCTAGCCCACAACCTGAGCATATGCCCTGACCAGGAATTGAACCGTGACCTCCTTTCCATAGGTCGACGCTCAACCACTGAGCCATGCCGGCTGGGCCTCTTCATCTTTATACAATGCCAATTTTTAAAGCCAGTATAATCTTGTGGTATGTTACATTTATGTTCAAATACATAAATAGGTAGAACAGAAGGAAACAAGGGAAATAAAGTTGGTTAAAGAGATTCTTCTCAAACTGTACTTGTTTTTTGTTTTTTAAATATATTTTATTGATTTTTTTTTTTACAGAGAGGAGGGGAGAGGGATAGAGAGTTAGAAACATCAATGAGAGAGAAACATCGATCAGCTGCCTCTTGCACGCCCCCTACTGGGGATGTTCCCACAACCAAGGTACATGCCCTTGACCGGAATCGAACCCGGGACCCTTGAGTCCGCAGGCCAATGCTCTATCCGCTGAGCCAAACCGGTTAGGCCTCAAACTGTACTTAATGTTCGAATGATTTTATAATTTTTTTTTGCAGTATTGTTTTATTTTAGTCACAGATTGTTATACCAATAGACATGGTCAGTAACATTAAGGTTCTTCCAAAATTGCCTATATGGTCACTCCATTCATTTTGTTTTCCTAAACCCTAAAATTAGACTCAAAGTGAAGCAAAGATGAAACATCATGCATGTAATTTTGAATGGATTTTGAGGCAGAGGGATAGCAAAAGGAGGATTATCATGTTAGAATTTATATGACCAATGATTCCAGCTATTACTGCGTTGAGTCTTGTGGCATGCCACTAAACCTTAAAATAAGAAGAGATGCTCATACCCTGCACAGACTAAGTCACTAAAGTTTGGAGATGTGAAAATACCATCTCAGGTTTGCTGGGTGCAATATGTCACTGAGGTTGCACATGAATTAGGGGGGGGGGTAGATATCTTAATAACAAGCAATAGATAGATACCCCATTATTAGGTCTTTTCTACATTTAAGGAGCCAGGAGTCAAGAACAGAAAGTGAATCTTCCTTGAAGTGGTAAAAGGCTGACAAAGCTGTGCTCAGAGGCACACAGTGCTGGTCCCTAGATGAATGCCCCCACCAGGCAGACACTGAATAGACCTGCATTTAATAGCACAGACAAACCTAAGGGAAACACTGTGATTTCAAACTTGAAGAAGGTGGTTTACTTACATACAATTCTTGTAAAACACATGAGCAAAATCAACCAAGTTATATTGTTTTAACTACAAGAATTTATTATTGATGGATCGGAGAATACAGTTTCAATGGAACAGTAAGGCACAGCTGTGGATGAAAACAGTTTGCAATACAGCCAAAAGGAGGAAAAAGCCATAATCTTAGAACTTTAAATATGCAAGTCAAGGAGCCTTTGAAGTACCTCTGTAACAGATCAGTGTCTGTCCTTCCCTTTTATATGATTCCCATAACTACATCACTTGATCACAAAGTCAGACTGACACTTCACCCAGAATTTCTCAGTCATTTATCCTTGAGTCATGTAGCCTGGACACTCCTGTTCCCCACTCTGCCCAATCTCTTTGCATTTATTTTTAAAGCCATTTCCTTCCTAAAGTATTATGTATCCATCTTGGATAGCCTTCCAAAGCAAGGAAACAAGCAAGCATGCAATGAGTCAGACAAAATCAGCCAAGGGCAGTTATAAGGATGAGCAGACTGATAGACTGTTAAGAGATGTTAGGATGATAACAGGCTTATTCAACGAGGTCTATACTAAGTTGACTTAGGCAGAAAAGTTGTTCTGGCTTGTGCAAAGGGCTGTAATACCATCTCAGGTTTGCCACCAGTGCCAGACCCCTTGTTTCTAAAGGATTAGCAATGGTCTAAGAGAGGAGCTGGGAAATAAATGATACAATACACTCAAAGCTTTGGACCTGTATTAGGAGCTGACTATGGCTTCCAGCATTAACATTTGCCAAGTGTAAAATTCATAGAGAATTTTGTGCAAAACTTCAAGACACTGAGGACAAATTTTAAATATCTTGGATGGGAATAAGTAGGCACTTCTGTAACACTAACCTTTCTATTTGGAAGTGTGAAGTGAAAACATTTCAGGGCACATAACATTGACGCATAAACCATGCTGCAGAAGTGGGGCTACATGAGGCTTTTAGGGTGCCAGCCTCCTTGCTCAAAAAGCCATGGGAAAGTCCCCAAGCATATTGTCAGAGCAGCCATTCTGGTGGTGACAGTGTCCCAAAACTAAGCAAACCTGCCAGCATATGGCTGTTTTCTGAAAGTCAACACTGTACTAACAAGAGTAGCTACATAGATATCCATGTTGAGAATCAGAGGCCAGAGGTAGAGTGACCTGGGCAAGTCACCTGAAAGTCTTTGCTCTACAACTCTCACCACAGCACCACCTTTCAAGAAGAACATCTCTAATTCACAGCCCTTTGATGACAAAGCAGAGTACAGGGGACCAAGAGGCGATCACATTCTTCTGGGAGAAGTTCTCAGTATTGAAAAGCTCCTAGAGAGGCAACATCCCAGAGACCTATTTAAGAGTAAAGGTAGTTCAAAACGGCCAGACCACTGAACTATCCTGCCAACTCAGAAATACACTGAACAGGCATAGCTTGGGATGCTAAGTAGAAGAAATTGAAACTTAATAAAAAGTGGGGAGACTGAAAGATTAATGATGTGTTGGGTAAAAAAGAAGTAGAAAGCAAATGACATATAAAAAAAGATCGAGGAGCATGCCAAAGCCTTGAGGGAGGGAAGACAGCGTGGCTATAGTCTACCCAATGAAAGAGCTATGCTGGCTGGTTCTTGACATGATTCCGTCTCTGTCAGACGAGATGCACATGTGGCATTCAGCAGCCGAAGGGGAGTGGGGAGAATATTGAGAAATGGAGATAATCGGCAAATGATATGGAACAAATATAGACCAGGTGTACCATTCTGTAATGCCCTGTTTATATACCAAAGGCAGGTTTATGTTGGCAGACACATTGGGGGTTGTCATGCAACAGCAGTAGTACTTTGGGAGAAGACGAATGATGGGGTGGAGGTGGGGCTGGTGGACAGGAGGACTCCCAAGTTCCAGTTCTTAAATACTAGAAAGCAAGGAACAGTTTAGTAGTCTCAGTCCTTTAGTGAAGAAATCGGATGCTCATTTTCTGTTCTACGTCCACTTTCTCCAAAACCTGGGGGGGCGGGGGAGGGAGAGAGAAACAGTTACAGTTATGAAGGTCACAACAGGAGATACTGTCCCATGCTCTTATCTCAATGTTTTTCTCCCTCCCTCCTGTGCAGGATTTAAGTTTTCAAACCATGAGATGACTGACTGACCTTAACAAATTCTGTGAAAGATATAGCACTGTCCCCATCTTGATCAGCCTCCTGGATGGTCCTGTCTGCGATGCTGCCTAGCTGTTCATCTGAGATATTCACTCCGACCATCATGCGTAGCACCTGCAGGACCAAGAGCCAGGCTTACAGGGGACTTGGGGTCAGGGGGACACTTTACCAAGATTAAAGATAAAACCACCCCAACCCTCTTCTCCTTTTTCTTTTTTTAAAATCTATTTTATTGATTTTTAACAGTGAAGAAGGGAGAGGGATAGAGAGTTAGAAACATCGATGGAGAGAAACATTGATCAGCTGCCTCCTGCACACCTCCTACTGGGGATGTGCCCGCAACCAAGGTACATGCCCTTGACCAGAATCGAATGTGGGACCCTTCAGTCTGCAGGCTGACGCTCTATGCACTGAGCCAAACCGGTTAGGGCAACGCTCTTTTCCTTTGATGTCCTTAAATGTAACAGCCAGAAAGCTGAAACCCTTATCTTCTTATGTAAGCCATTCTATTTTTAAAAATATTATTTTTATTGATTTCAGAGAGGAAGGGAGAGATAAGAAACACCAATGATGAGAGAGAATCATCTATTGGCTGCCTCCTGCAAACCCCCTATAGGGGATCAATCCCTGACAGGGAATCTAACTGTGACCTCCTGGTTCATAGGTCATCGTCCAACCACTGAGCACCGAGTGACATGGGCCTGGATCATTTAGGCCATTCTAGACAATGACATGAACAGAACTCTGGCAAGTTCATTGAATAGGAAAGCAAACCTCACTGAGGGAGAGCCCTTTGCATTTTGTTTTTGCCCATTCTTCCTGCCTGGAATATAGAGATGCCTGGTGTTGTAGCAGCCATCCTGGGACCATGAGGTGAAAAGGCATATGCACTATGAATGCCAGAGCAATACAGAAGAAGCCTGGTTCCTGGACACCATTTAGTTACTGTATCAACCTGGATAATCTATGCCCAGACTTCTTATTGCATGAGGCAAACTAATTTTTCTTTCTTGTAGTGAAGGAGAAAACTATTCACTACAAAACAGCTCAATTGTGATACAGCACAGTTATGAGGCAGCCCTGGGGCCAGGCCTCTCTCCAGTTAGACAGCTCTGCTCTGCTCCTCCATGATCTGCTTAGCTCTGCACCATGCTGGTATGTTTTGCACTGTACCGTTCTGCTCTGCTCCGGTGAGACATCATCAGTGTTTCAGCTCAGCCAGGGAGCAAACTAGTTTCTTTTTGGATTTAAGTAAGTTTGGTAGGGCTTTCTGGAATCCCACCCAAATGCAGTCCTCTTTGAAGTGGTGCACTGACCCACTATCCCTAAAGTATGGCCAAGAAACATAAAGATCCTTGAAGGGTTAAATACTAAATCCATCCCCTCCCCTCTTTAAAAACTATTTTTTAAAATTAATTAATATTATTGATTTTTTTACAGAGAGGAAGGGAGAGGGATAGAGAGTTAGAAACATCGATGAGAGAGAAACATCGATCAGCTGCCTCCTGCATACCTGCTACTGGAGATGTGCCCACAACCAAGGTACATGCCCTTGACCGGAATCAAACCTGGGACCCTTCAGTCTGCAGGCCGATGCTCTACCACTGAGCCAAACCAGTTAGGGCTAAAAACTATTTTTTTAAAAATTGATTTCAGAGAGGAAGGGGGCAGAGAGAGAGAGGAGAGAGAGAGAGAGAGAGAGAGAGAGAGAGAGAGAGAGAGAGAGAGAGAGAGAGAGAGAAAGGGAAAGATCAATGATGGGAGAGAATCACTGATCGCTGCCTCCTGCATGCCCCACACTGGGGAAGGGAATTGTGCCGCAACCCAGGCATATTGAACCATGATCTCCTGGTTCATAGGTCGACACTCAACCACTGAGCCATGCTGGCTTAGCCTAAATCCCCCCTTTTAGAAAAATAACATTCTAAGTGCTATGAGAAGTGCAGTAAAGTAAATTTAACACAGTTTCACAAAATGTCTCAAGCAAAAAAAAATCCACCCCCTCCCAATTCTGCTAACATTTTTAGATGTGAATATCCTTTGAAAATTGCTACCTTAAGCAAAATAAACAACTTTAATCATATGAACCTTAGTATGAAATGGGGGAAAAGATGCTTTGTGATGCCTCACATCACTGTAGTCAGCCACCTCTGTCTTTAAAAGGTAAGAGCATAGCTTTTCCACAGGAAAGAAAGGCCTTCTAATCCAGCTGTTCACAGGTCTTCCTTTCCCCCACTCCTTTACAACCTTCTCCTATCTCATGAAATGATTTTAAAAAGTAAATTACAGCTCTAGCTGGTTTGGCTCACTGGATAGAGCGTCGGCCTGGGGACTGAAGGGTCCCAGGTTCGATTCCGGTCAAAGGCATGTACCTTGGTTGCAGGCACATCTCCAGTAGGGGGTGTGCGGGAGGCAGCTGATCCATGTTTCTCTATCATTGATGTTTCTACCTCTCTATCCCTCTCCCTTCCTCTCTGTAAAAAATCAATAAAATATATTTTAAAAAAAAGAGTAAATTACAGTTTCTCTGAAGAGTTAAAATAATGATTTGCATCAACACTAGTCATCCCCCTCCTCCCCCAGCAAATCAATTGTAGAAAATTGGAAGTTGTACATTTTGGCGACAAATATACACAAATTGAAGGAATAATAAAAAGAAGCAATGCTAGCAAAAATAAAAAGTAGCCAAGCCTTTGCCATCTTTCCTGATTGTGTATGGCCGACTAGACAAATCAATCTATCCTCAAACCTCTCTAACAGATCAGATCTCAGTCCAATTATTCTCGAATGTGTTTTTTATTTTTAGAATTATAAAACTGAATTGTGCATGTGTGCTGTGGGTGCATAAGGGTGGGGATAAGAGTGGTGGTGTCTTAAAACTCATTCACCCAAGCCCTAACTGGTTTGGCTCAGTGGATAGAGCGTCGGCCTGGGGACTGAAGGGTCCTAGGTTTGATTCCGGTCAAGGGCATATACCTTGGTTGTGGGCACATCCCCAGTAGGGAGTGTGCAGGAGGCAGCTGAATTGATGTTTCTTTCTCATCAGTGTTTCTAACTCTCTATTCCTCTTTCTCTCTGTAAAAAAATCAATAAAATATATTAAAAAAAAAACCTCATTCACCCAGTCCCTTAATAAGGACATGAGGGTCTCAAAGTGGCTTGATACAGGCCCTGAGCTGTCCACCAGGTCTCCATTCCGAGCCAGTGTGCTTTCCACCTCTCCACAGTATCACTTACAGGTCCAGTCAGAAGTTTATTAGCAAATGGGACTTTCATTATTACTATTTTTAATGTCTGGTGAGGTTTTTTTTGTATATACCCTTTACCAGTTAAGGAAAGCTCTCTCTTTATCTCTGTTTTTCTAAGACTTCTTTTAAAAATTATGAATGAATGATGAATTTTATAACATTTTTTTTCTATGGAAAAGATCATTGTTTTTATTTTTTAATCTGTTAACATGGCAAAATACATTGACTAATTTCCTCATTTTAAATGAACTTTGAACACCTGGTATAAACCCACATTGGTTATAATATATATATATTATACTTATGTATTCAGTGTGTTAATATTTTGTTTAGGACTTTTATATCTATGTGAATGAAAGAGAATGACTAATTTTCTTTTCTTATACAGTTTACAAAGATTCCACATCAAAGGTATGCCAACCTCATAAAATGATTACAGCAACTACCTTTATTGAAGTGTAACTGATATATAATAAACTATACACTATGATACGCTTTTTGACATATGTACATACCTATAAAACCATCATCACAATCAAAATAATGAATTTTTCCATCTCCCAAAAGTTAAACCAGGACTTTTAAAAAGATCATACCAGGCCCAGCTGGCATGGCTCAGTGGTTGAATGTTGACCTATGAAATAGGAGGTCACAGTTCGATTCCGGGTCAGGACAAATGCCTGTGTTGCAGGCTCCCTCCCTAGTTGGGGTCATGCAGAAGGCAGCTAATCAATGATTCTCTCTCATCATGAAGTTTCTATCTCTCTCTCCCTCTCTGAAATCAATAAAAGATATATTTTAAAAACATCATACCAGGAAACCATGACCACTCTTCCTTTCCTTAGGATAAACTGACCACAGACTTTTTAACATCCACTGAGTAGTTACGAACTGCATGCCACTAAATGTTTTAGAAATAGCAGTGTCTAGAAAGGTAAATTTTTTCTCCTCATTTTGGTAAAATGTTTATATCCTCTTCTTGCTAGGATAAAACTAGTTCACCTCAACAGTCCATGAGCATATATATCTTAAAGGCATTTCAGGCCTAACGAATATTCTAAGGGCACTGACTGGCACCCTGGCCACATGATCTCCTCCCCACTCCCTGCCTCAGGCTTTTTTAATCCTAATAATAGAAAAGAAATCAACCCTCCTGAAAGGTAGACCGTTTCAGTTTTTGTTCAGACATAGAAATGTAGGAATATCTTGAGTTGGTTTAATCTAGCCTGAGTAATCTTAATTTAGAGAGTTCTCAAAACACTGAATAAATTCAGATTTACTTTGGTTTGAATGAAAACCACTTTCCTTTTTAGGTGTCTCTTCAAACAGAGATATTTCCCCACAGAAAGTCCTGAATGTGTTAGCCTCCTAGCGCCCTCCAGGCTTATAAATAAAAATACAAAAGGGAAGAATTTTCTCTCCTTCTAAACTCGTATTTGGAGGAAGGGGGAGAGGAAGAATAGAAGGGCAATGACTAATAGGATGAAATGCCAGTCACTGCTGGTAGAGGACAGGGGAGCAACAAAGGACAATGAGCAATCAGCTTGGTGTAACCAACCCAGCAGCAGGTCCTTGACTCTTATGTCAAGGACAGGTGAAATAGCGGTGATTATCCCAGTGTCACCAGAATTACCCAGCTGCCAATAAACTGACTGGACACTAACAGAACATTTTAATCTAATTCATCTCACATATTTTAGTTCTGCCAGTCAGCACCTAAAAGACATTTAGTTTACCCTTTTTTGGGGGGTGGGGGGTGGGGGGAAGTTGATTAATCCTCATCCAAGAATATTTTTTTTCATTGATTTTTAGAGAAAGGAGGGGGGAGAAAGGGAAGGAGGGGGAAAGGATAGGGAAGGAAAGAGAGAGAGAGAAATAGAGAACATCAATATGAGAGAGACACATTGATTGGGGCCAGGGATCGAACCTGCCACCCAGGTGCAGGCCCTTGACAGGGAATCGAACCCGAGAATCTTAGGTGTGGGGCTTACGCTCCAAACACTGAGCAACAGTGGCCAGGGCAAACTGAGTTACCTTTTAAATAGAGACATTTGTCTTTGAGAAATCAATGAGCCATTTCAAGTTTCCCCAAATTATGTGCTCTTCCTTATATGTAGGATAGAACTGCACACAGCAGGTGTTAAGTAAATGCTTCCTGAAGGAAAGTATAATTCCTGCCCACATGAATAAGCAGGCAGGGCCCAAATACAAGCTCTCCATGTGCATGGGAGCTCTCCACATACCTGTAACAGCTCATCTCGGGAGATTTTGTCATCTTTATCCAAATCATATAGTCGAAAAGCAACTGGTAGAGAAAAATAAGAAGTTAGTGGAAATTCAGTAATGTTTTTCCCCTTCTCAAGAAACTAAATATGTAAAGGACACTAGACAGAAAACTGAAAGTGAATTAATAGTTTTTCCAAGAGCCACTGCTATTACTTGTAGAGCTTTTAAAGACATTGTAAATTGTAACAGTTAAGAAATTGAGATACATCTCATAATTGATGGCATCTTAGCTTTGATGAAACATGGAACCCTCCTGGAACAAAACAGAAAATGTCCTTTTTCTTTTGTTGTTAATCCTCACTGGAAAATATGTTTTCTATCACTTTTTACAGAGAGTGGGAGGGAGAGAGAAAGAAACATTGATATGAGAGATACACATTTATTGGTTGCCTCCCACATGCACCCTGATTAAACCTATGCTCTAACCACTGAGCAACCAGACCGGGACAAATGTCCTTTTTCTTATCTTAGAATTTAAAAAACCACCACCCAGCCTGGCCGGTGTGGCTCAATGGTTGGGTGTCCACCTATGAAGCAGGAGATCACCGTTCCATTCCTGGTGAGGGCACATCCCTGGGTTGCAGGCTCAATCCCCAGTAGGGGAAGTGCAGGGTTGATGATTCTCTCTTATCATTGATGTTTCTATCTCTTTCTCCTTCGCCCTTCCTCTCAGAAATCAATAATATATATTAAAAAACAACAACACATAAAACAAACCACCACCCATAAGTGATTCTGTAAATTAGGTCATCTCACACAATCCATCAAGTCTACTATGCACTGCTCAGGGGGAGCCAACAATCAGAGCCATATAGCTACCAAATGGCTGGCTACACCAAATATTGCCCTGGGAAAATGGTCACTTCGGCAAATTTGAGCAAATTTCAAATAATTTTCTACTACTTGGAGTTCTGTAGGTAAAGAGCTTCAGTTTCAAATAAAAATGCCAAGAATTTGATGGTCTTCTGACCTTATCATATTTCTTTTTAATAAGATGTAAATATTCCAGAAAGTAGGCTATATAAGAGAACTCAGAAGAGCAAAAATCATTCAGCCATAGTGCTGAAGGGCTACCAAACAAATCTTCTATAACAATAAAAGGGTAATATGCTCATTAGACCGGACATCTTCCGGACGTCCTTCCTGATGAAGCCGGGGCCGGAGGGAAGCAGCCTGGGGGGAAGGGCGGCCTACTCTTGCACAAATTTTCGTGCCTCGGGCCTCTAGTAGTGTGATAATGATGGATGATATTTTTTTTACTGTAAGAGAACATTTATTGGGTTCCTAGAAGAAATGGGTTACAAGTTATAGAGGTAAAGGAATGGCACTTGGAGATTGGAAGTGAGAAGCTAATGGTAATGTGAGTGGGGGGAGGGTCAGGGAAAGACAAGGGCGTGCTCCTGGGAGGGAGCGCGCCAACAATGAATGAATTTATAGGCACTGTGAGAAATCCTCACACTGAGGAAGTGACCGCCTCCGTTTTGAGGCTTTGAATCACTTCAAGTATGCCACTAAGATTTTTGGTTTTCAGTAGAGTGCTATGAATACTAAAAGGCCAAAGGCTCCAGAGTTATTATTTTTTAAGACACTCAGTGTTTATTTTTAATTTTATTTTTAATATATTTTATTGATTTTTTACAGAGAGGAAGGGAGAGAGATAGAGAGTTAGAAACATCGATGAGAGAGAAACATCAATCAGCTGCCTCCTGCACACTCCCTATTGGGGATGTGCCTGCAACCAAGGTACATGCCCTTGACCGGAATCGAACCTGGGACCCTTCAGTCCGCAGGCTGATGCTCTATCTACTGAGCCAAACCGGTTAGGGCTCAGTGTTTATTTTTATTTAATATGTTTTTTATTGATTTCAGAGAGGAAGGGAGAGGGAGAGAGATAGAAACATCATTGATGAGAATCATTGATTGGCTGCCTCCTGCTCGCCCCCCACTGGGGATTGAACCCGCAACCCGGACATGTGTCCCCAACTGGAATTGAACCCGGGACCCTTCAGTCCTCAGGCAAACGCTCTCGCCACTGAGCCAAACCAGCTAGGGCTCCAGAGTTATTAAGAAACACAGATTTAGAGCTTGTCTTTAGAAACTCATGATCTAGTGGAGAGCAACATGCACTTCTTACTTTATTTTTTAAAAATATATTTTTATTGATTTCAGAGAGGAAGGGTGAAGGTGAGGGAAATATAGAAACATCAATGATGAAAGAGAACCATTGATCCTGCACAGCCCCTACTGGAGATTGAGCCTGCATATGCCCTGACTGGGAATTGAACCGTGACATCCTGGTTCAAAGGTGGCTGCTCAAGCACTGAGTCACATAGGCTGGGCCGCATTACTTACTTTAATATATGCTAAGTGCTATCATATATCTGAAATTTAGGGGGACAAAGCAAGTAGCAGATATGCCTTTCTGATTCAATAACATTTGAACAAGTCTGACAAAGAGTGGCATTCCAGGCAGAGCTAGCACTAGGTACAAAAACATGAGCACATGGCTGAGCATTGACCCATGAACCACGAAGTCACAGTTCAATTCCAACGGTTGTGGGCTTGATCCCCAGTAGGGGGCATGAAGGAGGCAGCTGATCGATGATTCCCTCTCATTGATGTTTCTCTCTCTTTCTCCCTCTCTCTAAAATCAATAAAAAAGTATATGTTTTAAAAGGTTATATATCACACACCCCTAAAGGAGTGAGTTCTCTAAAAGTCAAAGCACTCTGGCCAGTGTTGTTCAGTGGTTGAGCGTTGACCTGTGAGCTAGTAGGTCACAGTTCAATTCCCAGTCAGGGCACATGCCTGGGTTGTGGGCTCAATTCCTGGTAGGTGCACTGCAGGAGGCAGCCGATCAATGATTTTCTCTCATCACTGATGTTTCTATCTCTCTCTCCCTCTGAAATCAATAAAAATAAATTTAAAAAATAAAAGTCAAAGTAAAATTTTAAAAAAAATCTAATTTACTCTTTGTAAGGTACATATTAGAATTCTGGAGGGGCAAGATTTTCTCTGATGTTGTCTGTTCTTAATTTGGTTAGTTGAGTAACTATCTTTACCAAATTTGAAAATTTATATGCTTAGATGGTTTAGAGCAATGATGGCGAACCTATGACACGTGTGTCAGAGGTGACACGCGAACTCATTTTTTTGGTTGATTTTTCTTTGTTAAATGGCATTTAAATATATAAAATAAATATCAAAAATATAAATCTTTGTTTTACTATGGTTGCAAATATCAAAAAACTTCTATATGTGACACGGCACCAGAGTTAAGTTAGGGTTTTTCAAAATGCTGACACGCCGAGCTCAAAAGGTTCGCCATCGCCGAAACCGGTTTGGCTCAGTGGATAGAGCGTCGGCCTGTGTGGACTGAGAGGTCCCGGGTTCGATTCCGGTCAAGGGCATGTGCCTGGGTTGTGGGCACATCCCCAGTGGGAGATGTGCAGGAGGCAGCTGATCGATGTTTCTCTCTCATCGATGTTTCTGGCTCTCTATCTCTCTCCCTTCCTCTCTGTAAAAGATCAATAAAATATATTTAAAAAAAAAAAAAAAAAAAAGGTTCGCCATCACTGGTTTAGAGTTTAAGGGAAAGGAGACAAAGATCATAAGTGTTCCTGCAGAAATGTATGTTTAATATATTCCCTAAACTAAACACACACACTTCTGAATATGTTGTCACCTTAAAGAAATAGGATAAAATGTGTTATCTACTAAGCTATCTTCAGGATGATTTTGGGATGGGAACCTGTTTGGTATATAACCCGTTAATATCTATTTCTGCATTTCTTAATTGGGTAACTGGAATATATATGCCTTTCTGCTAAAGTATTTACAGAAGCCTGAACTGCTAATTCTTTTTTAAAGTTAATTGGGGTGACTGGTTAAGAACATTATATGAGTTTCAGGCGTGCGATTCTGTAACATACCATCTGCGTACTGCATTGTGTGCTTACCACCCAAGCCTAGTCTCCTTCCGTGACCATTTATTTGACTCTCCTCATTCTTCCCCACCCTCCTCCTCTTCTGGTAACCACCAGATTGCTGCCTGTGTCTATGAATTGTTTGCTTACTGCTTTCTGTTTTATATCCCACATATGAGTGAACTCATGTGGTTCTTGTTCTTTTCCATCTGACTTAATCTGCTTAGTATACTTTCAAGATCCATTCATGTTGTTGCAAATGGTAGTATTTCATCCTTTCTTATAGCTGAGTAGTACTCCATTGTATATATGTACCATATCTTTATCCAATCATCCATCAAAGGATACTTAGGTTGTTTCCATTTTTTGGCTACCATGAATAATGCTGCACCAAACAGAGGGAAATATATACCTTTACAAATAAATGTTTCCAAAATTTTCAGGTTGATGCCCCAAAGAGGGACTGCTAAATCATGTGGTCTATTCTTATTTTCTTGAGGAACCTTCACACTGTTTTCCATAGTGGCTGTACGAGTTTACTTTCCCACTAGGAGTATATGAGGGTTCCATTTTCTCCACATCCTCTCTAACACTTGTTATTTCTTGTCTTATTGTAACAGCAATTCTAACAAGTATGAGATGGTATCTCGTAGTTTTGATTTGCATTTCCCTTATAGCCAGTGAAGTTGAGCATCTTTAATGTTTTTATTGATTTCAGAAAGAGAAAGGGAGAGAGACAGAAACATCAATGATGAGGGAGAATCATTGATTGGCTGCCTCCTGCATGCCCCCTATTGGGGATTGAGCCCATAATCAGGGCATGTGCCCTGACTGGGAATTGAACCATGACCTCCTGGCTTATGGGTCGATGCTCAATCTCGGAGCCACACCAGTCAGGCAGATTGAGCAGATTTTATAAATTTGTTGGTTTTTGTAGTGAACTGCTTATTTTGAAACCCAACTGCCATGGAGTAAAGATTTGTGTCCCCACAAATTCATGTTGAAGTCTTAACCCCCAATGCAATACTATTAGGAGGTAGAGCCTTTGGAGATAATTAGTGTTAGATTATATAATGAGGGTGGGGCCCTCATGATGGAAGGAGATAGATCTCTTTCTCTCTCTTTCTGTCTCTACCATCTTCTCTATGTGAGGATATAGTAAGAAGATGACTGTTTGTGAACCAGTAGAGGGCCTTCATCGGGAACCTGACCATGTGGCCCCCTGATCTTAGACTTCCCAGACTCCAGAACTATGAGAAATGTAACTGTGAGAAATGTCTGTTACTTTCGTCACCCAGCAATGGTATCTTGTTACAGCAGCCTGAGCAGACTAAGACACCAGCAGAGGAGTAACTGAAGAGATCACCCAGTAGGACGTTTTAGAAAAAACTGCAGCAACAGTAGTTATTTTTCAAGTGACTTGGATTCCTGTCAGTCAGCTCTGGCCTTGAAACAGAGGAAACACTTTCCTCAAGATAACGAACGGTCAAATGCACAAATGACTGAGCCATTTTGTTAGGTTCTCTCTTTCCGGATTCTTGGTCCATGACTCAGACTCTCGTCTCCAAAGCAGCCTTCTGGAATCTCCAGTTCCACGGCTTCAAATGCCACCTAATTCTGAATACTCCCAAACATGCAGCTCCAGTTAAGACCTCTTGCCTGAGCTCCTCAGTGCTATACAACACAGGGTTAAGACTCTGGCTCCCCTGAATCCTGGCTCTGTGATTAACATTGTGACTCAGTTGCCTGAAGGGTGCACAATAAGAACAGAATCCACCTCATAGGGTTCTGAAGACTGAATGAGTTAGCACAGGGAAGGCACTTTATTGTTGTTGTTTTTTAGCTAATGATAACATGCCTGGGGCAGGGAAGGGAAGAGGAAAGGGAAAGGCATGAGCTCCTGGGAGGAGAGCCATGAAAGGCACTTTAAATAGTGTCTGACACACAGTAAGAGCTCAATCAATGCCATTTACTTGCCATCACCTCTCTACCCTCCTCCCATACCACTCACTTCTTTCTTGATAATGCTTCTTTGTTCTCTGAACACACCAAGTACTAATTAAACCAGCTGTTCCCTTTGCCTAGAGCTCTCCTGTTCTTCACATGGTCAGCTCAGTCTTAGCTCATATTTCAATTCCTCAAAGAGTTCACTGACCACTCATTCGAAAATTATGACAGCCCCCTAACACTTTCTAATCTCACCTTATTCATTTCCTTCACAGAACTTGCCATGCTCTTAATCTTGTTTATTCATTTGTCTTTTTCCATAGTCTGTCTCCCATATTAGATCATAAGCTCTATGAAAGCAAAAACCTAATCTGATTTATGCATCATTATATCCTGGGCCTAAAATAGTGCTTTGCACATAGTAATTACTCATACATTTGCTTAATGAAGACCAAACTAATGATCTCAGTCAAACCTTTACCTTTTAATCACTGTTTATTCTTCTTTTAAATAAAATATACATAAAGCCGAAACCAGTTTGGCTCAGTGGATAGAGCATCGGCCTGCGGACTGAAAGGTCCCAGGTTCGATTCCGGTCAAGGGCATGTACCTGGGTTGCGGGCACATCCCCAGTAGGAGATGTGCAGGAGGCAGCTGATCGATGTTTCTCTCTCATCGATGTTTCTAACTCTCTATCTCTCTCCCTTCCTCTCTGTAAAAAATCAATAAAACATATTTAAAAAAATATACATAAAATTTACCATTTTGACTCTTTGTAAGATTAGTTAAGTATTTTCACATTTTGGTATAACCATCACCATGATCCATCTCTAGAACTTTTTCAGTTCTCCCAACTGCAACTCTAACTCATTAAACATTAACTTCCATCTCCCCCCATTCCCAGCCCCTGACAACTTTCTCTCTATGGAGTTGACTACTCTAGGAACCTCATATAAGAGTATTCAAACAATATTTATCCTTTAGTGTCTGGCTTATTTTAATTTTTAATTATTTAATTTGAGAGGAAGGGGCAGAGAGAGACTGATTTGTTGTTCCACTTATTTATGCATTCATTAGTTGATTCTTTTTTTTTTTTTAATATATTTTATTTGTTTTCTACAGAGAGGAAGGGAGAGGGATAGAGAGCCAGAAACATCGATGAGAGAAACATCGATCAGCTACCTCCTGCACACTCCCCACTGGGGATGTGCGCGCAACCAAGGTACGCACCCTCGACCGGAATCGAACCTGGGACCTTTGACTCTGCAGGCTGATGCTCTATCCACTGAGCCAAACCGGTTAGGGCTCATTAGTTGATTCTTATATGTGCCCTGACCAGGGAACCCACAACCTTGGCATATCGGGATGATGCTCTAACCAACTGAGCTACCCAGACAGGCCCATGCCCTTTTTTCCTTCAACAGGAAATTACTACTTTTTCTGAGACAGTCCGATCCATACATGAGTATGTCTCTTTTAAAAATTCTTCCTTCTGTTGAACTGAACTATATCCATGTCCTCATTGCATAAATTCTTCTCCACACCATAAACTTTCATATAGTTGAAGAAAAATCTCTAACCCAGTCTTTCCTTCTTCTGACTTTATGCCCACTTCTTTCAAAATCTTTTTATGGGGGGAAAAGGGGAATTTAGTGAGCACAGAGTTTCAGCTTTGCAAAATAAAAAGTTCTGGAGATATGTTTCACAATAATGTGAGTATATTTAACATTACTAAACTGGACACTTAAAAATATTTAAGATGGTAAATTTTGTTATGTGTTTTTTACCACAATAAAAGGACTCTTCCTTATGATAATGATTCATGTGGTTGTCAGTGCCTTCAAACTTCTAGTTGCTTTCTATATATACTAGAGCCCCGGTGCACTAAATTTGTGCATTGGGCAGGGGGTGGGGTGACTCTCAGCACAGCCTGCACCCTCTCCAATCTTGGACATCCCTCTCACAATCCAGGACTACTGGCTCCTAACCACTCACCTGCCTGCCTGCCTGATTGCCCCTAACCACTCTGCTGTCTGCCTGGTCGCACCTAACTGCCTTCTCCTGCCAACTTGGTCACCCCTAACTTCTCACCCCTGCTGGCCTGGTTGCTACTAACTGCCTCTGCCTTGGCCCCCACCACCATGGCTTTGTACAGAAGAATGTCTGGTCTAATTAGCATATTACCCTTTTATTAGTATAGATGCTCTAGTACAACCCCTTTGGCGGTCGAATGACCCTTTCACAGGGGTTGCCTAAGACCATCCTGCATATCAGATATTTACATTAAAATTCATAACAGGCCGAAACCGGTTTGGCTCAGTGGATAGAGCGTCGGCCTGCAGACTGAAAGGTCCCGGGTTCGATTCCGGTCAAGGGCATGTACCTGGGTTGCGGGCACAACCCCAGTAGGAGATGTGCAGGAGGCAGCTAATCGATGTTTCTCTCTCATCGATATTTCTAACTCTCTATCTCTCTCCCTTCCTCTCTGTAAAAAATCAATAAAATATATTAAAAAAAAATTCATAACAGTAGCAACATTACAGTTATGAAGTAGCAACGAAAATAATTTTATGGTTGGGTCACAACATGAGGAACTGTATTTAAAGGGCCAGAAGGTTGAGAACCACTGCTCTAGTATATCTCCAGAATCCAAACTAAAATATGGTTCCCAAGATGTGTTCTCTTTAGTACAGAGTGGGATTACCACTAGTCTCATTATGATACATTTCTCTACTCAAAGCCTAATATTATATTACTCTGATGGTGGTGGTTGGAGGTTTGGAGGGGCGGGGGGTAGGGATGCTGCAGGCCAGACAGTTGCAGTGCATGGTGGCTTCATTTAGTCTCAGACAGTATTTAGTCTTGAAAGAAGCAATTAAAATTCACCAATACAGTATCCAGTAAATTTGATCATAAATCATTAGAGTTCTATTTTCTTCTATATCTAGTTTTGTTTATATTTAAATGTTGTGCTCTTCATTAAGGTACATGACCTTATGTACAGAAGAACAGTATTTCATTATTTTGGTTAAAAAAATTTCCCTACCCTATATAACAATACTTATTTCAGTGCTTCTTAAACCCTTTTCCTGAATAAAGGAGTGAACTCATACTCCTATCCTATAGACAGGGAGACCAGGGTATGGGCCAAGGGCCACAAATAAAAAGTTTAAGTCTTACACACCATTTAAAAAATATATGTACATTTGGCATGATAGTCTATACTTCATCTATATTTGTTTCAATATTAAAAAGTCTTTTCACAGACCTCTCTGTATACCACTGTGCATCCTTGAAGAGAAGCTTGAATTCAATCAATTCAATACAATTTCAATCCCAACTGTGACTGTGTTAAATGAAAAGAGAAATTACATTTTAATTTCTTAGAGAAGTTTTGTAAGAGATTGGGCAATATTATACATGAACCAACAAGGACAGAGGGAAATCTAACAAACATCCAAGGAAAGGAGGCAAAAGGCATGGGGACAAAATTTAATCTTGCACAAACCCGGCTGTCTGCTCCCACTTGAGTCATATCTAATACCTATGGAATTCTAAGATGAGCTGAGGATTGTCATTCCTTACAGGTGGGCCTGGGTCTTTTTCCCATCCCAGCACTAACCAGGCCTGACACTGCTTAGCGTCCAAGATCAGAGATCAGGTGCATTCAGGGTGGTATGGCCGTAGACGTGGCTAAATCTTTTTCACTGTTGTCACCCTAGCACTTACTACTGTTCCTGGTACACAATAGGTATTCTATGATTTATAAGTAATATTAGTAGCTAACTCATTGCCAGGCACTATTTGAAGTACTTGACATATGCTAACTCACTTAATCCTCACAAACATCCCTAGGAGAAATCCTTTAATATTCCTCTTTACAAAAGAGGAAACCGAGGCCCAAAGAGTTGAATAACTTGCTCAAAGTCACATGGTCAAAAAATGGCAGAGCTGGGATTCAAACCCAGCCAGTTTAGTTCCAGGGTCTGAGCTCTTAATCACTATACTCTTATGTTTGTTAAATAAACGAATGAGTAAATAATTTGGAAGAAATGAAAAGCAAATGTTTTAAACCAGAAGACTTTAGCTCCTTACAGTGTAGTTTGTTGCTTCGGCTGTTGAGTGGTTCTGGTCCATTCACATCTTTACTCTTTTCATTATCCTCAATGGGTCGGAAATGAGCCAAAGTTCTCATGAATCCACGAAAGTTTACCTGGTCCTCTCTGATTGGGAAATATAACAAACAGAACACCATGTCAATCAGGGTGATAATTTCTTATGAATTCAATTTATTAGCAACAGCTTAAGCTAAAGTGGCAAGAAATTCCATCCAACGAGGTCTCTTTCCACATGCACAGTACTAGTACTTTAGTGTTCATATAATATCTTCATTTAAGTCTCACCTTAACTTTGTGAGGTGGGCATTGATGTTTCTATCTCTCACTCCCTCATCCTTCCTCTCTGAAATAATAATAATAATAATAATAATAATAATAATATATATTTTAAAAATATATCTTATTGATTTTTTTACAGAGAGGAAGGGAGAGGAATAGAGAGTAAGAAACATCGATGAGAGAGAAACATTGATCAGCTGCCTCCTGCACCCCCCCTACTGGGGATGTGTCCGCAACCAAGGTACACGCCCTTGACTGGAATCGATCCTGGGACCCCTCAGTCTGCAGGCCAACGCTATATCCACTGAGCCAAACCAGTTAGGGCAAAATATATATATTTAAAAACAAAATCACTGCTTTGGAATCTGCAGCAAGCAGCAAGGTGGTCATTTCAACGGAATGACTTCCAACCACCTCCTGTGTCTCCTCTGTAGTCACATATACCTAGTGATATTTTAAGGTTAAGGCATACCATGAAAAAACTTTTTTTAAAAAATATTTTTTTAAAAGGTGTTTTTATTGATTTCAGAGAGGAAGAAAGAGGGAGAGAGAGAGAAACATCAATGATGAGAGAGAATCATAGATTGGCTGCCTTCTGCACACCCCCTACTGGGAATCAAGCCCGCAACCCAGGCATGTGACCTTGACTGGAATGGAACCTGGAACCGCCTTCAGTCTGCAGGCCCACGCTCTATCCACTGAGCCAAACCAGTTAGGGCTGGAAAAGCTATTTTAAAAATAAATGTTACTTAGTTATAAAAGCAATAAATACATTTTTGGAAATTTGGGGGGGGGGGAGGGGAGTAGAAAAAAAAACAAAACAGTCCTAGCTCTACCAATCAATTACAACCATCATTAATAAATTTTCTTCCAGTAATTTTTCTATGCTGTTAGGATAATTGTGAACACACTGCACAAGTGATTATTTTTTCCACTGATTTTTAAAGCATGAAAGGGAGGGAGGCAGGTGGAAAGGGAGGCTGGGAGAGAGTGAGAGAGAGGGAGAGAGAGGGAGAGAGAGGGAGAGAGAGGGGGAGAGAGAGGGAGAGAGAGAGAGAGAGAGAGAGAGAGAGAGAGAAACATCGATGTGAGACACATTGATTAGTTGCCTCTCATTGTGCCCCAACCAGTGTCAAGGATCAAACCTACAACCCAGGCACAAGCCTTTGGACCGGAATCCAACCTGTGAGCCTTCAATGCCTGGGCCGATGCTCTTAACCACTGAACTACATAGGGCAGGGCTATTTATTTACTTTCTTTTATTTTTCAATTACAGTTTACATTCAATATTCTTTTGAATTAGTTTGAGGTGTACTGCATAGTGGTTAGACAATCATATACTTTACAAAGTGTCCCCCCGGATATCTCCAGTAACCAGCTGGCACCATACACACAGTGGAGCAAAAGTAGGTTTACAGTTGCTTGTATAGAAAATATAACAATTAATAAACAATAAACTCCGTTTCACTTACAATATAAACTTATTTTTGCCTCACCCTGTAATTATTACAATATTATTGACTTTATTCCCTATGCTATACTTTACATCTCCATGACTATTTTATAACTACCATTTTGTAGTTCTTAATACCTTCACCTTTGTCACACAGTCCTCCAACCCCCACCCCCCGTCAACTATCAGTCTGTTCTTTGTATGTATGAGTCTGTTTCTATTGTATTTTGCTCTTTAAAACTTTTAAGCATGTCTCCAATGAATCTTCTACAATAACAAAAGGGTAATATGCTAATTAGACTGGATGTCTTCCAGACGTCCGTCCTTCGTCCTTCCTGACGAAGCCGGGGCTGTGGGTGGCCCGGGGGAAGCCAGCCCGGGTCCTGGGTGCCTGCTGGTGGCTGAAGGAGAAAAGCCTGGATCCCGGGTGCCAGAGGGAAGCCGGAGTTGGCAGCTGGGGGAAGGAAGGCCTACTCTTGCACAAATTTTCGTGCATTGGGCCTCTAGTATAAATATAAAAGCATAATTGTGTGTCTGTATCATGATTCTATTATTCCCTCATAATTGGATAGATCACCCTTACCTCCTCATTTTTCATCATACAATGTTTTGAAAGACCTTTTTGTATAAAAAGCTTTTTTTTGGTAATCAGAGAAAAACATTTTTATTGTACTGCAGGCCACTCAATAATCCTTTAAGAAATAATTCTAAAATTTGAATAAATGAAGAATGTTCTTTAATATTAAAAAAGAATGTCCCATGTGACATAGTTATTTGCTTAGGGCAGTACTGGAAAGAACAGTTGCCGGTTCCTAAGAATAAATGCCAGTCTTTGTATGTCTCATTGGTCAGATGAAGCATGGAAGGTCTTTATAGACATACAGATCAGAGACCTGCTAAAGGTACAACCTTCTAAACCACCAACTGGTTTCCTTAAACCAGCGGTCGCCAACCTTTTGGACCTCAAGGACCACCAGTGGTCCACAGACCACCGGTTGGCAACCACTGTTCTAAAGAATAACCTTTAGTTCTTAAAAGTAGCTATACTACTAATGGAGCAGTATCTTGAAAAAATTTAAGATCTGCCCTAACTGGTTTGGCTCAGTGGATAGAGCATCAGCATGCAAACTGAAGGGTCCCAGGTTTGATTCCAGTCAAGGGCACATGCTGGGGTTGCTGGCTTGACCCCCAGTGGGGGGCTTGCAGGAGGCAACCAATCAATGATTCTCTCTCATTGATGTTTCTCTCTCTCTCCCTCCCTCTTCCTTCCTCTCTAAAATCAATAAAAAATATATTTTAAAAAAGTAAGATCTGAGGAATCAAGTAATATGAAATAAGATATGAGTTATATGCCAGAACAAACAGGTTAGTAAGTACATATTTTATTGCCATAATGTCTCTGAGTTAAAAGTAACTAAATACCACCCTAGCCCGTTTGGCTCAGTGGATAGTGTCGGCTCATAGACTGAAGGTAATTGGGTTCGATTCTGGTCAAGGGTACCTTCCTTGGTTGCAGGCTCGATCCCTGGCCCTGGTTGGGGGGGCATGCAGGAGGCAACCAATCGATGTGTCTCTCTCTGTCTTCTCCCCATCCCTTCCACTCGCTCTAAAAATCAATGGAAAAATATCCTCAGGTGAGGATTAATAACAACAATAAAAAATTGACTATATACCAATGTTCCACTTTCAAATAGAAACACTGATCTGCTGCCTCCTGTATGGCCCCCTCTGGGGATGAAACCCGTTACAACCCTGGTATGTACCCTAACTGGGAATCAAACTCCCGGTGCATGCATTGGATGACATTCAACCAACTGAGCCACACCGATGGGGCAAATCTCATTCTTTTAATATGTTTTTTTAATTGATTTTTCTTGAGAGAGGAAAGAAGGAGAAACATCCATCGAATGACTCCCACACATACCCTTGACCAGGGACTGAACCTGCAACCCAGACATGTGCCCTGACCAATTGACCTGGCGACCTTTCAGTGCACGGGATGACGCTCAACCAACAGAGCCACACCAGCCAGAGCTCAAATCACATTGTTTAAAAAAAAGATTCCAGCCCTGGCTAGTGTGGCTCAGTTGGTTGGAGCATCATCCTGTATACTGAAAGGTTGTGGATTCGATTCCCAGTCAGGGCACATACCTGGGTTGCATGTTCGATCCCCGGGCACGTAATAGGAGGCAACCGATTGATGTCTCTCTTGCATCAATGTTTCTCTCTCTCTCCCATAACTTCCCCTCTCGCTAAAAATCAATAAAACATGTCCTCAAGTGAGAATTAAAAAAAAAAATCCACTTGCATAAGACTAGACAAAAACATACCTTGTAAGCTAGATATTTATATCTTACTAGAAAGAGCAAGAAGCAGAGGTGCAGCTTGCTAAGAGCCCAGCAGTGCATCCCAGTGTGGGCCTCAGCTTCCTCATGTACATCTGCCTACTGTCCTTAGCAGCAGATCCCTGGGTAGGATGGTGGACGATACTGCAGTCACAACAAAGGTGGTTTGGCCTTACAAAACACTTTCCACAAGCTGCTGCTTCAAATAATCAAGGGTGCCTGAGGAACTTTGAAAAAAAGTTGGCAAAATGACTCTATAGAGTTTACTTTTCTCTGCAAAAGATCTGAAACATAGCTGTGAAAGGTCTCTCTGGAGAAGTTCAATGTTCTGCAAGAGCTAAAAGAAGAAGTAGAAAAACCACACCTAAAACAAACAGGGCAGTTCAGGGAGAGAAATGGGGGAAAATGAGGAAGGGTAGCAGATTACTCATGGTCAACATGAATCTGAAAGAGCAGGTCTCAGTCTTCATACTCCTGCCTTCATATAAATTGGCTGCTAGTGTTCCTCTGACTATCACTCAGATTTACCGAGTATCCAAATTCTCAACCTGCAAATTCCTTTGCTCTCAATTCAGAGTTCTAAAATTTCTCCAGGCATTTTATGTGATAGTGTTCTCACTGATACTTAGTCTCATTATTAAGAACTCGCAACCACATAACTTCTTAAAGTCCTTTGGGTCATACAGACAAGCCACAAGGAACCAGGAAGAGATTGTTTGCGATTACTTAAAACAAGATTATATGACTAACTTTATTCATGAAAAGGTACCTGATCAAATCAATAAATATTGACTCAGTACTTTGAAGGCAGTGTATTAGGTAGTGGAGCATATCAACAGCCTAGTTTTATATTAGACAAACTTTATATTTGAGAAAGTAAGTGCGTATGAGGTGGGGACAACTGTATTCTTAGTCAATGTTGTAAAAAAAATACTAACAAAACAAAATAAAACCCACAAAAAGAAACAAAGGCTGTGCAAATATTCCAAATTAAAGAAGGCTAAAGATACATGACAGCTGACCCACACTGCATTCTGTTATTAAAGGGGGCAAAAGTGCTATAAAGGAGATTATTGGATGAACTGATAAAATTGGAATATAAATAATATATTAAAACTAGAGGCCCGGTGTACGAAATTCATGCATAGGAGGTGGGTCCCCTCAGCCTGGCGTGCACCGTCTCGCAATCTAGGACCCCTTGGGGGATGTCTAACTGCCGGTTTAGGCCCGAACCCACAGTGGGATTGGGCCTAAACCGGCAGTTGGACATCCCTCTCACAATCCAGGATGGCTGGCTCCTAAGCACTCACCTGCTTGCCTGCCTGATCGCCCTAACCACTTGCCTGCCTGCCTGATCGCCCCTAACCACTCTGCCTAACTGATCACCCCTAACCACTCTACCTGCCTGCCTGTCTGATTGCCCCTAACTGCCTCTGCCTTGGTTCCTACCCTGGTGGCTTCATCCGGAATGACGTCTGGAAGGTCGTTTGGCTGTCTGGTCTAATTAGCATATTACACTTCTATTATTATAGATAAAATAGATAATGGGAGGAATGAGCAATGGTAATAAGATGAATAAGTTCTGGGTTGTAATGTACAGTATGGTGACTATAGTTAACAATACTATATGTTTTATATTATGTGTGTTTTTTAAAAATATATTTTTATTGATTTCAGAGAGGAAGGGAGAGGGAGAGAGAGAGATAGAAACATTAATAATGAGAGAGAATCATTGATTGGCTGCCTCCTGCACGTACCCCACTGGGGATCAAGCCAACAACCCGGGCATGTTCCCTGACCGGGAATCGAACCATGACCTCCTGGTTCATAGGTCAGCACTCAACCACTGAACCATGCCAGCCGGACTGTACTATATATTTGAAAGTTGCTAAGAGAGTATATTATAAAAGTTCTTACCACATACAAAAAAGTTAACTATGTGAGGTGATGAATATGTTAACTAATGTCATTGTGGTAATCATTTTGCAATAAAATCTATAAAATCACTGTTGTATATCTTAAACTTACACAATGTTATATGTCAATCATATCTTCAATAAAGCTGGAAAACAAAGAATAAATTACCTAATATTTTATATGATTATAGCATTTGGTAGGTGCTGTAAGTGTAAATTACACAATGAATTTCAAAAACGTATTTTAACACATTGTATGCGGGAGACGAATTTTATAGACGCGGGATACGTTTTTTTATAGACTAGCGGTAGAATGCGGGTAACGTATAAATACGTAAACTAAAGTTATCGTAATTTTACTGAACGTTGCCATTTGCGCAAAAAATTAGCAAAAATGGCCCGCGCCACCTGTTAGCGTGCAATAAAAACTACCAGCAATGTGTTAAAAAAGAATGTTGATATATTAATAATTTTAAAATACTAATTACATGTTGAATGATACTCTGAATATATTAGATTAAATAAAATATATATTGCTGAAGTTCATTTAACTTGTTAATTTTTACTTTTAAATGTGGCTACTAGAAAATGCATAATTATGTCTGTGTCTTGATTATATTTTTATTGGTTTGGACTGAAAGACAGAAAGTACATGCAAATGAAGCAACATGTTAACAACATAATAATAGATGTGTCTGGGTAAAAGATATACAGGTGTGCTTTGCACTATTTTCAATTTTTGCAACTTTTCTGTATATTTGAAATAATTTCCAAATAAAGTTTTTAAAGAGTTTAGTTTTATATCAAAGATAAACAGGGATTAGCCCTGGCAGGGTGGCTCAGCTGGTTGGAGTGTTGTCCTGTATACTAAAAAGGTTGGAGGTTTGATTCCAAGTCAGAGCACATACATAGGTTTCTGGTTTGATCCTTGGTTGTGGCATGTATGGGAGGCAACTGGCCAATGTTTCTCTCATATCGATGTTTCTCTCTCTTCCCTTTCATCTCTCTCTAAAAATCAATAAAAAAACATCCTCAGGTGAGGATTTAAAAAAATAATATAAAAAATAGATAAACAGGGATTAAAAACAGAATTTTAAAGACGGGCTTATATACCTGTTTAAAGTTTAAAAAGGGAGGAGGGTAGAAGAAAAGGCATATTTTAGATATGACCACGTTAGGGATGTTTAATATAATCAGGAGGATTGTGGTCTGAGATGACCCAACCAACATCATTATTCCAGATCAACCTCAGAAAGGAAGCCAAGCCGAAACCGGTTTGGCTCAGTGGATAGAGCGTCGGCCTGCGGACTCAAGGGTCCCGGGTTCGATTCCGGTCAAGGGCATGTACCTGGGTTGCGGGCACATCCCCAGTGGGAGATGTGCAGGAGGCAGCTGATCGATGTTTCTCTCTCATCGATGTTTCTAACTCTCTATCTCTCTCCCTTCCTCTCTGTAAAAAATCAATAAAATATATTTAAAAAAAAAAAAAAAAAAAGGAGTTTGCAAATTTAAAAAAAAAAAAAAAAAAAAAAAGAAAGGAAGCCAAATAACTGCAGAAACTCACCCCTCTGGAAAGAAGGCATTGATGATCCGGTCCCCCAATGGGTTGATGGCAAGTTCTGGAATCCGCTGGAAATCTTCCCGGCTGCCAAGAGAATCACCTTGAGTTAGAGACCATTGGCCCTTAGCATGAACTCCTAGCAAGGATATTACCTTCTGGAATTTACTTCTGTGGCAAATTATACTAAATAACTGCAAAGAATAGCACTTTAATGGCTGCCAAGTGTTTCTTGCACCAAGTTAGGAGTGGAAGAAGCCAGATTTAACTTTGCCACATTCCAGTGAATTCAGCACACAGGTTACGTCAATAAACCACCAACAAGCAAATACTCAGTTGTCCCTGTAAATGATTCCTTGAACATTACCATTTTGTACTTAGTTATTAAGTTTGGAGAATGAACAGGAAGATCTACAGCACTATGACATACAAATAACTCTTAGGCAATCCTTAAGTCCAAGGAAAGAATAAAATGTAACAAACTGATTTCCAGGCTTCCTTGCTCTGAGTCTGTTTTTTTCTCCATTATCTTCTACAGACTAGAGTTAGAGGACTATTTAACCTTCAAACATGGCAAGAGTAGTTATCTACTCACAACTTGGAAGTTATGTTGGTGTATTATTAGTTACCTCTCACTGTATACACATTCTGTGCCGCTCTGTTTATATACGTTATCTCATTTCTTAATGCTAACATTTTACCATACCTTCTAGAACTGAGGAAGTTGAGTCAGTGAGATAAAGTAACTTGCCCCATGCTACAAAGCCACTAAGTAGCAGAACCGTGATTTAAATCTAAGTCTGTAAGTTAAAGCACGTCTTTTTCTAAAAGCACATTTATTTCCAATATTAAACTTAAAAAAAAAATATCTTTATTGATTTCAGAGAGGAAGGGAGAGGGAAAGAGAGATAGAAACATCAGTGATGAGGGAGAATCATTGATTGGCTGCCTCCTGCACTCCTCCTCCTGAGGACTGAGCCCGCAACCCAGGTATGTACCCTTGACTGGAATCAAACCTGGGACCCTTCAGTCCGCAGACTGATGCTCTATCCACTAAGCCAAACCAGCCAAGGCTCCAATATTAAACTTTTTGAAAGAAAGGTGTTCTCCCAAAAAATGTTCAATAAGTATTTCAAAAAGAAAACTTGATTGATTTTCTGTGCCAATATAAAGCTATCTACAACATAACTGCGCTATACTTTTCAAAAATACCAACGTCATAAAGGACAGAGAAAGGAATGATTGTTTCAGATCCAAGAAGACTAATGAGCCATGTAATTAAACTCAATGCATGATCCTAGAGTAGAAGAAAAATTGCTATGAAGGACATTATGGAATCATAGGTAAAAATGAAATATGACCATACAGAATATAAAATATTATAAAATGGTACTGCATCAAAATGCTAAATTTCTTGATTTGGGTATGGGAAGGTCCTTGTTATAGGAAATACATGCTGAATTATGTGGCAAATGTTAACTGGTAAATCTGGTCATAAATATATGAAGAAATATAAACTCAACAAATCTGATTCCTGCCTTTAAGATGTTTACTAACAGAAGAGATAAAAGTTACTCTTTCACTCTCTTTGTACTAAATGCTAGTGTTTCTGTTTACCCGGGAGCCTTTAATACTGTTCCTCTTGTGGTTTAACATTTACAGTGCTTAATTCAACAAACTCATCGCCAGCACATCTGATGGTGACAAAGGTAGAAATAGGAGACTGAGCACAAAGCTCTGGAACAATAATCTGGATTCTAATCTTCCTTTACCTCTTAGGATAATACTTTTTATAGCAATGAATGAACCAGAAGTCATTCATAATATAACCTGGTGCTTAAGATAGACCTACAGGGTATTGTGCTGAATAAAATAAGTCCGACAGAGAATAAAATAATGCCATATGACTTTACTTATACGTGGAATCTAAAAAACAAAATAAACAAGCAGAACAGAAATAGATCCATAGATACAGAAATCATTTTGACATATAAATTAAGAAGTACAAATTGATAGTTACAGAATAGTCATGGGTTATAAACTATATCATAGGGAATAGAGTCAATAATATTGTGATAACTGTATATGGCATCAGATGAATATTAGATTTATTGGGATAATCACTTTGTAAATTATATAAATGTCTAATCACTGGGTTGTACATCTGAAACTAATATAATATTGTATATCAACTATAACTGAAAATTAAAAAATTATCTTAAAAAACATACACTGATACCATCTCAATTCAAGTTGAAAAAACATGTTTTGAAAAAGCTAAATAAAATTTTAAACTGTAATAAAAATTAAAATTAAAAAAATGGGCAGAGGACTTGAATAGGTATTTCTCCAAATAAAATATATAAACAGAGCACTGCTATGGAAAGAAACTGAAAGATCTACCTGAGCAAAACCTCAACCAAGTGTGGGAGGTTGGCCACCCAGAAACACAATCCTTTTATTTGGGGAAGAGGGTTGCAAATCTGTCCCCTTGCTCCTTGACCACATATCCTAGAGTGAGGCCTATCAACTTAATGGTCCTTCTCAGAGTACAGAAGGGAAAGACCTGTAGAAAAACAAACCACAAACCACAAACAAACCCATAACAGTTTTCTACAGTAATCCAGCCAGGCCTCTTATAAATCTGAATGGACAACCAAGGCTCACCAGACATCTTAGGAAAATTAGTAGCACAAAAGAGTAGAATTAAGATGAATAAGATAACAATTCAGGGAATGAAAGAATTATTAGAATGAAAGATTCTAATAAGTAACCCAATAGACATTTGATAAGTTTTGCAATGGTAAAACAGAAATAGGCTACTGTGAGAGAGCAGAGGGCAGAGAACAAAAAAGATTCTTAGAAATTAAAAATATGATTGTGGACTATAAAAGTTCATAAAAGGACTGAAAAATAAATTCAAGGTATCTTTCAGGAAGCAAAGGAAAAAAACAACCAGAAAACTGAGTCATGGTAGTCCAATAAAGAGAAATGCCATAAAGATTAATTTAATAATTAAAAAAAGGGGAGAAATGGATATCCTCAAAGACACAATAGAAGAAAACTTCCCAGAAAAGACAAAAACTTCTCAGAAAAGGACATATTTTTAGATTGTGAAGGTTCTCCTAATACTGAGCAATGAATAACAGAAAATAACCCATAAAAAGGTGCATCACTGTGAAATTTCAGAACATCAACAGGAGATATATGAAGCTTGAGAGAAGAAAAAAAAGATTATGTACCAAAAGAATGAGAATTAGATAGGCATCATGGTTCTCATCTGTGATACCACTGTGTACAGAATAAGTGCTTGTCCAGAATGTTGAAATCTGTCCTCTGGATAAAGTCAAACAGAAAATGAACCTCAAAAAGTCCTAGCGTGTAAGCAGATAAATGGCTGTCATTTAGGACACTATCTCTTAAAATTTACAGGTTATCGTTAAGCAATATGTAACAACACAGCCAACTAGCAATTCCCAGTAATAACTTCATTGCAGAGTTTAGCTGGTCTATATTGAAGCCCCTATTGTCAACTGAACCTGTAGGCTTTAATATCCAGGAACATTTTTCATCAAGGTATTATTTTAGAAAAAGTATTATCTGACAAAGACCCGATAATAAATTGTTCAAAGTAGAGGATATCTTAAAAGTAAACTTTTATTGAAGTGTAACATATATATTGAAAAGAGCACAAATCATAAGCATTCAACATGATGAATTTTCATGGTGAAGATTGTAACTGCCACCCAAGTCAAGAAACATTGATATTACCAGTACTCAGATGCTCCCTTTGTCTCTACCTGTTCCCTTCCCCAAAGGGTAATCATTATTTTGACTTCTAAGACCATGGACTAGATCAGCACAGAGGGTATTTAAACAAAGAAACCATCTTTTTTAAAAAAAAACAAACAATTTTTATTGATTTTAGAGAGGAAGGGAGAGATAGAAACATCAATGATGAGAGAATCACTGATCAGCTGCCTCCTGCACACCCCCTACCAGGGACTAAGGCATGTGCCCTTGACCGGAATTGAACCCAGGACCCTTCAGTCCACAGGCTGATGTGCTATCCACTGAGCCAAAACGACTATGACAAGAAAATATCTTTATATTCAGATATTGACTGAGCTCTCATCTTGATCTGCCCTACAAAAGACCAATTGAGGATCCCTTACCGGACTCCACTCCCTTTTCAGAAAGACCAATTCCAATAGCAGTGGTATATTCCACCCAATATAATGGCAGCTGAAGAAAGTAACATTTGTGAGGTTACAGTGTATATTTATATCCCGTGATATACCAATATGAGGTGCTCGGGCCCACACTCTAACCATTGAGCAATACTGTCCAGGGCGACTCAGAACTAATTTGAATCTATATCTTAGTGGTTAAACCTAAATTTATGAGGAAGATGCAATCCCAAGTGAATTATTCAAGTATTGGAGCTAAATGGAAAAAAAGTAGAGATTTCCTGTCCGGTTTATTTTTCAAGTGCAAATTTACATAGTCTCTTCAACAAATGGTGCTGGGCTAGGTGGACATCCACGCACAAAAAAATAATGTTTCACTCTTACCTCACACCATATATACACTATATATATATAAAATACATATAATAAGTCAAAATGAATCAGAGTTAAATATAAGAGCTGAAACTACAAAACTCTTAGAAGACAACAGAGGGATAAATCTTCATGACCTTGGATATCGCAATGGTTTCTTAGATATGACAACAAAAGCACATGCACCAAAAGAAAAATCTGATAAACTGGACTCATCAAAATTTAAAACTTTTGTGCTTCAAAGAGTGAAAAGATAATCCACATAGAGAAAATATTTGCAAATCACATATCTGTAAAGGTTCTAATATCTATAAAAAGAATTCCTGCAACTCAACAACAGAAAGATAAACAATTCAATTAAACAATAGGCAAAGGACATGACTGGAATTTCTCCAAAGAAGATATACAAATGATTAACCAGCACATTAAAAGATGCTCAACGTCATTAGCCACCAGGGAAATACAAATCAAAACCACAATGTTATACCACTCACACAACCGAATGACATAGTAAGCATTGGTGAGATTTGAATCCACATACATTGCTGGTGGAAATGTAAAATGGTACAGCTGCTTGGGAAACAGTTGGGTGGTTCCTCAGTAAATTAGGCATAAAATTGCCATGGACGCGAATTCTACTCCTACAGATATGCCCAAAAGAATTAAAACATACGCCCACACAAAAATGTTCATATTACTACTACTCATAATAGCTAGCCTAAAGGTGTACACAACCCGAATGTCCACCAAGTGATGAATGATGAAACAAAATGTGATATATACATACAATAGAATATTATTCAGCCATACAAAGGAATGAAGTACTGACACATGTTATAATATGAAAGTACTTTGAAAACATCATGCTAATTGAAAGAAGCCAGTTACAAAAGGCCACATACTGTATGATTCCATATCCTATGTAATAAAAGCCTAATATGCTAAGTGTCCAATCATTCGTTCTACCAGTCACTACGATGTGCACTGACCACCAGGGAGCAAGGCGCTCAGGCAGGTGGGTTAGCTTGCTGCTGGGGTCCAGCCTGAGCGAGATGGGCCAGACATGCTCTGGAGCCCTCCCACAGTCCCTCCCTGGCCCCAATCATGCACCAGTGGGGTCCCTTGGCCTGGCCTGTGCCCTCTTGCAATCTGGGACCCCTCAAGGACCCTGAATCCATGCACCAGGCCTCTAGTATTATATAAAATGTCCAGAGAGAGGAAGAAAGTAGATTAGTGGTTGCCAGAGGAATGGGAAGTAGACTGCTTAATAGGTAAGGGGTTTCCATCTGTGATGAAAATGTTCTAGAACTAGATAGTGGTTATGGTTACACAACATTGTGAACATACTTAATGCCACTAGATTGTACACTTTAGAATGGTAAATTTTACATGTATTTTTGCCTCAATTAAGAAAAAGCACTTAGTGTGATCTTTGCACATGGTAGGTATTCCATAGTCATTGATTTAATGACTGTGCAGCATGGTTTTGGTCAATCCCAGCTTCTAGTAAAGGCAGATTTTGCCTTGAACAAACATAGCTCTAGGAATATAGTTGCTAAGCCTTTGGACATATCCTCAGGCAGAAGAGCTATGAGGATATGTACAAAGGCTTAGCAACTATATTCCTTCCCACATGGGATATGCTATATCCCACATCCATACGAGAAGCCTCCCAAAGAAGTACTAAACTGCTTTCTGCCAGCCACCAGAAAGGAAAGCAGCTTCATTCTATACAGTCAATCAAAACAGGAACAACAGGAACAAAAGGTTGTACTGTACTGAGAGTTAGGTTGGGAGGTAGTGGTAAGGAGGTATTTTTTTTCATTTGACTTTGATAAAACAATTACAAATATGAAATGATAAAGCATTACATTACTCTGAGATCATATACTTACTCTAGACCAGTGGCACTTTTGATATTTAGAGCAGAATAATTATTTGTTGTAGGAGGATGTCCTATGCACTGTAGGATGTTTAACAGCATTCCTGGCCTCTACCCACTAGACAAGAGCAGCATTTCTCAGTCATGACAATTAAAAATGTCTCCAGACATTTTGCCACCCAGGGGCAAAATAGCTCTTAGTTGAGAATCACTGCTCCGGACTAAATATTGAACATCTTATGTAATATTAATAAACATAAAATGATGTACCCTAGGATTATGGATTGTATTGGGAAATACAAAACAACCTAACCATCTTGGATTGCTACGGGTCAATCTCATAAAGCTAATATTTTTGGGAAAGGACTGTGGGAAAATTCAAGCAGAGAACTGAAATTCTCAAATGTACATACATTCTTAGGACCAGAACAATGGCCACCCAAACTAAGGGGAGTTGGAGTAAACAGCAAGCACCTAGTGATAAATGTAATGCTGGTGTTCTGCTTATTTAACTCCCTTTTGGATCAATGATGCTCAAAGGCAACTGAAGATATGGTCCCTGCTCTGTATGCTAGATGCCTATCATGTTTGCCCTTGGGATAAAAGCATTTATTCAGACATTGCCAGAAAATAAAGAAAGGAACTGCCTACCTGAGAGTCCCATTCTCGCCTTTGTCCAGGCTGGTGAACCGGCTGTAGAGGCGGGTGATCTGACTGTGGGAAACTAAGGAACACAAAATTAGTCCCAATTGGAGAAGTTGCCCTCCACTCAAACAGCATCCCTGTGGCCCTTTGGAAGCCAGCTGACCGTTTGATCTGAGCTCACCACTGAATGCTTCAAAGTGAGCAAAATGGGAAGATGTCTCAACTCTAACTCATCTCTAGAATGTCAAAGGAGGAAATTTAACAGCTAAAAAAATGAAAGAAATTAGTATGCAAACTAAATCAAGAGCAATCAAAATAGACTCGGGAATGAAGTCTATGCTTAATTAAAACTATGTGTTAAATGTCAGGTAGTTAAGACTTAACACAAAACCAATTTTAGTTGAAAAGGAAATTGTGAAATTTTCCTTTCAGTCCCCTAACTTAGAAGCTATGAAAATGCATACTTTGATTAAAAGCACATACTTATTCATCAGTTTGAGGTTTCAGGCTGGCACTGTTGGGTAGGGAACTTGTAGTGAATTTAAGACTAGGCACTCAAACTGATTTTATTTTTTGTTAATCCTCACCTGAGGATATTTTTCCCATTGATTTTTAGAGAGAGTGGAAGGGAGGGAGAGAGAAACATCGATGTGAGAGAGATTCATTGTCTGGTTGGTTGCCTCCCTCACTCAGATGAAGGCAGGGATCTAACTTGCCCCAGACCAGAAATGGAACCCAAGACCCTTCAGTGCAAAGGCGGATGCTCTAACTGCTATAGGCAGTTAGCCATGAGCAGAGCAAGGACAAGGGGCCAGGTACAGAAGGTCACCAGGATGGAAAGCCCCAGGTGCCTAGCAATGGACAATCAAGTGTAGGATAGGACCTTGTCCCCAGGGTGACTTTTTCTCCCCTAGCATATTGCTGGTCATGAGGTTTGGACCCCCTGACCTTTCCTCCCTAGAGATAACATCTAGGCTTCAGTTGTATTTCAGCTCCAGGCCCAGATAAGCAACAAAACTAGCCACAGCTGACCAAAGAAACAACAGCATTGAATAATTACCCCTGCCCTGGTGCCAGCCAATCAATCAGTGGAGACCACAAACCTGAAAGGACACACCTGGAAAACTGCTGAATACTTTGAGATTTCCTGGGACCTCCCCTAAAATCTCCGCCCTTAAAACTGTTAGGATGGAGGACCCAGTCCAGAGCACTCTTCCTCCAGGGAGCACAACCCTGCTTTTCCCTTCCTTTTCCCTTCCCCCTCCCCAGGCACTTTACCATTAGCTTCCTCATGCCCAAGTTCCAAAGGACCCTTCCTTTACCTCTATAACTTGTTTTCTAAGCCCATTTCTTTAGGAATGACTTCCTCTACCTCTGTAACTTACCAAATAAATGTTCTCTTACAGTTTGGGTCTTGGCTCTGAATTCTTTCCTAACCAGAGCCCCAGTACCAAGGTTGCAGTACCAGGTCCAGTCTGACCCCCACCAATCAGACATATGGTGCCATTCCTACCACCTAAAACATAACCAATAAGCAACATTGGCCAGGGCAAACAGATTTTATCTTTAAAATGTGGTTCACCCCTGCACCAAGCATTAGTGGCTTTACCATTTCCCTCAGTAAAAGAACACCAGTGCCTTGGATCAGCTCTTTTCTGTGATTGCATGACTTCTACTGAGTTCCCAGTACAGGTGTTAGGGGCAGAAATAGAATATTGGGGACTAGCTATAGTTATAAGAAATATTGATCATGCTCTGTTAACCTTAACTTAGCCTAGTTGCTCAAACAAAAAGTCCCGCCCCAGCCCGAACAGCCTACTTCCCCATGCCTATAATAATACCCATTTTGCATACCCATTCTTTTTTTAAAAGTATATTTTTATTAATTTCAGAGAAGGGAGAGGGAGAGAAACATCAATGATGAGAATTATCTATCAGCTGCCTCCTGTATGCCCCACACTGGAGATCAAGCCCACAATCCAAGCATGTGCCCTCACCAGGAATTGAACTATGACCTCCTGGTTCATAGGTAGATTCTCAACCACTGAGCTATGCTGACCAGGGTGCATACCCATTCTTATTCCTTTTGACTATTTCCCCATGTAATCTTTGCCCTGCCCAATCTAAGCAGCTGGCTTGGGGGTGGGGGGTGTCAGAGCAGATTTTCGTGGATGACCTACCTGCTGCTCTCCCATACTGCTGACATTATTGGAATAAACGCTCATATGATACTAGAGTCCCAGTGCACGAATTTATGCATGGATGGGGTCCCTCAGCCTGGCCGGTGATTGGGGCTGATTGGGGCCAGCCAGTCAGGAGTAGAGACTGCAGGAGGTTGGCTGGCCAGGGGGAGGGACCGAGGGAGGTTGGCTGGCCAGAGGGGAGGGACCACAGGAGGCTGGCTGTGGGAGCACACTGACCACCAGGGGGCAGCTCCTGAGTTGAGCATCTACCCCCTGGTGGTCAGTGCACGTCATAGCTACCAGCCAGTTGTCTGGACGCTTAGGCTTTTATATATAGACTAGAGGCCCAGTGCACATTTGTGCACTTGGGGGGGAGGGGAGGGGTCCTTCAGCCTGGCCTGTGCCTTCTCACAGTCTGGGACCCTCAGGGGATGACCACCTGCTGGCTTAGGCCCGCTCCCCGGGGGATTGGGCCTAAGATTGCAATCAGACATCCCTCTGGCAGCCTGGCAGCCCTTGGGGGATGTCCACTTGCCAGCGGGGAGCAGGCCTAAACTGCAGTCGGACATCCTTAGCGCTGCTGAGAAGGCAGGAAAGCTCCCACCACCACCACTGTACTGGCAGCCATCAGCCTGGCTTGTGGCTGAGCAGAGCTCCTCCTATGTGAGAGTGCCCTGACCACCAGAGGGCAGCTCCTGCATTGAGCATCTGCCCCCTGGTGGTCAGTGTGTGTCATAGTGACCAGTCGTTCCCAGTCGTTCTGCTGTTAGGGTCAGTTTGCATATTACCCTTTTACTATATAGGATAGAGGCCTGGTGCACGGGTGGGGGCCGGCTGGTTTGCCCTGAAGGGTGTCCTGGATCAGGGTGGGGTTCCCGCTGGGGTGCCTGGCCAGACTGGATGAGGGGATGATGGCTGTTTGCAGCTGGTCACACCCCCTTCAGGGTGGGGGTCCCCACTGGGGTGCCTGGCCAGTCTGGGTGAGGGGCTTAGGGCCGTTTTCAGGCTGGTGGGCGACTGAAGCTCCCAACTGCTCCTTTTTATTTATTTTTTTAATTCTAGGATTTATTTACCTTCTATGGCTGTCACTGGAACTGAGAGCCAGCTTTAGCTCTGAGGCTCAGCTCCAGCTCTGAGACCTCCGCTGCTGAAAGCAGGTATCTGGGTTTGTTTGGCTTCTATAAGTGAAACACTGTTGCAACTCCAGCTCTGCGGCCGGGCTGGGTGAAAGCAGGTTTCTGGGGTTTGTTTAGCTTATGTAATTGCAACATTGTTTCTTAGAGTGCAGCTCAGAGGCCGGCAGCGGCAGGCGGGGAACCTTGGCTTCCTGCATCACTGGAGCAAGCAAGCCTCCTGTTCGCTTCAGCTGCCTGGCTGCCGGCCGCCATCTTGGTTGGCAGTTAATTTGCATATCGCCCTGATTAGCCAATGGGAAGTGTGTCAGAGGTACGGTTAATTACCATGTTTGTCTATTATTAGATAGGATAACCCTGTCTCTGTTTAATTGGCTCAAGTAGTGACAGGTAGCCCAGACCCATTGGTTGTCCAGTTTTAAAAGAATGGGCTCCAAGAAAACAAATTAGGCAATTTGTAAAATTGGCATGTTATCATCAGCTGACATTTACAAAGAACCTATTTTGCTCCTCATTTGGGAATAACCCAGGCATAAACTGACAAGTAAAATGAGATAATAAAAAAAATGATAAAAAGGAATTTCTAGGAAATAGTCTCCTGGCAGACTGGAGGTAGAAGGGAAAAAAGTTATCAAAAGAGAAAAGACCACAGCCAAAGAGGGTGTGGCAAGTGTGGACTTTGTCCCAGGCTCTTTTCCAGGTTTTAAAGGAGAGGCTGAAAGAGTTCTGATGTTGTCCTCCTCACCCCTGCTCTAGAAACAAAAATTTACTTGCAGTTTTGGGAACAATAGGACAAAAGTAAACAGGGGCACAGCAGGAGAAGCAGGAAGTGAGTGGTCCAAAGTTAGGCTGGGAGGACACACTAGGTGTAGCTGAGAATGCTTCAGCATCAGGTTTCATCCCCAAACTGGGCTCTGTTCTGTTCGCTAAGGAGAGCAGAGGAGGCGGAATTACCTACCCCCAGCCAGGGCAAAGCCAGTGGGATTTCAGGCACTGAGGAAGCATTGTGGACCTTTCTGCCAACCAGGCAGTTGTGAACAGCTCGGTGTAAACAGTACACCCCTGGGAGGAGCAGGTTGACAGAATGATTCCATTCATGGCACCAAAGCTTACCAGTTAGGGGTGCGTGAACAGGGCTGTGGAGTGAACTATGGTAGGCAGTTAGACAGACATGAGCAGAGTGAGGACATTGGGCTAGGTACAAAAGGTCATCAGAGTGGAAGGCTCTCAGTGCCTAGCAAAGGACAAAATATAGGGTGGGACCTTGCCACCAGGGTGACCTTTCCTCCCTAGAGATAACATCTAGGCTTTAGTTGTATTTCAGCTTTAGGGCCTAGAAGAGCAACCAAACCAGCCACAGCTGACCACAGGACCAACATCAGTGAATAATTACCCCTGCCTTGGTGCCAGCCAATCAATCAGTGGAGACCACAAACCTGAAAGGACACACCTGGAAAACTGCTGAATATTCTATTGAGATCTTCTCCTGGGAACTCCGCTAACATTTCCACCCTTAAAACCCTTAGGACAGAGGCACAGAGGACCTAGCACACTACTTTCCCTCCTGGGAACATGCGCAGCCTTTTCCCTTCCCCTTTTCTACCTACCAGGTGCATTACCATTACCTTCCTCACTACCAAGTTCCAAGGGCCCTTCCTTTACCTCTATAACTTGTTTCCTAAGCACATTTCTTCTAGGAATTACTTCTTCTACCGCTGTAATTTACCAAATAAATGTTCTCTTACAGTTTAGGTCTTGGCTCTGAATTCTTTCCTAGCTACAACCCAAGTACCGAGATTGCTGAATACAGGTCCAATTTGACCCCCATGGGTCTAACACCCAGTGCTATTCCAGCCGCCTACAACAGAATTAACGGAGTCCATGCAAGTACTTGGCAAAGTGTCTGGCACATGGTAAGCTCTCCAAGTCATTATCATCATCCTTACATTATGAGCTTGAAGGTACAGTTTTACTACTGCACTAGTTAATCTCCACCTTTCTCCTGACTCTGCCAGCCACAGCCATATTCTTCAGGAGGCTGAGGAGTTTACCTTAGCATTGGCCTCAGGCCTCAAAGGCTGCTCTAAAACTCAAGTTCCTTTTAGTTTAACAAAATTAGTTAATGAATGACTAACTTTCCCAAAAGATTTTTTGAGAAAGCCAAATTTGTTCACAATCTCAACAACACTGTTTTAATTTCTTCATATATCATATAATATCAGTTACTTGTATACTTTACATAGTTCTGATAGCTTTTCATTTATTAATTCATAATTTTTCTATACTGCTTTGGAGTCCTTTTCAATAATTGCATAATATTTAGTCAACTGGATCACTTTTTAGTAGAGTATTATATATTTCAGGTTACTTTTCTTTAACAAGGAAAACATTCAAATTGAAAAGTCTCCATAACTACTTAGTTCCCCAGTCTTCCTTGCCAGAGGCAAACACTATCACCAGTTACTTGTGAATCCTTCCACAAATTCCACATGTGTATACACAAGCAATTATAATGATTCGTACAATTTTTAAATGGGAAACAATGTTATCATCTAATCCAACCCTTTCAACTAATAAATGAACCATCAGTTATCCTTCTAATACAGATCACTATCTGAAAGAACTGGGCACTTGCCCTGGCTGGCATTGCTCAATGGTTAGAGCATAGGCCTGTGCACCAAAGGTCTCAGGTTTGATTGCTGGTCAACGGCAGGGTTGCAGGTTCAATCCTGCCTGCCGCCCCCACCCCTTCCTTTCCCATTGGGTGCATGTGGGAGACAACCAAGAGATGTCTCTCTCACATCAATGTCTCTCTCTCCCTCCCTCCCATTCTATCTAAAATCAATGAAAAATATTCTTGGGTGAGAACTGACAACAACAAAAAAGAACTGGCACTGAAACCTCATAGTATGGTTTTAAAAATGCCCTTAAGTAAGTACCACTATGGCACTTACACCCATATTTCAGACTAAAAGATCAGTTTATGGATTCTAGAATTCATAATTTACCAATATGTTCAAAACAAACATGTAAATAAGTAGCCAGAATCCCACAAAACTGCTATCTTCCAGGACAAACTGGGCTATATGGAAATCAGTGGACAAATATACAACCAAATGTTATTTAATACATATCAGTGAAATATATTGTTACACAGGGCTTTTTCTAAGGAGGAGGAGGAGGAAGAGTAAGAGAACATCAGGATGAGAGGAAGAGGAGGACAGGGGTGGGAAGAGGGAAAAGAAAAAGGAGGAGAAGGAGAAATTAGAAAAAAACAGAGGGGAGGGAAGGAAGGATTTTAAAGCTTTAATTTAGGTGTGAAATCCACCATAACCAAGAATATAAAGCAACCTTCAAGGCATAGTGCTCAGAGCAAGTTCAAGAAGCAGAAAGGTCTTGGAACTACCACAAATGAAGGCAGGACAAGTTTCCAGTAAACTATTCTCACCACGAGGCACTAAACTAGCAGGCAGGACAGGTACCCCAAACTTGCACAAGTCTTGGTAACTCAAAGGAAGTCTCAGGAGTTGCCAAATACTCTCAGAAAAAGCTGTGCACATGGACATGTCTTTAATAAAGCTATATTTTTCTGTGGAGAGTGGCTTCAGTGTTTGGACAGGTTCAAGCCTCGGACTAATGAGAGGGCACAGTCCTCTCATGGCCACGTGCAAGTCCCAGCTTGGAGTGCAAAGCCCTCCCAGCACAATTATAGCCAACAGCTATAGTTGTAAGCTTGAACCTATGGTCCCAACACGTGGTCCGATGTGTCTGAGTGATGTAGGTTTGATAGAGTTCAGGTGCATGTAATTAAGTAGGATTGGAAACCCAAGAGAATGTTGTAAACATCTTGACCACGCCCTTACTTTGCCTCATGGAATCTGGCTATAAAATAAAGACACAGCTTGTAGTCTGTGGCGCTGTCGCTAGCTCTCCATCAGAGAGGACACCGTCCCACCCAGACCCAGCTTTCTTCTCTTGTCTGTCTTTTCTCAATCCTTCACCACCCCCTCAGGCTCACCAAACCTGGCTGAGCTGGCGCGGCACATAAGGCGCCCAATGTGGGGCTGAGTATGCCATGGCCATGACGGCTCCCCACATTTTTCTGCAAAGTGGGCAAATAATTATTTTATATTGTTGAAAGATTACTTAGAAGACCCTGCTAATCTTCCAAACCTTTCTATCATCACTGCCTCGAGCTCAGAGGAGCAAGGCATTTCAAAGAAGTGCCAAACACTAAGGAGGAATTGGCAGAGGGGAAAAATAAAATAAAAACAGAGGAAGAAAAAAATTATTTTTCCCCTGCCTTTATCCTAAATCAGGGGTCCTCAAACTACGGCCCGTGGGCCACATGCAAATACAAATACTGTATTTGTTCCCGTTTTATTGTTTTACTTCAAAATAAGATATGTGCCGTGTGCATAGGAGTTTGTTCATAGTTTTTTTTAAAACTATAGTCCAGCCCTCCAACGGTCGGAGGGACAGTGAACTGGCCCCGTTTAAAAAGTTTGAGGACCCCTGTCCTAAATCTTAATGCAGAAGAGTAGACTGATAACCTAGGTAAAGCATACAACTGCAACCAAAAGTAGCTTTAGATCAGTGGTTCTCAACCTTCCTAATGCCTCAACCCTTTAATACAGTTCCTCATGTTGTGGTAACCCCCAACCATAAAATTATTTTCATTGCTACTTCATAACTGTAATTTTGCTACTGTTATGAATAGTTATGAAAATATCTGATATGCAGGATGTATTTAGGTGACCCCTGTGAAAGGGTTGTTTGACCCCCAAAGGGGTTGAGAACCGCTGCTTTAGATAAAAGACTGAGGTATTGAAGTCTGCACACCTATTTCCCCTGAACATTCCGCACCTCCTGACAAGACAAGAGCTGAACTATTCTCTTGGGGAAGCTAACAAATAAGAGACTTAAAAGACATTAAAAAACACCAAATTACCTTTTTACAATTGGGAAAATTTGAATATGGGTTAAATGGTAGGTAGTATAATAGAATTATTGTCAATTTTCTGAGGTGTGATAATAGTATTGTGATTACTTAGAAAAAAATCCCTATTCATGCAGAAGTATTTAGGGATGAAGAGTTCTGGTATCTAACTTTCAACTGGTTCATCAAAAAATATAAATAGACTAGTGGCCCGGTGCACAAAATTCATGCACATTATAAGGGAATTAATTAGAGGAAATATTTTAACCCTGACTCGACTGACCAGGCACTAGGAGCAGGTCCAACGTCAAGGCTGAGGTCGACACTGCAAACGGGTTCAACATTCAATCCCATAAATTAATTTGGACCAGACTGTTTGAATTCCAAAAATAAAATTGGACCGCAAAGGGTTAATATTGCTATTTGCCCTTTTTCCATAATAGAAGTACCAGAGATTAAAGAAAATTAATAAAATGTATATGAAAATCTTCCTCCTGTTAGAGTCTTGGGCACGCCTCGGGACCCAGAGTCAAGGCCCCGTCCACCCATGTGCACCTTGAAATCAAGTGAGACCCAGACCTGCCTGGCCAAAGGTCCCCCGTCAAGCCCTGCCAGGCGGGGGGTGCAGCCTCAGGTCCCCCGCCCTGACCCAGTGCCACGCAGCCTCAGGTCCCTGCTGATTGCTCGTTACAGCTTGTTATGGGAAACCCACCTTTTCTGTGGGTGCAGCCATCTTGTGATGGCGTGACAGTGAGGGCCAATTTGCTTATTACCTTTTTATTATATAGGATAAAGCAAATATAGCAAAATGTTAACAACTGTTGAATTAAGATGGAAGGTATATAGAATGTTATACTATTTTCTTTATATTTGAAATTTTTCATTATAATAAGTTGGGGGTGGAGAGAAGTACCAAGGTGTACAAATCACTTATTCCAAACCAGCTGCAGGTGCTAAAGTTATACCATCTACATTTCCATTTCTATTAAAGTCAGAAGACAGAAGAGTCTCTGTAGTGACAGAATCTTCAGGGACTATGGCATGACAGGTGAGGACAACGAAGGGGTCTTGCATTAGGAGGTAGTAGCGTCTGCAGCCTGAAGTTGAACTTCCACTTATATTCTAGCCTAAGAAGTCATTCTCAAGCAATTGCCTTTGCCAGGCTTGTGTTCTTTGTTGCAACTAGTTCTATCACTACACCCATCAAACATACACAAACCTCAACTTACTGCCTAAACCCATTCAACACTTTCCCCATACCAATGACACATCAGAAGTTAGGGACTAAAAAGAAATGAGCCCTAACTGGTTTGGCTCAGTGGATAGAGCATCGGTCCTGCAGACTGAAGGGTCCCAGGTTCGATTCTGGTCAAGGGCAGGACCTTGGAGGCAACCAATGTGTCTCTCTCACATTGATGTTTATGTTTCTCTCTCTCTCTCTCTCTCTCTCTCTCTCTCTCTCTCTCTCCCCCCCCACCCCCCACTCTCTCTCTAAAAATCAATGGAAAAATATCCTTGGGTGAGGATTGACACACAAAAATAAAGATTCCAATCTATTCATTACCACTCAGTTGGCATAGATTAATTCTCACAGATTAAATGGCTATTTTTTCTTGAGGATGTATGTATTGTGATATTTACTCATGCTTTGTATTAATATGTTTTACTTCTTATTTACACAATTTGTCTTAAGTGATTCTGGAATTCAATTTTTTCCTTACTTGAATCTAATTGGTTTTCCTTTTTATTTTGTTTCATTTACAGTTGACATCCAATATCATTCAGTATTAATTTCAGGTGTATAGCATAGTGATTATGCTCCCTACCATCAGTCTGTTCTCTGTATCTATGAGTCTGTTTCTATTTGGTTTTTCATTTATTTTGCTCTTTAGACTCCACATATAAGTGAAATCATATGGTATTCGTCTTTCTCTGACTTATTTCACTTAGCAGCATAATACCCTCTAGGTCCATCCATGCTGTAGCAAATGGTAAGATTTCGTTCTTTTTTATGGCCAAGTAATATTCCATTACACACACCACCACCACCACCATCATCACCACTTTTTGTTGTTGTTAATCCTCACCTGAGGATATTTTTTCCATTGATTTTTTTGAGAGAGTGGGAGTGAGGGCAGGGGAAAGAGGGAGAAACACTGATATGACAAAGACATGTTGACTGGGTGCCTCTGCAGGTGCTCCAACCAAAGCCGGGGATCGAATTTGCAACCCATGTACATGCCTTGACAGGGAATTGAACCAGAGACCCTTCGGTGCACAGGCCAACACTCTAAACCCTGAACAACATTAGCCAGGGCTGTACCACAACTTTTTTTATCCACTGCTCAATTGATGGACACAGGTTGCATATTTTGGCTATTGTGAATAATGCTGCAATGAACATAGAAGTACATATATTCTAAATGGCTATTTAAAAAAAGTTTTAAATAACTCACAGCCAGATTATTGCTACGGTTAGGTGAACTAAGGGTGGAGATTACAGAAACTCCCAAGACACTTGTGGCCTTTCCCCTAATGACAACTTTTATTCAAATGAGCTTTAATTTATGGAATGCTAATGTGTGAAAAAAGGTAAAAGAACAATGATAATATAGAAAAATTTTATGACAACACAAAGTGTTTTGTTTTAAATATATTTTTGTTGATTTCAGACAGGGAGACAGGGAGAGAGAGAGAGAGAGAGAGAGAGAGAGAGAGAGAGATGGAAACATCAACGATGAAAGAGAATCATTGATCGGCTGCCTCTTGCATGGCCCACACTGGGGATCAAGCCCGAAACCCAGGCATATACCCTGACCGGAAATCGAACTGTGACCTCCTGGTTCATAGGTTGACACTCAACCAATGAGCCACATCAGCCAGGCTTATTACTGCTTTTTAAACTGTTAGAAACACTGGGATTTAAAAGGAATAGAAATACTCCTTTAAAAGTTACATTTCCTTAGAATTGGGAAAACAATATTTGTACTTGATTCCTAATCCAATGCCCCCCTGAAATTAGGAAATGTATAAAATGCTGTCATCTCCCCAATTACACTGTCCTAGACATGGTTTGTATAACTAGCATATGCAAATGGTATCTTCCCTATAAGATGATTATTATCTACTAGAGGCCCAGTGCATGCATTTGTGCACCGGTAGGGTCCCTTGGTGCACGATGGGGGCTGGGGAGGGACCACAGGAGGGCTCCAAGGTGTGTCTGGCCCTTCTAGCCTAATCCTAATCAGCCAGACCCCAGCAGCAAGCTAACCTACCGGTCAGAGCGTCTGCCACCTGGTGGTCACTGTGTGTCATAGTGACTGGTCGAATGAACAATTGGACACTTTGCATATTAGGCTTTATTATATAGGGTGGTTCAAAATAATACAAACTAACACTTACCTGGTATTTATTATACACAAAGCACTATTCTAAGTAGTTTAATCCTCACAATACCCCTGTAAAGTAGATACTATTATTATTCCCATTTACAGATGATGAAACTAAGACTTATAGGTAATTCTTTCCTAGAATTACTTCCCTAGAATCACTTAGATTAAATTTCAAACACTGGCTAAACTAGTGATACATGAATTCTAATCAATTTACACTTAGAAAAAATTGTTTAAAAGCAATGCAAAGCTTTCATATGAAAAATAAAGTCAATTTTGCCCTGGCTGGTGTGACTCAGTGGTTGAATGTCTTCCCATGGACCAAAGGGTTGCCAGTTTGATTCCTAGTCAAGGCACATGCCCAGGTTTCGGGTTCGGTCCCTTTCATGGTGAGTACAGGAGGCAATTGATAGATGTTTCTCTCTCATATCAATGTTTCTCTCTCTCTCTCAAAAAAAACTCACAAAAAGCCCAATAAAAATATATTTAAAATATATATAAAGTCAGTTTTTCCCAACTACAATACATTTTCTTATAGGCAAAGGGAACAATAAAACACTCACACTTGAGTGTTTCTGATAGTTCCCCAAACTAGGAAGCAGGTGAAAAAAAGACAAATTCTACCTCTTTACTCCACTCTCAGATACCTGTTTTTATTCTTCTAAACTTTTATATTATGCTAAAATTAATGCTTTAAAAATCAATTCTGCAATAATATTGTAATAACTATGTATGGTGTCACTAGACTTATTGGGGTAATTGTACCATCCTATCTAATAAATAGGGAATATGCAAATTAACCATATTCACACCATAACAAAACAGCTGCATCCACAGCAGAGGCAGGTATTCCGTAACACAAGATGGCTGCACCCACAGCAGAGGCCTAGTTCCTGTAATGAGCCTTCAACGAGCAATCAGCAGGCACCTGAGGCTGCATGGCACTGGGCCAGGGCAGGGGACCTGAGGCTGTGCCCCCAACCTGGTGGGGCTTGACAGGGGATCTCAGGCCATGCCCCCCCACCCTGGCTCCGGGCCAGGTGACCTGAGGCTGCGCCCCCAACCTGGAGGGGCTTGACGGGGGTGAGGCCGGCAGGGTCTGTGTCTCACGCCATTTGGAGGTGCACGCGGGTGTCCGGGGCCTTGACTCTGGGTCCCGAGGCGTGCCCCAGACTCTGACAGGAAAAAGATTTTCATATACATTTTACTAATTTTCTTTCATCTCTGACACTTCTATTATAGAGAAAGGGCAAATAGCAATACAGTGGGGCCTTGACTTACAAGTTTAATTCGTTCCGAGAACGAGCTTGTTAAGGAGCTCGTTAACTCAAATTACTCTATCAACTCAATGCAAAAAATTGGCTGAGAGACAGCTGGTATCTCAAAAAACTCTTTAGTTGGGACACTCGTAAGTCAAGGCCCCACTGTATTAAAATATTTCCTCTAATTAATTCCCTTTTAATGTGCATGAATTTCATGCACCAGGCCACTAGTAAGTTAATAACTGCCTAGTCTGTTATATACCTAAAACTAATATATTGTATGTCAACTGTAATTGAAAAATTAAAAAAATATTTTAAAAAATAAAATAAAAATCAACTCTGCTGATGGGCACTAACTGAATAAACTGATGGCTTAACTCTCATGGAGGAGAAATTGTGTAGCAAGCTGGGGGATAATGCTCCTGGAATTATAAAAAATGCTTTAAGTTAATTTACCCAAATGTAATCCATTCATGCATGTATAAAGGCCCAATTCCTGTCCTCTACAAGGCCAGCCCACAAGGCTTCCCTGAGTCCTGCAGGTAGGTGTTACACAATTTCAGTTACCCTATCTCCTGATGCTAATCCTAACTCTTGTGGATTTATCTCCACCACCAAGTTGTGGGCATGTTTTGTCACCATCTGCTTTGAGTACCTAGCACAGTACTGAATACAGACATTGCAAAAATTCAGTAAGAACCTGTTTCATTGGTACTAGTTGTGGTTAAGACTTTCCTTCAAGCTTGCTTCATTTTTTGGCAACTAGGAAAACAGCTCTTACAGGAGTACTTAGTTCTGTGCGTTCACAAGTTACACAGTAAAATAACCCAGAGTCCTATGGCATCCAGGCTCCTATCATTGGTCAAATGCAAATAAACCAGAATGGGATTATTGCTCCCTTTATCTTGAGGCAAAAATCGCTTTTTCCCACCCCCACTATGCTTTATACTTCCTCATTAATGTGACTTTTTACTTTAAGCACAAATGCTTTAACCCTGGTGTCACCTTAGTCCTAACATAGGGGTATAGGCCCGAAATGTGATAAAATGCTTGCTAAATACAAACTGTTTATATTTCTACTCTTGGAGTTAGAGTGCCATAAGTAGACTATACGGTAAAGTGGCCAAATTCTGCACATTATAAATAACTACTTTCCATCATTCATCCAAAATCATGAAAAGGACAGCAGTGGGATGTGGTGAGCTCATCATCATTAGCCTTTATGGAGAAGCATAATGGCCATACATTAGGGGATACTGAAAGCAGTAAACCACTCAGACAAGGGCTGGGACTATGCAACATTCCTTCCAACTTGAAGGTTCCAGAAAGTTGAATTTGTCAGAAAGCAGTGGACAGCATTTAAGTTATCTCAGGTCACCATTGCCTGAGTAATTCTGCAGTTTCCCCCAGCATGCTCCAATATTACCTGCATATGGGCCACTGAATTACTTACTGGCCACCTCATTATCAAAAACAAGGGAGCATGAAGAGACAACACTCAGATGCTTATATAACTCGTGTAAGACACAAGTCATAATGTATTACTGAGAAGAGACAATATTATACGCATCATTAAGGACTACACAAACGTATGTGATGGTGTTTTACAGAGCTTCTGAATCCCCAAAGGCCCGTTGCCCTTTGTTCAGGTTAATGACGAAGAGACTGGACTATAAAAAAAAAAAAAATCAGCTCTTAATACAAATTCACACTGAGATTTTTGGGGCACATCCAATTTCCATAGCGACTGCATAAAGTACACCGGCACAGCAGAAATCAACATATCCGAGCCCGGGGACAGCGAGCATCCTCCGTGTAAGTAAAAACGGGTGGTCCCAGTATCCATGCTTTTCCTCCGCAAGTTCAGCATAGGTCTTACACCCTCAGACCCCTGATTATTTCAAGGCCTCCTGTCACCCGTACACGTATTTCAACGTCTTACTATAGAAGCTGACTTTCTGCGTTTCTTTTCCCAGCTGTGGCAAGTATTTGTGGTTTCCCAAAGATGTGAGTGGTTTTAAGCCCTTGCCCAGGGACGTCACGGTAAGGGATTGTATTTTCTACAGGGTCTACCCCGAGTTCCTGAATGGGAGGCTGGCGAGAGGGAAGACCGGGGAGTTCGGGGGCTCCCCTTAGCAGGGAGCGGAGAAAGGAGCGGTGTCTGTGTTCCCCGGGTAATCGCGACTCCCGCCTTTGAGGCGAAGAACCGTCCGCCAAGAGCCAGAACCCCGACCCGGGGAGCCGTGGCTGGACGAGCAGGTTCTCCAGCTCCCGAGCCCGAAGCTCAGTGCTGGAGGCTGCCCGGGATCCCCGCAACCTCCGGGCACCCCAGCCCCAGACTTCGGCGACATCTGCCCTCGGTCGTCCCGAAGCCAGCCGGAGGCGCCCGGCCGCGTTCCCACCCCCTGCCCCAACTCACAGCCAGTCTCCTTCTTAATCTCTTCCAGCTCTTCGTCCCGCAGTAACGTGGAAGCGCGAGACCCCATCGCCGAGCCGGAAACTCCTCCGCGAGCAGGAGCTCCTGAAGCGACGGCGGAAGCGGGAGGGAAAGAGGGAAGAGAGAAAGGGCCAGGGGTCAAGAAGGAAGAGGGCAGTGTTTCCACAGCGGACTGGGGAGGGTACCCAAGGGTGGTGCGCGGGCGAGGGCGTCCCCGAGGGCGGCCAATGAGGAGCGAGGCTGCGCCGGGCGCAGGAGACGACGTCGGCGCTCCCGGCTCCAGCCCCCGAATGAATCACCTCAGCACCCAGCCGGGTCTAGCTGGAAACGGACCCGCCCCCGGAACTGTGACGCAACAGTCCTTAAAAGGGCAATGCCACTCTGGCTCTAGCGACCGCAATTAAAGGGGCAACGCCATTTTGCTCATTTGACAAGCTGACCTGCGACACGTTTCTCACAGAACTCTAACATAGAAATCCCCACCCTACGGATGGCACAGAGAAACCATAAAGACAGAAAGACAAATGCTCGCTTGGGGGACCTCTAGGGTGTCTCCTGGGAACGGCTTGCTGGGAGTTGCGCTTCCTCATTTTCCAAGGCGGCCCTCTCTCCTCCTGGCCGCTGGGGGCGCTCTGCAATCGGCCTCGGGGCCGCGCGCTGATTGACTCCCGAGGAACAGCCGGGCCTCTGGTTGGCTCCGGCCGGAGGCCAACGGTAGCGTCCTTTTCTCGGGTCTCAGGTAACCGGCGCCGCGGGCTGGGAGTGGCCGAGAGTTCTTCCGTGATAGCAGCCCGTTTTCACAGCTCCAGGAACTCACCATTTGGCGAAAATTGGGACCGAATTTCCCAAACTTCCTTTGGCTAGAAACCCCTACGGACAAAGAAGAGTGAATTCCTAGCGTATGGCTCGCCTTTTCTTTGAAATTTGTTATTTTTTCTTAAAAACGAGAAATTTTGGATTTAATTCTTGTTTGTCACCCTCGCCCGAGGATATATTTACAGTATAACCGAAAAAAATGTATGCACATTTGGAATAATTACAAAGGCAATGTTTATTAAAGTACATTTTCAAAATTGAGCTATCAGCTCTTAAAGTGTGTGTACATTTTGGGGGGGGGGGCACCCTGTATTATTTTTTGATTTTTTTTTAAAATATATTTTATTGATTTTTTACAGAGAGGAAGGGAGAGAGATAGAGAGTTAGAAACATCGATGAGAGAGAATCATCGATCAGCTGACTCCTGCACATCTCCCACTGGGGATATGCCCGCAACCCAGGTACATGCCCTTGACCAGAATCGAACCTGGGACCTTTCAGTCCGCAGGCCGACGCTCTATCCACTGAGCCAAACCGGTTTCGGCTATTTTTTGATTTTTTTAAATTAGATCTTTATTGTTCAAATTATTACGTTTGTTCTTTTTTCCCCCCATAACTCCCCTCCACCTAGTTCCCACCCCACCCTCCTCCCTCACTCCCCACCCACTGTTCTCATTCATAGGTGCACGATTTTTTTTATCTTTTATTTTTTTAATTAAATCTTTATTGTTCAGATTATTACATTTGTTCCTCTTTTTTCCCCCCATAACTCCCCTCCACCCAGTTCCCACCCCACCCTCTTCCCTCACTCCCCACCCACTGTCCTCATCCATAGGTGCACAATTTTTGTCCAGTCTCTTCCTGCGTCCCCCACACCCCTTTCCCCCCCAAGAATAGCCAGTCCATTCCCTTTCTATGCCCCTGATTCTATTATAATCACCAGTTAATTCTGTTCATCAGATTATTTATTCACTTAATTTTTAGATTTACTTGTTGATAGATGTGTATTTGTTGTTCATAATTTATATCTTTACCTTTTTCTTCCTCTTCCTCTTCTTAAAGGATACCTTTCAGCATTTCATATAATCCTGGTTTGGTGGTGGTGAACTCCTTTAGCTTTTTCTTATCTGTGAAGCTCTTTATCTGACCTTCAATTCTGAATGATAGCTTTGCTGGGTAAAGTAATCTTGGTTGTAGGTTCTTGCTATTCATCACTTTGAATATTTCTTGCCACTCCCTTCTGGCCTGAAAAGTTTCTATTGAGAAATCAGCTGACAGTTGTATGGGTACTCCCTTGTAGGTAATTGACGGTCTTTCTCTTGCTGCTTTTAAGATTCTCTCTTTGTCTTTTGCTCTTGACATTTTAATTATGATGTGTCTTGGTGTGGTCCTGTTTGGATTCCTTTTGTTTGGGGTTCTCTGCACTTCGTGGACTTGGAAGTCTATTTCTTTCACCAGGTAGGGGAAGTTTTCTGTCATTATTTCTTCAAATAGGTTTTCAATATCTTGCTCTCTCTCTTCTTCTGCCACCCCTATAATTCTGATGTTGGTACGCTTGAAGCTGTCCCAGAGGCTCCTTACACTATCTTTGTATTTTTGGATTCTTTTTTCATTTTGCTTTTCCAGTTGGGTGTTTTTTGCTTCTTCGTATTTCATATTGTTGACTTGATTCTTGCGATCCTCTAGTCTGCTGTTAGGAATCTGTATAATATCCTCCATTTCAGTCAGTGTATGCTTAATTTCCAGTTGGTCCTTTATCATAACCTCAAGGGTATGACTAGATTTCTTGAGGATCTCACTACATTTATCGGTGGTCTCACCAGTCTTTTCGAGGGTCTTACTAAATTTATTGGTGGCTTCTAGAAAGTTCTTGAAAAACCTTATAACCGTGGTTTTGAACTCTATATTCAGTCGTTTGCTTTCTTCCATTTCTGTCATTTGTGTCCTATTTCTTTGTCTCCGCATTTTTTATGCTTCCCTGTGTTGATGGAGTGGCTTTCTGTGCTAGGTGTCCTATAGGGCTCAGTGGCTCAGCCTCCCCAATTACCTGAGGTGGACACTCTTGGTGCACCCCCTTGTGGGCTTTGTGCACAGTCTTGTAGTTAAGCCTTGATTGTTGTAGGTATCACTGGGAGGAATTGACCTCCAGGCCAATTGGCTGTGAGAATCAGCTGTGTCTGTAGTGGGAGAACTTCTGTGCTGGAGACACCCCTCCGGGGCAAGACTTGCTTCAGTGGGGCTTTGGTGCTCACTGAGTCTGCCCCCTGAGTGTGTCCCTTACGGGTCTGAGGAGCTGCAAACTGGATGGTCCCACTCTGACCACCGGGCACACTGGCTCTTGGATCTTTCAGGAGGTGCTAACCTAGCCTTTGCCTGAGGCTACTCAGCAGGAGCTCAGCTGTGAAGGAATGCAAGTTGCCCTGGGGCCTTGGGCCAGCTGCAAGTTTGTTAGGTAATTTTCAGATTGCAAAAGCCTCCATGCACAGCAAACAGCTATGGCTGATCGTCTGTCCTTCCCTAAGAGGCCCCGAGTCTCAGTGTCCAGGTAGTTGCTGCAAGCACTTCTGGGAGAAAGCCATCCTCGAGATGCAAACGATGCCAGACAGTCTAGCCCAGGGGTGGGCAAACTTTTTGACTCGAGGGCCACAATGGGTTCTTAAACTGGACCGGAGGGCCGGAACAAAAGCATGGATGGAGTGTTTGTGTGAACTAATACAAATTCAAAGTAAACATCATTACATAAAAGGGTATGGTCTTTTTTTTTTTAGTTTTATTCATTTCAAACGGGCCGGATCCGGCCCGCGGGCTGTAGTTTGCCCACGGCTGGTCTAGCCTCTCCCCGTATCAGTCAGGGTCCCCAGAGACTCGCCCGGAACTGGAGTTCAGAGCAGTTGGGAGCTTGAGACTCCCTCCCAATTGAAAAAGCCAACCGTGTCCTCAGCTGCCAGCCCTTTCTGCATCCGCCTCCGTACCTGTGCACTTAACTTCCACACCGCAGCTCCTCTGAGTCTCAGTGTGCTTTTCTCTTTCTTTCTAGTTGTAGAATTTCCACTCAGCCAGCCTTCCTGTGGTTCTGGAAGATGCCCGTTCTGTCTTTTAGTTGTATTCTTGAAGTGGTTGTGCGAGGCAGCAATCTCCGGTGTTTACCTATACCGCCATTTTGGTTTCTCTCCTATTTTTTGATTTTAGAAAGAGGAAGGGAGAGAAGAAACATCTACCCATCGCCTCCCTACACGCCCCACTGGGGACGGACCCGGACCTGGGTGTGTTCCCTGCGGGGATGGCACCTGCCGCCTCTGTTACCCCGCCTTTCTGCGGAAGGGACCACCAGCCAAGCAGCTGAGCCACGCGGGCCAGGGCTGCAGTTGATTCTCATAGCATGTGTGTGTTTTCTTGAAAACAAATGCACCCGGTAAATGAGTACAGGCTCTTGGGTGAACTGGTCCTTGGCCTGTGGCGTCAGTGCCTTGAGCCCTCCTCCCTGCCCCTCCAGTGCGGGTTTGTGCGGAACTGGTTAGAGACAGTTAGACCAGTGGTTCTACAGTGGGGCCACAACATTAGTAACAAAGAAACAGCATTTCCAGAGGATGAGGCCCAGAAATCAGTATTTTAAAAAGATTCCCAGGTGATTCTAATGTGCAGCCAAGGTTGAGAACCACTGGGTTAGACTCTAACCGTTAGAGCAGCGGTTCTCAACCTGTGGGTCGTGACCCCTTTGGTGGGCAAACAACCCTTTCACAGGGGTCGCCTAAGACCATCCTGCATATCAGATATTTACATTACGATTCATAACAGTAGCAACATTACAGTTATGAAGTAGCAACGAAAATAATTTTATGGTTAGGTCACAACATGAGGAACTGTATATAGAGGGCCAGAAGGTTGAGAACCACTGGGTTAGAGCGATGGTTAGATCAAACCCTGCCCTCCATCACTGAGTACCTGAGCACCCCGGGACTCGGCAAGCTGCATGAGTCAGCTTGGCTCACTAGTTTTAAGCTTCATCAAAGGCTCTGATAGCTTAGCAGGAGACCGAGAGAGTTCCCATTCTCCCTGAATTGTTTTCAGGACTGATTTGCTCTTGTCCGCAGTGAGGTCTGCCTTTGTATGCAGAGGGTGATCTTTTGGATTTGCCGGTCTGGAAGCCATGGGAGCTTCTTAATCTTGCAAGTATAGGTGTGTTAGGAAAGACTTGATGCCAGCCAAGTGAATGTCCCTTTTCCGACTCTGCCCTGAAGCCCATCTCTGGATTTTGACCTTAGTTTTTCCTTCCTAATCTTGAATCTACCGTTTGCAGCTCTCCTCTGTGAGAACTTTATTTGTGTTAATGTTTTTTTCTTACTTTAATGTTTCTTAAGCTTCCTTACGCTCCAAGCATTTCACAAACTTTTATTTCTTATGTATCATTTAAGAATATGAATTAATTTTTTTGCCTCTATTAAGGGCTGTTTTTTTTCCAGTTTTATGCCCCTTTTTTGTGTCTGTAAAAATTCCCCTTTTGTCTGTTTGGATTGCCTTGAACAATGAAGAATGATTTTTCTCAGACACTCTGGTGACATGTTTTCTCTGGATGCTTTACACCTGGCCTTGCCCTACATATGCTCTTCACTAAGGGCCTGGTTTTAGTTCAGGCTCCATTATCTTCTAAATGTGTGCCTTTGGGCAGGTGTTTTAAATCTTTAAGCCTTAGTTTCTGCATGTGTAAATTAGGTAATGGTTGTTGTAGGCAACAAATAAAATTTGTGAAAGTACTTGCTACATCTTAAAATATAAAAATATAGGTAATTTATCTGGCTAAAATTGCTATGTATCTTCTCACCTTCTTCCTAGTTGAATTATGCCTTAATTATTCCATCAATGTTTTATTTTATTGTTAAACTAGAGGCCCGGTGCACGACATTCGTGCATGGGTGGGGTACCTCAGCCTGGCCAGACTCTGGCCGATCGGGGCCGATCAGGGCCAGCTGGGGGAGGTTGGCTGTGGGAGTGCACTGACCACAAGGGGGTAGCTCCTGTGTTGAGCGTCTTTCCACTGGTGGTCCGTGCGCATCATAGTGACCAGTCGTAAAGGTCGCTTAGGCTTTTATATATATAAACTAGAGGCCTGATGCATGAAAATTCATGCAAGAGTAGGCCTTCCTTCCCCCAGCTGCTGGCAATGGCTTCCCTCTGGCATCTGGGACCCAGGCTTCCCTCCTCTGGCCGCCCACAGGCACCTGGGACCCCGGCTGGCTTCCCTCCAACCCTGGCTTTATCAGGAAGGATGTCCGTAGTGATGTCCATAGGACATCTGGTCAAATTAGTATATTACCTTTTTTTTTAATCATATAAATAGGTTGCAAATTCACTGGTTCACTGTTTGTAGTGTGGCAAAGGCAAGCAGCATTTATTTATTTATTTATTTATTTATTTATTTATTTTGTTGTTAATTCTCACGTGAGGATATTTTTCCATTGATTTTTAGAGAGAGTGGAAAGAAGGGGGAGAGACAGAGACAGAGAAACATCCATGTGAGACACACACATTGGTAAAGGCAATCAGCTTTTCAATTTAAACCACCAGAGAGGAAAATTTATCTGGGATTCTAAAAATAAGGACATTCAAACAGTAGGATTGTTCTAAAAGATACTATTAAAAAAAGATTCATCTTTTAAATTACAGTATTTCACTTAAGAATATGAGGATCTACTATGGCTAATAGTTATTTCTACAAGGTAAAGTTTTTTTGTACATTTCTGCATTATCATTTATAATGAGCATGCATCACCTTCACAAAAACAGTTGACTTTTACAAAACTAGTGTATGGCATTTGGCAGTTTAATCTGTTAGGCCAGTGGTCCGCAAGCCGCGGCTGGAGAGCCACATGCGGCTCTTTGGCCCCTTGAGTGTGGCTCTTCCACAAAATACCACATGCGGGCACACATGTACAGTGCGATTGAAACGTCATGGCCTATGCACAGAAGTCGGTTTTCAGAAAGGAGATAGACTAAACTAATATACAAGACGAGTGCGTATGGGAGAGTTGGAAGGGGTCGACCTCAGCAAATATACCTCAATCAGATTGAGGACTTTTTTGGCAAAGGCCAGCTTAGGAGTACCCTAATTAAGTTAATAACAATGTACCTACCTATATAGTTTAAGTTTAAAAAATTTGGCTCTCAAAAGAAATTTCAATCGTTGTACTGTTGATATTTGGCTCTGTTGAATAATGAGTTTGCTGACCACTGTGTTAGGCTGCAAATGACTGGTTGGTGATATTACAGCAGCCCAGTGACTGAATTGTGGCCAGAGTGGGATCGAATGGCCCTTGCAGTGAAATGGCAGCTGGAGTGGTAATGAATAAATTGTGATAGTTTTAAATCACTTATATTTTGGTTGGTTAAAAATGTCAAACTCTGGCCTAGCTGGTGTGGCTCAATGGTTGAGCATCAACCTATGAACCAGGAGGTCACGAGTCGATTCCCAGTTAGGGCACATGCTTGGGTTGTGGGCTTGATCCCCAGTGTGGGGTGTGTAGGAGGCAGCCAGTCAATGATTCTCCCTCATCATTGGTGTTTCTGTCTCTCTCCCTCTCCTCTCCTCTCTGAAATCAATAAAAATATATTTTTTTATAAAACGTCAAACTCTGGAAATGTTACTAATCTGGAAGAGGATAGATTAGAGACATTTCTGGGTAAATAGTTTGTATTGCAGATGTTTTGCCAATGTCAATTTTTTTCATTTGTTCTTTTAGTTTTTATGGTTGATATTAAAAAGATATATGTATCTGCCATTAAAAGTTTCTAAATATTCTGCTTATTCATTTAGCTAAGGAAGGAAATGTGGTATTACCCCATTTTATAGATGAAGTCATCAAGCCTACCTTACCTTAAGTCCTATGGTTTTCATTTCCCCATGTATAAATTAGAGTTGGTGCTTACAATGATCTTTTTCTCATTATCATTCTAAAAGGATAAACAAACTGAATTACTCTTATATTTTTAATTTTTCTTGTCTCTTACAGGTATAGAGAAAGAAAAAATAACCCCACTCCCCCACCCCAAAATATTTTTTAAATCATAGATCTCTTTTGTTTTCAAGTGCTTAGATACTTAAAGAAGATTTCTTGAAGACTGCTTTTGGAATAAAAGAGCATGGATCCCAGCAGTGACTACCATTACCTCAATCAGATTTTGTGGAGAAGGGTGAAACTCACGTTGGTTTGTGGCATCTTTGAGGGAGTGCTCCAGCATGTGGACCCTAACAAGATTGTTGTCTTGAAGAAAGGTCTCTTTTTATTTCTCATAATCTTCTGCCATTTAAGAAATTCATAGCTTAGTTTGGGTGATGACTGGGCTCCACTGGGATTATTAGTAGGCATCATTCCTATTTTAGGAAAGGGTAGGAGGAAGATTAGAATGCTATTTTCCCTAACAGCAACATGGCTGCATATGCTAGCTTGTCCCACTTCTCTGCTTTTATTAACATGATAGTAGAAAATTTCAGTATATTTTTTAAATTGAGTAATTCTTTTAATTTTTCTCCGTATGCATCTTGAAATTTAAAATAACTACTCTATTAGATAGAATTGCTTTTGGCTTTAACAGACAAAGTCACAAAGGCAGTTATTTTTCTCATGCAAAAAAAGAAGTCAGAGATAGGCTGCTTAGTAATAGTGCAAAGGCTCAAAGATACCAGGAGGGACCAGAGGTCTTGTGCTCCTGCTCTGCAACCTCAGTGATTATCTATTATCCTTTGTCATAAAGTAACTTCTATCTCTCCCAGCTGCATTTCTGGTTTATTATAAAGGATACAACTCAGGAACAGCCAAATGGAAGAGGCTCAGAGTTTCCATGCCTTCTCTGGGTGTGCCATCCTCCTCCCTCCTCCATGTGTTCACCTTGAAGCTACAATATTTTTTAAAATTGGTTTTAGAGAGAGGAAGGGAGAAGGATAGTGAGAAACATCGATTGGCTGCCTCCTGCACACCCCCTACTGAGCATGTGCCCTGACAGGGAATCAAATCCTGACTTCCTGGTTCATGTGGTGATGTTCAACCATTGAGCCACACCAGCTGGGCCTAACATGTAGTTTTTAATTAAGCCAAATTATGGACCTGCTAGGATAGTTGTTTTACTGGCATGATAAATTTCAAGTTCATAATTAAAACATACATAAATGGCCCCAGCCAGTTTGCTCAGTAGATAGAGTGTTGGCCTGTGGTCCAAAGGGTTCCAGGTGTGATTCTGGTCAATGGCATGTACCTTGGTTGCAGGCTCCTCCCCAGCCCGGTCCCTGGTTGGGGCTCCTGCAGGAGGCAACCAATCAATGTGTTTCTCTCACATGGATGTTTCTCTCCATCTTTCCCTCTCTCTTCCACTCTTCCTAAAAATCAATGGAAAAATACCTTCAGGTGAGGATTTTTTTTAAAAAAAAGACATAAATGGCATTTGAGATTAGTTTTATTGTTAAGCCACATTATGACTTTTGTGGGCTAGGAATAATTCATTCAGTAACCATTTATTGATAGTTGTATATACCAGGTACTGTGCAATGTACCAGGGATATAGATAAGAATGACATAGTCCCTATTCTCAAAAAACTTAGTCTGGTAAGGAGACATAAGCAAGTAGAAAAATATACAGTAATGTAGTGTTATATCCTTTTTTTATAGAGGGACAAGATGCTATGGAAACACAAAAGTTCAGCTAATTTCCATCTGAGCGTGGTAGGATTAGTGCAGTGGGGAAGGCTTCCCTAATGGCAGAATTGATGCAGAACTTCATTCAGGTGAATAGGAATTAACTGGATGGGAAGAAAGGGAGGCTGTTTTAAGTCAGTGGTTCTCAAACTTTATCTGTGCATCAGGATCACATGGGAGACTTGTTAAAACACAGATTGCTTGATCCCCCTCCAAGAGTTTCTAATTCTTAGGTCTGGAGTGGGGATCAAGAATTTGCATTTCTGAAAAACTTTGGAGGAAAAACCAAGATGGCGGCATAGGTTAACGCCGGAGATTGCTGCCTCGAACAACCACTTCAAAAAACAAAGACGGAACGGACATCATCGAGAACCACAGGAAGGCTGGCTGAGTGGAAATTCTACAACTAGGAGGAAAGAGAATATCATACCCAGACTCAGAGCAGGCGCAGTGCTGAAGTGAAATACTGAGGTGCGGAGTGCACGTGGAGCGGGCTGGCGGCGGAGGGCGCGGTTGTTGTTTTCAATCGGGAGGGAGTTTCAGACTCTGAGCTCCAGATCTGGGCGAGTCTCTAGGGACCCAGACTCAAATGGGAGAAGTGGGACTATCTGGCTTCGGTCGGAACTCGAAGGCAGCTTTCTCTCTGAGGTTTGCAGCGGTTGCTGGGACTCTGTGAGGCAGAGCCCCTAGGGTCAGAACTGAGAGCAGCCATAACTGCTCGCTCCGGCCCGCCCTGTAGATCCCCGGGGACCTGCCCCGCCCAAGCCCTGCGCAGAGCCATTTGCCGAATAGCCTCAGGCAAATGCTAGATTAGCACCGCCCTAGAGATCCAGCATAGAAGCTCTCCCACTGCAGACACAGTGGACTCTCATAGCCAGTTAGCCTCAAGGTCAAATCACCCCCACTATTGCCGACAACAATCAAGGCTTAACTACAACAAGACTGCACACAAAGACCACTAGGGGGTGCACCAAGAAAGCATAAAAAATGCGGAGACAAAGAAACAGGACAAAATTGTCCATGGAGGATATAGAGTTCAGAACCACACTTTTAAGGTCTCTCAAGAACTGTCTAGAAGCCGCCGATAAATGTAGTGAGATCCTCAAGAAATCTAATGAGACCCTTGATGTTGTGATAAAGAACCAACTAGAAATTAAGCATACACTGACTGAAATAAAGAATATTATACAGACACCCAACAGCAGACCAGAGGAGCGCAAGAATCAAGTCAAAGATTCGAAATGCGAAGAAGCAAAAAACACCCAACTGGAAAAGCAAAATGAAGAAAGAATCCAAAAATACGAAGATAGTGTAAGGAGCCTCTGGGACAGCTTCAGGCGTACCAACATCAGAATTATAGGGGTGCCAGAAGATGAGAGAAAGCAAGATATTGAAAACCTATTTGAAGAAATAATGACAGAAAACTTCCCCCACCTGGTGAGAGAAATAGACTTACAGGTCCAGGAAGTGCAGAGAACCCCAAACAAAAGGAATCCAAACAGGACCACACCAAGACACATCATAATTAAAATGTCAAGAGCAAAAGACAAAGAGAGAATCTTAAAAGCAGCAAGAGAAAGAAGCTCAGTTACCTACAAGGGAATACCCATACGACTGTCAGCTGATTTCTCAACAGAAATTTTGCAGGCCAGAAGGGAATGGCAAGAAATATTCAAAGTGATGAATACCAAGAACCTACAACCAAGATTACTTTACCCAGCAAAGCTATCATTCAGAATTGAAGGTCAGATAAAGATCTTCACAGATAAGGAAAAGCTAAAGGAGTTCATCACCACCAAACCAGTATTATATGAAATGCTGAAAGGTATCCTTTAAGAAGAGGAAGAAGAAGAAAAAGGTAAAGATACAAATTATGAACAACAAACATGCATGTATCAACAAGTGAATCTAAGAATCAAGTGAATAAATAACCTGGCCATCATAATAGAATCAGGGACATAGAAAGGGAATGGACTGACTATTCTTGGGGGGGGGGGGGGGAAGGGGTGTGGGAGATGCGGGAAGAGACTGGACAAAAATCGTGCACCTATGGATGAGGACAGTGGGTGGGGAGTGAGGGCGGAGGGTGGGGCGGGAACTGGGAGGAGGGGAGTTATGGGGGGAAAAAAGAGGAACAAATGTAATAATCTGAACAATAAAGATTTAATTAAAAAAAAAGAATTTGCATTTCTGACGTTTCCCGGTGATGCAGATGATGGAGAACATGGAGGGAACTATTGTTTTAAGCAGAAGTTGCCGTATGTACAAACACACAGAGACATGAAAATTTGGTGCATTCAGAAAACCTAAGTAAATTTCAGTATGAAGATATGAGAAATAGGCATAGACAGATGAGAAGGACCTTACATGTCATAGCATTTGGACACTTCTGAAAGCAATGAGGAACAATCTGAAAATTTTTAAGTGGGAGGCATATAAGTTTTCAAGTTAGTTGCTTGAAATTTTTAATGCTGTGTTATTAGGAACCATGACTAGGTGCTAGAAACAGATTTGTTTCCAGGGGCTTAAATACATTTGGAGTTTATTCTCATATTAAAGAAGGTAGACATCCCAGGCATACTCCCCAAAGTTGGCAAGGATCCAGGATTTTTCATTTTCTACTCTGCCATCATTTTAGCGCATGGCTTCAAATCTCAGAATAATTGATGGAGTTACAGACAGGAGGAAGAGGGAAGATGGGGAAACCGGTGTTCTATCCAGCTGAATCAGTCCCCTTAAAGAGGTGCCCTGGAAGCCCAGTAGGTCACCACTCTCTGCAGGGAGATTGAGCACGTTTCTAGCCTGAATAAATGGCATTGAATAGACAACAATCTGTAAATGTCTCATGCTTGTTCAATAAGCCTTCAGTCCAGATGACATATTTTGGTATATATTTTTTTTTTACACTAAGCAACCTACAGGGTTGTTTTTTTCTGATATACTTCCGGAGCTGCCTTTCTACCTTCCCACGCTGCCCAGAGGCCCAGAGTGGCTGGGGACGGTGCGGAAGGCATGGCGATGATGCAGGTGTCCCACCCCGGCCCCGGCCGCTCGGCACCTGTGTATGCAAATTTACCGGCCAGCTTTGTTGGGTTAATTTGCATACTCCTGATTGGCTGGTGGGTGTCATGAAAGTGGTCAATTTGCATCTTTCTCTTTTATTAGTGTAGATAGAAATGGGAAGAGGTGCAGGTTTATTGGTTACTAGGAGAAGATATGATTTCAGTTTGAAAATCTTAAGTATCTTATTAGTCAGTTGAAAACGTGAGTGGAATTCAGAGAAATATTCCATATTGGAGAAATAATGCATGTCAGGACAGCTACAGCTAGGAAGTTGATGTGATCATTCAAGAAGAAGGAAAAAGGATGAAGAACATAACCCTGGAGACTATCAATGTGCAGGCAGAGATGGTAGAGGCAGCTAAGGAGACTGGAGGCAAACCAGGGTGACAGTGCAACACTGGTTATGAGGTGCATATTAAAATCATTGAGACCTGGGTTTGAATTCTGACTCTGTCTTTTGCTAGCAGTGTGACTTGAAGCACGTTATTCAACCTTTCTGAGTCTTAGATTCCTCCATAATAGAGATAATGAAATGCCTGTCTTATTATGTTACTGGATAATTAAATGTAGGCAAATAATTAGCATGGTGCCTGGCATGGAATAGGTGCTCAGTAATTAGCATGGTGCCTGGCATGGAATAGGTGCTCAGTATGGTAGTTCTAGGTAACTAGTAGGAAAGAACTAAACAAAGTGTGTCCTGTAAAGCCAAGAAGAAAGGAGAGAATAGTATCAAAGGATGTGTGGGAGCCAAGTATGTTAGTACTGTAAACGTTCTTTTTGGATTTGAGAAATAGGCAGTTGGTGATCTTTGACCTCAGTAAAAATATATTCAGTGGAATCATGGGGTGAAACTCAATTATTTTGGATTGCTGAGAAATGTGGAAATACACAACTGCTGTGAGCACTTTCATCTAGAAAAATAACACCATATTGTAGTCATGAGATCTTGACTCCTAATTCCCTTATGTGCTTGGAGAAGAGCCCTGTATTTGCGCCAGGAATTGAATTGTTATTCCTGACAGTATTTTTGACCATGTAGCATGAAACAGAGTGTGGACTCTAGAAATAGCTGCCTGAAATTTTTTCTGGAGTTAGGTGGACTAAAATTCAGTGGAAATATAGTAAATAGATATAATTCTTGGCCCTAAAGGCCCCTGCATATTATTGATAGAAGTTTAAGTTTTTAGAGAGAGGAAGGGGGAGAGAGAAACATCAATTTGTTCTACTTATTTATGCATTCACTGTTTGATTCTTTTTTTTTTTTAATGAAAAGATATTATTATTTTACTGTATAACATAATAGTGAATAGCCCTGACCAGTTTGGCCCAGTGGATAGAGCATCAGCCTGTGGACTGGAGGGTCTTAGGTTCAATTCCAGTCAGGGGTATGTACCTTGGTTGCAGGCACATCCCCAGTAGGGGGTGTGCAGGAGGCAGCTGGTGGATGTTTCTCTCTCATCGATCTTTCTAACTCTCTATCCCTCTCCCTTCCTCTCTGTAAAAAATCAATAAACTATATTAAAAAGCAACAAAAACATAGTAGTGAATATACCTGATTGCATTTTCTCAAATGGCAAATGAGACACATGACAGCATTTCTCTTTGAGTACTGAAAACCTCAATATCAAATGTCTTGATTTTCAAACAAGGGCTTTGGAGGATTCAGTTTCTTATGACATGTATGATACTGTCCATGAGGATACCAACGGTGCTTAGTAGTAAAGAACATTTTGTTAAGTTGTTCTATCATGGGTCCTTGCTCAAAGTATTTATCTTTTTCTTCTAATCTGGTTTTTAATATATGATCCTATGTTTCTTCATAGTTATATGCATAGTATCTGGCTGAGAGATAGGTTTGGTGTGTTCATGTGGAATACCCACAGAGGATGGCAGCAAGCTATCATCCTGCCATCAGATGTCAAAGCAAGTTCTGCTTGGCAATCACAGTCATCTGGAAGAGAAGAGTATGTGGATTTATGACAAACACAATATAAAGCTCCATTTTGAATTGGAAATAAATATTTCAAGATAGTTCTGCTTGATATTGCCTGTTTCACTGCTAATACGGCCATGGTGAATGGAGATGCTCATCAGGTGCTATGGAAAAAGATTAGAAGAGAAAATGCTTTTGAAATTGGCTCAGTGGATAGAGCGTCAGCCTGCGGACTGAAGGGTCCTGGGTTCGATTCCAGCCAAGGGCACATGCCTGGGTTGTGGGCTCGATCCACAGTAGGGGGCATGCAAGAGGCAGTCGATCAATGGTTCTCTCTCACCATTGATGTTTCTATCTCTCCTTCTCCCTTCCTCTCTGAAATCAATAAAGAAATACAAAAAAAAAAATTTGCTTCTAGGCATACCTATTTTCATCCCTTGATAGCTGCTCACTGCAAGCCCGCCATCTTGCCTCCCACAGTTTGATTCTTGTATGTGCCCTGTCAGGAGATTGAACCCAGAACCTTGGTGTGTCAGGATGATGCTCTGACCAACTGAGCTACTAGTCAGGGCTTCTTTGGAGAAGTTTAAATTCATTGCACTACCATTGCCTTTTTAGTTTCTCTAGGTTCCCCTTGTTCTTTATACTGCTTGTTTCAAGGCTATAGCTTTGTAATTTGTTACTGACTCTTCATTCTTTGGGGGAGAATGACTTGGGAATTTTTATAAAACTCAGATTGAGCACTTTTGAGAGATATAATACTTTTTTTTAATAGTTTTAGGGCTCATTCTTTTTTATTAACCAATTGAATTATTTTCTATAACAGTGAAGAATGTGGAGACTGGTCGAAGTGTCCCAGGAGTGAAGATGTTTTTTGGGCATGAGATTGTGAATGGTGAGAACTTCATTGTCCTTGAATGCTGGTATTGGGATTTGCAGGGGTAAACTCACTGCACTGACTCATTCCAATATTTGAAAAAAAAATGATTGTTCTCTTGCCTTTAATATTGCATTTATGAACTCTTAAATAAGTTAGTATTTGAGAATTGATCCTTACCTTACTGTTTCAATGGATATTATGAGCAAAAATAGTCTTAGAGAATTTTAGTCATCTTGGTTTTTACAATGTGAGAATTGCTAGTGCTCATTATAAGAGACTCAACCAGAGGCAGAGTTAGGAATCTGAACAGAAAGGAATTGTCACCCTAGCCAGTTTGGCTCAGTGGATAGAGCGTCAGCCTGCGGACTTAAGGGTCCCAGGTTTGATTCCGGCCAAGGGCATGTATCTTGGTTGTGGGCACATCCCCAGTGGGGAGTGTGCAGGAGGCAGCTGATCGATGTTTCTCTCTCATCGATGCTTCTAACTCTCTATCCCTCTCCCTTCTTCTCTGTAAAATATCAATAAAATATATTTAAAAAAAAAAAGAAAGAAAGAAAGGCATTGTCTTGCTCAGCAAGCGAGTTTAACACTACAGGTTCACAGTACATTCACGAGCTCTTACCTGAAACCTTGGGGCCAAATTTTTCAGAATCCAGAATTGTACTGGACATTTGGAAAAACCTAACACAGAGTATATACTGTTCATCTATACCAGTGGTCGGCAAACTCATTAGTCAACAGAGCCAAATAGCAATAGTACAACGATTGAAATTTCTTTTGAGAGCCAAATTTTTTAAACTATATAGGTAGGTACATTGTTATTAACTTAATTAGGGTACTCCTAAGGCTTAGGAAGAGCCACACTCGAGGGGCCAAAGAGCCACATGTGGCTCATGAGCTGCAGTTTGCCGACCACTGATCTATACTAGTAAAAGGGTAATATGCTAATTAGACCGGGAGACCTTCTGGACAAAGCTATGGTGGCAGGGTCGAGGCAGAGGCAGTTAGGAGTGATCAGGCCAGGAGGGGAGGGCAGTTGGGGGTGATCAGACCAGCAAGGGGGCCAGTTGGGAGCAAGCAGGCTGGCAGGGGGTGGTAATTGGCGGAGATCAGGCCGGCAGGGGGTACAGTTGGGGGCGAGCTGGCTGGCAGGCAGAGTGGTTAGGGGTGATCAGGCAGGCAGGCAGGTGAGTGGTTAGGAGCCAGCAGTTCCAGATTGGGAGAGGGATCCCAGATTGGAGAGGGTGCAGGCCAGGCTGAGGGAAACCACCCCCCCCCCCCCCCCGCTCCATGCATGAATTTTGTGCACCGGGCCACTAGTATTACATAACACCTCAAGCAGATCTAGGCAGCACTCTATAATTAAAACACATTTCTACAGAGAAATGTGTGCATAATCATACTAAGTGGAATAAAATAGGACTATAAGTAGTATGTCAGTTTAGGTTTTGCTGCCAAAAGAGTCACAGGAAAAATTTTTATCAGAGCTTTTTGCGTTTTGGAATCACAGGAAGCAGTTTTGTTCTTTATTTCTGCCAACAAAAGCCATTTAGCAAGAGTAGGTCCAATTGTTTGCCTGAAATAGTATAGAAGCTTATCTGGTCAGTGTGTTTCAAACAAACCATATGGACTAAGAAAAGGGCTGGGAGAAAGAACTGTTACTGCTTTTAAGAACTCAAAAGCAGAAATCCCTCCAAGGAGGAATAAAGATAAGTGCAGGGAAGAGAAGGTGGTGGAGTCTGAGATCTGGGACTGCATAGAGCTCTGCATTTCTTTTTTTTTTTAAATATATTTTATTGACTTTTTACAGAGAGGAAGGGAGAGAGATAGAGAGTTAGAAACATCGATGAGAGAGAAACATCGATCAGCCGCCTCCTGCACATCTCCTACTGGGGATGTGCCCGCAACCCAGGTACATGCCCTTGACCGGAATCGAACCTGGGACCTTTCAGTCCGCAGGCCGACGCTCTATCCACTGAGGCAAACCGGTTTTGGCTAGAGCTCTGCATTTCTTACCATTGGGGCAAATATGAGTAAAGGAAAGGACTTCTGTAAACAAGAAATTATTGCTGCTTGAAAGTTTACTTTGTTTTGTGAGAGAAGTAGAATTTAGGGAGAGGTGAAAATCTCACCAAATTAATGACTGCCAGTCCAGATCCACTTCTAGCCAGCTATCTAACTGTCCTTTTTCACTGAGTATTCTACTGTAAAACTCGGTCCCTTGACCACCTTTTTATAATCTCAGTGATGGTGGTGGCAGTAGTGGGATTCTTTCTTTTCTTTTCTTTTCTCTTCTCTTCTTTTCTTTTTTTTGGTTAATCCTCACCCAAGGATATTTTTTCCATTGAATTTTAGAGAGAGTGGAAGGGAGGGATAAGGACAGAGAGAAACATCAATGTGAGAGAGACACATCAATTGGTTGCCTCCTATATGTGCCCTTCACTGGAATTGAGCCCACAACCTTTCAGTCCACGGGCCTATGCTGTAACCACTGAGACAAACTGGCTAGGGCAGTAGGGGGGCTGGTCCCATCTGGGTTTCTGAAAAAAATTCTTTTGATTTCAGAGAGTAAGAGAGAGCTAGAAACATTGATGATGAGAGAGAATCATTGATTGACTGCCCTACACTGGAGACTGAACCCGCAACCTGGGCATGTGCCCTGACTGGGAATCAAACTGTGATCTCCTCGTTCATAGGTCAATGCTCAACCACTGAGCAACACAGGCTGGGCTTCTTAAGTGTGTTTTAAGTATTAGCCTTTGAAGAGAAGCACAGCTCTGATCTGGCACAAAGCTAGGCTATGGATGGGTTTATAAAGGGAAGTGAAGGAATCACTACTACCATCTCCTAACTCGGGAGAATACTAACCACTGATCAGCTTTATAATCTGTACACATGGATCTCATCTCCTCCTAAATTCTTTCTCAGGGCTTAGTCTTTGTTCATAACTTTTAGATGCAAAAGCTGGCCTTCTCCTCCTTTGTCCTGTGGCTCACTCAGACATGGATGGGTCTCCCTGAAAAGCACCTTGAATAGAAATTGTCATGATGAAGGATAATAGTTGGTTTTAGTGTTTTTAGTGAATTTCACTTTCTCTGACCCAGACTCCACATTTCCAGGTAGTTTAGGGGAAAGAGACATTTGAGAGTGGCCCTTGAGAGCCTTTCCCCCTGAAAAGTAACTAATGCATACAATTGAATCTAAGATGCCATTAATTTTAAGGTACACTATTACTTTCCCACCCTAAGAAAAAAAATAAAGGCTTTCAATTATGAGTCATATCCAATTTCAGAGCTGTTTAAAATGTGCATTTTAGAATCAATGATATATAACATTTCCCTACGTTCCTACACTGCTAGGTTAAAAATAAATGGTTTCAGAATCTCATGGAATGTTTTCTCTCATATATCTTTTGTGATTTTGAATCTAGCTTTTATTACTTTTCATGTCACTGAAATATTAATGTACTAGCTTGTGAGAATTTGAAAGGGATATATTTGTAAGTGATTTTATAGAAAACCCCCAAGCAGTACATAGTGTGAAGAAAGATGCATTGGAATTGGAATGAACAGAAAAGAAAAGATATTTCTAGAACCAATCTGTGTGACCACAGAGGTGCCCTGGAACAAAAAGGGTAAACAGAACATGTAGAGAGTTTCCTAATCCTGCTGAATGGCCAAGGAAGCTACAAAGGGACATAGTATTAGGAGTCTTTACAACCTAAGTGTCCATTGATAGACATTTGGATAAAGAAGATGTGGTACATATATATACAATGGAATATTACTTGGCTATAAGAAAGAATAAAATCTTACCATTTGCAACAACAGAAACAAATTCAGAGAACCAATTAATGGTTGCCTGATGGGGTAGGAATTCGGGGACTGGGTGAAAAAAATTGTGAAAAGATTAAGAAGTATAGATTGGCAGTTACAAAATAGTCACGGTGATGTAAATTACAGCATAGAAAATATAGTCAACAATATTGTAATAACTAGAGGCCTGGTGCATGAAATTTGTGCACTGGTGGGGTCCCTAGGCCTGGCCAGCGATCAGGGCCGATCAGAACCTTCCTTCCCCTGGCTGCCGGCTGCCAGCTGCCAGCGGGGGCCTTCCTTCGTTGCACACTGCCCCCTAGTGGTCAGTGCACATCATAGTGGGTGGTCAAACTCCCGGTCGGTTGAACTCCTCCCAGTTGGTCAAACTCCTCCTGGTCAGTCAAACTCCCAAGGGGGCAATTTGCATATTAGCCTTTTATTATATGGGATTATGTATAGTGCCAGGTGGGTACTAGACTTATTAAGGTAAACACTTCATAAGATATAAATGCCTAACCATTATACTGTACATCTGAAACTAATATAATATTGAATGTCAACTATAATTGAAAAATAAAAATATTAGGAGTCATCAGTACTTTGGATAGTCTTTTCTACTCTATTACTAGCATATAAAGGCCTCTGAGGACTAATATTTCATTTCCAATTATTGTTTGTGGTACATGGACAAACTGTGGACAGGGGCAGATGGGGGTGTTAATTGCTTTTAGATTGGAAACTGTTGGAAGCCATTTGTTTCTTTTACAGTGGAACTACTGGATGAAGTGGAACAAGGTACAATGGGAGAAAAAGCATCCTCTGTTAGGTATGATAGAGTAATTTTCTTAATTATTATGTTACCCAAATGTACACATTAGAGTAGAATACCTTGACTCTAATACACTAGTTGGGTAATAGAAATGAGAAAAAATAGATGGATATTTTCTTCCATCTGTATTTTATTATCTTTCAAATCTTTTTTTTAAAAATCCTCACATAAGGAGTGAGAATATTTTTTCCATTGATTTTTTTTTTAAGAGAGTGTGTGGAAGGGAGGGGGGAGGGGGAAAGGAAGAGAGAGAAAGAGAGAGGAACATCGATGTGTCACATTGATTGGTTGCCTCCTACACACACCCCATCCAGGGGCGGGGATGGGACCTGTGACCCAGGTATATGCCCTTGATTGAGAATAGAACGGGCAACCCTCCAGTGCCTGGGCTGATGCTCTAACCACTGAGCATGCTGGCTAGGGCTTCTTCTATCTTTAGACGGTATATTCACTGAACCAAATAGACGGTATATTCAAATGAGTATAAGCAGTGGATGAATGGGGTCCTCTATGAAATGGAGATCTAGAGTTCTTATCATTGATGTGTGGCAAAATCTATGTATGGTATTAGCAACAAAGAATAGTTCACCTGAATATTGTTTTTTGTAAGTATAGTCTAAATACAGAAAGAACCAGGTTGGATGAAATGAAAGATGAAGACTTAAATATATGTGAACCTCCTCCTGCCCCTGAGGCATCAACCACCTCTCTTCTGAATGACCTCAGGTACAGCCCATCAGGTGAGTACTGGGCTTTCTATTTGTTTGTTTTTTTTGTTAATCCTCCCCCAAGAATATTTTTTCCATTGATTTTTTAGAGAGAGTGGAGGAAGGGAAAAGAGAGAATGAGAGGGAAAAACACTGCTGTGAGAGAGACACATGGATTGGTTGCCTCCTGAACATGCCCAGACTGGTGCCAGGGATCAAACCTGCAACCCAGGTACATGCCCTTGACCAGGAATCAAACCTAAGACCTTTTGGTCCCAGGACCGATGCTCTAAACCAGCCGTGGGCAAACTACGGCCCGCGGGCCGGATCCGGCCCGTTTGAAATGAATAAAACTAAAAAAAAAAAGACCGTACCCTTTTATGTAATGATGTTTACTTTGAATTTATATTAGTTCACACAAACACTCCATCCATGCTTTTGTTCCAGCCCTCTGGTCCAGTTTAAGAACCCATTGTGGCCCTCGAGTCAAAAAGTTTGCCCAACCCTGCTCTAAACACTTAGCAAAACTGGCCAGGGCTGGGCTTTCTTTATTGTGGTTCAGCACTCTTCAGAGTTGGCATAATCCTAAGTCAGGGTTCCATATGGAATGCTCAGCTAAGCCATTGCTTCTTGGTCCTGAATTAAGATAAAATATCATGATTCAGTTGTTTATTTAATATTTGAGTGCACACTATATTTAGACATTGGGTATACTGTTACCTCTTTGAGCTCTGGTGGAGGAAATAGACACTAAATAATTAAAATAAATAGTTTAATATATAGGATGCCAGTGCCAAATGCTATAGAGAGAAAAAACAGAAGAAAGAATAGAAGTCTGGCCCGGCCAGTGTGGCTCAGTGGTTGAGCATCGACCTATGAACCATGAGGTCACGATTCGATTTCTGGTTAGGGCATATGCCCGCGTTGCAGGCTCACTCCTCAGTGTGGAGCATGCAGGAGGCAGCAGATCAATGATTCTCTTCATCACTGATGTTTCTATCTCTCTCTCTCTTCCTCTCTTCATCTCTGAGATCAATAAAAATATATTTTTAAAAAAGTAGAAGTCTGTGGAGAGGGTGGTTTTATAATTTAGGGTGTCCAGGACAGGCCTTATCGAAATGGTGAGATTTGAGCAATGGCATGGAGAAGGTGAGGGATGGAGCTGTATAGATATCTATGGGAAATATTTTTTAGGCAGAATAAAGAACAAATACAAAGGCCCTGAGAAAGAAACATGGCAGGATCTTGACATAACAGCAAAGAGATCAGTTTCGCTGGAGCAAGGAGAGCAGTAGGAGATGAAGTGGGCTCAGTGGATCATGGAGGAAGTTGTAGGTCACTGAAGGGACCTGTACTCAGAAGTGAGAAGAGAAGCCACTGGAGGATTTCTTGGCTTTATCTAATGAGTAAGGTTGTAGAGGATCTTTTAATGTGCTTATTTGCCATTAAATATCTTTGGTAAAATATCTGTTCATATCTTTTGCCCATCTTCTTTTTTTTAAAAAAAATATATATTTTATTGATTTTTTACAGAGAGGAAGGGAGAGGAATAGAGAGTTAGAAACATCGATGAGAGAGAAACATTGATCAGCTGCCTCCTGCACACTCCCTACTGGGGTTGTGTCCGCAACCAAGTACATGCCCTTGACGGCAATCGAACCTGGGACCCTTAAGTCCACAAGCCGACGCTCTATCCACTGAGCCAAACTGGTTAGGGCTGCTCATCTTCTTATTGAAGTACTAGGGGCCCAGTGCATGAATTCGTGCACCTTGAAAGGAATTGTGGGCTGCGAGGCTGCAGTGGGCACAGGGGCGGGTCTCTGCCATCCTCTGTGCCCCCGCCTGGCCCCTCCCACCAAGACCCCTGGTCCCCTGTTTGCTAGCAGCCCACCACTCCCACACGCTGATGTCACCAGCCCTGCTTGCAACCACTGATGGTGCGGAGCAATTGGGGCCGGCACCAGCAGCAGGTGTGAGCTGGGCCAGTGCCGTCAGCAGGTGCGAGTGGCAGCTGCTGCCCTGATCGCCCCTCAGGAGTAGGGGGAGGTGGAGAAGCCCTCAGGGGCAGTCAGGCAGCCACTGCTTGAATCCGCTGATGGTGCCGAGTGATCGGGACTGGTGCCAAGCACTGGCACTAGCTGCAAGTGTGAGTGGGGCCAGCGCCAGCGGCATGTGTGAGCACTGGGCGGGCCCGGGGTGTGCAGGAACAAAGAATTTTCAGCAGCCACCAGAGGCTTGCCCCAATGACAGTGACCGATGCCCCACCTTGGTCTGGCGCCCCCACTCACCTGCTCCACTATTCCACCATGGCCAATGCCTGCCATGTTCCACACACATCCCCTGGTGGTCAGTACACATCATAGCAACCAGTTGTTCAGTTGTTTGGTTGTTCCTGTTGTTCTGCCGTTCAGTCTATTTGCATATTAGCCTTTTATTATATAGGATTTTATTCAATTAGAGGCCCGGTGCATGAAATTCATGTACTGGGGGGTGGGGGTCCCTCAGCCCAACCTGCCCCCTCTCACAGTCCAGGAGCCCCCAGGGGGAGTGGGCCTAAGCTGCAGTCTGGCCATGGAGGCTTGGAGCAGGTGCCCTGTGTGTGTGTGTGTGTGTGTGTGTGTGTGTCCACTGGGGGCCTGTCCCAAGCCGTGCCATGGAGGCTTGGAGCAGGCACCCCGTGTGTGTGTGTGTGTGTGTGTGTGTGTGTGTGTGTGTGTGTGCGCGCGCGCGCGCGTGCGCTGGGGGTCTGCCCCCAGCCGTGCTGCGCCCTCTATGTTGATCATTCAGGCTTGGGCGGAGCCCGGCCGCTCCTCCAGAGCTGGTCGTGACCATGAAGGAGTCTTGACCTCATTTGCATATTACTTCTTTATATATATAGATGTTAGGAGTTCTTTGTAAATTCTGAATACAAGTCTTTTCTCAGATAAATGCTTTGCAAGTATTTCCTCTAAGTCTATGGTTTGGCTTTTCATTCTCTAAAGTATCTTTCAAAGAATAGACTAAAAATTTTGATGAACTACAGTTTTTCCATGTTTTCTTTTATCGGTTATGCTTTTGATGTTATATCTAAAAAATTTTATCACAACTCACAGTCACATGTTTTCTCCTTGATGTTTCATAGCTTTAGGTTTACATTTAGGTCTATGATTCATTTTCAGTTAATTTTTATATAAGATTTGAGGTATGGATCAAAGTTCTTTTTTTGCATGTGTATAACTTTGTTGAAAAGACTATATTTTCCACTTAACTACTTTCGTACCTTTTTAAAAAAATATATATTTTATTGATTTTTTTACAGAGAGGAAGGGAGAGAGATAGAGAGTTAGAAACATCAATGAGAGAGAAACATTGATCAGCTGCCTCCTGCACACCTCCCACTGGGGATGTGCCCACAACCCAGGTGCATGCCCTTGACTGGAATTGAACCTGGGACCCTTCAGTCCACAGGCTGATGCTCTATCCGCTGAGCCAAACCGGTTAGGGCTACTTTTGTACCTTTGTGAAATATCAGTTGCCTATAAATGTGTAAGTTTATTTCTCGACACTCAATTTTGTTACATTGATTTAATTTTCTATCTTTACACAAATAATAGACTGTTTTGTTTACTATTGATTTATTCTTGAAATGAGGTGGTGTTAGTTCTTTTTTCAAAGTTGTTTTGGCTATTTTATGTCTTTTGTATTTCCCTATGAACTTTAGAATCAGCTTGTTAATTTCTACCAAAGAAAGAACCACCACACTCAAAAAACAACCCTGCTGAAATTTTTATTGGGATTGCATTGAATTGCTAGATTGGGGAATATTGGCATCTTAACAATATTGAATATTCCAATCTATTAACCTAGTATATTTTTCCATTTATTTAGATCTTTATTTCTTAGCAATGTTTTGTAGCCTTCAGCATGTCTTACATATCTTTAGCCATAATTACCCCTAAGTATTTCATATTTTTATACTGTTGTTACTGTCTTAAAGTTTTTATTTTTCCATTGGAGAGGTTATTTTGTGTGGTTTATGTTTTTTTAAAAAATGTATGTTTTTATTGATTTCAGAGATGAAGGGAGAGGGCAAGAGAGATAGAAACATCAATAATGAGAGATAATTATTGGTTGGCTGCCTCCTGCATGCCTCACACTGAGGATTGAGCCCGCATCCTGGACATGTGTCCTGACCAGGAATCAAACCATGACCTTCTGGTTCATAGCTCGAAGCTTAACCACTGAGCCACACTAGAAGGGCCCTATTGGAGAGTTTTGAGCAGAAAAGTAACATGATCTGACTTCTCTTTTAACAAGATCAGTCTAAATCAGTGGTTCTCAACCTTCCTAATGCCGTGACCCTTTAATACAGTTTCTCATGTTGTGGTGACCCCCAACCATAAAATTATTTTTGTTGCTACTTCATAACTGTAATTTTGCTACTGTTATGAATCATAATGTAAATATCTGATATGCAGGATATATTTTCATTGTTACAAATTGAACATAATTAAAGCATAGTGATTAATCACAAAAACAATATGTAATTATATATGTGTTTTCCGATGCTCTTAGGCGACCTCTGTGAAAGGGTTGTTTGACCCCCAAAGGGGTCGCGAGCCACAGGTTGAGAACCGCTCGTCTAAATGCTTTTAGAAAGACTAGTGTCCTGGTCATGGATTAGTGCACATTGAAAGTAAGTTAATTAGAAGGGGGCCAGCAGGGTGGGACTGGGCGAGATGGGCTGGACACGCCCCCTCCCCCAATGTCTGCAGCGTGAGCGGAGTTTCTCCAGCAGGTGGGGTTCCTCAGCCTGGCCTGTGGAGATCAGGCTGAAACCAGCTCTCTGGCATCCCCTGAGGGGGCCCAATGTGCAAGAGGGCACTCTGCAAAGTTGCTGTTGTACAGGCAGAATAAAGGACAAATACAAGTGTGCAGTAAACCAGATTCGGGGCCGACAGTGCCCCAGCAACAACATAACCCACGGCTGAAGGCAAAATCGTGTGGCCCTGTGAGGAATCGGGCTCCCTCCTCTCTGGTTTCAAGGTGCATCACCCGAGAACTGCTGCTGCCAAGTCACTGCAGCTCGGCAGCTCCTGCATTGAGCATTTCCCTCTGGTGGTCAGTGCACATCATAGTGACAGGTTGGTCGGTGGAAAGGACACTTAGCATATTAGCCATATATATGTGTGTGTGTGTGTGTGTGTGTGTGTGTGTGTGTGTGTGTGTGTGAAAGCATGAATACCCCTTAGGAGGCTATTGAAATAATTTTACAAGTGAGTATGGTGAAACTTGGATGGTAGTGGTGGCAGTATGATTGGTAAGAAGTGGTGGAATTCTGGGTGTATGTTGAGGTGAAGCATTGACAATTTACTGGTAAGTCAGATATGGATGTGAGAGAAAGAGAGGAATCAAGGATGATATCAGGGGTTTGGGCCTGAGTATCCTGAAGTATGGTGTTGCTTAAACTGAGATGGGAAAGACTGGATGGAAAAGGTTTGGGGAAGATAATTAAGAGTTTAGTTTCTGTTAACCTAAGTTTGAATGTAAGTCTAGAGATGAGGAGAAAGGTCTGAGATGGAGGTACATATTTAAGAGTTAGCCTATAATGATATTTAAAGCCTTGAGATTAGGTGAGATAAGTCACCAAGAGAGTGAGTATGGATAGAAAAAAGAAAGAGTTCATGGACTGTATCCTATGCCACTCCAAAGATTCTGAGGTTGAGAGATGAAGAATTATATGTTATACTATATCTATAATCTTTTAAACATTTTTAAAATATATTTTTATTGATTTCAGAGAGGAAGGGAGAGGGAGAGAGAGATAGAAACATCAATGATGAGAGAATCATTGATTGGCTGCCTCCTGCACGCCCCCTACTGGGGATGGAGCCCGCAACCCGGGCATGTGCACTGACCAAGAATTCAACCCTGACCTCCTGGTTCATAAGTCGACACTCAACCACTGAGCCACACTGGCTGGGCTACCCAATAATTTTTTAAATTACATAATTAAAAAGTAATTAGCCCTAACAGGTTTGGCTCAATGGATAGAGCGTCAGCCTTCGGACTGAAGAGTCCCAGGTTCGATTCCGGTCAGGGGCATGTACCTTGGTTGTGGGCACATCCCCAGTAGGGGGTGTGTGGGAGGCAGCTGATCGATGTTTCTCTCCCATCGGTGTTTCTAACTCTCTATCCCTCTCCCTTCCTCTCTGTAAAAAAATCAATAAAATATATTTTTTTAAAAAAAGTAATTAACTTTCAGAACCCAGAGAATCCCAAAAGTGTGGACATTGGCCCATCTCCAGGACTAATTTATTTAAACTGATATTTTTTTATTTTGAACATGCTTTTAAAAAATGTGTGTCTTGAAGTATTTAAGACATAAACCTATAAGGAGGGAAACATTACTGGGTTATTACAAGAAATGACTAAATTGTCCAATTCATAAGATTATCACTAGTGAGGCTTTTGTTTATTCTCAGTTGATAAACAGGATGCTAATAGTGTTCACTGTGTGATGGGCTGGCACGTGACAATGAAATATCATTAAACATTTGAGTTGCAATAGAGTAGGATTCTATTAATATGGCTAAAATTAGTGGGAGAGCTATTCTATTTCCAAGAAAGATAAATATATCTAATACCATCATTTCCCTGCAGAGGAAGAAGAGGTGACATACACAGTCATTGATCAGTTCCAGCAGAAGTTTGGTGCTGCAGTAAGTTGCCTTCAATCATTCCCAGTATTGTCTACATATGGGTATCATGTCTGTGTCTCACAAATTTTTCTCTTATAAGATCATTGATGTTTTCTCTACTAATTCAACAAAATATCTGAGTGCCTGCTACATGTCAGGCACTGTTCTGAGGTGTGGGGTAGAAAAGTCATCAATTTCCAGCCCTCAAGAAGCTGGAAATTTTACATTTAGTGTAAGGAAATAAACAAATAATTGTATATAATCAGTGATGGTGTGTGTGTGTGTGTGTGTGTGTGTGTGTGTGTGTAGCAGACACCTGTTTTGGATCAGTTATATTTTATGAGTTTAAAAAATATGATCCACTTTGTTCACTGCTAGCTATTTTACTTGTGTCATTCATGATGTTATAATTGCAAAATTAACTCCCTGGAGCATTCTATTTTCTTCTTTTTTTACCAGATGCTCCACATCAAGAAGCAAAGTGTTTTGAGTGTGGCTGCAGAAGGAGCTAATGTGTGTCGTCATGGGAAACTATGTTGGCTTCAGGTAAAACATAGTTATAAAGAACTTTTTATTTTGGAAATAATTATAAATTCACTTGGAAACTTATATTAATTGTCTTCGTTGTATCACCCACATGTCACTGTACTAGAACCTGTTTGCAATGTCTTTCATTCTCTTACTACTCAGTTTATTCTTTTCAAAAGAAAAGAGCTTCTGTCTCTTTATAGATTCACTTTTATAATCATTACTAGGGGCCCAGTGCATGAAATTTGTGCAGGGGGTGGGGGTGGGTCCCTCAGCCCGGCCTGCACCCTCTTGCAATCCGGAACTGCTGGCTTCTAACCACTGGCCTACCTGCTTGCCTGATGGCCCCTAACCACTCGCTTACCTGCCTGATCGCCCCTAACTGCTCGCCTGCCTGCCTGATCGCCCCTAACTGCCCATGCCTTGGCCCCTGTGGCAGTGGCTTCGTCCAGAAGGATGTCCGGAATGATGTCTGGAAGGTCGTTCAGCTGTCTGGTCTAATTAATATTATGCTTTTATTATTATAGCTTGCTGACTTACAGATTATGCTTGAGGTCTTTCCCAGTTCTATTCTCTTGCCTTAGCTCTATGAAGAGTTTCTCATCTTTCCTTTTGTTTGCTAGCTTTCCACAGTGGGTTTCTACCACATCATTTTTATTTTCCTGGACCTCAGGTGAGGGTCCCTACTATATCCAAAGAACTTTGTAATGAGCTTTGCATAGCTAGAGGTTGGGTAGCCACCTTTGGATCACACTCAGCAGCAGCAGCATTTAAGGGGCTGAATACCCAAACAATGTCTTCTATCCTTTGAGTAGAGACCTACCTCCAGCTACTGAAAAGATATTTTATTAGGATTGGCAGTCTGCTCTCTTGACCTTCTCTCACTGAAGTATTCATCTTCTCAAAGGGAAAGAAATGGAGATATCAAGCCCAGTTTTGCACAAGGATTAGAGTGCCTCTCTTATTTCATGCATTTTCATGGCAAACCTTAGTTTTTAGGTGGCTAGGTTTGAGTTAGCAGCACAAATGCAAATTTCTTTCTTTTAATACATATATTTTTATTGATTTCAGAGAGGAAGGGAGAGGGAGAGAGAGATAGAAACATCAATGATGAGAGAGAATTATTGATCGGCTGCCTTTGCACGACCTTTACTGGGGATCGAGCCCACAATCTGGGCATGTGCCCTTGACCAGAATCAAACCCAGGACCCTTCAGTCTGCAGTCCGATGCTCTATCCACTGAGCCTAACCAGCTAGGGCTATTTTTCTTTCTTTTTTTTTCAGATCATCAGCATAGTTGGGTTCTTTTTTTATTCTCCTGTTACATCTGTATTTATACCCTTCTTTCTTGTTTTTATTTATTGATTTTGGACAGAGAGAGGAAAGAAAGAGAGAGAGAGAGATTTGTTGTTTCACTTATTTATGCATTCATTGGTTGATTCTTGTATGTGCCCTGACCGGAACCTTGGTGTTTGGGATGACACTCTAACCAACTGAGTTATCTGGCCAGGACCTATTTGGTACTTTCTTTTTTGTTGTTGTTATTTAATACTTTCTTATATTTCCCATCTCTTTGCTAAAATTCTCATTGCATTTGTCCATTCTTCCCAAACTGGCTAGTACAACAATTACTTTAAATGCAAATGGATTAAATGCTCCAATCAAAATACATAGGGTGGCCAAATAGAAAAGAAAATCCTTACATATACTGTCTACAAGAGACTTACTTCAGAATGAAGACATACAGAGACTGAAAATAAAGGGATAGAAAAATATTTCATGAAAAAAAAAAAAAGCTGGGGTAGCAATACTTATACCAGACAAAATAGACTTTTAAACAAAGTCTACAACAAGAGACAAAGAAGGGTCCAACAATCCCACTTCAGGGTATTTACTGAAGAAACCCAAAACACTAAAACGAAATGACATATGCATCCATTAGTTCATTGTAGCGTTATTTACAATAGCCAAGGTATGGAACCAATTTGAAGTGTCCATCAACAAGTGAATGGATAAAAAGATGTGGTGCATATATACAATGGAATGTAACTCATCCATTAAAAAAAAAAATAGCCCTAGCCGGTTTGGCTCTGAATAGAGCGTTGGCCTGTGGACCAAAGGGTCTTGGGTTCAATTCTGGTCAAGTGCCCATACCTTGTTTATAGGCTCCTCCCTGGCCCAGGCCCTGGTCAGGGCGTGTGCAGGAGGCAACCAATCGATGTGTTTATCTCCCATCGATGTTTCTGTTTTTCCCTCTCTCATCCACTCTCTCCAAAAAATCAATGGGAAAATACCCTTGGGTGAGGATTAGCAAAACAAAACAAAATAAAAAATCCTGCCATCTGCCATCTGTGACAACATGGATATTGCAACAACATGGAGGGTATTGTGCTGAGTGGAATAAGTCAGAGAAAGACAAATGCCTATGATTTTATTTATATATGGAATCTAAAAAACTAAATGAACAAGCAAAATAGAAATAGACTCATTAAGAGAACCTTTTGACAGTTGTCAGATGGGAGAGAGGTTGAGGGAATGGGTGAGAAAGGTGAAGGGATTAAGAAGTACAAATTGGGCCCTGACTAGGTAGTTCAGTTGCTTAGAGCATCATCCTAATATGCCAACATTGCCGGTGGGTACCTAGTCAGGGCACATACAATAATGAATGCATAAATAAGTGGAACAGCAAATCAATATTTCTCTTTCTTCTCTCTCTTTTTAAAAATCAATAAATAGCTGAAACCGGTTTGGCTCAGTGGATAGAGCGTCGGCCTGCGGACTGGGGGGTCCCGGGTTCGATTCCGGTCAAGGGCATGTACCTGGGTTGCGGGCACATCCCCGGTGGGGGATGTGTAGGAGGCAGCTGATCGATGTTTCTCTCTCATCAATGTTTCTAACTCTCTATCTCTCTCCCTTCCTCTCTGTAAAAAATCAATGGAATATATTTAAAAAAAAATCAATAAATAAAAATAGGATGTACAAAAAAGTTACGGAATAGCCATGGGGATGTAAAGTATAGTATAAGGAATATAGTCAAGTAATAACTATGTATGTTGTCAGATGGGTACAAGTTTTATCAGAGTAATCACTTAATAAGTTATATAAATGTCTAATCACTGAATTGTACACCTAAAACTAGTGTGTGTGTGTATATATATATATATATATATAAATTGTAATTGAAAATATAAAATTTTTTAAAATTTAAAAAATAATAAGATGGGAGAAACCAAGATGGCGGCATGGGTAAACACCTAAAATTGCTGCCTCGCACAACCACTTCAAAAATACAACTAAAAGATGGAACAGACATCACCCAGAACTACAGGAAGGCTGGCTGAGTGGAAATTCTACAACTAGAAGGAAAGAGAGAAGCATACCGAGACTCAGAGGAGGTGCGGTGCGGAAGTAAAATACTAAGGTGTGGAGGTGCATGCGGAGTGGGCTGGCGGCTGGGGACGTGGTTGTCTTTTTCAATCAGGAGGGAGCCTCAGGCTCTGAACTCCAGTTCTGGGCAAGTCTCTGGGGACCCAGACTCAAACGGGAGAAGCGGGACTGTCTGACATCGGTCGGAACTGGAGGGCAGGTTTCTCTCCAAGGTACTTGCAGCAATTGCTGGGACACTGAGAAGCAGAGCCTCTGAAGGCAAGACTGAGAGCAGTCATAACTGCTCGCTCCTCCTGCCCTGTTGATCCCCTGGGACTCGCCCCGCCCAAGCCTTGCACACAGGCATTTGCTGGATAGCTTCAGGCAGAGGCTAGATTAGCACCTCCCTAGAGATCAGGACAGAAGTTCTCCCACTGTAGACACAGCTGATTCTCACAACCAATTGGCCTGGAGGTCAAATCCCCCCCCAGTGTTACCTACAACAACCAAGGCTTAACTACAACACTGTGCACAAAGACCACAAGGGGGTGCACCAAGAAAGCATAAAAAATGCGGAGACAAAGAAACAGGACACAAATGACAGAAATGGAGGAAAGCAAACTATTGGATCTAGAGTTCAAAACCACACTTATAAGGTGTTTCAAGAACTGTCTGGAAGCCGCCGATAAGTTTAGTAAGGCCCTCGAAAAGACTGGTGAGACCACCGATAAATGTAGTGAAATCTTCAAGAAATCTAGTGAGATCCTCGATGTTGTGATAAAGAACCAACTAGAAATTAAGCATACACTGACTGAAATAAAGAATATTATACAGAGATCCAGCAGCAGACTAGAGGATCGCAACAATCAAGTCAAAGATTTGAAATACAAAGAAGCAAAAAAACACCCAACTGGAAAAGCAAAATGAAAAAAGAATCCAAAAATACGAAGATAGTGTAAGGAGCCTCTGGGACAGCTTCTAGCGTACCAACATCTGAATTATAGGGTTGCCAGAAGAAGAGAGAGAGCAAGATATTGAAAACCTATTTGAAGAAATAATGACAGAAAACTTCCCCTACCTGGTGAAAGAAATAGACTTCCAAGTCCACGAAGTGCAGAGAACCCCAAACAAAAGGAATCCAAAGAGGACCACACCAAGACACATCATAATTAAAATGCCAAGAGCAAAAGACAAAGAGAGACTCTTAAAAGCAGCAAGAGAAAGAAACTCAGTTACCTACAAGGGAATACCCATACGACTGTCAGCTGATTTCTCAACAGAAACTTTGCAGGCCAGAAGGGAATGGCAAGAAATATTCAAAGTGATGAATACCAAGAACCTACAACCAAGATTACTTTATCCAGCAAAGCTATCACTCACAACTGAAGGTCAGATAAAGACCTTCACAGATAAGGAAAAGCTAAAGGAGTTCATCACCACCAAACCAGTATTATATGAAATGCTGAAAGGTATCCTTTAAGAAGAGGAAGAAGAAGAAAAAGGTAAAGATACAAATTATGAACAACAAATACACATCTATCAACAAGTGAATCTAAAAATCAAGGGAATACATAATCTGATGAACAGAATGAACTGGTGATTATAGTAGAATCAGGGGCATAGAAAGGGAATGGACTGGCTATTCTTGGGGGGCGGAAAGGGGTGTGGGGGATGCGGGAAGAGACTGGACAAAAATCGCGCGCCTATGAATGAGGACAGTGGGTGGGGAGTAAGGGTGAAGGGTGGGGTGGTAACTGGGTGGAGGGGAGTTTTGGGGGGAAAAAAGAGGAACAAATGTAATAATCTGAACAATAAAGATTTAATTAAAAAAATAAGATGAAGGTAGCAAATCGTTGTTGAGACTCAAAGATTTTTTTATATCCTTTGGCCTACTTCTCAGGGCCACTTCTAGGAATCTGTCTTCAAAATATGAAGAAAAATATGTGAGTATCTATTCACCCTGGCATCATTTATGACAATAAAAATCAGAAACTACTTAAATGGTTAATAATAGAAGTTACAGTATATTTTATAACTTCTTTATGGATGCCAGAAATTGATGACAAATGCAATATAGAAAACTATTTGAAAGTTCATGAATGGAAAAAGCAGGCTATAGATTTGAATGCATATTATTGGAGCCATGTACGTTTTTTGCATATGAAAAAAAAAGGAAAGGAGAATTGTATGGCATGCGTTGATTCACTGAAGAAATGTATAACGCCCATCCATGTGCCTGACTCTGTTCTAGTTGCATGTATACTGGTAAATTTGACATAATCTCTTCTCTCATAGAGTTTAAAGTCTAGCAGAGAATTATTTTCTAAACTTTTAGTGTCTATTCAATTTTTATGTTTAAAGATGTAGGGGGAAAGAGCAGAGATTGATTATTTAGGTGTCAAATTCTAGCAAACATCATGAAGGATTTGAGAATGGGTACAGGTAGGTCTGGCAATTGTAGCTGTAACAATAGTTAGCTCCTGAAATGACAAAGATGGCATCAAAATGTCATGTGGTTGCCTCTCTAGACCTTCTTAGATCCTTTTTGGCCTTTTACTCTCTGACTCAGTTGATTATCCAGCTGTACAGCTTTTGTGGCTTTTATGAAGAAAAACAATCTAGAATTCTTACGATTGTATAAAATTGATGTATAAAAACAGTGTTCCTGCCATTTGTGCCAGTGTATTTGTTGCCTGTTTTATACTGATGAGGAACAGGGATCTTCTCTTATGAGTAATTTCATGTGATACCTAGCACATTCATGATTACTATGGAACTAAAAAAATAAAATGCATTTTGTGTTTTAACAACAAAATATATTGTTCATATTCCCCTTAAACCTGTAATCCCTAGGGTATTAGAATGCTATAGGTGAGATTGATAAAAATTAAAGTTGGGATAGTAAAAAGTGAAAGGCTAAATAACCAGATTGTCTGTTTCATTTCTTTTGAAAAATCACAGTTATAGTGCCTTTTTAAAAAAAAATTAAATCTTTATTGTTCAGATTATTACATTTGTTCCTCTTTTTTCCCCCCATAGGTCCCTGCCACCTGGTTCCCACCCCACCCTTTGCCCGTACCCCCACCCCAACTGTCCTCATCCATAGGTGTACAATTTTTGTCCAGTCTCTTCCCGCACCCCCCACACCCTCCCCCCCCCCCCCGAGAATTGTCAGTCCACTCCCTTTCTATGCCCCAGATTCTATTATATATTCACCAGTTTATTCTGTTCATCAGATTTTTTATTCACTTGATTTTTAGATTCACTTGTTGATAGATATGTATTTGTTGTTCATAATTTGTATCTTTACCTTTTTCTTCTTTTTCCTCTTCTTAAAGGATACCTTTCAGCATTTCATATAATACTGGCTTGGTGGTGATGAACTCCTTTAGCTTTTTCTTATCTGTGAAGCTCTTTATCTGACCTTCAATTCTGAATGATAGCTTTGCTGGGTGAAGTAATCTTGGTTGTAGGTTCTTGGTATTCATCACTTTGAATATTTCTTGCCACTTCCTTCTGGCCTGCATAGTTTCTGTTGAGAAATCAGCTGACAATCGTATGGGTACTCCCTTGTAGGTAGGTAATTGTTTTTCTCTTGCTGCTTTTAAGATTCCCTCTTTGTCTTTTGCTCTTGGCATTTTAATTATGATGTGTCTTGGTGTGGTCCTCTTTGGATTCCTTTTGTTTGGGGTTCTCTGCACCTCCTGGACTTGGAAGTCTATTTCTTTCACCAGGTAGAAGAAGTTTTCTGTCATTTTTTCTTCAAATAGGTTTTCAATATCTTGCTCTTTCTCTTCTTCTAGCACCCCCATAATTCGGATGTTGGTACGCTTGAAGTTGTCCCAGAGGCTCCTTACACCTTACACTACCTTCGTATTTTTGGATTCTTTTTTTTTTTTTTTTTTTTTTTTGCTTTTCTGGTTGGGTGTTTTTTGCTTCTTTGTATTTCAAATCTTTGACTTGATTCTTGCGATCCTCTAGTGAGCTGTTAGATCTCTGTATAATATTCTTTATTTCAGTCAGTGTATGCTTAATTTCAAGTTGGTCCTTTTTCATATCCTTGAAGGTCCCACTAGATTTCTTGAGGGTCTCATTAAATTTATTAGCAGTTTCTAGAAAATTCTTGAAAAACCTTATAACCGTGGTTTTTAACTCTATATCCAGTAGTTTGCTTTCTTCCATTTCTGTCATTTGTGACCTGTTTCTTTGTCCGCATTTTGGCTGCTTTCCTGTGTTGATAGAGTGGCTTTCTGGGCTAGGTGTCCTATAGGGCCCAGTGGCTCAGCCTCCCCAATTACCTGAGGTGGATACTCTTGGTGCACCCTTTTGTGGGCTGTGTGCACAGTTTTGTTGTAGTTAAGCCTTGATTGTTGTTGGTATCACTGGGAGGAATTGACCTCCAGGCCAATTGGCTGTGAGAATCAGCTGTGTCTATGGTGGGAGAACTTCTTGCTGAAGACACCCTTATGGGGCAAGACTTGCTTCAGTGGAGCTTTGGTGCTCACTGAGTCTGCCCCCTGAGTGTGTCTCTTATGGATCTGAGGATTTGTAATCTGGATGGTCCCACTCTGACCACTGGGTATACTGGCTCTTGAATCTCTAAGGAGGTGCTAATTTAGGCTCTTCCTGAGGCTACCCAGCAGGAGCTATGGAGAGATATGCAGATTCCTCTTCTTTATTTGGGATTTGGAGGTGCCCAGATGAGGCCCAGCTGTGAAGCAAGGCAAGCTGCTGTGGGACCTTGGGCCTTCTTTTGGATGTTCTGGGTCTCTCTGATCCAGCTGCAGTTTGTTAGGTAATTTTAGATTGCAAAGGGCCAGGCCATTCATATGCAAAAGCCGCTGCACACAGCTAGGGTGGGGCGGGGTCTCAGGGAGTCAACAGGGCGGAGCAAACAGCTATGGCTGATCCTCAGCCCTGCCCTAAGAGGCTCCGGGTCTCAGTGTTCCAAGGTAATCGCTGCAAGCACCTCTGAGAGAAAGCCGCCCTCAAGTTCCACCCGAAGCCAGACAGTCCAGTTTCTCCCCATATGAGTCTGGGTCCCCAGAGACTTGCCCAGAACTGGAGTTCAGAGCAGTTTGGAGCTTGAGACTCCTCCCGATTGAAAAAGACAACAGTGTCCTCAGTTGCCAGCCCTTTCCGTGTGCGCCTCCGTACCTCTGCACTTTACTTCCGCAAGTCTCAGTGTGCTTTTCTCTTTCCTTCTAGTTGTAGAATTTCCACTCAGCCAGCCTTCCTGTGGTTCTGGATGATGTCCATTTTGTCTTTTAGTTGTATTTTTGAAATGGTTGTGCGAGGCAGCAATTTCAGGTGTTTACCTATGCCGCCATCTTGGTTTCCTCCTTTTTTATTTATTTTTTTATGTAGGATCAATTTAAACCCATTTTTCTCTAAGAATATTGAATGCCTATAATTTACTTTAAAAGTGAGGATGTTAAATATTTTATCACATGTCTTTCTTGATCTTCAGATCCCTTTCCCTAGTTCTTCCTTATGCTAATAACATGTGTGACTGCATGATTTATTGTAGGTGGCCACAAACAGCCGTGTCTATTTATTTGACATTTTCCTTCTGGGAAATCGTGCTTTCAACAATGGACTGCAGATGGTATTAGAAGACAAGAAAATTTTGAAGGTGAGTGTGTAAGCTGATTGCTCTGCTAATAAAACTAGTAGCCAGGTTCTAATTACTCTGTCTCTGTCTTCTAATGCCTTAGGTTATCCATGATTGTCGTTGGCTTTCTGATTGCCTCTCTCATCAGTATGGAATTTGGCTGAATAATGTCTTTGACACACAGGTACATGCAGGGAAACATTGGATTTAATCTACTGTACGTAGCTCCTGTAGAAAATAGGCCTTGTCTGATGAGTTGTTGAAAGTCTTTATGTGTCTGTGCCCCATTCCTGTTCATTTCTCATGTAAGATGTTTGTACAATGTGTGGGATCATTTGGTGAACTATAAAATTACTGCAGAAAAGTTACTTAAAAGTATTTGGTATTTTCCCCTCATTTTGCTCCAGAATTTGCTCTGTACTCTAGTAAATAATATTCAGAAACAAACAATTGTGGGGTCATTCAGAAGTCTGAGATGAGACCTTCAGTATGAGGTGAACAATCACACCTCTGCCTTTACCACATATGTACCAGTTAAGGCTAGTGTCTAGTTGGCATCTAGCTCAAGGATGCAGGTCGTCCTAGATATGTGAAAAAGCCTCTTTTGGCACAACATAGCCTAAAGATATATGATTTTCCTCTGCTCTAAAGGACCCTAGATAAATGAGAAATTCTTAGACAATACTATCTCTTAGGGCTGGTTTGGCTGTGAGAGCAGGAAAACCATTAGTTTTCATTATGCTTTCTTAGGTTCTTCTAGGTTTATGCCAGTGAAAGTGAAATAGTGAATATATAAGACCTAGAGCCTTTGGAGAGGGGTTAAACTATTGAGTTGGCCAATTTTTAACAAATTCCTAAAATTTTAATTTTTTGTGTTTTTTTGTGTGTGACTCAGTTTGCCCTGTGTATATCAGCTCATTTACATGTTCTTTTGGGCCTTCTTTCAGGATCTTTCACTCTATAGAGATTGCTTTTGTGCTTATTCCAAAACGTAAGAGAATTGCTCATTGTTCCCTTGAGGCCATCAGGCTTCTTGATTGTGTGTAATAAAGACACTGGCATATATTTCCATACTTTTCTTCTTAGATTTTCATAGTGAAAGAAGCAGGTATTGAGAGTTTTTCTAATTTGTTTTCCTTAGCACAATGTATTAGTTTCCTGTTGCTGTTGTAACAAATTCAAATTTAGGGACTTAAATAACATTAATTTGCCCTGGCCAGTGTGGCTCAATTGGATGGGTGTTGTCCCATGCATGAAGAGTTGCCAATTTGATTCCCAGTTAGGGCACATGCCTGGGTTGTGGGTTAGAGTGTAGGATTAGGGTTAGGTCCCCAGTGGGGGGCATTTGGGAGGCAGTAGATTGATGTTATGCTCTCACGTTGTTTCTCTCCCTCTCCCTTTCTCTCTCTAAAAATCAATTTTTTAAAATCTTTAAAAAAACACAACAACATTAATTTACTCTCTTACAGTTCTGGAGATTAGAAGTCTGAAATCATTTATATTGGGCTATAGTCAAGGTGTCAGCAGGGCTGGTTTCTTCTGGAGACTGATGGGGGAGAGACTGATTTCTTGCTTTTTCAGTTTTCACTTATATTCTTTGGTTTATTCTTATTGCATCTTAAAAGTGCATCACTCCAAAGTCTGCTGCCATAGTATGATCTCCTTCTGCTTCCCTCTCATAAGAACACGTGATTACATTCAGGGTCTATCCTGATAATTCAAGATAATATTCCCATCTCAAGATCCTTAACTTATTACAGCTTCAAAGTCCATTTGTTGCATAAAATAACATTCATATGTTCCAGTAATTAGGATGTAGATATCTTTGGTGGCCATTATATAACCTATCACACACAGGTAAATAATTATTTCACATTTTTAAAAATATGTTTTTTTATTGATTTCAGAGAGAGGAGGAAAGAGGGAGAGGGGGTTAGAAGCATCAATGATGAGAGAGAATCATCTATTGGCTGCACACTCAGGCATGTGCCCTGACCAGGCATTGAACTGTGACCTATTGGTTCATGAGTTAATGCTCAACCACTGAGTCATACCGTCAGGGCTTAATTCTTAATTTTTAAGCTTTCCTTACCAAAACTTTACCACAGTTGCTAATCTATATATATAAAAAGCCTTAGCGACCATCCAACCATTTGACTGTCCAACCGGTAGCTCTGATACACAATGACCACCAGGGGCAGACACTCAACACTCAACACAGGAGCTACTGAGCTGCAGTGACTTGGCAGCTGCAGTTCTTGGGTTATGCACCCGGAACCAGAGAGGAGGGAGATCGATTCCAGGGTGCATCACCTGAGAACTGCCCTCTCACAATCCGGGACACCACGGGGGATGTCAGAAAACTGGTTTCAGCCCAATCCCCGCAGGCCAGGCCGAGGGACCCCACCAGTGCATGAATCTGTGCACCAGGCCTCTAGTATGTAATAAAAATAATTATGTTTTTTTGAAATCCTCACCTAAGGAGATGCTTAGAGAGAGAGAAAGAGAGTTTGCCGAGGGATTGCCTTCCATATGTTCCCCAACATTGGATCAAACCCACAACCCAGGTATGTGCCCTGATCAGGAATAGAAGCAGCAACTTTTTGGTGCATGCTGGGGTCCAACCCCAGCGGGTCCAGGGGTCCCCAAAGGTGTGGACGGAGTCGGCGAAGAAGGAATGACACGGAGACAGCGTTCAGTTGATCAGCAGCCTAGCCAGGATCTCCTGCCAAGTTCTGGTCTGGATCTCCAGCGAAGTTCTGGTTCGGATCTCCAGCCAGGTTCTGTGTCCATGGTCTCTTGCTAGGTTCTCCAGCCAGGTTCTCCAGGTTCTCCAGCCAGGTTCTGTAGCCATGTTCCCTCGCTAGGTTCTCCAGCCAGGTTCTGTCCAGGTTCTCCAGCCAGGTTCAGTCACCAGGTTCTAGTCAGGTTCTCTTGCCAATTTCTGTAGTCAGGTTCAGTCCAGGATCTTTTGCTATGTTCTCTCGCTAGGTTCTGTCTCTAGGTTCTGAGGCCAGTTTCTGTCCAGGATCTTTTGCCATGTTTTCTCCAGCGAAGTTCTTCTGTCTCTAGAGAACGTTCTGTGTAGGTTCTGTGCCAATTTCTGTCTCTCTCGGTTCTGTCTTCTAAGTCCTGTGTTCCAAGTTCTGTGTCTTGCTGTCTTATTACATCTGTATTTATACCAGTTGATTCAATCCTATCAATCTCTATTTCAAAGGTTAGGGCGTTTCTTATCTCCATTCCAGGGAGTAAAGATTATGTAGCTTAAGCATGATTGTTCGTAGTTAAAGTGATTAATTACCCACCTGGCACTTAGTTAAGAGGTTTTATTCCCTCCCTAACTTCAGGGGAAAATCCCTACCTGGGGAAACAACCTTTCTCAGAGACCTTGGTTAAAACACATAGTGCCTAGAAGGTGAGCAAACATATTAAGAACAGTATGCCATATATGCCAGGTCCCTTGAAACAGCAAGCATGGACCAGCTCCCGGCAGGTGCACAGGATGACACTCAACCAACCGAGCCACTGTGGCCTGGCAAAATAATTCTTGAATTTTATCTTCCTTTCCCCATTTCTCAAAGGCACCAAAAAATAATAAATAGCCCTGGCTGGTTTGGCTCAGTGGCTAGAGTGTCGGCCTGCAAACTGAAAGGTCCCAGGTTCGATTCCGGTCAAGGACACATGCCTGGGTTGGTGGCTCGATCCCCAGTGGGGGACTTGCAGGAGCCAGCCGATCCACCATGATTCTCCTCATGGATGTTTCTATCTCTCTCTCCCTCTTCCTTCCTCTCTGAAATCAATAAAATTATATTTAAAAAATAATATTAAATAACCGTAAGGCAGTCAAATAAAAGAAGTGGAAAAGAAAGTAGACAAGTACACATTAAAATTGGGTAATCATTTTTCTTTTTCTTTTTTCCTCCTACTTTTCAGAATAAGTTGACTGTACAACTTTAAATTTTCATGTGGGTCATTGGGGAAAATGGTATTTAAAGACATTTATCTAAATACTGTATACTTGTACTATTTCTGCCAGGAGATAGCTCTGTGTATATATTCTACAGATTGGTCTGTTTGTCTTTTTTTAATGCCACAGGTGGCAGATGTCCTTCAGTTTTCCATGGAAACAGGCGGCTTTCTTCCAAACTGCATCAGTACCTTACAGGAGAGTTTAATCAGACATCTTAAAGTAGCCCCTAAATATCTCTCCTTTCTGGAAGAGAAACAAAAACTGATTCAGGTGAGTATTAAAGGATGTCCCATATGAATTAGTTTTTTTCAAGTGCTTTCTGAGTGAGGTCATTAACATATTCTATAGAGAAATGACAGGTGCCATGTAAGCATATGAGCATTGCTAAAATCTTAGTTGTTCCAAATGGGAACAGTTCGTTTGTGGGCTTAAGTGGATAAGAGCCAGGATCCAGATTTGTTGTCTGTCAATTTAAAAGCATTCTGAAATACATTGTTAAACGGACAAGAGGGTGATTAGGTTGGGAATTTGGACTAAGTGATAGGACAAAAATAATTCCAATTATTTATCCCAATGTAAGGTAGATTTTATTTAGCTCCTGATTGTCTCTCATGCTAAACTGGGATCTAGATCATTTGGCTATAGTTTTGGCCATGTAACCAAATCTGCTGCCTCCAGTTTTAAATAAGTCCTGATTTATCTTTCTCTCCTTCTCCCTCCTTCTTATCTTTTCTTCCTTCTTCCCTCTTCCCTCTCTCTCTCACTCTCTCTCTCTCCCCTTCCTTCCTCCCTCCCTCTGTCCTCCCTGAATCATAAAGTGTGTATGTGTGTGTGTGCTCAGAAGGCTAGCCATAGTGTGAAAGTAGAAGGTAATAATTGAGGGAAATGACAGTAATAGTATTTTAAGTTAAACAGCACTTACATAAACAGTTATTTTCTTTCCTTACAGTTATTTTCTTTAACGTTTTGCTTATTATTCAGAGAAAATTGTTTTGATGCCTCTAGGAAAATACGGAAGTGTGGTTCACACGACCTCTTTCACCCTCCTTGCTAAAAATTTTGGCCCTAGAAGCCACCTACCTGCTACCCCTTCGCTTGGTACTCCTGGATGAGATGATGTCTGACCTAACCACCCTGGTAGATGGGTACCTAAACACCTACCGAGATGGGTCTGCAGACTGGCTGGGAGGCATGGAGGTAGGTGCAGCTCTTTGTGGCTGTGTCTTGAGGACTTCTGCTTCTGCCTTATTCCTCATGGAGTGATATCCACAGCCACAGCAAATCTCACCAGGCAGACTTGGTGATAACTATTTTTTTAAATATATTTTTATTGATTTCAGAGAGGAAGGGAGTAGGAGAGAGAGATAGAAACATCAATGATGAGAAAGAATCACTGATCAGCTGCTTCCTGCACGCCCCCTACTGGGGATCGAGCCCACAACCTGGGCATGTGCCCATGACCGGAATTGAACCTGGGACCCTTTAGTCCGCAGACTGATGCTCTATCCACTGAGGCAAACCGGCTAGGGCAGTAATAAATATTTTTGAAGAGGCTATAGCTTGGGCTTAATCCATGTCCTTGAGCATTTTTCACAATATTATGTTTCCAATGAATATTTCTATCAAAGAATGATTAAATTTAAGATTTCATTAGTTATTTTTATGATGCCAGTACAATATAAGAAAAATTATAGACCAGGAGTTGAGAAAATGTTGCCCTTAACACCTAACTTAACCCCTGGCCTCTTTTGGTATAGCTCACAAACTAAGAATGGTTTTTACAGTTTTAAGGGATTATTTAAAAAAAAAAAAGTATGCAATGGAGTTGGTTTGTGGCTTAGAAGGCCAAAATATTTACTGTTTGGCTCCTTACACAAAAAAGTTTGCAGGTTGTTGGATTCTCCGTTAGAAATTCTGATGCAGAATCTTAAATACAATATTAGCATTTTGGGTATGAACCCCACTAGATGTATTTCACTTTTCTTTTAATGTGTTGCTGGATTCTATTTGCAAGCATAGTTTAATGTTAGGAAATTCTCCATTTTACTAGAGCCAAGAAAGTCTTATGACTATCTCATGAATGCCAAAAAAAAATAAAAAATAAAAATACAACTTTTTTGTATTCTGCTCTCACTGTTTAATAGCAACAGCAGCAACAAAACATAAAAATCCTTGCATACCTTGTTTTACTGGATAATTTTAATGTTTTTTATTTATCATGTAAAACCAACAACAATTTTATAACTTTTTTGTATTTTGCTCTCACTGTTTAATGCTAGAAACATTTATATTACTTTACATACAATATTAATTAAAGTTGGAATAGATACTTCAACATGATAAAATTTTCTCAAGCAAGAAGACTACATAATGTTTAGGAACACTAAAAGCATTCCCATTAATATAAAGAAAAAAATTTAAATGGTGAATATTACCATTACTTTAATATTTTTAAAGCTTTTTTAAAATACATTTTTTTTTATTGACTTTAGAGAAGAAGGGAGAGGGAGAGAGAGAAACATCAATAATGAGAAGTGTCTTCGATCGGATGCCTCCTGCTCGCCCCCTACTGGGGATTGAGCCCTAAACCTGGGCATGCGCCCTGACCGGAATCAAACTGTGACCTCCTTGTTCATAGGTCCATACTCAACCCTGAGCCATGCCAGCCATACTACTTTAATATTTTTTGGAGTTATTAGGCAATGGAATTTAAAAAAATCTATAAACTATAAAAATTGAATAGGAGAAATTAGAATTATGACATGCCTATGATACACAGGAAACCTGAAGAGAATCAACTGAAAAAAAACACTCCAAACAAAAAGAGAATTTAGTAAAGTGGTGAAAAAGTATGACATAAAAAATAGCTTTCTCATACCCATATACACAGCTAGAAAATGAAAGAAAACATCAATTTGTAATTGTAACAAAAAAGGTAGATTACCCAGAAATAAGTCTAACAAGAAATGTGTAATATAGAGATGAAGAAAATGTTAAAATATTACTGAATGAGATAAAAGAGAACTTGAATGGAGACACTAAATATTTTTAGTTATCTAAATTAACTTTTAACTTTAACTCTATTCCAATAAAAATATTAACAACAGTATTATTTAGGCAAACTGATTATAGAGTTTATAGAGATCAATAACCATAAGTAAAACATATAAGTCTAAACCAAATAAAACAGTTTGCGACAGTACCGGTTTAGGAAGACCAGTGGAAAAGAATAGAAAACCGTGCTCGCTTCGGCAGCACATATACTAAAATTGGAATGATACAGAGAAGATTAGCATGGCCCCTGCGCAAGGATGACACGCAAATTCGTGAAGCGTTCCATATTTTTTTTTAAATATATTTTATTGATTTTTTACAGAGAGGAAGGGAGAGGAATAGAGAGTTAGAAACATCGATCAGCTGCCTCCTGCACACTGCCCCCTGGGAATGTGCCTGCAACCACGGTACATGCCCTTGACCGGAATCGAACCCGGGACCCTTCAGTCCGCAGGTCAACGCTCCATCCACTGAGCCAAACTGGTCAGGCGCGTTCCATATTTAAAAAAAAAAAAAAAAGAATATAAAACCCAAAAATAGATCCAATTTATATCTGCCAAGATGGTTATGATAAAGGTAGACTTTTCAATCCATGAGAAAGAAAGATAATTATTCTGAAAATGACCTTAGGCAAATGACTAACCACTGTGGGGGAGGAGAATTCAGAATTGAATTGCTATCTCTTTCATTACACTGAAACAAACTCCATGGATCGAGTATTTTTGTAAAAAATGGAATTATAAAATTGGGGGGGAAAACAATTTAAAAAATAATCTTACATAAGGAATACTTTTCTTTCTTTCCCTGCAATTTTATTGAGAAATAATTGAAAAAATTAATGGTATATATTTAAAGTATACTAGTACATATACGCTGGTGGAATGCTTCTGAGATCAAGATAATTAACACATCCTTATCTCACATTGTTACTTAGTGTGTATGTATGCTGAGAATGCTTAAGATCTACTCTCAGCAAATTTCAAGTATACAATATCGAATTATTAGCTATAATAAATAACCATGCTGTACATTAATTAGAAACTACTTATAACTGAAAGTTTGTACCCTTTGAACTATCTCTCCATTTCCCCCAACTCCTGGCAACCACCATTCTATTCTCTGCTTCTATAAAATTTAGCTTTTTTTAAAGATTCCACACATTTAAGTAATAGCATACAGTATTTGTCTTTCTCTGTCTGGCTTATTTTACTTAGCACAATACCCTCCATGTTCATCCACATTGTCACAAACGGCAGGATTTCCTTCTTTTCATTGTATGTACATATAGACACATCTTCTTAATTCATTCATCCCTTGATAGACACTTGGGTTGTTTCCATGCCTTAGCTATTGTGAATAATGCAGTGTTAACGAGATTGCTGATATCCCTTCAAGACAGTGATTTTATTCCCTTTGGATATATACCAGATGTGGGATTGCTGAACCATATGGTAATTTTAGTTTTAATTTTTTGAGGAACTGCCATACTGCTTTTGATCATGGCTATACCAATTTACATTCCCATGAACACTGTATGAGAATTCCTTTTTCTCCACATACCACTCCCCCCACCCCCAAGCACTATTATCTCTTATCTTTTTTATAATAGCTATCCTAACAGGTATGAGGTGATATCTTATTGTGGTTTTGATTTGCATTTTCCTGATGATTAGTGTTATCAGAGCATCTTTTCATATACTTACAGCCATTTGAATGCCTTCTTTGTAGCCCTAACCGGTTTGGCTCAATGGATTGAGCGCCAGCCTGCAGACTGAAAGGTCCCAGGTTTGATTCCGGCCAAGGGCATGTACCTTGGTTGTGGGCACATCACCAGTGGGAGGTGTGCAGGAAGCAGCTGATCGATGCGTCTCTCTCATCGATGTTTCTAACTCTCTATCCCTCTCTCTTTCTCTCTGTAAAAAAATCACTAAAATATATATTTAAAAAAATGAATGCCTTCTTTGGGAAAATGTCAGTTCAGGTCTTTAGTTCATTTTAAAAAAATCCTCATCCAAGGATATGTTTTATTGATTTGAGAGAGAGAGAGAGAGAGAGAGAGAGAAGAAAGAGACATAGATCGGTTGCTTCCCAGACTGGGATTGAATCTGAAACCAAGGTATGTGCCCTGACCTGGAATGAAACCTACATGAAACCTACAACCTTTTGGTGTATGGGACAACCAACTGAGCCTCCTGGCCAGACTCTTTGCTCATTTTTTATTTGGATTATTTGCTCTTTTGCTATGGAGTTGTAGGTGTATGTGTTTTTCTATGCAACAAAGAAATACTCAGAACTCTTAAATAAAATTTAATAAATTTGACTTACAATTTTTTTGTATGGTGAAAAGATAGTGAAAAAAGGCAAAGGCAGGCAACCTGGGAAAATTATTTACCTCCTGCAACAAAGAGGGCATTTTCTATTTCTTTTTAAAAAAAATTTTTTATTGATTTCAGAGAGCAGAGAGAGAGAGAGAGAGAGATCAATGATGAGAGAGAATCATCGATTGATTGCCTCCTGAACACTCCTTACTGGGGATCAAGCCCACAACCTGGGCATGTGCCCTGTCCAAGAATTGAACCGTGACCACCTGGTTCATAGGTCGACGCTCAACCACTGAGTCACACCAGCTGGGCTCACTGTATAATCCTGATACATACACACACAAAGACACACACAAAACTGGATTCAAAATATTTGTTACTTGAAAAGTAGTACTACTACAGTTAAAGACACTAGAGGGTACTATAAGAATACATTTGGATAGAACTTAACTTGCCAAATACTGTTAAGTATAGCAGAAGTGATTTTAAGGCATGATCAGAAGTTTAATTATAGGAGATTTGTGTTCAATTTCTTTTCTTAGCCTACGTGTATGGAACTTCCAGAGGAACTGCTTCAACTCAGGGACTTCCAGAAGCAGCGCAGAGAGAGAGCTACAAAAGAATACAGGATGAATGCACAGGGCCTCCTCATAAGGACACTGCTCCATCCAAAGAAATCCATGACAGAGACAGCAAAGAAAGAGGAAAAAGTAAGGGGTGTCTTACTTTGTGAAAAATCTAGGCTAGATAAAGCTCCAAGTTTTACATCTCATGAGAATGTACATTTGCTGAAAGAAGAAGCTGAGAGTAAGCAAATTACAACAGAGCCTCCACATTTACCTCACATAGAGCAGGAAGTCCATGAGGATTCCAGTAACAAAGTCGTTTGCCCTGAATCAGAGGGGTTGGAGGACCAGAGAATAGGCCAGAAAGAACACCTTATGATACCCAAACAGGAATTTCAAGCAAGTTTATCTTTGAAAGAGGAGATAGAACAGCTACTAATGGTGGAAAACAAGGAAGATCTAAAACGCACAAAACAAGATGTCTCAGTGTCTCCTTCCCTTCCTCAGGAAACCAGAATGACTCTGAGTGACACCTTTCATCCTTTTAGAAAAGCTGTGTTTCCCACACTTCCTCCCTGTCCAGCTTTGGAGGATACTGATTCCTGGATAAATTCTTCTTCAAATCTGCCTTAGAGATCTAAAATTTGTTCTTTAGGCCAAAAAGTGGCTCATTTTCCCCTACCATCAGGACTTTCCTAAGTGCTTAAATTTCTTTTCTTTTTTAAAAATATTTTTATTGATTTCAGAGAGAGGAAGGGAGAGGGAGAGAGAGACTGAAACATCTATGATGAGAGAGAATTATTGATTGGCTGCTTCCTGCACACCCCCTACTGGGGATTGAGCCAGCAACATAGGCATGTGCCCTTGACCGGAATTTAACCTGGTACCTTTCGGTCTGCAGACTGATGCTCCATCCACTGAGTCAAACAGGCTAGAGCTAAATTTCTCATATTATAAATTTAATTATGCCTCAGTCATAGGCTTCTGCGGAAATTGTATCCTCTTGCTTATTCCTGGGAGTGAATAAGTTAAATAATAGAAGAAATAAATTTTCTGATTATGTCACTGGGCAGAAGAAATGTTCCCAGTGGCCAGAGTGAATTATTTCTCATAATTTGAATTTAGAGGATTTGAAGAAGGGAGAAATCTTGGGTTTAATATCTTGAAAAATCTATACTTTTAAAATTTTGTTGTGTTTTTTGGTTTGAAGAGTGTTGGTAAAACTCTTACCTATAAGTTTAAAAATAATTGATACCTGACAACTTTATTAGTTCTTTTTGCCTTTTCTTTCTTTTTTTTTTAATGCCCCATAATTCTTTTTAAAAATTATTAATTAATTTAGAGAGAGAAGAAGGGAGAGAGAAAAAAACATTATTTTGTTATTCCAATTTGTGCATGCATCGGTTGATTCCTGTATGTGCCCTGATGGGGGATTGAACCCGAAACCTTGGCAACACTCTAACCAACTGAGCAACCTGGCCAGGGCTCTTTTTACCTTTTCAAAATATTTAACTTGTCAATTATACTTCAATAAAGCTGAAAAAATATTAACTGTTTTTGAATTTTGAAAGTTTTGTCTGTCTTATGTCGTAAACAAACAATAGTTAATGTTTTATCAGAAGCACTATTCGAGTTTTAATTTCAGTCCATTTACTTTTAGGAGATTTTGTCTATTTTCTAATAAAGCTAGGGCTTCCTTTGAGTATATCTGTTATGTAAACATGAAGTTTGATTCTACTCTATTAGCTTGGAATTGGTATATTTTCTAGGCTGAAAGGAAGGCAGCTTGTACCAGGCCTTTTATTATATTGACTAAAGGCCCAGTGCATGAAATTCGTGCACTGGGGATGGGGGGGGGCACCCTTAGCCCCGCTTGTGCCCTCTCACAGTCTGGGACCCCTTGGGGGATGTCCGACTGCTGGCTTAGGCCCGACTGAGGCCTGGCTTAGGCCTGGGGGATTGGGCCTAAGCTGGCAGTCGGACATTCCTCTCACAGTCGGGGATCCCTCGCTCCTTACTGCCTGCCTGCTCACTCCTTACCGCTCAGCTTGCTGCTTCTTAGCGGCAAGCTCCTTACCGGTTGGCTCGCTGCTCCTTAGTGCTGCCATGGAGGCGGGAGAGGCTCTTGTCACCACTGCTGCACTCACCAGCCAGCCATGAGCCCAGCTTCTGGCTGAGCAGCACTCCACCTGTGGGAGTACACTGACCACCAGGGGTCAGCTCCTGTGTCGAGCATCTGCCCCCTGGTGGTCAGTGTGCATCATAGTGACAAATCATTCTGCTTGTTCAGCTGTAATGGTTGCTTAGGCTTTTTTTATATGGACTAGAGGCCTGTTGCACGAAGAGATTCGTGCAATAGGCCTTCCCTTTCCTTGGCTGCTGGCACCAGTTTTTCTCTTGCACCTGGGACCCAGGCCTTCGCTCTGGCTGGGCTCTGGACAGAGCCCCCCGCCCCCAGCCATCAGGCTTCGCGGCTCCGCTGATCCCGGGGTGGTGAGGCCTCCCGGCTCCGCTGATCCCAGGGGCGTGAGGCCTCGTGGCTCCGCTGATCCCGGGGCTGTAAGGCTCCGCTGCTCGGCAGGCTTCAGGTACGTTTGGCTTTGCTCCACTACTTGGAGCCTAGTATGCAAATTAACTGCCATCTTTGTTGGTGGTTAATTTGCATATTGCCCTGATTAGCCAATGGGAAGCATAGCAAAGGTACGATCAATTACCCTTTTTGTCTTTTATTAGATAGGATACTTGTAAGTTGCTCACATTCTTTTGTGTACAATAACCAGTAAACCTGTTTTTACATTAGGTTATCTCTTACATTTCTTTCTTTTTTTAAAAAAAAATATATATATTTTATTGATTTTTTACAGAGAGGAAGGGAGAGAGACAGAGAGTTAGAAACATCGATGAGAGAGAAACATCGATCAGCTGCCTCCTGCACAACCCCACCGGGGATGTGTCTGAAACCCAGGTACATGCCCTTGACCGGAATCGAACCTGGGACCTTTCAGTCCGCAGGCCGATGCTCTATCCACTGAGCCAAACCGGTTCCGGCATCTCTTACATTTTTTAATTGGGTCAGGGTAAATAAATTGGAATATGTCTGGATTTATAGGTTCAGAGTCCAGTTTAGAAATATGTAATTATATTTTTACAGGTCTCTATTATTTATTTCACTTAGGGACAAGCTATGATTAGGAACATCCTTGTCTGCCTGCACCAGCTGATTCAATTATGAATTTCACTGAAAGCAGAGCTATGCCCTTCCAAACTCCAGAGCTCAGATCTAGTCTAAGGTTAAGATTAATTAAGGCTAGTGTTGGTCAGTAGTTAGGGCATCAGCCCTCAAACCCAAGCATCATGGGTTCAATTCCCAGTCAAGGGCATGTACCTGTGTTGTCAGGAAGGGCTCCTACGGGAGGCAACACAGTATTTTGACTCCCAGACTAAATGAATCCTTGGGTTTCATTACAGTATTTTGTCAGAGAAACACTCATAGTCCTGAAATTGCATTTTTCTCCACATCCTTATCTAGTGTAAAGTGCCTACCTAAATTCCATGTGTACTGTCAGATCCTACCTGTCCTTTGCTAGATAGAGTGTAAAAAATCTCTAGGTTGTTCAAGCCCTGTTGCTAGTACTCTGCACCATTACTCATATATCTTATCTAAATTTTGCCCAGAATTTGGGGAAATGCTGGGTGTTTATCCCAACCCATAGTTGAGTTCTTTTTTTTTTTTTAAACATATTTTGCTGAAACCGGTTTGGCTCAGTGGATACAGCATCGGCCTGCGGACTGAAAGGTCCCAGGTTCGATTCCGGTCAAGGGCATGTACCTGGGTTGCGGGCACATCCCCAGTAGGAGATGTGCAGGAGGCGGCTGATCGATGTTTCTCTCCCATCGATGTTTCTAACTCTCTATCTCTCTCTCCCTTCCTCTCTGTAAAAAAATCAATAAAATATATTTTAAAAAAACCCAAAACATATTTTATTGAGTTTTTTTTTACAGAGAGGAAGGGAGAGGGATAGAGTTAGAAATATTGATGAGAGGGAAACATTGATCAGCTGCCTCCTGCACACCCCCTACTGGGGATGTGCCTGCAACCAAGGTACATGCCTTTGACCGGAATCGAACTCAGGACCCTTCAGTCTGCAGACCAAAGCTCCATCCACGGAGCCAAACTGGTTAGGGCTCGAGTTCTTTACTGACTGTATTTTTCTAGTTGAGAGCTCATAAACCGTACTGCCTGCTTTCTCAAACTCTTGGGGTTTTGCTTTAGTCTACAAAAATTTCCTGAGTCCTACTCAAGTCTGACCTTCCCATACATGAACTACAATTAGAGATTCTTACAAATAATCTGACCTTTTTAGTTTGGGATTTAGAAAACAGAGATAAATGACTTCCTTGAACAAAAATGCACCACGGGGAATAGAACCAGTGTTTCTTGCTACTTGGTCCATTAAATGTTCTTTCAACTATAGTAAGAAAAATCACTGCAGCAGCTTTGCTTCCAGTCTGGCTGTGGGCTCGATAAATCTTAACACAATAGAATTTTAACTCACTATTGGTGTGTCTCATTGTTTTGACACAAGGTAAGTGCCAACAGCAAACTGAGATGAGGCCTAGGGCAAACCTAGGGTACTTGGGGGCGAATAGCTAAGTATACTTATCAAAAAGGCATTTATAGCCCCACTGGTGTGCTCAGTGGTTGAGCGTCCACCCATGAACTAGAAGGTCACGATTTGATTCCTGGTCAGAGCACTTGGCTGAGTTGCGGTTTGATCCCCAGGAGAGGGCTTGCAGGAGGCAGTGGATAGATCAGTGATGGCGAACCTTTTGAGCTCGGCGTGTCAGCATTTTAAAAAACCCTAACTTAACTCTGGTGCCGTGTCACATATAGAAATTTTTTGATATTTGCAACCATAGTAAAACAAAGATTTATATTTTTGATATTTATTTTATATATTTAAATGCCAATTAACAAAGAAAAATCAACCAAAAAAATGAGTTCGCGTGTCCTCTGACACGCGTGTCATAGGTTCGCCATCACTGGGATAGATGATTCTCATCATTGATGTTTCTGACTCTTCCTCTCCCTTCTTCTCTCTGAAATAAATAAAAACATTTTTAAAAGGTATTTATACAGTTATAAAAATAAAATACCTTACTTAAAATTTAGAAAATAAAAAGAGAAAAAAGATTTAACTATCATCCCACATTATACAACCCTTCCTAGCATTTTGGTATTTTCTTTCAATTTTCTCATTCTCTCTCCACATACACACATATCTGAAATATAATCACTACTATACAGTAAATACAGTTAAAAGTGCTTTTTACATCATGTATTTTTCCTTTTTATAATCCTAACAACTAGCATATTTAATAGATTTTAAAAAATATTTTTATTGATTTCAGAGCGGAAGGGAGAGGGAGAGAGAGAGAGAGAGAGAGAGAGAGAGAGAGAGAGAGAGAGAGAGAGAAACATCAATGATGAAGAGAGAATCATTGATCGGCTGCCTCCTGCACGCCCCCTACTGGGGATAGAGCCTGCAACCCAGGCATGTGCCTGTTGACGAAAGGGGCCACATGCTAACCTGACAAGCTCAGGGGAGGCCTGCATGGCAGTCTTGCAAACTCAAGACCTAAAGTAACCACAAAGGATGGTCTGAAATTAAACTTTAAAAGCAGTCATGGTGGGTAGTTACATCCTAGGCCGGTATCTTCACTGACAAGATCAATCTTTACCTTAACTGAGCCTATCTGTCTTTTTGCATCTATAATAACATACCCTTTGAAATGTCTGGGTAATTTGTAACTTCCCTTTTTCTGGACCCCTTGGGGCACAACCTAATGTGCTGGGCGCCAGGACAGATACCACAAATTCCTTCATTATCATGTTTGTTTGGTTTTTTTGTTGTTGTTTTTTTAAAAAATATATATTATTGATTTTTTTTATGTATTTTATTGATTTTTTACAGAGAGGAACGGAGAGGGATAGAGAGTTAGAAACATCGATGAGAGAGAAACATCGATCAGCTGCCTCTTTCACACCTCCTACTGGGGATGTGCCCACAACCCAGGTACATGCCCTTGGCTGGAATCGAACCTGGGACCTTTCAGTCTGCAGGCCGAGGCTCTATCCACTGAGCAAAACCGGTCAGGGCCTTCATTATCATGTTAATTGTTCCTGCACACACCTAAATATGTGTCTATCATTTTACTTTTTATCCAATCCCAGGGGTTCCCGCTCTCCCCCCCTCCCAACCCGATGCTTTCTCCTGCCTCTCTAGTCTATCACCAATGGATTTCATGTAACCCACCTAGGTCCCTTTCCTTTGATTACAATGTATACATACAAATGTAACCCGCCATTCTCCAGAGCATTATCTCAATTCATTGAAGTTCAAATAAACTCACAAAATCCTTTACAGGTTTCAATGGTTTTTTATGTTAACATGCCCTTGATAGGAATCCAACCTGGGACCCTTCAGTCTGCAGGCTGACACTATTCACTGAGCCAAACCAGCTAGGGCTAGATGTTTTATTTAAAATTCATATGCTATTAAGTAGAATTTGGAAAATATGGACAATAAGAAAAATTACTGTTATTTCTCTAACCTGGCAATAAGGTAACATTTTTGTTAATTCCAGTGTTATGCATAGGTGTTTTTCCCCCTACATGGTTGTAATCATACATGCATATATATGAAAGGGCGAGGGCTACGCCCTCCATCATGCCCCGAATCCTCCATTTTGGGGCAGAGCCATGTGCTCAGCAAAGAGCTCCTTTCCGGAAGAAGTCCAAGCCTCTGCTAGCCACACCTAGGATTTCTTTAAACTGACCAATGATAATCAAGGGAAGTGCGCGCCATAGATACGACCACGTCCTGTGTAACAAGGCACCAACTTGCGCCTGGCCAATCGGCAGGGCCCACAGTCCTCTCTCCTCCCCTTACTATAAAACCCCTCTCCCCACAGGGCTGGGTCTCTCTGCCACTTGCTGCTGCGTCAGTAAGGAGGGTAGGGGAGCCAAGCCTGGGTTTGAATAAAAGACTCTTTGCTTTTGCATCAGACACGGCTGGCTCCCTGGTGTGGTCTCTTGGGGATCCTGAAATCTGGGCATAACAATATATATCCCGCCTTATGAATATTTTCTTATACTGTTACACAATCTTTGTAAAGATTTTTATTTTTTTATTTTTTTTTTAAATATATTTTATTGATTTTTTACAGAGAGGAAGGGAGAGAGATAGAGAGTTAGAAACATCGATGAGAGAGAAACATCGATCAGCCACCTCCTGCACATCTCCTACTGGGGATGTGCCCGCAACCCAGGTACATGCCCTTGACCGGAATCGAACCTGGGACCTTTCAGTCCGCAAGCCGACGCTCTATCCACTGAGCCAAACCGGTTTCGGCTGTAAAGATTTTTAATGACTACAAAATATTTCTTAGAAGAGGCAGTACAGTTTATTTAACTGTATTTTGGCATTTTGAGATGGTTTTCAATTCCTTACTTTATGCTTTTTTCAAAGCTTATTTAAAAGTTTTCCCCATGTTTTAAATCATTTCGTTAGAATGAAATTCCAGAAACAGAAATAACAGGTCAAAGAAGTTTTCTTGTTTTGGTTTCTAAAGAAGCTTTATAGCTCTTGCTAAGTTATTTTACAATAAACTTAGTAAATTATATGCCTGCCACTAATTTTTGTGGTAATGATGCACCATTGACAGCATTAGATTTTTATCTTGTGTGGCATGGCATACTTTTTTGGCTTTCAAAAGTCTTCATCCATAAATCTAAAGGTTTCTTGTCATTTTCTGTAGCTTACTTGCATTGAATACTATGGTGGTTAATGAAAACATAAATATTGGGAATATTTGAATCTCTGATATCTAAGTTAAGGACAATATTATGGGTAAAATATTTAACTATAGAAACACTAAAATAAAACCAAAGTCTAATATACTCATGATAAATATCTTCAGAGCTCTCATCAGGAATAGCATAGAAAATTATATTGTTATATAAAATAAGAATCTTAGCTAAATTGCTAGGTTCACCCTAAGATAAAGTTTAATATAGTTTATTCTACATACTCATAGGATTTGAGCTTTTGGCTTATAAGACCTCTTCAAACAGGAAGTGCTGTTAAATTGTAATGAGAGCATAATGAGCAACCAATTTAAAATAACATGTTATTGCAAAAAAAAGTCTAAACTGTGCTTCAGTTTAATCAGTCATGAACAGCATTTCTTAAACCACAGAATAGAAAATATCAGAGTACATTGCACATATTAAGAAAAAGTATTGTTCTGTGAAACTGTTCTTTCTCATTTGTAGGCCTGGGGCATGTGTGCTTTTACTGTTGGTTGCAGTAAAATCAGCTCAAGATAAGCATAGAAGGCCCTAGGCGGTTTGGGTCAGTGGTTAGAGCATTTGGCCCTCAGACTAATGGGTCAATGGTTCCATTCCAGTCAAGGGCACAAACCCCAGCCTGGGAGCATGCTGGAGGCAACCAATTGATGAATTGTTTCTCTCACATCTTGTTTCTGTCTGTCTCTTCCCCTCGCTTCCATTCTCTCTGAAAATCAGTGGAAAGAATATCCTCAGGTGAGGATTAACAACAACAACAACAACGATAAGCATAAAAGGAAATTTATATACTGATACAATAAAATAAGATCTAAAACCAGTGATCTCAGCCTGTACCTTAAGGCAGAAAAAGAAGAGTAAACTCGGAGTAAGTAGGAGGTGAATTGAATAATGATAAGAATGGAAACAAAATTAAAAGTAGATGGAGAAAAATGAATAAAACCAAAACCTGGTTCTTTGAAAAGATCAATGAAATTGCTAAGCCTTTAAAGTTTAACCATACAGACCAAGAGGGGAAAAAAGACACAAATTACCAATATCAGGAATCAAAGAGAGATTATCTTTACAGAAACTATCCTATATAATAAAAGGGTAATATGCAAATAGACCGGACAGCAGAACAACCGAACAACCAATCAAAGTATAATATGCTAATGATATGCTAAGGCTGCTCAACCACTCACTATGACGTGCACTGACCACCATGGGGCAGTCAACCTGTCAACCAGTCGCTATGACATGCACTGACCACCAGGGGGAAGATGCTCTGACCAGTAGTTTAGCTTGCTGCTGGGGTCTGGCCAATCTGGACTGAGTGAAATGGGCTGGACACGCCCTGGAGCCATCCTGTGGTCCCTCCTCGGCCCAATCATGCACCAGTGGGGTCCCTCCTCCTGGCCTGCACCCTCTCTCAATCCAGGACCATTCAGGGGATGACAGAAAGCTGGTTTCAGCCCAATACCGCAGGCCATTCCCCTTGTGAGGGCGCCAGACACAGGGCTCATGGCTGGTGAGAACTGCTGTGGCAGCGAGAGCCTCTCTGGATTGGGATTGATTGGGCAGGAGCCCGCAGTAGGCACAGTGGGGCCAGGATGAGCAGGAGCAGCATGTAGGAGCTACAGGCAGCGTTAGACTGAGGGTTTCAGCCCAATCCCTGCAGACCACCCAGAGGGACCCCACCAGTGCACGATTTCATGCACTTGGCCTCTAGTATATATTAAAAGGATAACAAAGGGCTACTTTAACAATTCTATACCCACAAATTGAAAAACAGTCCAAATAGACAAAAATCATTGAAACACAAATTACCAAAACTGATTCAAGAAGAAATAGAACCCCTGAATAGCCCTAAATCAATTAAACAATTGAATTCATAATTTAAAACCTTTCCTGAAACAAACTTTGTACCAAGATAGCTTTACTGGTGAATTTCTATCTAGGAAACACTAATAACAATTATTCCAGGAAATAAAAAAGGAGGGGTCACTTCCCAACTAACTTTATAAGGCCATCATTACCCTAATACCAAAACCAGAAAATGACATTTCAAGAAAACTATAGACCAATATCACTTGTGAAAATAGATATAAAAGTCCTTAACAAAATATTAGCAAATGGGATCCAGAATCATGGAAAAAGGATAATACTTAATGACCAAATGAAGTTTATTCCAGCAATGCAAGTGTGGTTTAACATGAAAATGTAATGCATCATATTAATAGAATAAAGAAAAAAGACCATTTGATTATCTCAACAGCTACCAACAATTTTTTGTTTTTTAAAAATATATTTTTATTGATTTCCTAAAGAGGATGGCAAATCAGAAAGAGCTAGCCCAGGTTATAACCTGGCTATTTCTTAAAAGTTCAATATTCACTTACCATACCATCCAGAAATTCAACTCCTATGTGTTTATGCATTAATGAAGTTTATTTTTTTAATTGAAAGACTGGAAATACCAAGGGTTTCAGGATGTGGAGCAACCAAAACTATAAAATACACAACCACTTTAGAAGACTGTCTATTATGAATTTATTACCCCATAATCCACTCCTAGGAATTTATTCCAAGAGTAATGAAAACATGTATTTACACAAACACTTGGACACAAATGCTCATGATGGCTTTCTTCTCCTTTTTTTTAAGTTTTATTTTTCAATTACATTTTGCATTCAATATTATTTTGTATTAGTTTCAAGTGTACAGCATAGTGGTTAGACAGTCAGACTTACCAGGCAGGGGACGTACCATGATCATGATGGCTTAATTCTCAGTGGCCCTAAACTGGAGTACAAATTTCCCAACAATAGGCAAATGGATAAATAAATAGTCTACTAGTACTCAGCAATAAAAAGGGACAGACCGTGATGCACACAGCATGGATAATTCTCAAAAACTTTTGCTGAGCAAAATAAGCCAGATGCAAAAGAGTCCAGAGTGCTATTACATTACATGAAACTCCAGTAAAAACAAACCTCATCTATGGTGATAGAAGGGAGGTCAGGGGTTGCTTGGGGCGAGGGACACAAGGGAATTTTTTCAGGTGATATGAATGTCCTGTATCTTGATTGTTGTGGTAGTTAATCCTGATGCCCATGTTCATCAAAACTCATTGAACTGTACACGTATTTTATTGTGCATAAACCACATCAATAAAGTTTATTTTAAAAGCATTTGGAAGCCACTGATCTCATGTGCATAGGGGCAATAATAGAATTATAGCATTTTGTTAAATGCTATCAATGAACAGAAGAAGCAAGTATATGTTGCTAATATAGTCAGGTAAAATTTAATCAAAATTTAAGAAGAAACAGTAATACATGCACATGGTTATGAAATAAATAGTACACAAGGGATTAATAAATATTAATGAAAATAAATATCCCTCTCCCCCATTCTTTCCCAGCCTCAGGAATTTTCCCCAGAGGTATCCACTTTTAATATTTTAACCCCTCCCCCCTCATTTTCCTCAAAGAGCTAGAGTATAAACTGCTAGATATGGAACAGTTGATGAAAGGCATTGAACTGTGATATAAACCGGGAGGGCCAGTAACTTAAGCTTAAGGCTGCTGATCTCTCCACATGGCAATAGTAGCTTCTCTGATTTGTATGAGATACTTCCACATTCTGGAGTTCTCAAATTCCCCAAAGTACATTTTTGTTTATAACTTGAAAGCCACCTGATGGCCAAACCCTGAATGTTTTAAATAAAAATCTGTGTAATGGAAACAAATTCTAATGAAAACATCCCTTAGGAAATGCCAAAACTGCAAGTTCCAGGAATGAGGGAAAGAAGAGAGAGAAGTTCTGTTGATTATTGTGTAACTTGTTGGGATGCCATCCATAGTTTGTTTTTCGAGAAGCTATTGAAATAGAAAAATCAATATAGAGGAAAGGAAACCCTTCTTCAGCTCTCTCTCTCTCTTTTTTTCTTTTAGAAAGTGATCTTAAAAGAAGTAAAAAGTAAATGAAAATATTGTGTGTATGAGGAGCACGTACTCATACTTGCCTTTAAAATAGAGAATACTGAACTGTGGCTGTAAAGCTGCTTCACTGCAGTGTCTTACATAGTAGACTTCATTTGTGCCTTCATTAGCAACTACAGTGGGGCCTTGACTTACGAGTTTAATTCATTCCGTGAGGGAGCTCGTAACTCAAATTACTCGTATGTCAAATCAAAAAGTGTGCCGAAACCGGTTTGGCTCAGTGGATAGAGCGTCGGCCTGTGGACTGAGGGGTCCCAGGTTTGATTCCGGTCAAGGGCATGTACCTGGGTTGCGGGCACATCCTCAGTGGGAGATGTGCAGGAGGCGGCTGATCGATGTTTCTCTCCCATCGATGTTTCTAACTCTCTCTCTCTCCCTTCCTCTCTGTGAAAAATCAATAAAATATATTTAAAAAAAAAAATCAAAAAGTGAACGAGTGAGACATGTGATGCTGGGCTGATGTTGTGGCGTTCACTGTGACGTTTGCTGCGCCAACTAGCGGTGGGGTATCTTAAGCTGGCTCGTAACCCGAATTTTAGCTCGCAACTCAAAGCAAAAAATCGGCCAAGGGACGGCTCATATCTCGAAAAACTCGTTAGTCAGGACACTCGTAAGTCAAGACCCCACTGTATTTTGAAGCCCCTTTTTGGAGCCAGGTGCTGGCATGGAGAATCAGAGGTAAAAAGACACAGTCTTGCTCGGCCAGAGTGGCTCCATGGTTGAGTGTTGACCCATGAACCAAGAGGTGAGGGTTCAATTCCTGGTCAGGGCACATGCCCAGGTTGTGGACTCCATCCCCAGTACAGGATGTGCAGGAGGCATCTAATCAATGTCTCTTTCCCTCTCTCTCTCTCTCTCTCTCTCTCTCTCTCTCTCTCTCTCTCTCTCATTGATTTTTCTATCTCTCAAATCCTCTCCCTTTTCTCTCTCTCTAAAATCTATTTAAACCAAAGTAAGTACTCTATAAGGGTTGACGATTATTCCACTATTGTGTCCACCCTATTAAAAAAAAGCAAAGAAAAGAGATAGTCCTTCTTCTCAAAAAACTTAGTCTAGTGGGAGACATGTACAAAAAATTAAAATAGAAACAATAGTTATGTTCAGGGTGTACAGTGTATTGGTGGGATTGGGGCCAGACAGGGAAGGTAGAATAGCCTTGGAGGGGACATAGCACTTGGCCTATAACTGAGGTGTGTGTCAATGGGCTTCTTAAGAGGTAGGGTAAAGGTGTGTTTTGGGTAAGAGAACTACAAGGAGTTCACTATTACAGAGAGGAAAACATATAGTATGTGATGGTGAGAGGTAAGGCTGGAATATAGTGCCCTTGTGCCTGTTACAGTTTTTGGTCATAAGCAAAAGTACTGACTTGGCTAATGTAAACAAGAAAAGAATTTATTGGAAAGATGAGTAACTCTCAGAATTGATGGGAAAGCTGGAGAGCTAGGTTTGGAAATAGGATCAAGGGCAGCTGTAGAACCCTAGGCAGCAGGAACTACCCAACTGTCTGTCAGAGTGAGTGATCGCCAATACATTTTTCTATCCCTGCATAGTTTTACTCAGGGTTCAAAATCCGGAGAGACTATAATTGACCTCATATCCTGGACCCAACCGTGTAGGGCACTCTAATTAATTGTCCTACCAACACTGCTCACAATGGGGGAAAGGTAATTCCCCAAAGAAATCTAAGTGCACCACCAAAGGAAGGGGGAATTAAGGACATGCCTTGTGTGTTTGGGTTTTATGCTATAGACCAGTGATGGCGAACCTTTTGAGCTCGGCATGTCAGCATTTTGAAAAACCCTAACTTAACTCTGGTGCCGTGTCACATATAGAATTTTTTTGATATTTTCAACCATAGTAAAACAAAGACTTATATTTTTGATATTTATTTTATATATATATATATATATATATATATATATATATATATATATATATATTTTTTTTTAAATATATTTTATTGATTTTCTACAGAGAGTAAGGTAGAGGGATAGAGAGTCAGAAACATAGATGAAAGAGAAACATCGATCAGCTGCCTCCAGCATACCCCCCACTGGGGACGTGCCCGCAACCAAGGTACATGCCCTTGACCGGAATTGAACCTGGGACCCCTCAGTCCACAGACCGATGCTCTATCCACTGAGCCAAACCGGTCAGGGCTATTTTATATATTTAAATGCCACTTAACAAAGAAAAATCAACCAAAAAAATGAGTTCGCGTGTCACCTCTGACACGCATGTCATAGGTTCGCCATCACTGCTATAGACTGTGGGAAACCATTGAAGAATTATGAATATGAAACTAAGATAATCAGAAATGTAGATTTTAGGTCATCTGTAAATTGGAGGATGGACTGAAATGATGACAAGAATAGTATGAGGATGACTTGGATAAAAACTCTTACTTTGATTCAAGTGGGAGATGGTGAATGCTTGAATTTGATAGGAATACAGAAGTAGTTAAGATGGAGAGGAATAAATATACGAACGATATTTAATCTACTACATACTATAATCTTTTTGAGCTTCATTTAGTCTTCGTTCTATAACAGCCGTGGGCAAACTACTGCCCGCGGGCCGGATCCGGCCCTTTTGAAATGAATAAAACTAAAAAAAAAAAAAAAAAAAAGACCGTACCCTTTTATGTAATGATGTTTACTTTGAATTTATATCAGTTCACACAAACACTCCATCCATGCTTTTGTTCTGGCCCTCCAGTCCAGTTTAAGAACCCATTGTGGCCCTTGAGTCAAAAAGTTTGCCCACCCCTGTTATAAGGAGCTTTATAATTAATGTTTACCACTGGTTCTAATGCCAATGACTCTAGTCATTTTGATCATCTCCAACTCTTCCTCTAGTAGATTCATTATCAGGGGCTCATAGGAGCAATATTCCCTGAGTACTTTCATGATGTAAAAATTTATCTGTGTTCTTTATATATGAAGGTTAGTTTTGCTAGATATGAAATCCTTGATTTGTATTTTCTTTCCTTGGGTGTCTTAAATATGTTATTCCATTTCTTTCTGGCATAAAATGTTGCCATTGAATCAAAATATACTAATCTAATTTTATTTCAAATTTTATGTCATATGGTCCTGTATAGACTCTCCAAAGATTTTCTTTTCTTTTTTTAAAAGCCATATAATTTTACTAGAATATATCTTGGTATTGGTCATTCTATATCACCGTTTTTAAGATGTACAATGTGCTTTTTCAATATGTAGTTTTAAGAAGTTTTTTACATGTTAGGAAAACTTTTTTGAATTATATTTTTAGTATTTATTCTTTTCTTTGTTTTTATTCTTTAAAGACATCTGTTATCCATGAGTCAAATTTTCTTTGCCTGTCTTCAATATTTACAACTTTCTCTCAAATTACTTAGTTTTATTCATTTCTTTTTTATTCAAAGAATGCTCTTCCTTTTCATCTTCTTTTTCTTACACTGTGTTCATTTGCTCTTGGGTTCATTCTAGTTTAGTCTTTTCTTTTTATTTTTTTTAAAAAATATATTTTATTGATTTTTTACAGAGAGGAAGGGAGAGAGACAGAGAGTCAGAAACATCGATGAGAGAGAAACATCGATCAGCTGCCTCCTGCACATCTCCCACTGGGGATATGCCCGCAACCCAGGTACATGCCCTTGACCGGAATCGAACCTGGGACCCCTCAGTCCGCAAGCCGATGCTCTATCCACTGAGCCAAACCGGTTTTGGCTAGTCTTTTCTTTTTAAATGGTTTTAATTTTTTTGTATTTCTAATTCTTTTTGTTGTTATTGTTCTGTCACCTCATTTCTGAATATTTCTAATGTTGACATATGTTATTTGATATTCTTTTTTTAAGGGTAAAGAATTATTAATTTATTAGGTCATCTGGAAAACCAGATGGGCTGAGCCACCAAATGGCACCAGCTCGTGCTTTCATATTCTTTTTTTCAATATATATTTTATTGATTTTTTATAGAGAAGAAGGGAGAGGGATAGAGAGCTAGAAACATCAATGAGAGAGAAACATCGATCAGCTGCTTTCTGCACACGCCCTGCTAGGGATGTGCCCGCAACCAAGGTACATGCCCTTGACTGGAATCGAACCGGGGACCCTTGAGTCCACAGGCTGACGCTCTATCCATTGAGCCAAACTAGTCAGGGCATATTCTTGATGCCTTTTAGTAATTTGTGCAACAGTACATTAGCATGTTAATATTTTTTTTCGGTATTTCTTTCCAGCATGATTCCATTGGGATGTGATTCTGCTCATTATTTTCTCTCTCTCTCTTTCTATTTTTTATTATAAGCTTGTCAGGGATTTGAGTAGCAAATTCAAATATGGGATTTCTATTGCCCATATTTATGTGAAATTGGTAGTCCTAAAATTTTGGAAGGAGGCTTGGTTTGATTATCTTTTTTTAAACATCGCAGAGCTCCCTCTTTTGTTGTTTTTGTATAATGTTAAAACAAAGGTGGTTTATGAGATTTCCTGGCTCTATTTTCCTGCCCCACTTTCATCTGGAATGTTTCCTTCCTTTTTCCTTGTTGGCCCTGCCCTGCTCATTTTTTATTTCATTTCTAGCAGTTTCTTCCCAGTGTGGGACCCTATCCTGGAAAGGAGCCATGGTTGGTTATTTCCTAGAGTATAGGTTCTAACCTGCTCCGGTCTATATAGACTTTCATACTGTGACATCCTTGCTAGTGGGGTTTGCCCTTAACACTTTCTAGTGAATACCTATTAGCTATTTTAGGGTTTTCTTCTTAGGGCTGTCAGGTACCTCATTGTTTCCCTCTACCTTTTTTTCTTACATGGATGACAGTAGCTCTTGGTGGTTTGTTCCCTACATGCTTGTAATTTCAGGTTTATGGGATACTTGGTCACCTAGTTTTGTGGTAAATATTGTTCAAGAGTTTTGAGTTTTGCTATCTAATCATTACATTTTTGTGGGGGAATTTGAGAAGCTCTAAAAGCTATGCCACCATAACCATTGCTGCCATCTTCCCAGAATCTTGGTATATACTTTTATTTTCACTGAGAGGTCTAATATTGTGGCTTCCACTCTGGCAGGTGTGGCTCAGTAGGTAGAGTGTCGGCTCGAGCACAAAGGGTCATGGGTTCAATTCCCAGTCAAGGGCACAAACCTGGGTTGCAGATTTGATCCCTGCCTTGGTCAAGGCTTGTGAGGGAGGCAACTGATGGATTTCTCTCTTTCTCTCTCTTTCTTTCTCCTCTCTCCCTCTCTTACATTCACTCTAAAAATCAATGGGAAAAATATCCTTGGGTGTGGATTAACAACAAAATAATCCTATACAATAAAAGGCTAATATGCAAATTGATTGAACAGCAGAACAACCAGTCACTATGATGCACACTGACCACCAGGGGACAGAAGCTCAACACAGGAGCTGCCCCGTGGTGGTCAGTGCACTCCCACAGGGGGAGTGCTGCTCAGCCAGAAGCTGGGCTCACAGCTGGTGAGTACAGTGGTTGTGGTGGGAGCCTCTCCTGCCTCTGCAGCAGCGCTAAGAATGTCCAACTGCCGGCTTAGGGCTGCTCCCCTTGGGAAGCAACCCTAAGCTATCAGTTGGACATCCCCTGAGGACTCCCGGTCTGTGAGAGAATGCAGTCCAGGCTGAGGTCCCCCCCGCCCCAGTGCACAAATTTCATGCACCAGGCCTCTAGTAACAACAACAACAACAATAATAATCTATATATATAAAAGACTAAGCAACTGGACGACCCCACAACTGGATGACCAGATGACCAGCTGGTAGCTATGATGCTCACTGACCACCAGGGGGCAGACGCTCAACCCAGGAGCTGCTGCTGGTGGTCAGTGCACTCCCACAGTGGGAGCACCGCTCAGCTGACCAACAGGCGCCAGACACTGGGCTCACGGCTGGCTGGCGAACGCAGCTGTGGCAGCGCAACCCTTCCACCATCTGGACTGGGACTGGGATCAACACTGGTATCCAGACTAACTGGGCGTGAACCCGGCTGCTTCTCTGGTGCCACATGAGGAGCGAGACTGTGATGACAAGCAGTGGCTATGTGGTCATGGGTGAGCCGGTATCACCCTAGGACGGGCACAGCGGGCTGAGATGAGAGGGAGCGGTGTGGCGCCTGGTCTGGGCTCGGCTCCTCCCTGGCCACCTGCCACTTCACGCACTACTTCGTGTGGGATTGACGGGGAGAGCAGACGGGAGCCTGATGAACTGGCAGGTAAGGCCGGGCTATGGCGGTGCAGAGGTCCACTGATCCCCACAGGCCAGACCAAGGGACCCCACCAGTGCACGAATCCGGGCAGTGGGCCTCCAGTAATACTACTAAGAAAAAATACCGGAGCTTCCTTCATACTCTGTCTTTCAGATCACTCGTTCTGAGGGAAGTCAGCTGCCATGTTGGGACAATACTCAGACAGCCAGTGGAGAGGTCAACCTGGCAAATAACTGAGGACTTCAGCCAACATCCTATGAGGAACTATGTCCTGCCAACAACATTAGTGAGTGTCGAAGAGCATCCTTCCCACTCAAGCCTGCAGATGACTGCTGGCCCAGCTTGACTGAAACATCATAAGAGACTTTGAACCAGAACTATCCAGCTAAACGGATCCTGGATTCCTGATCCTCAGAAACCGTGAGATAAATGTTTGCTGCTTTAAGTGCTAACTTTGGGAATAATTTGTTACTGAGTAACAGAGAATAAAACATTTATGAACAAATGATCCCACTTTGTTTTTGTTTTTTGTTTTTGTTTGGTTGGTTTTTTTTTAAATATATTTTTTATTGATTTTTTACAGAGAGGAAGGGAGAGGGATAGAGAGCAAGAAACATCGATGAGAGAGAAACATCGATCAGCTGCCTCCTGCACGCCTCCCACTGGGGATGTGCTCGCAACCAAGGTACATGCCCTTGACCGGAATCGAACCCGTGACCCTTCAGTCCGCAGGCCAACTCTCTATCCACTGAGCCAAACCGGTTCTGGCATGATCCCACTTTGTAAGCCTATGTTTTGCTGACTTCAGTGATGGTTTTTCAACATTTTATTATAGAAAATTTCAAACATGCAATAAAATCACAAGATTTTACAGTGAACAGCCATATACCCACTACCTAGATCCTATCAAAAATTTTCTGTGGCTTTTAATGGCATCATATAGAACTTGTAGGAAAACATTTCATTTGAAACATTCCAAAAAAATTTAACAAGTTATAGACTCCAAGATTGCCACTTTTCAAGGCAAATTGTTCCCCTTTTTAGGCAGTTCTGTTTATTCAAATATTCTTCCTTATTTTGAGTTTAGATTTGTTTTACTTAACTCCTTATCTGTTGATCCTCCCATGGTGCCATGGAACATAAATTCATTCCCTCTCCCAAGTGATAGTCATTTGACTATTTGGAGACAAGTGTTATGATTTCTCTGAATCCCCTTTTCTCTAGTCCCTTCATTTCTCAAGCTTCCCCTGTTCTCCCGCTATGGCTGTTTTCCAACTGATTCCAGCTAGTGGGAAGCACTGGTAGAAGATTGGAGGGAGGGAGAAGCCAGGATATTCACACAGCACCCTCTCTTTCTGTCCCGGTTGATATCTCCAACAGAGACTATGTCCGCTACATGTCTCCATTGCCAGCTAGACAGTCCTGCCTGGTTTCAGCTTTTTTAGGGAATCCTGGCCTCAATAATACTACTGCCTCTCTTTGTTCCTCCAGCATAAGTGTAGTAGAGTCTTCCTTCTGTTGGCATTTACTTCCTTCTGTAGTGTTTATGAATTTATCTGTGATTTCTCCCAGAGACAGGAAATTATATTGCATGGATATGTTGGCTTATCTGTTCCCTGCCACCCAGGTAACACCTGGAGGTATAAGAGAAACCATGTTTTCAAAGCAGTTGGAATTAGATGATGAAAACTTACAATAATGATATTTTGGAAAATGACTTATTAATGAGTTGTAACTATAGGAAAGGAAGTGAGTGGTCTTTGGAATGATATCCTGTAAATGAGATTAGAAGAAACTTGATACCCAAGGAGGAACTGGGAAATTAAAGTCAGGCAGGTGACTGAAAAGCTGAATGTACATTGAAAGGCTCCTTTCAGTTAGAAAAAAAGAGACCTAGTCATAATGAAATGTAAACACCAGTAATGCTGTATGACTCATTGCTAACGTTTAAAAAAACAGCAGGAAAAAATCAAAGCATCGTCCATTAGTAGTGCTTCTCATTATATATACATAGGTTAAATGTTCTATTTATTGTCATTTTTCTAAAATTTCAACAGGATGTCATTGTGATTTTCATGCGTTTCCATCTACACTGCAGGTCCTGAATACATTTAAGAATTAGAAAAGAATGAGGAATAAATACGTGAATTTCAAAAAATGTTTCTGGAAATCACCATCATGCAATGATGATGTCAACATTAAATAGTGGAATAAATATTTAAAAAGAAAAAATGTGTAAGCCTCTAAAGGGTGAAGGAATTCTGATTAATCAACAGCAGTGATGAATTATAAATAGCGGACCTTGCCAGATTGGTGTGAATGGTTTTCTGGGGAGTTTTTGGATTATGAATTCCAGTAACAAGAGAAGAGATGTGTTGAATATTCTAGATTGACTATCAGTAAAACATTTAGATCTAGCATCTTGTGAAATCTCAATTACGAAATTAATTTATAGTGATTTCCAGGTGAGAGTGGTAACTGGAAACTTTCAAGGAAGATTTAGAGGAACAATGAGCAATGACAGGGAATTTTTAAAAAAAACTTTTTATTGTGAAATATATATAGAAGTTTATATAATGAAAATGCATTGTTTAAAGAAAAATCTAAAGTGAACACTGAGTGCAAGAGCTAGAACATTGCCAGTACCATAGAATCTTATGTTGTATTTGTTTTCCATTCTAACAATTCCCTTCTAAGTCTCCAACTCCAAGACAGCCATTATCCTAACGTTTATGGCAATCATGCCCTTGTGTTGTTTTTTTTAATCCTTATTGTTCAGATTATTACAGTTGTTCCTCTTTTTTCCCCCCATAGCTCCCCTTCACCCGGTTCCCACTCCACCCTCTGCCCTTACCCCCCCCCCCCCGCCCACTGTTCTCATCCACAGGTGTACGATTTTTGTCCAATCACTTCCCACACCCCCACACCACTTTCTCCCCAAGAATTGTCAGTCCACTCCCTTTTTATGCCCCTGATTCTATGATATTCACCAGTATATTCTGTTCATCAGATTTTTTATTCACTTGATTTTTAGATTCACTTGTTGATAGATATGTATTTGTTGTTCACAAATTTTTAAAAATATTTAATTGATTTTTACAGAGAGGAAGGGAGAGGGATAGTTAGAAACATCGATGAGAGAGAAACATCGATCAGCTGCCTCCTGCACATCTCCTACTGGGGATGTGCCTGCAACCAAGGTACATGCACTTGACCGGATTCGACCCGGGACCCTTCAGTCTGCAGGCTGACGCTCTATCCACTGAGCCAAACCAGTCAGGGCCATCATTTTTATCTTTACCTTTTTCTTCTTCTTCCTCTTCTTAAAGGATACCTTTCAGCATTTCATATAATACTGGCTTGGTGGTGATGAACTCCTTTAGCTTTTTCTTACCTGTGAAGCTCTTTATCTGACCTTCAATTCTGAATGATAGCTTTGCTGGGTAAAGTAATCTTGGTTGTAGGTTCTTGCTATTCATCACTTTGAATATTTCTTGCCACTCCCTTCTGGCCTGCATAGTTTCCTTTGAGAAATCAGCTGACAGTCGAATGGATACTCCCTTGTAGGTAACTAACTGTTTTTCTCTTGCTGCTTTTAATATTCTCTCTTTGTCTTTTGCCCTTGGCATTTTAATTATGATGTGTCTTGGTGTGGTCCTCTTTGGATTCCTTTTGTTTGGGGTTCTCTGTGCTTCCTGGACCTGTAAGTCTATTTCTTTCACCAGGTAGGGGAAGTTTTCTGTCATTATTTCTTCAAATAGGTTTTCAATATCTTGCTCTCTCTCTTCTTCTGGCACCCTGATAATTCGGATGTTGGTACACTTGAAGTTGTCCCAGAGGCTCCTTACACTAGCTTCATATTTTTGGATTCTTTTTTCTTTTTGCTTTTCCAGTTGGGTGTTTTTTACTTCTTCGTACTTCAAATCTTTGACTTGATTTTTGTGATCCTCTAGTTTGCTGTTGGATCTCTGTATAATATTCTTTATTTTAGTCATTGTATGCTTAATTTCTAGTTGGTCCTTTTTCATATCCTTGAGGGTCCCACTAGATTTCTTGAGGGTCTTACTAAATTTATAGGCGGTTTCTAGAATATTCTTGAAAAACCTTAAAAGTGTGGTTTTGAACTCTATATCCAGTAGTTTGATTTCCTCCATTTCTGTCATTTGTGACCTGTTTCTTTGTCTCTACATTTTGGCTGCTTCCCTGTGTTGATAGAGTGGCTTTGTGTGCTAGGTGTCCTATAGGTCCCAGTGGTTCAGCCTCCCCACTTACCTGACGTGGACACTCTTGGTGCACCCCTTTGTTGGCTGTGTGCACAGTTTTATTGTAGTTAAGCCTTGATTGTAGTTGGTATCACTGGGAGGAATTAACCTCCAGGCCAATTGGCCGTGAGAATCAGCTGTGTCTACGGTGGGAGAACTTCTGTGCTGGAGACACCCCTCCAGGGCAAGACTTGCTTCAGTGGGGCTTTGGTGCTCACTGAGTCTTCCCCCTGAGTATGTCCCTTATGGATCTGAGGAGTTGTAATCTGGATGGTCCCACTCTGACCACTGGGTACACTGGCACTTGGATCTCTAAGGAGGTGCTAATTTAGCGTCTGCCTAAGGCTACTCAGCAGGAGCTATGGAGAGATATGCAGATCCTCTTCTTTATTTGGGATTTGGAGGTGCCCAGATGAGGCCCAGCTGTGAAGCAATGCAAGCTGTTGTGGGGCCTTGGGCCTTCTTTTGGATGTTCTGGGTCTCTCTGACCCAGCTGCAGTTTGTTAGGTAATTTTAGATTGCAAAGGGCCAGGTCATTCATATGCAAAAGCCTCTTCACATAGCTTGGGTGGGGCGGAGTCTCAGGGAATCAACAAGGTGGAGCAAAAAGCTATGGCTGATCCTCAGCCCTGCCCTAAGAGGCCCCGGGTCTCAGTGTCCCGCGGTAATCGCTGCAAGCTCCTCTGAGAGAAAGCCGCCCTCAAGTTCCATCCAATGCCAGACAGTCCAGTTTCTCCCTGTATGAGTATGGGTCCCCGGAGACTCGCCTGGAACTGGAGTTCAGAGCAGTCAGGAGCTTGTGTCTCCCTCCCGATTGAAAAAGACAGCCGTGTCCTCAGTTGCCAGCCCAAGTGGTTGTGCGAGGTAGCAATTTCAGGTGTTTACCTATGCTGCCATCTTGGTTTCTCAACCCTGTTTTTTTGTTTTTGTTTTTAACAGTGTTACCATCCACCTATGAATTCCCTAACAGGAAAGTAGCTTTGCTTGTTTTGAACTTCATTTATTTATAAATATATGTTTATTGATTTAGAGAAGGAGGAAGGGAGAGGGATGGAGAGATAGAAACATCAATGAGAGAGACATATTGATTGGCTGCCTCCTGCATGCCCCTACTGGGGATGGAGCTAGCAACTGGAGCATGTATCCTGGCCAGGAATTAAACTTGGTTCATAGGTCTATACTCAACCACTAAGCAATACCCTCCAGGCTGTTTTGAACTTTATATGTATGGAATCATACTGTATATTTTATTTTGTATCTGGCTCTTTATTCAATACTAGAGGACCGGTGCATGAAATTCATATGGGGGGGTGGCCCTTAGCCCAGCCTGCACTCTCTCCAATCCTGGACCCTTGAGCCAAAACGGCCAGGTCGAGTATGTGTCTTTTGCTTAATGAGTTTTGGGAATTCTTTATTCTATATACAAGTTCTTTTTTTTCTTTTTTTAAAATATATTTTATTGATTTTTTACAGAGAGGAAGGGAGAGAGATAGTTAGAAACATCGATGAGAGAGAAACATCGATCAGCTGCCTCCTGCACATCTCCCACTGGGGATATGCCCTCAACCAAGGTACATGCCCTTGACCGGAATCGAACCCGGGACCCTTCAGTCCGCAGGCCGACGCTCTATCCACTGAGCCAAACCGGTTTCGGCTCTATGTACAAGTTCTTTGTCAGATATAGTATTACAAATATCCTCTCCTGCACTTTTTATTTCCTTTTTCACTTGTAATGGTTTCTTTTGATAAACATAAGTTTTTAACCTTGATGATGTCCAGTATATTATTGCTTTCTTTTATAGTCAGTCTGATTTTTTTGTCTTAAGAACTTTCTTTTTTGCCCTGGCCAGTGATCTCAATGGTTAGACCAGTGGACTGCCCATCGAAGGGTCCTGGGTTTGATTCCTAGTCAAGGGCACATACTTAGGTTTCAGGTTTGATCCCAGGCCTCGGGTGTGTGCAGGAAGCAACCAATCAATGTGTCTCTCTCCATCTACATTTCTCTCTCTCCCCTGCCCTTCCACCCTCTCTAAAAATCAATGGAAAAAATATTCTTGGGTGAGAATTAACAAAAGAAAGAAAGAAAGAAAGAACTCTTTTTTTTACTGCAAGGGTCTGAAAATATTTCTTTTCTTTTTTTTTTTATCCTCACCTGAGGATATTTTTATGCATTGCTTTTTAGAGTTGAAGGAAGGAGGGAGAGTTGGAGAGAGGGAGGGAGGGAGGGAGGGAGAAACATCTAGGTGAGAGAGACACATAGACTGGTTGACTCCCCTTGATGAGATTCAAACCCAAGATCCTGGCCAATGTGCTAACCACACCAAACAGGGCTGAAGATATTTCTTTTGTTATAATCTTTTTGTTTTGCACTCACATTTAGGTCTATAATACACCTGAGATTGACTTTTAAATACAGTATGAGATATAGATCAAATTTTACCAGTTTCTGTATACAATTGCTTAATTGTTTGGTGCCATTTATTGAAAAACTGCAGTGTTCCCACTATCAGATAAATAGTGTTGCTACAAGCTGTGCTACCAGTGCCAATGTCTGCTGCTGGGTTCTCCTGTTTATTGGGTTTTTGTCTATCTTATGTCAATAACACACTGTCTTAATTATTGTAGCTTTATAATAGATCTTGATATCCAAAAACAACTCATTCTTCTTCTTCAAAAGTATCTTGGCTCTTCTTGGCCTTTTGTATATCCATAAAAAGGTTAAGCATGTAAATTCCACAAATCTTTTAGAGTGTTGATTTGGGAGAATAGTAAATCTACAAATTACTTTGGGGGGACTTGACATTGTTACTAAATCATGAATTCTAAACCATGAATTTGGAATACCTCTCTATTTATTTTATATTTTCTCTAACAACTCTCTGTGAAGTTCTCTAGGCTATTTCCTATAGAGGTCTTATACATCTTTGTATTTAGAAGATTGTGTGGCACATAGAAGGTGCTCCATTAATGTTTGTTTAATATTTGTTTCCTAAGTGAATAGGCAAATCCTTAGAAACAAAAAGTAGATTAGTGATTGCCAGGGGTTGTAGGGAGTAAGAATGAGTGATTGCTAATGGTCGCAGGCTTTCTTTGGGGGTGGTGGTGATGAAAATGTTCAGGATTTAGATAGAGATGATAGTTGCACAACCTTGTGAATATTCTAAAACCCACTCAATTGTACATTATAAACGGGTAAATTTGATATGTGAATTATATCTCAAAAATTTGTTTGCCTTTAACAAAATAAGTTATTATTAATGCCACTCTTTTCTGAGTACAGATAAACAGTTCTTAGATAGAATAGAACTTTATGAATGTGGCTCATTATATAACCCATACCCCAAGCTTATAAATAGTTATTTCAGTTCCTCAGTACTCAAGGACTTGTAAGGGCTTGAGATGATACATATATTTTGTTGTTTTCATTAAGGCTTTAATTTTAGAGCAGTTTTAGGCTCAGAAAAAATTGAGCAAAAAGTACAGAGATTTCCCACATACTCTCTATCCCCACACATGCATAGCATCCCCCATTATAAACATCCTCCACCAGAATGGTACATTTGTTATAGTTGATGAACCTACAATGACACATACAGTCAACTTAAGTCCATATGTATATAGGATTCACTCATGGTTTTGTACATCCCATAGGTTAGGACAAATGTGTAATGACATATATCCATCATAATGGCATAATATTGAATATTTTCACTGCCCTAAAAATTGTCTGTGCTCCACTTATTCATCCCTCTTCTCCCCCCAATCCCAATCCTGCCAACCACTGGAATTTCTACTATCTCCATAGTCTTGCCTTGTCTAGAATGTCATATAGTTGGAATCATACAGAATGTAGCCTCTTCAGATTTGCTGCTCTCACTTAATAATATACATTTAAGACCTTAGTAGCTCAGTCTTTTCAAGACTTAATAGCTCATTTCTTTTTAGCCCTGAATAATATTCTATTGTCTGGATGTACCGCAATTTACTTATCCATTCACCTACTGAAGGACCTTTTGGTTGCTTCCAGGCTGTGGCAATTATGAATGAAGCTGCTATAAACATTCATGTGCAGGTTTTAATGCAGACATAATTTTCAGCTTTTGGAGACAAATATCAAGGAGCCTGATTGCTGGATCATATGCTAAGAGTATGTTTAGTTTTGGAAGGAACTGTAAAATTGTCTTCCAAAGTGGCTGTATCATTTTGCATTCTCATTAGCAATTGAATGAGGGTTTGGTTTCTTCTACACCTTCACTGGCATTTGGCATTAGTGTTCCAGATTTTGGCCTTTGTAATCGGTATATAGTGGTGATCAATATTTCTCTCTCATTGTTTTAATTTGCATTTCACATGTTAAATTGCCATCTGTATATCTTCTTTGGTGAGATGTCTGTTAGGACTTTGGCCCATTTTTAAAAACTGTGTTTTTATTGATTTTTTGAGAGAGAGGAAGGGAGAGAGAGATAGAAAATCGATAAGAGAAAAACATCAACATGGATTGGCTGCCTCCTGCACACCCCATACTGGGATTGAGCCCACAACCCAGGCATGTGGTCTGACCAGGAATTAAAACAGCGATCTCTTAATACATGGGTCGATGCTCAACCACTGGGCCACACCAGCTGGGCCTTTGGCCTGTTTTAAAATCAGATTGTTTGTTTTCTTAATGTTGACCTTTAAGAGTTCTATGTATATTTTTTGCAGTCCTTTATCAAATGTGTCTTTTTCAAATATTTTCTCCCAGTCTGTGGCTTGTCTTCTCATCCTCTTGACATTGTCTTTCACTGTGCAGAACTTTTTAATTTTAAAGAAGTCCAGCTTATCAATTATTTCTTTCATGGATCAGGCCTTTGGTGTTGTATCTAAGAAGTCATCACCTTACCCAAGGTCATCTAGATTTATTTCCTGTGCTATCTTCTAGGAGTTTTATAGTTTTACATTTAGATCTGTGATCCAATTTGAGTTAATATGGTCTGTATCTAGATGATGATGATGATGATGATGATGATGATGATTTGGCATGTGCATATCCAATTGTTCTAGCACCATTTGTTGAGGAGATTCCATTGTAGCTATATAAAATTTTAAATTACTAAGTGCCAATCCCTGCTCCCTCCTCCTTCTCAAATTTTAAAAAGAGGATCACATAAAAGAGTAAGAGGAACAGCATCAGAGAAAACTGGTATGACTATTTGAGAGGTCAACTTAATAATAATGTAAGGGCTATAAGAATGTTTGAACCCTTTGATTTGTAATTCCATTTTTTAAAAAAATCAGTTCTAAGAATTTAAGTGGAAGTGCAAACACAAATATTCACCACAGCATTCTTTTTAACTGTGAAAAAATTTGAAAATAGCCTAGCTTTCATGGCAACACTACAGTAAATTATGGTAAGTCTAAATGATACATCCATGAAAATGCTTTTGAAAAATTTTTGGTAATGTGAAAAAATGCTTAGATTATGTTGTTTTAAAAAGCAATAATCAAAATCATAATCAATTAGATTTTTAAAAATCTATATTTAGCCCAGCCAGTGTGGCTTCGTGGTTGAGCATCAACCTATGAACCAGGAGGTCACAGTTTGATTCCTGGCCAGGACACATGCCTGGGTTGCAGGCTCCATGCCCAGTGGAGGGTGTGCAGGAGGCAGCCAATCAATTATTCTCTCTCATCGTTGTTTTTATTTCTCTCTCCCTCTCCTTTCCTCTCTGAACTCATTTTAAAATAGGAAGAAAATGCACCAAACACTATCAGTCATCATCTCTGAACTGTAGAATTATGGCTGATTTTTAAAAATTCTTTATCCAATTTTTCTGTAATGAGCACATAGTAATACCTTTTGCTTATTTACTGATTTTGTTGTTAATCCTCACCTGAGGATATTTTTCCATTGATTTTTAGAGAGAGTGGAAGGGAGGGGGAGAGACAGAGAAAGAGAAACATTGATGTGAGAGAGACACATCAATTGGTTGCCTCTCACACATGCCCCAATAAGGGCCTGGATGGAGCCTGCAACTGTGGTAGGTGCCCTTGACCAGGATCAAACCTGGGACCCTCAGTTCATGGACCTATGCTCTATCCACTGTACTAAACAGGCTAGAGCGATTATTTTTATTCATTTATTTACTTATTTTTTAGAGAGGGAGAGGGAAAAAGAGAGAGATAGAGGGAGAGGGAGAGAGGGAGAGGGAGAGAGAGGGAGAGAGAGAGAGAGAGAGAGAGAGAGAAAGGAAAAGGAAGGGAAACATTGATTTGTTGTTCCAAATTTATGCATTCATTGTTTGCATCTTGTATGTACTCTGACTAGGGACCAAACCCGCAACCTTGGTGTATCAGGACCATGCTCCAACCAACTGAGCTACCTAGCCAAGGCCATAGTAATACTTTTTTATTCTGAGTATTTACTGAAAAAAAACTTGTCTCCTGCCCTAACTGGTTTGGCTCAGTGGATAGAGCATCAGCCTGCAGACTGAAGGGTCCCAGGTTTGATTCCAGTCAAGGGCATGTACCTGGGTTGCAGGCACATCCCCAATAGGGGGTGTGCAGGAGGCAGCTGATCAATATTTCTCTCTCATCGATGTTTCAAGCTCTCTATCCCTCTACCTTCCACTCTGTAAAAATATCAATAAAATATATATTTAAAAAAACAACTATGTCTCTTGTTAGGTAAATAATGTTAAAACCTGGAAGAAAGGGTATACATTCAAGTATGTATTCTTAGTTCCCCATCTCACCACATTCCAAGAAGGAATTCTTAAGTAACTGTCAAGTATGTTCCTCAGAGACCTCAGGGTTGGTGCAGCTGTTGTTATCTTCTACAATTAGTTAAATGTTTATCTGTAATGGCTGATTAGCTTATGTTTTTCAGGCTAATAAGCCTGTATTGTCTGGGCTAATAGAACTGAGGCAGTTTCTTGAGAGAGAGTGATATAATGTCCTTTGTTGTTGTTGTTGTTAATCCTTACCTGAGGATATTTTTCCATTTAGTTTTAGAGAAAGTAGAAGGAAGAAGAGACAGAGAGAAACAATGATGTAAGAGAAACACAGGGATTGATTGCCTCCTGCAGGGTCCCAGACCAGGGCCGGGGATTAAGCCTGCAACCAAGGTACATGCCCTTGACTGGAATTGAACCCAGGACCCTTCAGTTCGTGGGCTGACGCTCTATCCACTGAGCCAAACCAGCTAGGGCTCCTTTGATTTTTTTTTTTAGAGAGAGTGGAAGGTAAGGAAGGAAGGAGAGAGAAACGTCAGTGTGAGGGAGGCACATCAATTGGTTGCCTTCCGCGTGCTCCCCGATGGAAACTGCAATCCCAGTAAGTGCCCTTGACTGAGAACCCTTTGGTGCTTGGGCCAATGCTCTAACCACTGAGCCCACTTTCCCAGGGAGAGAGTGATATAGCCTTACAGGTTTCCCAAAGTGATTTCTCTGAGGAAGAAAAAGGATTGATTGATAACTCCTACTCACCCTTCAAGTCCAGCTCAGGTATTCTATACTTCAGGAGACCTCTGATGGGCACACCAACACCCCCCCAGTCTGGGTTAGGTATATCACTGAATTCTTCATTCTTATTACTATCTTTGCACTCACTGCATTGAGTCATAATGATTGATTTTTGTATCTGTATTCCTCATCAAGCTGCACTCTTTCTTTTTTTTTAAATTTTATTATATTGCTTAAAATATTACAAAGAGTATTACATATGTCTCCTTTTTTTTCCCCTCCTTGACATTTCCCCAGCATCCTCTACCCCCCAGTGTCTTGTGTCCATCGATTATGCTTATATGCATGCATACAAGTCCTTCGGTTGATCTCTTACCACGCCCCCCCCCCCCCCCCGCCCCAACCCCGCGGCCTTCCCCCTGTAGTTTGACAGTCTGTTCGATGCTGCTCTGCATCTGTATCTATTTTTTTTAAATATATTTTTTATTGATTTTTTTACACAGAGGAAGGGAGAGGGATAGAGAATTAGAAACATTGATCAGCTGCCTCCTGCACACCCCCCACTGGGTATGTGCCCGAAACCAAGGCACATGCCCTTGACCGGAATCGAACCTGGGACCCTTCAGTCCACAGGCCAACGCTCCATCCATTGAGCCAAACCGGTCAGGGCTGTATCTATTTTTGTTTATCAGTTTATAATGCTCTTTATTATCCATAAATGAGTGAGATCATATGGTATTTTTCTTTCATTGACTGGCTTATTTCACTTAGCATAATGCTCTCCAGTTCCATCCATGCTGTTGCAAATGGTAAGAATTCCTTCTTTTTTACAGCAGCATAGTATTCCATTGTGTAGATGTACCACAGTTTTCTAATCCACTCATCTGCTGATGGGCACTTAGGCTGTTTTAAATTTTGTTTTATTGCTTAAAGTATTACAAAGAGTATTACATATGTCTCCTTTTTTCCCCCCTCCTTGACATTCCCCTGGCCTCCCCTAAGAGCTGCACTCTTTCAAGATGGGTCCAGGTTTTGCTCAACTTTGTAGCCCAGGCATCTGGTACATTGTTAATATTCAACATGTTTGATGAATACCTGAGGAACAAATGAATGATGAGCAAATTGTATGAGATGGCAGGCTAATGAGAGTTGGACTGGATTCCATGGGATGTCAGTGAATCTGTTTGGCAATTGATCACACTAGGCAGGTGGCCACAGGAACATATATCAGATTTTAGATTCTCAAACGGACTAAATGGCATACCAGGAAAGAAGGGAATGACAGGAATTTCTGCTGGTAAAAAGATTATTTCTCAGGTCTGTTTTTCAAAGTCTGCCTCCGGGCTGCCAACATCACAACCATTGTGTGCTGATTTACAATGTAGATTTCCAGGCCTCTTCTCAAGTCCTTCTGAATCAAAGTTTTTGGAGCTGGGCTGAAAGAACCTGCCTTTGAACAGCTTCCCAGATGGCACTCTAAGGTGAGAGGGCCTCCGGAGTAGGTCATTTAGAGCTAGAGTCTGAGCACCCTGGAATACTTTGTTCTGCAAAACCTGCTCTGTGTGAGGTTTCAACCTACCACAACAGACTTGTGGCTCCATCTCAGAGATTGCTATTCAGTAAGTTTAGGGTAAATCCTGAGAATACATGTAGAAAAAAAACTAGGTGCAAGCCCCGCAAGCACTGAGTATATTTAGACATAAGCTGTCTAGTTTGAATGGGAATGAGAATTTTTTCTGTAAAAATTTATGAAAATATTCACAAACCTTTTAATTTATTATATATTTTGACTAGCCTGTAATTTATTTACTCCATGCAAACAATGTGCTTTTTGAGAAATGGGAAGATAAATTAGACACAGCTTTTATGTTTAAGGCTCTTATAATGGGAAAAATAAGGTGTGTGGAAATAATCGTTGTAATGACATGGCTCTCAGATTCCCATGCTGGGACCTTCTAGTAAGGACTTTGGAATGGGGGAGGCCAGAATGAACCGTGAGAGCTGGCATGAAGCCCCATCATTGTGTCCAAAGAACATAATTTGGGGGTCAGTCTCTGCAGGTCCCAAAATGAGGGGTCACGACACGGTTGCAGGATTTCTTATCAGTGCGGATACTGGCCAACAACTAGAAGAGAGAGAATCATATGAGCCAGTGTAAGCAATACTGTAGAAAGGAATAGTTAGAAACTGTGTAAGGGGTCAGAGCTTTGACTGAAAAACAAACTCCTGGGACAGGCTACAGTTCCGGAAGGAAACTGGAGTGAGAACCAGGGACCCAAGTCGGCGGTCTTTGTCTAGACTAACCGTGCACATTGGAGTGGTAAACAGGAAGACTCAATTCAGTGTTCCTGCAGACATCCACGACTGTTCACACCAGGCCAAGGGCAGCCCACTACATCCTCACTAGAGGAAGAGGGACAGAAATTGTGCCAGGTGAGGTCCTCCATAGTTTGGAGCTGGGGGTGGGGGGTGGAGGGTTGATGGTGAGAGGAAACTGCAGATAGCAGGCTCTCTGTGCCTACAGATGTCTGGGGCAGGGGTGGAACTAGCAGGAAACAGCTCATCTAACACTGCTTTTTGCATAAGAAAGGTATAGATCCAATTGTACTCAAAGAGAAGTGGGAATCAGGATAAGTTTTTGTGGAGGAATGAGAATTTGAAAGGAACTTGAGAAATCGGTGCTAAGTTAGGAAAATGAAACTTACTGGTCTGGATTAACAAGGTCACTCCTGGAGCCCTTCTTATTATTAGGAATTATGTGGCAATTCATCAAAGTCTTGGCCCAGTGACAGAGTTAAATATTTTCATTGTGTGCATGCAATTGAATCCTAGAATTAAAAAAAATAAAATCTTGCCGAAACCGGTTTGGCTCAGTGGATAGAGCGTCGGCCTGCGGACTGGGAGGTCCCAGGTTCGATTCCGGTCAAGGGCATGTACCTGGGTTGCGGGCACATCCCCAGTAGGAGATGTGCAGGAGGCAGCTGATCGATGATTCTCTCTCATCGATGTTTCTAACTCTCTATCTCTCTCCCTTCCTCTCTGTAAAAAATCAATAAAATATATTTAAAATAAAATAAAATAAAATAAAATCCTGAATGTATGCCATTTGACTCTAGTGACTTTTCCCCAGGTTTCTAACCTGTCAATTCTTTTCTTTCATGACTGGAAAAATATTATGCCAGTTCTTTCTGGCCTCCATGGTTTCTTAATTTTTTTAAACTTATTTTTCAATTAGTTTACATTCACTATTATTTTGTACTAGAGGCCTGTCGCACGAAAAGATTCGTGCAATAGGCCTTCGCTTCCCCTGGCTGCCGGCACCGGTTTTCCTCCGGCACTCGGGACCCAGGCCTTCGCTCTGGCCGGAGCCACCTTCAGTCTTCGCTCTGCCACTTCGCGCCTACATATGGAAATTAACCACCATCTTTGTTGGTGGTTAATTTGCATATCTCGCTGATTAGCCAATGGGAGCCAGAAATTAACCACCATCTTTGTTGGTGGTTAATTTGCATATCTCGCTGATTAGCCAATGGGAGCCATAGCGAAGGTACCGTCAATTACCATGTTTGTCTATTATTAGATAGGATTAGTTTCAGGTGTACAACATAGTGGTTAATCATAAACTTTACAAAGTGATAACCCCACCCCCCCACCCATATTTCAAGTACCCACCATACATAGTTATTACAATACTAGTGGCCGGTGCATGAAATTCATGGAGGGGGTGGTGTCCCTCAGCCCGGCCAGCACCCTCTCCAATCTGGGACCCCTTGGGGGATGTCTGACTGCCAATTGCAGTTGGACATCCCTCTTGCAATCTGGGACTGCTGGCTCTTAACCGCTCACCTGCTGCCAGAGGCCGGTCCATCCTTGTTGTTTGACACAGTCGCTACAGGGAAGAAACATCTGCACAGCATATGTTTCAAGGGACCTGACATCCTCTTCTTAATATGTTTGCTCCCCTTCTTAGCGCGATGAGGACCACCTCCCCGAGAAAGGTTGTTTCCCCAGGTGGGGATTTTTCCCTGGAGTTAGGGATTAACAGGACTAAGGAAGGGAATAAATCAGAAAACCCCTTAACTAAGTGCCAGGCAGGTCGTTAATCACCTTAACTACGAACAATCACGCTTAAGCTACATAATCTTTACTTAGGATAATCTCCTTCAGTTACTTCCTTGTAGCTTAACAGAACAGTAGAGTAGTGACCTTGGAATGGAGATAACACCTTTGGAATAGAATGGATAGAATTAAAATCAACAGAACTAGATGGAGAGGGGATTTTTTGGCAAAGGTCAGATAAACTATGGACATGAAACAAGGAACTGTAGAAGGTTAAGGGAGGACCCAAAACATACCATGATGTAACTACAGAGGCATGCTTATAGGATCAAATGGTATAAATACAGATGTAACAGGAGAATAAAGAGAGAACCTGGCAATGCTGATCAACTGAACACTGTCTCCATGTCAATCATTCTTCACCAACTCCGTCCATACCTTTGGGAACCCCTGGACTGTTGGGGCTGTACCCCAACAACCTGCCTGCCTGCCTGATTGCCCCTAACCACTCTGCCTGCTGGCTTGCTCGCCCCCAACTCCCCCCCTTGCCAACCTGATTGCCCCAACTTCCCTCCCCAGCCGGTCTTCCGGAAGGTCTCCCGGTCTAATTTGCATATTACCCTTTTATTATTATAGACTAGAGGACCGGTGCACAAAAATTTGTGCACTCGGGAGGGAGGGAGGGGGTCCCTCAGCCCGGCCTGTGCCCTCTCGCAGTCTGGGACCCCTCGGGAGATAACAACCTGCTGGCTTAGGCCTGCTCCCCGGTGGCAGAGGGCAGGCCCAATCCCTAGGTGCAGCCCCTGGTTGGGCTCAGAGCAGGGCCGATTGGGGAGTTGGGGCACCCCCTGTCATGCACAGAGCAGGGAGGATTGGGAGGTTGCGATGCCACCCTCAGTCACGCTCAGGGTAGGGCCGATTGGGGGGTTGTGGTGCCACCCCCTGTCACGCACAGAGCAGGGCCAATCAGGGGGTTGTGGCGCCACCCCCTGTCACGCACAGAGCAGGGCCAATCAGGGGGTTGCGGCGCTGCCCCCTGTCACGCACAGAGCCGCAGGGCAATCAGGGGGTTGGGGAGCTCCCCCCTATCAGGCACAGAGCAGGGCCGATCAGGGGGTTGGGGCGCTTTCCCCTGTCAGGAACAGAGCATGGCCGATCAGGGGATTGGGGCAGCACACACTGTCACACACAGGGTAGGGCTGATTGGGGGATTGGGTTACTGCCCCCTGTCACACTCAAGGCAGGGTCGATGGGGAGGTTGTGGCGCCATCCCCTGTCACGCACAGAGCAGGGCCAATCAGGGGGTTGGGGTGCTGCTCCCTGTCACGCACAGAGCTGCAGGGCAATCAGGGGGTTGGGGAGCTCCCCCCTATCAGGCACAGAGCAGGGCCGATCAGGGGGTTGGGGCACCACACCCTGTCACACACAGAGCCGCAGGGCGATCAGGGGGTTTGGGTGCTGCCCCCTGTCACGCTGATCCCGGTGCCGGGAGGCCTCGCGGCTCCGCTGATCCCAGTGCTGGGAGGCATATTACCCTTTTACTATATAGAATAGAGGACTGGTGCATGGGTGGGGGCTGGCTGGTTTGCCCTGAAGGGTGTCCTGGATCAGGGTGGGCGTCCCCACTGGGGTGCCTGGCCAGCCGGTATAAGGGGATGATGGCTGTTTGCAGCTGGTCACACACCCTTCAGGGTGGGGGTCCCCACTGGGGTGCCTGGCCAGTCTGGGTGAGGGGCTGAGGGCTGTTTTCAGGCTGGGACTGAAGCTCCCAACTGCTCCTTTTTTCTTTTTTTTATTTTATTCTGGGCCAGGTTTAGCTCTGAGGCTTGGCTCCAGTTCTGAGGCCTCAGCTGCTGAAAGTAGGTATCTGGTTTGTTTCGGTTCTATAATCGAAACTCTGTATCAACTCCAGCTCTGAGATCCCGGCTCGCTGAAAGCAGGTTTCTGGGATTTTGTTTAGCTTCTATATTTGTTACAATGTTCAAACTGCAGGCTCAAGGCCGGCAAGGCAGGCGGGGAACATTGGAGTCCTCCGTCACTGAAGCAAGCATGCCTCATGTTCAGTTTAAGCTGCCTGGCTGCCAGCCGCCATCTTGGCTGGCAGTTAATTTGCATATCGCCCTGATTAGCCAATGGGAAGGGTAGCGGTCATACACCAATTACCATGTTTCTCTTTTATTAGATAGGATTATTGACTATATTCCCTAGGCTGTACTTTACAGCTCTGTGACTATTTTGTAACCACCAATTTGTACTTCTTAGTCTCCTCCCTTTTTCTCCCAACTCCACAACCCCCCATGGTTTCTCATAGAAAATTCACTGTCATTCAAATTGCTTTTCCTAAACAGGTAATGCGTCATCTGTGTCATCTGAGTGTTGGCTTCTATTGGTTGTCCTCTTTCACTCAACTTGAGATCTTGGTCCTTAGTGATTCTCCACTGAAATATGACATTTTCATATTATGTTTTAAAATATAGAGTGTCCCAAAAATGTATACACACTTTTATTTTTATTATTTTTAATGTACACACATTTTAACAGCTGATAGCTCAATTGATGTGTCTTTTCTGATTTAACCCATTGGAATTAATAATGGTATTCAAAGTGCGTATACATTTTTTGGGGGACACCTTATATAATTCTAGATCTTATTTAAACCTGTTTTATTTTTTAAAATTTTAGAGAGAGAGGAAGGGAAAAGGAAAGAAAAATCTATGTGAGAGTGGAACCTTAATCAGCTGCCTCCTTCATGCCCCCTACTAGGTATCAAGCCGACAACCCAAGCATATGCCCTGACTAGGCATTGAACCAGCAACCTTTTGGTGCACAGGATGACACCCAACCAACTGAGCCACAGTGGCCAGGGCTATGTAAATCTATTTTAGTTGGCTTTCTTTTACACCATTCCAGCAGGGGAAGTTGGGTGTGCCATGTTTTTACTGTTAGGTGGAGGTGGAACTCCATATTCGTTGCTTGGTTTCCATTGGTATATGAATGGGGTGCTTCTCATTATTGTTGGTTGGGGGTTGGAATTCCAGATGGCCACATGGTTTCTGCCAATGCCATGTGGTAGGGGTTCTTGTTATCCCCAGATGGGGATGAAAGTTCTGGCTCCCTACTTGGCTTTCTCTGATGCCACCCTGGCAGGGGTGTTGGGGCATTTGTTATGGGCTACAAGAGTGGAAGTCTGCCCTAACAGGTTTGGCTCAGTGGATAGAGCATTGGCCTACAGACTCAAGGGTTCCAGGTTCGATTCCGGCCAAGGGCATGTATCTTGGTTACGGGCACATACTCAGTAGGGAGTGTGCAGGAGGCAGCAGATTGATGCTTAGAAACATTGATGTTCCTAACTCTCTATCCCTCTCCCTTCCTCTCTGTAAAAAATCAATAAAATATATTAAAATGAAATGCCTCTTTTCAGACCCCATAGGAGCCACCCTCAAGAGAGCACATAATCATGTTAACTATCCTGTAATCCAATCTCTACCTTGCTTTCTCCTACTTTCATGTAATCTTCCTTCCTTCCCTCCTTAATTTCAAATGCCTAAAAAAAGCTGCAAAGCCCTAACCGGTTTGGCTCAGTGGATAGGGCATCAGCCTGCGGACTCAAGGGTCCCGGGTTCGATTCCAGTCAAGGGCATGTACCTTGGTTGTGGGCACATCCCCAGTTGGGAGTGTGCAGGAGGCAGCTGATCGATGTTTCTCTCTCATCGATGTTTCTAACTCTCTGTCCCTCTCCCTTCCTCTCTGTAAAAAATCAATAAAATATATTTTAAACAAAAGAGTGGAAGTCTATGCTCCCCATTCAGCCTTTGCTGGCCTGGGTGGGTTCTGGACCATGGTTTTTTTTTCTGTGGAATTTGGGTGGAGTAAAGTGATTGCTGTGTTATAATTTTCTGTCTTGCTAGGCTGCCCTTTTCCTGGTCCTTTGGCTTAAGAAATGGGCTTTTGTTGGGCCTTTTCTTATCTGTACCCATTGGTTTTAGGGTTGTCAACCTTTTCAGATCCAAGTCTGGTATGTACATGAGCCAAAAAGAAAATCCATTGAACCTGTCATAAGTCATTCCTTGGGTCTTGAGATTCCTTGCTGGTTAATCTTCTCTCCACCTTTTAGAGTCTTAGGTTTGTTTTATATATAGGGCTTAGGGGTTTTAGTTGTAATCAGTTAGGAGGAATAAGGAAATGTTTGTTTACTTTCCTAGAAATGCAATTATTTTGTGAGTTAATATTTCCCAATGTGTGTTTCTCTGATATTCCCTCAGGATTAGATTTGGGTTATGCTAATTTGGCTGTAGTTCCACTGAAGTGATGCTGAGTTTGTTTTTTTTTTAGTGCATCATAGCAGAAGGCACATGCTGCCAGTCAATATCATTACCAGTGATGTCAACTTTGATCACTTGGCTAAGGTGATGTTTGCCAAGCTTCTCCACTATGAAGTTACTATTTTACCTTTTAAGGTTAATAAGTACTTTGTAGGGAGATACTTTGAGACTGTGCAAATATCTTCTCACTCTTCAAACTTTCACCCACTAGTTTTAGCATCATACACTGATAACATTTGTCTGAATCAATTATTATGACGGCTTTCAAATGATAATTTTTCAATTTATCATTCCTTTGTTGTTTATTAATTTATGTTTAACTGAAAGAAAAGCTTTCTCTTCTTTACCATTCATTCACTCATTCATTCATTTATCTATATATCTATCAGTGTGTGAATTCTTTTTCTTTTTGGATTTAAATTGTGTTCTTTTTTTTAAATTAAATCTTTATTGTTCAGATTATTACATTTGTTCCTCTTTTTTTTCCCCATAACTCCCCTCCTCCCAGTTCCCACCCCACCCTCCGCCCTCACTCCCCACCCACTGTCCTCATCCATAGGTGCATGATCTTTGTCCAGTCTCTTCCCGCATCTCCCACACTCCTTACCCCGCCAAGAATAGTCAATCCATTCCCTTTCTATGTCCCTGATTCTATTATAATCAGCAGTTCATTCTGTACATCAGATTATTTATTCACTTGATTCTTAGATTCACTTGTTGATAGATGCATATTTGTTGTTCATAATTTGTATCTTTACCTTTTTCTTTTTCTTCCTCTTCTTAAAGGATACCTTTCAGCATTTCATATAATCCTGGTTTGGTGGTGAACTCCTTTAGCTTTTCCTTATCTGTGAAGCTCTTTATCTGACCTTCAATTCTGAATGATAACTTTGCTGGATAAAGTAATCTTGGTTGTAGGTTCTTGGTATTCATCACTTTGAATATTTCTTGCCACTCCCTTCTGGCCTGCAAAGTTTCTGTTGAGAAATCAGCTGACAGTCGTATGGGTATTCCCTTGTAGGTAACTGAGTTTCTTTCTCTTGCTGCTTTTAAGAGTCTCTCTTTGTCTTTTGCTCTTGGCATTTTAATTATGATGTGTCTTGGTGTGGTCCTCTTTGGATTTCTTTTGTTTGGGGTTCTCCGCGCTTCTTGGACCTGTAAGTCTATTTCTTTCACCAGGTAGGGGAAGTTTTCTCTCATTATTTCTTCAAATAGGTTTTCAATATCTTGCTCTCTCTCTTCTTCTGGCACCCCTATAATTCTGATGTTGGTACGCTTGAAGCTGTCCCAGAGGCTCCTTACACTATCTTCGTATTTTCGGATTCTTTTTTCATTTTGCTTTTCTGGTTGGGTGTTTTTTGCTTCTTCGCTTTTCAAATCTTTGACTTGATTCTTGCGCTCCTCTGGTCTGCTGTTGGGTGTCTGTATAATATTCTTTATTTCAGTCAGTGTATGCTTAATTTCTAGTTGGTTCTCTATCACAACATTGAGGGTCTCATTAGATTTCTTGTAGATCTCATTAAGTTTATCGGCAGTTTCTAGAAAATTATTGAAAGACCTTAAAAGTGCGGTTTTGAGCTCTATATCCTCCATTTCTGTCATGTTTCTTTGTCTCCGCATTTTTTATGCTTTCTAGGTGCACCCCCTTGTGGTCTTTGTCCGTAGTCTTGTTGTAGTTAAGCCTTGATTTTTGTTGGCAATACTGGGGGTGATTTGACCTCCAGGCCAACTGGCTATGAGAATCAGCTGTGTCTGCAGTGGGAGAACTTCTGTGCTGGATCTCTAGGGCGGTGCTTATCTAGCCTTTGCCTAAGGCTATCCGGCAAATGCCTCTGTGCAGGGCTTGGGCAGGGCAGGTCCCAGGGGATCTACAGAGCCAGCGGAGCGAGCAGTTATGGCTGCTCTCAGTCCCATCCTCAGGGGCTCTGCCTCTCAGAGTCCCAGCAACTGCTGCAAACCTAGGAGAGAAAGCTGCCTTCGAGTTCCAACCGAAGCCAGACAGTCCCGTTTGAGTCTGGGTTCCTAGAGACTCGCCCGGATCTGGAGCTCAGAATTTGAGACTCCCTCCTGATTGAAACTGACAACCGCACCCTCTGTCGCCAGCCCGCTCCACGCACACCTCCGCACCTTAGTATTTTACTTCAGCACTGTGTCTCCTCTGAGTCTGGGTATGCTATTCTCTTTCCTCCTAGTTGTAGAACTTCCACTCAGCCAGCCTTCCTGTGGTTCTGGATGATGTCCATTCAGTCTTTTAGTTGTATTTTTGAAGTGGTTGTTCGAGGCAGCAAACTCCAGCGTTAACCTATGCCGCCATCTTCGTTTTTTCCATGAATTCTTATAAGTAATAATACTTTACTATAATTGCTTATTTTGATGCTCAAATTATCTCATATTTGGCCAGTGGGGTCCACCTTTAGTGGCTTCCTATTTCTCTGTGATATGTCTTTATTCAAAGACAACATGTAGAGTCCTATCCAGTTTGCTCAATGGTTAGATGGTTGGCCTGGGACTGAAGGGTCTCAGGTTTGATTCCCAGTCAAGATCACGTACCTTGGTTGCACGTTTGATCCCTAGCCCCAGTTAGGGCACATGCTGGAGCAACCAATCGATGTGTGTCTTTCACATTGATGTTTCTCTTTCTCTGTCTCTCCCCCTCCCTTCCACTCTATAAATCAATGGAAAAAATATCCTCAAGTGAGGGATAACAAAAAATAAAAGAAAATAAAAGGAAGGAAGGAAGGAAGGAAGAAATACTATTATTTCTTCCTGCTTAAAAAAGAAGACAGCATGTAGAAATATATGTAAAAAATCCCAAATAATCTATAAAAATGCTACTAGAACTATAAGTGAATATTATAATGTTGTAGGACACAAGAATAATATACAAAAATCAAGCATATTTCTATACAATAGCAGCAAGCAATTGAAATTAAAATGTTAAAAAATACCATTTACAACAGCAAAAAAAAAAGCCTGAAACATTTAAGAATAAATCTAATGAAATATGTGCAAGATTTGTATGTTGAAATTACAATTGATAAGAGAAATTAAAGAAAACTTAAATATGTATGGAAGAGTCAATATTGTTAAGCTATTGATTCTTCCAAAATTTATCTGTGGATTCAATACAAACCCAGTGAAAATCTCAGGAGCCTTTCTGGGTAGAAATTGGTAAGCTTATTCTAAAATTTATATTTCAAAAATAAATCTAGAATAGCCCAAACAATTTTGAAAGTGGACAAAGGTGGAGGACTCATAAAATTTAATTTCAAGACTTATTCTAAAGTTATAGTAATAGACACTGTGTTATATATCAATACAAAAAACAGAGTCTGGCCCAGCTGGTGTGGCTCAGTGGTTGGGTATTGACCTATGAACCAGAAGGTCTCGGTTGGCTTCCCAGTCCGGATACATGCCCAGGTTGCAGGCTTGATCCCCAGTAGGGGGTGAGAGAGGCAGCCAATAGTTCTTTCATCATTGATGTTTCTGTCTCTCTCCCTGTCCTTTCCTTTCTGAAATAAAAAGATATTTTAATAAAATAGAGTCCAGATATATAGACTCATATATATTTGGTCAATTCATTGTCAATCAAGATTCCAAGGCAATTCAATGGAGAAAGTATAATCTTTTCAAAAACTGGTTGTGGAAACAATTGGGTATCCATATATAAAATATGAGCTTTGACCTTTGCCTTGCAACAGATAAAGTAACTCAAAATTGATCACAGTCCTAAAACCTAAAATATAACTTACTGAAGAAAACAGGAAAACATCTTTGTCATCTTGATTTAGGAAGAGCTATCATAAAGAGGATACAAAAAAACACAACTCAATAGCAAAAAACAACAACACAAAATAAAACAAAAACCCCCAAACAATCTGATTGAACAGTAGGCAGAAAAAATGAATAGACATTTTCCAAAAGAAGACATACAAATGGCCAACGGGTACATGAAAAGATGTTCAATGTCACTAATCATCAGGAAAATACAAATGGAAACCACAGCAATATTACCTCACACTCCTCAGAATGGCTATTTTAAAAAAATATTATTTCAGAGTGGGAGGGAGAGATAGAAACATCAATGATAAGAGAGAATCAGTGATTAGCTGCTTCCTGCATGCCCCCCTACTAGGGATGGGGCCCACAACCTATGCATGTGCCCTTGATCAGAATTGAACTCGGGATCCTAGAGTCTGCAGGCCTATGCTCTATGCACTGAGCCAAACCAGCTAGGGCTCAGAATGGCTATTATAAAAAAGACTAGAGGCCCAATGCATGAATTCGTGCATGGGTGGGGTCTGGCTGGCCTGGCCCCAATCGGGGTGGATCGAGGCGGGGCCTGTCGGGAGGAGGAGACAGTGGGAGGTTGGCTGGCCAGCCCGCCCCGATCAGGGTCTGATCAGGGCCAGGCCAGCTGGAGGGAGGGGCCACAGGCAATTGACCAGCAAGCCCCACCCCCTACTGGGGTTGGGGGGGTGTCGATCAGGGGTGGAGCTGGCTGGGGGGAGGGACCAAGGCTGATTGGAGTGGTGGGGGCCCATCAGGGGTGGGGTCAGCCAGAAGGAGGGGCCACAGGCCATTGGCCAGCTGGCCCTGCCCCTGATGGGAGTGAGGGAGCTGATCTGGGCTGGTGTCAAGGGGGAGGGGCTGCAGGAAGTTGGCCGACTGGCCCCGCCCCCTATTGGGGTGGAGGGGCAACTAGGGGCGGGGCCAGCTTGGGGGAGGGGCTGCAAGAAGTTGGCCGCTGGCCCCACCCCCATTTGGGCTGGTTCACTGGCCGCAGTGGGTGTCATAGAGACTGGTCATTCCGGTCGTTATGGTGTTCTGGTAACTGGCTTTTTATATATAAACTAGGGGCCTGGTGCATGAAATTCGTGCACTGGGTGTGTGTGTGTGTGTGTGTGTGTGTGTGTGTGTGAGTGTCCCTCAGCCCAGCCTGCCCCCTCTCACATACTGGGAGCCCTCAGGCGTTGACCCCCATCACCCTCCAATCGCAGGATCGGCCCCTTGCCCAGGCTTGAGGCCTCCGGCAGAGGTGTCAGGCTTGGACAGGGGACCCCCATCTCCCCCCGATCACTGGCTCTGGCCCCCGCCCAGGCCTGAGGCCTCTGGCCCAGGTATCATGCCTGGGCAGGGGACCACCATCTCCCTCTGATCGCTTGCTCCACCCGCCGCCCAAGCCTGACGCCTCTGGCCCAGGCATCAGGCCTGGGCAGGGGACCCCCAGCCCCCCGCCCAGGCCTGATGCCTCGGCCAGAGGAGTTGACCCTCATCACCCTCCGATCACCAATCACTGGATTGGCCCCTTGACCAGGCCTGAGGCCTCCGGCAGAGGTGTCAGGCCTGGGCAGGGGACCCCCAGCTCCCCACAGTTGCAGGCTCCGCCCCTGCCCAGGCCTAACGCCTCTGGCCTAGGCATCCGGCCCGGGCAGCGGGGACCTGCAGCTGCAGCGGCCCCGCGATCGTGGGCTTCGCTTTAGGCCCAGGCAAGGGACCCCTAGCTCCTGGGACTGCCAGCTTCTACCGTGCCCAGCTCCCATCGCTGTCTCCACCCCTACTTTCTGCTATCACTGGCCAGGGCGGCAAAGGCACCTGATTCTCTTATCATGGCTGGGGGGCAGGGCAAAGGCGGCCCCAGGGCCGCCTTTGCCCTGCCCCCCAGCTCTTAGCTCCTCCCTGGGTTTCCGATCACTGTCAGTGGCAGGGGTCTTCTTCCTGCTTTCCCTTTCGCCTCCCTGCATTGTGCCTACATATGCAAATTAACCGCCATCTTGTTGGCAGTTAATTTGCATATAGCCCTGATTAGCCAATGAAAAGGGTAGCGTTGTACGCCAATTACCATTTTTCTCTTTTATTAGTGTAGACTAGAGGCCTGGTGCGTGAAATTCATGCACTCAGGGGGTGGGTCCCTTAACCCCGTATGAAATTCATGCCCTCTCACAGTCTGGGAGCCCTCAGGGGATGTCCGACTGATGGCTTAGGCCCACTATCCATGGGAAGTGGTGCTAAGCTGTCAGTTGGACATCCTTAGTGCTGCTGTGGAAGCAGGAGAGGCTCCCACCACTGCCGCTGTGCTCACCAGCTATGAGCCCAGCTTCTGGCTGAGTGGCGTGCCCCCTGTGGGAGCATACTGACCACCATGGGGCAGCTCCTGCATTGGTCAGTGCGCAGCATAGTGACTGGTTGTTCTGCCGTTGGGCCAAAGCTGGCTCTCCTACATCCCCCGAGGGGTCCCAGATTGCGAGAAGGCACAGGCCAGGCCGAGGGACCCCACCAGTGCACGATTGGGGCCTGGGAGGGACATGGGAGGTTGGCCAGCCAGGGACAGATCACGGAAGGGCTCCAGTGCATGTCCAGCCCATCTTGCTCAGCCCTAATCATCCGGACCCTAGCAGGAAGCTAACCTGCCAGTCGGAGCATCTGCCCCCTGGTGGTCAGTGCACATCATAGAGAGCAGTTGAGCTACCTTAGCATATCATTTGCATATTACACTTTGATTGGTTGAATGGCCAACTGGGTGACCAGACACTTAGCATATTAGGCTTTTATTATATAGGATAAGAAATAGCAAGTGTCACAGAAGATGTAGAAAAAAGGGAACCCTTGTACACTTTTGGTGGGAAAGTAAATTGGTGCAGCCACTATGGAAAACAGTATGATGGTTTCTCAAAAAATTAAAAATAGAACTACCATATGATCTGAAGAAAATGAAAACAGGATCTTAATGAGATAACTGCATTCCCATGCTCATTCACAATATCCAAGGCATAGAAACAATCTTAGTGTCTGCCTGACATTTCCTCTAAGTCAGTGGTTCTCAACCTTCTGGACCTTTAAATACAGCTCCTCATGTTGTGACCCAACCATAAAATTATTTTCGTTGCTACTTCATAACTGTAATGTTGCTACTGTTATGAATCGTAATGTACATATCTGATATGCAGGATGGTCTTAGGCGACCCCTGTGAAAGGGTCGTTCGCCCACCAAAGGGGTCACGACCCACAGGTTGAGAACCACTGCTCTAAGTTATCTTAGTAGCCAGCTTATGGTTAGACAGAGAAAACTTTAAATGTCTTAAACTTGTAAGCCTCCCAGACTTTTCCAAAGGGCTGTGGGTGTGTATTTGGGTTTACCTTCATTCTTCAGCTTGCTCTTCTCCCTTACATACCAGGCGTCTAACCACTGCTTGATGGTATTAACAAAAGGGATTCCACTGAGCCACCCACAGCCAGAGAGAAAATATAAATGGTTGAAGCCAATATGTGTAGTAGGAAAATGGGCTAAAACCCAGACTCAGTAGCATTTCTGGTTAGAATGGGGACAAACTGCCAGAGTTAAACTCTAATATGTCCTGACTCATAGCACAGAAAGTCACCCATGGACACTTTCCACCGAAACAACACTGTTTGGAACCTGGATTATCCCCTTATCCACTCATCAAGTTGGCAGTCCTACGGCTTTTCCTCCAGGCAAGGGTGGATTAGTTTCATCACTCTGGGTTGAGTGAAGACTGAGTTTCTAAGATCATGCCTGATTACAACTAAGAATGTGCTGAAAGATAATAGATTTTTTCCTTAAAAAAAAAATTTTTCGATACAAAATTTTTAACTTAAAAATACAGAAAATAATATAATGAACCCCAGGTACTCATAAACACAGTTGCAGAATTATCAGCATGATAATTTCATCATTCTTGTTTCATCTATTCTTTGCAGGTTCAATCCCAGGTCAGGGCACATACAAGAATCAACCAATGAATGCATAAATAAGTGGAACAACAAATCGAAGTTTCTCTCTCTCTCTCTCTCTCTCTCTCTCTCTCTCTCTCTCTCTCTCTCTCCCTCCTTCCGTCCCTCCCTCTCTTTTTCTAAAAGAATCAATTAAAAAAGCTTTTAGCTTCTGCTCCTGGTCCATGTGAGGGACAGATGGCTGAGATGAGCGGGGTTTGCGCTGCGAAGAGCCTTCTGGCTCTAAGGGAACAGGAAGAACTAGAATATTTGCCAAATGATTACCCCTCGAGCACCAGTGAAGATGAGGGGGGCGGTAGTGGAGAGTGAAAGCATCAAAAGCTTCTGGAAGCAATCAGGTCCCTTGATGGAAAGAATAGGCAGAAATTGGCTGAGAGATCTGAGGCTAGTCTGAAGGTGTCAGAATTCATGGTCAGTTCTGAAGGATCAGGAGAAAGGCTGGTCCTTTCAGATCTGCTTGAGCCCTTTAAAACTTCATCCTCATTGGCCACTGTGAAAAAGCAACTGAATAGAGTCAAATCAAAGAAGACTGTGGAGCTATCCCTCAACAAAGAAGACGTTGAGCGGATCCACAGAGAAGTGGCATTCAATAAAACCTCACAGACACTCTCCAAATGGGATCCCATCGTTTAGAAGAACCGACAAGCAGAACAGCTGGTTTCCCCCCTGATGAAGGAGCAGTCAGCCGTCGCTCGCATTGAGCATGTGCTCAATGGCTGGGAGGCAAGAACACCCCTGGAAAAGGAGATGTTTAACCTCCTTTGTAAGAACAAGCAGCCAGTGACAGACCCTTTACTGACTCCTGTGGAAAAGGCCTCTCTCAAAGCCATGAGCCTGGAAGAGGCTAAGATGGGCCGAGCAGAGCTTCAGAGGGCCCGAGCCCTGCAGTCTTACTATGAGGCCAGGGCTCAAAGAGAGAAGAAAATCAAAAGCAAAAAGTATCGCAGAGTTCTGAAGAAAGGAAAGGCCAAGAAAGCCCTAAAAGAGTTTGAGAAGCTGCGGAAGACCAATCCTGCGGCTGTGCTGGAGGAACTGGAAAAACTCGAAAAGGCCAGAATGATGGAGTGAATGAGCCTTAAGCACCAGAACAGTGGAAAATGGGCAAAGTCAAAGGCAATTATGGCCAAATATGACCTGGAGGCTTGCCAGGCTATGCAGGATCAGTTGGCCAGGAAGAAAGAACTGATGCAGAAAGTCCAGGTGGCCTCTGAGAGTGAGGAAGAGGAGGGAGGTGAGGAAGCAGAGGGTGATCTCCTTGTCCCTGATGCGGTGAATGAGGCACACATGACTGCAGATGGACTGAACCCCTGGATGGTCAGGAATCACTCTGGTGACTCAAAAATCCAGAAGGACCCTGAACAACTTCCAGAGCCCATGGCCAACGAGGCTTCTGAAAGTGAGGAAGAAATTTTGTTGAAAGAATTTGAGGAAAGACGATCGCTTAGGAAAAATTCCGGGCTCAACCAGGATGCCAAGCCAGTGGGCAGACAAGAAACAAAAGATTCTAGCACCCAGGAGTTGCTTCCGAACTGAGGGCATTGTCTCAGAAACTCAACAAGGACAACCATCAGTGCAGGAAGCAAGACGTGGGTTCAGCGAGGACTATTTTGTCTGTCCAGAGAGAGGGACCCACTGTGTGTGTGTGTGTGTGTGTGTGTGTGTGTGTGTGTGTGTCCGCTGGGGGCCTGCCCCCAGCCACATTGGAGGCTCAGAGCAGGCACTGTGTGTGTGTGTGTGTGTGTGTGTGTGTGTGTGTGCAGATCCTATAGGGTCTGGATGGTCCTCTCAAATTGTTGATGGTGGGTAAATGGATATGGAAGCACCCGCACCTGGTGAGCTGCTGTGTGGATATTTCACTTCTCATTGATAATCACATTTGGTAAAGTCTTGTCTTTTCTTGGAGGACCTTCAGGTGCTTCAATGAGAAACTGGCGTCTCTTCTTGGCACTGGGCTTCAGGCCCACACCGCCCCCTGGCCCCAGCCAGGCAGAGTCAGGTCCACATCCTTCGGCTTACTCGCCTCCACAGTTTCTCCTCTTTCAAGAAATCCCTGATGACATCATCACCAGCAAAAGCTTCCTTTATCATTTGCCTTTGCTCTCTCTCCTGTTCATCTTCCGATTCCTCTATCGTGGGGACAGCCAAGGACTTCATGGAAGGTGATTTGTGGTTAGGATGTTCTGTAGGTCAATCATTTGTTCCTTCGTTTTCTTCTTGGGACCATTAGGCTGATTATTCCTCTCCAACTGCTGCCCTTCTAATGGAAAGCTCCTCATTTTGAAACCATCCTTCTTTGCTCAGTTCCTCTAGCTCCTCCAGAGTCTGTGCTCTCTCCAGCCTCTGCAGCAACAAGGGCTCCTCTTCTTCCCCAGCGGGTCCCTCTCTCTGGACAGACAAAATAGTCCTCGCTGAACCCACGTTTTGCTTCCTGCACTGATGGTTGTCCTTGTTGAGTTTCTGAGACAATGCCCTCAGTTCGGAGGCACACACACACAGGATGCCTGCTCCGAGCCTCTGCTGCCAGACTGTGGCCATCATCAGCAGGACATCCACTGAGGACTCCTGGACTGTGAGAGGGGCAGGCTGGGCTGAGGGAACCCCACCCCCCAGTGCACAAATTTCGTGCACCGGGCCTCTAGTTGTAAATAATGTTAAACTCCATTTTCTAGCAATTAATTATATAAGGGGATTATGTCTACTGTGGCCCTGCCTTGTCAGTCATTTCTAGTGACCTTTTTACTTCTGTCAGGAGTGTACTAGTATATGTTGAAGAGCTCCTTATGACTAGTTGTTTTATGGAAGCCAGCACACATCCACAACAACATTTAAGCACAGGACCATTAGTCTATATTTTTAATAAATGTACCAATTAAATAAAATAAAATCTTTTTTTCCTTGAAATATTAATCTTTATTGCATGTAACATTATTATACTTAAAATCTATTATATTAAAATCGTTTTTCTTGAAATATTAATGTTTATTGCATGTACCATTATTATACTTAAAATCTATTATATTTAAAATCATTTCTCTTGAAATATTAAAAAAAAAAAAAGTGTGTTGTTGACTAAAGTGGAACAAGCTGTCTCCCCAGGTAAAGGTAGGACTTGGCACTGCCCTCTCTTTCTAGGGGAGGGAAGAGCATGAAAACCAGAGAGGATTTTAAGACTTGATGGTAGAGAGGATGCTGGAAAACTGCCTGAATGTTCCACGCTTTTCATAGACAGAGTGAACCTGTTAAGGGCTAGCTGGGTTTGGTCCTCTTGGAGTAGGCGGTCTTGAGACTTGCCTTGAGCACATGTCAAGGGGGAACAAGCACATAGAAACTCTTCAACACCCTGCCCACTCCTCTGCTGACAGAGGGAAAGAAAATGGGCCGGTGGTAGAAACAACCTAGAGCCTGTGCTTGGGTTTGTCTCTTGCTTTTAAACTAGACAAGGAACCCCTCATCTCCTCCAGAGTCCATTGTGCATCATTCAGCTCTAGCCTTCTAGTTATGCTCCTTCTAGCACTGGCATGAAGTCAAGCTGGCGCCTCCCCTTTGATGGATCTGACACACAACATTCCCCAGGCATACAGCATTTGCAAAGAGGAGAGATGGGTGAGTAGTTATTCATTCTGTCCCCAACATCTACCCAGGTATGGGCCAGACTTATGGAGTATGAAGTTAAATTAAGATAGGCTGTGGGACACGTACAAACACGCAGGGTTGCTAGGGACCAACTGAAGGACACTCTCCCAGCCTGACAGGACCTTTAGATTTGGGCTAGAATTGACATCTGGGCTATCCTATTATCACTTTCTATTGGATTTCAGTGATAACCATACTGGGGGTTATCCCGAACAGCTAAAAGGTGAACATATCCACTATCAGATTAATTTAAGAAAACCTCCAGACCTTTAGAGGTTTTTGTTGTTGTTGTTTTAGCATTATCTAGGAAAAAAAAGAGAGTGCTAGCGAGATTTGGTCTTCAAGTTCTTTTTCTTTTTTTATAGATTTATAAGTACCGCGTGCTAACCGATTGCGCGACTGGAGCTCCATATAGATTTATCGTGATATAATTCACAACCATGCGAGTCACCTATTGAAAGTGTTAGTTCAGTCCTAACCAGTTTGGCTCAGTGGATAGAGTGTCGGCCTGCGGACTCAAGGGTCCCAGGTTCGATTCTGGTCAAGGGCATGTACCTTGGTTGCGGGCACATGCCCAGAGGGGAGTGTGCAGGAGGCATCTGATCGATGTTTCTCTCTCATCTATGTTTCTGGCTCTCTGTCTCTCTCCCTTCCTCTCTGTAAAAAACCAATAAAATATATATTTTTTAAAAAGTGTTAGTTCAATAGTTTCATTATGTTCACAGATATGTGCAACTATCACCACCATCAATTTTTGGAACATTTTATCACCTCAAAAGGAGACTCCATACCCTTTAGCTATTAGCTCCTCTAGCTCAATCCTCCCCAGCCCTAAACAACCATATTCTTCCACCTTCAAGTTAGACACTGAGGCCTTCCACTTCAGATTAGGTATAGGAAAGCTCAAACCACATGTAAGATATTAGCAGCATCAGAGGTATTCACTGCACCTACCTCTAAGGCAATATTCAAAATTATTTTTCTAAAAATATTTAAATGCCTCCTCATAACAATGTTACTCTTTGTCACATCTTCTCTATTATAAAATAACCACAATGGAGAAAAGAAGCTAAACATGTAAAACTATTTTAAAACCTTGTGTAGACCATGTTTTATTTTTATTTTTAAAAATATGTTTTATTGATTTCAGAGAGGAAGGAGAGGGAGAGAGAAACATCAATGATGAGAGGGAATTACTGATCAGTAGCCTCCTGCATGCCCCCCCTCCCCCGCCCCTGAAGATCGAGCCTGCAACCCCAGGCATGTGCCCTGACTGGGATTTGAACCTGGTTCCCAGGTCGATACTCAGCCACTGAGCCAGGCTGGCTGGGCTGTGGGCCATGCTTTATACACTCATGGATAAATTTATCTTTATTACACCCTCCTTGCCAGGCTTCTTACTCCAACTTAAAAGGATCTGCTGTCATTACCACTGAATATGTCTAATTTATTTTCTTTGTACTTTGCCTATTTTACCTACTATGTTTTAAATTCCAGCATGCTCCAAGGAGTTAAAAATCCTCAAGTTGTGCTTCAGAACTCTTCATCAAGATGCTCTAATTTTCTTTCAAGTATTGTGATGCCGGGAGCCGGTCCATCCTTGCTGTTTCAAGGGACCTGGCATATATAGCATACTGTTCTTAATATGTTTTCTCCCCTTAGCGCTGTGTGTTTTAACCAAGGTCACCTCTCTGAGAAAGGTTGTTTCCCCAGGTAGGAATTTTCCCCTGAAGTTAGGGAGGGAATAAAACCCCTCAACTAAGTGCCAGGCGGGTAATTAATCACTTTAACTATGAACAATCATGCTTAAACTACATAATCTTTACTCCCTGGAATGGAGATAAGAAACGCCCTAACCTTTGTAATAGAGATTGATAGGATTGAATCAACTGGTATAAATACAGATGTAATAAGACAGCAAGACACAGAACTTAGGAGACAGAAAGAAGACAGCACCTACACAGAACCTACAGACAGAAGAACTTCGCTGGAGAGAACATGGCAAAAGATCCTGGACTGAACCTGACTACAGAAATTGGCAAGAGAACCTGACTAGAACCTGGTGACTGAACTTGGCTGGAGAACCTGGACAGAACCTGGCTGGAGAACCTAGCGAGGGAACATGGCTACAGAACCTGGCTGGAGAACCTGGAGAACCTGGCTAGAGAACCTAGCAAGAGACCATGGACACAGAACCTGGCTGGAGATCCTAAGCAGAACCTCTCTGGAGATCGAGACCAGAACTTGGCTGGAGATCCTGGCTAGGCTGCTGATCAACTGAATGCTGTCTCCGTGTCATTCCTTCTTCGCCGACTCCGTCTACGCCTTTGGGAACCCCTGGATCTGCTGGGGTTGGACCCCGGCATTGTGATATAGTGGAAAGAACATGGAATAAACATTCAGAGAATTTGAGTCAAGGCTTGGATTTACTGATGACTGGATTTGTGATTGTGGGCTTAATATATATTTTTAAAATATATTTTTATTGATTTCAGAGAGGAAGGGGGAGGGAGAGAGAGGGAGAAACATCAATGATGAGAGAGAATCATTGATCAGCTGCCTCCTGTACACCCCCTATTGGGGATCGAGCCCACAACCCGGGCGTGTACCCTGACCAGGAATCAAACCGTGACCTCCTGGTTCGACTCTCAACCACTGAGCCATGCCGGCTGGGCTGGGCTTAATATTCTTTTTTTTTTTTTTTTTTTTGCATTTTTTTAATGGTTTGATGTTTTTTTTTCTTTCTTTATTAAGGTATTACATATGTGGCCTTATCCCCCCGCATTGTCCCCCCTTCTCCCGCTCATGCCCTCACCCTGGGCTTAATATTCTTGAGGTTCCGATTTGTCATCCAGAAAGAAGAGATTATATATATAAAATTATTATTATTATTTATATATATAAAATTATTATTATTATTATTATTATTATTGCCCTAGCCAGTTTGGCTCAGTGGGCAGTGTCAGCCTGTGGACTGAAGGTTCCCAGATTCGATTCCTATGATTTAACAATTTGAGTCATTGTAATAAACCTCGGAGAAACTTCAGCAGCTACATTAGAGAGCTGTACATCATAGAAGATAAGACAAATCTTACAATTTGTTTATTGATATATAACAGAAATAATATCTGAGAATATGAAGTAATTAGGAATAAATCTAACAAAAATGGTCTAAGGTTTCTATACTGTATAGGAAAAACCACAAAATGTTATTAAGTGGTAGTAAAAAGGATCTAGATAGGAAGATTACTAGTAAATGTCATGGAGCATCAATTCCCTTTCATTTGATCATGGATTCAATGAGAAACAATTAAAATACCAATCATATTTTCCATTAAAATTTATAAGATGATACTAAAATTTAAATGGAAGAGTAAAGGACCAAAAATAGTCAAACATTTCTGAAGAAGGGAAAGGGACTTGCCTACCAGAAATCAGAATTTATTTGGAAATTGTGGTAATTAAGACAATGCAGCATTGGCACAGGGAGACTCAAATTGACCAGTGGAATAGAATAGAGTCCAGAAACAGACCATCACACTGTAGAACTTTAGTAAAAAACAAATCGCATGTCAGAGCAGTGGGAAAGGAAGGACCAGCTGTTCAATAAATGGATTTGGAAAAAATGGATCTCTATGTGGAAAAAGATGTAATTGGATTCTTACTTTACAACATATTTTAAAATGCCAATTGGATTAAATATCTAAATGTTAAAATTATTAAAGCTCTTAGTAACAAAATATTGATGGATTTTTTTAAAGAGATGGTATAGAGAAAAATATCTTAAGGAAAATACTAAAAACATTTAATATAGAAGAAAATATTGATAAATTTGATTATTAGAATTTTTTTTTCTTTTAAAAGAACACTAAAGTGAAAAGATAACTAACAAACTGGGGGAAGATATTCTCAATAGACAAACTTAGCAAAGATTTGTATCAACAATAAATTAAACCCTGGCCGGTGCGTTTGGTGGTTATAGCTTCGGCTCACACACCAAAGGGTCTCAGGTTCGATTTCCTGTCAAGGGCAGGGACCTGAGTTGCAGGTTCAGTCAGGGCTCTCATGGGAAGCAAACAACTGATCTCTCTCTCTCTCTCTCTCTCTCTCTCTCTCTCTCTCTCTTGTCCTTCCTCCCTCCCCCTTCTATTCTCTCTAAAAAAAAAAAAAAAAAAAAAAAAAATCAATAGAAAAAACATCCTTGGGTGAGGATTAATAAAAATTTTGAAAAGAATAAATTAAGAACACTTGCAAATCAATTAGAAAATCACACACACACAAAACCAACACAAACACAGGCAAAAGGCATGAAAAACAATATTACAGAAGAGCAACATAAATGGTCAATAAACATTTGAAGAGATATTCAACATTGTACTAGTAAGTGATCATTATGAAATTTTGGAAAGCAATTAATCCATAGGATCTCTTTTTTTTATTGCTGGCGAGAGTATAAATTTGCACAACTACTTCAGAATATAGTTCCCAAGTAGTGTTAATTATTTTCTGTACTTGACCACTTGCATACCCATTATTCTATAAGGCTACTATTATGTATATAATACATATATGAGAATGCAGATACAAGACTATTCAAAACGCTAGTCATAACTGCAAAACCTGGAAAATAACCCAAATGTCCATCAGTGGGATAATGGATAAACAAGCTGTGTCATAAACAAAATACTCTTATACTACATTAAAAATTAATGAAATAATATCTAGAGAAAGATTTGAGGTGGAGGTGGGTTGGGAATGGGGAGTGAAGCTAATGAATATGGGTGTTTCTTTTTGGAATGATGAAAATGTTCTAAAATTAGATAATGGTGATTTGCACAACTAAAAACAACTTAATTATATACTTTTAAATAGGTGGATTTTTGGTATGTGAGTTATATACCAATAAAGCTACTTTTAAAAGTACAAACTCTGCCCAGGCTGGTTTGGCTCAGTGGATAGAAGAGTTGGCCAGCAGACTGAAGGGTCCTGGGGTTCGATTCCGGTCAAGAGCACATACTTCAGTTGCAGGCTCCTTTCTAGGCCCCAGTTGGGGTGTATGCAGGAGGCAACCAATTGATTTGTCTTTTTCACATTGATGTTTCTCTCTCTCTCTCTCTCTCTCTCCATGTCTAAAAAAAATTAATAAAAACATATTTAAGTAATAAATAAAAGTTCAAATTCCATACTTACCTGGTAGGGGAGATACCATGATCACAAAGATTGTTTTCCCAGAGCGAGGCAGGAGGCAGGAGGTGGAATTTTGGGATGTTTTATGGTTAAACACAACTTATTGTCCAGGACTTAGATGTTGTTTTTTATAATGAGTTTGCAAGTGCTTATTACAATATTAAAAGTAAGCTTAATAAAAAAGGAGCCATTGACAGACCTCTGATATGTAATGAACTAAAGATTATGATTAATCCAATTTTGTGAATCTGAAGCCACCCTCCAAATTTAAAAATATAAAATAAATTATATACACAATAACATGAATAAGTCTCAAAATCATAATGTTGACTGAAAAGAGCAAGTGAAGATAGATATGTGTGGTGTAGTTTTTATGGATGTACAAAACATGGAAGGATATTGCTAATAATAAATTCAGGACAGTGGTTACCTCTGGGAGTAAGGAAAAAGGGGAAATGGGATACAAAAGGGCTATATAGGCAGCGTCAACTATATTTGTAATGTTTTATTAATAAAAAAAAAAAAAACAAGGCCCTGACCAGGTACTCAGTAGTATGTGATCCCAATATGTCAAGGTTGTGGGTTTGATCCCTGGTTAGGGCACATACAAGAATAAACCAGATTCCAGTCCAACACCTTAGGCTTCATTTTAGCTTTCCCCCTTTCCTTAAAAACTTTTTTTCTCCAACAATGAGAAACCCAGCTCATGATCTACAATGTATTTTAACCAGCACACACATAAGTGGTTTCAAATTGCTTACATCTCCCCATGACTCCCCCAAACACTTAGTATGTGGATCAGGGCATTTATGTACAGATCAGTTGGTTTTATTTTTAGGGATCCAGCCAAGTTATTATTTCCCTTAGTTACTTGGGTGAGTTATTTTCTTCTGCACTCCTGCAGAGTAGCTGTCTTACTTATTTATAATATTGTTCATTCCTTAGTGCTTGTATTCAGTTTTGGGTCTACCCCCACATTTGTGGTATTTAGTTTTAAAAAATAATGTATATAACCTAAGTAAACCACACAAAGTTTCCTCAAAATGATCATTAAATAATATTGTTTTGTTTTGTCCTGCACTTTAAACATTAAAATTAAATATGTTGCCGAAACTGGTTTGGCTCAGTGGATAGAGCGTCAGCCTGCGGACTGAAAGGTCTAGGTTCGATTCCGGTCAAGGGCATGTACCTGGGTTGCAGGCACATCCCCAGTAGGAGATGTGCAGGAGGCAGCTGATCGGTGATTCTCTCTCATTGATGTTTCTGATTCTGTCTCTCTCTCTTCCTCTCCGTAAAAAATCAATAAAATATAAAAAAAATAAATAAAATTAAATATGTTATATGGAATGATTGTGAACAATAGTTAAATAAAGCCCAAGTGACTCCTCTTTTTGGATAGAAAACAGAATATGTTACAATGAACTGTAAAATAAAATCAAGATATTTCTGGGAAACAAATCCCAATTTAAATCCAAACTACAAAGAAATTGTGGGTTAAATCTTATATGATCTACTAAATCTCTAAGGCAGCAATTTTCAATGTTTTTCAGCTCATGGCACACACAAACTATTTACTAAAATTCTGTGACACACCAAAATATATATTTTTTGCTGATTTGACAAAAAAAGGTATAATTTTGATTCATTCACACTGGATGGCTATTGTGTTGGCTGTTACCATTTTTTTTTTTTTTTTTTTTTTTTTTTACAAACTAAGGGAAAAGAGGTCAGTACCTCTGATTAAATAGTCAGGTATTGCATGTTTTAAAAATTATTGCAGTGCGCTGGTTGAAAAATCACTGTTCTAAGGCAAAGAATTTACAAAGATTTGTGTGTGTGTGTGTGTTTTCTTTTGTGTACAAAGATTTTAAATCAAGAATGCAAGACTGGCCCTGGCAGGTGTTGGCTGGGCGTCATCCCATGCACTGAAAGGTTGCTGGTTTCAAGTCCTGGTCAGGGCATCTGCCTGGGTTGTGGGCTCAATTCCTGATTGGGGGGTGGGTGGGTGGGGCGGGGGGCATGCAGGAGGCACCCACAGATCCATGTTTCACTTTCATATCGGTGTTTCTCTCCCCATCTCCCTTCCTCTCTAAAAATCTATTAAAAATCTTTTTAAAAAATGAATTCATGACTGTATTAGAGATTGGAAAAAACTGGATTTTAGCATGGAAGTTATACATCAAAGATGTAATGAGTTGTATGCCAGAAGTTCTATGACAGATGTGGAGAGTAGAATAGTGCCTTTCTACTCCCACCTCCAAGGGTATCAATAGGACCTGTGAGTATGTTAAGTTTCAAGGCAAAGGGAAAGTCAGGTTGCAGGTGGACTTAAGATTGCTAATCACTTGATTTTAAAATGGGGAGATTTTCCTGGATTATCTGGGTGGGCCTGATGTAATTGCAAGGGTCCTTAAAAACAAACCTTTTGTTTGTTTTACAATGATCCTTAAAAGGTAAGATTGGTCAGATATGTGAGATGGACCAAACCTTCCATTAAAGATGGAAGATGGAAGCCAGAAACCAGAGCAGCCTTTGGAAGCTAGAAAAGGAGCTAAATTCTTACCCAGAGCCCTGCCAACACCTGGATTTTAGTCCAGTGAGACTAGTATTAAGCTTCTGACCTACAGAACTCTAAGATAATAAATTATTTTTAAGCCACTTGTTGTGTTAATTTGTTAGCACAATAACAGGAAACGAAAACAACTTACATTTGAACTTGAAAAAAACTACAATTTGGTCCCTAACTTATTTTTTTCCTTTTACTCTTTCCCTTTGGTCTATACTCCAAACGGACAGCTCACTGTTACTCATATATTATCCTACTTGGTTGCAGGAGCTCATTTTGGAAGGTATATGAAACATTAACTATGATTTTAAGATTCAGTCCAATACAAAAATCTTTACCAATCCCTCATCAACCCTCTACCTTGTTCCCAATTCCTCCCCCTTCCCCCTACCCTTCCATTAGGAAATCAGTCATTTTAATTTATGGTTTATTCTTGTGTTTCTTTTGCATCAATGAGCAGATGTTTTCTTATGCTCCCTTCTTTCTTACACAAAGGATAGTATTTTGCCTTGGAGCAAAGTTAACTTTTTAAGTCCAGTGAATTTAGCGCAGTTAAGTCTACTTAATGACCTTAAGCAAATGCTGTTCTGCTGAGATACTAAGGGCCAGGTTGAAATGAATTAAAAAGCTCGAGACCCGAAGGAACTGAAATAGCATCGTTAACTTTCGGCAATTTCGAATTCTTAGCTGCGTTTAGGCTATATATACAGCAGGCCCTCCTCATGACAGATCCTGGTAACTGAGTTTAGTAAACATTGGTAGCATGGGTCTAACACTATGGAGACGGTACAGACAAATCAATTATTCCTTTTTTCAGAGGCTCATTGAGCGACAGGTCTGTGTGTTCCCAAGTCCCTGAATCCTAAACTCTCACTTAGACATCTATGTCACAGCCTATATGTCACAGGATGGCGGTCTTGGTCTGAGCCTAGAGACCCAAACTACTGTGTGAGAGTGCTCTACACAGCGGGCACTTCCCGGACGAGGTCAAACCCTGCCCCAAGGGGCCAGAAACAGGTTAAAATATCACCCGAACCTATCCTTTCAAACGGATCTTCTCAGTGTTCCGTAACCCTTAACACACTCATCACAAGCCCCCTCTTTCTCTCCTGCCTGCGGGAACGAATATTCCCAGGATCCCGGGCCGTTACGATTGACGTTACTTCCGGGAAAAGTAACCTTTCTTCAGCGGTTGCAGGCCTGGAGAAGTCTCGCGACATTTACTCCCGCGAGATCTGCTTGCTCACTCCAGCGACGACATCCTTCTCCTCCTCCCCGCCGCCTTTCGGCAATCTTCGCCAGTCCCAGCCCCGACCAATCTGCACTCAGATGGCATGGATCAGGGTCTCCCCCCGAACCCCGGTCCACGCGGGGCGTCAGGCGGCAGCGGCGGGGTGCGAGCTGCTCGAGGCCGTGAGCAGCGGCACTGCGGAAGGCACGGGCCGGCGATGAGCAGTGAGCGTGGGCGGGGTAGGGGTAAGCCAGCTGAGTAGCGGCTCGATTGTTCTGGCCTGGCTATGGCGCCTCTCCTCCCCCCCGCCATGGCTCCCCGTGTCCCTGCTCCGCTCCTCTCAGTGAGTGAAAGTGGCCGCCGCCGCCGCCGGCCCAGCGCCCGCAGCCGCCTCAGCGCCGCCGCCATCTTGGGGTCCCAGGAGCCGCCGAGGGAGCGGGCTAGGAGCGTCCACGCCCAACGCAGTCACCGTCCTGCGGCCTCAGAGAGCGAACCGCGGCTCCACCGTCGGCGGGGCGACCCCCCCCTCCGGACCCCGCCCGCACCCCGCCCCCCCTCCGCCGCCGCCGCGGCGGCGGGGCCCGGCGGCCCGAGGTGAGGCGACTAGACGTGGGCGGGCGAACGGAGTTGGGGGTCGTGTAGGCCCCGTTGCGCCCCTCTCTGCGGGCGACGACTGGGCCGCGTCTTAAAGGGGCCGTCGCCCCCGGCCCTCGGATTTGTTGGGCTTAATGGGCAGGATGGGTGTGAACACTCCGCAGGGTTGGGACCTCAGGGACCTGGGCCTTGTTCTTTCCCTCTCAGACCTCTGGAGATCTGGGGTCACGCGGTGACCTCAGCCGGCCGAGGAAGCCCGTGGGGCGCCCACATGTGGGGAGTGTGTTAGACCAGGTGCACGTGGGACCCGGTGGGGCGGTGTCGGGCTAACACGTGTGTGGGTTGGGGGTGGGGTGGGGCAGGGCGAGGGCTGGTTGGGTTCGAGTGGGAACCCCGTGAGGGTTATCCCTATCCACAGCAATCGAGACCTCAGGGCTTGGGAGTGTGTCAATTTCTGGGAGTAAGTTGGAGTACGGGTCTGTGGTGCACGCTGCTGGTGGGTGTTAGGTGGGGGCAGCCTAGCACGTGCCGATTTAGGGAGTGTGTAGGTGACACTCCTAATCTTGTCGGCTTTCTTAGGGTGTTTAGGCAAATGTCATCCTATTTGACATTCCGTCTTGAGCTTGCTGATGAGAACTGCCACTTCCGTAATCACCGAGGGTAGAAGCCCCCTACAGTTTGGGAGTGATAGAGCCTCAGAAGGCACCCAGTGTTTTAGTTAATAGCCAACTGTACCGAATTCTTTTGATTGAAACACTACCTAGTTTCATGTTCCTGTGCTTGTTGGTAAGAGTGAGAATTAGGGGGTTGACCTCGCTAACAGAACTGGTCACCAGCTCATCAGCGACTTCTATGATTTCCTTTCCCACAAGGAAATTTTCATGGTGGTTTACTAGCGGGGTGGCTTTTAATTCATTTTTTAAAGTAACAGCTTTGTTGACATATACTTTACATATCTAGAAACCCACCCTTTCAAAGTGTACAGTTCCGTGATTTTTCGTATACTTGTGGAGTTGTACAGCTATCACCACTGTCAGATTCATCACACCGAGAAGAAGCCCCTTTAGCAGTCACTCTTCATTCCTCCTTGCCACAGCCACTAGCAGCTAATCTATTTTCTGTCTTTGTAGATTTGCCTATTCTGGGTATTTTGTATAAACGGAATCACACATGTGTACTTTTGTGACTGGCTTCCTTCACTTAACATGTTTTCAAAGTTCATCTGTGTTGTAGTGTGTATTAAATTTTGTTCCTTTTTATTGCCAAATAATATTTCATTCAGATTGTGTTTTGTGCCTGAAATATACAAGTATTTCATATAAAATGACAGTTTGAGGTTATTATATATGGTAAAAGTTGGATACCTACTAGATTCTAAAATTAATTTGTTTTTAAGGATTAAATCCCATTATTTAGTTTACTGTGTTCTTTTCCTCTACATTTTTATTTCAAAAGAATCCAAACCAAGTTTCAAAGATGAGTCTTTTGATAGGAAATAATTGTTAACAGCACAAATGTGATTAGAAAAGTTTATGACTAATAAAAACATTTTGAGTGCATCAAAGGTGGAAATGTGACAGACCATAAACTGGTGATATAATTTCACTTAATGAGAGTTTGTCCTATTACTTCTGAGGGAAGGTATCATAACAGCTTTTGACTGGTTACTTGAGTAGACGTAGATCAAGGAAAGGACTGCTAGACACCTTCTGCCCACAAGAAGGTTAAAACTGGCTTAGGGATTTAACATGTCAACATACAAGTTCACACAAAACATAAATACAGGGATGCAGTGAATTTTAGAGAGGGCAAATGAAATAGAGTTAATAGGAAACTTTGAGTTTCTGTAGGAAGATAAGTGAAATTGATGACAAGTTTCAAAGTTGCATCTTAAGTATAAGAACTTTGATATGATAGGCTGCAGCATGCAGAGGGTGAGCACATGGCTGCTAATCTTAAACACATTTTATGGGCACTTATCCTAATCGTGAGGGCTCTGATCCTACCTCCTGGTACCATTAACTTGGGGATATGTGAACCTGGGATGGGACACAAATATTTAGACCATGGCTGTACATTAATTAAGTCAGAAATTCACGTGGAGAAGCATTGGATTCACTTGCTAATGATACAGTAGGCTTGCTTAGGATTGAAAAGTTGGTCACAAAGAAGCTTAATGCCTGTGTTTAGTAAGTACATAAGAGATTTCCATATATGTTAGGTTAGAAGTTGGAAATCAGTAATACTAAATGTAGTTGACAACTTAAATATAAAAAAATAATTGGGACTAAAAGCTATTCACATTTTTAAGGGACTAGAGGACAGTGAGTAAACTATGACATGCCTTTATAAACTTTCACTATCAAGGATTGACAGCCTTTGTAATGGTCTCTAGAGCAAGCAGGATTCTTACATATTTTTATGTGCCCTGGACTCCTTTGCAGTCTAAAGAAGCCTGTGAACCTCTTCTCAGAATATGACTTTTAAATGTATATAGTTCAAATATTTAAATTTATGATGCAAGACATTTGCTTTTATTGAATTAAATAACAACTAGTGATAGTCCTGCTAATACTGCTGTGGTGTACTGCCTACATTCAGAATTGAAGGAAATGCTAATTTCAGCTATAGGTTAATGAAAAGGATGTAAATTTCTTCCATCCAAATTTATGCACCCATAGTTTAAGATTCATAGTTTATTTGTTTGTTGTTAATCCTCACCAAAGGACACATTGATTAGTTGCCTCCCATACTCAAGCATGCTACTGGGGCTGGGATTGAACCTGCAACCTTGGTGTGTGTTCTTGACCGGGAATTGAACCCTTGATCCTTCATTGCATGGGCTGACACTCTACCTCTTAGCCACATTGGCTAGGGCAAGACTTACAGTTTTAGAGTCTCTGTCCTAAAGAGTCCTGCACATGTAAATAAGTTATTTCATATGGGGAAACCAGTGGTTTCCATAATAAGAAGAAGGATTGTTGATTCTTAAATACTTGTTCACAAGAACGTGACCGAGACTTCTTACAGTGAGATCAAGTGATAGTTTAAGGAAAAACCTGGTAGTATAATGGAAAGACATTGGGTTGGGAGATAAAAAGACTTGAGTTTGAGTTCTGCTTGCCACTGGGTAAGTAACGGAACTTTTTCTGAGTTTCAGTTCTCCTTATTTGTAAAATCGGGATAATAATTTTCACTTCTGAGATTAAATGACATCCTATATAATAAAAGGGTAATAAAATTGACCCTAATGGCAGAATGACGAGAACAACCACTGGACCAGTCACTGTGACATGCACTGACCACCTCTTGGTCCCTTCCCCTGGCCCTCAGGCACTGATCACCTGATGGCGAACAGGGAACCGGGGGTGGGTGGCGGTGGGGAGCAGGGCCACCTGCAGGCAGCTGGGGAAGATGGCCCTGATCGAAGGCCAGGCCTAGGGACCATACCCGCACACGAATTTCGTGTGCCGGGCCTCTAGTATTAACTATAAAACAGTATATTGATGAATGATAGTTTATTTTCATCTTCGAAGAAATTAACATTCCAAAGGCTGTGATTGCCCAAATATATTTTTTCAAAAGGCTATGATATACATTATATTTATTTATTTATTTTTTATTTATTTTAATATATTTTATTGATTTTTTACAGAGAGGAAGGGAGAGAGATAGAGAGTCAGAAACATCGATGAGAGAGAAACATCGATCAGTTGCCTCCTGCACATCTCCCACTGGGGATGTGCCCACAACCCAGGTACATGCCCTTGACTGGAATCGAACCTGGGACCTTTCAGTCCTCAGGCCGACGCTCTATCCACTGAGCCAAACCGGTTTTGGCTATTTTTATTTATTTTTAAATAATTCTTTATTGTTGAAAGTATTACATATGTACCGTTTTCCCCCATTGACCCCCTGCAGACCGTCCCCACCCCTGTGCTGTGATATACATTTAGTTTTTTTTAATTTTTATATTTTACTCTTTGTAATACTTTAAGCAATAAAACAATTAAAAATAAATAAAAGAAAAAAAATAAATCATCACTAGAGCTATGCAGTTCCCCTCTGTTCTCAGAGCATTCACACGGGGCCAGTCTAGGATTTGCCCTTCCCTCAATATACCTGTCCTGCATGACTGCTCTGCTGGGCACGGGGGCTACCCTATGGAAGTTCCATACTTTACAGACAAGTGGCATCTGGGAAAGGTTGTTGGGAGGCGGGTGCGGGTGGAGGAGGAGAAGGTAGGAGAGGCCTTGATGTACAGAGGGGGAAGGTAGGAGGCTCTATATCCCTGCCTTTATCTGCCTAAACGATGCAAGGTAGACCAATCAGAAAGCTGCTAAAGGGTTCTGATCTGGCGGTCCTGACCTCTGGGCCTGTTCTCTGGAACCTCAGTTTTCCCATCTGAACAATGGGTGCTGGTCTATGGTAAGTGTTTTAAGAACACCCTTCATCTATAAAAGATCTGAAGCCTTGCAACCCAGAGGCCCCAGGGGCTCCTCCCCAGTCCAGGGTCCCTCCCAGATCCAGGTATCCAGCACAGGTTCTTCTCCAGCGCTGGGTCCAAGAAGCAAGCACTTAGGTCAAACTCCCCCAACCTACCAGTCCGCCTCCCGGGCCAGTACAGCCACCCAGCCAAGGCAGGGGGCGGGGCAGACAAATCCAAATTCATCCCTGACTTAAATTCAGACCAATCAGCGTTGAGTTCTGCATGTGAGCAGGAGGGAGGGTCACCGGCCGCTGCTCGTAGGCATGCACAACCTCTTGCCTAAGGCCTCCTCCCGCCTCGCATGCACTCCGCACAGAGGGGTTAAGGGAACGGGGTAAGACATGAACCTTGGTTCCATCCTTAAAGTCAGGGAGTTCTCCTCGGCCCTCCTGTATCACATGCTTTTGGATCCCGTCCTCCCGGAGTCTTGCGATGACATCTGCCATCCTCCTTACCCGCTGCTCTCTTTCGGTAACTTCCGGACTCGCTTGGCAGCTTCCGGACCTGCTTCGACAACTGCTGGCGCTTCCATTTAGTTTTTATTTAGATGAGGGGAAACTATTATGTAGTAGGAGGGAACGACATGAATGGCATATAGGGCTTTCCCTAGGGTATTCAAGTGGAGTTCACCTTTTGGTAATGGTACTAAAACTATTCTTATCCTATATAATAAAAGAGAAACATGTAAATTGAACATCCTCCACTACGTTCACCAGCCAATCAGACGTGTGTATGCAAATTAACCCAACAAAGATGGCGGGTTAATTTGCATACATAGGCGCCAGGGGGAGAGCAGAGCGAGAGAGCCAGCAGAGAGTGGAGCGGCTTGGGGAACTTGGCTCCCCAAGCCGCCAGACGGAGAGCAGAGAGGGAGAGGTAGCAGCTTGGAGGACTTGGCAGAGTGGGAGGCTATGGGACAGAGACAGAGCAGGAAGGGAAAACCAAGAGTGCGGGGAGCACCAGGAATTCTGGGAATAGTAGTTCTGGTGGCAGCCCCAGGACCTGAAGTGGAAGCCCAGAGTGTGGGGAGCACCAGGAATGCTGGGAATTGTAGTTCTGGTGGCAGACGGATCTCCTAGACCAGTGGTTCTCAACCTTCCTAATGCCGCGACCCTTTAATACAGTTTCTCATGTTGTGGTGACCCCAACCATAAAATTATTTTCGTTGCTACTTCATAACTGTAATTTTGTTACTGTTATGAATCGTAATGTAAATATCTGATATGTAGGATGTATTTAGGCGACCCCTGTGAAAGGGTCGTTCGACCCCCAAAGGGGTCACGACCCACAGGTTGAGAACTGCTGTACTAGACACTAGAGCAAAGTGAGCCTGGAGCAAGTTACTGTTGTGGTGGGGGTTGGAGGGAAAGCTAAGGTGAGAGACATAAGTAAAATCAGTGTCTAGGAAAAATTAAAGGGAAGATATCCTAAAACTTCCAGGAAATCTCCACCAATAAAGCAAAGGAAAAAAAAAATGCCTCTATTATTCTGTGAGCAACAAACCAAACTGGGTTGGGGGTCTCAGACAATTCGCTCATATGATTGCAAATACAGACAGAAATTCGTGGATTGGAGAGGGCTCCCCTGAGGGCTCCCAGATTGGAGAGGGTGCAGGTCGGGCTGAGGGACCCACCCCCAGTGCACGAATCTTTGTGCACCGGGCCTCTAGTTTCTTATAAAAGAACAAATAAAATGCCTTGGTTTGCGTGTGACAACTAAGCTTTTCAGGTTAAGAAGTTAGTTGATAAGTAGGATAAACTGGGTAAATCTCATATCTTTGTCCATAAACAGAAAAATGGCTAGTGACAATCAGTATGGTAAAAAGAATGCTAGGCCAATTGGTCATTTTATCTCTGAGAATGTTGCCTGAATGGTTCCCAAAAGGCCAACAAAATGTTAGTCATTCCCAATAGAGTTAAGGAAAATAAAATTTAAAAATGGACTGCATTATCTTGGTATGAAACCACAGTACACTTACTCTTAAACTATTGAGTGGATTCTAATTATTATACCTCAAGGAAGAAGAAATTTAAGAGGAGAGTTTCCAGAAAATGGCAATATAAATGATGAAGGCAGTGGTGAGACTGTTGTATGAAGATAAAGAAATTAGACTCTACAATGGAATGATGAAGACTAAGATGGACTATGATTAAATTGTATTGAATTAGGAAAAAACATGAATAATAATCCTGGACAGTTAGAAGTAGTTTGAAAGATGAATATAGTTTGATAGGGATTGAATAATGAGTGGTTTATGAAATTTATTAGCACAGAAGGTGGTTAAGGTTTAAGAACAGACCAGGCATAATTTAAGGATTACAAAACCAGAGACATTTGTGATCCAGTCGTAGTTCATTTCGGTTAACAAACATTTAATGATACTTGTACCTAATGGTTTATGACAGCGGTCACCAACTGGTGGTCCACGGGATCTGAAAGATTGGTGACTGCTGGTTTATGAAACTCCTTGTTCTTTTCATTCATTCAATAAATGTTTATTGAAAACCAAGTGAATGCTTTTTGATCTTCCCAATAACCATTTATTGAGCATCTGCCACACTCAAGGGACTGTGGTAGACTCTGAGGGTGTACACTGAATTAATACAGTTGTAGCTGTATATATGGGGAGTACTGAGGGGTTCTGCAAAGATAAACACAGTTAGGCAAATTCTTTTTTTAAAATATATATTGCTTTCAGAGAGGAAGGGAGAGAGAGAGAGAGAGATAGAATATCAATGATGAGAGAGAATCCTTGATTGGCTGCCTATTGGGGACAACCTGGGCATGTGCCCTTGACCGGAATCAAAACTGGGACCTTTCAGTCCGCAGGCTGACACTCTATCCACTGAGCCAAACTGGCCAGGGCCAGTTATGCAAATTCTAAGTGCCATAGAGAATAATAAACCTAAATGTTTCTCTAAGGTGCTGATATGAATTACTAGTACTTAGGGTTTCTATTTATTTTTATTGATTTTCTTTTTAGAGAGAGGGAGGGAAAGGGGGAGAGAGATAGAAATATCAATGAGAAACATTGATAGGCTGCCCACTGCATACCTCTCACCAGGGACGGAGCCTCAAACCTGGGCTTGTGGAACTAGTGACCACACTATTCAGGCATACTTAGGGTTTTTTAAAAATATATTGAGCTTGGCCAGCGTTGTTCAGTGGTTGAGCGTCGACTTATGAACCAGGGGGTCACGGTTCAATTCCCGGTCAGGGCACATGCTGGCTGGATCCCCAGTGTGGGGAGTGCAGGAGGCAGGTGATCAATGATTCTCATCATTGATGTATCTATCTCTCCCTCTCCTTTCTTCCCTGAAATAAAAATATTAAAAAATATATATATGTGTGTATATATATATATATGAAGACATTCTTTTCATTTGTTTAAAGGCCCTAATCTGCATTGTAATCCACTGGCAGTGTAGTATAACACAATTCCTCCTAGATCAAGCATGTCAAACTCAGAGGCTAACACGGGCCAGATAAACGAGGTTTAAGTTTATGTGTGCTGCCAGAAAAAAAAAACCACCCAAAAGCTTCAATTTTCATATAAATGTAGGTTTGTTTTGATAGAGATGTGCTGAATACAAAGGGCTTAACTAAATAAGTAATTGCCAACATAAATAATAGAACATTTTAATAAAAAATAATATTTTTTGTTGAACAGTAACGTACCAGACACTGAATAACTGCACAAGTTAATAAGCGTAACACAAACCTATTTTTCATGTTCTCCGAAAGCGAAATATTTCCTGTTGCGCACACCAAACATGTCAGTACAAGGCTAATGACATGGCAATCGGCTGCTAAAATGTTTGTTGCTAGTACTAGTGGAGAGAAATGGTGCGCCTGCCCGTAAGGCATATAAGGGAAATAAATGCAACACAATTATAGTAGTCAGTCATTAGCGAAAGTTGTAGTTCGTTATTAATAATTATGTATAACAGGACATTGTAAAAAATTAAGTTACAAAATTTTTGTTAAAATGTTTCTTATATGCCATTATATTGGCTGGGCTGCAAAAATACTCGTTGTGGCCCGCGAGTTTGACATGCTTGTTCTAGATCCTAGAGCGAGATGACCTGTGTTCAAATTTTGGCTCTTTATTTTATTAATTGTGTGACCTCTGGATAGCTATTCAATTTCTTCATCTCTGAAATTAGGATAATAGTAGTACCTACTCCATAGAGGATAATTGGGAGACAGCAAGGAATACATACTAGTACTGGGAATGGTACCTGACACATAGTGCTGAGCAAGTATTAGCTATAATTATAGGTACCATTTCATTTTGACAGTTTAATCAAGAGCTTAATCTAGAGTTTTTATTTATAGTTTAATCAAAGAGTTTTAATTTATAAAGTATGGAACTCAGAACCATTTTTATTAGGAATAGAAAATATCTCATCTTTTTTTAGGTATGGTAGAGAAAAATACATCAATAAAATTGTTACTATGCAATAACCTCAGTCTTTATATAATGAATACAGTAGATATTATTAGAAGTATCTTCCTATTTAATAAGACTATAGCTCAAATAAAAAGGTGGTGTTTTGCAACATAGAACTCTTTAGTTCAGGCTCTAAAATATTTCTGTCCAGGATGTTATTCTGATGTTTTGATAGTTTACCCTTTTAAGAATCATTCTTAGAATATAATTGTAGACCAGGCTTCTAGAGTAGGGTTTGGGAAAGTTTTTCTCTAAAGGGTCAAATACTAGATCTTAGGCTTTGCTGTTTATGTCTTCTCTGTTGCAACTTACTCAACTCTGCCATTGTAGTGTGAAAGCAGCCATAGTCAATTTATAAATGAATGAGTGGGGCTGTATTTCAATAAAACTTTTTGGGCACTGAAATTGTAATTTTATGTAATTTTCATGTGTCAAGAAATAAGATCTCCCCCCAATTATTTAAAAGTGTAAAAACTATTATTTGCCAAGGGTTTACAGAAATGGGCAGTGGGCTGGATTTGACTTCAGACCAAACTGTGCTGCTCCTACTCTAGAGTCTTGGCTCTACAACTCCAAGGCTATATGATCTTGTGGAAGTTATTGTTAAGCCTTAATTCCATTTTTAAATGGGGGATAATAACAGTATCTATTATATGTAGAATTGTGAGAAATGAGATAGTTTATCTGAATTGCCTAGCACCATCTCTGACACATAGTGTTTAGTGAATGCTGTATGTTATTATCATCTAATTGAACGCCCTCATTTTACAATAAGGCTGTTGGGACCCTGAGATGATAGGATAGCTGATATTTCTAAAATCTATATCTATGGCTTGTCAGTAGCATTAAACTCACAGTGCTTGACTTTAGTTTCTCTTTCTACCCAACCACACTAATTTCATAGAGGATTTAATTCTGTTAACATATTGCTTGATAAAACTATTCTATTGGATATCGTAATGGTGGATACATGACATTATGCATTTATCAAAACAAATAGTGCTTTCCAGTGCAAAGAGTAAACTCTAATGTGTACAAATCAAGCAAAAATCATTTAGGAGGTCAGGGATCCCAGAAAGGAGGAATGCAAACTGTGACCAGAGAATCTAATTCTATTACAAATGTCTGAAACAGCCTTACTGGGGAAGGATGGTAGTGTTGACCTAGGTAAATTAGGAAAGGAGTAGAATCTAAGACAAAAGGCACTGCACATAAGCGCTGTCTAATTGATAAAATTGTATCCCATAGAGCTACAGGTTAATTCTGATACTGATATATGATTACTGTCATTGAGTAATTAAGCAAATGGATCGTGGGAGACAGGCTTTTCACTGTTAGAGTGGGAATTTACAGATAAGCAAGAGGAGGAGGATAGAATGGGCCATGTGGTAATGGATTAGAGTTGGAGACATGCACATGAACCCATGTTTAGCTTAATACAGATATACGTGCTTACATTTTGAAATATTCATAGATATGTATGCACAGTGGGTTTAGATACAGTCATATTTCTGTGCTCTTGCCAGCTGGAAAGTTAGAAGAAACCCAGGAACACACTCAGTACCCACTTTTTGGTTTTTAATGCCATTGTCCAATAAAAGGAACTAGAGTTTGTTGGAGAAATGGCTGATTCTAGGACTGGGGCAAGAAATATACAAGATGAGCCTGGAGCATCTTATAGTGCCAGAAAGTAAGGAAGTACTCCCAACCACCACCGCTACAACTACAATCCCACATTGATGAGGATATGTCAGAGGAGCACAGGAGCCAACTGAAAGAGCTCCCAAATGCCAAAACTTGAACAGTTTGAGCAGCAGAATAAACAAAGCAGCACTGGATTATCCGTAATATAAAATCAATATTTAAGAGTTTATATTGACCTAAATAAATGACTGAGTAAATTAATATACTGCTTGGAACACACTGTTAGCATGGTTGTACGTCTTAGGAGCCTCTGGTTTACTGGAAGGCCTTCAGAGAGTATTGGAATAATTAAGGATGTGGGACTTTTGAAGTTCAACTTCTTGGATCCCAGTCCTGGCTCTACCATTTCTGGCTGTGTCACCTTGGGTGGGTTACTTAAGCTCTATCTGTAAAATGGAGGTTATAATAGTGTCTATGTTATAAAAGGATTAAATGAGTTAATGATATATAAAGCACTCATGCATATAAAATATTTGGCATATAGCTCTGAGTTGAATGTGTGTATATAGCCTTCTTACTACAGTAGCATTCAAAGAGTTTGGATTCCCACTTGGAATTCTTTATCATAGATTCTCTGTCCCCAACCCCCCAAGCTTCTTGAATAGAGGGAAAAAAATCTAACTTTAAGTGTTTATTGAGCACCTAGTCTGATGTAAACATATCTGCCTTGTTCAAATTCACTGTGTAGACTGTATAGTGAAGAGAATAATATCACCTCCTCTTCCTCCTCCCTTTCCCTTCCCCTTCCCTTCCTCTCACCTTCCCTCTCTTTCCTTCCCTTTCCCTCCCCTCCCTTTCCCCCTCCCCTCACACTCCTTCTCCTCCTCCTCACCCTCCTCTTTCTCCTCCTTCTTCTCCTTCTCCCTTCAACATTTCATGAAATACTGGTTTGGTGGTGATGAGCTCCTTTAGCTTTTCCTTGTCTGTAAAGCTCTTTATCTGACCTTTAATTCTAAATGATAGCTTTGCTGGATAGAGTAATTGTGGTTGTAGGTTTTTGCTATTCGTCACTTTGAATATTCCCACTCCTTTCTGGCCTGCAAAGCTTCTGTTGGGAAATGAGCTGAGAGTCATATGGGTGCTGCCTTATAGGTAACTAACTGCTTTTCTCTTGCTGCTTGTAAGATTCTCTGTCTTTTGCTCTTGGCATTTTAATTATGATGTGTCTCAGTCCACACTGGGGATATGTCAGTAGCTCCTGTTGGGTGGCCCATGGCAGTGGTTAGCTTTGCATGTGTTTGGGTTCCTCTTTGGGACTCTCTGTGCGTCCTGGACTTGTAAGTCTATTTCTTTCATCAGGTAGGGGAAGTTTTCTGTTATTATTTCTTCAAATAGGTTTTCAATATCTTGCTCTCCCTCTTCTCCTTCTGGCAACCCCATAATGTGAATGTTGGTACCTTTGAAATTGTCCCAGAGGCTCCTTGCACTGTCTTCATATTTTTGGATTTGTTTTTTCTTTTTGCTCTTCTGATTGGGTGTTTTTGCTTCCTCATATTCCAAATTATTGATTTGATTCTCAGAATCTTCTAATCTACGGTTGAATTCCTGTAAATTATACTTTATTTCAGTTAGTGTATGCTTAATTTCTGACAGGTTCTTTTCCATGTCCTTGACATTCTCACTGAGATCCTTGAAAGTCTCACTAAGTCCCTTGAAGCTCTAATTGAGATTCTTGAGCAACCTTATAACCATTGTTTTGAACTCTGTATCCAGTAATTTGCTTGCTTCCATTTCATTTATTTCTCTGGAGATTTCTCCTGTTCTTTCATTTGTGGCATGTTTCTTTGTCTCTACATGTTCCCTGTGTTTGTTTCTATGTATTAAGTAGAGCTGCTGTGTCTCCTGGAATTGTTAGAGTGGCCTTGTGTAGTGGATATCCTGTATGGCCCAGTGGCTCAGCCTCCCCAGTCGCCTGAGCTGGGCCCTCTAGGTGCACCCCTGTGTGGGGCTGTGTGCACAGTCTTGTTGTAGTTGAGCCTTGATTGCTCTTGGCATCACTGGGAGGGGTTGACCTCCAAGCCAATTGGCTGTGAGGACCAGCTGCGACTATAGTGGAAGAGCTGCTGTGCAGGAGACACCCCTGTGGAGCAGGACTTGCTTCAGTGGGGTTTTGGTGCTCACTGAGTCTGCCCCTTGAGTGTATCGCTTGTGAATGTGTAGAGTTGTAATCTGGTATGGTCTGAAGCTGTCCACTGAGTACACTGGCTTGGGGGCCTCCTGGGAGGTGCAAAGCTAACCACTGCCTTGGGCCACCCAGCAGGAGCTACTGAGCAACTTACAGATGGCTGCTGTTTGTATTGTGCTTGCAAGTTCCCAGGGAGGCCAACCTGTGAAGCAAGGCAAGCTGTCCTAATACCAGGTCTTGGGTCTCTTATTGATAGGGATGGGGCATGCTGATGCTAGTTGCTGATTGTTTAAGAAATTTTAGGAAAACCTGAAGCCTGAGCCAGGACAGGCCATTCATATGGAAAAGTTGCTGTAAACAGCTTAGATGGAGTGGGGTCCCAGGGAATCACCAGGATGGAGCAAACAGTGTGAGCCACCCTGATGGAAACTCAGATATGGCTGCCAGTTAGTTCTGTGATGGGAAGTGGGGGAGGTCTCAGCACGGGAACAATGACCCCTGCGAGCACTTCCCTCTGTGAGAAAGCCACCCCTGAGTTCCTGCTCCCATGCCAGACAATCCAATTCCTCCCCATATGTCTCTGGTTCCCCCAGTGCTGCTTCCAGTGCTGGAGCTCAGAGGGATTGAGTCTGAGTAAGTCCATGTGCCAGCCCTTTAAGAGGGACTGCCTGTAACTCCAGCAGCCTCTGTGTCACTCAGCCACAATCCCCACTGGTTTTTACCACAGTAAAAACCAGCTCTGGAACCCTGGGCTAGGAGTCTAGTGTGGAGCTGGGACCCCTTGCTTCTCTCAAAGGAGGCCTCCACAGTGGATATTTCCCTCCCGATTAAAAACACGCCACATGTGGTGTTGAATCAGACCATTTCATGCCTCCGCGCCTACTGTCAGTCTTCATACACTTTCTTCTTTACTTTTCTAGTAGTAGGACTTCCATTCAGCCAGCTTTCAGGGGTTTCTGAATGATAGTTCTGTATTTTAGTTGTAATTTTGATGTCATTGTGGGAGGTGGCGAGTACTGGCGTTTACCTATGCCAACATCCTGGTTCTCAATCTTGCAGCTGTTATTTTTACTTCTGGATCTTTTGATAAACTTTGGGCTTGTTAATTTGCTAGACCAGTGGTCGGCAAACTGCGGCTCGCGAGCCACATGCGGCTCTCTGGCCCCTTGAATGTGGCCATGAAGTTTCAATCGCACTGTACGTGCACGCCCGCACATGGTATTTTGTGGAAGAGCCACACTCAAGGGGCCAAAGAGCCGCATGTGGCTCGTGAGCCACAGTTTGCTGACCGCGGCTCTAACCAATGAGCGACACAGGCCAGGGCCAGCTTGGATTTTGATACTGACTAATGAATCATAGGATGTCCTTTTATTTATTTAATTGTCTTGTTTTCAGTATAAATAAGTCTTTGGTCAAATTTATTCCTACGTATTTTCTTCTTTTTGATGCTAATATTAATGCGTTTTTAAATTTCATTTTCATTGCTAGTGTATAGAAACATAATTGATTTTTGTATATTTATCTTGTACCCTAAAAGATCACTGAACTTGTTTATTTTAATCATTTTTAGTGCATTCTTTAGGATTAACTATCTGTATATAAGATCATGTTATCTATAACTATCATTTTCTTTCTTCCAATCTGGATGACTTTTATTTCTTTTTTCTTTTTCTTTTTTGCCCTGACTAGAACTTTGGTACAATTTTCAATAGAAGTTGTAAGAGTGGATCTTGTCTTGTTTTTGATCTTAAGGGGGATAGCATTCTGTTTTGACCATGATGTTAGCTGTGAATTTTTCATAGATGCTCTAATAGGTTGAGGGAATTCCCTTCTGTTCCTTGTTTATTGAGTGTTTTTATTTTGAAATGGTATTGGATTTTGTCAAATCATTTTTTGAGACTTGAGATAATTAAATGGGTTTTATCTTCTGTTCTGTTTATGTGGTGTAGTATATTGATTGATTTGTAGATGTTATATCAGCCTTGCATTCGTAGTATAAATTCTACTTGGTAATATACTCAGTGTATATTCCTTTTTACATGCTGCAGGATTCAACTGTTAGTATTTTGTTGAGGATTTAAAAAACCTATATTATAAGGGATATTAGTCAATAGTTTTATTGTGATGTCTTTGTCTGGTTTTCGAATGAGAGTAATACCAGAGTCATAGAATGATGTGGCAAGTGTTCTTTTCTCTTTAGTTATTTGGAAGAATTTGTGATTGATTGGTACTAATTCTACTTTAAATGTTTGATAAAATTCACCAGTGGAGCCATTTGGACTTGGTATTTCTTAGTGGGAAGTTGGAAGCTTTAAATTTTGTATTATCATATTCATCTGACTTTTCATTTATTGTTATTTTGGTCATACATACATAGAAGCCTAACCTGCAGTTTCCTCATCAAAAGATGTAAAATATTTGTGCCTGGCCGGTGTAGCTCAGTGGTTGAGCGTTGACCTACGAACTAGGAGGTCATGGTTCAATTCCTGGTCAGGACACAGGCCTCAGGTTGTGGGTTCAATCTCCAGTAGGGAGTTGTAAAGGAGACAGCAATCAATGATGTTTCTCTTCATTGATGTTTCTATCTTTATATCCGTCTCCCTTCCTTTCTCTCTAAAAATCAATAAAAAAAAATTAAAAAAAAATTTTAAAGATGTAAATATTTTGCCCTGAGCAGTTTGGCTCAGTGGCTAGAGCGTCGGCCTGTGGACTGAAGAGTCCCAGGTTCGATTCTGGTCAAGGGCATGTACCTTGGCTGCTGGCACAACCCCAGTAGGGGGTGAGCAGGAGGCAGCTGATTGATGTTTCTAACTCTCTATCCCTCTCCCTTCCTCTCTGTAAAAAATCAATAAAATATATATATATATATTTTTTAAATATATTTTATTGATTTTTATAGAGAGGAAGGGAGAGGGCAGAGAGTTAGAAACATCAATGAGAGAGAAACATCGATCAGCCGCCTCCTGCACACTCCCCACTGGGGATGTGCCCGTAACCAAGGTACATGCCCTTGACCGGAATCGAACCTGGGACCCTTGAGTCCGCAGGGCTGACGCTCTATCCACTGAGCCAAACCGGCCAGGGCTAATAAAATACATTTTTAAAAAAGATGTAAATATTTGTAAATAATGCAATCAGTAGGAGTTACAAATTTCTCATAACATTTAATATGGTGTAACACTCATACGTAATCATTTCTTGAACTCTCATGGCACTTTCTATATCTCTTAAGTGACTTTGTGTGTACTTATTTTTTTTTTAATTGAATTTATTGGGGAGACATTGGTTTGCATAATCATACATGTTTCAAGTGTACAACTCAATAAAGCATCATGTGCACAAACCAAAGGACTTGTATGCTTGTATATAATCATAACCCATGGTCACAGACAGTAGGGGGGTGAGGGCATGTGCTGGGGGTGGATGTGGCCGGAGAGAGGTCAGTGGGGGAAAAAAGAGACATATGTAATACTTTAAACAATAAAGAATTAAAAACAACAACAAAAATCATGTGCACACTGCATTGTGCCCGCATTGGCAAGAAAAATCTTTTTCTGTCCCCATTTCCCTCCCGCTTTGTCCACCTCCATCTACCTACATCCCTCTTTCCCTCTGGTTAATACCACACTGTTGTCTGTGTCTATGCCATGTAGAGTCCCCCGCCCCGTCCCCTCTGACAGCTGCCAGTCTGTTTTGTATATCTATGCCTCTGTTTCTATTTATTTGTTTGTCAGTTTATTTTGTTCATTAGATTCCAAATATAAGTGAGATCATATCATATGGTATTTGTCTTTGGCTTATTTCACTTAGCATTATAATTTCTAGGTCCATCTGTGCTGTTGCAAAAGGTAAGATTTCCTTTTTTTTAATGGCTGAGTAGTATTCCATTATGTAAATGTACCACAGCTTTTTTATCCACTCATCTACTGATGGGCATCTATTGATGGGCATTGGCGCTCTTTCCAGATCTTGGCTATCTATCTATATAAAGCCTAAGTGACTGTTGGACCGTTTGACTGGTGGCTGTGATGCACACTGACCACCAGGGGGCAGACACTCAATGCACAGGCATGGAAACATGGAACAGACTGATGAATCTTGGAAAGGGGGAGAGGGGAGGGCGGGAAGAGATTAACAAAGATCTTATATGTATACTAGAGGCCCGGTGCACGGATTTATGCACTGGTGGGGTCCTTGGATTGGCCTTCGGGGATTGGGCTGAAACCTGCAGTCCGACATCCCCTGAGGGTTCCCAGATTGCAAGAGGGCACAGGCCAGGCTGAGGGACCCCACTGGTGCATGTGCACTGGGCCTCTAGTTGTAAATAACACTGCAGTGAACATAGGGGTGCACATATTCTTTCCAGTTAGTATTTTGGGTTTCTTTGGGTATATTCCCACAAGTCAAACGGCAGTCCCATTTTTAATTTTTTGAGGAAACTACATACCAGTACTTGTTTCCCACAGTGGCTGCTACAGTCTTCATTCCCACCAGCAGTGCATGAGGGTTCCCCTTTATCCACATCCTCGCCAGCACTTGTTTATTTATTAGTGATAGCCATTCTGACAGGTGGGAGGTGATATCTCATTGTGGTTTTAATTTGCATCTCTCTGATGATTAGTCACATTGAGCATTTTTTTTCATATGTCTCTTGGCCATCTGTGTGTTCTCTGGAGAAGTTTCTATTTAGGTCCTTTGCCCATTTTTAAATTGGGTTGTTTGTCTTGATGTTGAGTTGTATAAGTTCTTTATATATTTTGGAAATTAAGCCCTTGTCAGAAGTATAATTGGCAAATATGTTCTGTTCAGTGGGTTTCCTTCTCATTTTGCTGTTGGTTTCTTTTGCTGTGCAAAAGCTTTATAGTTTAGTCCCATTTGTTTATTTTTTCCTTTGTTTCTCTTGCCCATGGAGAAATAAGATATAAATATTTGTAAATAATGCAATCAGTAGGAGTTACAAATTTCTCATATAACATTTACCATGGTGTAACAATCATACATAGTCATCCTTTCCTGAACTTAAAAATATTCCTACAATAAATGCCTGAAATTTTACCGCCTATGTTTTCTAGGATTTTTATGGTCATGTGACTTATATTTAAGTCTTTAACCCATTTTGAGTTTATTCTTGTGTATGGTGTAAGTTGGTGGTCTAGTTTGATTTTTTTGCATGTATCTGTTCAGTTTCCTTAGAACCATTTATTTTTATTTTTTTTTTTAAATATATTTTATTGATTTTTTACAGAGAGGAAGGGAGAGAGATAGAGAGTTAGAAACATCGATGAGAGAGACATCGATCAGCTGCCTCCTGCACATCTCCTACTGGGGATGTGCCTGCAACCCAGGTACATGCCCTTGACCGGAATCAAACCCGGGACCCTTTAGTCCGCAGGCCGACGCTCTATCCACTGAGCCAAACCGGTTCGGCAAGAACCATTTATTAAAGAGACTGTCTTTACTCCATTGTATGTTCTTGCCTCCTTTGTCAAATATTAATTGACCATATAGGTATGGGTTTATTTCTGGGCTCTCTGTTCTGTTCCGTTCATCTATGTGTCTGTTTTTAAAACCATTACCACGCTATTTTGATTACTAGAGCCTTATAGTATAGTTTCATATCAATCAGGTCTCATGATACCTCCAACTTTGTTCTTTTTTCGCAAGATTGCTGTGGCTATTATTTGCCATCTTTTGTGGTTCCATCTAAATTTTAGGATTATTTATCTGGTTCTGTGAAAAATGCTATTGGTATTTTGATAGGGATTGCATTGAATTATAGATTGCTTAGGGTATTATGGACATTTTAATGATGTTGATTTTTCCTATATATGAGCACAGTGTATGTTTCCATTTATTTGTATCCTTTTCAATTTCTTTCTTCAGTGTCTTATAATTTTCTGAGTATAGGTCTTTTATCTCCTTGGTTAAATTCCTACGTTTTTTTGTTGTTGCAATAGTAAATTGGATTGTTTTCTTTCTTTTTTAAAAAAAAAGATCTCTTAATTTCAGAGAGGAAGGGAGAGGAAAAGAGAGATAGAGACATCAATGATGAGCGAGAATCATTGATTGACTCCCTCCTGCACGTCCCCCACTGGGGATCAAGCCAGCAACCCGGGCATGTGCCCTTGACCGGAATCGAACCTGGGACCTAGGTCCGCAGACTGACGTTCTATTCACTGAGCCAAATCAGCTAGGGTTGCATTGTTTTCTTAATATCTTTCTGATAGTTCATTATTGGTGTATAAAAATGCCACTGATGGGAGATCCTGGACCAGCACGTGCTAACTGTGCCTGCTCTGCTATGCCCCCGAAGGTTTTGAAACATGAATCCTTCATTCTTCTTGATTGCCCTTTACTTAGGAATAGCTTCAGCTTCTCCAAAACTTGATGGAAGTTTAGAGGCACGATGGCACTGGTGGAAGGCAACACAGTATATGGCTTGAATGAAGAAGAATGGAGGAGAACAGTGTAGGAGAAGAATATGAAAATGATTGACCTGCACAACCAGGAATACAACCTAGGGAGACAGAGCTTCACCTTGGCAATGAATGCTTTTGGTGACATGACCAGAATTCACGTAGGTCAGTGGTTGGCAAACTGGGGCCCCTTGAGTGTGGCTCTTCCACAAACTACCACGTGTGGGTGCACACGTACAGTGCGATTGAAACTTCGTGGCCACACTCTAGGGGCCAAAGAGCCACATGTGGCTAGCGAGCCGCAGTTTGCCGACCACTGATGTAGGTGATGAATGGCCATCAAAATCAGAAGCACAAGAAAAGGAGAGTGTTCTGGGAACCGTACATTGTTGAAATCCCCCCAACTGTGGGTTGGAGAGAAGAAGGCTATGTAACTCCCATGAAGACCCTGAGTCACTGTGGTTCTTGTTGGGCAGTAAGTGCAACTGTTGCCCTTGAAGAACAGATGTTCCAGAAAACTGGCAGACTTATCTCATTGAGTGAGCAGAACCTTGTGGACTGCTCTCAGGCTCAAGGCAGTGAGGGCTGCAATGGTGGCCTAATGGATAATGCCTTCCAGTATGTTAAGTCCAATGGATGCCTGGACTCAAAGGAGTCCTGTCCATAGCATGCAAAGGTTGGACCCTGCAAATACAGGTCCGAGGATTCTTTTGCCAATGACACTGGCTTTGTGGACATCCCTGAGCAGGAGAGTGCCCTCATGAAGGCAGTGGCAACCGTGGGGCCCATCTCTGTTGCTATAGGTGCAAGCCATCTTAACTTCTGGTTCTATGAAGATGGCATTTATTATGAGCGGCACTATAGCAGCGTAGATCTAGATCATAGCATACTGGTGGTTGGCTATGGCTTTCAAGAAGAAGAATCAAGTAACAATAAATATTGGATTGTCAAAAACAGCTGGGGTGAAGCTTGGGGCAAAAGTGGCTGCATAAAGATGGCCAAAGACCGGAACAACTACTGTGGAATCGCCACCGCGGCCAGCTATCCTACTGTGTGAGATGATGGTGATAAAGAAAGACTTGATTGAGAACAGGATATCCAGAGAAGGAATTTTAATTTTAAAACTGACCACATTTTACTTAATGGGATACAACACTTCAATCTTGAAGATCCAAACTGTGATTTGAATTCTGTGATGTTTACATTGGTAAAATGTTATTTCTTTTATATAAGGATGTATAAATTTTTACCTTTTAAAATAAAAATTTTTATTACTTTTAATCCTTAAAAAAGCCACTGATTTTTGAATATTAATTTGTATCTTGCTACTTGCCAAATTCATTTATTAGAGCTACAGTTTTTTAGTGGACTCTTTAGGGTTTTCTGTGTATAATATGATGTCATCTGCAAATAATGACAGTTTTATTTTCTTCTTTCAAATTTGAGTGCCTTTTATTTCTTCTCATCTGACTGCTATGACTAGTACTTCCAGTGCGATGTTGAATAAGAGTGGTGAAAGTGGACATCCCTGTCTTGTTCCTGATCTTAAGGGAAATGCTTTTAGATTTTGCCCATTGAGTAAGATGTAGGCTTTGGGTTTGTTCTATGTGGTGGTCTTTATTATGTTGAGGTATAATCTCTCTATTACCACTTTGCTAAGAGTTTTTATCAAAATGGTTGCTGGATTTTATCAAATGCTTTTTCTGCATCTAATGATATGATCATATGATTTTTATCCTTCATTTTGTTTATGTGATGTATCACATTTATTGATTTGTAAATATTATACCAATCTTGCATCCCCAGAATAAATTCTATTTGGTCATGGTATATAATCCTTTTAATGTATTGCTAGATCTGGTTTGCTAATATTTTGTTAGGATTTTAGCATCTGTGTTCATCAGGGATATTGGCTATATCGTTTTCTTTCTTTGTAGTATCTTTATCTGGTTTTGGAATTAGGATAATGCTGGCCTCATAAAAGAGCTTGGAAGTCTTCCCTCCTTTTGAATTTTTTGGAATAATTTGAGAAAGTGTTTTTTTAAAGAAAAAAAATATTTTTTATTGATTTCATAGAGGGAGGGGAAGGGGGAGGGAGAGAGAGAAACATCAATGATGAGAGAGAATCCTCGATCCTCTGGTTCCTGCATGCCCCCTACTGGGGATCAAGCCCACAACCCAGGCATGTGCCCTGGCTGGGAATTGAACTGTGACCTCCTGGTTCATAGGTTGATACTCAACCATTGAGCCACACCCGCTGGGCTAGGTGTTAGTTCTCCAAATGTTTGGTAAAAGTCACCTGTGGAACCATCCAGTCCCAGACTTTGTTTACTGGTATTACTGCTTCAATTTCATTAGTTGTAATCAGTCTATTAAGGTTTTCTGACTCTTCCTGTTTCAGTTTTAGAAGATTGTATGTTTCTAGGATTTCATCCATTTTGCCCAGCTTGTCCAATTTGTTGGCGTGTGTGTGTGTGTGTGTGTGTGTGTATTAGTGGCCCGTTGTACAAAAATTTGTGCACTCGGGGGAGGGGGGTCCCTCAGCCCGGCCTGTGCCCTCTCGCAGTCTTGGACCCCTCGGGGATGACCACCTGCTGGCTTAGGCCCGCTCCCTGGGGGGAACGGGCCTAAGCTGGCAGTCAGACATCCCTCTGGCAGCCTGGCAGCCCTCATGGGATGTCCACTTGCCAGCGGGTAGCAGACCTAAGCTGCAGTCGGACATCCTCAGTGCTGCTTAGGAGGCGGGAGAGGCTCCCACCACCACCGCTGTACTGGCAGCCATCAGCCTGGCTTGCGGCTGAGCAGAGCTCCCCCATGTGGGAGCGCACTGACCACCAGGGGGCAGCTCCTGCATTGAGCGTCTGCCCCCTGGTGGTCAGTGTGTGTCATAGTGACCAGTCATTCCCAGTCGTTCTGCTGTTAGGGTCATTTTGCATATTACCCTTTTACTATATAGGATAGAGGCCTGCTGCACGGGTGGGGGCCGGCTGGTTTGCCCTGAAGGGTGTCCCGGATCAGGGTGGGGGTCCCGCTTGGGTGCCTGACCAGCCTGGGTGAGGGGCTGATGGCTGTTTGCAGCTGGTCACATCCCCTTCAGGCTGGGGGGTCCCCACTGGGATGCCTGGCTAGCCTGGATGAGGGGCTGATGGCTGTTTTCAGGCTGGCCACACCCCCTTTAGGGTGGGGGTCCCCACTGGGGTGCCTGACCAGTCTGGGTGAGGGGCTGAGGGCCGTTTTCAGGCTGGCCGGTGACTGAAACTCCCAGCCTCTCCTTTTTTTCTTTCTTATTTTTTAATTCTGGGATTTATTTACCTTCTGTAATTGAAACTTTGTTGCCGTCACTGGAGCTGAGAGCCACTCCTGCTCCCTCCAGCTCTGAGGCCACAGCCTGCTGAAAGCAGGTATCTGGGGTTTGTTTAGCTTCTATAATGGAAACTTTGTTGCCGTCACTGGAGCTAAGAGCCGGCTCCAGCTCCGTGGCCACGGCTGGCTGAAAGCAAGTATCTGGGGTTTGTTTAGCTTCTATAATTGAAACTTTGTTGCTTTCAGAGCTCAGAGCCGGGCCGCGGCAGGCGGGGAACCTTGGCTTCCTCCATTACTGGAGCAAACAAGCTTCCTGCTTGCTTCAGCTGCATGGCTGCCGGGCGCCATCTTGGTTGGGTTAATTTGCATATCGTGCTGATTAGCCAATGGGGGGGCGTAGCGAAGGTACGGTTAATTACCATGTTTGTCTATTATTAGATAGGATACACACACACACGTGTGTGTGTGTGTGTGTGTGTGTGTGTGTGTATATATGTATATATATATATATATTTATATATATATAGACTTCAGAGATGAATGGAGTGGGAGGGAGAGATAGAAACATTAATGATGAGAGAGAATCTGGATTAGCCACTCCATGCACACCCTCCTCCAGGGTTTGGAGCTTGCAACCTGGGCAGTGTGCCCCAACCCAGAATCAAACTTGATGCTCAACCAATGAGTCTCCATGTATTTGAATGTTTTTCAGGGTTTTTTTTTTTTATTGTAATTGATAGCAAGTTTTATAACATTGTGGTCAGAGAAGATGTTTTATGTGATTTCAGTCTTCTTGAATTTATAAACTTATTTGGTGTCCTAACATGTGGTTTATTTTTGTTTGTTTGTTTATCTTTGAGAATGTCCCATGTGCATTTGAGTAGAATGTATATTCTGCTGCTTTGGGATGTAATGTTCCGTAAATATAAATTAAACCCATCTGACCCAGTGTATCATTTAAGGTTACTATTGCCTTGTTCACTTTTTTTTTTTTTGCTGATAAAAAAGGCATATATATATATATATATATATATATATATATATATTTATTTATTTATTTATTTTAATATATTTTTATTGATTTCAGAGAGGAAGGGAAAGGGAGAGATAGAAACATCAATGATGATGCCAATACCGATTTGACTCAGTGGATAGAGCGTCGGCCTGGGGACTTAAAGGTCCCAGGTTTGATTCCGGTCAAGGGCATGTGCCTGGGTGCGGGCACATCCCCAGTGGATGGTGTGCAGGAGGCAACTGATCAATGTTTCTCTCTCATCGATGTTTCTGACTCTCTGTCTCTCTCCCTTCCTCTCTGTAAAAACTCAATAAAATATATTTTTAAAAAAGAAACATCAATGATGAGAATCATCGATCGGCTGCCTTCTGCATGCCCCCTACTGGGGATGGAGCCCGCAACCAAGGCATATGTCCTTGACTGGAATAGAACCCGGGACCCTTTAGTCCTCAGGCCGATGGCTCTATCCACTGAGCCAAACCAGCTAGCGCAAAATGTTTTTTGTTTTTTTTTAATTGTTTTATTGCTTGAAGTATTACAAAGTATTACATATGTCTCCTTTTTTTTCCTGCCCTTAACAATCGCCCGACATCCCCTACCCCCCAGTGTCTTATGTCCATTGGTTATGCTTATATGCATGCATATAAGTCCTTCGGTTGATCTCTTATACCCCCCTCCCCCCCCGCCCCTCAACCCTCCCCGGCTTTCCTGCTATAGTTTGACAGTTTGAGGCAGCTCTGCCTCTGTATCTATTTTTGTTCATAAGTTTATAATGGTCTTTATTATCCATGAGTGAGTGAGATCATGTGGTGTTTTTCCTTCATTGACTGGCTTATTTCATTTAGCATAATGCTCTCTAGTACCATCCATGCCATTGCAAACGGTAAGAGTTCCTTCTTTTTTACAGCAGCATAGTATTCCATCGTGTAGATGTACCACAGTTTTCTAATCCATTCATCTACTGATGGGCACTTAGGCTGTTTCCAGATCTTAGCTATGGTGAATTGTGCTGCTATGAAGATAGGGGTGCATATATCCTTTCTGATTGGTGTTTCTGGTTTCTTGGAATATATTCCTAGAAGTGAGATCACAGGGTCAAATGGGAGTTCCATTTTCAGTTTTTTGAGGAAACTCCATACTGTCTTCCATAATGGCTGCACCAGTCTGCATTCCCACCAGCAGTGCACAAGTGTTCCTTTTTCTCCACATCCTCTCCAGCACTTGTTGTTTCTTGATTTGTTGATGATAGCCATTCTGACAGGTGTGAGATGGTACCTCATTGTTGTTTGGATTTGCATCTCTCGGATGATTAGTGACTTTGAGCATGTTTTCATATGTCTCTTGGCTTTCTGAATGTCCTCTTTTGAAAGGTGTCTATTTAGATCCTTTGCCCATTTTTTGATTGGATTGTTTATCTTCCTTTTGTTAAGTTGTATGAGTTCCCTATAAATTTTGGAGATTAGGCCCTTATCAGATATAACATTGGCAAATATGTTTTCCCACCCAGTGGGCTTTCTTGTTGTTTTGTTGATGGTTTCTTTTGCTGTGCAGAAGCTTTTTATTTTGATGTAGTCCCATTTGTTTATTTTCTCTTTAGTTTCCAATGCCCTAGGAGCTGTATCAGTGAAGAAATTGCTTCGGCATATATCTGAGATTTTGTTGCCTTTGGATTCTTCTAGTATTTTTATGGTTTCCCATCGTACATTTAAGTCCTTTATCCATTTTGAGTTTATTTTTGTGTATGGTGTAAGTTAGTGGTCTAGTTTCATTTTCTTGCATGTATCCATCCAATTTTCCCAACACCATTTGTTGAAGAGACTATCTTGACTCCATTGTATGTTCTTGCCTCTTTTGTCAAATATTAATTGAGCATATTGGTTCGGGCCGATTTCTGGGCTCTCTATTCTATTCCATTGATCTATATGTCTGTTCTTGTGCCAGTACCAGGCAGTTTTGAGAACAGTGGCTTTGTAATACAGCTTGATATCTGGTATTGAGATCCCACCTACTTTGTTCTTTCTCAGGATCACTGCAGCTATTCGGGGCCTTTTTTTATTCCAGATGAATTTTTGGATTGTTCATTCTAGGCCTGTGAAATATGCCGTTGGTATTTTAATGGGAAGTGTGTTGAATTTATAGATTGCTTTGGGTAGTATGGACATTTTAATGATGTTGATTCTACCAATCCATGAACACGGTATGTTCTTCCATCTGTTTATGTCTTCCTCTATCTCTTTTTTCAATGTCCTGTAGTTTTCTGAGTAGAGGTCTTTTACCTCCTTAGTTTATTCCTAGGTAGCTTAATTTTTTTGGTGCGATGGTAAATGGGGTTGTTTTTTTAGTCTCTCTTTCTGTAAGTTCACTATTGGTGTATAGAAATGCCATACATTTCTTGGCGTTAATTTTGTATCCCGCTACATTGCCAAATTCATTTATTAAGTCTAATAGGTTTTTGATGGAGTCTTTAGGGTTTTTTATGTATAATATCATGTCATCTGCAAATAAGGACAGTTTTACTACTTCTTTTCCAATTTGGATGCCTTTTATTTCTTCTTCTTGCCTAATTGCAATGGCTAACACTTCCAGTACTATGTTGAACAGGAGTGGTGAGAGGGGGCATCCCTGTCTTGTTCCTGTTCTTAGGGGAAATAGTGTTTGTTTTTGTCCATTGAGTATGATGTTGGCTGTGGGTTTGTCATATATGGCTTTTATTATGTTGAGGTATGATCCTTCTATTCCCACCTTGCTGAGAGTTTTTATCCAAAATCGGTGTTGGATTTTGTCAAATGCTTTTTCTGCATCATTTGATATGACTATTTGGTTTTTTTCTTTCGATTTGTTTATGTGATGTATCACGTTCATTGATTTTTGGATATTGTACCATCCCTGAATCCCTGGGATAAATCCTACTTGGCCATGGTGTCTGATCTTTCTGATGTACTGCTGGATCTGATATGCTAAGATTTTGTTGAGGATTTTGGCATCTGTGTTCATGAGGGATATTGGCCTGTAATTCTCCTTCATTGTATTGTCTTTATCTGGTTTTGGTATTAGGGTGATGCTGGCTTCATAGAATGAGCTTGGAAGTGTTCCTTCCTCTTGGATTTTTTGTAGTAGTCTGAGGAGGATAGGTTTTAGTTCTTCCTTGAATGTTTGGTAAAACTCCCCTGTGAAGCCGTCTGGTCCTGGGCTTTTGTTTGCTGGAAGATGACTGCTTCAATTTCTTCCATAGTTATTGGCCTGTTGAGATTTTTAGATTCTTCCTGATTGAGTTTTGGAATGTTGTGTTTTTTAGGAATATGTCCATTTTCTCCAGGTTGTCTAATTTGTTGGAGTAGAGTTGTCCATAGTATTGTTTAACAATCATTTGTATTTCTGTGGGGTCTATTGTTATTTCGCCTCTATCATTTCTGATTTTGTTTATTTGGGTCCTCTCTCTTTGCTTCTTGGTGATCCTGGCTAGAGGTTCATCAATCTTGTTTATCTTTTCAAAGAACCAGCTCTTGGTTTCATTGATTTTATGTATTGTTTTTTTGGTCTCTATGTCATTTATTTCTGCTCTAATCTTTATTATCTCCTTCCTTCTGCTCACTCTGGGCTTTTCTTGTTGCTCTCTTTCTAATTCTTTGAGTTGTAGAGTTAGATGATTTACTGTCATTTTTTCTTGTTTTTTTGAGATAGGCCTGTAGAGCTATAAACTTCCCTCTCAGGATTGCTTTTATTGTGTCCCATAGGTTTTGGATTGTTGTGTTTTCATTGTCATTAGTTTCCAGGATGTTTTTAATTTCTTCTTAGGTCTCATTGGTAACCCAATCAATATTTAATAACATGCTATTCAGCTTCCACGTGTTTGAGTATTTTGGGTTGTTTTTATTGTAGTTTATTTCTAATATTATGCCATCATGGTCTGAGAAGGTGCTTGGTATGATTTCAATCTTCTTGAATTTGGGGAGACTTTGTTTGTGACCCAATATGTGGTCTATTTTTGAATATGTCCCATGAGCCCTTGAGAAGAATGTGTATTCCGTGGCTTTGGGGTGAAGTGTTCTGAAGATGTCAATTAAGTCCATCTATTCTAGTGGTCATTTAGGATTGCTGTTTCTTTGCTGATTGTTTGTCTAGAGGATTTATCCAGTAATGTCAGTAGTGTATTAAAGTCCCCTACTACAATTATATTGTTGTCGATCTCTCCTTTGATATCTTCCAGGAGTTTTTTTATGTATTTGGGTGCTCCTGCATTGGGTGCATATATGTTTATCAGGGTTATATCTTGTTGTATTGATCCCTTTAGTATTATGAAGTGGCCTTCCTTATCTCTTGTTATGGCCTTCACTTTGAGTTCTATTTTTTCCGAAGACAAAATAAGTATTGCTACCCCAGCTTATTTTTCATTTCCATTTGCCTGAAGATATTTTTCCATCCCTTCTCTTTCAGTCTGTGTGAATCCCTTCTTTTGAGGTGGGTCATGTAGACAGCAAATGCATTGTTCATGTTTTTTTATCCATTCAGCCACTCGATGTGTTTTGGTTGGAGCATTTAGTCCATTTACGTTTAAAGTTATTATTGAAAGGTACTTGTTTGTAGCCATTTCTTTTTTTGTGTGGCTGTGTTCTTTCTGAGCTTTTTATTTCTTCTTTTTACACCAGTCCCTTTAGCATTTCTTGCATTGCTGGCTTGGTGGTGATAAACTTAGCCTCTTTTTGTTTGTGAAGCTTCTTATTTCCCCTTCAATTTTGAATGATAGCCTTGCTGGATAGAGTATTCTTGGGTTCAGTCCTTTGCTTTGCATCACTTTGTAAATTTCTGTCCATTCTTTTCTGGCCTGATGTGTTACTGTTGAGAAATCATTTGATAATCTAATGGGAGATCCCTTGAATGTAACTTTCCGTCTCTCTCTTGCAGCCTTTAAGATTCTCTCTTTGTCCTGAACATTTGCTATGGTAATTATGATGTGTCTTGGTGTGGGTCTTTTCGGGTTTACCTGGTTTGGGACTGTGTGTGCTTGTGTGATTTTTTTCCCCCCCCCCCACCTCTGAGAAGTTTTCTGATATTATTTCTTCAAAAAGTTTTCTAACCCTTGTTCCTCTTTGTTGTTCTGGCACCCCTATTATTCGTATGTTGTTTCGTTTCATGTTGTCCCAAAGCTCCCTTAGGCTCTCCTCCTGTCTTTTAATATTTTTCTCCAATTGCTGTTCAGTTTGGGTGTGTTTTGTTTCCCTGTCTTCTAATTCGCTAATTCGGTCCTCCGCTTCTCCTAGTCTACTGTTGAAACTTTCCATGGTTTTTTTTTAATTGCAGCTATATTACTCTTCATTTCTTCTTGGTTCTTACATAATTTATTGATTTTTTTTCATCTGTTTCTTCTTGCTTCTTGCATAAGTTGTTGGTTTTTTCCTCCATCCAGTTTATGCCCTCTAGGACCTTTAATCTGAATTCTTTTTCTGTCATGTTGCATGCCTCTGTATCACTTAGCTGCTTTTCTGGCGAGTCCTCCTTTTCTTTCCTTCGGGGGTCTCTTTGTCTACCCATGTTTGATCTTACCGCCATATCTAGATGTTGAGTCGTTCAGTGGCTGCCCCTTGGGTGGCAGTGGCTCCTCGGGCTGCGGTTGCTCCTCGGGCAGTTGTGGTAGCAGCTGCTCCTCAGTTGGTAGCAGCTCCTCTGGTGGGTGCTGTTCACAGTTGTGGTGGCTCCTCTGGCTGGTGGGGGGAGGCTTCACACACAGCTGCTGTTCCTCAGACAGAGGATGTGGTGATCAGGAGGCTGTTGTTCAGTCCACGTTCACCAGGTCTACCACCAGAGCAGGTTCCTGCTCTTCTCAGCCCCGGGAACCATACTGATGGGGTGTGGCAGGTTGGGGTCCCCACTAAGCAGACTCCTTGCTGTGATGCTGTGGGATGACACCCTGTTGATGCAATGAGACAGGGCGTTGAGTCGCCTTGTTCACTTTTTATCTGGAAGATCTAGCTATTGATGTCAGTGGAGTGTTAAAATCCCCTACTATGACTGTATAGCTGTCAATCTCTCCCTCAATGTCTGCCAATATTTTCTTTATATATTAAGGTGCTCCAATGTTTGGTGCATATGTTTACAAGGTTATGTCCTTTTGTTGAACTTATCCTTTTAGTATTACACGGTGACCTTCTTTGTCTCTTGTTATGGCCTTCTTTTGAAGGGAGGGGGAAAGAGAGAGAGAAACATCAATGAGAGAAAAGCATTTGTTGGCTGCTTCTTGCATGCCCCACACTGGGTATTGAACCTGCAACCTGGGCATGTACCCTGACCGGGAATTGAACCCGTGACCTCTTGATTCAGTGCTCAACTACTGAGCCACACTAGCCAGTCACAACTATATTCTTTTTTTTTCTTTTTTAATATATTTTATTGATTTTTTTTACAGAGGAATGGAGAGGGATAGAGAGTTAGAAACATTGATGAGAGAGAAACATCGATCAGCTGCCTCCTGCACACCTCCTAGTGGGAATGTGCCCGCAACTAAGGTACATGCCCTTGACCAGAATCGAACCTGGGACCCTTCAGTCCGCAGGCTGATGCTCTATCCACTGAGCCAAACGGGTCAGGGCCCAACTATATTCTTTTTTTTCTTTTTTTTTATTTTATTGATTTTTTACAGAGAGGAAGGGAGAGAGATAGAGAGTTAGAAACATCGATGAGAGAGAAACATCGACCAGCTGCCTCCTGCACATCCCCCACTGGGGATATGCCCGCAACCCAGGTACATGCCCCCGACCGGAATCGAACCCGGGACCTTTCAGTCCGCAGGCCGACGCTCTATCCACTGAGCCAAACCGGTCTCGGCCCAACTATATTCTTTTTAAAAATTATTTTGGCTATTCTGGTTTGTTTGTGTTTCCATATAAATTTGAAGAATCAGCTGTCAATTTCTGGAAAAAAAAATAAAAAAAGCAGTAGACTGCTTAGATTTTGATAGGGATTTATTGAATCTATATATCCATTATAGTAGAATTTCTAACATTTCCATAAGTAGGAAGATTATATTAGGAAATTTAAAAAACTATAATAAAAAGAAGATAATACAAAATAAAGATACTATAGTTTTGCCATTCCAGTGTGGCTCAGTGATTGAGCATGGACTTACGAACACAGTTCCTTAAGACAGGCACATGCCCGGGTTGCGGGCCCAATTCCCAGTAGGGGGCGTGCAGGAGGCAGCTGATCGATGATTCTCTCTCATCGTTGATGCTTCTATCTCTCCCCTTATCTCTCTGAAATCAATAAAAATATATATATTTTTAAAAATATACTAAGGTTTCTTTGAAAAGCATATACCTTAGTTTGTTGGATAATGAAGTTTATTTTTAAATTTATTATTGTTGAAAGTATTACAGATGTTCCCTTTTTTCCCCCATTGACCCCCTCCATCCTACCCTTGCCCCCTCAGGCCTTCACCACATTGTCTGTGACAATGGTTTATGCATAGATTATGAACTTTTAAAACATTTACCATTATTGAGTACTCATTGTGTATCAGAGGATAATCTAATTGCTCTATATTATCTCATTATTTAATCCTGGCTCAACCTCCTAATTTTTTTTTTCTATATATACTTTTTATTGATTAAGATATTATATATGTGTCCTTATCCCCACGTTACCCCCCCCCCCCCCCGCTCATGCCCTCACCCCCCTGTTGTCCGTGTCCATTGGTTAGGCCTATATGCTTGCATATAAGTCCTTTGGTTGATCTTTCTCCCTTACCCCCACCCTCCCTTACCTTCCCTCCAAGGCCTGACAGTCCAATCAATGCCTCTCCGTCTCTGGATCAGTCCTTGTTCATCAGTTTATGTTGTTCATTATATTCCACAAATGAGTGAGATCATGTGGTGTTTATCCTTCTCTGACTGGCTTATTTCACTTAGCATAATGCTCTCCAGTTGCATCCATGCTGTGGTAAATGGTAAGAGTTCCTTTTTCTTCTTCCTCTTCTTAAAGAATACCTTTCAGCATTTCATATAATGCTGGTTTGGTGGTGATCTCCTTTAGCTTTTTCTTATCTGTGAAGCTCTTTATCTGACCTTCAATTCTGAATGATAGCTTTGCTGGATAAAGTAATCTTGGTTTTAAGTTCTTGCTGTTCGTCATTTTGAATATTTGTTGCCACTCTCTTCTGGCCTGCATGGTTTCTGTTGAGAAATCAGCTGACAGTCGTATGGGTACTCCCTTGTAGGTATCTGACTGTCTTTCTCTTGCTGCTTTTAAGATTCTCTCTTTGTCTTTTGCTCTTGGCATTTTAATTATGATGTGTCTTGGTGTGGTCCTCTTTGGATTCCTTTTGTTTGGGGTTCTCTGCACTTCCTGGACTTGTAAGTCTATTTGTTTCACCAGATAGGGGAAGTTTTCTGTCATTATTTCTTCAAAGAGGTTTTCAATATCTTGCCCTCTCTCTTCTTCTGGTACCCCTGTAATTCTGATGTTGGTACGCTTGAAGTTGTCCCAGAGGCTACTTACACTATCTTCATATTTTTGGATTCTTTTTTCTTTTTTCTTTTTCGGTTGGAAAATTGTTATAATGATTGTTTCTCTAATGAAGATATTCTGACTCTAACATTGTCTTTAACAACTTAAAGTAGCAAAGAGAATGCTCAGGGTATACTATGTTTCTTGTCCTCACTTTTATTCTTTTTGCTCCAGTTTTCGAAATCATTTGTAAATCTTGTACTTCGTGGCATGTTTACAAGGGATGTAAAATACTCTGCCAGTATATCTTTTCTCTTGTAACACATCACACATATGTACAAATGTAAATATAAAATGAAAAAAGGGAGCAGCTGTTTGAAGGTGATGTGAGGTGTATAACAATGAGCTTGTGGTATAGATTTGGATTAGTGTTAGTAATTGTTCATTGTAGGGCACAGAGAAATGGGTATAAATTGTAGAAATGGGTATAAATTGTAAGGTATTGTTTCAAAGAAGTGTAGTATGAATTTCTATTGTGACATGACATTTTTTTCTGTGTTTTGATGTTCTCATCCTTTTAACTTCTGCCTTTGCATTAGAAGGCAGTGCCTATTGTGAGCTTTATAATGATCTTCCTATAGACAAGGTTTGATTTCTTTTGACATTTATAAAAAGCAGTTATGATAACGGGAAAATAGTAGTATTTCATTTTTCACTGCTTATCTCCATTCTACAGCCGTGCAGTCAGAGACCCTTGTGCATGAAGACAGATTTGTTCTATGGCCTCAGAGTTGGGTGCCGGGGACGATGGCGGCTGCACTGAGCTGGCAAAGCCCCTCTATCTCCAGTACCTGGAGAGGGCCCTCCGGTTGGACCATTTCCTGCGACAGACATCAGCCATCTTCAACAGGAATATTTCTAGGTATGTTAATCCATCTTTCCTCTATGATGTTTAGCCATATTTCTGATTCGCAGATTTTAGGGTTAAAATACTTCATGATTTTTAGCATGTTTTTTTTTTTTTTAAATATATTTTATTGATTTTTTACAGAGAGGAAGGGAGAGAGATAGAGAGAGTTAGAAACATCGATGAGAGAGAAACATCGATCAGCTGCCTCTTGCACATCCCCCACCGGGGATGTGCCCACAACCCAGGTACATGCCCTTGACCGGAATCGAACCCGGGACCTCTCAGTCTGCAGGCTGGCGCTCTATCCACTGAGCGAAACCGGTTTCGGCTTTTTTTTTTTTTTTTTTTTTGATTTTTAGCATGTTTGATATATTTCCTTTCAAATAAAACAGTGAAGTTTTTCAAATGATCCATTTCTCCTATAAAATGTTCAGCCTACTAACCATAAATTATAATATTTTGCTGGGTCAGCCCTGATTGTGTATTCACCATTCTTAATTTCTAGTGATGAAAGTGAAGATGGACTGGATGACAGTAATCCTTTATTGCCCCAATCTGGGGATCCCTTAATACAAGTTAAGGAAGAACCTCCAAATTCATTGCTTGGTGAAACTTCTGGAGCAAGCAGTTCTGGAATGTTAAACACGTACTCACTGAATGGAGTTCTACAGTCAGGTCAGTGTGGTGTGAGATCCCTCTTGGGACTATCAGTTCTTCTGGGGTAGTCATCCTTTGATTTTATTATTCTTTATGTTTCTTTACACAGAATCAAAAGCTGACAAAGGGAATTTATATAATTTCTCTAAGTTGAAGAAAAGCAGGAAGTGGCTAAAGGTAAGAGAAGACAGAATGTTTAGAATTCAAATAACCTACTAACAGTAAGTAAAAGGGAAAGATATTGATGCATTCTGGCACATTGGCAGAAATTTTTATAGACATGAGTCTTTTTTCTGGGTGTGGTTTTTTGAAGAGCTTATAGACAAGAATCTAGAAGAATGAAGTTTGTTTTAGTAAACATTATTGAGTACAAATATCTCTATATATAAGAGGCTAATATGCTAAGTGTCCCCTTGGGAGTTCGGGAGACCAGGAGTTCAAGCTCTTGCTATGACGTGTGCTGACCACCAGGGGGCAGATGCTCTGACTGGTAGGTTAGCTTGCTGCTGGGGTCTGGTTGATTGGGACTGAGCGAGACGGGCCGGACATGCTCTGGAGCCCTTCTGCAGTCTCTCCCTGGCTGGCCAACCTCCCGTATCCTTCCCCTACCCCGATCGTGGGTGGGTGGGTGGATGGGAGGTAATTAACCAAAGACCATCCTATATAATAAAAGGTTAATATGTAAATAGACCGAATGGCAGAATGACCGGTTGCTATGATGCACACTGACCACCAGGGGGCAGACGCTCAACGCAGGAGCTGCCCCCTGGTGGTCAGTGCACTCCCACAGCAGGCGCGCAGCTCAGCCCGAAGCCTGGCTCACGGCTGTTAAGTGCAGCCACGGTGGCGGGAGTATCTCCCACCTCCATGACAGCACTAAGTATGTCCAACTGCCATCAGTGGAACATCCCCTGAGGGCTCCTGGACTGCCAGAGGGCATAGGCCAGGCTGAGGGACCCCTCCAACCCCCGCAAGTGCACGAATTTTGTGCACCGGGCTTCTAGTATTAGATAAAATCCTTGCCCTCACTGGCTCATATTGTAATTGGGACATTCAATCTACTTTCATCTGTTCTTGAGTAGTTTATTCACTCACCAAATGCTGATTAAGTACATCCTATGTGCCAGATAGTGTTGTTCATAGACAGGATTTCTGCCCTTGTGCAGCTTACATTCTAATGGAGGGAGGCAGTGAGTAAGCCTGTAAACAAATAAATAAATACGGCTTTAAAGAAGTAACATTTTAACAATTTCTGAATGATCAGAGAACTGTGTGAAGGTTTAAGATGTGAGCATTTCAATCAGAAGGAATAACTGCAAAAGTTCTGAGAAAGAAAGCAGCTCAGTATGTTTGAGGGAGAAAGAAAACTCCTATACCTGGAGGACAGTGAATAAGTGGATGGTAGAAGATGAGGTTAGAGAATCTGATCACTTAGGGCCTTTTACACCATGTCAAGGAATTTGTATTTTACTCTAGTTACAGTAGTAAGTTATTGGAGTCTTTATAAGCAAGAGAGTGGTTCAGTATGGTTAAGATTCTTTTTTTTTTTTAATATATTTTATTGATTTTTTACAGAGAGGAAGGGAGAGAGATAGAGAGTTAGAAACATCGATGAGCGAGAAACATCGATCAGCTGCCTCCTGCACATCTCCCACTGGGGATGTGCCCGCAACCCAGGTACACGCTCTTGACCGGAATCGAACCTGGGACCTTTCAGTCCGCAGTCTGACGCTCTATCCACTGAGCCAAACCAGTTTTGGCAAGATTCTTACAAGATTACTGTCAAACTGAGTTAAGGATAGCATTTCTTCTATTGAAACTAATTTTTCTCTATTTCATACTTTTCTTGTGAAGAATGGAAAGTAACTTAAAGGTAGTCTTTTATGATTATCATTAGGCCCTTTTAAAAACTCACATGCAAAAGTCCAGATTGCGTCAGCTCAGTGAGGCTGTAAGCTGTTGGGAATTCAGAAATCTTTGTTTAGCCATCACATATTTTTAAAAATATTTTTATTGATTTTTGAGAGGAAGGGAGAGGGAGAGAGAGATACAAACATCAGTGATGACAGGGAATCATTGATTGGCTGCCTCCTGCACGCCCTCTACTGGGGATTGAGCCCACAACCCAGGCATGTGCCCTGGACTGGAATTGAACCTGGGATCCTTCAGTCCGCAGGCTTATGCTCTATCCACTGAGCCAAACTGGCTAGGGCTAGCAATCACATTTTTAAAAATCAAGATAAAATTCACATGCCATAAAATCTACCCCTTTAAAGTATGATTTAGTCATTTCTGGTATATTCATAAAATTGTGTGCATCAATCATCACTGTCTAATAACAGAATATTTTCACTCCAGAAAGAAACCTCTGTATTCATTAGCAGTCTCTCCCCATTCTCTACATACTCAGCCTCTGGCAAACACTAATCTGTTTTCTGTCTGTAAGGATTTGCCTCTTCTGGGTATTTCATATAAACAGAATATCATATAATATGTTGCCTTTTGTGTCTGGCTTCTCTTACTTAGCATAACATTTTCAAACTTCATTCATGTAGCACATATCAGTACTTTATTCCTTTTTATTGATGAGTAATATTTGATTATCTGTATAATACTACATTTTGTTTATCCATTCATGAATGAATTTGGGGATTGTTTCTTTATTAGCCATCACAGCTTGCTTTCTATATTCTTTTATATCCTACTAGAGGCCCGGTGCATGGATTCGTGCACCGGTGGGGTCTCTCGGCCTGGCCTGCAGGGATGGGGCCGAAACTGGCTCTCTGACATCCCCTGAGGATCCCAGATTGCGAGAGGGCGGTTCTTCAGTGATGCACCCCGTAATCGGGCTCCCTCCTCTCTTCTCCCAATATTATGTCATTTGCTGTATCTGTCTTGCTTCTTTCATCTAACTTTACCCTAAGTTTGGAGATAACTGATGACTTGTGGGCATTTAGCTGCAAAATGCTATTAGCAAACAGGATTTACTAAGCCTGGAATATAGTCGGCCTAGGGCAGGACCCTGCTTAATGTCAGGCTCCTGCCCAGGCCCCTCCGCCCAGGCGGAGTCCTGTGGCGGTGGGAACCTCCTTCCCACCTGAGCTGCTCCTTCACTTTCTTCTTTCCCTAGAGGTTGCCTGCTGGCGCTACTGTCTACCTGAAGGAGGGAAGCTGCGGCCAGTTTCCCAGCTGAGTGTGGTAGCGGGAAAATTCACTGCCTCCACTGGAAATTGATATTAAACGGGTGGGCCAGCATGGGCTTTAGATGTCGGGGCTGCAGCCAATAGGTCCTGCACGTCTCATCATTTACCTAATTGAGTTGAAAAGTTTCTGTAAGGGGCAGACCCACGACCTCTGCAATGGGCTAGAGGCCTGGTGGGAAGCGAATGGGCTAGAGGCCCAGTGCACGGATTCGTGCACTGGTGGGTCCCTTGGTCTGGCCTGTGGGGATTGGGCTGAAATCAGCTCTCTGACATCCTCTGAGTGGTCCCGGATTGTGAGAGGGCGGTTCTCGGGTGACGCACCTTAGAATCAGGCTCCTTCCTCTCTGGTTCTGGGTCACCCGAGGACCGCAGCTACCAAGTCACTGCAGCTTGGCAGCTCCTGCATTGAGTGTCTGCTCCCTGTTGGTCAGTGTGCGTCATAGCTACCGGTCAGCTGGTGGGCCGGTCGCTTAGGCTTTTATATATATAGATAGGTATTTTTGTTTTTGCTTTGGTATTTGACATTTAGTTAAACTTATATATATAGTGCAAGTAGTTAGTAAAATCTAGCTTTGTTGATGTTTATAGCATTTCCCATGTTTTAGTGCTCTTTAACTTGTGTGTACTAGGTTTAATGGGTATCCTTTTGTTTTTCAGTTGGATTGGCAAAGAGTAGTATAAGGGAAACTGGAATGACTGCCCTCTAGCTGTTTTTGTCATTGTTTTAGGATCTGGAAAAAAAATGCTTGTGTTGTCTTGGGGTGGTGAACACACAGTACAATATATACAGATGATGTACTACAGAATTGTACACTTGAAATCTATTAATTTTATTAGCCAATATCACTCCAGTAAATTCAATTAAAAAATTCTTGTATTGTAAAAGGAATTGTTTCAAAGCAGAAGTTCCATTTCTCCCTTTTTCAGAACATTCTGCTAAGTGATGAATCCAGTGAGGCAGATTCTCAGAGTGAAGACAATGATGAAGAAGAAGAAGAAGAGGAAGAAGAGGAGGAGGAGGAAGAACTGAATCTCAGCAGAGAAGAACTTCATAACATGCTGCGGCTGCACAAATATAAGAAACTTCACCAGAACAAATATAGTAAAGACAAGGAGGTAAGAGTTTCAGGAGACATTGCAGACCTTCATACTGGGTATTTACCCTCTGGGTTATATTCATTGAAGATATATATTATATATATATATATATATATATATATATATATATATATATACACACATATATTTATTTATTATTATTTTTTTTCCCCACTCAAAACACCTTTAATGTAAAAACACCCAGCGTCAATACCAACTCAAATCCAGATGTGTTTTAATCTCCCTGCCTGCTGACCTCAGAGTGCTCAACGTTTCAACGATAGGGCCACTGTGAGAGGAGCACGGAGAATGGAAGCTGGAGGTGGGGGCTTACCCGAAGACTCGGACCCAAGTCCCATTTGTGGGGAGCCAGCTTGGAGTGCTTGGGGGGACGGGCAAGAACCTAGGACTGTCTTGGTTGCTGGTTGGCTCACTGGCCTCTCCTCAGCATCTTGAGGAACCATTACACAGGATCCCAGGTGGGGCTCAGTGTCCATGTGAGGCCACAGGGCCCTCAGCCCAGGGAAGGCAAGCATGCAGTCTGCCTTGGGCTCCAGAGGAGCAGCAGGTAGATTTCCAGGGTTGAGCAGATCACAGCAGGGCAGACCGCCAGCAGGCCAACTGCCTGAGTAAGGTGGCTACAGTCCATTTGTCTGTCTCCCAGGGGCTGCTAGGTGGTAGGCTGGCTACTGTACCAGCCGGTACATCATGTATCTGCCTTGGTTTTGCTGGGCCGCATGATCTTCACTACCTGCCCCTGCTTTATCCCAGAGTAGTACACACAGGGTCTCCAGCCTGGATCCTGGGCAGCTGGTTTTCTTGGAGTTTATATCTGGCCAGCAGCTCTGTCACCTCCTCCTTGGCCATGTCGACATGCTCTGGGACCAGCTTGTGCTCTGTGATGTTGATGAGCAGCTCCTGCTGCAGAAACAATTCAAGGATGTACTTGGGAGCCATGTCGACCAGGAACTGCTTGGTGGAGGGTGTCATGCCCTGCTGCACCACAATGAGGACTTGGGTGATTTTTTTCCTTCTGCATGTGTTGTCAGTACACCTTGATGGTCTTGACCCCCGCCTTGGGCTCCTCTGGGAAAAAGACAAACATCTGGTCAATGGGGTCAACATTGTGGGCGACCAGCACCATGAGGTTCGTGCGCTGTGGCCATCCTTCACTTGACTTGTCCCCAAACTGGGCCGTGAACTTCTAGTGTCTGGTCCAGCCCATCCTGAGTCACCAGGTAGCCTAGGTCATGGCACAGCTGAATAATTGTCTTGCAAATCTTCCACAGCCAGTATGTCTCTTTCTCATCATCCATGCCTACCGCTGCTCACACTCACAGTGCCTGTGCTGGCCAAGACCCTTGTGACTGTGCCTCAAGATACATCATTTTAACTTTATATTTAGACTGGAGGCCCGGTGTATGGATTTGTTCACCGGTGGTGTCCCTCGGCCTGGCCTGCAGGAATCGGGCCTAAACCAGCTCTCCAACATCCCCCGAGGAGTCCTGGATTGCAAGAGGGTGCAGGCCAGGCCAAGGGACCCCACCAAGATTGGGGCTGAAGAGGACTCCAGGGTGTGTCTGGCCTGTCTCGCCCAGTCCTGGTTGGGGGCTGTCTTTCCCAGTTCCAATCTAACTGATCGGGGCTGGCCTTTCCGGGGAGGGTTCGTGGGAGGTTGGCCAGCTGGGGAGGGACCGCGGGAGGGCTCTAGGGTGTGTCCAGCCCGTCTCACCCAGTCCCAATTGGCCGGACCCCAGCAGCAAGCTAACCTACTGGTCCGAGCATCTGCCCCCTGGTGGTCAGTGCTCATCATAGCGACTGGTCGAACGGTCGAACGGTCAGACACTTAGCATATTAGGTTTTTATTATATAGAGTGGTGGTGGTGGTGGTTGTTACAGTGATACCTTTATTGAAATATATTTCACACACCAAAAAAATTCAGTCTTCTAAGGTACACAGTTCAGTGGTTTTTAGTATATTCATAGAGTTGTGTAACTATTATTACTATCTAATTTAGATTATTTTCTCACTCTGAAACGACTCTGTTTTCCTTAGCTGTTGCCCTCTCCCCATTGTCTCCATTCCTCTCAGTTCCAAGAAGTCATGAGTCCACCACTTGTCTCTATAAATGTGTGTATTCTAGATGTTTCATACAAATGGAAAAACATGTGTCCTTTGTATTAAGCGTCTCTTACTTAACATAATGTTTTCAAAATTTATGTTGTAGGCATAAATCCATACTTTGCTTCTTTTTATTGCCAAATAATATTCCATTGTATGGACATATCATATTTTATTTGCATCAGTTGATGAACTAATTGGATATTTTTTTCACTTTTTGGCTATTATGAATCATACCTACAATAGAGTTGTTTCCACTCTAAGCTGTTATGAGTGCTCCTGCCATGAACATTTGAGTTCAAGTTTTTGATATGGACATGTATTTTCATTTCTATAGGGCAGTGGTCGGCAAACTGTGGCCCCTTGAGTATGGCTCTTCCACAAAATACCACGTGCGGGCACACACGTACAGTGTGATTGAAACTTCGTGGCCTCACTCAGGGGCCAAAGAGCCGCATGTGGCTCACAAGCCGCAGTTTGCCGACCATTGCTCTAGGGCAGGGGTCCTCAAACTACGGCCCGCAGGCCACATGCAAATACAAATATTGTATTTGTTCCCATTTTGTTTTTTTACTTCAAAATAAGATATGTTCAGTGTGCATAGGAATTTGTTCATAGTTTTTTTTTAAACTATAGTCTGGCCCTCCAATGGTCTGAGGGATGTGAACTGGACCCTGTTTAAAAAGTTTAGGACCCTTGCTCTAGGGTATATATATCTAGGAATCACTGGGTCATAGGGGGATTTTATGCTTACCCTTTTAAGGAACTGCCAGATTATTTTCTAAAGTGACTACACCATTTTGAATTTATTGGGTTTTTGTTTGTTTGTTTTCAATACATTTGCTCCTTCGAAGTGTTTCTATCTTGAAAAAAACTTACCTTCTTCATATACTAACATTAGATTGATACAGTTTTGTTTTATTTTTTTAATATATTTTTATTGATTTCAGAGAGGAAGGAAGAGAGAGAGAGAGAGAGAGAGAGAGATAGAGAGAGAGAGAGAGAAAGAAACACCAATGATGAGAGAGAATCATTGATTGACTGCCTCCTGCATGCCCCACACTGGGGTTTGAGACTGTAACCCAGGCATGTGCCTTGAGTGATTCATAGGTCAGTGCTCAACCACTGAGCTATGCTAACGAGGCAAAGCCTTCTGATTTTTGACAGAAGTGTAGCACTTTGTACATAATGGTTAATAGCATATTTGAAGATCTAAAGACTTTACATCAGTTAGTTAAGGTCCAGAGTTAATTCAGAAAACTTTGGATAATATGCTAAAGGCAATAGCCTTTAGAAGTGATAAACAGATATCTGACTGTTTTGATTAAGATAAAGAGTTTCTCCTTAAGGTACAGTGTTAATGCTCTTGGTGCTTGAAATATTTGTGGTTTATTAGTATTACTAGAGGCCCGGTACGCAAAACTTTGTGCACTCGGGGGCGTCCCTCAACCCGACCTGTGCCCTCTCGCAGTCTGGGTCCCCTCGGGGGATGTCCACTTGCCAGCGGGAAATAGCCCTAAGCTGCATTCGGACATCCTTAGCGCTGCTGAGGAAGTGGGAGAGGCTCCCGCCACCACCACTGTACTGGCAGCCATCAGCCTGGCTTGTGGCTGAGCAGAGCTCCTCCTGTAGGAGCGCACTGACCACCAGAGGGCAGCTCCTGCATTGAGCGTCTGCCCCCTGGTGGTCAGTGTGTGTCATAGTGACCAGTCATTCCCAGTCATTCAGCTGTTAGGGTCAATTTGCATATTACCCTTTTATTGTATAAGATAGAGGCCTGGTGCACGGGTGGGGGCCGGCTGGTTTGTCCTGAAGGGTGTCTCGGATCAGGGTGGGGGTCCCGCTGGGGTGCCTGGCCAGCCTGGGTGAGACAGTGAGGGCCATTTTCAAGCTGGCCACACCCCCTTCAGAATGGGGTTCCCCACTGGGGTGCCTGGCCAGCCTGGGTGAGGGGCTGATGGCTGTTTGCAGGCTGGCCAAGCCCCCCAGCGGGGACCCTCATCCCATGGGGGTGCGGCCAGCCTGGGTGAGGGGCTGATGGCTGTTTGCAGGCTAGCCACACCCCCTTCAGGATGGGGGTCCCCACTGTGGTGCCTGGCCAGCCTAGGTGAGGGGCTGATGGCTATTTTCAGGCTGGTCACGCCTGTGGGCTAGAAGCAGGTATCTTGGATTTTATCTTCTATAATTGAAACTTTGTAGCCTTGAGCGGAGCCCAGGTTCCTAGCCCCTCCTTGAGCGGAGGCCACGCCGGTTGGGATCAGGTATCTGGGATTTATTTATCTTCTATAATTGAAACTTTGTAGCCTTGAACAGAGCTCAGGGCTGGCAGGGCAGGCGGGAAGCTTGGCTTCCTCCATTGCCAGGGGCAGCGCAAGCCTCCTGTTCCCTCCAGCTCTGTGGCCGCTGCCATCTTTGTAACGGAGTGATGGAGTGGGGAGTGATGGTTAATTTGCATATTACTCTTTTACTAGATAGGGTTATTATTATTTTAAATAAATTTTTATTGATTTCAGAGAGGCAGGGAGAGGGAGAGAGAAAGATGGAAACATCAATGATGAGAGAGAACCATTGATCAGCTGCCTCCTGCATGCGCCTCCTGGGGATCGAGCCCACAACCCTGGTGTGTGCCCTTGACCAGAATCGATCCCAAGACTCTTTAATCCGCACGCTGACACTCTATTCACTGAGCCAAACCATCTAGGGCTATTTGTGGTTTTTTGAATTGAAAACATTCATATGGAAAAGTTCACTGGTTTTAAGTATACAGCTTGATGATTGCTCATTTAATTTTGACCTTTGACAGGTGACCTTGTAATAGTTCTCTTCTATTCTAGTTTCATTTCTTGGAAAACTCATTTGGCCATAATCCAGGAAAAGATTTGACATTGGACTACCTAATTTTAATTTATATTCATATTTATCCATTAGTAATAATTGTGATGGAATTAATGTGAGCTTTGGAGGTCAATTTAAATGAAATGTTTGAAAGTATTAACTACTCCCTGGAAAGCAAAAGGAATTATTTGTATGTTATAATTCTGGCAACATAGGCACTGTTCATAATATTGTCAGACTCCCTTAGTGGTAGATGAAGATAGAAAAGACTTGAAACAATGAAGAATTGGGATGGCTGGTGACTGTTTGGACCAAATATAAGACTGAAAGCTAGAATAGAGGGCATCAGAAACCTTGGAAAATCTGAGGATCTATTCGTAGTAGAAATATGGTTTATATCTTGTTGATGAATTCCAAGAGGAGATCTTTCTTCAAAGAATTACTTGCTTCAAATACAAGGTAGAGCAAAAGTAGGTTTACAGTTATATATAGGCAAAGCTCAGTTTATTCTTGTATTATTATTTATTGTATTATTCATGCACCGGTGGGGTCCCTCTGTCTCACCTGTGGGGATCGGGCTGAAATTGACTCTTTGATATCTCCTGAAGGGTCTCGGATTGCAAGAGGGTGGTTCTGGGGTGACGCTCCCCAGAATCGGGCTCCCGCCTCTCTGGTTCTGGTGCGTCATCCGAGAACAGCAGCTGCCAAGTCACCGCAGCTTGACAGCTCCCGCATTGAGTGTCTGTCCCCTGGTGGTCAATGCGCATCATAGCTACTGGCCGGTGTATCTGCCCTCTGGTGGTCATTGCATGTGATAGCTATCGGTCAGATGGTCGAATGGTCGCTTAGGCTTTTATATATAGACTAGAGGCCTGTTGCATGAAGAGATTCGTGCAATAGGCCTTCCTTCCCCAAGCTGCCAGCAACGATTTTCCTCTGGTACCCGCTACCCAGGCCTTTGCTCCGGGTGCAGCGGAGAAGCTAAGCCTGGAGGCTTCTCCGCTCTGACCGCAGCAGGGAAGGCAAGCCTCTTCAGTCTTCAGTCATCTTCAGTCTTCAGTCATCTTCAGTCTTCGTTCGGGTGGAGCCTTCAGTCTTCACTCCACGCCTGCATATGCAAATTAACCGCCATCTTTGTTGGGTTAATTTTCATATTCATCCTTATTGGCTGGTGGGCGTAGCGGAGCGACACCAATTTGCATGCTTCTCTTTTATTAGCATAGCTAATTGTGTTATTCATATGAACAAATGTAAACCTACTTTTGATCTACCTTGGATGTGTCAGAACTAAGTAAATATTCTGGTGGAGACTCAGAATCATGAAGAGTTTCGTCTCTGAAGTTATTTCCAGCAACTTGCATGTCCTTGCCAATGAATCTATTTTGATTTGAAGTTTAGAAAATAATTCACTTTGATGTACTAAGTCTTTATTGGTCTCTTTGTGGGAAGAATACTATATTTAGGAGGTAGGGTTTTCTCAGGCTCAGCTTTCTGTAGTAGAGGTGATTTGAAGACTGTGCTGTAGGACATCGGTAGGCCTTTCTAAGAATCACTGTCTTTGCTTCAGTTGCAGCAATACCAGTACTACAGCGCAGGCCTGCTCTCCACATATGACCCTTTCTATGAGCAACAACGTCACCTACTTGGACCCAAAAAAAAGAAATTTAAAGAGGAAAAGAAACTTAAAGGTAAGCATATTGGCCTGCCTTCCACATTTACTCATTCTTTGTTTTAAGATTTTGTATGGCTTCCTGATGCATTTGGACTTTGAACATAATCCATGTAGAAATTTGCTTTATCTGAAATACACTAGTTTCCCCTGTCTAATTAGTTGTAAGTACTATTGACTTTATTTTGTATTTGATTTATGATCTTTTCTAGAATAATGAAGACATAAGAACTATGGATTCCTGGTTTATTCCAATTAGTTTATTCCTTTTTTCTTCTATACCATCTCCAAATGTTGAAAATGCTCTGGGAGTGGAAAAAGTTAGTTAATATGAAAAGTAACCTGAAGTGTTTGAAATAAGTTGTAATTGTTGCTATATGTAGTTATTTAAAACAGATTACCTCCTGATGATCTTATGTAGTATTTTTGCATGTTTGTCAGGAAATGTCCTTTCCTATCTTACTGAGCTATCAGCAGCTGGAAATCAGGAAGGAAATAGGAAGGGGATGTTAAATTATCTGTACAGACAGATTTTATTCCTCTTGAAGGTATGAACTCCACTCAGAAAGATTCTTTTCAGCCTTTTCCCTTCTTTCTCCCACATCCTCCTTGTTTATCTCTGTTTTCTCATTCTTCACACCCTCTCCCTCTAATTAGGTTTCTGTTCCTTGTATAATTTCATCTTCACAAGTCTTAGCATCACATCAGTTAATGCATTTTTTCTTTCTCTATTATTTCTCTTTAGCTACCTTACATTGCTACCAAGTAGAAATGTTTTCTTCCTTTTGACCATTACCTGAGCCCATGATACTTCATAAACTTTCTTTCCTGTTGTTGGGTTCAAAAGAAAGTCAGTTTTTATGTTTATTTTGTGTTTCTCTTTCATGTAAACAAAGGGAGTATCCAGTGTTCTTTTCCAAGGTAGTGAGATCTTCCTCTTGGAATATTCATGGCCTGAATAGATATACAGATAAACATTGCCAGCTTCCGGTAGAATGAGGAAAGAACCTTGAATTTTCTTAAAGTGATGAGGTTGTTTTGTTGCTGTCTCCTGGTGAAGGGAAGAAATGCAACCTCTGAAAGACTGTTTCTTTTGTAGCCAAGTTAAAAAAAGTGAAGAAAAAAAGGCGAAGGGATGAAGAACTTTCCTCTGAAGAATCCCCTCGTCGCCACCACCACCAGACCAAAGTCTTTGCCAAGTTCTCTCATGATGCACCTCCTCCTGGCATCAAGAAGAAGCACTTATCCATTGAACAGCTTAATGCTCGTCGCAGGAAAGTATGGCTCAGCATTGTGAAAAAGGAACTACCAAAGGTAAGTGAGTGCCTCCAGTGCAGGCGGTGACGAGGATATTTTTTCTGCCTGCTCTTTAAAGAGGAGCTGTGAGAGCTAGATACCGTCACACTTCAGAAAGGAAACTAATTTGTTGAAATTGAAAGAATGCTGAGTAGTACTCTCTTCAGTTAACTGTTTTTTCTAGAATTTGATCAGAATTCACAAGACAAATAATTGTGTGATGCTCCTTTGCCTTGAGGAAGACACATAGTTTTTTGTTTTTGTTTTTTTTTTTAAAATATATTTTATTGATTTTTTACAGAGAGGAAGGGAGAGAGATAGAGAGTTAGAAACATCGATGAGAGAGAAACATCGATCAGCTGCCTCCTGCACATTTCCCACTGGGGATGTGCCTGCAACCAAGGTACATGCCCTTGACCGGAATCGAACCTGGGACCTTTCAGTCCGCAGGCCGACGCTCTATCCACTGAGCCAAACCGGTTTCGGCGACACATAGTTTTATTACATATAGCAATAGAGATTGACAGCAAGTAGATAGGTGATAATAGAGGAAATTAAAATGGTGGAGATGTTTCTTAGAGAATTTATAAACATTTGGCTGTTACTGAATAATACAGGCATTAAAAGAAAATGTGAATGATTCAAGAGAAACATGTATAAGCCTTCTTTTTAGTCTTCTAATAAGTGGTGCTGTAGAAGGTGGATGGGAGAAGTGGAGGAAAGTATAGGGAGAATAGGTGGTGATAGAAGGAGACTTGACTTGGGGTGGAGAACACACACTATAGTGTACAAATGATGTATTATAGAATTGTGCACCTGAAACCTGTATAATTTTGCTAACAAATATCACCCCAATAGACTAAATAAAAAAGAAAAAAAATAAGTGGTGCTGGGGCAATGGGGTAGCCACTTAGAAAAAAATAAAATTAGGTCTATGTCTCAACACATGTACTCCAAATGGATTAGGGATCTCAATGGAATACAATGAAACCATCCAAATACTAGAAGAAAATGATTGCATTCCTATTTAACCTTTGTGTAGGAAAAGAGTTTCTAATTGTGACTCAGTATTCAGAAGCAATAAAAGAAAATATTGGTAAATTTGACTACATAGAATAAGTTTTTGCATCACAAAAGACAATTGGAAAACTGGTAGAGATTATTTACGTTGTATACCATGGTCAAAGGGCAATTATTGCTAACAATGAATAGCTATTAAAATTTGAGGGACAAAATGCCATAAATTGAGTAAACAAAGAAAGATACAGAAATACCCTCACCCTGGCTGCTGTGGCTTAGTTGGTTGAGTGTTGTCCTACACAACAAGGTCATGGGTTTGATTCCTGGTCAGGGTACATGCCCAGGTTGCAGGCTCAATTCCCAGGAGGAGTGCATATGGGCAGCAACTAATAAATGTTCCTCTCTCTCTCTCTCTCTCTCTCTCTCTCTCTCTCTCTCTCTCTCTTTTTTCTTTCTTCCTCCCTCCCTCTTCTTTCCTCTCTCTGAAAATCAGTAAAACCATTTTTAAAAAATGGCCCTCAAACATAGTAAAAATGTTCAATAAGTCTCTCATAATTGGAGTAATACAAATTAAAATGAGACCTGTCACACAGGCAAAAATTTAAAAATATGACCACGCATTCTGTTAAGGAGTCTGTGGGGAAATAGGCACTCATACATGGCTACTAAGAATGCAAATTAGAGAAAACTGTTCTGGAGGTAAGTTAGCAGTATCTAACAATCTACATATGCACTTATTTTTTGAACCAGCGCTTCCATTTTTAGGAATCTACCCTGAAGCTAAACCTTCAGCAGTGCAAAAACTTGTAAGCAAGGTTATTTGTTGCAGCATTATTTGTAATTGCAAAGTAAAGAAACAACATAGATGTCCGTATGTGGGGCTTGAATTAAACACTGGTAGATCTACACAGTGGATTATTTTATTTTTTATTTTTTTAAAATATATTTTTATTGATTTCAGAGAGGAAGGGAGAGATAGAAACATCAATGATGAGAGAGAATCATTGATTAGCTGCCTCCTGCACGCCCCTTACTGGGGATTGAGCCCACAAATCTGCATGTGCCCTTGACTGGAATTGAACCTGGGACCCTTCAATCCATAGGCTGACACTCTATCCCCTGAGCCAAATCAGCTAGGGCTACACAGTGGATTATTATGCTGCCGTTAAATGAAAGGGATGAGGATGTTCTCTCTGAACTGATATGAACAATATCTAGGACATACTGTTAAGTGAAAAAAAGCAAAATGCAAACAAGCATTTAGACCATTTACCTTTCATATAAGAAAAAAGGAACACAGAAAATGCCCAAAATCTACTCATTTGTGCAGAATGTAGGTAGAGAAGGATGTATATGTAGGTAAAAGGAATAAAAACAGGAACAAAAAATTAATTATATTAGAAACTAGAGGCCTGGTGCACAAAATTTGTGCACTGGAGGGGTCGGGGAAGGCGGTGTGTCCCTCAGCCTGGCATGTGCCCTCTCGCAGCCCGGGAGCCCTTGGGGATGTCCAACTGATGGCTTAGCGCTGCTGTGGATGCAGGAGAGGCTTCTGCCACTGCCACTGTGCTCGCCAGCCATGAGCCCAGCTTCTGGTCGAGAGGTGCTCTCCCTGTGGGAGCGCAGTGATTACCAGGGGGCAGCTCCTGCGTTGAGCATCTGCCCCCTGGTGGTCAGTGCATGTCCTAGCGACCAGTTGTTCCTCTGTTCAGTCTATTTGCATATTAGCCTTTTATTATATAGGATGAGTACTATGCTTAAGTTGCAGCAAGTGGGGAATTTAAAAACTCACCTAAGTAACAGGAGAACAGTATTTTGACTGAATATGTAAAGCTAAAAGACTAAAAGAGCAATACCTAAATGCCATAATTGACAAAGTAAAAGTATTTCTCAGGAAAATGAGGTAGCACTTTTAAAACTAATTTATTTACATAGTAGAGGCCCGGTGCATGAAATTCATGCATGGGCATGGGGGGGGGGGTGTCCCTCAGCCCAGCCTGCACCCTCTCCAATCCGGGATCCCTCGGGGGATGTCTGACTGCCTTTCGCAATCCAGGACCGCTGGCTCCTAACCACTCACCTGCCTGCCTGCCTGATAGCCCCTAACCCCTCAGTCTGCCTGCCTGATTGCCCCAAACTGCTCCCCTGCTGGCCTGTTTGCCCCTAACCGCCTCGGCCTCACCCTGCACCTGGGACCCAGGATTCTCTCCTCCAGCCAGTTGCAGGCACCTGGTACCCGGGCTTCCCTCCTTCTGGTTGGCTTTGCCCGGGCTGGCTACAGCCACAGGATTGTGGGCGGGCAGCTTTGCCTGGGCCACAGCCGCAGGCATCTAGGACCATGGGACGGGCGGCTTTTCCCTCTCCCAGGCCACAGGTGCAGATGCAGCTGCTGGCTCCCGGGACCACAGGGCGGGTGGCTTATCCTTCTCCCGGGCCGCAGGTGCAGCCGCTGGAGCCCGGGACTGTGGGGACTGTGGGGTGTGCGGATTATCCCTCTCCTGGGCCGCAGGTGCAGGCACAGACGCTGGAGCCCGGGACCGCGGGGCGTGTAGCTTGTCCCTTTTCTGGACTGCAGGCGCAGCAGCTGGCGCCCAGGACTGCGGGGCGGATGGCTTGTCCCGCTCCTGGGCTACAACCCCAGGGTCTAGCACCCGGGACTGCGGTGCGAGTGGCTTGTCCTTCTCCTGGGCCACAGCCTGGCTGGTCCCCATTCCTTAATCGCAAGCTCATTTGTGCCTGGCTGGTCCCCATTCCTCTCTCCCCCAGTGTTGAGTGTCTGAGCCATTAGGGTGTGAGGGTGTGACTACCATTTTCATATTAGCTCTTTATTATATAGGAGTATTAGGATTGAACAAATAAGTACATTGTAGGTGAGAGCCAGTTTATCACTGTTGAAAAAAGAAGTTGTAAGTAAGAAAAAGAGAGGGGGAAAGCTAAAATGAAGCCTGTTAAGTTTGATTGGAATCAGAGATATTAGTATAAATTCATGTTATTTCATATATAGATAGATAGATAGATAGATAGATAGATATAGATATATTTAGAAATATATTTGGCTGGATATACAGGGATTAGTATGCATTTTTTCCCCTACCTCTGTTTGTTGAAAGGGCCTAGTAGCAGTGACACTCCAGTAACAGTGAGTATATCTAGCACTCAGACCTTGATTTCTAAATACCTTTTATCCTACATAATAAAAGGTTAATATGCAAATCAACCGAACGGCAGAACAACCAGTTGCTATGACGCTCATGGACCGCCAGGAGGCAGACGCTCAACACAGGAGCTGCCCCCTGGTGGTCAGTGCACTCCCACAGGGGCAGCACTGCTCAGCCAGAAAGCCCAGAAGCCCAGAAGCTGGGCTCACGGCTGGTGAGTGCAGTGGTGGTGGTGGGAGCTTCTCCCAGACCTCTGCGGCAGCGCTAAGGATGTCCAACTGCTGGCTTAAGTGGGCCTAAGCCATCTGTCAGACATCCCCCGAGGGCTCCTGGACTGCTAGAAGGTGCAGGCTGGGCTGAGGGACATCGCCCTCCCCCAGTGCATGAATCTCGTGCACCGGGCCTCTAATTCTCGGAACTAGGGCTCCTAGTTCCTAGAGGAGTAGTTTATTCTAGACCTTGCCAGAGAAAATATAAGGTGAGCCTTAAACATCTTGTGGTATCAGAAAATAGGGAAGTAATTGAAAAAAGATGGAGGAGCAGGGCAGGGGTGGGGGGGGGGGAGCTTGTCAGAAGAACATAGCAACCAACCTGAAGGGGGTGGCCATTGTTAGAGTAATTTGAACAACAAAATATATAGTAATAATTCTGAATTTTAACTCCTAGAATAAAGACATATTTATGAATTCATACTCTTGTAAAAAAATGAATAAGCAAAAAGGTAAGGTAGAAGGAACAACTCTTCCTTACAGTAGAATTTCAACAAATAAGTATAGAAGGAAGGAAATAGAGAACCATTACACAAACACTACAGTAATAATTGTTGCAGATTGGAACCATTGATGAATGCTAAAATTAGAGGGCAGCCTGGCCACTGTCACTTAGTGGTGAGTGTTGACCTATGAACCAGGAAGTCACAGCTGCATTCCCGGCCAGGGCACATGCCCAGGTTGCTGGCTAGGTCCCCAGTAGGGGGCATGCAGGAGGCAGCTGATCAATGATTCTCTTTCATTATTATTGTTTCTATCTCTCCCTCTCCCTTTCTTTCTTTGAAATCAATAAAAATATACCTTAAAAAAATTTAGAGGGCAAAAGTTAGAGGAGAAACAACTTGCATAGATTCAAAGCACTTGCCTCAGCATACATATTTTACTACAAAAGGAAAGATAGTAACTATAGTGGTGAAAACTAGCAGAATGCACTTAACCAAATGATCCAAGTAAACATCACTACTAATATAAATTTTGACATCGTGAACTCCTTGTTGTGATGCACTGAGAATAACACATCATTTCTATGGAATTCTGTCAAAATGCATGTCATTTCAACCATGAGAAAACCACAAATTTTGGCATGTTTAAAAGAATAACTGATTGGTGTTTTTCAGAAGTGTCAAGGACATGAAAGAGAAAGATAGACATAAGAAATGTTACATACAGGAAGAGACTAAGGGGAAAAGCAACTAATTGCAATGTAGGATCCTATTTAGGATTCTGTAACAGTAAAAGAATATTAGTGAGGAAATTGTTGACATTCAAATAAGACCTATGGTTTAGTTAATATTTTACCAGTGTTAAATTATTTTCTTATTAATTATACTATGGTTATATAAGATGCTAAAATTAGGAAAAGCAGGGGGAGGTATGTAAGGGAACTATGTTATTTTTTGCAAATTTTCTGAGTCTAAAATTCGTTCAAAACAGTTTTAAAAAATATATGGCAAGAATAATGCAAGAAACTGCCAAGTATCTTTTACTCATATTTAGCAATTGTTTGTCTCATGCTTTTTTACCTAAATGTATACTTTTTCTTAGCCATTTTAAATGTTTGAGACTTTGTGCTAAACTTACTCCTAATAATTCAGTGTGAACTTCCTAAGGAAAAGGACATCTTGTCATATATAACCACAATGCAATTATAAAAATGATCGGATCCACAGACCATAATTCAAATTTTATCATTTGTCTCAATAATGTCCTCTACAGTGCTTTTTTTTCTTTACTGATTCAATCCAAGATCCAATCTAGAATTACATGTTGCATTTAGTTTTCATGTCTCTCATGTCCTTGAATCTGAAACAATTTTGCAGCCTTCATCTTTCATGACATTATTATTCTGAAGAGTATAGGCCAGGTATTTTGTAGAATGTTTCTGAATTTGGGTTCGTATGATGTTACCTCATGATTAGGTTTGGGTTTTACATTTTTGGCAGGATTATTAGGGAAGAGATGTGTTCTTTGTATATCACATCAGGAGGCACATGATACACCTGAATCAATATTGGTGTTATTAGCTTTGATCCCTCCGTATGGTTTTTCTGTCTAGAAATTTATAAGTATATCCACAGAGAGAGTTTACGTATGAGCATTCTTGATGGGAAAAGTTATGAGGAAACATGCTTTTGGTATCTGGTGATGAGGCTTCAGGTGATGTCTTTCCTATGATAAGGAATTCAGTGGAAATATTTGAGATTCTTGTCTTTAAAAACTGCTGAAGAATTAGTAGGAGAGTCCTAGCTGGTTTGGCTCAGTGGATAGAGCATCCGCCTGCAGACTGAAGGATCCCAGGTTCGATTCCAGTCAAGGACCACGTACCTTAGTTGAAGCTCGATCCCTGGCTCTGGTCGGGGCACATGCGATCAATGTGTGTCTCTCAGACACATTGATGTTTCTCTCTCTCTCTCCCCCTCCCTTCCACTCTCTCTAAAATAATCAATGGAAAAATATCCTTGGGTGAGGATTAACAAAAGAAAAGAAAAGAAAAATCAGTAAGAGGAAGTTTTGGTAAAATGCCTTAAAAACTCCTTAAGCAGACAGTCTGAGTTGGGTATATTATAGAAACAGCTTTCATGCCCTCTGTAACTTTGTTTTTGTTGTTGCTAATCCTCACCCGAGGATATTTTTCCATTGATTTTTTAGAGAGAGTGGAAGAGAGAGGGAAAGACAGAAATATCGATGTGAGAGAAACACATTGATTGGTTGTCTGCTGCATGTGCCCCGACCAGGGCTCAGGTCCAGGAGGACCCTGCAACTGAGGTATGTGCCCTTGACCGGAATCGTGCCCTTGACCCGGAATCAAACCCGGGACCCTTTTGTCCAGAGGCCAACTCTCTATCCACTGAGCCAGACCAGCTAAGGCCCCGCTATAATTTTCAATCCATTGTTTCTTCAGAATCAGGGAGAGCTTTTTAATAGTCAGAGAACCACTCACCTCTGCCTCTTCTGTATCTTCTCCCATGACAAATGAGCCATCATGGGAAATTCAGTTTCTTTAAACTGAAGTGGAAGACATAATAAGCAGCTCGAGGTTGCTGAGTCATCTTCTGTTAGGTCTGCCTCAGAATTTTTGTTGTTGTAGAAAATGATGTTTAAGTGGTGGCAGAAACTGAGTAATAGTGGCAGCAGGTTTGCCCTGGCTGGAGATGGAGCTAGAATCACAAACTGGGGGGCTAGTTTATCTTTCTTCTAATAATTTCTGTATCTGAGTGCCATGGTATGTGAGCTTCTTTGCAGATCAGCCTAGGAAAGCAGTGTTTTTTTTAATCAGGGTGATATTAGAGTTAGGATATGGTGTTATATTTTCCTAGTCCACTTCCAGCCTTCAATATAACTTAAATTCTTTCCAAAAGTGTACAGAAGACTCTAAGGCAGTGACAGCACTAGCTTATTATTTTTAATGCTAATTTAGTAGGTTTATATGTGGTTCTTGAGTCAGTAATGTATTTGAATATGCTTCACTTGATGCTTTTCTTTTTGGTTGCCTCCTGTACGCACCCCTACTGGGGCCGCAGATTGAACTGCAACTGAGGTACATGCCCTTCACCAGAATTGAACCTGTGACCATTCAGTCTGACACACTAACCCAGTGGTTCTCAACCTTCCTAATGCCACGACCCTTTAATACAGTTCCTCATGTTGTGGTGACCCCCAACCATAAAATTATTTTTGTTGCTACTTCATAACTGTAATTTTGCTACTGTTATGAATCGTAATGTAAATATCTGATATGCTATCTGTGTTTTCCAATGGTCTCGACCCACAGGTTGAGAACAGCTGCAACCACTAAGCCAAACCGGCCAGGATGATGCTTTATTTTTAATCCTCAAGTTGAATAAAAGACAGTGTCAGTACATAATATCTTCTCAAAAAGGAATCCTAAATGAAATAATTGTTTTTTTAAATATTTTAGGCCAACAAGCAGAAAGCTTCAGCTCGTAACCTGTTTCTCACCAATAGCCGAAAGGTAAAATTGTGGCTTTCTATTTTCCATTTTATGTTTTGCTGGAATGGGCTCTTGTTCTTTGGATACATAATTGCTGTTCTTGTCTCTTGTGACCTATTGATAATGAATCTGACAGTACCTAAGAGAGTTTCTAAATGTTCTCAATTTTATAAATAACATTGTTCTTCCTCACATTTCTGGTATTTGAACCTTTTTTGGTAAGATCTTAGCCTATTCTTAATTCCTTGGGCAGACCACAGAATCTTCTTGCATTCAGTCTCTTCATCTAAGAAATGATTATATTAATACCTTCCCTTCGAGGAGTGTAACCCAGCTTCCTTTGAGAGTTGTGAGGATTAGGTGAGGTAATGTTCCTTGTTGTATTTCCCTGAGCTAGTTAATTACTCATCCTCAGTTTCCGCATCTATGAAATGGGGATGATGATAATACCAACTTCATAGGGGTTTTGTGAAGAATAAGTTAGCTTAATGTATATTAAACTTAGATTGGTGCTTAGCATTTAATAAGCATTGATAGGTTTTATTATTATGTGTGATAACACTTTGTAACTTCCTAGCACATCTCAGATCATTATACTTTTTCTTTTTAATTTTCTAAAGCATTTTATCTACAGATTTCTCATCCCTGATACTACTTCAGGGTCAAAAACTGGATCATAGTACAGTACAGGGATGTTAATCAGTTTGGGGGAGAAAGAAATGTGGCTGTAGGACAGTGGTTCTCAACCTTCCTAATGCCGCGACCCTTTAATACAGTTCCTCATGTTGTGGTGACCCCCAACCATAAAATTATTTTTGTTGGCTACTTCATAACTGTAATTTTGCCACTGTTATGAATCGTCATGTAAATATCTGATATGCCAGGATGTATTTAGGCGACCCCTGTGAAAGGGTCATTCGACCCCAAAGGGGTCGCAACACACAGGTTGAGAACCGCTGCAGTAGGAGGACTGTGTGCACTGAATGGAATGAGGAATGCTGTGGTTTGGAGCCCAGGGAGCACTGGCGTTGGTGTTGGGTCCGCCATTGTCATAATGCTGTTATTTGCAGCTTGCCCACCAGTGCATGAAGGAGGTACGTCGAGCCGCCTTGCAGGCCCAGAAGAACTGTAAGGAGACCTTGCCTCGTGCCCGCCGCCTTACCAAGGAGATGCTTCTGTACTGGAAGAAGTACGAGAAGGTGGAGAAGGAACACCGCAAGCGGGCTGAAAAGGAAGCCTTGGAGCAACGGAAGCTGGATGAGGAAATGCGGGAGGTAGGACAGTAGCATAATATTTTGAAAATCCTAATTGCTGCAGCCATATTAAGAGATTGTTTGCACTTCAGAATTTATAAATCTAATCAATGAAGTTGTGTAAAAATGTTATAAGGATGTTTTGAGGATGGTGATTTTAGTTCAGAAAACTAATTATATTCTTATTCTTTCAATAAGGCCCTCTCCCTGGCCATCACCTCTCTTTTATGCCAATTTCTTCTATTCTTTGCAGCCTATTTCTTTGTATATTTCTCGAGGACGAGAGAGAGAGAGAGAGAGAGAGAGAGAGAGAGAGAGAGGAAAAATGAACGAAAGTAAAAGGAATTAGCTTACAGCTTATCTTGGCTTGGTTCCAGGTGCTGGCTGCAGTTTTGATTTGTTAGAAGATCAGGGCTGTTTGCCAAATTTAGGGCCAAATAGGGAGAATGGACAACTAGCCCAGTTTTCTGAGACCCACCCCCTAACCTACTTTGCTGTTTTAAACTGCAGCTAGTACTCCTGCTAAGTCTGATGTAGGTTGAGTATATTGTTTAGGGAAGCAAGAGGGGGGAATAAGAGGACAAAGTTACTGTATTCCCTTTGGGAAACCATTTGGGATGAACGGAAGGAAAGTTGAGGTCTGAGAAAGAAGGGATTCAAAGGATTGGATGTTTTCTTTCAGTATAGGTAATATTCTTGCCAAGCAGAGCTGTGGAACCTGTCCTAAACTTTTGATCTTCCCTCCTTTATCATACCTTTGAGACCGAATATGGATTTTGCCCAGTTCATTTAAGTCCCCTGGGTAACTTTTATCTTTGCTTGCAAGATGAACATACAGTATTATTGAATTAGTAAACATTTGATGCTATTGGGAATGCTTACTGAGTTTAGAGGCATTTAAGAGTTAGTCACAGATCTTAAAAGTTTATAAGCGACTTGGCTTATTATGATCTAGGTTTGTGAGACATTGTCCCAATTATAATTATGTTGATAGCTAACTGATGACAGTTTCATTTACAGTTATGTTGACTTGTATGTCTTTTTTTTTTGTTTTTACTTTTGAAATAAAACTATTTTTGATGGATATTTATTGTTCCTTTTATTTACATTGTTTATTTAAACAGTAGTTGCCTTCTTTAAGGTGACATTACTCTTTCTTTAAACAATACTTTTTATTGATTTCAGAGAGAGGAAGGGAGAAAAGATAGAAACATCAATGATGAGAGAGAATTATTGATCGGCTGCCTCCTACACACCCCACACGGGATCGAGCCTCCAACCCTGGCATGTGCCCTTGACCAGAATCGAACCTGGGATCCTTCAGTTCACAGGCTGACGCTCTATCCACTGAGCAAAACCAGCTAGGGCCTGGACATTACTCTTTTTTGTTTTAGTTTTAGAAAGGTTTTCTTGACTATACTTTAGCTTTGGATCATGAGCTTTTGTATCTGTTATGAAAAATAAGCTCAGTGTTTTCTCAAACTCTCAGATTTTCTTCTAATTTGAATCTGGCTCAAATGCTGTAAAACCCTTAAAAAAAGAATAGTTTTATGTGGCTTACTTTGGGACTTGGGTCTTTCTTGGCCTTATTCCTTATATTATTGCTGTTTTTCTTTGGGGAAAGTAGATCTAAGGATAAGTCACATACAATTCGTAGGAATTTTATTATAAAATAGTTAATGAAAAATGATTTTAATTTTGTATTTATTGTGTGTGCTATATTTCATATTATTCGATCATTATGGTATTTGTTTGCTCATTTTACTGTTTATTTTGATGAATGACTTTATTTATTGACACTGATTATTTTCCTTACCAGGTTATTTCAGAGGCACTTTGAATTAGCATTTTACATTTAGAAAAAATATGTGTTTGTGAGCATGTATTTGGTTTATAACCATATTTTGGTTTATAACCATATTTTGTAACTATCATCACACATAAACTATATGTTGTTTGGGGAGCATTTTCTTCCTTTCATTGGCTTATTTTTCTCAGATACTTTCTGCATTGACTTCAAGAATAATTTATAGCTCCTAGCACTTTGCCTTTTGGTGATAGATAAAGAAGAGTTTCTGACACGTTTACATTTTTTAATATAATGAAGCTATACAAATGTCTTTACCACCCAGGTTACGAAATAAAATATGTAGTTTGAATTTAGTTGCTGTCTCAGTGTCACTATAAAAAAGTAATATAGTAAAGAAATAAGCGTTTTATATATGTATTTATTTTTAAATATGTTTTTATTGATTTCAAAGAGAGGAAGAGAGAGGGAGAGAGAGATAGAAACACCGAGTGGCTGCCTTCTGCATGCCTCCCACGGGGGATTGAGCCCACAACCTGGGCATGTGACCTCCTGGTTCATGGGCCGATGCTCAACCAACTGAGCCACACTGGCTGGGCAGAAATAAACATTTTATTTGTTTATTTATTTTTAAATATATTTTTATTGATTTCAGATAGGAAGGGAGAGGGAGAGAGAAACATCAACGATGTGTGCCCCCTACTGGGGATCGAGACTGCAACCAGGCATGTACCCTTGACTGGGATTGAACCCGGGACCCTTCAATTCACAGGCAGGCACTCTGTCCACTGAGCCAAACTGGCTAGGGCAGAAATAAACATTTTAGACAGAAGCCAACTGGAGAAAGATTTCATATTATAAAGGAGAGCAAAATATAGATTATTATTAGACTATAAATGAAGGTTATTATTTGTGTTTAGTACCAGGACTTGATTATTATAAAATTGTTCATTAGCAGTTTTCACCTTCCTAATGATAAAGAATTTATAAAGGAATTACATTGCAAACTATATATAGGTTTGGTGAATTTTGTTGACTACCTCTTGGTTTATGATTAATGGTGTGACTCTTTTCACTTCAATGTTTTTCCTGTTTAGGCCAAGAGGCAACAGCGAAAACTGAACTTCCTAATCACCCAGACAGAGTTGTATGCCCATTTTATGAGTCGCAAACGAGACATGGGTCATGATGGTATCCAGGAGGAAATCCTAAGGAAACTGGAAGACAGTTCTACCCAGAGACAAATTGACATTGGTGGAGGGGTGGTAGTTAACATCACACAGGAGGATTATGGTGAGTCCCAAATCAGAAGTTATTGGAAGCCGATACCCTCCAGTTTTTCATATGTAAGGCTATACACATGATTAATTTTTGTAAGTTTTATCTTAACTGATACATAATATTGATCAATAAAGGGGAATTTATTATACCAGCGTAGGAAAATGTGAGTGTTTATATAAAATAAAAATATAAAACTTTTATTCAAGAATTTGAAAAGGAAAGGGTCAGGTTATATGATCTTATAAGTTTGGGAATATTTTATATGTTCTTATACATTAGTAGAAATAGAAGATACTAAATTGGAAGAATTCAGTGAACATGTCTCAGAAGAGAACATCATCTCTCACATAACAAGGTTGTTAGTGATGCAAGTCAGGCATGAGAAAGAGACTGTTCAGTTTTAGTATTTTTGTGAACACAGGTAGGGAGGCATAGGGATGGAGTTTGAGAGGAATTTTACAGAGAATAGTGATCAAAATCATGTTGAGCTAAGTGCAAAAGAGAAATGGGGATGCTTCAGAGTATCTTGGGGGTTACACATGTCTGTATTTCTTCTTTTGGAATAATTTCACTTGGCATAAATATATCACAATTTTGAATCCTTGTTGTCTTATTTTACTGGCTTTGACATTGCTTCATGCAAGAAACCCAGAATTAGGAGATGAGCTCAATCTCCTGGCAATTTAAAAAAAAATAATCCTCACCTGAGGATATATATTTACTGATTTTAGAGAGAAAGAGGGGGGAGAGAGAGAAAAAAAAAAGAGAGAAAAATCGATGTGAGAGAGAAAATCATCAATCGGTTGTCTTCAGCACACACCCCAACTAGAGATCAAACCCACAACCTAGGTATGTACCCTGACTGGGAATTGAACCTACAACCTTTTTGTGTACAGGACAACACTCCAACTAAATGAGTCACCCAGCCAGGGTTCCTGGTGATATTTTTGTGCTGACTTTCGTTATGGGACACCATATCAGCCCTCTGCCTCCATGGTAACTTCCTTACCTCTGTCAAATACTTAATTTGATCCTTTATGCTCCCTCATCCTCTATGAACGTAGGGATAAGTAGAATGGGGGAGTCACGGTTCCAAACATGTTGATGTACATTGCATCTTTGAATGAGATCAATTAATGAGGTAGATAATCTATAAGTTTTCCTTTTCAGATAGTAACCATTTCAAAGCCCAGGCCCTGAAGAATGCTGAAAATGCTTACCATATTCATCAAGCTCGGGTGAGTCTTAAAAATGAAAAGATAAACTATAATGGGCCCTGGAAATAACCTGCAACCTTCTACTTAGGTGTTCTTCTTTTAGTCTTAATCATATTTCCTATGAAAAACATTGGCAAATGTGAGTATCTGTAGGTGATTGATGAAAGGTGGAAAATGAACCTTCATATGTTTAAGCTTCAGGAGTGTGTTGATTGAAGTTAGGAAGTTTGCCTATTTTTTGTTCTATCAATAAATCATGGGAAACACAGTAGGAAATGCATTAGAAAAGACCACATTTTTTGCTTGTTAAGCGAGCTATATTATGCCTAAAGAAAACTGATAAGTTAGTACCTTCATTCACTTCAGTAATAATTTGCTTATTTGTGATATAGTGCTTTTTAATGACGTAAGGAAGAAACTCCAGTTAGATTGAATTAAGTAAAGAAAACAGTTTAATAGACTGCCTAGGAACCTATATATAACTTCAGTAGGGTGGGTACAAGTCAAGGATAGACACAAACTTGACCTTCTTTCCATCAATCCCAACCAACCAAATTTTATATCAAAACTTTAATAAGACCATCTGGTGTGGTTCGGTGGTTGAGTGCCTACCTATGAACCAGGAGGTCACGGTTCAATTCCCAGCCAGGGCACATGGCTTCATCCCCAGTAAGGGGCGTACAGGAGGCAGCCGATTAATGATTCTCATCATTGATGTTCTATATCTCCCTTCCTCTCTAAAATCAATAAAAAATATATTTTAAAAAACTGTAATAAATTTCTAGACCCTGGTCAGGTAACTCAGTGGTTAAAGTGTAGTTCTCTTATGCCACGTTTGGGTGTTCAATCTCTGGTCAGAGCACACACAGAGAAGCAGCCAAAGAATGTATAAATAAGTGGAACAACAAATGAATGGTTTTTTCTCTCTCGCCCTTCCTCTCTCTCTAAAATTAGTAAGTATAATTAAAAATGTATATATAAAAATGCCAATAAATTTCTTGATGAAGCAAGTAATCATATATAAGGCTTAGTATCTGTCCATTAAGAGCATATTTTTAATATAATTGTTAAATTGTTTTGTTCCAATTAGCCCAAAAGAGATGTTACATTTTTCTTCTAATAAATTTTTATTTTCCAGACAAGGTCTTTTGATGAAGATGCAAAAGAAAGTCGAGCAGCTGCCCTACGGGCAGCAAACAAGTCTGGCAGTGGGTTTGGGGAGAGTTACAGCCTGGCAAATCCATCTATCCGGGCTGGTGAGGATATTCCACAGCCCACAATTTTTAATGGCAAATTAAAAGGTTATCAACTGAAAGGCATGAATTGGTTAGCAAATCTCTATGAACAGGTAAATTTTAGAATTATGCTATACCCATTATCTTTCACTTGTTACCTGTTTTTCTAAAGTCATTGGTTCAATATATTGTGAGATAAGCACAAGATAATGTTTTAGATTTCATTCCTTTTAAAAAGCTTTATCCTTTGGCAAGAGTAAAAACGATGTCTCTATATTTTTAACCTGGAAATTTTATTGGAGAATATTTGTATTATATGTATAGTTTGTCTTAGGTGGTCTTGGTAAGTGGTTGCTTGCTTCTGTGCCTGGATTAGATTAGCTAAAAAACTGGCTTCATGATTCACAGTTGTAGCTGTGGAGTTGGCAAATGAATCACTACAGCAGTGGATAAAGTGCTGAAGCTTGGAATCTCTAGTCACATTTGTTTGAACAAGTTTAACATTTTGGTTAGTTCTTTTTGAACCCTGTATGATGGAATGTGAGAGGTGTTAGCCATGTGTGTTTTTTTTCCAGGGTATTAATGGCATTCTTGCAGATGAAATGGGCCTTGGTAAAACAGTACAGAGCATTGCCCTCCTTGCCCATCTGGCTGAGGTGGGTAGATGCTATCTTTCTATTTTTCTCTCTCTAGATCCTAAGGTCATTTTCTATTGAGAGTCAGCTATTATCAAGCTCTATGTTAGGCTTTGTAGCATACCAAGACAGTAGCATTTGCTCCTTGCCTTCAGAGCCTTTACAGCGTAACATAATGTAGTGAAACATTTGATTTCCAAGAAGACTAGGACAGTTTTTGAGCATGTATGGTTTGGCAACCTCTCCCACCACCTCCACCCTCAGTTGAGAACCACCAGTGTGGTGGCAAAGACAATGTATGGTTAGATCAGAGGACCTGAGTTCATATCTCAACTGTACACTTACTGGCAGTATAAACTTAGACAGTTCATGCAAACTCTTTGACCTTACTTCACTTTAATTCTTTAAGGTTATTTCCACTTCTGCAAACTTCTCTTAAAAATTAAATGAGAAAATATGTGTAAAAGCATTTTGAAAAAAGCAAAAGCTTTAGGTAATAGTAAAATTATATGATCATCTAGTACAGGGGAAAGCAACACATAAAGTCAGTATGTTCTAAGTGCTTTGTGAATGATAAAACTTAGGACCGATAAGAGGTGAATGGAGAGGGCAGTAATTGCTTGCTAATTTTTCCTCAAGGTGTGTATGAGCAACTTCCTTCCTGGGTTATTACTAATATAGAATATTATTGAGTGTGCCAATATGTTGGAGTAAACACCATTTCTCTTGTTACAATGTACTTTCTATTCTTAAACTGCTCTTGTAGTTAATTATAATTTTGAATTAAATATTTTCAGTTTTCCTGCAGTTTGCTAACCCAGTTTTTCTGTTTCAGAGAGAGAATATTTGGGGACCTTTCTTAATAATTTCACCTGCTTCTACGCTTAACAATTGGCATCAGGAGTTTACTAGATTTGTTCCTAAATTCAAGGTAAAAATCATTCAACCAAAAATTTTATTGCTCTTTAAAAATAAAATTTCTGACTCTCTTGCTGCCTCGCTTATTAAAGTGCTCATAATAGTTTTTAATTTCTTATATTTTTGTCCCCCAAAATAATTTGCATACATTTCGTATAAATGTTACAATGGGAGCAATAAATCTTTGTGCATCATAAGTGAGAAAGCCAAAGTCCAGTTTGAGTGATTTGCTGCATTGGTCACATGAATCAATGCTCTTGGTCAAACTACCATAATAGAAAATATCTACCTTGCTGGTTTAATGTAGATTTTTGGCTTATCATCATCAGGGCACATATCCTGTAATATATGGCATGGTCATCATTCCTCCCCCATCTATAATAATAAAAGTGTAATATGCTAATTAGACTGGACATCCTTCCAGACAAAGCCGCCGTGGTGGTGGAGGCCGAGCCCCTTGCACGAATATTTTCTGTAGAGTTATTTGTCATGTGGGATATGGAGCTCCCCATCTTTTTTTGTGTTGCTTTTTAGAAAAGTCTCACTCAAGGATATGTTTATTGATTTGAGAGAGAGAAACATTGTGAGACAGAAACATCAATGTGAGAGAGAAACATTGATCACTTGCCTCTCTCATGCACCCTGACTGGGGTTCAAACCTGCAACCCAGGTATATGCCCTGACCCAGAATCGAACCACAATGTTTTGGTGCACGGGTTGACACTCCAACCATCCAAGCCACCCGACCAGGGCCCATCTTTTTTTCCGCCTTTGTTGGTGGTGGTGGTGTTGCTCAGTACAAGATGAACAATCAGGAAGTTAGAAATTAAATCTTAAAATTTTCCATCAAATTAAGTTTTCAGTATTTCCTTCATTGACCAATAGATGGCAATGAAGTTCTATTTATGTTTTTGTTACCTCTCCTTTGATTTTATACTTATACGTGAACTGAACTTTCATTTGCATGTTGAACTTTCCTTTGATGCTATAATTTACAGGTCAGTAAAATATGGCCTTTGGGCCAATCCCAATTTCCATTTGTTTGTCCCAATTTTTTATTTTTGTTTTTTGTTGTTGTTAATCCTCATTCAAGGATATTTTTCCCCATTGATTTTTAGAGAGAGTGGAAGGCTGGGAGTGGAGGAGGGTGGGAAGAGAGAAAGAGAAAGAGAAAGAGAAGGAAACATCAGTGTAACAGAGACACATACATCAATTGGTGCCTCCCACAAACTCCCCAAGGAAGGATGGGTAGAATCGAACCAAAACCCTGTGGTGCACAGCCAATGCTCTAACCACTATGCATAGCAGCCAGGGCTCTCCCAGTTTTTAAAAATTGTTATAAAGTACGCATAACATAATATGTACCAGTTTAAAGTGTACAGTGAAGTAGCATTAAGTACATATACAATAAGGTGCAGTGATCAGGTTGATATCAGGTTGCAGAATCTCCTTCATGGTGCCAAACAGAAACCGCTTCCCAGTTAAGTAGTGACTCCTTAATTCCCCTTTCATTCCCCTTTCCCTCTAGACCAGTGGTTCTCAACCTTGGCTGCACATTAGAATCACCTGGGAATCTTTTTAAAATCCTGATTTCTGGGCCTCATCCTCAGGAAATTCTGTTTCTTTGTTACTAATGTTGTGGCCTCACCCCATAACAAAGAAACAGAATTTCCGGAGGATGAGGCCCAGAAATCAGGATTTTAAAAAGATTCCCAGGTGATTCTAATGTGCAGCCAAGGTTGAGAACCACTGCTCTAGACCCTGGTTACCACAAATCTTTCTGTGTCCATGGATTTGCTTATTTTAGCTAGATATCTATAATAATAAAAGCATAATATGCTAATTAGACCAGACGTCCTTCTGGACAACCTTCCGGACGAAACTGGGGCTGCGAGGGGAAGCCTGGGTCCTGGGTGCCAGAGGGAAGCCGCTGCTGGCAGCCGGGGGAAGAAAGGCCTATTCTTGCACAATTTTTGTCCACTGGGCCTCTAGTTTCATATAACGAATCATGCAATGTAAGGGCTTTTATGTCTGGCTTCTTTTCACTTAGCATAATGTTTTCAAGGTTCATCTGTGTTATAGGAGATATCAGTACTTCATTCCTTTGACTGAATAATATTTTATTATCTGGATACTAGAGGCCTGGTGCAGGAATTTGTGCACCAGTGGGGTCCCTCGGCCTTGCCTGCAGGATCAGGCCGAAACCAGCTCTCTGACATGCCTAAGGGGTCCCGGATGGCGGGAGGGCACAGGCCAGGTTGAGGGACCCTACTGGTGCACAATTGGGGCTGGGAGGAACACAGGAGGTTGGCCAGTCGGGGAGGGACCATAGGAGGGCTCCAGGGCATGTCTGGCCTGTCTCACTCAGTCCCGATTGGCTGGACCCCAGCAGCAAGCTAACCTATTGGTCGGAGCGTCTACCCCGTGGTGGTCAGTACACATCATAGCATCCTTAGCATGAGCGTCCTTAGCATATCGTTAGCATATAATGCTTTCATTGGTTGAATGGTCGACTGGACAACTGGACACTTAGCATATTAGGCTTTTATTATATAGCATACTGTATTTTGTTTATCCATTCATCTATTGATGGATATTTGGGTTGTTTCTACCTTTTGGCTATTGTTAATAGCATTGCTGTGAACATTTATGTACAGGGTTTTGTTTGAACACCTGTCTTGTTTTTCAGTTCTTTTGGGTATGTATTTAGGAGAAGAATTGCTAAATCATTCTATATTTAACTTATTGAGGAATCTGCCACCTAGTTTTTTGTACAGCTTGCATGCTAAGAATAGTTTTTACATTTTTAAATTGTTGATTAAAAATATTTCATAACAAATGATGTATGAAATTTAAATCGTATATATTGGAACACAGTCATGCTCTTTTGTTTATGTATTATTTATGGCTGAATTCAGTAGTTGTGACAGAGACTGTATGGCCTGCAAAGCAGAAATATTTATTATATGGCCATTTAGAGGAAAGGTTTGATGACCTCTCCTCTATTGATTCATTGTTTTTATTGCTGTTACTCCTTTAGATTGTCAGAAATGTGTTCACCTCCCTAAAGAACATAGGTGTGTAGACTCTGTTCAGGTTTATGGTTAGTTTACATTCAAAAGATACTTAGATCTGTGATGATAATATCTGAAAGTTCATTTTATTTGGCAAGTAACACTTGTTTTATGGGTCTAGTGTGATCAGTGCCTCTGGTGTCATTTTTCCCATGAAATATGATTTATGTTTTTATAGTTAATGTACCACTTTTCAACCCTGATATAGGCTATTTTGTATGTTTTCTATTTCATTTATTTATTCTCTTTTATTATTCTTGTCTACTTTTTTGGTAAACTTTAAAATTTTTCTAACGTTTCAAGATGGAACTTAGATGGTTGATTTTTGTTTTTTTCTAATATGTGTATTTAAGGGTATTAATTGCTTTCTAAGCATGAGTATAATCATCCAAACGTTTGTTGGGTCACATTTTTTATTATCTTTCAATTGAAAATAATTTCTAGCTTTTACTGCAAGTTCTTGTAGACGCATGGGTTATTTAAAAATGTGGTTTCTGTCTGGCTGGTGTGGCTCAGTGGTTGAGTGTCAACCAATGAACCAGGAGGTCATGATTCATTTCCTGTCCAGGCACATGTCCAGGTTGTGGGCTTGATCCGCAGTAGGGGGTTGCAGGAGGCAGTTGATCTATGATTCTCTTTCATCATTGATGTTTCTCTCTCTCCCTCTCTCTTCTTCTCTGAAATCCACAAAAATATATAAAAATAAAATAAAAGTATGGTTCTTAATTTCCAACAAAGGATTGTTTTCTAGGTACTTTTTTGTTATTAATTTATAGGTTAAACCCACTGTGATAAGAAAAAATGCTTTTTATTATATTAATCTTTTGAAATTTGTTGAACTTTGCTTTTATGGCCCAGCATATGGTCAGTTTTTATAAATGTCTGAAAATAGTGTCTATCCTATAGTTGTTGAGTATAGTGTTATGTATATATATGTTGAGTAGGTCAGGTTTGTTAACTTGTTTTGTTCGCTCTTCTGTATTTTTATTGATTTTTTTTTGTCTGCCTATCCTATTACTGACTGAAAGAGGTGTTAAAATTTTCCACAATTATGAATTTATCCATTTTTGCTTTATACATTTTGAGGCTCTTTGAGATATATATACAAATTTATAATTATTTGATAATCTTGGTGAATTGGACCTTTTAATATTATGAAACTAGAGGCCTGATGAGTGAAATTCATGCAAGAGTAGGCCTTCCTTCCCCCAGCTGCTAGCACTGGCTCCCCTCCGGCACCCAGGACCCAGGCTTCCCTCGTAGCCCCAGCTTTGTCAGGAAGGATGTTCGGTCTAATTAGCATATTATGTTTTTGTTATTATAGATTATCTTCTTTAAGATTTTACCTTAAAACCTATTTTCTCTGATATTAAATAAATTAACTTCTTTGGTTAATTTTTACATGGTATCTTTTTGTTCCTTTTATTTTTAACCATTCTCTATTTACACTTAAAGGCACATTTCTTGCATTTTATTTTTTAATTAGAGGTCTGATGCATGAAATTCATGCAAGGGTCTCGTCCCTCGTAGCCGCAGCAGCTTGCCTTGGCCCGCAGCCCCAGCTTCATCTGGAAGGTCGTCGGCTGTCTGGTCTAATTAGCATATTATGCTTTTATTGTTATAGATATTTATGCTTACTTTTAATGTAATTATTGGTATATGTAGTTTAAATCTGCCTTGCTGCTTGCTTTCTAGTTTTTTCACATGTTCAACTTTCCTTTTTCTCTCCTTTCTTGGGTACCTTTGGATTGATTAGATTTTATTACTTTTTTTTCTTCCCCTCTTACCTGCTAATTATATATTCATTTTATTCTTCAGTAGATACCTAGGAGAATACATGTATCACTTTTTAAAAAGTAGCATATTTTATATTTTAAACCACATAAGACATTCTATTATTTATACATTTTAAGTTTAGATTTATTCATAATACATGTTCATTGTTTTAATTGATCTTCATTCCTTTCTGCATATTTGTGCTTCCATCTGGCTGAGATTTTTGAAAACTACAAAAGACATCAAGCTATAAATTCAAGAAATACTTTGACCCCCATCTGGATAAAAAGAAAGAGAGCCCTAGAGGCATCACAAAAAAAAAATGCTGAACTTTGCATTCTTTTGTTTCTCCATGATTTAGTCTGGATATTTTCTTCTAGTTCACTAACTTTCTCTTCAGCTGCGTCTAACATGTCATTGAATTCTTTCTAAGTCTTTTTCTGATATTTTCATTATCTTGATCCCTTGTGGCTTTCTTTTTTCTCTTTTCAGTCAAATGGTCTGGTCTTTCCATATGTCTGGTTTTTATTTTTGTTTTACTTGTATGCCAGACAGTGTATGGGGAAAATTCTAGAGATATTTGTGGGTTTTAGAAACTGTTTTTTTCCTTCTGTAGAGAGGATTTCTGTGTTTTGGGTTTTGCTTTGGTTTCCTGTCACTAGTAAAATTTTTTTTCTAGGACACTAATAATCCAAATCCCCTTAATCTAGTCAGGAATTGAGATGATTTGAAGCTGAAATTCAGTATGGTGGGTCCTCCATATCTGAGGGATTCAACCAACTGTGTATTGAAACAATATTTGGTGGGAAAGTTACATGGTTGCTAATGTGTACTGTATTATTAGGCCTACAGTGTACAAGTCTGAACATGTACAGACTTTTTTCTTGTCATTATTCCCTAAACAATACAGTATAACAATGATTTACTTGACATTTATATTATACTAGAGGCCTGGTGCATGAAATTCGTGCACTGGAGGGGGGGGTTAGGGTTAGGGTTTTAGGGTTAGGGTTAGGGTTAGATACTAGCCCAGCCCAGCCCAGCCTGCACCTTCTTCAATCTGGGACCCCACAGGGATCAGGCCGAAACCAGCAGTCGGACATCCTTCTCACAATCCAGGACTGCTGGCTCCCAACCGCTTGCCTGCATACCTGCCTGATTGCTCCTAACTGCTTCTGCCTGCCAGCCTGATCACCCCTAACCACTCCCCTGCCTGACTGATCGACGCCTAACTGCTTCCCTGCCAGCCCGATTGCCCCCAACTGCTCTCCCCTGCTGGCTCAGTTGCCCCCAACTGCCCTCCCCTGCCAGCCCGGTTGCCCCCAGCTGCCCTCCCCTGCTGACCTGGTTGCCCCCAACTGCCCTTCCCTGCTGGCCTGGTCACCCTCCAACTGCCCTCCCCTGCTGGCTTGGTCCCTCCCAACTACCCTCCCCTGCCGGCTTGGTTGCTTCTAACTGCCCTCCCCTGTAGGCTCGGTCACTCCCAACTGCCCTCCCCTGCCATCCTGGTCACCCCCAACTGCCTTCTCCTGCCATCCTGGTCACCCCCAACTGCCCTTCCCTGCCAGCCTGGTCGCCCACAACTGCCCTCACTAGCTGGCCTGGTCGCCCCTATCTGCCCTTCCCTGCTGGCCTGATCGCCCACAACTGCCCTCCCCTGCCGGCCATCTTGTGGCCATCTTTGACCACATGGGGGTGGCCATCTTGTGCGAGGGTGTGATGGTCAATTTGCATATTACCTCTTTATTATATAGGATTAGGTATTATAAATAAACTAAAGATGATTTCATGTATTCAGGAAGATATGCATAGGTTATATGCAAACACTGTGCCTTCCATGGGTTTTGATATCTTCAGGTGGTACTGGAACCAATTTCCTATAAATATTGAGGGATGACTGAGTCTGTTACAGCAGGTCTGTGTATGGTTTACCTTAATTACTAGTATCTAATCTAATAAAAGACAAACATGCAAATTGCATCTTCACTATGCCTTAAGCCACGCCCACCAGCCAATCAGAGCGACTGTATGCAAATTAATCCAACCAAGATGGCAGCCAGCAGCCACGGAGCTGGAGCGAGCAGGAGGCTTAGTTGCCCCAGTGATGGAGGAAGCCAAGTTTCCTGCCTGCCACAGCCGGCTCTGAGCTCCGCTGAAGGCAACAACCCAGATACCTGCTATCAGCCGGCCGTGGCCACGGAGCTGGAGTCAGCAGGAGGCTTGATTGCTCCAGTGATGGAGGAAGCCAAGCTTCCCGCCCGTCCTGGCCGGCTCTGAACTCCACTGAAGGCAACAAAGTTTCAATTATAGAAGGTAAATAAATCTCAGAATAAAAAAAAATAATAATAAAAAAGGAGAGGCTGGGAGCTTCCGTCGCCATGGGGCTTGGCCAGCCTGAAAACGGCCCTCAGCCCCTCACTCAGACTGGCCAGGCAACCCAATGGGGACCCCCACCCTGAAGGGGGTGTTGACCAGCCGCAAACAGCCATCAGCCCCTCACCCAGGCTGGCCAGGCACCCCAGCGGGACCCCTACCCTGATCCAGGACACCCTTCAGGGCAAACCAGCCAGCCCCCACCCATGCACCAGGCCTCTGTCCTATATAATAAAAGAGTAATATGCAAACTTACCCTAACAGCAGAATGTCTGGGAATGACTGGTCACTATGACACACAATGACCACCAGGGAGCAGACGCTCAATGCAGGAGCTGTCCCCCTGGTGGTCAGTGTGCTCCCACAGGGGGAGCTCTGCTCAGCCACAAGCCAGGCTGATGGCTGCCAATACAGCAGTGGTGGTGGGGGCCTCTCCTGCCTCCTCAGCAGCGCTAAGGATGTCCAACTGCAGCTTAGGTCTGCTCCCCGCTGGCAAGTGGACATCCCCTGTGGGCTGCCGGGCTGCCAGAGGGATGTCTGACTGCCAGCTTAGGCCCGATCCCCCAGGGAGCAGGCCTAACCCAGCAGGTGGTCATCCCCCGAGGGGTCCCAGACTGCGAGAGGGCACAGGCCGGGCTGAGGGATCTTCCCCCCTCCCCCCCCGAGTGCACAAATTTTTGTGCGCTGGGCCTCTAGTCTATACTAAAAGCATAATATGCGGATTAGACTGATTGTCCTTCTGGATGAAGCCAGGGCTGCGAGGGAAGCCCGGGTCCTGGATGCCAGAAGGAAGCTAGTGCCGGCAGCCAGGGGAAGGAAGGCTTACTCTTACATGAATTTTGTGCATCGGGACTCTAGTGTGTATATATTCTTTGATCCTAACTTAAGGCCAAGGAGGTTGCTGCTTATCAGAATCCCTCCTCCTTGGACTACAGTTTTTGTCCTGTGGGCTCCACATCTCTTAAGGAAAAACAAAAAAAAAACCCTCTGCTCAGTTTCTTATCCTCTCAACCAGAACTTTTGGAAAGGATCACCTTCAGGGGGGCCATGTACAGGTAACAGGATTTCCTTTCTCGGCTTGCTTTCTTTTCTGGATCTTGCCTCTTTAATTCTCCACTGCCTCAGTAGCTTAGCTCTTTGGTACTTTCAAAGAGATGTTTTGAATATGTGTTTTTAATTTGGTCAGCAGGAGGAGTACTAGTCAAGCCATGACAGAAGAGGAATTCCTAGATTTATTTTGTTTTAGGTTCTTTTAAAATCATTCTGAGTAATGTATTGGTCCTTTTCCAGGTGCTACCATATTGGGGAAATCCTCATGATAGAAAAGTCATAAGGAGATTCTGGAGTCAGGTAACTCTCAGCTTACTGAATATATACATATACAAGCACACATGTATATATATGAAGTCATTATTTCTTCAATTGATTTGAGTAATTTCTTATATACAAAATCATCTTATATATTTTTGACACTAGGCAAGTGCACTTTTTTTCTTTCACATTGTTATGATATTTTTCCTATTATAGACAGTCAGCTGAATTTGATTGAAGTCCAGGATTAAATGAGAACTTTTTTCTTTAATAAGCTAAATACTAGTTTTTATGATGATTTGTGATTAAGGTCCTACTTTAAAAACAGTTGTGGTTTAATTCACTGTACATCTCTCAGATGGGAGAAGCACATCTTTAGAGCTATCATAAACTTGGCCTTAGAAAATACAATGTATTCCTCATTATCTTATATGAGTTGTTATTTCTTTTCACCCTTGTCCTCTTATATTTACAGAAGACCCTTTACACTCAGGATGCTCCCTTCCACGTGGTTATCACCAGCTACCAGCTGGTGGTGCAGGATGTAAAGTATTTCCAGCGGGTCAAGTGGCAGTACATGGTACTGGACGAGGCTCAGGCACTCAAGAGTAGTTCCAGGTAACATGAGTAGTAGAACCCAAACTCCTTGGACTGAGAATATGTAGAAATATGATATACAGTTGACCCTTGAACAGTGTGGTGGTTCAGGGTGCCAAAATCTGTCCCCCCAATTCTTCGCACTTGAAAATCCTCATAAAACTTTTGACTCTCCAAACACTGGAAGTTTTACCAATAACATAAATAACACAAATTTTGTATGTTACATGTATTATATATTGAATTCTTACAATAAAGTTAGCTAGAGAAAAGAAAATGATACTGCCCTAGCTGGTTTTGCTCAGTGGTTAAAGTGTCAATCTGCAGACTGAAGGATTATGGGTTCGATTCTGGTTCAAGGGCTTGTACCTTGGTTGCAGGCTCTATCCCTGGACCCACTGTGGCATGTGCGGTAGGAAACCAATGTTTCTCTCTGTCTCTCCCCGTCCCTTCACTCTCCAAAAAAAGTCAGTGGAAAAAGTATCCTCAGGTGAGTATTAACAAGAAAAACAACAACAACAAAAATGTTACTAAGAAAATTATAAGGAAGAGAAAATACATTTACTATATTTATTGAAAAAAAATCCACGTTAGTGGACCCTCACAGTTTAAACCCATGTTGTTCAAGGGTCAGCTGTATCTGTGTGCTATATACACACATGAAAATAAAGATCAGAGAGGTTTCAGAAGATGGAATGATATGGTCTCCCCATAAGCCATTCATCTGACCAGAGGTCAGAAGTTCCCTTTTGCATTTTTCATGGAACATAAATATTAATGTTTAAAATACAAGGATTTTTCTCATTTTGTTTTCCTACTCAATAATTATGACATTTTAATAGATCTTTGTTCTTCAAGGAAAATTTTTGTGGAGGAAGGGGCGCCTGCCCTTTCCTCGAGAGATTATTTTAGACAGGAGGTCTTAGTAAGAAGTAGAATGTTACATTTATGTGGATTGTAGGTTCTCTCTTCTTTATGCAAGTGGATGGGTAGCATCCCTAATGTGTCCTAGTCCCTGGATGGTTATTAGAATTCCCCAAGAATCTTTTTATTGGAAGTTATATGTTTAAAATATTCCAATAACTTTTTGTTGTTGTTGTTAATCCTTACCAGAGAGTATTTTTTCTATTGATTTTTTTTTTTTTTTTTGAGAGACTGGAGGAGAGGGAGAGAGAGAAACATGGATGTGAGAGAGATACATCAATTGGTTGCCTCCCTCATGCACTTCTACTGGGGCTAAAGATGGAACCTGCAACCCAGGTATGTGCCCTTGACCAGGAATTGAACCGGCAACCCTCCAGTGCAGTATGCCACACCAGCCAGGAAAAATATTCTAATACTTTTAAGTTTCCAAACTGATTAGTAAACGAGTATTTGGCTATAAAGTGTTATTCAGAAGTATTAAACCTTGAGTTTGAGGCATTTTTATTAACTGTTGGTGAACACATAGGACTTCTTTAAAGGTCCATGTTACCTGGCAGGATGGTATTTTCCATGGAACATTCCATCATCTGAAGGGCATTACTTCATATTGCACTATTTCAAAGTAGAAAATGTTCATAGCCATAGATGATAGATTCTCTTTGCATTTTCTTCTCACGGGCTTTCCCTAAAATCAATTTTAAAGCTTCCTACTACAGATAAGTGCCTTATAATGAACTGGTTTGTGTCAGCACAAAGAGGAGTTTTATCAAGCCAGAAAGGATCCCTCTCTGCCTGTTTGGGGCTTTTTTTCCTAAAGCCTAGTCCCATATTTTCAGTATAGAGGCAGAAATCAGTCCTCTGAAATGTCCTGTCCTCAGCTTTGTTGAATAATATTTTTCAATTGTGTACATAGTGGAGTAGTTGATTCTGAGTGTTCGTTATTTTTTTGGAAAACGTTTTTAGAAATATGGGGACTTGGTAGGGTGGAGAAAGATTTATAGCTAATTTGGAATTTGTAATTCATCTTATTGGACAGTGTTCGTTGGAAGATCCTCTTGCAGTTCCAGTGTCGGAATCGGCTTCTGCTAACTGGGACCCCCATTCAGAACACCATGGCAGAGGTAGGCACTAGGTTTCAGTTTTAGGTCTGCATTAAACAGAATGGCTCCAGCAGAGAATAGAAGTCTTCACACATGCCAACCTTGAGTATTAGTACTCTGTGCAAATTATAATTCCCACATAAAGAAGAATTTGAACATAGCTTACCCTAAGTGGATTTTTTGGCATCATTCCTATTTTTTAATTCTCTGGCAAAAAGCAAATAAGTTACTTTATTTCTTTGTATTTATATAATAAACAGTGATCACATTAGGGATGCTACCCATCCAAAGCAGAGATGTTTTTATGCTAGAATGAAAAGGTAACATTTTTTTCTTTAGGAAGATAATTGATCTTCTATAACAGGGACTAGAAAACTTTCTGTAAAGAGCCAGATAGTAAATATTTTAGACTTTACTGGCCATACAGTCACTGTCACACTATTTAACCTTGCCATTATAATATGTAAGCAGGCATGGATGATACATAAATGAGTAAATGTGGCTATGTTCACTAAAACTTTATTTGTAAAAATAGATGGCAGACCAGACTTGGCACGACAGATTATAATTTGTTAACCCCTGATCTGGAGTTATTATTAGCAAGTTATGTTACCTCAGATGTTACACAATTGTGGAATGGGTTTTTTAATATGTGTAAGATCTTTAAAACTATTCCACTGCAAAATCTGAGGTGGACGTGCATTTTCAGACTTTTAGTTCGAAATTCATTGAAAAGTAACTACATTTTGCATAGCACTTTATAGAATTAGTATTGGGTGATGAGGTATGTGCCCACACACTGTTTCTGTCCCTCTCATTCACTCACACATACACATGCATGAGACACAGACATACACACATACCTGCAACTTTCACTCTCTCTCCAAACCCTCACACTGTCATTTTGTTGCTCTGCAGCTATTTCACTTTTCTTTTGTTTATAGCTCTGGGCTCTGCTGCATTTTATTATGCCAACATTATTTGATTCACATGAGGAATTTAATGAGTGGTTTTCCAAGGACATTGAGAGCCATGCCGAAAACAAATCTGCCATTGATGAGAGTGAGTACTTTTATGAACTTTCTTCTATGGATCAGTTTAGACAAAGACATAATTGTATGCTTTTTCTATATGTAGAATTTTTCTTCTCATATACTTATGATTGGTTGGGGGTGGGGGGATAGGGACACATATGTAATACCTTAATAAAGAAAAAAAAGAACAGGTTCCTCTTGATTAGGATATTTGTCTAAAGAGAAAGAAGTAATTGACATAAAAAGAACAATTTAATAATAGATACAGTAACTAGAAGCTATTATGGTCCTTTGTTCAGATGTCATGTTTAGGTCAGTTTTTCATGTTTGAAGGACATTATCTTTAGCAATCAAGTTGAATAAACAATATTAAAAGTAAAAAAAAAATATGTACTTTGTTTATGTTTAAAAGGCTTTAAAAACAGACTAATTGATTCAGGTGATGTTGCTGTACAATAAGCCCTCAATTTTGTGGACCTTGATTTAAAGGACTTCCAATTTAGCGGACAAAATTTCTGGTCCGTGTGTCATGTGTGAAATTAAAACCCTGTTAATTTTAAAATGCTTTTAACCAAGATTTCTTATAATTAAATTATCAAGTTTTTTGTTGTTTTTGTTAAAGCACTGTAGTAATTTTGCCAAAATAAATAAATATTACATATCTACAACTATATTCTACATATTTAAATCCAAGAGTCACCGCTTGTAAACAATCTTCAGTGAATGATTAGCACGCGATCACATCTCATTGGGCTCAGTAATTGGTTCTGTTGTGTTGTGGTGTGACTTTCTGCAGCGGTTTTAATGCATGCCTTGCTAGATGTTTCCATGTTCACTAAGCTACACCCTAGCTGCATGAATTTGTTGACTTGAGGTGACTGGTGAATGCACACATTTATTAGACCCACTCAGTACAAGTGTAAAATTACAGTGATCCATACAGAAAACTTTTTTGTGAAAGTTGAACTTTTCATACATACTTAATTTTAATTACGCAAACATGTCTACGTGAGTAAAAACAGGTAAACTAATTTGTCAATTTTCTAACATCCACATTCAGAAAACCTACTTTATTATGCAACGGACTTTCAGCTTTAACAGACACCTCCTCACCCAAATTAGTCTGTATAGCAAGGTTTTACTGTATTGTTGGCTAATCAAGGCAGAGTAGGCAGAGTCAGATTTCCACATAGAGCCTGAAAAATTCCCATCAGAATTCTGTTCTTTGTGGAATGGGGTGAGGCTTTTTCCTGTGATAAAAACTGAAAATACTAGTTTCTGTTTATATTAAAATTTGTTTCTACTGTGAACATTTTTAACATTGTGTGTCAGTACTATTGATCTTGTTGAGTATTATATTTTGAGAGAATCATGTGTTTGTTACATAAACATGAAGTGACATCTTTTATTTTATTTTTTTTAAAATATATTTTATTGATTTTTTACAGAGAGGAAGGGAGAGAGAGATAGAGAGTCAGAAACATCGATGAGAGAGAAACATCGATCAGCTGCCTCCTGCACATCTCCCACTGGGGATATGCCCGCAACCCAGGTACATGCCCTTGACCAGAATCAAACCTGGGACCTTTCAGTCCGCAGGCCAACGCTCTATCCACTGAGCCAAACCGGTTTCGGCAAAGTGACATCTTTTAACTATTAGAAAAGTCCTTAGTAATTTCTTATACTACAAGTTGTTATTTGCTGACATAATTTGAAAACATGATTTTGAGGAACATTGGGAGCCACAGATAGCTTGCATTAGACCTATATGAGAATCCTATTTTATTGATAAAAATATTCCTTAAACATTATAAAGGTGCATTCTAATAAAAATAAGGTGGTCTTTGTTGGTCTGAGTGAGAGAAAAATACATTTGCCCAGTTGACTATACAAAAATACTCTTGAAAATTCAGATTCTTTGGTCTCCTGCTTGGGAAAAAAAATGTGTTTCAGCCTTCTTTTATAGAATCATTAAGCCAAAAGGTGTTAAAACAGTTTAGTGAAAGATGTTTATGACTTTTCTTTTGTTTGTTAAATTGAAATAATGTATTACTTATGGGGGGTTCCTCCTGGCATTTCAGATCAACTCTCTCGCTTACACATGATCTTGAAGCCATTTATGCTGAGGAGAATCAAGAAAGATGTAGAAAATGAATTGTCTGACAAGGTAAGGAAAGAAAACCTCATGAGTTTATTAAGCCTTAATAGGCACCACCTTAGGGTTCCAGGGAGAAAAAAATGTTTCTTTATAAATGTTTACTTGAAAAGTAATTAGTTTGATTGAGAGAAGACCTTTAAACCTGAGTGGATCAAAGATTTCATATGAGTCAAATAATCACAGCAAGTAATATTTTTTCTTTTTGTTTTATAATCATTTATGGAGAATTTGAAATATTATGAAAGTAGAAAACATAATATAATGTACCTTTTTGTAGTCACCAAACAGCTTCAACAATGATCAACTCATGGCTATCCCCACCCTTATAGATTATTCTGAAGCAGATCCCAGATGTCTTTTATTTCATTTATAAAAATTTTCATATGTATCTTTAAAAGTTTGGTCTTTTAAAAAATACATAACCACATATTATTGCCCCTACTGAAAATGACAATTACTTTATTGTAGTATTACATAGCAGTCAGTACTCAGATATCCCTAGTTCATTCTCGCCTCTTTTTCACTCTCACTCTCAGAATTAGATTTTTGAAATCAGAATCCAAGCAAGATCCACACATAGCATTTGGGTGACATGTCTCTTAAGTGTCTTTTTATCTTTTTAAATCCTCACCTGAGCATATTTTCCATTGGTTTTTAGAGAGAGGGAGAGGGAGAGAGGGAAAGATGAAGGGAGAGAGGAAAAGAGACATCAATGTGAGAGAGACACATTGATTGGTCGCCTCCCACACTCTCCTGGACAGGGACAGGGATTGAGACTGCACCAAGGTGCATGCCCTTGATTGGGAATCAAACCGGCAACCCTTCCGTCCTTGGGCTGATGCTCTAACCACCAACCAGGGCTTAAGTATCTTTTAATCCCTATCTCTGCTTTCCCTTGCATTCGTTGAAGAAACTGAGTTACTTGTCCTATAGAGTTTCCCACATACTACATTTTGCAAATTACATCATCCTGGTGTTGTTAAACGTGTTCCTCTGTCTCTTGTATTTCTGCAACTGAGAGTTAGATTTTGAAATTTATTGTGCTTTGGGTTATAATATTTTTTTCTCATATAAAGCCAATAATTTTGGTTTATAAATATCACAGGCCAGGTATCTTTACCAGACTTCTATAATTCTCCTGTGAATTCTCCCCATATTCTCCTTCCTTCTTTTTTCTACCAGTTCTCAGTCCTTTGGAGTTTTTTCCATATTCCACAGAGTCTACTTGTTTCTAACAAAGGCAGCTTTCCACATCCTGATAATATCAGGTAGTTCTTCTCTATCACTGTCAGAAGGAAATTTGTAACTCTCTTTGGAAGATTGTGGTGGTGATGCACACCTTCAAAGAAAGGAGCAGTATACCTTTGTTTTGTTTCTTTTTTAAAAATCTTGGTGGCTGTTTTGTGAAACTGGCAGATTTTAATTAAAGAGCACTGCCACACAGATGTACGTGATAGAAGGAATATACTTTATTTAAAAAAATGGATCCTTGAGGCTTTTTTTTAATCACAGAGGACTTAGAAAACAATAGCAGTGTCATAATACTGTTAATGGTCAGTAGGGAGGTGATCAGAAGATGTATGGTTTTTTGTTTTTTTGTGTGTGTCTTTTTTAATATATATTTTTATTGATTTTTTACAGGGAGGAAGGAAGAGAGATAGAGAGTTAGAAACATCGATCAGCTGCCTCCTGCACATCTCCCACTGGGGATGTGCCTGCAACCCAGGTACCTGCCTTTGACCGGAATCGAACCCGGGACCCTTCAGTCCGCAGGCCGACACTCTATCCACTGAGCCAAACCGATTTCGGCAGAAGATGTAGTATGGTTCTTAACCACTGTATATAGTGTACATTTCTTACGCATCAGTAATGTTTCTGATCTAGTAAATAATACTATTTAATATAGTTATTTATTGCATGCCGTCCACTGGTACTTATAGATATGTAAAGTCTCCAGTTTCTGTTCAGATTTCCAAAGGAGACAAATAACTAATACTGTGTCATAGAGATACAGTGATTGTCTATGTGAACTATAATGGGAACATAGATAAGGGAGTAGTTCTCTTAGGGAGGATTATAGATGGCATCAAAGCAGGGATGATATGTGAGGTAGATCTGGAATAACGAGTTGTCATTTACTAGGAAAATTATAGAAAGGGGGTGCTAGGCAACAAGAGCAATGTGAACAAAGGTAGAGCAACATTCAAATATACAGTATGTTTGGCAAACATTATTCAGACCATGCTTGCTAAGGTATGTAGGAAGACATAGTAATAAGACTGGGACAATTGGGTGGGTTAGATTATGGAAGGTCTTTTCTACCTACTGGAGAATTTTTAATATTTTACTATAGGCAGAAATGTACATTGAAGGTTTTTTCAGTAGTTGAATTATAAAATTTGTAAGAAAACTTTTAGGATCAGGAGAGACTGGCTGGCAGCAGGAAGACTCCAGAATAACACAGTGGGAATGGTTATAAAAAGTGGTTAGAGGTAAATTTCTAGCCCTAGCTGGTTTGGCTCAGTGGCTAGAGCAGGGGTGGGCAAACTTTTTGAATCAAGGGCCACAATGGGTTCTTAAACTGGACCGGAGGGCCGGAACAAAAGCATGGATAGAGTGTTTGTGTGAACTAATATAAATTCAAAGTAAACATCATTACATAAAAGGGTACGGTCTTTTTTTTCAATAGTTTTATTCATTTCAAACGGGCCGGATCCGGCCCGCGGGCCGTAGTTTGCCCACGGCTGGGCTAGAGCATCGACTAATGGACTGAGGGAGTCCCAGGTTCGATTCCAGTCAAGGGCATGTGCCTCGGTTACAGCCCCCAATAGGGGGCATGCAAGAGGCAGCCAATCGATGAATCTCTCTTATCATTGACTAGAGGCTGGTGCACTAATTCATGCACCAGTGGGGTCCCTTGGTCTGACCTGCAGGATCGGGTTGAAACCGCCTCTCCGACATCCCCCAGGGGTCCCGGATTTCGAGAGGGCACAGGCTAGGCTGAGGGAACCCATTGGTGCATTCGGGGCTGGGAGGGACGCAAGAAGTTGGCCAGCCGGGGAGGGATCGTAGGAGGGCTCCAGGGCATGTCCAGCCCGTCTTGCTCAGTCCCGATTGGCGGGACCCCAGCAAGCAAGCTAATCTACCGGTCGGAGCATCTGCCCCCTGGTAGTCAGTGCACATCATAGTGATTGGTTGACCAGTTGACTGCCTGTCCCGTAGTGGTCAGTGCATGTCATAGCGAGCGGTTGAGCAGCCTTAGCATTCAACGCTTTGATTGGTTGAATGGACAACTGGACACTTAGCATATTAGGCTTTTATTATATAGGATGTTTCTCCCTCTTCCTTCCTCTCTGAAATCAATAATAAAATAAAATAAAAATAAATAAGTAAATTTCTAGGTTGAGTTGAGGGACTTAGGAAATTATTAAACATGGGGTATGAGAGAGAGAAGAAATCAAAGCTGACTAAAGTTTCTCTTGGGCAACTCAGTGAGTGGTATGCTATTAATCAATTTAGTAAATTGTGGAAAAGATAATTGTTTTCTGATATGTGACATATAAAACTGCTTTGCCCAGCTGGTGTGGATCAGTGGTTGGGCATCAATCCATGAACCAGGAGGTCACGGTTCGATTCCTGGTCAGGGCACATAACCAGGTTTAGGGTTCGATCCCCTGTAGGAGACACTGATGGAAGTTGATTCTCTTTCATCACTGATGTTTCTCTCCCTCCCCCTTCCTCTGTCTGAAATCAATAAAAACATTTTTTTATTAAAAACATAAAACTGCTGTGCACTCTCTGAGTGGTACTATTTGATTGTAGTAGGCAGTTGACAGTATGGGGCTAGGGGAGTTTAGGGATATATTTTTGTGTAAGTCACTGTGATGGGCAATAATTGGTGCTATTGGAAATGGAATAAATTTCCCAGGGACAGCATGTAGATTGAGTGACGGAAAGAGAGTCAAGGAAGAAAAACATTTCTGGGTAATTAACCACATCACAGATTTATAGAGATAATGTGTTTCTAGAGATACACATATTGTTTTTTCAATCATCTGGCTTACATGTGTTTTTAACTTTATGTTGATACTGAATTTCCTTCTAAACTGTTTTTCAAAATATAAATGTTTTCACTGATTTTTAGATTGAGATTCTAATGTATTGCCAACTGACCAGTCGACAAAAGCTACTCTATCAGGCACTAAAGAACAAAATTTCTATTGAGGATTTATTGCAATCTTCTATGGGCTCTACCCAGCAAGCACAGACCACCACCAGCAGCCTCATGAATCTGGTCATGCAGTTTAGAAAGGTAAGAGCTTAGATCAGTTGCCCTGGAGTTGTCTTTATTAACCCACTTCAAGTAAAAGGTCTCTAACCTTGATACCAAATAAATGTTGTTAAAAAGAGATGAAAATGGCAGAGTATTTATTCACAAAGGTAAACATTCAGGGTTTGGGATCCCTCATCATTTCATAGAGTGATGTTTGCACATAACAATGTTGTGTTCTTTCCCTTTCTCTTAGGTGTGTAATCACCCAGAGTTATTTGAACGACAAGAAACTTGGTCTCCATTTCATATTTCCCTAAAGCCATACCAGATTTCAAAATTTATCTACCATCACGGACAGATCAGGGTCTTCAACCATTCACGAGACAGGTGAGCAAATATTACTATCTGTTTACTCTAAAAGAGTGTTTTTGTAATATGTGGGATTGTGGAGATAATTTTAGTGGAGAATGTTTGAATTCCTCACTAAAACATAATTAAACTGGATTAAGGGATCTTGTGGTAGGAAAATCTGTGCACTGTCAAGGGTTTACCTAACTGGATGACCTTAAAGGCCCTAGCCGCTTCTGGTTGCTTTTCCAAATGAGAAATATGTTCCTGTGTGCAAATATGCATTTGCTCCAAAAGAGATCTCTAAAAGAGGCCTGTGTTGCTCAGTGATTGCGTGTCAACCTATGAACCAGGAAGTCACAGTTTGATTCCTGGTCAGGCACATGCCCAGGTTGCAGGCTCAATCCCCAGTCAGGGGCGTGCAGGAGGCAGCCATCAATTGTTCTCTCTCTGATGATGTTTCTATCTCTCCCTCTCCCTTCCTCTCTGAAATCAATAAAAATATATATTTTTAAAAATCAAATAAATTTGGGTTTGGATTTACTTTATTTACTTGCTTTACAGGTGGTTAAGGGTTCTTCTTTCTCCATTTGCACCAGACTATATCCAACAGTCTCTCTTTCACAGAAAAGGTATGTGTTTTTATCTTTGGGAAGGAAAGTTTGCCAAGGATTTATCAGGATGTTTCTCTTTGTTTTGTTGAATGACGGATTTGGAACTAATAGTGGTTTGCCTGCATGCTTGGTTTTTATTTATAAAGTCTTGATAAGATTTAAGTAAATTAGTCATCTTCATCTATAGATGCTATGATTTGTGACTGTAACAGGAAGCCATAAAAAAATATTACATTGACCTTCCAGCTTTATTTCATACCTGACTCTTAAGAATTTCTTACACTCTTAAGACATGACAGAAACAGTGCAAGATTCTTATTAGTCTAAGGAAAAGAAGCTTCTCAACTTAGGACATTGTCCGTAGTATTAAGGCAAAGGTTCAATGGTTCAGAATCTCTTACTTCTGTCCTTTGCTTTTTTCTTTTTCTTTTGGTCTGGCATGATAAAAAGAAGAAGGCAGTTAGCCAAGGATCCAAAACCCCAAATATAACTAATGAGCCAACTTCACTGTAGCTCATCTGTGCCATATCTCATAGGTCTGCCTAGTCTACTTAAGATTGTGGTACAAAAATATGACACCCTGACTTTCATCAAAGTAGCTGTGGTTCAGAATCTTTAAAATGTTTTTATTACTAAGCCAAAATTCAGCAGTTTAGCGAACAGGTTTTAGTTGAGTATTATCTCTTGGCTTGTTATTGAGTTTAACTTTGTCCTTTGATATTCTAGGTGTTAATGAAGAAAGCTGTTTTTCTTTCCTTCGCTTTATTGATGTATCGCCAGCAGAAATGGCAAACCTTATGCTTCAGGGACTTTTGGCCAGGTGAGTGAGGAGTTTGCTCGTTGTTTGATGAGAGAGCCATTGGAAATAAACAAGGACAAAGGTTGAATACTACGAAGGTTAAATATTTAATGTTATATCTTACAGAGCCTCTCATTCTTTTTGTGTTGTTGAAAATTTATATTAGGGCCTGGCCGGCATGGCTTAGTGATTGAGCATTAACCTCTGAATTGGGAGGTCAGAATTCGATTCCTGGTCAGGGCACATGCCCAGGTTGCAGGCTCAATCCCTAGTGTGTGGCGTGCAGGAGGCAGCCGATCAGTGATTCTCTTTCATCATTTTGATGTTTCTATCTCTCCCTCTCCCTTCCTCTCTCTGATATCAATAAAAATATTTTTAAAACGAAAATTTATATTAGGAAGTCATAATTTTCTTTTGATCATTTAATAATTGCTGGATACCTCATGATATACCATAAATAAGAACATCAGACTCTCCTCCCACGTGCTACCAGGTCTTCAGGTCTTCTTAATTTCTAGTTAGTCTACTATATTTTATTCGCTTCCATAGGGCAAATGATGGATAATGATTCCTTTAGTTAGTAGTGATTACAGCATAGCCTACCTTAAATGTTCTGGGAAACTCAGTTCTATGATCTTATTCTTTGTAATAATGGCTTTCACTTATTTTATTACCTTGCCTTTATGTAATAAATAGTGACCTCATTAGGCAAAGCTCTCTCCCTAATAGGAGGATGTTTTTATGATAGAGTTTTTGGGGTAGGATTGAATATTATTCAATACTGAGATGAGCTTTACGGAGGATTTTAGTTTTCATAGTAGCAAGCCAAGTCATGCAAAAGGTAGAATTTATAGAACAGTAATATGAAATGGTTTTATCTCAAAGTAGGAAAGAACTGTTTCTAAAATGCTCAATATTTAGAAAAGACATATGTTATGAGAGACAAAGTTCCTCACTGCTGTGAACTACCCTCAAACCTCCATGGAGCACTGAATAAGCATGTCTGCTGTGATTTGTTTCAGATGGTTAGCTCTTTTCCTGTCTCTGAAAGCCTCCTACAGGCTCCATCAGCTGCGCTCCTGGGGAGAGCCAGAAGGGGAGAGCCAGCAGAGATATCTGAGCAACAAGGATTTCCTTCTGGGAGTTAATTTTCCACTCTCCTTTCCCAACCTTTGCAGCTGCCCTTTGTTAAAGGTAAGCAATTATTTCAGCATCAGCTATCCAAGTAGTACTCCATTCCCTTTTCAGTATAAGAAGCAATAAAGTAAATAATGGCCTGACAGAGCCAAAAGTTCCCAGAGGAGTGGAAGCTGTATATTGATATTTGTATGTATATATAAACATATATTTTGTATATAACTTTACTGTAACACAGACCTTAAATTCACAACTCTCTGAATTTATACACGTGTAAAATACTTGTGCAACAACTACCTACATTAAGATATAGGACATTTCTAGCACCCATAGAAGTCTCCCTCGTGCTGCTTCCCATTTAATACCTCTCATTCAGAACAGATCAATAAAGAAAATAATCACTATACTACTTCTGTTATCACAGATTATTTTTGTCTTTTGAACTTTATGAAAATAGAATTATCAGTATGTACTCTTTTGTGTCTAGTTTCTTTTTCTCAATATTATATCTATGAGATTCATCTATGTTCCATTAAAGCATTCTTTTTTAAAGCTATTAATCTGTTCTGTTGGTGGATATTTAGATTGCTTCCAGTTTTGAGCTTTTATGAATAAAAGGGCTATGCACATTCTTGTACATGCCTTTTGATGACCATAAGCACTAATTACTTTGGGGTTTATGTTCCAAAGAAGTGGGATTGCTGTATAATCAGGTATATGTATGTTTAGATTTAGTAGCCACTGCCAAACGTTTTCCAAAATGGTTTTACAATTTACACTTCCACCAGCATTGTGAGAGATTTGCTGTTATGTTCATCATCCTTGCCTATAACTGGTATTTTCAGTCCATGTTTTTTAATTTGTGGTGGTAGTTCACGGTTTTAAATTGCATTATCCTGGAAAATAATGATGTTGAGTACTTTTTCATGTAATTATTGGCCATTGTAAAATAGGTGAAGGGGAAAGTGACAGGAAATAAGGTGATAGATGTAGGTCCAGATCCTAGGGGGCCTCATAAATTATTGCTAAGGATTTGGATTTTATTCTCAATGAAATGGATAGCACTGGAGAGTTGAAAAGAGATTTGCATGTTTATATTATAGTTCTTCAACTAGATTAGAAGGTAGGACATTTTTCTTGTATCTTTTTAAACCTTTAATGGGTCATTAGTCTTTTTTTTGTTTTTTTTTGCAATAGTTTCTTTTTTTTTAAATTAAATCTTTATTATTCAGATTATTACAGTTGTTTCTCTTTTTCCCCCCATAACTCCCCTCCACCTGGTTCCCACCCCACCCTCTGCCCTTACACCCCCCCTCCCCCCCGTTGCTCATCCATAGGTATACGATTTTTTTCCAGTCTCTTCCTGCACCCCCCACAACCCTTTCCCCCCAAGAATTGTCAGTCCACTCCTTTTCTATGCCCCTGATTCTATTATATTCACCAGTTTATTCTGTTCATCAGATTATTTATTCACTTGATTTTTAGATTCACTAGTTGATAGATGTGTATTTGTTGTTCATAATTTGTATCTTTACCTTTTTCTTCTTTTTCCTCTTCTTAAAGGATACCTTTCAGCATTTCATATAATACTGGTTTGGTGGTGATGAACTCCTTTAGCTTTTTCTTATCTGTGAAGCTCTTTATCTGACTTTCAATTCTGAATGATAGCTTTGCTGGGTAAAGTAATCTTGGTTGTAGGTTCTTGGTATTCATCACTTTGAATATTTCTTGCCACTCCTTTCTGGCTTGCATAGTTTCTGTTGAGAAATCAGCTGACAGTCGTATGGGTACTCCCTTGTAGGTAACTGAGTTTCTTTCTCTTGCTGCTCTTAAGAGTCTCTCTTTGTCTTTTGCTCTTGGCATTTTAATTATGATGTATCTTGGTGTGGTCCTCTTTGGATTCCTTTTGTTTGGGGTTCTCCGTGCTTCCTGGACTTGTAAGTCTATTTCTTTCACCAGGTAGGGGAAGTTTTCTGTCATTATTTCTTCAAATAGGTTTTCAATATCTTGCTCTCTCTCATCTTCTGGCACCCCTATAATTCTGATGTTGGTACGCTTGAAGCTGTCCCAGAGGCTCCTTACACTATCTTCGTATTTTCGGATTCTTTTTTCATTTTGCTTTTCCGGTTGGGTGTTTTTATTTTTTTTTATTTTATTTTTTTATTTTTTTTAAAATATATTTTATTGATTTTTTACAGAGAGGAAGGGAGAGAGACAGAGAGTTAGAAACATCAATGAGAGAGAAACATCGATCAGCTGCCTCCTGCACATCTCCCACTGGGGACATGCCCCCAACCCAGGCATATGCCCTTGACCGGAATCGAACCCGGGACCTTTCAGTCCGCAGGCCGACGCTCTATCCACCGAGCCAAACCGGTTTCGGCATGGTTGGGTGTTTTTAGCTTCTTCGCATTTCAAATCTTTGCCTTGATTCTTGCGGTCCTCTGGTCTGCTGTTGGGAGTCTGTATAATATTCGTTATTTCAGTCCATGTATGTTTAATTTCTAGTTGGTTCTTTATCATAACATCGAGGGTCTCATTAGATTTGTTGAGGATCTCAATAACTTTATCGGCGGCTTCTAGACAGTTCTTGAGAGACCTTAAAAGTGTGGTTCTGAACTGAATATCCTCCATTGACAGTTTTGTCCTGTTTCTTTGTGTCCGCATTTTTTATGCTTTCTTGGTGCACCCCCTAGTGGTCTTTGTGTGCAGTCCTCCTGTAGTTAAGCCTTGATTGTTGTAGTTAATACTAGGGGGATTTGACCTCCAGGCCAGCTGGCTGTGAGAATCAGCTGTGTCTGCAGTAGGAAAACTTCTGTCCTCTAGGGAGGTGCTAATCTAGCCTTTGCCTGAGGCTATCTGGCAAATGGCTCTGCGCAGGGCTTGGGCGGGGCGGGTGGGTCACATATAGAAATTTTTTGATATTTGCAACCATAGTAAAACAAAGACTTATATTTTTGATATTTATTTTATATATTTAAATGCCATTTAACAAAAGAAAAATCAACCAAAAAAATGAGTTCATGTGTCACCTCTGACACGCGTGTCATAGGTTCGCCATCATTGTTATATAGGATACCTACATAACAGATTGCCTCAAAACCTAGCAGTTTAAAACAATAAACATTTAATATCTCACAGTTTCTTTGGTCAGGAACTTGGGAGCAGCTCAAGTAGGTGGTTCCTGGCTCTTAGGAAGTCAAAATAACAGCTAGGGCAGTGGTCGGCAAACTCATTAGTCAACAGAGCCAAATATCAACAGTACAACGATTGAAATTTCTTTTGAGAGCCAAATTTTTTAAACTTAAACTATATAGGTAGGTACATTGTTATTAACTTAATTAGGGTACTCCTAAGCTGGCCTTTGCTAAAAATGTCCTAAATCTGATTGAGGTACGTTTGCTGAGGTCGACCTCTTCCAACTCTCCCATCCACACTCGTCTTGTATACTTGTTTCGCCCAGGCCAAAAACCGACTTCTGCGCATGGGCCCCGAAGTTTCAATCGCACTGTACGTGTGCGCCCGCACGTGGTATTTTGTGGAAGAGCCACACTCAAGGGGCCAAAGAGCCGCATGTGGCTTGCGAGCCGCGGTTTGCCGACCACTGAGCTAGGGTTACAGTTACCTGAAAGATTGACTAGAGCCGTAGAATCTGCTTCCAAGGTAGCTCACTTTCATGCCTGGCAAGTTGGAGTTGGCTGTTGGCTGGAGGCCTCAGTTCCTTGCTGTATCAACTCTTCCTTGAGGCTGCTTGAATGTCCTCATGGCATGGCAGCTGGCTTCCCACAGAGTGAATGACTCAAGAGAAAAAGAGTAAGAAGGAGCCACAGTGTCTTAGGAGGTAGTTTTGGAAGACATTACATCTAAATCACACCCAAGGGGAGGGGAATTACGTTCCACCTTTTGATGAAAGGGGTATCCAAAAAATTGTGAACATCTCAAAAGAACCATAGACTTTTACTGCTGGGCTGATGCCTTTATATCAGTTACTTCATTATAAAGTTTGTTTTGGTATTCACTGTTCTGAGATTTTGTCTTAGGCTATAGATAGGTTCTGACTGTGACACCATGAAAGTTCTTAAACTGGAAAAGATGTTGGTATCTCTCCCTGCTCTCCAGGTCATTCATTTGTCTATAGTTTTATTAGCCATAGCAAATGTCAATTGTATTTTTATTATATACAGTATAATAACAGGCTTTCATCTCCAACAGGAATTCATTGCTCTTAAGACCTAACCCCTTGTGAGCAAAACTTTTCCTTGCAAGCTATGTTCTATTCTGTATCTTTCCTTTCATTTTGATTTGCCAATTTACTTCTGATTATATAACTTTATTATTCATAAACATAATGCTGAAGAGATGCTGTTTCTCCAATTCTGTTTTGCTTTCTTTTGTGGTACTAGGAAGTAGAGTAGCCTTTTTTTTTTAATATTTAAGTAAACACAAATTACGTTCCAAAGTTTTGATGAAAGAACATTTGAGTTGAATCTAGATTCAATGCTCAAGATCAGTCTTAAAAGTAAAGGTTGGTGTTATTCTCAGACCTGAGAAAAGAGAGAGGGGGGAAATGCTAAAAATCAGAAGTGAGTGTCAGGAATCTTTCTCTTGCACTATTCAAATAATAATTTTGAATTAAAATTCCTTTGTACCCTGACCGGTTTGGCTCAGTGGATAGAGCGTCGGCCTGCAGACTCAAGGGTCCCGGGTTCGATTCCGGTCAAGGGCATGTACCTGGGTTGCGGGCACATCCCCAGTAGGAGATGTGCAGGAGGCAACTGATCGATGTTTCTCTCATCGATGTTTCTAACTCTCTATCCCTCTCCCTTCCTCTCTGTAAAAAACCAATAAAATATATTTTTAAAATAATAAAATAAAATTCCTTTGTAGCTACCAAATTAGCTTTGAATCAATTTTCACATAGTCAGTTTTATCCTCTTAAGGCCGAGAATCCTTCATTCTGTTCCCTTTTATGTCTTCATTTCTTTTATAAACAGTAGTAGGTATTGTTCCAGTAGCCTGTCTTCTAAATACAGCTTTCTATCATCAGAACTGAGGTGAAGGCTTTGTTCTTACTCTTCTGAGGACAGATAATGAGTGTTGACTTAGCTACGTGTTGTCATCTTATTCTTGGTGAGCTATCTCAGGTCACATACTACTTGAGATCATATTCATCATTCTAGCCCAATCCTAACGTCTTCCTCTCCCTTTACCCCCACCCCAACCCTGCATGAATGTAATGAATCTGGACAGTGAGAACCTCCTTTTTTCCCTCCAGTATACCCTTGTTCTCACCTGGCAGTGAATATGAAATTTGAATTCTGTGTTACAGAGTTCAAGTACCATCCTCATAATATTGCCTTTGGGATAATACATAAACATCAAGGGAATAACAGATGACACTGTTGTTTTGAACAACGTTTGGGGCCTTTTAAAAATCTCTTTCTTGACATGAATGCTTATCTGATATTTTCTTCTTTTGTTATGCTGTGTTCCAATTAATTTCATTGTGCTCCACCCTACTTTGCTGGTGAGAATTTCAAGAAGAAATAGTATTTAGTTAAAAACTTTCATAATATTATCACATGCTTCCCTTGCCACTGTGGGCTTTAGCCAGAACTCCTTTGTTGTATGGTTTTGCAGGGATTAAAGAATGCAAGTCTAAAAAAAAAAAGAATGCAAGTCTCACACATATGAATCTTTTTTATTTTTAATATTGTTTTTAGAAGAATAAAGACAAAAACCAGAATCTGTAGGAAATATACCATTTAGCCATCTTTTGGGGAGGAAAAACAGATTTTATACTATAACCAGTTAAATGTTACGTTAAGAATGATGATTGACAGGAACAGAGTACCAGCATTGATTCCATCTCCTGTCTCAGTCTCAGTGAAACTGTTTTCATGGTAATTAGGCATCATATGTATTGAAAGCTTATATACGCTCCATCTATAGTAAGCCAACTACCTCATGAAATTGGGAGCATTTCAGATTTTGGAATTTAAAATATACAAAAGGATCTAAACATAATATTTTTTAAAGAGTGGTGTGTGTTTAAGTTTTAAACACTGTTCTTTATTAAATACTTGGAGAGCTTTGACTATTGATGAAGAATCCCCCAAACAGGAAGTTTTCAAAAACTTTCTTGCTGCCAGCTGGTTTGGCTCAGTGGATGGAGCGTCGGCCTGCGGACTGAAGGGTCCTGGGTTTGATTCCAGTCAAGGGTGCATGCCTGGGTTGCTGGCTCGGTCCAACGTGCAGGAGGCAGCCAATCAATGATTCCCTCTCATCATTGATGTTTCTATCTCTCTCTTCCTTTCTGAAATCAATAAAAATATATTTTTAAAAAAAACTTTCTCGCTAAATGTTAATTTGCAACTACAGTATCTATCTATCTGTCTATCTATCTGTCTGTCATTTCCTTAGATTGTGAGAGCTGCCAACACCTCTTGTAGAAAGCCCTGGGAAGACATTGTGTTCAGGCTTTGTCTCTATTTTACTTTCCCCTTTTTTGTTTGATCACTTAGAATATCTCTGAAAATAGAATCCATGTAGTCTAGCAGTTGATTTATAAACATTATGCCCTTTCACTTAAAATGAGACCTTTTGCCCAACCAGTGTGACACAGTGGTTGAGCATCGACCTATGAACCATTAGGTCACAGTTTGATTCCCAGTCAGGGCACATGCCCCGGTTGTGGGCTCAATCTCCAATAAAGGGTGTGTAGGAGGCAGCTGATCAATGATTCTCTCTCATCAGTGATGTTTCTATCTCTTTCTCTCTCCCTCCCCCTACCTCTCTGAAATAAAAAAAAAATTTTTCATTAAAAAATAAAGTGGGACCTTTTCTCTATATCTAAATTTGATGTTATTTAAGAACAAAAAAATCAGTTTCTAAGTAACGAAGAACTAATGTTAACATAAGCATGCTTTTAAATTTAAATAAGACATGGAGAGCAAAGTATGAACCCTTTTTAAATGGGTAAGTCTAGCTCTGGCCAATGTGGCTCAGTTGGAGCATCTTCCCATACACTGAAAGGTTTGATTCCTGGTCAGGACACATACCCGGGTTTCGAGTTCAATCCTGGTCGGGGCATGTGCGGGAGGCAACCGATCAATGTTTCTCTCTCACATCAATATTTCTCTCTCCCTTCTGCTCTCTAAATATCAATTTTAAAAATGTATAAATGGGCCCAGCTTGCATGGCTTAGTGGTTGAGCGTCGAGCTATGAACCAGGAGGTCACGGTTTGATTCCGGGTCAGGGCACATGCTGGGTTGCGGACTTGATCCCCATTGGGGGTGGGGGTGGGGAGTTGCAGGAAGCAGCCCATCAATGTTTCTCATCATTGATGTTTCTATTTCTCCCTCTCCCTTCCTCTCTGAAATCAATATACATATATTTTTTTTATTTTTTATGTATAAATGGGTATGTTTGTATCTGAGGGGAAAACGTCTGTGTTTTCTTTCATTCTGTCCTACTTATTTTCACTTGACTTTTACATGGGGCCAAAAGAATTACAAAAGCCTGATTTCACTGCTGGCAGCAAGATGCTTACAGCTGCCATTGTCAACAATGTAATGAGACATTCAAAAAGATGAGGAAGGGACAACAGAATAGCAAAACCTAGGACACATTATAACCAAGTTACATCTCTTATAGTGTGACGTTCTGTTTCTTTTTTTCTAATTTGTTTTAGGCCAAAATAGACTAAAGAAATAATGACCCTTCATTTCTGTCCTATCCCCTTAAGCTTCCCACACAGTGGCGTTCAAGGTGTCCTTTGTGTTCTTCTTTGTCACATGTTGAATTTTTCTGTGTCCAGCAGTTCATGTCATTTATGTGAAGAGAATGTGGATAGGGTGGTACCGTTAATGGACTCGCTGTACTAAGGAAGGTTGAGTAGAATCAATGTTAAGAGAATATACTCTAGAAAAGTATAGATTGAGTAAAATAGGGCAGCAGCAGTCAGGGTTTCTCTAAAGCTAAGGCTGTATATGTTGAACATTTTGACCTGTGAATTTTTTTTTTTTTAAATCAGGAATCAGAAGTTTATAAATCACCTTGACTTAGTGACTTCCAATGAGACTACCATCTTTTTTAAAAAAATATATTTTTATTGATTTCAGAGAGGAAGGGAGGGGGAGAGATAAAAACATCAATGATGAGAGAGAATCATTGATCAGCTGCCTCCTGCACGCGCCCCCAGATCGAGCCCACAACCCTGGCATGTGCCCTTTACCAGAATCAAACCTGGGACCTTTCAGTCCTCAGGCTGATGCTCTATCCACTGAGCCAAACTAGCTAGGACGAGACTATCATTTTAACCTAGCTCCTATAAGATAAGTGAACATGTCCTAATTTGAGAATGACCATCTCTGGAAATAGAATTGTTGGACTTTTTCCAGAACTTTATGACAAATGACATATTGTGTTAAAAGGACTTTCTACCGTGAAATTTGTATCCCTTTCTTATTAATAACTATAATGTTGAAGAGAAAATAATTGAAGGAAATAATTTATCCTTTCATTTATTTTAAGGATTTTTTAAAATATATTTTTTATTGATTTCAAAGATGAAGGGAGAGGGAGCAAAAGAAACATTAATGATGAGAATCATTGATTGGTTGCCTCCTGCACACCCCCTACTGGGGATCGAGCCTGCAACCCAGGCATGTGAACTTGACCGGAATCGAACCTGGGACCCTTCAGTCCGCAGGACGATCGATGCTCTATCCACTGAGCCAAACCAGCTAGGGCTATCCTTTCATCTTTTACTTATATAAGCTAGGAGTGAAATAAAAATAGGGTTCTGTTGGTTTTTGCCATTTGAGAATACTTAAAATGAGGGTGACTAGGAAATCCCTGACAGAGACATTGTTTATTTTTCTTTAGAAGTTAGTAAAGAATTCAAAGTCTTTAGGTAAGCCCTGGCTGGGTGGCTCAGTTGGTTGGAGCATCATCCCTACACCAAAATGTTGTGGGTTCAAATCCCAGTCAGGGCACATACCTGGCTGTCTATCTCCCCCTCCCTTCCTCCTTCTCACTCTTTCTGAAAGGCAATGGAAAAAAATATCCTCGGGTGAGGATTAACAACAACAAAAAACTATCAGAAGCTTCAAATTCTTTTGTGGATAATAACAGGGACCTCAATATCTAGAGAAAAAGGTCAAGCACATCAAAACTACATGAACCCACCATTATTTTGGTGATGGTGTGGTTTTTTGTGTCTTGTGTTTTTTTAGGTTGTTGTTTTTTTTTTTAATTGATTTCAAAGAGGAAGGGAGAGGGAGAAGGAAACAATGATGAGAGAGAATCATTGATTGGCTGCCCCCTGCATGCCCCACACAAGGGATTGAGCCCACAATTGGGGCATGTGCCCTGACTGGGAATCGAACTGTACAACCTTCTGGTGCATAGGTCGATGCTTAACCACTGGCTGAGTAAAACTACATGGACCCACCATTGTAATAAAGCATTGTAAAGACTTCCTATGGTGTGATTAGAAACCACCGAAGCTGGCCCACCTGTTCTGGAGACAGTTAAAGCCTTTTATTTTGCTCATGACCATTATTTAGATGTTAATTGTTTCATGGAAGCTGATTATGATACGCATGTCCTACTAGACAACTTGAGGTGACTTCTCTCAAACTGTGATCCTAAAGAACCCATTTACTTTGGGAGAAGATATGTATTGAATAAAGACACCTTGAAGATATGGTACTGGAAGTTTTTGGTACTGGAACTATAGCTATTGTCCTGCAGAGGATGCTGGTAACTGTTCATCTAGCAGTTTGTTTTTTCTTGACTTTACAGCAATGTATAAATTTGACTACGTTGTGTATTATCTTCATCTATATAGTTACTTAAGTTATCAACCTGCCTGATTTAAGAAGCCAGTAAAACAGAAGTAATAAAAAATGAGGATCCAACAATAAATGTCTAACACTGAAGAAAGAACTGCATCTGTTAAAACAATGTAGCCCTAGCTGGTTTGGCTTAGTGGATAGAGCGTCGGCCTGCAGACTGAAGGGTCCTAGGTTTGATTCCGGTCAAGGGCACATGCCCAGGTTGTGGGCTCGATCCCCAGTGGGGGGCGTGCAGGAGGCAGCCAATCAGTGGTACTCTCTCATCGTTGTTTCTATCTCGCTCTCCCTCTCCCTTCCTCTCTTAAATCAATAAAAATATGTTTTAAAAAATAGAATACTGTAATCTCACTGACAAATGCCATACTTTATATGAATGGCTGTAAACTGAAGCTTTAACATGAGCTGTGGAGTCTCTGAAAATGTATTTTTGCCCTGCCTGGCATCACTCAGTGGTTAGAGCATCAGCCTGAACACTGAAGGGTTTCAGATTTGATTTCCAGTCAAGGACATGTACCTGGGTTGCAGGTTTGATCCCCAGGCCTAGTTGGGGCACATGCAGGAAGCAACCAATCAGTGTATTTCTCACACATGGATATTTCTTTCTCCCCTTCCCTCTTTCATTCCATTCTCAAAAGAATCAATGAGGAAGGGGGGAAATATCTATACTCCAGTGAGAATTAACAATAAAAGAAACTAAAAAGAAAATGTACTTTTGATACAGTAATCTAAATGAAGAGTTTATATTTTTTAAATAATAGGTAGAGGAACTAAAGAGATACTGTTCCTTCTTCCTGACCACTTGTATTGATGTCACTGCATAAATAAAATAGCCCTCACTAGAATTACACTGCACTATGTTAGTACACACATGTGATGCTAAGCAGATTTGCCTTAAAGAAAAATTTATAAGGAAATTTTGTTGGTTGTCATTGTTTTTAACTCAAGACATGAGGTTGCACCCTGGCCGATGTTGCTCAGTTTGATTGTTGCCCTATGCTCTGAGCAGTTGCTGGTTTGATTCCTGATCAGTGCGCATGCCCAGATTGTGGGCTCGATCCCCAGTAGGGGTTGTGCAAGAGGCAGCCAATTGATGTTTCTCTCATTGATGTTTCTCTCCCTCCCCCTTCCTCTGTCACTCTAAAATCAATAAAAACATATTTAAAAAAAAAAAAGACATGAGTTTGCATCCATGGTATAACAAATGAACCAAACGTCCCAGCACATACATTACATAGTGTTTTCTCTAATGAAGGTTTTGTATCACCATTTATAATTAACAGCATCTTTTCCAGAAAAAGGTAGAATTAGAAATGATGCTTAGGTACTTTAATAAAACCACATTTTGAAATTAGTATGGACTTTGTCTATATTATACTTTTGGGTCTAAGTAGTGTTTGTTTATTAGAATTAATAATATATACTAGGAAGAATGCCTTTAAATCAGATGTTTAACTTGTGATATTTTCCCCAGTTTTGATTACATTAACCATAATTATCAATGGCACTAATTTGACTTTTTGTTTTGTAGTCTCTGGTTTTCAGCAGCCACTGTAAAGCAGTGAGTGGCTACTCAGACCAGGTCATCCATCAGCGGAGATCAGCTACCTCCTCGCTTCGTTGCTGCCTGCTCACTGAGCTACCATCTTTTTTGTGTGTGGCCAGTCCACGAGTAAGTGCCACAGAAGGGAAGAGACAAAGTAGATGGTATTGGAAGAAATAAACAAATTTTCAAGGCATCCATATCTTAAATGACTGTTTTAAGCTATTTGGACCTTGAGAAACATACAGATTCTTAGTATTTAGAACAAGCGTCCTCACCACCATCTTGGCTTTCCCAGGATAGCACTTCTCACGTTGAACTGGGTTAGTTTAAGAACTGTATTGACCCTGGCCGGTGTGGCTTAGTTGGTTGGAGGCAGCCTCCTATGCGCCAGCCAGAAGGTCATGGGTTTGCTTCCCAGTCAGGGCATATACCAAGTTATGGGTTCGAACCCCCTGTCGGGGCACATGAGGGAGGCAACCCATCGTTGCTCCTCCCTCCCTCCTTCCTCCCCTCCCTCACCTGTCCGTCTCTCTCTAAAATCAGTAAAGGCATATCCTCGGGTGAGGATTAAAAAATTAAAAATTTAAAAAGAATAGTTGAATGGTAGATAGTTGTGGTTTTTTCCCCCTGACCTTGTCTCTCCTCTGTAGTTCCTCTCATTTAGTCAGGGGCTCTAATCTACCATGGCAGCAAGCCATCTGTCAGGTAGATTATCACCCAACAACAGTTGTGATATTTGACAACAGGTCAGGGACAGTGGAATATTTGAAAAGAAGAGGGAGCCATTTGTCACCTGCATTGAGGTTTTTGAGGGTTTTTCAGAGGAGGGGGCCAGATTGGCAGAGAGATTTGATCTGGCCTTATCGCCTCAGCGCAGTCTCCAAATAACAAAAGGAAACATGACACTCTGGCTTCAAGAAACCTCTTAGTCTGGTGTTCTCACTTTCCTCAGCAGTCCTGCCTGCACTGTGGTTCACAAGTATGTCCTTCTGAAAAGTGACCGTTGTGCAGTATTTGCCATTTAGCAGTCATGGTCTTATTTATAGACTGGGGGTTTATGTTGTAGTTTTAACTTTGAGCACTGTTGGATTCTTCCTATCTCCTGTTTACTAAAACAAGGCACTCCGGTGATTGTTGACAGCATTGCTGCAAAGGCTGCCCCCTTGGCATACTGTGATGGTTTACTTTGCTTACATCTTCTCTCTTTCTGTCCTTATTGATCAATGCCAGATACAACCTCAAAGAAGGATATGAAGGGAAGAGAAGCAGAGTAGAGATGTGATTAGACTTTGGTTTGAGCAAAGATCAAGTTTCTGTCTTTCTGTCTTGTTTTCTTTTGCTTTAAGGGGCAACTTTCATAGCCAGGAGACGCTTTAAGAGGCTGACGTTTCTTACCCTTCTGTGTGCTTTTTTCTTGTTTCCTCCACTCATCCTAGCAAGTTTACTTTTTCACAGTTCTATTCAGAGAAAGGAGAGTCTTTTGAATCTTCCTTAGTGATTTTTCCCACCATCATTTATATCAGCTTGCATCTTTATTAAGTTATCAAAGATCAGAATCCGGCAGAGGGTCCAAAGAAAGATGATGACTGGAAGTGAGATGATACTACTCAGTCCCATGGACTCCTGCCTGCCTAGATTTCTTTCTGCTGGTCCTGTGTTACATGAATTTGATTCCCTTGCTGCTGTCCTCTTCATTTGATTTACATTGATTATCCAGTTGATACAGAGAAATGCACTTTTTTTAGGAAACATCTAAAGCCAAGTGCTTCCATAGAAAGCAGCCTTCAGGCTTCATGGTTGTGTGGTTTGTTTCCTTCTCACTCTCCTAATATGATGTGTATACCGTGAGGCCTGATAAGAGGAAGTATAGATTTTTGAGAGCCGTATGTCAAGATATTTTTTTCATGTTCCCAGTATTTTATGGAGCCAATAAAAAGTAAGCTGCCTTGAACTATAATTGCATTTATGGACATAAAAATTCTTCATTTTTACCATTCCAAGGTCTATAGTCAACCACTCTGAAGAACAACCCTATTTTCTGAACATAGTCACACATATGCACCCCAACTGTACTTCAGAGTATTGTTTTCGGAGGAGGTAGAAGTCTAAACCAAGGTTGCCAGCCTTTCAGACCTCACGGACCACCAGTGGTCCACGGACCACCGGTTGGCAACTGCTGGTCTAAACTGTCATGCATTGTGCTGCTGTTTCCATAAAGAACAATAAAAAGTAGCTTGAAGACTGCCATAGTGTATAAAGATGTGGAAGCAGTTAGAATAGGAGAAAGCTTTTATTATTGGACGAAAGGGCTCCTTTCCACCATCCTACTCAGCCCCTCCTGAAAATGGGAGTACTTACATGATGGTTATGAGGACAGGAAAAAGAGTTTTAAACATGTCTGGGTATTTTATATGCACATACACAAATTCTTACCTTTGAGATCAGGCCTGGAGTATAAGGCAACCTTTCATGCAATGTCTTAATTATATTTATTTCTCACCCATCTGTGATGGAGAGAAACTGACTTCCTTTGAATCCTCAACCTTGTCCTTGAATTAAGACAAATTTTCCTGGCACATGTTATGAAAACTAGGGTCAGTTCAGGAAGAACTGTGCCATTAAGGAAGGAATTATAGGAGCTGTTTTCTCATTAGCCCAGAACATAATTCTGCAGGGGTCATAAACTAGACCTGGAAATTCATCTTATTAAAAAATTGTAGCGCTTGGAGCGGTCACGCTTCCTAGAGCTAGAGCAGGAATATACGTGTCCTCAGGAAGGACGCGTTGAATGCTTGAGGAGGCAGCCCCTGAGATACTTTAGTTTAGGAAGTTAATGAAGCAAGAAACAGGTTAGCTTATGTGGTACTGAAAGGAGTATGCATTTCCATTTGTGGGAAGGGGAAAATGGTATGTCATGCTTCATTGCCCCCTGTTTCTGAACCATCAGGAAGACCACGTAGGTCACGGCTGTCTATCTAGGACAGAGCTGACTTAGAAAGCAGGATTTAAGTAGAAATGGACTTGTTTGCCCCCCTTGAACCTCATGAGTTTGCTGCTTACGTATTCACAACATGACATTCTATGATTCTGCATATATCTTGATCCAGGGCTCCTGCCAAAGAAGCTTATCAAAACATTAAAAAATATTTCACTAAGAACTGTGCCTTGCAAACCTCCCAGTTTCAATCCTGGACTTGGAAGGATATCAGCAAAATGAAAGTTGGGAAATAGGTGAAAGTTTATAACTGAAAAAAGTTGGTTTGTTTTTAAACTATTAAGACTGCCTACTACTGAGTCCCAGGCAGGGAAAACGTTCTCCCCTGTGTCACTGTTGATCGTATTCCTTCAGGCTAAGTTTCTAGCTTTTGATTTTTCATTTTGAGACTGTGGGCCCAAAGTCTTTTATATAAGTTCTGCTGATCTACAAAATAAACAACAAAACAACCCAAAGCAGTTATCTTTGAGTGTAAAATTGGCCAGTATGAGTCTCTCATAGGCTGTTTTACTCATCCAAGAGTATGCATGCTATTCGAGATATATAGAACTGGTCATACTTCTGTAGTCCAGACCACTGCTTTCTTAGTTATTTTTATGGAATTAGAAGATATTGATTGTGAGGTTCTGGGACTCAGAGGGTAGATGTCGGCTCTAATCCATTATCTGCTGGGCCACTGTCAGGACAAACCATAGCCGGGAAACGCCCAATTTTTCCCCACCTGCTTTGTATTTCAGTATTTATTTGCCTATGCTCAACTTTCAGTGGGAAAAATATAACGTGGAAATAAACTGTGGAGAGGATAAATGTGATATGAGATGATCAAAACCTTCTCTTAGTGCTACCTGGATAAGCCAATTTCTGTATGAGCCTGTCTGCATTTTGGAGCTCTAGGGGCTCAGCTTGCTGTGACCCTCTGTAGTTTTGCATCTGGACCATAGATGGCACTGCACCCTAGCAAACTCAGGTCAGCTTCATTGCCAGCATATTCTCTGGTTTTGGTATTCTCTAGTCCTCAGCAGAGACACCTACAGCTCCATAGTAAGCTAGCTGACTGTTTATATACCCCGTGGCAGTATTTTCAAGGCTCAGCCTAAGATGTTGGGGTGCTTGTTAAAAACAGTTCTTAGTGAAATGTTTTGATAAGCTTCTTTGGCAGGAGCCCTGGGTCAATATATACATAGAATTGTAGAATGTCATGTTGTGAATACATAAGCAGCAAACTCATGAGGTCTAATAGGGGGCAACAAGTCCATTTCTACTTAAATCATACTTTCTAAGTCTATTTGGCAGATAGAACTTTGCCAAAGCAGCATCCAGCAGTGAAGGGAGTTGCAAAGCCATCATATATATATGAATGATAGAATTATTCCTGACCTGGTATCCCAGTTTATCCACGAACTGCAACACTCTTTGGATCTTTAGTTTTGTTGTAGGTTCATGTTATGAGGTTGACCTTTTACCTGGGAAGGCTCATCAAGTCATTATTAAGGAAAGTTTAGTTTGTTAGAACGGGGAAGGTAAAACACATAGCCCAAGAATTAGTTGATTTCAAAGTTGAGGTTCCCAAAGGGCTTAGTGGGTGTGGAAAATGTGAAAGAACCATCTCATTTGACTCTGACTGTAGGTCACCGCAGTGCCATTGGATTCTTATTGCAATGACCGAAGTGCAGAGTATGAGCGGCGAGTGCTGAAGGAAGGAGGGAGTCTGGCAGCCAAGCAGTGTTTGTTGAATGGGGCCCCTGAACTGGCAGCAGACTGGCTAAATCAACGGTCCCAGTTCTTCCCAGAGCCAGCTGGAGGACTGTGGAGCATCAGGCCTCAGAATGGCTGGTCTTTCATCAGGATTCCAGGTGAGTCCTCTGTTTGCTTGAAATATGTTAACAGCTTTGGCAAGGACAAAACCAGGGAGATGCTCCATGTGGTGGTTTCAGATATTTGGAATTCAAAGTTTTGGGTTTCTGTTTCTTCTTCTGCCCTTAGTAACTTATTGGTAAGTATATTTAAATAATTTGTGACTTGAGTAGAGAGAAATGTGTTTTAGATTTGTGCTTACTCTCCTTTGATAAGCTTATAGGTGTGAACGCCACTCTTACAAAAGGGGAGGAGGTAGAAATATACTTGATAGAAAGGCTTCAGTCAAGCGAGTATGGTTGTCTTGTGCCATTGCCACGGGGATGAAGGAAAATGTCATCACTCACAGAAAGCCTAGTTCAAGTAGCATAAACAGTGTCCTGCATGAAACGCTGGAGATCTGAGTGATAACCAGAAGTAAAACAGTGTGTTTTGTGTCAAAATGCTCGCAGATTCCCAGTCTTCCCAGGGTCGTGGTCATGGGTTGGAAGGAAACGCGGTTTTCATCTTTGCTTTAGTGAGACTACTTTTAAGGAAATTGAGCACAGGGGTCATGGGCTCATGTTCTTTGCTTACACCTGCAGGCAAACTGAAGCAGTAGCTTAGAGCTATTGTGTTAGTTTTGGTTGTCCACACTCTCTGATATTTTTATTGTATTCATCTTATTGGCATATAGCGGAAGTAAACTAGAGCTAAGCATTCAAAAGAAAGAATCTGCTATTTCTAAGAGATAACTGGATCAGGGTTTAAGACCTGGTTTTTCCACTTTAATGTGAACTTTGTCAAGTGTCAAAAGACTTTGGGTCAACCTGCTCTAGTAGGTTGGGTATATGAGAACAGTATTGTAAATGGCCTCATAACTGGCTTAGAACATGTGAAAGTAGTGGGTGAAGGTATATTGTTGTAAAATGAGGGAAACCCCAAGTATAAAGAATGCTTAAATACTGGTGGGAATAGAGGGATAGAATCCAGCAGGTATGAAAACCACAGAATCCCAGGCAGAAGATGAACACAGGTATTGAAAGAAGCAAGACAACACCATATTTCTTCTTTCTCCTGTCTTCATTCTGGCTGCTTAGTTCCCAGTACAGGAGTAGAAGACTTATTGCTGGCGCTGTGGGAATCTCTTGTGGCTTTTCCTGTTCTTTGAAAGAAAAATGGACCTTGTTTAAATAGCAGGAAGTGTCTGAGTTCTTTTCGCATCGATAAAAAGCACCAGCCTCACTGGCTGTTTACTGTGAGAACCAACCAGCTCCTCACTGACCCTATTGTGCTCTGTAGACTGGCTGGGGCAGGGCAGCAGGGGAGGGAGCCACTGAAAACCTATAGTTTATCTCTTTTCTCTGTACTGTTACATTTTCTGTTTTCCTAGGAAGGGTTGGTTCCATTACCGTCCTTGAGAAACTAACCAGAATCTCCTGGATTTCACACATTGAATGTGTCTCCATGTTCACTGGAAGAAGGATTTACAATCTCTTCAAAAGTCTAGTCTCCTCCCCTTGGTAAAAGGAGATACTATTTAATGTTACCCTGATTTTACTGCCATGAGACACATTCGTTTTGTCTCTGAGCAGGATCTTACACTGTGGTCAGTAAGAACCTGTATCAAAGTGAAAATATTATAAGACTATAGGAATATAAGACAGAATTGTAGGAAAGATTGCAAGAAAGTAAGTCTGCTCATTTCAACATTTTTCTTGAGCTCCTGTTTTAAAGAAGGGGCTGGGCACAGGTTTGACTTGGCAAAATCAGCCTAATTTCTAGGAAATTGTGTTCTTGGCTGTACGCCCTGCTTAGTAATAGGTTGTACTCTAGCCCAATGCAACTTTGGTAGCTCTTAAAAAATTGGGTAACCGCCCTGGCCCGAGTTGCTCAATGGTTAGAGCATCAGCCTGCTCACTGAAGGGTCATGGGTTCTATTCTGGTCAAGGGCACATACCTGGGTTGCAGGTTCAATCCCTACCCCAGTTGAGGCATGATCAGGAGACAACCAATTGATGTGTCTCTCAAATCAATGTTTCTCTCTGTCTTTCTCTCTCCCTCCCCCTTTCTCTCTCCATCTCCCCCCACACCCCCCCCCCAAAAAAAATCAATGGAAAGTGAAGATTAACAAAACAAAACAAAAACGAAAAAATTGTGTAAAGGACACCAGGCCCAGAAGACACCAGTGTATACAAAGAAACCAATTTTCCTGCATATCTTTATAAGGACAATTACTAGAGGCTGACTACCTCTATCTATCATGTTCATCAGAAAAACAAATACTGTTCATTATTTAAGTGTTTTAAGACTTACAGAAGTCTCTTTCTTCTTAGGCCTTTTCCTTCAGGGCAGTCCAAAGAAATCCAGTCTGTCCACTTCCACATCCCCACCTACACAATAACAGGCTAACAACAGGTACCACTTCTTGCTTCTCTCAGGTGCATCAGAGTTCTGTCTGTCAAAGTATATGCACATCGTCATCTCTGAGGTTTCCGAATTCTAGCATCAGTTCATTCTATTTAGCAAAATAAAATAGATGTGGGAAGCAGGAATATGTGACAACCATTGAATCATGATTTTGAGATGAATTGAAACTTCTCAAAATTCAGATGCAAGACATTTGTACACCCTTAAATATTTGTGTTGAGGGAGTATATGCAAATGGGGAGAGATTAGCAGCCTGCAAAAACCAGATGAGCTTAGTTTACCCACTCTTGCTCAATGACTGAAAAATATATGGGCTTTTTTTTTCCACCTTGCTGTGCTTTTAATGAGAAAAGAAAGAAACTTATTATCTGAAATTGATTGGTAGCTCTGTGGGGAATGTTTAGGAGCCATCAAAATTGAGGGACCCTAGGGAATCCAATTAAAGGAGAAGGGTAATTGTGACAAGAAGAAAACCTTGAAGTTGCTATGAAAGCATTGCTCCCTCATCAGACTTGGAATTTGTACAGGCCTCCTTGTCTGGTGCCAGAGAGAGGGCTTAGCAATTAGTTCTGTCCCAGCTGCAGTCATTTGATTGTGTTGGTAAGGAGACCAACAAAAAGAAGAGCATTTCAATAATCTAAACAGGACCAAACAAAGAGGCTGAACAAAGGTGTGTGTCACAGCGTCAGGGGGTGGAGGGGTGGAGGGAGAGATGTAGCCTGGCAGCGTTCCGAAGGTGGGAAAAGGCAGGCTACAGTGCAGAGGAGTAAACATCCAGGGCCTGTGGCTTTGTAGCAAAACAGAGTGGCTGATGATTTGTTATGGTGCTGTCAGCACATCCGTTCTTGTTCAGTTTATACAATAATTGTGCACTTGGCAAATAACAAGAACTGAGAAATGACCATTGAGAACCCTTAGGTTGCTTCACAGTTCTGAGGAAAATCCATGGGTTCAAACCCAGAAACTAAGGATAGACTATTTTTTTTCTTAAGAGTTTCCCTTTTTACTTTTAGCAGTTAGTTGTCTGTATAATAACTTTAGCCTTTCTCTCTCCCTTTTTGTGTTCCCCAGTCACTTCCACATATGCTCTTAAATCTCCCAGCCCCTTAAGCCTCATCTCTTCCCCTCTTAATAACAGCAATTGTTCAGGGCATGTTTATGGACCAGTCTACAAACAGGAAACTCTACTTCCTGAAATGTGATGGGAGTTGAATGATACTGAATGGATAAGATGAAAATTTGTGAGTTAAGTATTCTTTAAGATCTTTGGCTGAAATTATTTATTTTTTTTTTAATGGGAAGAGGAAGGAGACAGTACAAGTTAGTGAGTGAAAGCAGCTTCCATTTCACAGAAACCCAACATCTTTTTAAAAAGCTGAACAAGCCCTAGAGTGTCTTTATTAAATTATAGCTTAGGATAATGGCATTTACCAGCCAACCTATTTGAAATCATCCAGTAGAGTAAGTTGAGTTGTTGTTTTTTTAAAGGCAGAAGAGCCGGCTGGTGTGGCTCAATTGGTTGGGCTTTGTCCCATGCACCGAGAGGTTGCTTTTCTATTCCAGGTCAAGGCACATGCCCGGGTTCCAGGCTCCATGCCAAGTGGAGGGGTTGCGGGGGAGGGCAGGAAGCAGCCGATCAATGTTTCACTCTCACATCGATGTTTCTTTCTCTCTTTGCCTCCCTTTCTCTCTCTCTAAAGTTCAATAAAAATATTTTTTAAATAAAAGGCAGAAGAGGGTATGTTTATTTGCATTTCTTGGTGTTTAAGTGACTCCAGGGGTTGGCAAGAGCAGGCCTTGTTTCTTTACATTCTCATACTTGCAGAAAGTAAACCATTTAGCCACAAGACTAGCAGAAACAGATATCGAGAGATAATATGGAAAAAGAAACAGCAGGTCTCTCAGGTCACTTACAGAAGATATGACATGGACATCACTTTTAAATGCCCATGTGTACCTGAGTGAGGGTTGGAGTGCGGAAGTTTTCAGATGCCTGTGCCTGATTGGGAACTATCGGTTGGGAAGGTACCTACACTTCCCTCTTTCAGGATATTTCTTCCCAGAGCACTATTGGATCACTATTTAACAGTGCTTTGCATTCTCCTCTAGAATACTTTCCTGCTTTCATGATGATATGCATCCTGGTTGCAGTAATTTTGGCTGCATACAGCTTTGCAGTGAGTGATTTTGCTGCTTCAATTAAATACAGTTTCCCCTTCCCCCCTTTTCTTCTCCCTAGGCAAGGAGAGCCTCATCACTGACAGTGGAAAGCTGTATGCCCTTGATGTCCTGCTGACTCGGCTCAAGTCTCAAGGACATAGGGTCCTTATCTACTCCCAGATGACCAGGATGATAGACCTACTGGAGGTAGGAGAAGGAACTTTGGCAACCTAGGACACCTTGTAGGAATCAGATATCTATGACTAATACTACTCCTGCTTAATGAGAACTCAAACAGCTTGATGATTTTACTGTCTGTAAAGGAGGAGAAGCAACTCCTGGCAGATGTGAGAATATGCAAAGGATTTCCGCTTCCTTTCTTATTCCAATGAAATAGAACACCCCCTACTCCCTTCCTTTACTGGGGAAGAAATTCCCTAATTTTAAAGTACATCAGAGCCTAGGAATTTCTTGAAAAATCCTCTGAAATTGTATATGGAAAATAAGATTTGTGATTTTTTTCTTTAGGTAAAAAAATAGAAAGCGGCTATTCATCTTGAGTTAATGTAATGGTTCTCAACTTGACTACATATTACAATCTCTTGGGGGACCTTTAACAAATACTGATGCTGGTTATTTAATAAGTTTGGAATGAGACCTAGGCATCAGGACATTTAAAAGCTCCTAAGGTGCCCGGCTGGCGTGGCTCAGTGGTTGGATGTTGACCTATGAACCAGGAGGTCACAGTTCGATTCCTGGTCAGGACACATACCCGGGTTTTGGGTTCAATCCCCTGTTGGGGCATGTGCGGGAGGCAACCGATCAATGTTTCTTTCTCACATCAATGTTTCTCTCTTCCACTCTCTAAATATTAATTTTTAAAATGTATAAATGGGCCCTGCTGGCATGGCTCAGTAGTTCAGCATCAACCTATGAAACAGGAGGTCACGGTTAGATTCCCAGTCAGGGCACATGCCTGAGTTTCAGACTTGATCCCCAGTGGTGGGGGAGGGGCATGCAGGAGGCAGCTGATCAATGATTCTCTCTCATCATTAATGTTTCTATCTCTCTCTCCCTCTCCCTTCCTCTCTGAAATTAATAAAATATGTTTTTAAAATAAGAAAAAGCTCCTAAGGTAATTCTAATATGTAACTGAAGTTGACAACTACTGGGCTATGGTGTAAGATATAGTTGTCTTATTTTGCAAGGCAGCTTTTGTTTCTTTAGTTACTTCTCTGATGACATTCTCTCTATTTTCTTGTTGTCTGAGTAGTCACTTGTTACTTGAGGGAGAGAAGCCATGGACATTGAAACAGGAGAGTGAGTGAATGAGAGGACAAATAATCACAAACCAATAGAGTAAATCCTTGGTGGAAGAATGTTGGAAAGCTGCTTGTGGAGAGGCTAAAGCATCTGGATATCAGTATTGTATAAATATTCTCATGCTTTTCCATGGAGATTTTATGCATCTAAGGCTTTCTGTTCTAACCTGCTACTTCAGGGAATATTTGGTAATAAGTGGAAATTGGACCATGATTATCCCTATCTTGGGATAAGAAAGTAGGGATCATATTTTTATATCAGTACAGAAGGATGAAGGGAAGCAATAGGGAGTAATTTTTAGGTTCTTTGGGAAGCAAGGCTGGCTTGCTGAATTTTGCAATGAGCTTATTTGAATTTGGTAGCAGGCTCTTTTTTTAATAATCTGGCAATTTTTTTTAGCAAGAGATAACAATGATATTCAAGGTCAATTTACAATTTAATCACTATCCTATCTAATAAAAGAGTAATATGCAAATTAACCCTCAGTCCATCACAAAGATGATGGTGGCAATGGAGCTGGAGCAAGCAGGAGGCTTAGGTTGCCCCCAGCGATGGAGGAATCCAAGCTTCCTGCCTGCCCTGGCCAGCACTGGGCTCCGCTCAAGGCTACAAAGTTTCAATTTTAGAAGATAGATAAATCCCAGATACCTGCTTCCAACAGGCCTGGCCTCCACTCAAGGAGGGGCAGGGAACATGGGTTGCCAGGGGCAACCCAGGCTTCAAGTAGGATCAAGGCTACAAAGTTTCAATTATAGAGGTTAAATAAATCCCAGATACCTGCTTCCAGCCCGTGGCTGTGGCCAGGCTGGCCAGGCACCCCAGCGGGACCTCCACCCTGATCCGGGACACCCTTCAGGGCAAACCAGCTGACCCCCAACCATGCACCAGGCCTCTATCCTATATAGTAAAAGGGTAATATGCAAATTGACCCTAACAGCAGAACAACTGGGAATGACTGGTCACTATGACACACACTGACCACCAGGGGGCAGACACTCAATGCAGAAGCTGCCCCCTGGTGGTCAGTGCACTCACACAGGGGGAGCTCTGCTCAGCCACAAGCCAGGCTGATGGCTGCCAGCACAGCGGTGGTGGCGGGAGCCTCTCTGATCCCCTGGGAAGCGGGCCTAAGCCAGCAGGTGGACATCCCCCGAGGGTTCCCAGACTGCGAGAGGGCACAGGCCAGGCTGAGGACCCCCCCGGAGTGCACAAGTTTTTGTGCACCGGGCCTCTATATCTTATATTTAATACTAGAGGCCCGATGCATGGATTTGTGCACTGGTGGGGTCCCTCAGCCTGGCCTGCACCTGGACCCCTTGGGGGATGTCGGACTGCCAGTTTCGGCCTGATCCCCGCAGGCCAGGCTGAGGGGCCCCCCGCCGCCACCACCACCAGTGCACGAATCCGTGCACCGAGCCAGTTTGAGCCCTATCCCCACAGGACAGGCTGAGGAACTCCACCGGTACACAAATCTGTGCACTGGGCCTTTAGTTTGCATATAAGATCTTCGATTAATCTCTTCCCATCCTCCCCACTTCCCTCTGAGATTCATCAGTGTGTTCCATGTTTCCATGCCTATGCGTTGAGTGTCTGCCCCCTGGTGGTCAATATGCGTCATAGCTACCGGTCGAATGGTCACTTAGACTTTTATATATTTAATGTAGTGTTTAGCCCCAGAATGCTGTCAGCAAACCAAACTTTCTGGTTTGTATGATAAGTAGGTTACCTATTTCTAAATGATGGAGAATGCTTATGTGACTATAAGAGAGGTGATTAAGCCATTGTGTTTGATGTAAATCTTGACTGTATTAAAGGTCCTAATAGCAGTAATCCTATCTAATAAAGAGGGAATATGCTAATTGACCCTCATACCATCACAATGATGGAGGCACCCACAGCCAGTAAGGAGGGAATATGCTAATTGACGGCCCCACCCTAAAAATGGCAGTGCCCACAGCCACAAGATGGCCAGCAGGGGAGGGCAGTTGTGGGTGATCAGGTCAGCAGGGGAGGGTAGTTAGGGGTGACCGTGCCGGCAGGGGAGGGCAGTTGGGTGGACCAGGCAGGCAGGCAGGTAAGTGATTAGGAGCCAGCAATCCCAGATTGTGAGAGGGATTTCCAACTGCCCCTGAGAGGTCCCAGATTGGAGAGGGTGCAGGCTGGGCTGAGGGACACCCCCCCCCCCCGCCCCGCCCCAGTGAATGGATTTCGTGCACAGAGCCTCTAGTTTAAAATAAAAGGACTGCTTGCATCTTTAATGTTCTGTTCAAAGCAGATGATGCCAACAGCCAAAACAGTGAGTTAACTTTCCTTCAGTGGGGCTCTTTTTAAATAAAGTGCATGTGGGCCTTGCCCTAGAGCAGGGGTGGGCAAACTTTTTAACTCAAGGGCCACAATGGGTTCTGAGGGCCACAATGTGTTCTTAAACTGAACCGGAGGGCCGGAATAAAAGCATGAATGGAGTGTTTGTGTGAACTAATATAAATTCAAAGTAAACATCATTACATAAAAGGGTATGGTTTGTTTGTTTGTTTGTTTGTTTGTTTGTTTGTTTAAGTTTTATTCATTTCAAACAGGCCAGATCCGGCCCCTGGGCCGTAGTTTGCCCACGGCTGCCCTAGAGTCAGGGAAGTAAAGATGAAATAGTGATCTTACTGCTAAGAATTACAGAAAAGCAGTATGTTAAGGATTTTGTAAGGGAGATGATGATCTTTCTTTCTCAAGATTATATGAGTATGTTATAGAGTCATAAAGGTTGATTCATATTAGAGGAAATTCTAGGAAAATGGGTAAACCTCAAAAAAAATAAGCTAGCTCTGGTAGATGAAGGTGAGTGTGGGTGGTTTAAGTTTGATATAGTCCTACATTTTAGTTCGTCATCTTGTATATTGCACACTTCTAGTTCCTCATAAATATTACTAAAATAAGTAAATCAAAGTATAACAGTAAATTTTGTTCAGGATGAGTGCTTTAAACCTTAGCCCTACAGTCACTTTCTATCTCTGTCTAATCTAGCAGGATTTTTGAAGGGGAGGTGAACTTGGTGGGTTGACTTTACAAACAAGGCAGCATGAAGACCTTCTCTAAATGTAGTTACATCTCTATGAGGAATTCTGAATTAGGGAAAAGCAAATTCAAAGCCTGAATTTCCTAACTGCTCACATTCCTTAGCCATATGTGTAACATGCATCTAGGAGGCTGAAGTCAAAAACGTTGCTGCTGTTTGTATGTTTTACTGAAAAACTAAAATGAAACTGTTGTCTAGATTTCTTAATACTATTCTGTTCTTTCTCCTTCGACATTAAATTCCTAAAAGTTCATTTATTTTTTCTTTGGTCTATTTATTTAATATTTACCCAAATGAACCGCATTCTGTATTCCAAGAGGTTAGTCCATGAATGAAATTTATTTTGCGGATGTAGAATTACAATGCCCACATGTTTAGTATATGTCTTATCATTTATTGAAATGTAAATGTATTGTGGATCTTGGAATAGTCCAGGATTAGGTCTACATTTCTTTATCTTTTCAGAGTAGTGTGGGTTTACTTTCATAATGGAATCTTTCGCTGTAAACATTTGTTAGAGTCATTTCAGCTTTAAAACATAATTGGTGCATGAACCTAAGGGGCAGGTTTTAGAAAGGCCCGTCTATATAGATGCTTGCCCTTGAGTACCTGTAACCTTTTCTTTAAAGAAATACCTTGACCCTCACCTTGTGTATTATGGTTCTTATTGGTGTTTAAGATTTTTTTTAACTTTTTTCCCCCAGAATTCTCTTTTTCTGTTGACATTCTGGACCCTGTATGTCAAAGAGGGAATAAAGAGCTTTCAATAGAGCCAGAGTTAGAAACTCAGAGGGGTATTGGCGCTCTGTTGTGGAGCATGTCAGCATCTCTTTCATACAGCAGCCTTTTGGGGCTTTTTGTTCAGTGCTTCAGCCTTGGCTATCTATCTATTTCGGGGACCCACAAGAACCAGAAGACAGTAAATGTTCACATATTTCTATATGGCCAGGTTTCCATTTTGTGAGCAATACTAGATCTAGGCATTTATTATTTGCTCAGTATTTTCTAAAGTGATCGATAGCCTCCTTCTCTTGGGCAAAAGTCTGACTTTAATTTAAATTTCTTATGAATGTATCAGATCTTCTTCCAAATAGAATTCTGTATTCTGAAATGTTTTATCCTTCCCCATGGTATCCAAATAGTATTTCTGGATAGGGGATATAAAAGGAGACTGCTTAATTTCCAGGGCCAAGAATTTTTAGTGTGCCATGGGCAGAAGTCAAGGACATAAATAGGGGAGCATATGATAGATTTACTGAGTCACCTGTGGGGCCTTGGCTGGTGGGGATATTGTGGAAGCAGACATAGGCCCTGTGCAGTTGGGATGGTGGTGTCCAACTTTATGTCAGACAAAACTTTTCATACTACCTTCATTTTTATCCTAGTTTGGGATGTTGCAGAGAGCTTTTAATTCTCTACAGATGACTTACATTATCTCTGGGTCATCTCTTTTGAGATTCATTCCTGATGCATCAAGTAACTGAGTCTGTAGTTTAAGGAAATAAGCCTTAGTATTTTCTATGAAATACGACAAAGGTACTTGGAAAGGTTCAGCCAACTGGTGCATGTATGTGGTGTGATTGGTAAGTACTAAACCCAGACAGATCTTGAATTGCACCAATATATGAAAATAGTACAACGCAGAATTAAGTCCAGATAATCTTTAACTGATAATGACATTTGAGACACTGGATTGTATAATTTGCCCAGTCAGCAAGTACCTCACTAGGGAAGGATTCATCCTGAACAGACATTTTATCATTTTGTTTTTCCTGAAACCTACAGATATCTTAGAACTTCGAGTTATCTTTGGAAACTGTGATTCTGAACATACCAGAAAGCTGGGTATTCTAAAACTGTCCCGTGGAATATAAAGCAAATTGCGATCACTGTTGACTAGCATTTTCATTTGGTCTTAAGCATGGTAGAATGACATGTTTCAACTTACAATCATCCTATATCCTGTTTAGTTCACTTTTTCATGCCCACGGTGAGGGAGGCATTGTGCTAGGGCAGATGGAAATATCAGTTCACTGTGGTCTCTGACTGCTAGGAATGTATCTTGGGGGTGGGAGGCAGGGGTGTGTGTGTGTGTGTGTGTGTGTGTGTGTGTACCTATATATATGTCACAGACAAATAACTCAAGTGTACCATGAACTGGTGCCAAAAATACTGAAGCATAAACATGCTGAACATAACAGGAGGGACACATTTATTTCTAACTGCGTCACTTGAGGGAGGCTTTACATAGACAGTGACATCTGAACTGAACTTAAATAGAATTTCAGCCATCAGGGAGATGTACATTCCAGACTAAGGAAGCCAAGTGTAAAAAGGCACAGAGATGGGAAGGTAGAAGACATTTGGGGGAGTAGTGCACTGTGACTGGTGCATGGGGTATAGGAGAAAAGGATATAACACAAGTAGTGTGAAGGCAGGTTATGTTGGGCCCATGAGTGCCTTGTGATTGGGTCTTGCTCCTAAGAGTTCTGTATTAGATATAGGAGGGATGGCTGCCATATTTCATTCACTTGGTGCAACTTACCTGGACAACAGAGAGGCTGTAATAGACATTGAGAGGAGCCTTACTTTTTGCTGGTGATGGACTCCAAAGATGTAAAGGGACACGTTCAGGAAAATAGTTATACCACATCTGCAGGTTTGTGGATCATACTGAGGCTTTCCTCCCAAAACATTTTATGAACGTGAAATTGCATTAAAATGAACATCAGAGGCAATTTTGAAATGGAAAAGAAGTGTGAGAATGGAAGTTCATGTTATAGATATGTAAGCATTTTCCTTTATTTTTTTAAGTGCCCAATTATCCTTTCTTTATGATGATGCTGGATGGGGGTTATGGACAAAATATACTAAAAACCTTATGGGGCTTCTTCTCCCCCCACCACCCCCCCATACCTCCTTTTCCCCCTAGTGGTGGTGTGCTTCTGTTCTATTTAAGCAATAGAGGGGTTAAACCAAAGGCTAGAACAAGCATGTCAAACCGCTGCAAGTTTGCCATGTTTGCAACAAGTCTGCCTGAGTTCCAGTCCCAGCTTCATTACTGCCTATGCCACTTTAAAGACCTTTCTTAATATCTGTAAAATGGGAGTAACAATACTAACATCTCCCTTTGAAGGCTATGGTGAGGATTAGATAAGCAAAACCAGGTAAAGTACATAGAATACTGATTGTCACTTGGTAAATGCTGTATAAGTGCGAGCCATCATCATCACTACTACTTTAAGATGAACCTAGTCACTTGATGTTACACCATTGGGTATATTTTAAGGAGTTAGAGCCACTTGCTGACACTTTGAATTATGAGGCTACCAATTGATGTGTCTCTCTCACATCGATGTTTCTCTCTCTGTCTCTCCCCCTCCATTCCACTATCTCTAAAAAAAACAATGGGAAAATACCCTCGGATGAGGATTAACAACAAAAGTAGGACTTAGGGATGTGATCCAGAACTGATCTGTCTTCTCAGCTTGTCCTCCAAAACACTGGTTTCCAAGCTTGTGGAGTAGGTTAGAGAGAATAAGAGACCTAGGTAGAGATTTATAAGATTTTACTTGGAAAAAAGTATTTTAATGATTTAAAAACAGCATAAGGATATGTTCCACAACAGTGTTTCTCAAACATATGTACTTATAAGTCACACATGTTAAAATTAAAATGCAAATTCTAATTCTCTAGGTATAGGCATGCCCCTCTATTCTGCATTTTAACACACTTCAGGTGTTGCCAGTACTCCTCATCAGAGGGCCATATTTGAAATAGTAAGATTCTGTAGGAGTTTTTCTTAGCTGCTGATACAGAGCACTTATTGCAATCATCTTCGGAGCTTTTTAAAAATAAACCTGCCCCGCCCTGGCTGAGTGGCTTGGTTGGTTGGAGCATTGTCCTATGCACCAAAAAGTTGCAGGTTTGATTCTTGGTCAGGACACATACTTAGATTACGGTTCAAGTCCAAGTCTAGGCATGTGCGGGAGGCAACTGATCGATGTTTTTCTCTCACATTAATGTCTCTCACTCTGTCTCTCTAAAAATCATAAAAACATATCCTCAGGTAAAGGTTTGAAAAGAAAAGAAATTTAAAAATAAACCAGTCCAGGCCCTAGCCCAGACCTACAGACTCAGAATCCCTGGGATGGGTCCATGCACAGGTATTTTTAATCCTGGTTGAGAATCACTACTCAAATGCCAAGAGTACATCTTGTCCAAAACCCCTTTGGCTTCTTCAATAAATTTATCTATCTATCTATCTATCTATCTATCTATTGCTAATCCTCACCTGAGGGTATTTTCCCATTGGTTTTTAGAGAGCAGAAAGGAGGTTGGTAAAAGGAGGAGGAGGAAGAGAGAAAGAGAGAGAAACATCAGTGTGAGAGACAAAAATCAGTTGGTTACCCCCCACACTTGCCCCAGCCAGGGATTGAACCCACAACCTGGGCATGTGCCCTGACTGGGCCTCAAACCTGCCACCTTTCGGCGCACACGACGACGCTCCAACCAATTGAACCACACTGGCCAGGGCTGGATCAGTTTTTAAAATAAAATTTCAAAAATGCTATGAGTACTTTAAAATCATTTATTAGAATTTGTGTTTTTATTTTAACAAAATAGAATTTAATTTGGTACTAAGTCATTAGATGTTTTTAGGATCACTAAACTAAGAATGGGAGTGGGCACAGTTCTTAAAATTAACAGAAGAAATTAGGCATTTTTTTCCAGACGAACATTTGATTAAACATCTTCTCTAAATGGCCTAGACTTTTATTTTTTCAATATATTTTTATTGATTTCAGAAAGGAAGGGAGGGAGAGAGAGAGACATCAATGATCAGAGAGAATCATTGATTGGCTGCCTCCTGCATGCCTCCTACTGGGGATTGAGCCTGCAACCCAGGCATATGACCTGACTACGAATTGAATTGTGGCCTGGTTCATTGGTGATCAACCACTGGGCCACACAGGCCGGGCAACAGCCTAGACATTTGGAGAGACAGAGTAACTTTGATACAGCCAGAATTTGTGAATAAAAGAAATATTAAATTTCTTAGCTCAGTATTAATCTCTTTTTTAAAAATACATATTTTTATTGATTTCAGAGGAAGAGAAAGGGATAGAGAGATAGAAACATCAGTGATGAAAGAGAATCATTGATCAGCTGCCTCCTTCACATCCCCCACTGGGGATCAAGCCTGCAACCGGGACATGTGCCCTGACAGGGAATTGAACCATGACCTGCTGGTTCATAGGTTGACATTCAACCACTGAGCCACGCCAGTGGTGCTCTGCCCCTCTTTTGATTATAAAAATCCTTACAGAACTACCTGGAGACAGATAGAAATAGTAAAAAAATATATATCCTATATAATAAAAGGGTAATATGCAAATCGACCAAACAGCAGAGTGACTGGTCACCATGATGCACACTGACCACCAGGGTTTCAGTAGTTCTCAACCTTCCTAATGCCGTGACCCTTTAATACAGTTCCTCATGTTGTGGTGACCCCCAACCATAAAATTATTTTCATTGCTACTTCATAACTGTAATTTTGCTACTGTAAACAATATGTAATTATATGTGTGTTTTCCGATGGTCTTAGGCAACCCACAGGTTGAGAACCACTGGTTTAGATGCTCAACACAGGAGCTGCCCCCTGGTGGTCAGTATGCTCCCACAGGAGGAGCACCGCTCAGCTTGGCTGACGGCTGGTGAGCACAGCGTTGGTGGCGGGAGCCTCTCCCTCGGCAACGCTAAGGATGTCCTCGCTGCCTGACTGCAGCTTAGGGCCCGTTCCCCGCCATTTTGGTTTGGAGATTCCTTTTTGTTTATTTTTTTTGTTTTTCCTGAAACCTACAAAAACCTAGAGAAATAAGATTAGTTTCCAAGTTGATATTGAGAGTGGTTGTAGTCTTCAAGTTACCCTAGATTTTTACATGATGGCAGTAAACTCATTTACAGATTAAATCCCCATACTTTTGAGATTGGTTTCTCCTCATTCTGGATATAGTGACTCGCTCACAGTATGGATGAGGTAGAAAGTAAGTACATGCTTGTGGGAATTGGAATACAGTAATTTTCATCAGACTGATTGTATCTATTTACTCTTGATTGGCAGGAATATATGGTTTACAGGAAGCATACCTATATGAGGCTTGATGGCTCATCCAAGATCTCGGAAAGGCGGGACATGGTTGCTGATTTTCAGAACAGGTAATTTTAATAGGAATTATAAAATCCTCATTTGGTTTTCCTCTAGAGCTTCAGATGATGAGGTTTTAAAAAATACCAATACATTTCATAATATTAAGTGATCATGATAGTTCCTGCCATTTTAAGAGGGAGCTAAATCTGCTTATAGCAGTTCAGATCTGTGTGTCTGTGAGAGAGAAAAAACGAATACTTGGTAATTTTTGTGTTTGAAATCTGCTTTCTTACCAAATCAGTGCCTATTTCTTTAGCCAATAAAATAAATGATTTCTGAGTATGAACCAAGACCTTCCTTACGTGGATAATATGTGTGTATAAAAAAGTTGCTAAATGTTAACAGTGGCTATCTCTGGGTGTTAACTTATAGTTAGTCTTAGTTCATTATTGCTTACCTGTTTCACTTTGTATGAGTAAAAAAAGAAAACCTTCCTTTTTCCTCCTTTCCCCCTAGCATTGTAGTACAGTGCTATGACAACTTGCAGTAGTCTGTAATCTATTCAGCTGGCAGCTCTCAGTTACAGTACTTCTCCTACCTGATAATGAGCCTATGAAATTTCAAATGCTGGCTGCTGGATGCTGATGGCTTACAAAGCCATAATTATCCTAAGTGCAGGTTCTCATTGTAATAAGCAGAGTCTGGTTACTGCTCTCTCCAAGGAGAAAGCCAAGCTCTGCTGGTGACAGGTCTGCTGAACTCCACCCTTAATTTTCTTCCTTAAACCTGAAGAACTAAAGAATAAGAGTAGATCTTATTATTCTATAAATCAGAACATTCTGAATTTCTGGCCTTTAATTGTGTAGTCTGTTACTATTTTACTTTTGAGTTCTTGGGAAGAAAATTAAGCACATAGCCATTTGTATTTAGGTTTCAATTGTTTTAATTTCTTTCCTTTTTAATGCATCGTTTACTTCAATTGTAAAATAATTTCGCATAAAACAAATCCATAGTTCAACATAGAATGTCCTCTGATTGAAAGTTTTTGCTATTGCACGATCCTTTACAATAGAGCATAGGTAAGGAGATATATCCTGACATTTTGGTTTACAGTGTATATTCAGGCCAGTAACTTATAAATTACAACTATACATCTGAATTTAGGAGGCTGTTTGACCAACGATGGAAGGGAAGATCTATTTTGTACCTTTTTCAATTTGTTAGATGGGTGCAAGTATGTACATGGCCTAACCTAGTTTCTCACCTAGCAGAATCTATCAGCAGATTTTTAAATTGATTATTTGAGACACGTACAAGCATAGTAGTGCCTCCTAGTCTCACCACATTGTTATGAATTGCCCCCCCAAAAAAAGTTTACCAGCTGATCTTCATCTTTTCATGATTCTGAAATAAAATGAAACATATTTTACTTTGTCCTTACTTACTCCAACCTAAGAGCTGCAATAGACAAGAATCTTACATACAAGATCTATAGACTATATATTTTCCCCAGGGTGCCTTTAATTTCTCCAGGCATGCCAGCACCTCTGTGGTATGGGCACACTGTTATGAGGTGGCATGAGTTGTGTGTTAGAAGAAACTCCATTAAGTAATAAGTATTTCACCTACAATTTGTGTTTATTTTTCACTAATATGTTTGATGTCATACATTTGAGTATCTCATGAACAGCAAAACTATTATTTTCCAGTTATAATTGGCATTGTTATATCTTACAATAAAGCTAGTGTCCCAATGCATCGATTCGTGCACATTGAAAGGAAATTAATTAGATGAACTATTTTAATATTGCTGTTCGCCCTTTCTCTATAGTAGAAATGTCAACCAAATTCACAATCAATAATGATAGATGGAAACGCGCATACAATTGGTGCCAGCAAGAGCTTTATATGTGTCGCGCATGTGCAAGTTAGCTTAGCCATATGTGTGTGTGTATACAACTTGCTTAATTAGACCTGCTTTCTGATTAAGCTAAACTTTTTCCAGCCCAGTGAAGCACCCCAACTTCTCTTTCAGGTAATTGTCAGCAACACAGCAGTAAATATCAACATGAAGCAGATTATTATTGTAGATCACGCAGGGAGAACAAAGAGTAAAATATTTAACTGTAGCAGTGTTTGACTATATTCTGTGCAGTGAGAAAACCTGAAGTCATTTTCAAGGTCCATCATTTCTTACTTCTTTTCAGTCAGGTCAAGTTTCTAAACTTTCTAAATCTCCATTGTCTTGCTAATGAAGAGAAAATAGGATTCTACCAAGTCTCCTATGTACTACTCCAGGACCTCTGTGAGGATCAAATGAGAGGAGGCACTTGAAAACGCTTCACAAACATTCGGTTAAACTGTAAAATGTTTGCACCTGGCTATAAAGCAAGCCGGGCTCCTGGCTGAAGAAACTCCAAGGAAGCTAATCACCAGGAAGGGGAAGCCAAGTGTTGCTACGTGAAGTCATTACCTGGCGCCCACAGCGACCATTTCTGGGCTGGGTTGTGGGCCGCATTTTGCTCCACGAGGTCTTGGCAGTGTTGGCAGCGATTTGGTGGGGTGTCACTGTGGGGTGGTGGCTGGACCTGTGTCCCACTTGGGGGAAGCTGAATGTTGGTTTGTCAGCACCAGGTTTGTGGTGCCGTTTCTTTTTAACACATTGTATGCGGGAAACGTATTTATATGTTTTACGTTGACTGGTAGTGGAGCGTGGGACACGTATTAATACATTTTTTATAGACTAGCAGTAGAATGCGGGTAATGTATAAATATGTTTATTTTTATACTTTTTTATTGCTCTAAAGGGATACTAACATGCAGATAGACGAATTCCAAAGGACAAAATTTGGGTCTCTAACACATACAATGGTGAATTATGTATGTACTTCCAGGTATAACGGTAATCTGTTCAACTGCAGAGTCATCCTTCACACAATTCTCTGCCTCACCACGCGTTCAGTGCGATTCTAAGAAAAATAATTCAGTACACATTTTATAGTAAATCACAAAAAGTTTCATTGAAAAAAATATGTAAAACTAAAGTTATCGTAATTTTACTGAATGTTGCCATTTCCGCAAAAAATTAGCAAAAATGGCCCGCACCACCTGTTAGTGCGCGATAAAAACTACCCGCAAACAATGTGTTAAATGGCCAGTGTGCGTCATGGCAGCTCCTGCATTGAGCATCTGCCCCCTGGTGGTCAGTGCACATCATAGCTACTGGTCAGATGGCTAGACACTTAGCCTTTTATATATATATACACTAGAGGCCTGGTGCACAAAAATTTGTGCACTCGGGGGTGGGGGGGTTCCTCAGCCCGGCCTGTGCCCTCTCGCAGTCTGGGACCCCTCGGGAGATAACGACCTGCTGGCTTAGGCCTGCTCCCAGGTGGCAGAGGGCAGGCCCAATCCCTAGCTGCAGCCCCTGGTCGGGCTCAGAGCAGGGCTGATTGGGGAGTTGGGGCGCCGCCCCCTGTCATGCACAGAGCAGGGAGGATCGGGAGGTTGCGATGCCACCCTCAGTCACGCTCAGGGTAGGGTCGATTGGAGGGTTGGGGCACCGCCTCCTGTCACACTCAAGGCAGGGTCGATGGGCAGGTTGCGGCGCCGCCCCCTGTCATGCACAGAGCAGGGCCCATTAGGAGGGTTGGGACTCCGTACCCTGTCAAGCACAGAGCAGGGTCAGTCGGGGTTGGGGCACTGGCCCCTGTCACACACAGAGCAGGGCCCATCGGGGGGGTTGTGGAGCTCCCCCCTGTCACGCACAGAGCAGGGCCGATCAGGGGGTTGAGGAGCTCCCCTCTGTCACTCAAAGAGTAGGGCCGATAGGGGAGTTGGGGCACCGCCCCCTGTCACACTCAGAGCAGGGTGGATCAGGGGGTTGGGGCGCCGCACCCTGTCACACTCAGAGCAGGGTGGATCAGGGGGTTGGGGCGCTGCACCCTGTCACACTCAGGGCAGGGCGGATCAGGGGGTTGGGGCGCCGCACCCTGTCACACTCAGGGCAGGGCCGATGGGGAGGTCATGGCCCTACCTTGTCACACACAGAGCAGGGCCCGTGGCGGGCAGTTTGGGCGCCGCCCTCTATCACCCACAGAGCAGGGCCGATCAGGGGGTTGGGGCACTGCCACTGTCACACTCAGGGCAGGGCCGATGGGGAGGTTATGGCTCTACCCTGTCACACACAGAGCAGGGCCGATCAGGGGGTTGAGGCGCTGCCCCCTGTTACACACAGAGCCGAAGGGTGATCAGGGGGTTGGGGAGCTCCCCGCTATCAGGCACAGAGCAGGGCTGATCAGGGGGTTGGGGTGCCTTCCCCTGTCACGAACAGAGCAGGGCGGATAGGGAGGTTGTGGTCCCGCGCCCTGTCACACACAGAGCCGCAGGGCGATCAGGGGGTTTGGGCGCTGCCCCCTGTCACGCTGATCCCGGTGCCGGGAGGCCTCGCGGCTCCGCTGATCCTGGTGCTGGGAGGCATATTACCCTTTTACTATATAGGATAGAGGCCTGGTGCATGGGTGGGAGCCAGCTGGTTTGCCCTGAAGGGTGTCCTGGATCAGGGTGGGGGTCCCCACTGGGGTGCCTGGCCAGCCTGGATGAGGGGATGATGGCTGTTTGCAGCTGGTCACACACCCTTCAGGGTGGGGGTCCCCACTGGGGTGCCTGGCCAGTCTGGGTGAGGGGCTGAGGGCTGTTTTCAGGCTGGCTGGTGACTGAAACTCCCAACCGCTCCTTCTTTTCTTTCTTTTTTTATTCTGGGCCAGCTTTAGCTCTGAGGCTTGGCTCCAGCTCTTAGGCCTCCACTGCTGAAAGCAGGTATCTGGTTTGTTTGGGTTCTATAATCGAAACACTGTTTCAACTCCAGCTCTGAAATCCCAGCTGGCTGAAAGCAGGTTTCTGCGATTTTGTTTAGCTTCTATATTTGTAACAATGTTTCAAACTGCAAGCTCAGAGGCCGGCAGCAGCAGGTGGGAACGTTGGAGTCCTCCGTCACTGAAGCAAGCAAGCCTCATGTTCGCTTCAAGCTTCCTGGCTGCCGGCCGCCATCTTGGCTGGCAGTTAATTTGCATATCGCCCTGATTAGCCTATGGGAAGGGTAGCGGAGGTACGGCTAATTACCATGTTTCTCTTTTATTAGATAGGATGCCTGTTGAGAAAAATTTGAGCAATAGTTAATGAAGAAAATAAAAAGCACCCACAATCCCATTACTATTAACATTTTGGAACATCCCTCTAGTCTTTTATTTATTATTTTTTTAAATATATTTTTATTATTTCATAGAGGAAGGCAGAGGGAGAGAGAGATATAAATATCAATGATGAGAGAGAATCATTGATCGGCTGCCTCCTGCATGCCCCCACACTGGGGATCGAGCCTGCAACCTGGGTATGTGCCCTTGACCAGAATTGAACCTGAACCCTTCAGTCCTCAGACTGACACTCTAGCCACTGAGCCAAACCAGCTCGGGGTCCCTCTAGTCTTTAATGTATGTTGTGGTTATACTTACAGGTTGATACCATCTATATATATAAAAGCCTAAGTGACCGTTATGACCATTCTACCAGTCGCTATGATGCAGAAGCTGCCCCCCTCTTCCCACCCAGTGATCAGTGCGCTCTCACAGCCAACTCCCGAGGTACCCCCCCCCCCCCCGACTGGCTGGCCCCGATCACCCCGATTGCCCCATTCGCCAGCCAGGCCGAGGGACCCCACCCGTGCACAAATTCGTGAACTGGGCCACTAGTGTTATAGATATGATTGTGTGTCCAGATTTCTTCCACTTATCATTATATCATAAACATTTTCCCATATCATTAAAAAGGTCTTTGTAATCATTATTTTTAATGATCAGTGTTCCTTTATACTGGGTATACTATAATTGTTAAAATTGGTGAGTGAGCCCAGGCTGGTGTGGGTCCTGTGCACCAGGAGGTTGCTGGTTTGAGTCCTGGTCAAGGGCACATGCCCTGGTTGTGGGCTTGATTCCTGGTGGGAGGCGTGCAGGAGGCAGCCGTTGTTTCTCTCTCTCCCTCTCCCTTCCTCTCTCTCTAAAAATCAATAAACTATTCTTTTTTTTAATGGTGAGTGAATATCTTTGTTTATAAAGCTTTGTCACCATTTTAGGTTATTAATGTAGATTCAAACAAGGTAAATCAGTGAATGAAGGGATGTGAACATTTAAAACTGTGCATTTTGTCAGATTGCTTTATAGAAATTTCTACTGGTTTCGATTCCAACCAGAGCTGTAGTATGTTGGCTTGTCATGATTTGGATTTCTGGGTTGTAGAGCTACAGCTGTTCTTCTAGCTGACCCAATTCCCAGAAAACTGGACTATGAATTTAGAGATCAGTATATTTTAGTGACCTTTTTAGTGGAAAAAAAAAAAGTAGATTTATCTAATTAATGATCCTAAAATCTTTTATTTAACCTGTGAAGCAATTATTTGGGCAATCCCACTAGCACACAATAGTTTTGAAAAGCTTAGCTCTAAAAGAAGGGTATTTTCACTATTAAATTATACTATTCTTTACTTAGTAAATATCTTATTTTGCACAGCTTTTCTGGAAAACTTTACTTGAGCTTCCAAACACTGCAGCTAAGAATTACTTAGAGAATAGTGAGGTATGTTTTTTTCTTTTGTTTGTTTGTTTGTTTTTTAGCAGTGAGCTTTTTTAGTCAACATTTGAATAACCATCACTTTAATACTCTGCATCTAATATTAGACAAACTGAAAAAACAGACTAGAATCTCTTTCCCTGCCTACATTATGAGCTAGATTACAGTTGGGATATGACTAGAAATAATCCCATGTCTCACGTATAGGAACAAACTGTGCCTGTGCTGACCAGAAACTTATCAGGCAGATTCCTCCAAATTGGGGTGGGGGGTAGTTCTCAACTTATAAATTTTGGGTGGCTACAGTAGGCCAATACAGAGAAATAGACAGGTGTTTTTGAAAACAAAAAAAGCATGCCTTGCCAAATATTTTCATTATTATTCATGAAAAGACATCAAAAGAAAAAAATTGTAGTTTCAACTGGAAAGCCCTGTGGCTCAAAGGTCAGCCAGAGTAAACAAGTACTCCTATAAAAAGCCATTTACATTCCCTTCATACAAGATTTATTTATGAGAGATCCTTCCAGGAAAGAGTCTGACTGAGACTAAAGACTGTTTGCCCAGGATGTCCTGACTGGGCAACATTCAGAACATGTGACCAGTGCGTGATCCTAGAAGCCATTCACAAGGTCTTTGCTCTGGTGTGCCTTGGCTGTGGCTTCACTTCTTCCTACCCCATGACATTTACCAAATGGATCCCCCCAATTCTGATCACTCAGGGTGGGCCTTTGGAAAACATGAGAAAAAGTGAGTGTGGTGTGGACTTTTCTTTTCTTGGTGAGAGTGTTGTAGAGCTCCAGTGTTGTCTTTCATTCTGGCTCAGCAAGTCTTTATTTACATGCCCAGCACTATTTGGGTATTTTAAAGCAAAGTGGCCTCAGTGGATCATTAACTAAAGAAGAGTAAGATTATAGCTAGGCATGTCTTTACTACATGATTTCATAAACCGAAGGATGGTCTCTAATCTAAGGCCTTATTCCATCACGTACCCTTAGTTGATATCCATTTTCAGCCCTCTAGAGGGCACCCAAACCATCATGTTGCCTTAAGTTTTGCTAATTTATTTTTACCTAGATTTCTTTCCCTGGTGTTTTTTTTCTATGTATAGTCCCTCTGTATAAGTGATTACCAGATCTTGGATCTTATCTCTCTGACTGTCCAGACTCATTTTTCTGCTTCTACTCTTTCTTTTACTGTGGTTACCAACTGCATTCTCCCTCCCATCCTGTCTGACCCCTGTCCCCCAGTCCCCCTCGCCCCCCCCAAAGCTCAGACTATGGACTTCTTTCCGATTTACCAAAAAGTTCTAGCCATTGGGTGACTCCCATCAGCTCTCACACAGTATCGGAGAGAAGCCTCTGATCCCTAACCCCACCTCTGTACCCACCAAAGCAGGAGAGAGAGATGTATGGGGAAGATAAATTTTCTCAGGGCCAGAGTGGGAAGGATTGTCCTATAGAGGTTAGTACAGCCTAGAAAGCTCAGTTTTTATTTGAACATTTATTGTGGTTAAGTATTCTCCTATGGACTGTGAGGTATCAAACTTCCATTTACATCATCCCATATCTGTGGGAAAATGTGTTTATAAACAGGCAAATGCCTTTTAACTTATTGGTTTGCCCTGTATGATTTAACCACAAAAGAGACAACTAATAAATTATATAAATAAAATTATGAAATGTTAAATTTCATGATAAAATTCAAGAATAAACTAGTAGAACTTTTTTGTAAGAGTATAGTGCTTTTGGAATCATGCCCTACAAGAGGCCTCCAAACATGCTCTGTTTGTTATCCATGCGTGCCTCTAGGAAAGTTGTGTTTAACTAAATGCAGATAATGGACAGATTTCTACTAGGACCTGTCTTTACAAATTAACCAGGATGCTTATTCCAAAATAGCTCCCTCTTTGATATTCATGTTTGCGCTTGCTATGTCATCAGTTGCTTCAACTGTATTCAGAGCATCTCTATTTTATATCTAGGAAGTAGACCTTCAGCAGTCAAGTGACTTTTATCAAGGAAGAACAGCATCTAGGGATGAAAGCATCCTGATGTCAACATGTTTCCTTTTTTTTTTTTTTTTTACTTGAATCTACAGAATAAAATTCATTTTACATTGGGATTTAGTACCTATATACCATCTCTGAAATCTTACAAGACAGTACTTTTCCTTGTGACCTGTAATGATGTGTTATAATTTTTTGTTGTTAATCCTCTCTGAGGATATTTTTTCCATTGATTTTCAGAGAGAGTGGAAGGGAGGTTGTGAGGGGGAGAGAGAGAGAGAAACATCAGTGTGAGAGAGACACATTGATTGGTTGCTTTCCCATATGTGCCCCCGACTAGAGGCCAGGATCAAACCTGCAACCCAGGTATTTACCCTTGACTGCGACCCTTCGGTGCTTGAGCTGGCGCTCTAACCACTGAACCACACCGGCCATGACTATACTGTTTTCTAATCTGTTCTATTTCTTTTGGTTTTTTTTTTATAGTTTAAAATTTTATTTACAAAACTTCATACTATAATTCCACTTGCATTTTAATTGTATAATACATTGTAGATATCTTTTCACATGAGTACATAGCACTATACTATGTCATTTTATTTTATTAATTTAAATTCTTTATTGTTTAAAGTATTACATATATCTCCTTTTTCCCCCATTGATCTCTCCCTGCTTGCTCCCACCCCCACCCCACCCCCAGCACATGCTCTCATCCCCCTACTCTCTATATTCATTGGTTATGCTTATATGCATACATACAAGTCCTTTGGTTGATCTCTTACTCCCACACCTTCCCTGCCTTCCCTCTGAGGTTTGACGGTCTGTTCAATGGTTCTATGTCTCTGTATCTTTTTTTGTTGTTGTTCATCAGTTTATGTTGTTCATTATATTCTACAAATGAGTGAGATCATGTGATATTTATCTTTATCCGGCTGGCTTACTTCACTTAGCATAATGCTCTCCAGGTCCATCTGTGCTGTTGCAAATGATAAGAGTGCTTTCTTTTTTACGACAGCATAGTATTCCATTGTGTAGATGTACCACAGTTTTCTAACCCACTCATCTGCTGATGGGCACTTAGGCTATTTCCAGTCTTAGCTATTGTAAATTGTGCTGCTGTGAACATTATTTCATGACTAATGATAGGTGTGACCTACAATTTGAATAACACCAATCTAAATGAATTTCCAGTTGTATTTCTCATTATAGTCATGAAAAACAGATATGCCGCTTGATTTAGAGCAGCGGTCGCCAACCTTTCTGACCTCACATACCACCAGTTTCCTGAGGACCGCCGGTTGGCGTCGCTGATTTAGAGGGCAGTAAAGTTTGCTCATCAGTATAATGCAAACCTATAGAAATATTCTAGAAAATAACATTGGGTGGCAGGAATGTGAAAATGCGAGATAATCTTAAATGTTTATGTTATTTGCAAGAGCTGGACTCAGACTGAGCCTCTAATTGTATGTGTATGTATAGATAAATCTTACAGTCAGGGCCTGCTTTCTGTAATCTGGCATGGCCTTGTTCCTAAAAGATATTCAATAAATACTTGTTGCCTGAATGAATGACAGTGGCATCTACTGTTTTATTTGTAATTCTAGGTTTCTTTAAAGGGACATCTACACTAATAAAAGACAAAGATGCTAATTGACCATACCTTTGCTACGCTCATCAGCCAATCAGAAGAGTATGCAAATTAACCCAACAAAGATGGCTGTTAAATTTGCATACTGCAGGCAGATCTTGCTGCGCTGCCCCGCCCAGGTGGCAGCGCAATCCCAAGCTGCCCCCGACCCCAGTGTGGGATCTGGGCCTGTTGCGTGCGGGTCAGGGTGGGCTGGGTGGGAAGCAGCGGGATCCCCAGCCGCCGCCTGCCCCAGTACGGGATCTAGGCCTGCCGTGTGCAACCGAGGGAGACGCAGCAGGCATCGCGGGATCCGGCATGCCATCTGCCACCAGGGGAGCGGGCCTAAGCCAGCAGGTGGTTATCTCCCAAGGGGTCCCAGACTGTGAGAGGGCAAAGGTTGGGCTGAGGGACCCTCCCCCCCTCGAGTGCACAAATTTTTGTGCACTGGGCTTCTGGTATAATATAAAGGGAAACAGAAAACTATATCTGATTGTCTCTTTGTAAGAGCTGTGTTGGCATTCATAAAAAAGTACTTTAATTCCAGTCTGTCTTCATGGGTTAATCCTAAATTCAACTGAATACGTACATAGAAGTCATGACCTAGGTCTTAGTCTCAGGAGCTTGGGTCATTTTTCTGAGACTGACTTTCTTCATTTGAAAATGAGTACTTTGGAATTATAATTAGTAGTTAAATTACTGGAAGTTATGATTCCTGGGGAAAACGCCAGGAAATACTGATTTATTTATATCCTCTATATGGACTATGAATGGTTTGACTTGTTAAAAATATGACTGTTACATATAGACAAAGGCCTCTACTTCCATGATAACATACTTTTCTGTCATATGTGCTACATGTTTATAACTTTCTTGCCTCTCAGTCAGTATTAGTGGGCGGCAAAAGTATATCTGCAAATTGGAAGGTGATAACCATGGTTTGATCTTAGCAACAGAGCACCTTTGTACAGTGTGTCAAAGAAATGTTAGATCATGCCTGTGTGACCACCAAAACTCTTTCTAGCCTTAGATCTGCATTCAGGGATTCCTCTCTTATGCCACATGCCCTTTTTATTTTTCAGTTTTTTCCTCTTAACCTATCCCTCCTTCTTCTGCAGGAATGACATCTTTGTGTTCCTGCTAAGCACCCGAGCTGGAGGACTGGGTATCAATCTCACTGCTGCAGATACAGTAAGTCATGAGAGCCAATACATTGGATATGCAGGTTTTCTACTATAAATATGTTCAGTTGGTATCACCCTTTGCTTTGTATCACAAACTTTTTTCTTTGCCATTGGTGACAGTAGTTGTGCTTTGCCTGGAACTGGAACATATTAGCTTTCCTTTGGACTTTTCTATCCATTCTGTTGGAATAAATTTTTTATGCATTTATTCAACAAATATTTGATGAATGCCTACTATGTGTCTCATACTATTCTAAACACTTGGAATGTGTCAGTGAATAAACACTGGAAAAAAATCAGCCAAGTCAACTAGGAGCTCTAAACAAATCAGGAAGCATTGTTTTATCACTCATGCATTATTTCACCATAGGAAAACATCATATTTTTGTATCCCAAACTTCAAAAGGTGGTTGGAGAGCAATGAAATTGGAATTAAAAAAATAAAAGACATTTCATCAAATGAACTATCCTTTCATACCTAATCTCCTTGTGGGGATACTTCAGCATCTGAAAGGGAGAAGAAAAGAACATTCCTTTTGAATCTCAGAAATATTCCCAGGATTCAAATATATTTAATAATTTCCATAATCTTGAGACATAAAAATGCATAAGTGGGAAATTGTTTTGTAGAAGGCATGCCTCTAAAAATGCCTCTCGTGTGGAGGTTGTGGAGCCTCTCTATGAAATACTGAGCATCGCAATTCCCACAATCAGAAGGATGCATACTGGAGGGTCATGGATAAATGAAATACAGGGGTGGAGAGGCTTGAATAGATGCACAGCAGCAGAGCTGGGACTAGATTCCACATGTCCTAGTCTCCACTTCTAGGCTGTGTCCCCCCTTTTTCCTTACTCACTACTACATAGAACTGCCTACTTTCAACCTGGCTGGTGTGTCTAGAGCGTCAGCCCATGCACAAAGGGTAGTGGGTTTGATTCCCGGTCAAGGGCATATACCTGGGTTGCAGGTTTGATCCCCGACTCTGGTCAGAGCATGTGCAATCAATGTTTCTCTCCCCCCGCCCCACCCCCCGTCCCCTTCTTCCCTTCTTTCCTTCCTCTCTCTGTAAAAATCAATCGAAAAAAATATCCTAAGATGACGATTAACGACAACAAAAAAGAATGAAAACCAGATTCTAAATATCAACCATAGGATCAGCTATACCTTCCTTGGCAACTAAACCTCTTCAACCAGTTAACCAGGTTGGGACAGGGCTCCAGGGCCTGAGGAGCTAGCTAGGTATATTCTGTCTTGCGTGCACATCATTAGCCACAGTCATCTTAAGGGAAGGCTATCATTTGGTGGTAGGTGCTGTTCTTACGGGTTTTCTGATATGGTGGCTCACTTGGTAGCATATCGGATAGCAGAAACTTGGCTTTCTCTTTGCCCCTTGCTTCTCTGTAAGCATTTTATACTGTCCCAACTGGAAGTCATACTGACAATGTGAATAAAAGATTCATCCGTTTCTCCTAGCTGATCTTTTGGACTCCAATCTCAGCCCCCAGCCTCATACCTACTCTGTTTTCTTTACAACCATGCCACTCCCTTGCTTAAAACTCTTCAGGAATTCTCCATCATCTACAAGATAAGCTCCTTTACAAGGCATATAGGCCCTTCATTTTGTGGCCTTTATCTCTCTTTCCAGCCTAATAAACAGATTACTTCCCCTTCTAAAATTTACCTCATAGAAATGATTTACTTGTAGTTTTCCTGAACACACCATCCTGTATCACACTGTTGCATAAACTGTTCCCTCAACATAGATCACTCTTCGTCCACCTGGCAAATTTTAAAACCTCATTTTTGATCAGGGGTTGTGTTATATGGCCTAGTCATGCTTCTCTGGTAATATGACTAAGATGACATTTGAGCCAAGTTCTGAAGAAAGTAAGGAAGCAAGCCAAGCATATATATCTGTCAGAAAGAAGAGCATTCCAGGCAGAGGAAATAAATGCAAAGCCCTGAGGTGAGAACATGCTTGGCATAATCAGGCAACAGCAAACAGCCCTATTTAAGTGGAACATAATTAATGAGGAGAGTGGTGTGAGATGAATGTTGCAGAAGCAGGTCATGTAGGTCTTAATAGGCCATGGTGAGGATTTTGAGATGGGAAGTCACTGGAAGAATTAGAACAGACATCTGACGTGAATTGGCTTATAGGTTTTAAATGTGTTCCTCTGGCTTGGGTATAGAGTAGGGGTGGGGAGAACTATAGGGAGCAAGGTGGAATCAAGTTCAGTTAAAAGTTAGACACAGATGATGGTGATGGACAAGGGTTGAAGCAGTGAAAGTGGTGAGAAATAATTGGAGTCTGCATGTATTTTGAAGGCACAGCCAATAGAGTTTGCTGCCAGATTGGATGTGGGACATGCAGGAGGTGTGATGAAGAGCTCCAATGTGTTTGACCTCAGCAGCTAGAATGAATTACTAATTAAGGGGAATATTTGGGGAGCAGATTTGATTGGGGGGACTCAAATGTTTGGTTTTGGGGGGATTAAGTTCAAGATTTTTAGCAAACACTAAATAGCAATGTCACCCAGGCAATGGGGTCTCTGGAGTTCAGGAGAAAGATTGGGGCTGAAGATGTGTTTTGGAATCAGGTCAGAGATGATCATTTAAGGCCATGAGGCTGGATAAGTTCATCTGATCAAAATGTATTTTCCTTTGCAGCCTGCCTATTTTAGGTTTGGTCTATGGTTTCTTAAGGAATAGGTCCCCTAGTTGTCCAATTGAATGGTCAAAAAAATAAGTTTGAGGGGGAGAGATCTGCATCATGCTTCCAGTGTTCACATAGTTTGCCTTGTGGGGTAAGAGCTCCTGCCAGCCACTGAGAACCAAAATAGGCCTTTAATCCATAGCTAGGGAGTAGAAATAGGAATTCCCTTTTCATCCTGGGGGCTAAAGAGGGGCTCTGAATATTCTGAGTTCTCAATTCCAAAATAATTTACATTAATTTTGAAGGGAAGGCTTGGGGATTCACTTGTAAATTAAAACCTTCTGGAATACTCAGAAAAATGAGACCACAGATTGAAATGAATTCTAGGTTATGGTTTGTGTGAAGTCAGGTTATATTCTCTGTGTATTATTAGAGAAACAATAGGCTTAACTGCTTGCCTGGTTGGTGTTTTTCCTTTGTCCTGAGTTTATTTAGCTTTGGAAGATCCCCAGAGACATTTATGGACAAGAAGAGGATAGTCAGCCTAAAGTGCCAGAAAAAACTCAATCTCTGATGACGAGAATGCATATATAACCGTGCTTATAAACAGTGGGACTTCGGCCCACTCTGTTAGTAAAAACGTGATTTTAGCCTGTGACTAACGGCAGCTGCCCCTCACTGTCTGTGTTCTTCCTGAAGTAGGGGTCTCTTTGCCTTTGACTCTTTAGTGAGGGGTTGTTACAATCTGCACTGTTTGTTTTGTTTCTGTGTCACACGTGTAAATGCTTACGTGTAGAGAGAGAGAGGAGCTTTTGTCCCTTGGTTGCAATGTGAGAAGTCCTTTGTTCCTGTGAGACAACATGGGACAGCTTTCAGCCCTCCCAAGGGACTGCACTTCCACTCCTTCTCTAGGGGAAGGGGGTTCTACCCTCCAAGTGCTGGTCTTGTTTTCCATTTCAGTTCCTCTCCCCTGAAACTACTTCTCATTGACCTATAGCTAAGTGCCTCAACCTCTTCTCAACTCTCACCTCCCCCTGTCATTTCTGTCCAGCCTGGTGTTTACAGCTTCATGGAAGATACTATTAATATATTTCCCCTTAGTCATTGCTGGGCCACGCTTTGTGAATTGACTTGCTGTCATTTTTCCTAATTAAGTCCGTTGTTCTGATGCCTTCATTATTATTTGTTTTTCTCCAGAATGTCTCACTGAGTTCCATAAACCTGATTACCAAATGCAGGTGTCTTCTCTGTCCCACTGCCTTGGTCATTGCCTCCTTGATTCCCCGCCCCCACCCCGATTTCCTGTCATAGCTGATTCAGTGTTCATTTTATTGTAAAGTTAGATAATAAGCATACAACTAGGTTAGTTTTTCATTCTCGTTCTTCTTTTAACTTATTAACTTATGCATATTTCATATTCTTTTCCCCAAGGCAAGTATTTTTCTAAATAGAATCTTATTTTAGTCTCTCTTCCTCCCAAATTCCTCACCTCTTTTAATCCATTTAAATGATAAATAGCCACTAAATTTGTCAGGGGAGGAAAGGGTTGAAGTTAAATTGCAAACCTATCTCCTTAGGCTAGTGATGGTGAACCTTTTGAGCTCGGCATGTCAGCATTATGAAAAACCCCAACCTAACTCTGGTGCTGTGTCACATAAAGAATTTTTTTGATATTTGCAACCATAGTAAAATAAAGATTTATATTTTTGATATTTATTTTATATATTTAAATGCCATTTAACAAAGAAAAATCAACCAAAAAAATAATGAGTTCGCGTGTCACCTCTGACACATGTGTCATAGGCTCACCATCACTGCCTTAGGCTTTAATCTTCTCACTGTTTATGAGCTCAAAAAAGACAAGTAGCCGAAACCGGTTTGGCTCAGTGGATAGAGCGTCGGCCTGCGGACTGAAAGGTCCCAGGTTCGATTCCGGTCAAGGGCATGTACCTGGGTTGCGGGCACATCCCCAGTGGGAGATGTGCAGGAGGCAGCTGATCGATGTTTCTCTCTCATCGATGTTTCTAACTTTCTATCTCTCTCCCTTCCTCTCTGTGAAAAATCAATAAAATATATTTAAAAAAAAAAAAAAAAAAAAGACAAGTAGAATCAGGTTTGGTTGACCCTGAGACTTCCAGTAAAAAAATGTAAATGTTATGGAAGCACCTGTGAAATAGAACATCCCATAATGAATTTAGCTGACCCAGTGCCTCAGGCTTTGACACTAAAAGTACTATGTTTAGGTGTGACATAAGCCCTCATTTTCCACATATGTGGTCATTTTAGATATAGTAGCAAGCAGTGTTTCCCACTAGTCCAATTGACAGTCTCCTTTTTATTAACTCAGCCTTCTCTTCTCGAAAGTTTAAACAGATTTTCTAGAATTTTGCCTATCTTGTTGTTGAAACTGCAAAATGCCCTGTGGTCAGGTTTGCTGTGCTCCTCTACAAGGGACAAGTGTTGTACACTTACAAATCCTAGTTCTGTGGATACTGGATTATCAATAAGCTTTCACAGTGATTTCTTTCTTTGGCAGGCAGTTTATAATTCTCTCCCCCCAAATTCTAACCTATACTAAAAATTGAGGCGTTATACCTGATATAGAAGCAACACAAAGGAAAAACCAATGGGGCTCTTACTAGAGGTGAAATGGGACAATAAATGGGTCTGGGCTGCCTGTCACTACTTGAGCCAATTAAGCAGAAACGGCGTTGAATCATATATGATTATTATTCTAGTAATGCCAGCAGTATCGGAAAGTAACAGGTCATCCACGAAGCATCTGCTCTGACACCTCCTGCTAGCTGGTTGATTATAGAGGGATAAGGAAGAGAGGCTGCATGGAGGGGGAAGGGGGAAGGGGGAAGGGGGAGGGGGGAAGGGGAAGGGGGAAGGGGGGGTTGGGGTGGCTACAGGGTCTGTGGTCCCTTGTGTCTCCTTCCAGGACCTTGGAGTCCAATAACAAGGTAAGGAATTTTCAGTGGTGTTAAAACCAGCTCCACCAGTTCTTGGGACCCTGAGAATGGTTAGCATTCCTGAGGCAAACTCCATGAGGAGGTCAGGGTCTAGGTACAGCAACCAAATCAGATCACAGCACATCTTGTTCTTTGTCCTCAAAGTGTATTTTCTTTTCTGAGGAATGGACCCATCTAGGCCCCAGGGTGTCTCTTACCTTTTTATCACTCTGTCTTTCTTCTTGCAGCACATCCTCTAGTTTTCCAAGGTCTGTAAGAAAGCCTCTTATCTATAGTTGGTAAGGTGAATAATCATTATACAACTGTGGTCCTATTCTTTTTTGTTTTGTTTTATTAATCTTCACCAGAGGATATTTTTTCCATTGATTTTTAGAGAGAGTGGAAGGGAGGGGGAGAGATAGAAAGAGAGAAAGAAACATCAGTGTGAGAGAGACACATCAATTGGTTGCCTCTTGCACGCGCCCGACCCAGGGATTGCGCCTGCAGCGGAGGTACCTGCCCTTGACTGGAATCGAACCCATGACCCTTCAGTCCATGGGCAAGGACCCTCTCACCCCTGAGCCAAACCGGCTAGGGTGTGGTCCTGTTCTTATTGTGTGCCCTTCCTCCCTATCATTTCCCCCTGTTAATATTATCACCTTAAATCTGTGAGATTAGTTCTATATGGGAAGTGTCTTGCTGAATTGTATTATTCCTGACCTATTATAATTTCCCTTAATGGATTTTTGGCTCTGAATCCTTTCAGGGAAAAGGGACGTTGGGTCTCTTTTGTCACTGCTTTTGGTTTATGGGGTGGCAGAGTTCTGAAGTCCTCCCTGTCTGACAAAAGAAGGAGGGAGCCAAAAAGGGGAAAACAGTTTTAAGTGAAGTCAATAGATAATCCATGCTTCATTGACTGAATCATAAGTCTAAGCTGTTTTAGTCTTACTTTTTGGACACAATGATGCTGATGGCTTCTACAGTGAGCCCTATACTGTGTCAGCAAGCAGTCATGTAAATATAGGCATATATTCTATGAAAACAGAAGCAAATAAAACACAGAGGTTAGTGCATACAGTAAATCATAAACCAGAAGAGAAGATTTTTAGATCATGGCTTCCGGTGGAATGATACCACACAGTGACAATCTGATAGATTGTAGTTACATTTCTGGTGAGGTCTGGGACCAACGTGGCATACACAGACACAGCCTTAAAAACAAAACTTTGGTCGTAGCCAGTTTGGCTCAGTGGATAGAGCGTCGGTCTGTGGACTGAAGTATCCTGGGTTCGATTCCAGTCAACGGCATGTACCTCGAATGCAGGCTCAGTCCCCAGCCCTGTTCAGGTCACATGCAGGAGGCAACCAATCCATGTGTCTCTCTCACATTGATGTTTCTCTCTCTTTCTCTCCCCCTCCCTTCCACTTTCTCTAAAAATCAATGGAAAAATATCCTCTGGTGAGAATTAACAAAACAAAAACTTTGAAGACATTTAATTATACAGTCAGGCCTTGACTTACAAGTGTCCCGACTAACGAGTGTTTTGAGATACCAGCTGTCTCTCGGCCGATTTTTTGCATTGAGTTGATAGAGTAATTTGAGTTAACGAGCTCCTTAACGAGCTCGGTCTCAGAACAAATTAAACTCGTAGGTCAAGGCCCCACTGTACTGGAATCCAGTACCCACAATTAGACATTGTAGTTTTATTTAAAGCATAATTTTTCTCCCTAAAATTACCCTTATTTTCAAAGAGATTATATCAAGTCTATTTTTTTGTTTGTCCTAACTGTTTGCATAAACACAAGAGTAGCAATTGATCAAATTGATCACACAGGCATTCTCAGATTTGCTTTGCTGGATTTCATTCACTGATAGGGAATCTTTAGATTGAGCTCTAGTGAACTGTAGGCCTTTCAGGGCAGAGAAGCCAAAGCCAAGGTTTCCTGGAATACCTGTATGTTTTGGGTCGTATTCTCAAGTCCTTGAGGTCCCCAAGGTATCTTGAGGACACCTTGCCATATTTCAGGAAAGCAACCTTCATTCCTTACCTGGAAAGAGTGTCATGAACCATGTGACCAAGCAAGGTACCAGGCTATTTCTACAAGGCTTATCGCTTCAAATTCAGTCTTCATCCTCAAAGCTTGCTGGTGACATCCACAGTCCTGGCATGTCACTTTCAGACATGACATTCCACTCAAAGTCTTGGTTAATAAAACCACACTTGGAAACTGACTTTATGTCCTGTTATGAAGAAATTAGATTCTTATTGGATATATGCAAATAAATATGCTGCCATGAGAACAGTAATAGTCATTCATTAAGAGTTCCTAAATTCTGGAGGGAACAGGTAGGAAGAAAAATGTAAATGCCTTAATATTGCTTATGAAGGTATAATTTACCAGATTGCTTTAAGAAAAGAAACAAGTTTCCTTATGTCTGAAAAACAAAAGATTAAAAATCAACAATACTTTCAACAACAAAAATGAGTTATTTTCAGTTCATTCAGTCCCATAATCAATTTTTGTTTCTCTTGATTTTTCTTGCCAGTACTTCTATAAATCCAGATACTTCAAATATATTTTCATTTTAGAGAAGAAGGGAGAGGGAGGGAGAGATAGAAACATCAATGATGAGAGAGAATCATTGATCAGCTGCCTCCTGCAACCCAGGCATGTGCCCTTGACCGGAATCGAACCCAGGACCCTTCAGTCCGAAGGCCGACACTCTATCACTCTATCCAAACCAGCTAGGGCAAATTTAGGTACTTTATAAAGTTCTAATAATTTTCATCCAGTTCGAAGGGGATGATCTGAAACTATTCCAAGAGATATGTAATTTAAAATAAGTCAGAATCCTTTCCATGGATCTCTCAGAAGATGTAACATTTTTACAAATGCATTATAACAAAACAGTGACTGTCTCTAAATAACAAGAAGAAATTTAAAATGACACGGTTATGGATTTGATTATAATGCAATTTACACGGAACCCTGTCCTTTCTGCAAAACACAATATTCCAGAATAACAGTTATAAATGAAAGTATATCCGAATTTATAGACTCCTGGAGATTTTTACATAATTTCCAGAACATCCACTTTCATATGCATACATAAATAAAATATAGTTATTATTTCTTTATTTGACAAAGTTTCTCATGTACCTTAAGCATAAAAAACAAATCCTTGAGGCATTCCAGGGCCTATTGGAATGACTTAAAGCCATTCTGGGTCAAGAAAAGGTTTCTTAAAATTCAAACCCTGGGAAGGTTGTCAAGCATATTTGACCAAAAGATTATATATTAATTATTATTATGAAACTATTAAATTATGTATTTAAAGTATAACAAAAGGGTATTAAACACAAACATAGGCTAATAAAACATCAGTTCCCACGATTAAGAAGATGGCTTTTTTTTTAAGTAATCAAGTATGTGATTAGTATAACAATATATAACCATTTCAATACTTTACAGTTTTGCTTCCTAGGCAAATACAGGAAAAGCTATTTTACTTTTAACAGACTGGAAAACGACCAAACAAATTCTGTATTAGTTTACTGTAGATTCATTTATCTAATTAAGTGTATTATTCAGTTTACCTATACAGTAGGTCCTTGGGTTACAGCGCGATGTAACGCGATTTTCGCCTTAAGTCGCAACCCACCTACATAAGCACCTATGTCACTCACATGGAGCACATACAACAGCACTAATGAAGTGAAACAGTAAAAAAAATTTAAAAGGAAGATAACAATTCCTGACCTTTACTTGTGGTAAATAAATAATAAAAAACATAAAGCACATATGTACATACGTCAAAATGACAGAACTTTTTTTTTAAATTAAATCTTTATTGTTCAGATTATTACAGTTGTTCCTCTTTTTTCCCCCATAGCTCCCCTCCACCTGGTTCCCCTCCCACCCTCTGCCCTCACACCCCCCCACTGTCCTCATCCATAGGTGCACGATTTTTGTCCAGTCTCTTCCCGCATCCCCCACACCCCTTTCCCCCCTAAGAATAGTCAGTCCACTCACTCCCTTTCTATGCCCCTGATTCTATTATAATCACCAGTTTATTCTGTTCATCAGATTATTTATTCACTTGATTTTTAGATTCACTTGTTTATAGATGTGTATTTGTTGTTCATAATTTCTATCTTTACCTTTTTCTTCTTCTTCCTCTTCTTAAAGGATACCTTTCAGCATTTCATATAATACTGGTTTGGTGGTGATGAACTACTTTAGCTTTTACTTATCTGTGAAGCTCTTTATCTGACCTTCAATTCTGAATGATAGCTTTGCTGGGTAAAGTAATTTTGGTTGTAGGTTCTTGGCATTCATCGCTTTGAATATTTCTTGCCACTCCCTTCTGGCCTGCAAAGTTTCTGTTGAGAAATCAGCTGACAGTCGTATGGGTATTCCCTTGTAGGTAACTGAGTTTCTTTCTCTTGCTGCTTTTAAGATTCTCTCTTTGTCTTTTGCTCTTGGCATTTTAAATATGATGTGTCTTGGTGTGGTCCTCTTTGGATTCCTTTTGTTTGGGGTTCTCTGCGCTTCCAGTCAGTGTATGCTTAATTTTGAGTTGGTCCTTTATCACAACCTCGAGGACCTCACTAGATTTCTTGAGGGTCTCATTAAGTTTATCGGCGGTTTCTAGAAAATTCTTGAAAAACCTTAAAAGTGTGGTTTTGAACTCTATATCCAGTCGTTTGCTTTCCTCCATTTCTGTCATTTGTGTCCTGTTTCTTTGTCTCCGCATTTTTTATGCTTCCCTGTGTTGATAGAGTGGCTTTCTGTGCTAGGTGTCCTATAGGGCCCAGTGGCTCAGCCTCCCCAATTACCTGAGGTGGACACTCTTGGTGCACCCCTTGTAGTCTTTGTGCACAGTCTTGTTGTAGTTAAGCCTTGATTGTTGTAGGTATCACTGGGAGGAATTGACCTCCAGGCCAATTTGCAGTGGGAGAACTTCTGTGCTGGAGACACCCCTCCGGGGCAAGACTTGCTTTAGTGGAGCTTTGGTGCTCGCTGAGTTTGTCTCTTGAATATGTCCTTTATGGATCCGAGGAGCTGCAATCTGATGGTCCCACTCTGACCACTGGGCACACTGGCTCCTGGATCTCTAAAGAGGTCCTAATCTAGCCTCTGCCTGAGGCTACCTAGCAGGAGCTCAGCTGTGAAGCAATGCGAGTTGCCCTGGGGCCTTGGGCCAGCTGCAGTTTGTTAGGTAATTTTCAGATTGCAAAGGGCCAGGCCTTTCATACGCAAAAGCCGGTGCACAGCTTGGGCGGGGCGGGGGTCCCAGGGGATCAACAGGGCGGGTGGAGCGAGCAGTATGGCTGCCCTCAGAGGCCCCACTTCTCAGTGTCCCAGCAATCGCTGCAAGCACCTCCGAGAGAAAGCTGCCCTTGAGTTCCGACCGATGCCAGACAGTCCCGTTTCTCCCGTATTAGTCTGGGTCCCCAGATACTTGCCCAGAACTGGAGCTCAGAGCTTGAGACTCCCTCCCGATTGAAAAAGACAACCGTGTCCTCAGCCACCAGCCCTCTCCGCGTGTGCCTTCATACCTTTGCACCTCCTCTGAGTCTCGGTATGCTTTTCTCTTTCCTTCTAGTTGTAGAATTTCCACTCAGCTAGCCTTCCTGTGGTTCTGGGTGATGTCCGTTCCGTCTTTTAGTTGTATTCTGGAAGTGGTTGTGCGAGGCAGTGTTTACCTATGCCGCCATCTTGGTTTTTCTCGGAACTTTTTTTTTTTTTTTTTTTTTATAAATAAATGGGAGGTGGCAACATAACCACGAAATGACATACGTCGAGTCCAACATAACCTGAGGACTGCCTGTATATTTCTTTTTTCTTCTTCCTCCATATAATTTGTTCTCAACTTGCACAGATCCTCTGCAATTTTCCTACTCCCTTTCAGTTGTTTTTTTTTTTTTTTTACTTCTTCTTAACTCATTCAGAGATAACCAACTTAAGAACCATCTGTTTTCAATTCCATATTACTAAAATCATGTAATTTCTTTCCAATGTAATTAGAATTTTAATTCTTAGAAACTTTGATCTTTTTGGTGACAAGTAATTAACATTCCTCAGATTAATAATACATTCACGTTTTTAAGAGTTCTATTTAAATAAAATATAAGACATATTCATTTACAGATTCAAAGCCAAACATAGGCAAACATACTAATATTTCAATGTCCTGTCATTTCAAAATACTTAGATATATAATAATTTTTACTATTTAACACAGCAAAACTCCGAAGTTTTAAGTTACCCAAAACCCTTCATTTTAGCCCAGCTGGTGTGCTCAGTGGTTGACCATCCACCTATGAACCAGGAGGTCATGATTCAATTCCCATTAGACGGCATACAGGGGTCAGCCAATTGATGAGTCTTTCTCATCATTGATGTTTCTATCTCTCCCTCTCCATTCCTCTCTCTGAAATAAAGAAAAACATTTTTTTAGAAACCCTTCATTTTAGTTATATCTTTTTATTATGTCTTAACTTTATGAAATTTTAAAACCAATTATTACCCAAGGTATTTTCTTGGCAAATTTTGTAACAGGGATAACATGACCTTGACAACTTTTAGGGGGCTGGAGAAAAGGGGAGGGATGGGGAGGCAGAAGGAGATATCAGACCCTGCAGCTCTTTCCAAGACTGCAACAACTCCTGGGCCTCCAGCTTTAATATGAAAGTACCTTTTTTTTTTTCCTTTACAGAGTGGACTGCTGCTTTTGCAGCCTGCTTGAGGGCTCTTCTGCAGCTCCAGCCCTTCTAGGAGAAAGACTTGGGGGGTTAGAAGGTTTATTTCCATATTTTTCTTCCTGAGTAGAATCCTTGTGATGTAACAACATGGAAATCTTGCATATAAGAGATCTTATCCTATTTCAAAGCAAACAAATCCTATTTCAAAAGAGAAACAACCTCTAAAGTAAATAAATGGTTATTCTCTCCCTGACCGGTTTGACTCAGTGGATAGAGCGTCGGCCTGCGGACTGAAAGGTCCCAGGTTCGATTCCAGTCATGGGCATGTACCTTGATTGTGGGCACATCCCCAGTGGGGGGTGTGCAGGAGGCAGCTGATCAATGTTTCTCTCTCATCGATGTTTCTAGCTCTCTATCCCTCTCCCTTCCTCTCTGTAAAAAATCAATAAAATATATTTTTTAAAAATAAAATAAAAAACAAATGGTTATTCTCAAAAGGTGGGACTGGGGCATTAGCCTGAGAATCGTATCTCACACTTACCCAGCAAGGCAGATGACCTTCTTGCTCTTTGGTCTGAGGGTCTGAAGGATCTGAGTGGTGGAAAGCCCAAACAACAGGGACAGAGGACTCCCTGTGTTCATAAAACAGCGAGGAGCGAACCAAGTCCCCAAAAGATAAGAAAGCAAGCAAAGAACATCAGAACCAAAGTTACATTACAGACAGACAAGAGCTCTTACTAGCTAAACGGTTCAGGTGGCTGATGCCTCGAGAGGGAGAGCAGGGAGGGTGTCCGAGGTTAAGAACTCTAGGCAGATGCTGGGAAGTTTCTGCAATCCTTGCTGTGGGTTCAGCCTGCCACAAGCAGCTGAGGCCCCCAGCCAAGTGGGATATGCCCCATCTTTAAACAAATTAAACAACAGAGACACAAAATAACAATCAACAGAGACACTTAAGTACAGTATTTACAGGGTACAGTATTTACAGCCGTGCACAACCCACAGACAAGAGCTTTACACCATACTTTTTGTCTATCCAGCCACAGAAACCTCAGAATGCCCTGTGTTTAAAAAAACAAAAAAACAAAAGTCTCTCATCCCAGAGCCGATCAGGCTACGGGCTTGGGGACTAGGCAAGGACCAATAGAGGTCTTTTGCCACCCAGAGCTGATCAGGCTTGTCCAGACCAGAGGCAGTAAATGCCTCCCATACCATGCATAGTAAATGCTTCCAGTGCCTTACAAAGAAGCTCAGACAAGAGGTAGCAAATGCTTTTCATGTCATACAAAAATGCTGGATTCAACTTAGATCTTAGGTGAGATGACGAGGATTGCTAAGGCTGCAACTGGGACTCAAGACAAGAAAATTCCTGGCAGTGCTACAAATAAAAGAGTCCAGGCCTCAGCCCCAGGAACTCCTGGTCCAAGCAGCAAGTGGGATCCCCGGTATTCACCCCAAAGGAGTCCCCCTCTTCTGATGTCACCAGAAAATGAAACCTTTGTTTTTAAATGAGAAAACAAATAAATTACTTAGGAATAATGTTAAGCAATGGAAAAGGCATCATAGAGAAATAGTTTCAAGAGAGACAAATCAGTATTCCGTTTACATTTTTAGGCTCTGTCTGGTTTTGTCAGATTCCTTAGAAATTCTAGTATCAATCAACTAGTATCTGGGATTCTAGTTTGCACTGATGAATCTTGTCTGTCCTCAAGTCTAGATGGGAAGACATTTAAATAATACACATGGGCACCTATAGAAGATAGTGATTCAGTGGAAACTTGGACCAGGGTAGGCAATGCAAGGGATTATCCATAGTGCAGGTTGATAGTGCTAGCACTGTTAGGTCACTCTCTTTCTAACTTAAAAATGAAGGAAATACATACAGTTTTTGTGAATATTTAATGAGATATGTGTGCACACTAGTGCCAGACACATTGTAAGTGCTCAACAGATTTTGGCCATTATTTATTCCATTCTAATTGGAATTCATGGGGAATAGGAAAAGGAAACATTGTCAGAGGCAGGAGAAATCAGGGAGGCCTTCCTGAACATGTGAAGCTTGAACAGAATCTTAAAGGACCAGTAGAGAAGAGATGAAGGATTCCAGAAAAACAGCTTGAGCAAAAGTGCTACAAACAAATGTGTAATACAAGTCAGGAAGACTGAAGAGACCTGTCTGATGAAAGTGAGGGGCGTGTTTCTATTTTAGGAAAGGCTAGAAATAACAGGGCCTGATGATTGGGAGGTGTTTGAACTCGATGTGTTTCAGCTGGCAGAGAGGGAGTAGAAACCTAGGAAGCATTAGTGAGCTGGTCTGATGGCATTAGTGAACCAGACATAGGTGGTGAGTGCCTAGACCAGGACAGGGACAGTGAAATTGTAGAAAGGGTAGGTTCGTTTCTGAAAAAGCACTGATTGGATTTGGTGACTTGATTAAATATAGAGAAGGATGCACGAGAGGTGGCCATTTTTTAACTGGCTTTCTTTCAGGATGTCCTCTGTGTTGGCTGAGGACCCAGGAGTCTGCTGGGTTTTGTGTGTGTGTGTGTGTGTGTGTGTGTGTGTGTGTGTGTGTGTGTGTGTTTAATATATTTTTATTGATTTCAGAGAGGAAGGGAGAGGGAGAGTGAGATAGAAACATCAATGATGAGAGAGAATCATTGATTGGCTGCCTCCTGCACACCCCCTTACTGGGGATCAAGCCTACAACCCAGGCATGTGCCCCTGACCGGAATTGAACCCGGGACCCTTCAGTCCACAGGCTGGCACTCTATCCACTGAGCCAAACCAGCTAAGGCATCTGTTGGTTTTAGGATCACTTGTGGGGTTGCGGAGGGAGCGGTACGTTTTGTTGCTGTTTGTGTTTATTGTTTAGCAAACTATAAGTAGCTTCCAGGGAACCTTTAAACTTTTCTTCCCTGGAATTCAAGGGATAGGAAATGACCCTATTGATGGGAGCCTGAGAATGCCAGGAAAGCCATGTCTGTCTCTTACCAAGATAGGCCTGGTGTTAGAGAGAAGGCTTTTTCACATTCCCCACATCCCAGGCCCACCGCTTACTTAGGCTGTGTAATTTTGGATAAATACTCTAATTCCTCTGTGCCTCAGTTTCCTTATCTATAAAATGAGGTCTTAATAGTACCTCAGTCATAGTGAATATGGGATTTAAGTCAGTGACTATACACAAAGCAACTAGTACAATGACTAGTAAATAACAAGCACTAAGTGTTCACTACTAATATTATCACCACTCCCTCTTTTTAAATAAAAATCCTGAAAAAAGTCCAGAGTAGCTCTCTTGCCCAGGACTAGATTGGTTTTATAAATGGATACCTGCTCATCTTAATGTCATATACAAAGAGATGAGTGGCTGGGTTGCTCTCAAAATTTCTACTCCTGTGTTGAGTCCCTTAGTCTTTACTGTATTCTTGTCTGCCTGTGCAGGTGATTTTTTATGATAGCGACTGGAACCCCACTGTGGACCAGCAGGCCATGGACAGAGCCCACCGCTTGGGGCAGACAAAGCAGGTTACTGTGTACCGGCTCATCTGTAAAGGCACCATTGAAGAACGCATTCTACAGAGAGCTAAGGAGAAGAGTGAGGTAAGCATGAGGCAGAGGAAGTACTACACGGCGAAGAAAATACAAAGCCCCACCCCATTGACTAGACCAGGGGTGGGCAAACTTTTTGACTCGAGGGCCACAATGGGTTCTTAAACTGGACCGGAGGGCCGGAACAAAAGCATGGATGGAGTGTTTGTGTGAACTAATATAAATTCAAAGTAAACATCCTATCTAATAAAAGAGAAACATGGTAATTGGCGTACGACCGCTACCCTTCCCATTGGCTAATCAGGGCAATATGCAAATTAACTGCCAGCCAAGATGGCGGCCCGCAGCCAGGCAGCTTGAAACTAACATGAGGCTTGCTTGCTTCAGTGACGGAGGACTCCAACGTTCACCGCCTGCCGCTGCAGGCCTCTGAGCTGCAACTCTAAGCAACTATGTAACAAATATAGAAGCTAAACAAAACCCCAGAAACCTGCCTTAGTCCGCTGGGCTTCATTCAACAGGATCGCAACATTGTAAGCAAAGGCCAGAAACCTACTTTCAGCAGCGGAGGCCTAAGAGCTGGAGCCAAGCCTCAAAGCTAAAGCTGGCCCAGAATAAAAAATAAAAAAAAGAAAAAAAGGAGCGGTTGGGAGCTTCAGTCACCCCCAGCCTGAAAACAGCCCTCAGCCCCTCACCCAGACTGGCCAGGCACCCCAGTGGGGACCCCCACCCTGATCCAGGGCACCCTTCAGGGCAAACCAGCCGGCCCCCACCCGTGCACCAGGCCTCTATCCTATATAGTAAAAGGGTAATATGCCTCCCAGCACCGGGATCAGCGGAGCCGCGAGGCCTCCCGGCACCGGGATCAGCATGACAGGGGGCAGCGCCCAAACCCCCTGATCGCCCTGCGGCTCTGTGTGTGACAGGGCGCGGGGCCACAACCTCCCTATCCGCCCTGCTCTGTTCGTGACAGGGGCAGGCACCCCAACCCCCTGATCAGCCCTGCTCTGTGCCTGATAGCGGGGAGCTCCCCAACCCCCTGATCACCCTGCGGCTCTGTGTGTGGCAGGGTGCAGCGCCCCAACCCCCTGATCGGCCCTGCTCTGTGTGTGACAGGGTGCGGCGCCCCAACCTGCTCCCCACCCCATGGGCCCTGCTCTGTGTGTGACGGGGTAGAGCCATAACCTCCCCATCGGCCCTGCCCTGAGTGTGAGAGTGGCGGCTCCCCAACCCCCTGATCGGCCCTGCTCTGTGCGTGATAGAGGGCGGCGCCCCAACCCCCTGATGGGGTCCTGCTCTGTGCGTGACAGGGGGCAGCGCCCCAACCCCCTGATTAGCCCTGCTGTGTGCGTGACAGGGTACAGAGCCCCAACCCCCCCTGATGGGCCCTGCTCTGTGCATGACGGTGGCGCCGCAACCTCCCCATCGACCCTGCCTTGAGTGTGACAGGGGACGGTGCCCCAACCCCCCAATCGGCCCTACCCTGAGCATGACTGAGGGTGGCATCACAACCTCCCGATCTGCCCTGCTCTGTGCATGACAGGGGGCAGCGCCCCAACTCCCCAATCGGCCCTGCTCTGAGCCCGACAGGGGCTGCACCTAGGGATTGGGCCTGCCCTCTGCCACCCGGGAGCAGGCCTAAGCCAGCAGGTCGTTATCTCCCGAGGGGTCCCAGACTGCGGGAGGGCACAGGCCGGCTGAGGGACCCCCCTCCCCCCTGAGTGCACAAATTTTTGTGCACCAGGCCTCTAGTCATTACATAAAAGGGTGCGGTCTTTTTTTTTTTTTTTTTTAGTTTTATTCATTTCAAACGGGCTGGATTCGGCCCGCGGGCCGTAGTTTGCCCACGGCTGGACTAGACTAAGACTCTCTTGCCTTTTGTTGGTCTGAAGGGGCTAAATTTTTCCTGGATGGGAAATAAAATCAGGAGAGGAAAAAAAAAGAAGAAAGAAAAACTCAGGTCCTATAACAATACTAATCTCTTACTGCCCTGGCTATTTCTCACTCCTTTTCTACCAGAATGGAGTTTATCGCCTAGATCTAGCTGTTGTTCATGTGAAGAGGACACTAGTCATGGCCCTCATGCTTGTCATACTTTCACAAGCTCTCACCCTGGTACTCTCAATCTGATCAGGTTCTGAATAGTGGCCAGATTTGTTAATTTCCAAAGAAATTGTCCTTTCTCTTTAGAAAGGAATAAATAATCTAGATGAGCCAGTCAGCGGAATGAAAAAGAAAATAGGGGCTCCAGGGGCCTCCCCGGTAGAAGGAGAAATATGTTTCTTTCTTTTGGAGGTTTGCCGTTATGGAATAGATGCCTGGGTGTGACATTTTGATCTGCTTTGTGTAGATTCAGCGGATGGTGATTTCTGGTGGGAACTTCAAACCAGATACCTTGAAACCAAAAGAGGTGGTTAGTCTTCTTCTCGACGATGAAGAATTGGAAAAGAAACGTATGTACTCTAAACCTCTTATTAATGTTCTCTCCTCCCTACAAAAGATGTTTCTCTGGCCCCACACGTCTGAAAATGGAAGAGACCCTTGGCTGTGTGCCAAGGGTAGGCAAAGCCAAAGACTTTATTTGGGGGGAAATATTTTTATGTTAATTCTAGAGGCCCGATGCATGAAATTCATGCAAGAGTAGGCCTTCCTTCCCCCAGCTGCTGGCACCAGCTTCCCTCTGGCACCTGGGCCCAGGCTTCCCTCGCAGTCCTGGCTTCGTCCTGAAGGACGTCTGGTCTAATTAGCATATTATGCTTTTATTATTATAACCAAAATAAAGATGTGTTATGGAATAGAAGGTAAAATTCCCGTAATTTTTAAGTTAATATGACTTTAAATAAATTTGCACCAGGAAGGCTTAGACTCCTTCACAGTAATAAATTTACTCTGTTCTGCCCAGAGAAATCTTTTTATGGAGAAAAAGGAGAAGTGCACTGCTGTAACATACAAACCATTCTCCCATGTATTACTAGCTTTTGAGAACAGTGGGTTTCAGACTCACCTTGAGAGCCTCTGAGAACTTATGTAACATTACATGATGAAGCTTCTTTCTTATGTGCTTACATTTGCCACCACCTTCTGAAAACCTTTTGGGACTCAAAACCACACTTGATCTGTGCAATGCAGAGATATTGAATGACTGAAAAAAAAAGAGAGAGAAAAGAGCAAAAGCAAGGAAAGGCCCATCATAATTAAACTGAATCATAGTTTGAGCCAAAAACTGTTAAGAATCCAAGAACTGCCCTTGCCGGTTTGGCTCAGTGGATAGAGAGTTGGCCTGTGGACTGAAGGGTCCCGGGTTGGATTCCGGTCAAAGGCACATGCCCAGGTTAAGGGTTCAATCCCTAGTTGGAGGTATGCAGGAGGCAGCTAATCAATGATTCTCTCTCTTCATTGATGTTTCCATCTATCTCTCTTTCCCTCTCCCTTCCTCTCTGAAATCATTAAAAATTAAATGAATGAATGAATGAATGAATGAATCCAAAAACTCTTTTCCTTCTCAAAGTTAGAAAACCACCAGTTAGCTGACTTGGACAGATAGAAGTCATACTTTGGAATATAAATATCAAAGGATATGGTCACTTTATTTTTTTTTTTTTAAGATTTTTTAAATTGATTTTTCGAGAGAGAGGAAGGGAGAGAGAGAAACATCGATCTGAAAGCACAACATCGGCTGCCTCCTGCATGCCCCCCTCCCAGGGTTCAAGCCTGCAACCCGGGCATGTGCCCTGACTGGGAATTGAACCAGCAACCCCTCAGTGCACAGATGATGCCCAACCAACTGAGCCAGACCAGCTAGGGCAGGATACGGTCTATTTATTTATTTATTTATTTATTTATTTATTTATTTATTTATTTAAAATATATTTTATTGATTTTTTTACAGAGAGAAAGGGAGAGGGATAGAGAGTTAGAAACATCAATGAGAGAGAAACATCAATCAGCTGCCTCCGGCACACCCCACACTGGGGATGTGCCTGCAACCAAGGTACATGCCCCTGACCAGAATTGAACCTGGGACCCTTCAATCTGCAGGCCAGTGCTCTATCCACTGAGCCAAACCGGCTAGGGTGGGATACGGTCACTTTAATTTCAAAATGAGAATTATGATTGCCCCAGATACTTCATATGATTTTTATTTTCTTAATAGTACGATTGCGGCAAGAAGAGAAACGGCAGCAGGAAGAAACCAACCGAGTCAAAGAGCGCAAGCGCAAGCGGGAAAAGTATGCAGAGAAGGTATCTCAAGTTTGGGGTGGCTGACAAGGACTGGTGGGGTGCGAGGCAGTACCTATAGAAAAGGCTTCGGAGTACGTGCCTTGCCATCTTGGTTACTGGTTGGTTATACAGCTCCAGCTGTGTGTTCTATTCTTACTGATATTAAGAGGTCATTAGATCCAGTCCTTCTACCATGATGCTGCTAGTGTACCATTCATTCAGTGTCCTTTACCACTGGAAAAATGAATCTCTGCCCAGCTTAGTCTGTACCGTTTGTCTCCCTTATTTCAGGAGTTAGCCCGTTAGTTTTGACTCATTTATTATATGTCCAAGGACTGTTGGTTTGGAACTACTTTACTACCTTCTAGTAAGGTATTTTTTTGGTGGGTTTGGCTTACCTTTGGGTTGTACTGCCCTTCTCATCTTCATCTTCCCCAGCCCTGGTTTGCCCCACTCTTGAACAAGTTAGCCACCTGAGCTTCAGGCATCTCGGTAGTTTTGGGCCCTCAAGTCTGACAATTGCATATGCTCCGTTTCCTTGGACTTTTTGGTTTATCTGAAGCATATTGATTGGCCACATGTTAAAATTGGTTGTTTTAAGTGGAGGTCAGCTTCTTCCCTTTACCCACACTTGTATTGGACCTCGTGTCCCTCAGGGCCATAGAGCCTTGATAGTCAGCAGCGTAAGAGCCTGTGTATATTATATCATCATCTTCCAGTAGATACACTAGCTCTTTCTGTTGGAAAGCCCACACCCTAGATTGTACCTCTGCTAAGCAGCACTGTTTTTAGCCTGAGGATGCCCCCATTACAGTTTGTACCCACTATGGTTACAAACCTGAGAAGTCCCAGAAATGAAGGATCATATTCCTGCTTAGCCTGGGCTGCCATCTCTACCCAGTTCCTCAGATTCTCTTGTATGACTCCATCCTCAAATCTCTAACCCATTACTTAGTGCTATTTAGAATTAAAATATTGTTGACATTCAGAAACAATATCAAAGGAGGGAAGATTGTTTTCTCATACAGGACATTGTAGGGTTTAATGGGTTTGCATCAGATGCCATCCTTACTCTGAGCATAGAAGTTTCAGATAAAGACACAGTGACAATATGACCTACACAAAGATATACCTTTTTGTTGTTGTTAATCCTCACCCTTGGATATTTTTCTATTGATCAATAGAGAGAGTGGAAGGGAGAGGGTAAGACAGAGAGAGAGAAACATCGATGTGCGAGAGACACATGGATTGGTTGCCTCCCGCACATGTCTCAACCAGGGCCGGGGATCTAGCCTGCAACCGAGGTATGTGCCTTTGATCCAAATCCTCTATCCACTGAGCCCAACCAGCCAAAGATATATCATATTAACCCTAATACAGGTGCAGAAACAAAAGCAGTTAGGTGGATGTGAGTCCCAGAATTTTGCAAGCACACTGTGTGATTGATTCCAGGTCCCTAATCTAGACCTGCTAAGTGTAGCTCAGTCACTCCCCCCTTAAGCTTTTACGTATAAAGTGAGGAAATATGACCAAAAAATAACAAAAAAAAAAATTATTCCTTGTGTATAATAAGAACCTTCGTTCTCTTTATGCATATTTAAAATGAAGGCAGAGTAAAAACAGATGTGCAGAAAATATGCTAGTGGCATTAGCCCTCCATCTTGTAAGACTGCATCAGTGCAACCCCCGGTGAGTGCTGCAGCTCGGACACACACGCCAGAGCTGGCTGAACACTTTGCCCCGTGAGGATTAAGCTGGGTGCAGCTTTCAGTGTGACTAAGCTACCTTTCAACTCTGTATTATTGTGGTAGAGTATACATGACCCCCCCCCCTTTTTTTTTTTAATATATTGATTTTTTTAGAGAGATGAAGGGAGAGGAATAGAGAGTTAGAAACATTGATGAGAGAGAAACATCAATCAGCTGCCTCCTGCACACCCCCCACTGGGGATGTGCCCACAACCAAGGTACATGCCCTTGACCCGAATCGAACCTGGGACCCTTCAGTCTACAGGCCGACGCTCCAAACCAGTTAGGGCTATATGAACTCTTTTTTTAAAAGAATGTATTTTTATTGATTTCAGAGATGAATGGAGAGAGATAGAAACATCAGTGATGAGAGAGAATCATCTACTGGCTGCCTTTCTTACCCACACTGGGGATCAAGCCCACAACCCAGGCATGTGCCCTGACTGGGAATCGAACCATGACCATCTGGTTTATAGGTTGACATTCAGTCAATGAGCACACTGGCTGGGCTACATGAACTCTTATTAAGCCATCCCTTTCCTGCTTCCATAAGATTTTTTTTCCCTCTTTGGATTCCTTTTGTTTGGGGTTCTCTGTGCTTCCTGGACTTGTAAGTCTATTTCTTTCACCAGGTAGGGGAAGTTTTCTCTCATTATTTCTTCAAATAGGTTTTCAATATCTTGCTCTCTCTCTTCTTCTGCCACCCCTATAATTCAGATGTTGGTACGCTTGAAGCTGTCCCAGAGGCTCCTTACACTATCTTCATATTTTTGGATTCTTTTTTCATTTTGCTTTTCCAGTTGGGTGTTTTTTGCTTCTTTGTATTTCAAATCGTTGACTTGATTCTTGCGATCCTCTGGTCTGCTGTTGGGAGTCTGTATAATATTCTTTATTTCAGTCAGTGTATGCTTAATTTCTAGTTGGTCCTTTATCACAACCTCGAGGACCTCACTAGATTTCTTGAGGGTCTCATTAAGTTTATCGGCGGTTTCTAGAAAATTCTTGAAAAACCTTAAAAGTGTGGTTTTGAACTCTATATCCAGTCGTTTGCTTTCCTCCATTTCTGTCATTTGTGTCCTGTTTTTTTGTCTCCACATTTTTTTATGCTTCGCTGTGTCAAAAGAGTGGCTTTCTGTACTAGGTGTGCTGTAGGGCCCAGTGGCTCAGCATCCCCAATTACCTGAGGTGGACACTCTTGGTGCACCCCCTTGTGGGCTTTGTGCACAGTCTTGTTGTAGTTAAAGCCTTGATTGTTGTAGGTAACACAGGGAGGAATTGACCTCCAGGCCAATTGGCTGTGAGAATCAGCTGTGTCTACGGTGGGAGAACTTCTGTGCTGAAGACACCCTTCTGGGGCAAGACTTGCTTCAATGGGGCTTTGGTGCTCACTGAGTCTGCCCCCTGAAGTGTGTCCTTTATGAATCTGAGGAGCTGCAATCTGGATGGTCCCACTCTGACCACTTGGCACACTGGCTCCTGGATCTCTAAGGAGGTCCTAATCTAGCCTCTGCCTGAGGCTATCCAGCAGGAGCCAGCTGTGACACAATGCAAGTTGCCCTGGGGCCTTGGGCCAGCTACAGTTTGTTAGGTAATTTTCAGATTGCAAAGGGCCAGGCCTTTCATATGCAAAAGCCTCCATGCAGGGCTTGGGCGGGGCGGGGTCCCAGGGGATCAACAGGACGGGTGGAGCGAGCAGTATGGCTGCTCTCAGTCCTGCCCTCAGAGGCCTTGGCAATCGCTGCGAGTGCCTCTGACAGAAAGCTGCCCTCGAGTTCCGACCGATGCCATACAGTCCCGTTTCTCCCGTATGAGTCTGGGTCCCCAGAGACTCGCCCAGAACTGAAGCTCAGAGCTTGAGACTCCCTCCCGATTGAAAAAGACAACCGTGTCCTCAGCCGCCAGCCCTCTCCACATGCACTTCCGCACCGCACGCACCTCCTCTGAGTCTCGGTATGCTTTTCTCTTTCCTTCTAGTTGTAGAATTTCCACTCAGCCAGCCTTCCTGTGGTTCTGGATGATGTCCGTTCAGTCTTTTAGTTGAATTTTTTTTTAAATATATTTTATTGATTTTTTACAGAGAAGAAGGGAGAGAGATAGAGAGCCAGAAACATCGATGAGAGAGAAACATCGATCAGCTGCCTCCTGCACATCCCCCACCGGGGAAGTGCCCGCAACCCAGGTACATGCCCTTGACCGGAATCGAACCCGGGACCACTCAGTCCGCAGGCCCACGCTCTATCCACTGAGCCAGACCAGTTTCGGCTTTTAGTTGAATTTTTGAAGTGGTTGTGCGAGGCAGCAATCTCCGGTGTTTACCTATGCTGCCATCTTGGTTTCTCAAGAGTTTATTTTTAAAAAAATACATTAATTGCAAAAAATTAAACCTAGTTTACAAAGTCAAATTTATTCCCTGACTCCACTTTTCTTTTGGTGTATATCCTCATGCTTTGTCCATATGTCTTGTTTTGTGTGTTCCCAGAAAAAAAAAGAAGATGAATTGGATGGGAAAAGGAGAAAGGAGGGTATGAACTTGGTGATCCCATTTGTTCCCTCGGCTGATAACTCCAACCTCTCTGCTGATGGGGACGATTCCTTCATTAGCGTGGACTCAGCTATGCCCAGCCCTTTCAGTGAGGTGAGTCTCCTTTTAGGTGCCTTCATCACAGCAGGGGGACTGTCCTGACCTTGTAGTGGTTGCTTCTCTTGAAGTATTCCTGCCTTTTAGAAGGAGGTTGCACATAAAATCCAGAAGAAAAAGAGCAAATGAGGACAGGCTGGCTTCTCTGGAATTAAAGCAGGGGACCTAACCCTCAGGAGTTAAAGCAGGGACCTAACCCTCAGGAGAAGCCAAGCAGGAGGGGTAAATAGTGGCAAGACTTGAGAAGCACGCCCTCACATAGGTACCAAGGCACAGGGAGGAGTAGTGATCTCAACCCTTCCTCCTCTAGATCTCCATCAGCAGTGAGCTGCACACTGGCTCCATTCCGCCTGACGAGAGCAGCAGTGACATGCTGGTCATTGTGGATGACCCAGCCTCTTCAGCCCCGCAGTCTCGAGCCACCAACTCTCCCGCTTCCATCACAGGCTCTGTCTCGGACACCGTGAACGGTGAGTGGTGCTGCTGTCCCATACAACCTGGACCTGGGCCACTGCCTCAAGGAAAGTGTTGGTTTAGTTGTAGGATGAGGTCTTGATTCCTTCTAGGATAATGGCTTTCTCTACTTCCTTTAAAGAGCAGTAGAATGGAGCAAAAGGAATCTGTAGGGTCGTCCTTTCATTAGCCTGTCAAGTGAAGGGAAAAGGGAAGGTTAGGGAAAGCCAAATAAGAACTTCATAAAGATTTCACACTTCCTTGTTTCCTAGTCACCCCAGTCTTTCCTATTTCACCCTTGTTTCTGCCAGTTCAGTTAGCTTTGCGGGCCTTTCCTCACTTTGTTCTATGGGGCCGAGGCTTCTGTGTCTCGAGAAGCTCTCGGGCTAAGCTTGGGAGTACAAGTTGACTCTCCGAGGCAGGTGCATCGGAGTGTGCAAGTGGGTCTCAGGTAGCCAGTCCCTGGGGTCCACTTAGTCGTGATCTCATTAGAGAAGAGGGTCGGGAGTAATGGAACCGTTCTTGAGGAGTCGGCCTGCTAGCTGCTTAGAATTCTTACTAACTCAGTGTGACTTGGCCCAGCCATTAAATGTGGACATAGACTTCCCTTGAAGTCCTGAAACGAACACCCTTAGAGCCAGCCCTCCCTGTCAGGGAAGATTCTGTTAATGTATGAAGAGATTGACATTTTTCCTCTCGGCCCATTTGTTTCCACAGGAATTTCCATCCAGGAAATGCCAACCGCAGGCCGTGGTCACTCAGCCCGAAGCCGAGGCCGCCCCAAAGGTTCGGGAAGCACAGCCAAAGGAGCAGCGAAAGGCCGGAGCAGGAAATCCACCGCGGGCAGTGCGGCGGCCATGGCAGGGGCCAAAGCCGGGGCTGCGGCAGCATCCGCGGCCGCCTTCGCTGCATACGGGTACAACGTGTCTAAAGGTACGGAGGCCTGGAAGCTAGGAGGGCCCCCTTCAGGGCAGGGACAGTCTGCTGAGCATTCGGCCAGGAGCAGGCAGGACACCCCCGTCCAGGAAGCTCCTTCCCAAAGCCCATATCGGGCTCTGCTTCTGCATTGAGCAGTCCTGACTCTCCCTTGTCCTGTGACTAGTACAGGGCCGCCTTCGAGGTGGAAGTAGCTGTGAAAAGAGAGCTGAATTTCTGGACTGTCTAAACAGTCAGAATTGTTTCTGCTTTGAGAACAGATGTTTTTCCCAAGCCCCATATGCAGGCTAGCATAGTTAACATTTACCCAGCAATGTGGTCCATCACCTGTGTTATTAAGCACTTGCCGCGTGCATAGGATATAACACATGGACCCTGCTCCTGGGTATATAGTAGAAGTAGGAAGGGAAAGCTGTACATGGAATATGTTTAACAGCAGTACAAGGCAGTATGTGTACACTGAACGAAAAGAGAGAGGCCTTAATTGCGGTTGTAGATCAAAAGGGGGAACCACGGAACTGATGACCAAGTAGCCAGACTATAATTCAGAAAGGGGAAGGGTGAGGAAGGATTTGGACTGGCGATGAAGTTGGCAATGACCAAGGCGGGCATATTGGGGGTTACCAAGCAGGTCAGTCAGGCTGCTTTGAAAAACAGCAGTGGGAGTCAAGGTTGGCAAGACATGGCAAGACTGGAGGGGGCAAGAGCTTACCAAGGATTTAACAATGGGCTCTGGAAATTTTGAGAAAGGAGGTGGCTGTTGTGACCATGACAAGTGAGGGGGCAGCTGTAGCAATGGAATGTAGGACATCCGAGTTGGTAGGAGGGGAGCTCTTGTTTACAGACCTCTCTCCCCATTTAAAATATGGTCTCAGTATTTGGCTCATAGGATTTTTGTAGCAAGTAAGGGCTTTATTGAGTAGAGTACTGAGTAAGTGCTAGTTCACCTCCCCTTCCTCTTCCTGTAGGGATGCCAGCTTTCACTTGTTTGTTCATTGAACAAATGTAAAGATAATAGCCTAGGCCAGTGTTTCTTAACCCTCACCATGTCTTTGGAAAACAACAATCTTGCCAGCAGTCAAGGCTGCTGTGGCAGAGTCTCACTCATCAGACTTTCTCCTGGAGCCCTGACCTGAAGAGGGCAGGAGGGACGAAGGAGTCAGCAAGGGCTAGAGTGTCACAGAAACATCGATAGTGCTTGCCTTGGCCAGGTAGCTCAGTTGGTTAGAGCAGCGGTCACCAACCTTTCGGACCTCACAGACCACCAGTGGTCTGCGGACCATCGGTTGGCGACCGCTGGGTTAGAGCATCTTCCTGATGTGCCAAAGTTGTGGGTTTGATCCCCAGTCAGGGCACACACAAGAATCAACCAATGGCCCTGACCAGGGATCTCGGTTGGGGTGTTGTCCCGAACACCAAAAGGTGGCAGGTTTGATTTCCTGTCAGGGCACGTACATGTACCCAGGTTGCGGGTTCGATCCCTGGTCAGAGTGTGTGCAGGAGGCAATTGATCAATGTTTCTCTTTCTCTCTCCCTTCCTCCCTAAAAATCAATAAAAAATTTTAAAAATCAACTGATAAATGCATAAGTAAGTGGAACAAATTCCCCCTTTCTTCCTCTTTCTCTCTCTCTCTCTCTCTCTCTCTCTCTCTCTCCCTCTTAAAAAAAAAAAATACATTAGTGCCTAGAAAGTTACAGCTCATCCCTCACCCTTGGCTTCCCCACATGGTGTAATGTGTGCTCTGTCCTTGAGCACCAAGATGTTACCTTACTCCCTGCTGACGAGGTCATGTAGGCAGGGATGGGTAGGTGTCATATTTCTATTTAAAAAGTACATCCCTCTTACTGAAAAACAAAACAGTTGACAGGAAGAGCAAGCAAATGTGCTAAGAAGAGATTGGCAGGAGGGGTTCCCCACGACCTCTCCTCCAGTAACCAAGGTCATGCCTGAGGCAGCTCAGACAGGACTGGTGCTCACGTTCTTGTCTCCTCCGTCTCCACAGGAATCTCTGCCAGCAGTCCTCTGCAGACATCTATGGTTCGGCCTGCTGGCCTTGCTGACTTTGGACCTTCAAGCGCCTCTTCTCCCTTGAGTTCCCCTTTGAGCAAAGGAAATAATGTTCCTGGGACACCCAAGAGCCTCCACTTGACCAGCAGCCTAGCCCCAGACTCCCTGGTCCGGAAGCAGGGCAAAGGCACCAACCCGTCTGGAGGACGGTAACCACCTAGGCCTCCAGCTTCCTTCAGCCAAACCACATGCTAGAGGTCTCGCCTGCAAATGGTCTTTGGATGGCTAGCCCGGTGCAGCATCTTACATCCCAGGTCAGAGGGCAGAGGTGACCAGTTGCAGCAGGTGAAGGACGGCAGGTGGTTAGTTGAGCACTTTTATCACCTGTGGCTCAAGAAGTGTGCTCTGGGGTTGCCTATAGGAAAAAGGCCAAGGACGGGGATCAGCCCCGCAGCATCTCAGATGAACGTCTTAAACCTCATACGGGGAAGGGCCTGACGGAGCCCCTGCAGGTGCCCAGGCACACTGTCTCCGCTCCCATTCCGCTCTTCAGCTCTGGTCCTGTCCCTTGCAAAGCCTTCACAGGTGTGGTGAAGAGCCTTCTGTGGTGGAAACTTCTTTTAGAGCTGGGATTTCCTATCAGACTAGGAAGGGAGGAAATCATGTATCTGGCATGCCCAGTCTTTGGGTAACTGCCCAGGTCTCTAAACCCCATTTGTCAGAGTGTCACCGTTGGAGAGCAGTGAGTGCAAAAGGCAGTAGTGGCTTGTGAGGGTGACAGAAGCTAGAGGAAGCAGGCCTGGAGGCAGTTGTTTTCCTAGCATTTTCTCCCCATCCTGCATGGTTCACACCAGGGAACCTTCAGGTCCCACCAGCAACAGTAGCAGCAGCTCCCACCTTGGGACTCCCAGAAGCCAGTAAAGAGACCAGGAGCCACCTCAATCAGCAGGACAGCCTCACGCCCTCTTACAGACTCCCCTTGCCCTTCCTGAATGCACAGTCTCCCCACCCTTGCCCTTCAGCCCCCTGCTTGGCTGTATGCACTGTCTGTATTGCACTGAGAAAGGAAGGGACAGCAGGAGTGAGGAGGAGAGGATGGAGAGGGGGCAAGCTCGGCACCCACCCTCCCAGCCCCGCCCCACAGCCTGAGCTTGCTTCCCTCCAAGAGAGGCTAAGGAAGGTGTCTGCATGGGAGGTGTTTCTGCCTGCCCGGCCTGATGTTCCTGGTGGAGCAGGTGCTTCCAGGCGAGCCAGCCTCTAATTTGCACACATGAAAATCGCGGAATTGAATTTAGATAGATTAATTTTTAAAACTTTTTTTTGGAGTAGGGGTTGTAGGGAAATCATTTAATTTAAATCATTAAGATTTCCCTGCCCAAACCCAGACTCCTATGTACAGATGCTATTTAGAGGGAATCAGAAAAATGCCAAGCCTTTTTTCTCTTTGAATGTGCTGTCTATTTTTATAACTGAACTTGTACATATGTATAAAGAGAGACACATCTTTCTTTTACTAACTGGAGAAAAAAATCTTAAATAAAATGGAGTGAGATAATTTTATGTAAATTGGAGTGTCTGTGGTCTTTGCAGCTACCTCTCCTTTGGGGCATTTGGGTTTTTGGTGGTGGTGTATGGCAGGATAAAGGGGACACAGCCCCAACATCATTCCTATAGTCAGAGGGGACAGGTGATCAGTGGGACAGGGATGTTTCTGTGACGTTTCTTCTGTGGTATCCTTGATGGGATTTATGAGTGCCTGGCGTGCCGAGGCCAAGGCCCTTGGGATGTGGTCTGGTTACGACTAGGACCTAGACTCCAGGGCTTACCAGTAGGGGTGGGCAGCTTGGCTAGTCCCCCATCAGGCAGTTACATCGTGGTAACTCTGACGGGTTCTTTCTCCTAACCACAGCAACAGAACATCCTGCAGTGTGCAGTGCAGGGTGGGCAAAAGTAGGCTTGTAGTTGTTTGTATGAAAAACAGTACAAAAACAAATAATAATACAAGAATAAACTCTGTTTTGTGTACTCACAACTGTAATCCTGATTTTGCCTACCCTATATATAAAATCTCCATCCAATAGCAACTTCCTGGTCCCAGTTTCTAAAACTGTGATATGGCCTGGCCGGTATGGCTCAGTGGTTGAGCATTGACCTATAAACAGGGAGGTCACGGTTGATTCCCCGTCAGGGCACATGCCTGGGTTGTGGGGTCAATCCCCAGTAGGGGGCGAGCAGGACGCAGCTGATCAATGATTCATCATTGGTGTTTCTATCTCTCCCTCTCACCCTCTCTGAAATAAGTAAGAACATATTTTTTTAAAAAAACAACAAACAGTAATATGTATACCAGTGATGGCGAACCCTTTGAGCTTGGCGTGTCAGCATTTTGAAAAACCCTAACTTTGGTGCCGTGTCACATATAGAAATTTTTTGATATTTGCAACCATAGTAAAACAAAGAATTACATTTTTGATATTTATTTTATATATTTAAATGCCATTTAACAAAAAAAAAATCAACCAAAAAAATGAGTTCGTGTGTCACCTCTGACACGTGTGTCATAGGTTCGCCATCACTGATGTATACAAATACATGTGTATAAGCCCCAGAAAGTAGCCCATTTGAAGTCTTAGTACACACTGGATCCATTAAGCCAGCAGAGATATCGTAAGTCCTCTAACATCCTCGATAGGTTCTTGGAAACTGAAACTTTAAGCAAAATGAGTATAAGAAAACCGATTTACCATATGTTAAGTAATATAAACAAGAATTAAGTTTCTGTAGCATATTTGTGGTCATAAAACATCACCAAATTTCTAAATAAAGTCCCAAAATATTTCTAATATTAAACATTGGAATAAATATGAGCTATACATAAATTTAATAAAGATTACTAAAAACAAGATAATTATTTTCCAAACTGCTTATTCCAGTTCAGGGTCTTTGGTGCTGGAGCCTGTTCCGGCAGCTCAGAGCGCAAGGAAGACCCAACCCTGAGCAGGATGCCCGTCACAGGGCACACTCAGCCCCCACTCACTCAGTCCGGGACAACTTAGACCCACCAGTTCACCGACACGCACGTCTTTGGGATGTGGAGGAAACCAGAGTGCCCCGGGAAGCCCACGCAGACATGGAGAACATGCAAGCTACACAGACAATGGCCCCGCCGGGAGTCCTTTTTTCCTCTTCAACCTTATAATGAAACATCTTTGCTCGAGGACCTGCTATATGCTATAAAACACTGCGACAGGAATTCAGTATTCTCAAGGTTAGCTGTGCTTGTAAGAATCACGAAAGAAAACAGTGAAATAGGTTACTGGGAATTCCAAAGACATCCAGGCTTTGAAAACAGCTCTCTGATCAGTTGGAAAAAGAGTGAGTTCCCAGCCTGGACTGGCAGTTGGTGCTTCTCTGAGCTAAAACACTGGCATGCTCTTGCATCACCTGTGAGCAGGGCTCACACTGTTCCCAAGTTTGCTGTCAGTGTGGCCTCCGAGCTTTGGCTCACCCTGCACACCCGGGATAGGTGGGCTGGCTCTTGGGCCCCTGCTGCTCACAGTCACAAGGTCCAGCCTTCTCATTTTGTTGATCTCCAGTAGCACTGTCAGGTACGCTGGGTCTTGTTCTTGCTGGCAAACTTGACCAAGGCCTCACAGAACAAACCAGTGTCAGTTTCCCAACTAACTTTGCCCTACTGTCATCACCACTGTGGCTTCTAGTCAACAAGCCCACTAGGATGGGTTCTCTCCAATTACTACTCAGCAAGGCCCCTGACAATCCTGCCAGAGCCTTGCCAAGGCCGCACGGCTGCCTCTGGGGATCTGGCAGCTCTGAGATCCCTGCACAGCTTTGCCCAGACGTGATAGGCTAGTGTTCTCCAGAAAAGCGTGTTAAGTTTTGGATCAGAGCCTTCCATTCTCCTCTGACCCCAAACATGGGACCATACACCCCTTTCAGCCATTTTTAATTCAATCCCTGAAGAAACAGCCAATAGCCTTAATGTGCCTTCTCACCTGTCCCTCCCTTACCTGAGGGTAGGGGGATGGAACTTGAATCTTAAAAGTGAAGGTTTCAAACTCTAACAATTTCCAGTCCCAAAGTTACGATTCATGCCCTGTCTACCCCACTTTCTGAAAACTTGTCCATCTCCCATGTGAGAGCTAGTTTACCTTATGAACCAGGGGGCCGGTCCCTTAACATACAGAAAAGCTGGGAGGGCTCCCACCCAGCTACAAGAAGACAAGTCCTAGAGTGCAGGTGTGGGCTCCATCACAGTGAGGGCCGACCCTTCAGCCACAGGCTCACCTTGCCACGGGGGCCAGCTCCGGGAGTCCTAGGTCAGGGGGTTTGAAGACTGGATCTGTCGGAGCAATCATGGAAATGCAGGGCCTGCACTAGGCTTACTATCAATTTCTGTGCCTAGAGCTTTGTTGAAGCACCCAGGACTCTGGAGACCCACCTGGGACTTGTGTGGGTCTCTCTGGTCCTGAGGGTTGGGCTGGGCAAGGAGGCTGGTAGTCCGCACTGAGCAATGAGCTGGGTTTTTTTGTGCAGCCTTGCCCTGGTATCTGCCAGCCTGTTCTATCCAGGAAGCCTCACTGCTGGCTTTCAGATGCAGTCCACACACCCTTGCTTTGGTCCCCACAGCATATCACCTGCCATTAGAAACAGTTCCTTAGCTCCCGAGGCCCTGGCTGGTGTGGCTCAGTTGGTTGAGCATCGTCCCATACACCAAGAGGTTGCCAGTTCAATTCCAGGTCCGGGGACATGCCCAGGTTCCATCTCCAGCAGGAGACGGGCAGGAGGCAGGCGATGGGTGTTTCTCTCATGTCCATGTTTCTTTCTCACTAAAATCAATAGAAACATATTTTTATAAAATACCAAATGGTGCCGAAACCGGTTTGGCTCAGTGGATAGAGCGTCGGCCTGCGGACTGAGGGGTCCCGGGTTCAATTCCGGTCAGGGGCATGTACCTGGGTTGCGGGCACATCCCCAGTGGGGAGTGTGTAGGAGGCAGCTGGTCGATGTTTCTCTCTCATCGATGTTTCTGACTCTCTATCTCTCTCCTTTCCTCTCTGTAAAAACTCAATAAAATATATTTAAAAAAATAAAATAAATAAAATAAAATAAAAATACCAAATGGAAGCCCTAGTTCGTTTGGCTCAGTGGATAGAGCATTGGCCTGGGGACTGAAGGGTCCCGGTTTTTATTCCGGTCAAGGGCACATACCTCGGTTGCAGGTTTGATCCCCGGCCCTGGTTGGAATGTGTGCAGGAGGCAACCGATTAATGTGTCTCTCTCACATTGATGTTTCTCTGTCTCTCCCCCTCCTTTCCACTCTCTAAAAATCAATGGAAAAATATCCTCAGGTGAGGATTAACAAACATAAATAAATAAATAAATAAATACATAAAATAAATACCAAACTGAGGAGCTTGGGCAAGATGAGTGGGTTTTAGCTGGCCTCTGGCGTTTCAGAGATCCTCAAATGTGCCCCAAGGGTTGTCATGAGTGATGAGCTAAGGCAGTGATGGCGAACCTTTTGAGCTCGGCATGTCAGCATTTTGAAAAACCCTAACTTAACTCTGGTGCCGTGTCACATATAGAAATTTTTTGATATTTGCAACCATAGTAAAACAAAGACTTATATTTTTGATATTTATTTTATATATTTAAATGCCATTTTACAAAGAAAAATCAACCAAAAAAATGAGTTCGCGTGTCACTTCTGACACACATGTCATAGGTTCGCCATCACTGGGTTAAGGGGCCATGAGCCTCCCAAATGGACTAGAGCAGCTTTGCTTTCTCCTACTGCAGGTAAAGATTTTAGGTGGAGTTTAGCTGTAAGAGAGAGAGGGGGGAAAAAAAAGAAACCTCTGAATCATTCCTTAAGCAATGCTTCCCAAACTTTTATATGCATATGAATTACTTTGGAATCTTCTTAAAATGCAGATTCAGTTTTGGAAGATCTAGGATGAGATCTAAGACTGAATTTCCAGCACATCCCAAGTGATGGCCTTGCTGCTAGTGCTTGGGCCACACCTGGAATTACAGGGCTTTAGAGCACCCTCCAGCCCTGCCAGTCAGAATAAACTGACCTCTGCCCCCACCCCAGCCAGGCAGCCCTGTGTGGGAAATACAACTTTATTTTTCCTGTTTTTTGTCTTAATCCACCTAATGACAGAAAATGAAATCTTAGCATCTCCAGGAAAATTCAGTCCCATATGTGTTTTCTCAGGGGTTTTTTGTTTGTTTGGGTTTTTTTTTTTTTTTTAACTGTTAATTCATAGAGCATTTGAGATCTTGCTCCCTGGCACATATCATGAGTTTGACTCAAACATAAAATTTCAAAAAAAACTGTCAATCCATGATTTTCTCCATCACCTTTCTCCCCTGGGCAGCACCTCTGTTAGACATATAAGGTACAAGAAAGGGTCTCTTATCTACTGTCTCTCTGTCCTGTGTGCCCTCCACCAAGAGGTAGCCTCTGTAATTGCTGGCATTCCCCGGAGGGTCTGTGATCCCTGGAGTCACTGTTTCCTGCTGCTTGTCTTCTTATCACGACCACCAGACTCCTCAGGGTCAGTCTTTCTGAGTGAATTCCTGAGCCCTTCTCGAGACATGGAGGAACGTGGCTGCTCTCCATGCTTCTCTGAGGCTGCCGGAGTGTGGTGAGGCCGTGCAATTTGGGAGGCAGCCGTGGTCGGTGTCGGCTCCCCATCTTCATGATGCTCATTCAAACCACTTAAATGTGGAGGCAGAGTCCCTTCTAGAGAAAACAGTGCCTCTGGCTATCTTGAAACCTTGGGCCCAGGCACTTGCTCTATGGTAGTAACTGGTGCTAAGCAAGGCACCTGCCCAGGGGAGAGGCCCCCACTTGGAGGCTCCTGAGGACTCTGGATGCAGGTGCTTGGGCTATTTCAGTCCTTATGGGAATGACCTACCCATTTGCACCCAGGAAATGTCTGGGCAAACAGTGCCAGGACTGGGCTATGGAGATGCTAATCCCAGGTGGCAGCCCCCAGGGCTGGGCGATAGAGGAGGTAGAAGGAAAGATGAGAAGGAAAAGGAGGAGGAGGGAAGACATGCATGAGGCCCACTTCCTGGGTGTTGAGGGCCCTGAGGAAGCTGGGTGCCTCCCTTATCACCAGGCCCCTGGCCTTTTCCTATGATCTCACTTTGTTTTGGTTTTTTGGTTTGAGACACATGGAATGCTTGCCTCCCACATGCACCTCAACTGGGGCCAGGGATTGAGCCTGCAACCCAGGTGCGTGCCCTTGACTGGAATAGAACCCGCGGCCCTTCAGTCCATGGGCCGAAGCTTAACTACTGAACCAAACTGGCTGGGCCCTCTGCTCCATGTTGAACTCCTGGTTCCCCACTAGCTACTGCCCCAAATGAGTATTCTCTATTTACTTATGGGTTTTCTTGCTTATCAAAATAAGGGTACAAAGTAAAAGCAGGACTGGACATGGGAAGTTACAAAGCTCAAGATGATATGTTTCCCACGGTCCCTGGTCCACAGTTCTTGGCACCTTGAGTGAGAGAAACAAAGATCCCTGAGTGGGAGGCTTCCCAACTCCTAATTCCCTCCTCGGAGGCAAGAGTTCCTTCCCGAAGTGCAGGGGAATGTGCTCCTGGGAGCAGCCCTGCAGGGCCTGTGCCGCTGCCCACCCGCTGGTGGGATCTCATTGTGTTGGGTCCCAAAGCTCAAGAAGAAATAACCTGGCCTCAAGGCTCGGTGGCCTCTCTGGGTCTCACCTGGACCGGGCTTAGGCCGGCAGTGGTGAGGGAGAAGGAAGCAGGGACACAGAGGGTCAAAGGAGCCAGCGGGGAGTTTTCTAAGCCCCCAGACGGCTGGCGGCCCCCAGAGCAGCTCTCTGGGAGGATGTCTCACCCCTCACTGCCACCAGCACCCACCCACAAACTCCACCTGAGTCAGGCCCCCCCTTGCCTATGCCTGCTACCAGAGGAGGGGGAAGGGGCTTCCTTCCCATTTCCCAGGTGAGGGAGGGGTCCTGAACAGCCCGAGCAACTCCACCCCTTGCACCTGTGAACCTTGAGAAGGAAGATGTCTACCATGAAGGACTCCCCATGGTTAACTGGGCTCAAGTTTGTAACCAGAGTCTGAGAGCCATTGCTGACAGAGGTTTGCACTGCAGGGAAAAGCCATACCCTGAGCTTTCAGCCTCCTGCCTCCTGAGTCAACCCTCATCAGGGAGTTCCCAGTTTCCGCTTTCTACTGAGACTTGCCATCCAATCAGAACTGCGCAACTATAGCCTTATTTGCATCTCTACCAGCTACACAGAACTGCTCCATAAGGACCATTCAGAACAGCACAACTTGGACCAATCAGAACTGTACAAATGTAGATGCTTCATTTCCACTTGGGGATCTGGGCAGGGAAATTCCCCCATAAAAGGCAGCCTTCCCTCTGTCTTGGTGGAGTGCACTTTCAGTTTCCACCTGAGGCTGTGCTTCCTGGGTTTGCAAACTGTTCAGCTGAATAAAATCTCTCTCCCCACCTCGGGTTGGTAATTGTTGTTGACACACCCTTGAAAAGTCATGCCATTGGCCTGGGAATGTCTGAGGGCAGTCTGCGGCAGGGGGCAGGGGTTTGGGGACAGGGCAGCACTGTGGTCTCAGTTTGCACTCAGCCCAATGGATTTGGAAAAAGCAGCATAAACTGTTATCCAGAATCTTTCTGAATAGCTAAGTCTTTCAGAGAGCTGACATTTAATTCTTTGAAGCACCAGGATTTATCTTGGTTAGAACTCTCGTTAATATATATATTATACATATATTTTTAATATATATACTAAATAATATATTTTTTTAATTGATTTCAGAGAGGAAGGGAGAGGGAGAGAGAGGTAGAAACAACAATGATGAGAGAGAATCATTGATCGGCTGCCTCCTGCACGCCCCCCTCTGGGGACCGGGACTGCAACCTGGGCATGTGCCCTTGACCAGAATAGAGTTTTTTTTAATGTCATTGCTTAAACAAACCATACAGAACATATTTTTCCCTGAGGACCTGGGTCATGTGAGCGTCCGGTGGTCAGGTCCCCTATGATATGACTGCCATATGTCTAGCACTAAATGATGCTGACAGCTACACTGCTGCAATTTAGTCTGCTTTCAATAGGACCTGTGCAACTGCAGGGTGTTACCTAATTCAGAACTTCTGAACCAATGAAAGGTATTCTGAAGGAGGAACTGTGGGATCTCCTAGGAATAAAGTAATTGAGCTCAGTGCCTGCCTCTGTCAGCCCTGCCTTCTGGTCCTCTGTTGTACTCCAGTACCTTGGTGTTCTAGGTAAGCCAAGTGTTCTAGATAGGCCTGTTCTGGTTTGAACCAGTTCACGAAATCTCTCTCTCCTCTCTCTCTCTCTCTCTCTCTCTCTTTCCACTTATAAATTTTAATACCTGGGAACAGGTCTGCCAAGGGGTCTAGGCAATAGGCTGGTGCACGCTCTCTACTGGAAGGCAATCTGAAGGCATTGTAAGCAACTATAGTCCATCATTCAGTGAGAGCGAGGACAATAGAACAGGTGATCTCAAAGGCCAGTGTCATTGAAGCTGACCTCCTGGCCTTCCCCCCTCCCCCATGCTTCACCATCATGGGAACAGGCGGTCATCCCTGGGGACTAACTGCAGGTGGACACTTGCTATTGACATTGGGGTACTTGGGTTTCCAAGATGGAAATAAAGAGGAAACCCGAGAGAAATGCCCAGGCAGGTGTTATTAAGCTTACGCTCCAGCACCAGGGAGGCACACAGAGGAGAGGCAGGGCCTCTGAGCTAGGTCAGGGGCTGGCTCTGCTTGGCTGCTTTTACACGCGGGGGACGAAGCAAGCTATGCGAAAAGGTGAGCTTTTTGGAAAAAGGCGGGCTTGTGGAATTTTCCATTTCAGCGTTGGGTGACTCCCTTTTCCAGCTGTGCTGCCTGGTATGTTTGCACCTGTGCTGTGGGGGCAAGATGGCAGCCTGCTCATTACTGCCACCTTAGGCCGTCCTTCAACGACAAGCCCTGACCAGCTGTGCTGAGGGTCTGTTGTTTAAGCAGGTGGTGAAGCTAAAAGGGAGGTAAAACCAGGTAGCTCTGTTTCTGAAAAGGGAGTGGAGAGGTGGTGACGTTTTTTCTCTAGTTCCTTTGTCCACCTGGTCTCAACTTGGCCTCCTGGCCACCTGGTAATTTCATGCCCAGGCCCAGGTCCCTATGCTTTCTCACACTGGTTGGGCCATAAATCCTCTGACCAAATCATATCACTGCTTACATTAGAGTAACACACGTTGTGTAACAGAGAGCCTAAAATGCAGTGGCTCAGTAAGATATAAATCCATATCTCTCTCACGATGTTATAGAAGACCAGAGAAAAACCAAGCAACGCTTAGAGAAATGGAGTTACACAGCTTTATTATGCTGGCGTGCTCAGAGGAATATGCCTCTCAAATTCTGAGTAAAGCAACAAGGAAGGAGTTTTCTTTTTATAAAAGAGCCTTATGTATGCTTAGTAGATATCTCGCAGGGAGCCTGTAGCCTTGAGTACAGTTCTATTCAGTGAACTGAAAAAACACCTGGCATGAGAGCATGGGAGTATCAGTCCCTTACATTAGATGACTAGCCTACAAGGTCAGACAGCTAAGCTTATCTTCCCTATTATTCAAGCAAGTGTGAAGCGTATGTTTATAGAAGCTAAAAAGCAAAGTTAATTTATAGAACAAGGGACCGTCTAAAAATAGCAGAGTTGACTCACAGAACAAGGGACCATCTAAATAGCAGAGAATTTCAAACAGCAGTTTTACAAAATAGAGGTTACTATGCTTCAGGTTGACAACACAGTTTGGTTCTGCTTCTCTGGGAAGGCTCCAGATGTTGGGAAAGTTCAACTTAAAGTGTTATAGGAAGAATTAGCCTGTAGCCTTCTCAACATAAGAGTTTGAATTTGTATCTGTTCTACACCATCGTTTCAGGTTCCATCTTGTTTCTCTGCCATGTCCACGCATTGTCCGCATCTGCATGGTCAATGCTGGTTTCCGGAAACACCTTATAGGAAGGAGGAAGACGGGGAGGAGGCTCACCTGCTGTCTTAAGAGTTAGACCCTTGCCCTGGCCTGTTTGGTTCAGTGGTCAGAGCGTTGACTGGCACATGGAAGGGTTGTAGGTTTGATCCCTGGCCCCCCGTCTGGGTACAAACGGGAGGCAACCAATCCATGTGTCTCTCTCACATAAATGTTTCTCTCTCCCTCCCTCCTCTCTTTCTTCCACTCTCTCTAAAAAATATCCTTGGGTGAGGATTCACAAAAAATAAAAATATAATAAAAAGTTAGACCCTTAAATGGCTCACAGTACTTTGGCTCACATTCTATCAGAGAGAGCTTTTGACCTGCTTAACTGCAAAGGAGGCTACCATATAATGATGGAAGAAAAGAACAGATTTAAATGGACAGCTGTTAGACACAACATCCCAAAGGAAAATTGGCAAATGTATTTACTCAAGACTGATTGATTAAGTACCTTCTATGTGCTGGGCTTGTATAGGAATAGAAAGTGTGTGTGTGCCCCCACACACACGCAAATGGGTAATAATCTTAAATGTTCAACCTCATTAATAATGAAAGAAATGCAAAATAAAACAACAATGAAGATTCTAAGCTTTTCCTGTCAGATTGGCTGAAATTTGTTTTTAAATGAAGGAGTTGGGGGGAGATATAAGCAGATAGGCTTATCACAAACTTCTGGTGGGATCAGAGGCTGATTTGCTGTGAAACATTGTATTTAAGCTTTGGACACCTCACTTTGCATGGGCCCTCGGTGCACAGGTGGCAGGAGCACTGCTCCAGCCTCGAGGACCCACTCAGGCCTTGGAAGAGGGGGTCCTGGGGCTATTCTTCGACCCCCAGTGATAAGCCAGTGTCCAGACTCCATTGTCAACCCCAAGGAGAATGATCTGAACACTGTTCCACCTTGACCCAGGCTTTCTGGCCAAGAAGCCCCCCACGAACTGGCCGGGTTGGGGCACCAGAGCAGCGAGGGAAGCCATGCCTACGAGGTCAGTGAGCAAGCCTAGCCTGAACAGGCATCGCGGGCAAAGTTACAGAGGTGGCACTAGCGCACTTTCCAAAACTCTCAATAATAAAAAATAAATATGAAACATGCTATAAAAAGACATTTTCTTCCTAGTCTTTTTACAGAAAGTGACTGTGCAATATCATTATTCTTGAAAAGGCAATTAAATATATGCAGCCCTGCCCAGCCAGCTTGGCTCAGTGGTTGAGCATCGACCTATGAACCAGGAGGTCACAGTTCCGTTCCAGGTCAGGGCACATGCCTGAACTGAGGGCTTGATCTCCAGTGTGGGGTGTGCCGGAGGCAGCCGATCATGATTCTTTCTCATCATTGATGTTTCTATCTCTCTCTCTCCCTCCCCCTTTCTCTCTGAAATCAATAAAAATATATTTAAAAAGAAAAGAATATGCAGCCCTTCACACCCACTAGGATGCCTGAAATAAAAAAGACAAATGTTGATGAGGATGTGGAGAATTGGACTCATTCATTCCTTGTGGAGATAAAAATGCTGCATGTGCCTTGGAAAACAGTTTGTCAGTCCTTTAAAAAATGAGAGAGTTGCCCTAACCGGTTTGGCTCAGTGGATAGAGCATCAGCCTGTGGACTCAAGGGTCCCAGGTTCAATTCCAGTCAAGGGCATGTACCTTGGTTGCGGGCACATGCCCAGTAGGGGGTGTGCAGGAGGCAGCTGATCGATGTTTCTAGCTCTCTATCCCTCTCCCTTCCTCTCTGTAAAAAATCAATAAAATATATTTTTTTAAAAATGAGAGAGTACACAAAAGTTACTATGATGGTTAATTTTATTTGGTCAAACATTATTCTGGGTATTTCTGTGAGGCTGGGTTTTCTTGTTTATTTGATTGGTTAATCCTCACCCAAGGATATTTTTTCCACTGATTTTTAGACAGAGTGGAAGGGAAGCGGTGGGGGGGGAGGGGGGGGGAGAGAGAGAGAGAGAAACATAACATCCATGTGAGAGAGACACATTGATTGATTGCCTCCAACATGCACCCCGACTGGGGCCAGGGATCAAACCTGCAATCCAGGCATATGCCCTGACCGGGAATTGAACCATGACCTCCAGGTTCTTAGGTCAACCCTCAACCACTGAGCTACACCAGCTATCTGTATTCTTATTCTTAAAGAGGGCTCTCCCAAATTGCAAAAGCTCTAGGCCTCATGCACCCAGATGCCAGGGTGGGAATGTAAAGTGATAATCTTATATGGACAACTTGATGATATGTGTCAAGAATTTTAGAAATATACACGCCCTTTGACCCAGCCATTCTACTGTTTGAGATCTATTTCGAGGGAGTAATCGAGTAAAGCAGAGCTTCTCAACTTCGATGCAGGTTTTTCAGTCGAGTCGTTAAGAGGGAGAATGAAAAGGAAGTCAACTTTCCTGGTGGTGAAATTGTGAATGCATTTTTTTTCTTTATTTTAATTTATTATTTTTTTTGTTCCTTATTGTTGAAAGTATTATATATGTCCCCTTTTTCCCCCATCGACCTCTCCCAGCACTCGCCTCCCCCCCCCCCCAGGCCTTCACCACCACCCCCATTGTCTGTGTCCATTGGTTATGCTTATATGCATACAAGTTCTTCGGTGGCTCTCTTAGCCCACCCACCCACCTCTGAGGTTTGAAGGGCTGTTTGATGCTTCTATGTCTCTGGATCCATTTTTATCTATCAGTTTTGTTCATTATATTCCACAGATAAGTGAGATCATATGATATTTATCTTTCTCTGACTGGCTTATTTAGCTTAGCATAATGCTCTCCAGGTCCATCCATGCTGGTGTAAATGGTAAGAGTTCTTTCTTACAGCAACATAGTATTCCATTGTGTCGATGTACCACAATTTTTTATTCCACTCATCTGCTGATGGGCACTTAGGTTGCTTCCAAATCTTATCTATTGTAAATTGTGCTGCTATGAACATAGGGGTGCATATGTTCTTTCTGATTGGTGTTTCTGATTTCTTGGGATATATCCCTAGAAGTGGGATTACTGGGTCAAATGGGAGTTCCATTTTTAATTTTTTGAGGAAACTCCATACTGTTTTCGACAGAGGCTGCACCAGTCTGCATTCCCACCAGCAGTGCACGAAGGTTCCCTTTTCTCCACATTCTTGCTTGTCATTCGTTGATGATAGCCATTCTGACAGGTATGATATGGTACCTCATTGTCATTTTGATTTGCATTTCTCGGGTGATGAGTGAATTTGAGCATGTTTTCATATGTCTCTTGGTCTTCTGTATGTCCTCGTTCAAAAAGTGTCTATTTAGGTCCTTTGTCCATTTTTTGATTGGATTGTGTTTTTTTGTTTTGTTTTTTTAATTAAATCTTTATTGTTCAGATTACAGTTGTTCCTCTTTTTTCCCCCCATAGCTCCCCTCCACCCGATTCCCCTCCCACCCTCCGCCCTCACCCACCCCCACCACTGTCCTCATTCATAGGTGCACAATTTTTGTCCAGTCTCTTCCCACATCCCCCACACCCCTTTCCCCCCCAAGAATAGTCAGTCCACTCCCTTTCTATGCCCCTGATTCTATTATAATCACCAGTTTATTCTGTTCATCAGATTATTTATTCACTTGATTTTAGATTCACTTGTTGATGGATGTGTATTAGTTGTTCATAATTTGTATCTTTACCTTTTTCTTCTTCTTCCTCTTCTTAAAGGATACCTTTCAGCATTTCATATAATACTGGTTTAGTGGTGACAAACCCCTTTAGCTTTTCCTTATCTGTGAAGCTCTTTATCTGACCTTCAATTCTTTTTTTTTTTTAATATATTTTATTGATTTTTTACAGAGAGGAAGGGAGAGAGATAGAGAGTTAGAAACATCGATGAGCAAGAAACATCGATCAGCTGCCTCCTGCACATCTCCCACTGGGGATGTGCCCGCAACCCAGGTACATGCCCTTGACCGGAATCGAACCTGGGACCTTTCAGTCCGCAGGCCGACGCTCTATCCACTGACCCAAACCAGTTTCGGCTGACCTTCAATTCTGAATGATAGCTTTGCTGGATAAAGTAATCTTGGTTGTAGGTTCTTGGTATTCATCACTTTGAATATTTCCTGCCACTCCCTTCTGGCCTGCAAAGTTTCTGTTGAGAAATCAGCTGACAGTCCTATGGGTACTCCCTTGTAGGTAATTGACTGTCTTTCTCTTGCTGCTTTTAAGATTCTCTCTTTGTCTTTTGCTCTTGGCATTTTAATGATGATGTGTCTTGGTGTGGTCCTTTTTGGATTCCTTTTGTTTGGGGTTCTCTGCGCTTCCTGGACTTGTAAGTCTATTTCTTTCACCTGGTAGGGGAAGTTTTCTCTCATTATTTCTTCAAATAGGTTTTCAATATCTTGCTCTCTCTCTTCTTTTGGCACGCCTATAATTCGGATGTTGGTACGCTTGAAGCTGTCCCAGAGGCTCCTTACACTATCTTCGTATTTTTGGATTCTTTTTTCATTTTGCTTTTCCAGTTGGGTGTTTTTTGCTTCTTCGTATTTCAAATCATTGACTTGATTCTTGCGATCCTATGGTCTGCTGTTGGGAGCCTGTATAATATTCTTTATTTCAGTCAGTGTATGCTTAATTTCTAGTTGGTCCTTTATCACAACCTCGAGGACCTCACTAGATTTCTTGAGGGTCTCATTAAGTTTATCGGCGGTTTCTAGAAAATTCTTGAAAAACCTTAAAAGTGTGATTTTGAACTCTATATCCAGTAGTTTGCTTTCCTCCATTTCTGTCATTTGTGTCCTGTTTCTTTGTCTCCGCATTTTTTATGCTTTGCTAAGTAGATAGAGTGGCTTTCTGTGCTAGGTGTCCTATAGGGCCCAGTGGCTCAGCCTCCCCAATTACCTGAGGTAGACACTCTTGGTGCACCCCCTTGTGGGCTTTGTGCACAGTCTTGTTGTAGTTAAGCCTTGATTGTTGTAGGTAACACTGGGAGGAATTGACCTCCAGGCCAATTGGCTGTGAGAATCAGCTGTGTCTATGGTGGGAGAACTTCTGTGCTGAAGACACCCTTATAGGGCAAGACTTTCTTCAGTGGGGCTTTGGCACTCACTGAGTCTGCCCCCTGAGTGTGTCCCTTATGGATCTGAGGAGTTGTAACTGGATGGTCCCACTCTGACCACTGGGTACACTGGCTCTTGGATCTAAAGATCTAGATTGGCTAGGTGCCAATCTAGCCTCTGCCTGAGGCTACCCAGCAGAAGCCAGCTGTAAAGCAATGCAAGTTGCCCTGGGGCCTTGGGCCAACTGAAGTTTGTTAAGTAATTTTCAGATTACAAAGGGCTGGGGTGGAGCAAGCAGTTATGGCTGCTCTCAGTCCTGCCCTCAGAGGCCCCGGCAATCGCTGTGAGTGCCTCCGAGAGAAAGCTGCCCTCGAGTTCCGACCTATGCCAGACAGTCCTGTTTCTCCCGTATGAGTCTGGGTCCCCAGAGACTAGCCCGGAACTGGAGCTCAGAGCTTCAGACTCCCTCCTGATTGAAAAAGACAATCGTGTCCTCAGCTGCCAGCCCTCTCTGCATGCGCCTCCGCACCTTTGTATTTTACTTCCACACCGCACCTCCTCTGAGTCTCGATATGCTTTTCTCTTTCCTTCTAGTTGTAGAATTTCCACTCAGCCAGCCTTCCTGTGGTTCTGGATGATGTCCGTTCCGTCTTTTAGTTGTATTCTTGAAGTGGTTGTGCGAGGCAGCAATCTCTGGTGTTTACCTATGCCGCCATCTTGGTTTCTCCTGATTGGATTGTTTATCTTCCTTTTGTTAGGTTGTATGAGTTACCTATAAATTTTTGAGATTAAACTCTTATCAGATATAACATTGGCAAATATGTTCTCCCATGCAGTGGGCTTTCTTGTTGTTTTGTTGATGGGTTTTTTTTTTTCTGTCCTAAGAGATGTATTGGTAAAGATATTGCTACGACATATGTCTGATATTGTGAATGCATTTTTAATTCATTATGCCATTCTGTATTTTCCAAAACTTCTACTTGACCATGTGTTACTTTATATATAGTTATAATAAGCACTAGTCATAAAGAAGCATATGTTTTTAAGGAGAATTGAGAAAAAACTCAAAAACAAGGAAGAAAGTAAGATTTTCCCACTATCAAAGCTTTCTTACAGTGTGTCTCCCTATTTCAATTCAGTTCACGTGACAAAATGATAACATGTTAACAACCCCCTCACCTTAATGGTTTTATTATTTTTAGTTCTTTTTCAAAAATTAAATTTTTGAGGTGACATTGCTCCACATGAACATATAGGTTCAGGTGTGGGTTTCTATGTTACAAGATCTATATGTTATACCATGTGCCCACCACCCAAAGTCAAATCTTCTCCTGTCACCATATATTAGGACCCCCTTTCCCCACCTGCTCACCTTAATGTTTTCCTGGGGGCTTTAGAGAAGTTGTACTTCAGGCAAAGGCATGGGCTGGAATTTCAGACACCACAGGGAGATATTTTAAGGCAGGTATGTCTCAAATTAGATTCTGAGCATGGATAGACCCCTGATCCAGGTTGCAGGCCTGTGTTCTGGTTCACCTGGGCATAGGGCCACCTTCCCCTCTGGTGGGAAAGGGAGCACCCTGCATGGCCCATAAGTGCTATCTACCTCTGAGGGTTATTTCTAGCACCTCTCCGTGCATATACCTTTTCTTTTTCTTTTTTTTAAAATCCTCACCTGAGGATTTTCTTTTCCATTGATTTTTAGAGAGGAATGAGGGAAAGAGAGAAAGAGAAACATCGATGTGAGAAAGATACATTAACTGGTTGCTTCCCGTAGGGGCCAGGGTTCAAACCTGCAACCCAGGTACACGCTCTTGACTGGGAATCGAACCTGCAACCCTCCAGTGTGCAAGTCGATGCTCTAACCACTGAGTCATGCCAGCCAGGGCCATATATCTTTTCTTTTGCAGATCTGCATTTTATTTTATTATATACTTGACATATTTACTTATGAACAAGTAGTACATTTGCAAAGTACAAATCAAAAACATACGAAAGGGCATAAGAAGAAAATCTCTCTCCCATCCCATTCCCTGGCCCCCACTTCTCCCCGCTGGGAGGCAAACTGTGTTGACAGTTTCTGGTGATTTCTTCCAGACACATTTCTATGCTTTTTAGAATTCATGATTTTATTCATACTATGATCTAACTTTGTATGCTTCTTTTTTTTCTCTTAACATTATGTAGTAACTAGAGGCCCAATGCATGAAATTCATGCAAGAGTAGGCCTTCCAGGCTGTGTAATTACTACGGAGCTGAGGCAGCTGCATCTCCTAAAATGCCGATTACCTCGGTTCAGATCAGCGGAAAACCAAAGAGGAGGAGAAGGAGGACAAGCCTATCCGAGCTTTGGATGAGGGTGACATTGCCTTGCTGAAAACTTATGGACAGAGCATTTACTCTAGGCAGATCAAGCAGGTTGAAGATGACATTCAACAACTTCTCAAGAAAATTAATGAGCTCACTGGTTTTAAAGAGTCTGACACTGGCCTGGCCCCACCAGCACTCTGGGATTTGGCTGAAGATTAGCAAACACTCCAGAGTGAACAGCCTTTGCAGGTTGCGAGATGTACAAAGATAATCAATGCTGATTCGGGGACCCAAAGTACATTATCAACGGGAAGCAGTTTGCCAAGTTTGTGGTGGACCTCAGCGATCAGGTAGCACCTACTGACATTGAAGAAGGGCTGAGAGTTGGTGTGGACAGAAATAAGTATCAGATTCACATTCCACTGCCTCCTAAGATTGACCCAACAGTTACCGTGATGCAGGTAGAGGCAAAACCTGATGTCACACACAGTGATGTGGGTGGCTGTAAGCAACAGATGGAGAAACTTCGAGAAGTAGCTGAAACCCCTCTACTTCATCCAGAGAGGTTTGTTAACCTTGGCATTAAGCCTCCCAAAGGCGTGCTGCTCTTTGGTCCACCGGGTACAGGCAAGACACTCTGTGCTCGGGCAGTTGCTAACAGGACTGATGCTTGCTTCATTTGAGTTATTGGATCTGAACTTGTACAAAAATATGTCGGTGAGGGGGCACGAATGATTCGAGAGCTCTTTGAAATGGCCAGAACCAAAAAAAACCTGCCTTGTCTTCTTTGATGAAATTGATGCTATTGGAGGGGCTCGTTTTGATGGTGCTGGAGGTGACAATGAAGTACAGAGAACGATGTTGGAGTTGATCAACCAGCTGGATGGTTTGGATCCTCGAGGCAACATTAAAGTACTGCTGGCCACTAACAGACCTGACACTTTGGATCCAGCACTGATGAGGCCAGGGAGACTGGACAGGAAGATTGAATTTAGCTTACCTGATCTAGAGGGTCGGACTCATGTTTTTAAAATCCATGCGCGTTCAATGAGTGTTGAAAGAGATATCAGATTTGAATTGTTAGCATGACTGTGTCCAAATAGCACTGGTGCTGAGATTAGAAGTGTCTGCACAGAAGCTGGTATGTTTGCCATCAGACCCTGGCGAAAAATAGCTGCTGAGAAGGATTTCTTGGAAGCTGTAAATAAGGTCATTAAGTCCTATGCCAAATTCAGTGCTACTCCCCGCTACATGGCATACAACTGAGCCCTGAGCTTTCATGAAAACACTTCTTTAATTGGAATCCTAAGCTTATATAGATTTGTTAATAACCATTTCACACACAAAATAAATGGTTTTAAAATGTTAAAAAAAAAAAAAAAGAGTAGGCCTTCCTTCCCCCAGCTGCCAGCACCAGCTTCCCTCGCAGAGGGAGGCCCCGCCCTGCCCACCCGCTGCAGTCCGCTGGTCAGTGGCCTGGGCCTCCCTCTGTGGGCGATCATGAGGTGATGGCCAGCCCCTGACCAATCGCCTCGCACCCACCTTGGCTGGCCTGGCAGCAGTGGGTGTCATAGCGTGGTCCCGGATGGTCATTCCGCTGTTTGGCAGTTCAGTCGATTTGCATGTTACGCTTTTTATCATATAGGATGTTAAGAGCGTCCTGTAAAGACAGTAAAATGTTTTCCTAACGTTAGTAAATACTCTTCCTAAACATTCGTAATGACTGCAAACATGCCATCGGAGGGAGATGAGCCATTGGCTTGTCCTAACTGCTTAACCATTAGTGTTTTCCCCCCATGAGTCCCCTGACTCTGTCCAAACGAAACTATCTGCCTGGGTTCAGCCAGGAATTGTGTTTGTTTTAGATCCCATTGGCTGTTGGCTCCCTGGGGGCCTGGGGCCCTGGAGTCAGGACGAGGCCCAGGGCACAACCCAGAGGGCTAGGCGGGTGTTTTGCTGGCCTTCAGGGGCCGGCTGTGTGGTCCCTGCCAGCGGAGGAGATATATTTAGCCGGGTCAGATGCCTCACTGTGTCATGACCCTGGAGGACTGTGCTGTTGGTAAACAAACCAGAATGGCTTGGCTTCAGCCTTCCTTCCTCCTCCCTCTCCTGGCTTGCGGGCCGGACAGAGGCCGTGAGCGGCAGGAGAAGGCACTGACCACAGAGGAGCCACCTGTGAGGCCCCAGCCCAGGCAGATTCTGAAGCAGCCTCCTCTCGCTGCCCCAAGGTGGTCTTCTGTCATCCGCCCAGCGCCCCCCCTCCCCCCCCCGCCCCCCCCCTCCCCCCGCCCCAGCCGCCTTTCTTTGTTCACGCTCCCCAGCATGGAAGAGCCTAGGCAGCCCGGGGTACTCCCTTCCTCCTCTGCCTCCTCCCCTTCCCTTTCTCCCTCCACCCCAGTCAATCCGATTTGATCTCAGTGCTCTGCTCATTGAGAGGAGTTCATTCATGTAGTCATTCATCCAAGTCAACTCATTTATCCACTTATTTGTTTAGCAAATATTTTCTTAGGGCCTGGGCTAAGCCAGGCTCTGCGCTGAGTGCCAAGGGCCTGCAGTGGACAGGGAGGTGCCCTGGTGAGGTTAGAGATATTCGAGTAACTAATCAGTGTTGGTGAAAAACAATAGTGTGGAATAATCATAACCAGCACTCACATCGAGCTTTGAAGTGTACAGAGGGTTTTTCACCAATAGCACATCTAATCCCAAGAATCTGAGAGGCAGCTAAGATGATCAGTCCTGCTTTAAAGACGAAGAGATTGCAGACCAGAGACATTAAACAGACATTAAATAGACATTAAATAGGTCAGAGTCCTGACCAAGGACTCCCAGGGCACATGGAGCTCCGGCTTCAAACGCAGTCCCTCTGACCCCCAAGCCCACGGCCCTCCTGGAAAAGAGGAACCACTGGGATTGGGTGGGAACTGATTCTTGGTGAAGCTCATGTTACATTTGAGGCCCGGAGAGAGGAGAAGTGCCCGGAGCTTAAAACAGACACTGTGGCCCAGTGGTTGAGCATCGACCCAGGACCCAAGAGGCCACTGGTTTGATTCCCGGTCAGGGCACATGCCTGGGTTGTGAGCTCGATCCCCCGTGGTGGGTGTGCAGGAGGCAGCCGATCGATGATGTTTCTCTCTCATCCTTGTTTCTCTCTCCCACCCTCTCCTGCCTCTCTAAAAAAGAAATAAAAACATATTTAAAAAACAAAAACAGAGACTGGACCCTCTGGATCTCAGCCCAGTGCTCTTTCTTTGCAACTAAACCGCAGTTCAATGTCCTGACCGGGTTAAGAGGCCCTGGAAGATCTGGGGTGGGGGTGTCATGGTAAGTCTGGCTCCTCTGCACGCCCTCCCCTACTCCCCACTGCTGCATAGGCCCTCATGGGGGAGAAAGCCCCCATCCTTCCCTCTCTAGTGCCTTCTTCTTGCTGAGTGAGTGGACTTTCATTCTAGCAGCACAGGGCTATCAAAGCTGCAAAGCACAGGTGTCAGAGACGTGTGGCAGGCCCCCAAGTTGGGCCTTGGTGGCCTGGGGGACTTCCTGGAGGAGGTGACATCTCAGCTGAGCCCTGAAATCTAAGTGACAAGTTATCTAGGCTGGGCTGGCAGGGCAGAAACTTTTAGGATGAGGGAATAAAGGGTGCAAGACAAGGCAAGAATGTGTCCTGCACATCGCAGGCAGCCGTAGGCTTCTGTCAGGTCAGCTCCCGTGTGTTCGCTGTAAATCATGCCTCTCGGGCTCAAGTGGCGTGTGAGCAGGAACTGGGTCTCCCTTCCTGTGGAAACCCCCCTGGGCGAGAGCCTCCTCCTGTGGACAGATGACTCAGGCTCTCCACAGGAGCCGCTTGTCATCAGCTTTTACCCCGACACACGCAAGGACTCACCACCTCTCCCAGCCAGAGCCTCCGCCTGTCAGACACTCCCCATCCCCTGCCACCTCCTGACTGGGCACAGGGGTGACGAGGCCCCGGAAGGGCTGTGCCTGGCTGGAGGCTTTGACTGTAGTGGGTGGGGGATGAGAGGAGCCAAAGGTGGATATGTTACTGTTCCCTCCTCCCCCACCCCCACCCCATCACCAACACCCTCCAGCTTAGTGCCAGAGTGGGGAGGACTAGCAGGGGTGCGGACCCGCCCCCTATGTGCCAAAAGGCCTTTCCTCTGTGTGTGTTTAGGCCTGGCCTCTCTCAGACTGAGGGCGAGAGAGGGGGCCGGTGCTGCCCCCGGGAGGTGCCCACTGGGGCTGCCCGTGCTGGTGGTCTGCCCGTGCCCCCGCGGCCCCGGTCCCACATTGCTGGGCTGTGTGCATCAACATCCAGATTGACTATTAGTCCGGGAAGGCAGCTGGGCATTCTCCCTGGGCTGTGGGTGAAATCTTCCCGGGTCCGAGACATGGCGATCCGAAGAGTGACTCATTGAACCCCACTTCCCATAGGTCCCCTGCGCTCCTGCGGGGCCCTGCGCTGTGCTACGTGCTGGGACACACACAGCTCCTGCCCTTGGCGGGAGGGAAGGTCGGTTTAGTGGGGACAGATTTGCAAGTACGATGTGCTCAGCACAAAACAGGGGGGGGGGGGGGGGCGGGGTGAGAGGTGGGGCCGGCCAGCGGGGGGCGGGGCATCCGCAGGTCTGCAGGCGGGGTGCCGCGCTGGGTGCCGAGGGTGGAAGTGCTTGGGCAAAGTTGGGGGGAGAGGGGGAAGCAAGGGGAGCAAAGGCTTGGTGGCCAAAAGTAGCTTGAGGTGGGAGGAGACAGCAGGCAGCGTGGGGTGGGGTGGGGGGCTGGGGGGGGCGTGGCGAGAGTCTGGACAGAGAGCAGGGGGCCAGGCCAGCCGCCGCTCATCCTGGGCCCCAGTTGCTGCTGTCAGAGGTGGTCAGTGTGGGTTCCGGCCGGAGCTGCACTGTCCATTGCAATGACTCTCAAGGGAGGGCACAGAGCTGGGGGAGGAGGATCGATCGGAGGCCGTGACAACCACCCGAGAAGGAGGGAGTGTGAAGGTGGTGGTGAGAGGCTGGGCGTGGAGGTGTGAGGTGTGACAAAGAAGGCTGGGCCCCTGGCAACGCTTGGGGGAGGGGAGCGCTCGGCCTGGGGCCCACCATCTGCTGGGTCGGGGGCCCAGGGAGGGGCCGGATCCAGAACTGAGCCAAGGAAGGGACTGAAGGGCCAAGTCGGGGAGAGTGAAGTGGGGAGTTTCTGGACTGAAAAGCAGACACGGGGTGGGGGGATCGGGGGAGGGGGGGAGAGGTGAGGAGGGAAGGGCCAGAGAGTAGTTCTGTGGCTGAGCCCCAGGATGTGTCCACCTTTCCCTCAGCCCGAGGAAAGCCTGGGGCAGGGGGCAGGGGGCAGGGGTGAAGGCAGGGGGCTGGGGACTCTTCCAGGGCAACAAGGGAGTAGCAGAGGAGAGTGGCTGCTGGGCTGGGGGTGAGGGTGCAGATATAGGGTAAGGAGGACAGAGGACAGGGCTGGTCAGGGGCTTCGGTCAACCCCCTGACAACTGCCCGATAAAGCAACCTGCTCCGTCCCAGTTTCTACAGCCACCATGCAACTGACTGTCCAGACCTGGACGCTTTTGAGAATGAACGTGATAATGACTCCAGGACAACAGGAGCACACCAGGCCTGTGCTGGGCACACTGGGGCATGTGGTCCCCCCAGCCACGCCCGGGAGCTGGCCCTGTGCGCTGCCCGTGGCCCTCAGGGACACTCTCCCTGTGACCACTGCCTCCCTAACCTGTCCTTGGGCACTGAAGTGCGACAGCCTGGAGCACCCAACCCTCCTCAGAGCCAGGCCTGGAGAGGGGAGGTCTCCTTCTTTCTGGGTCCATCCCCCCACCCCTCTCCTTTCTGATGACTGACATGGCTGCTACCACTGTCTTCAGGGCAGGACAGCCCCCAGAGGTCTGTGCTCCTTCCTGGGGGCCATGGGGGCAACCTGGAGAATCCTTAGGAGCCTGCCAGCCTCCAGGGTGCATGGAGGCCAGAGTGTTCACCCCATGTCCCCCTGTACTGTCCATGCCCCTCAACAAAACTCTGGGGTCTCCTGTCTTCTCCCTCCTGCTCGCCCCTCATTTGCCTGGGGCTGCCAGATGTCCCCACATTCCAGGGTTCTGGCTCAGTTCAGCCCTCCCAGCACCTGCCTGGAATGTTACAGCGGGCGGCCCGGCCTTGCAGCCATCAGCCACCTTTCCCTGCCTCAAGCTCAGCCTCCTTAAACCCAGGCCTGAGCACAAGGTCTGCTCAGCAGACAAAACAAAAAGAACAAAAACAAAGACCCCTCCGTGGGAGGAAAACACTACCACAGAGCTCACCTTCCCTACAAGATCAAGTTACAACTTCCTCCACAAACGGACTCCCCCAAACACAGCTACTTGACAAACTCTGTGTCGCTCCCTCTTTACTGGAGCCAACCCCACACCTGGAATGCCCGTCTGCCTGGTGGATTCCCGAGCTTCTCTCAGCTACTCTTATCCCAGGCCAGGCGGGAGGTGATTCTGCGGTGGCCCGTCTCCCACAGCCGGAGGCCCAGGGCCCTGGGGCCTTGGTAGACTCAATAAACAGGGATTGAATCGGCTGACTTTCCCTGCTCACTTGCGCTTCTCCAGAAGGATGCCCTCAAGGAGGGACGGGATGGTTTCGGGGGGGTCTCTGCTACCACTGAAACTCCCTGATGCTGCAGCCTAAGGTCCAGCACCCACCCTTGAATTCCTCCAAGTAAGAAAGAAAATAAACAAAAAATTTTTAATAATCCTACACCAGAAGTCCTCAAAAATGGCCCAGGAACCCCTGAGGATCCCCAAAACCTTCTCAGGAGGTCTGTGAGGGCAAAAGCATTTTTGTAATAATGCTAGGAGGTTGCTTGTCTTTTTACTGTAATTTCCCCTTTTTTGTAATAATGGTAGGAGGTAGCTTGTTTTTTTACTGTAATTTCCTCATGAGCATTCAGTGGCGTTTTGCAGAGCTATTTATGTGGATTTGCAAATGACTGAGTGCCGAAGAGATGAGAATCCAGCTGCTTCCATTGTCAGACATTAAAAAGTTATAACATTGCCACTCTTTTCAGTAAATTTGTTTGTTTTGGAATATAGAATCCTTTTTCTTTTAAAATATATTAATGTGTAATAGATTTATAAAATATATTTTTATTGATTACAGAGAGGAAGAAAGAGGGTGAGGGAGACAGAAACATCAATGATGAGAGAGAATCACTGATCGGCTGCCTCCTGCATGCCCCACACTGGGGATCAAGCCCACAACCTAGGCATGTGCCCTGACCAGGAATCTAACCGTGACCTCCTGGTTCATAGATTGACACTCAACCACTGAGCCATGCTGGCCAGGCTGTTCTTTTTTATTTTTAATTTAATAAGTACATTTTAAACTTCTCAACTTCTAATACACTACATCTTGTCAATAGCTATATCTCACATAAACAATGTTTTTAGGGTCCTCAATAATATTTAATTTGTAAAGGGGTCCTGAGACCACTACACCCTCCATGACCCTTCTGCTTCTCTCTCTTGTTAGTAGGCAAATTTCTTTTTTAAAATATATTTTTATTGATTTCATAGAGGAAGGGAGAGGGTGAGAGAGATAGAAGCATCAATGATGAGAGAGAATCATTGATTGGCTGCCTCCTGCACACCCCAAACTAGGTATTGAGCCCACAACCCGGGAATCGAACCGTGACCTCCTGGTTCAGTGATGGCGAACCTTTTGAGCTCGGCATGTTAGCATTTTGAAAAACCCTAACTTAACTCTGGTGCCGTGCCACATATAGAAATTTTTTGATATTTGCAACCATAGTAAAACAAAGACTTATATTTTTGGTATTTATTTTATATATTTAAATGCCATTTAACAAAGAAAAATCAACCAAAAAAATGAGTTCATGTGTCACCTCCGACACACGTGTCGTAGGTTCGCCATCACTGTCCTGATGGTTCATAGGTCAATGCTCAACCACTGAGCCACACTGGCCAGGCCAGGCCAATTTCTTGAGCTGTCCACGTCTCCTCCCATTGGCTCCTCAGCCCTGTCTTGGGATTCTCACCACTGTTCCTGAAATTGCTCTCACTGAGGCTACTGGGGACCCCCAGCATTTCATCCAATGACACTCCCGCGCTGATTGTCCCTGGCATCTTGACACATGTCCCTGGCCCCCTGATTCTCCTCCACATCTCCATCTGCTGTTCTCAACTGTTGTTGCTTCACTCAGGTCACCAGGGCTGGGGGCCTCGGGGCTGGGCCAGGTCCTGTTCTCTTTTCTCTCCACTCCCGGGGCTTCTCGCACCATCTGAATGTGCGTGGCTTCAAACCTCTAACTCCAGTCCGAGTCCTAGACCCATATGTTCAGCTGCCTCCTAAATATTTATGTGGGTGACACTGCCCCACACCGGCACCCCCAGTTCAACCACTCTAACACGGGGCAGATCTCCACTCCGCCCTTTCCAACTCTGAACTCTGGCCCTCTCTTTTCTCCCTCACTCTCATCACCCGAGTCCTGGCGACCTCACCCCTTAACCTGCTCTCAAATCCACCCTCCTGTCCATGCCACACCTCAGCTCAGGCCACCTTCACCTCTCTCTGTCCTCCCTTTGGCCTTCTTCCTCCAAACCGACACAGCAGCTGCTGTTCCTTCGTTTTTTGTTGTTGTTAATTCTCAGATTTTCCCATTGATTTTTAGAGAGAATGGGTGGGAGGGAGGGGGAGACAGAGAGAAACATCAATTGGTTGAGACACATCGATTGGTTGCCTCCTGCATACTCCCCAGCTGCAACCACAGTATGTACCCTTGACCAGAACCGAACCCAGGACCCTTCAGTCCTTGGGCCAACACTCTACCCACTGAGCCACACTGGCTAGGGTGCCTGCGTTCCTTCTTAAGCGGTCTCTTCCCTGCCCAGAACCCACAGACGGCAGAAAGCCAACTCCACAGTGAGACATGCCAGTAAGCCAGGACAAGTGGAAGAGCGAAACTAAGACAAACAGTTAAACACGCAGTTTGCAGCCGTCTGGTAAGTCCTGTCTTCTGTGACCACTGACTTAAGAGTAAATAGTCTGTACTTCTCACCAACCCGAGAGTAAATAGCTTAGAGCACCCCGCTCAGGGAGATAGATAGCGGAAGCCCAATTAATGCCATTTGCCAACCACCCTCAAGGACAGATGAACCTAAAGGAATACGAAGCAGCCCAGCTTATGCTCATTTCTCCACCTGGCCCTCTCCTGTTACCCTAGCCCAGCGGTCGGCAAACTCATTAGTCAACAGAGCCAAATATCAACAGTACAACGATTGAAATTTCTTTTGAGAGCCAAATTTTTTAAACTTAAACTATATAGGTAGGTACATTGTTATTAATTTAATAAGGGTGCTCCTAAGGCTTAGGAAGAGCCACACTCAAGGGGCCAAAGAGCCGCATGTGGCTCGCGAGCCGCAGTTTGCCGACCACGGCCCTAGGCCCTTCCTTGTATCACTGTCCTCAGTTTTAATACAAGTCCTCTAAAAATCACCTGACAAGTGTTGTGAAACCCTTCCTGCACCACACCACTGGGCGCCCGAGGCAGACCTGCTTGGGGCCAGGTCCTCCTAAGGTAACAGCACAGCTCACCAGCCTGGCTAGCAGGATGCGGGTGCGGCCCTGCCCCCTGTCCAGCCCCATGTTCCCTTGGCCACGCCACCCTGTCCCAGCTGATCTGACCTTGCTTCCCTCTCTAGCACAGGCTGTTCCCTGCCTCTGGTCACGGAAGACCCTTCTCAGGCTCAGGGCTCAGACCTATCGTTCCCTCCCCCGGGATGTCTTCCTAAGCTGAGCACCCTAGTCCCCTCCCCCCATCACAGCCCATTTCACGCTGAACAGTCACCATTCAGTTTCCAGGCTCTGAGTTCCTTGAGGAGGAGGATTTCTTCACTACTGTACCACACACGCGCACACACACACACGCGCGCGCGCACACACACACACACACACACACACACATACTAGCTCAGTGCCTGTCCTGTAGCAGCTTAGTAAATACTTGCTAAATGCACAGGTTGAAGAATTCAAACCACGTATAGCTGCCACGCAGTCCTCCCCACCCCCATTTGGCACAGAGTAAGGCTCTGCTCTGAGTACCCAGACTGGCGCCTGGTCCTGCGGGGCACAGGAGGGCCCGGAGGCCGACGCCCAGGGCTCCCGCCTCCTCCTGTTGTGAAGCCCTGACTGAGCTCCCAGGAGCGCCTGACTGGACTCCACACTTTCCCCATCAGTGGCCAAGACGTGAGGCTGCCAACACCTGGCCCACTCCCCAGGCACAACACTGCCCAACGTGGTTGGCGCTGACCCTGCTGGGGACACCCAGACACTCCAGACCAGCCACAGGAGCAGCAGCAACACAGACAGACGCTCAGCGTCCCCGTGTGAACTAGTGCTCAGGAGGCCGACCACCTTCCTGGAGGCCCCTGGGCCAGTGAGGGAAGGGGCTGGGTTGGAGCCAGCTCTTCTTTTTTTGGAGCCAAGCTCTTCTGATGTTAAAGCCATCACCTGGGCCCTGCACCCATTCTGCAGTCCAGGAGCAGAGGCTGAGCCCACTGAGGGGCCATTCCCAGTTGAGGAGCCCAGGATCAGGCCGGGATGTTGGGACCCGGGTTTGTGTTTGGCAGTCAGGGTGGGGAGTCGTAGCCGGGGTCAGGCATGGGTGAATAAGCAGTAGCCCCGAGGGTGCCCCAGCAACTCATTCCATTGTGGGAGAGTCCTGGCAGGTCAGGGTAAGAGAGAAGGTACAACCCATACCCCAGAGGAGGCAACAGTGAGCCCCTGGACCTCAGAAGTCAAAGGGCCACCGGGTCCTCCAGGCCACAGGTCTTCACTGTCAGCATTAGCCCAGGCCCTACCTAACCCATAGCAGGAAGCCAGAGATCAAGCCTCACTATTAGGAAGAGGCGGCAGCTGTCCCGGGAGAAAGGCCTGGTCTGAGCTTCAAGTCTCCCAGAGCCTCCTTGGGGCAGGAGACACAGGGCACCAGTGGCAAGAACACTGCTCACGGGGCTGCCCAGGCCAGCCCCACAGGCTGAGTTCTGCAGGACTCCGTGTTCTTGGTGTGCACTAAGACCTGAATGGTGCCCGCGCGGGTGTAACCTGGCAGCTGGGAGGAAGAGATGGGAGACAAAGAGGGAGCCCCTTCCCTTCTTTATAAGGCATCCAGGGCTTCACCACCTCCCTCACCCCAACGCCCATCTGAAGAACCACATTCCAGCACAGCACAGGCAATAAGACATCAGTTTATGGGTAATAGTAAGGGACAGATGGGATGGCACCGAGGCCTAGTGATCAATTTCCCAGGAATAAACAGACAGACAGATAGGACTGCACAGACAGACATACAGGACAGGAGAACAAAGCCAAGTGGGTGAGAGATCCAGGCCCAGCTCCAGCAGCTATGCCTGGGCTCCAGATCTAGCTTTGCCCTGGGGACCTGGGGGATGAACAAGGCTGAAAGGGGCCTCAGTTCCTTCAGAGCCCCATCCCCTCACTCCCTCCTGTCCCTTACTAGCAGGTGGTATTTCTGGGTCCAGGGAATGGTTTGGGGATTAGGGAGTTACAGGGGGAGGGGGAGGTCTGGATGGTGCGGGGTTAGCAGCAGCACTGAGGGGAATCAGGGACGGGACACCGCTCAGCAGGGCCCATGTGTCCAGGGCAGGCCCCCCACTCTGCCCATCACACCAACATGGTGCAATAAATAGTTTCAAGTAGTAAGTCACTGTCAGGCAGGAGAGAGCTGGAGACTGATGGACAGGCAGCGGCTCGGGGAGAGGAGCCCTCGCTGCCCACTGAGTCCCCTGAGTGGGCTCCAGCTGTACCAAGTCTGTCTGTGTGCACAGGCGCGGGCACCTGGCCCCCATGTCCACGTGGGCACTCCCTGCAGGGCTCAGCCCCTCACACCAGTCCCAACGTCTGCTTGGTGGGGCAGAAGCAGGGCAGCATGGTGCCCACAGCGTCCACGATGGCTGCCAGGTGCTCATCCTGTGCCTGGGGCCCACAGAGCTGCATGAAGTCTGCCAGGCGCAGCAAGTACTCAAGGTTGTGGCCGGCGAAGCCCTGGCAGGCCAGGATCTGTGTAGCAATGGCCTCCTCCGGTGCAGGGCCCAAGTACCCAGGGTTCTGTGGGGTGGCCACATAGGCCAGTGCCTTGAGTGGTTGGTCAGGGGTATCTTGGGGGTAGAAGGTGACCTCCTTGGTATCATAGCCACCGAGCTCTGCTTCCCGCACGTGCAGATACTTCAGAGCCTCGCTCACCTGTTCATCTCGCACCTGGTATGCCACGCCCCAAGTGCAGCCCTAGGAGGAAACAGGACATAGGGGTCAGTCACGACAGCTCCTCTCGGGTCCCACCCCAGGGCTCTGCTCTCTAAGGGAGGTGGGAGGAGGGCTGCTGAGCCATCCAGTAGCAATATCTGCACCAAGCTGTCCTCCCTTTTCTTAACCAGATTAACAGGGTATCACCTGTAGGCTTGTCAGGAATGTGCGTTTCAGGCTTTAACAGGAAATCCTGGCGAGAAGCACGGAACCAGACCACCCTTTCCTTCTGTCAGAAGGACATCTAACCTAATCTGCAGCCAAGGACTCACAGACTGTCTGTTGGCACCCCTCCATGCTTGGCCCCAGGGGCCCTGTCTTCACTCGGGCACTTACCTCATGGTCTTCGAGAAGGGTCACCACTCGGCCAGGCTAGGAAGGAAGAACAGATTTCAAAAGAGACAAGTTAGAAAGCTCTGCCATCCGTGCCAGAGGACTTCCCAACTCTGCCAGCACAGGCCTCAGAGAGCCCACTCACCCAGGGGAGAGTGGAGGGAGTGATGCATGGATGCAAGAGAAAGAGACACCTGGCAGGGCCCCAGGCGATCATCAGAACTACTCATCAACAACACAGGATCACAGACTCCAGGCATCACACCGCGATCCACTGGGCACACAAATTTAAGCCACAAACCCCCGGGCATAGGGTTTACCTATTTCCCCCATCGGCCAGGAGTCCGTCTGCCCACAGAGCCCTGGGCACGCCGGCGCCCCCTCTCCTGCCCGACCCCATCCCTCTCCCCGGGGCATGGCTGAATGCTCACCATCTTGTCGCTGCCCCGATGGAAGGTGTCTCCCTGCCAGAACCGGCGGCTGTAGCCGCGCACGAAGCCCACGCGGCTGTCGCTATAGGCGAAGTCGGGCCTCCACACCAGGGAGCCGTACCCGAAAATCCACAGCGCCCGGGGCTCGCCATCGTCCCGCGGGGGCTGCGCGGGCGGGGAGGCGGGCGGCGAGGCGGGCGCGGTGTCCTGGGCTGCGGATGCCTGCTTCATGGTGCCGGGCACAGGGACGGGCCCGGGCGTCCTCCGGGCAGGTCTCCGGCGCGGGCACGGAAGGACCGACGGACGCGCGCACCTGGCCTGGCACCGCTGAGTCGCTCCAGCTGCGCAGCCCCGGGCCAAGGCCCTTTTTAAACCCTCCGCTGGGCAGGCACCGCCCTCCGCCGCCAGCTGCCGCGGTGATTGGGGCGGGGCCAACCCCATTTTGGGCCAATGACCTGTGGATGTTGCTGGCCGCTTAACCGCTCCGCCCTGCGAGTGGGTCACTGGGCGGCCGGCCCCCGCCCCATCGCGCCCGCTGATTGGTTCGGCTCCTTCTCTGCCGCAGCCCTGTCAGGAGTGATGCAACGGCGAGGGAGGTTTCCCCAGCCTGGCATGCAGCAAGGGCGCCTCGGATTGCGTCAGGCGGCGGGTCGAGAGCCGGGGCACCGGCCGTCTCCCCGGCAACCTCTCCACGGCCTGGGCCCTTCATGAACCCTGGCGGGCGGGTCCCAAGAGGGTGTCTCCCCCCGAGTCCTGCCGACGCACGCGGCCGAGCTCTGCTACCCGAGGCAGCGCGGACTCACCAGGGCCGGTGCAGGGCACGGCCCGAAGGAGCGCTCTGGGCGGCATCCATGCCTGTCCCTGGGGCTCCGCCTGGGAGCGCGCACTCGGGAGACGCCGTCGGAGGCCCTTTCCGCATTCTGCGCAGGTGTTTCACGCGGTAGGCCCGCGTGAGCAAATGGAGAAACTGAGTCACGGGGCTGACCAGGGGTTCTGCAGAGGCTGAATCAGCCGGGCGCCCAGAGCGTGCGGCCTCACGTGAGGGCTACGCCTCGAGGAAGGAGGGGGACCCCTGAGCCCGCGGAGATGGGGGAAGAGCCAGAGTTCTCGGAACTGCCCTGGTCACTTTGGCGTTGTTGGCCCGACAGCAGAAGGCCTGTCCTTCACAGGAGAGTGCTGACAAGGCCTGGGGCGAGCCCTCTGGCAGGGGAAGCGGACAGTATTGCTTCTCATTCTAATCTAGTTAGGTACTACACAAAAAATTGTCTGCACACTTGAAGTAATCATTCCAAAGGCGTGTAAGATACAGTCTCCAGTAGGGATGTCGCACTCTAGTGTGTATAGCATGAAGCTAGTTCTTTTAAAACAAGACAAGTTATACATTAATGTTTGTAAAAAACAAAAAAACAAAAACCCTGCCAGAATATACCTAAACTGTTAGTAGAGCTTGTCATCAGCGGAGGACTTTTAATATTAAATGTAAACATTTATGGAAAAGTTTGGGTTTTTACAAGAAGCATGAATTACTTATCCAGTTGGAAAAAATTACAGGCAAAATGGTTTTTTCTTTCCTTTCTCTTTCCCTCCATTCTTCATATTCACTCTCTCCTCTGCTGTCTATGCTGTCCCCTTTAGAAGCTGCTAGCTTCTTAGGGAGACTACCTCCTCGCCCCACCCCCACCCCCACCCCCACCTACCCACTTTGGGTTACTGGTCCCAGCACTTTGCTGGAAGGATCTGAATAGGCACAAACAACCCTTTGAAAAAGCAGCTTGGTGATACGAATCAAGAATCATAAAATGTCCCTGCCCTTTGACCCAATGCTTCCACTCCAGGAAATTATTCAAAATATGGGGAAAGCCATATGCCTGAAGATTTTTCAAAGCATTGTTATTAATTATAGCAAAAACAAAAGAAGAAAACTACTTAAATATCTAAAAATAGCTAAATGCTTAAGTAAATTATGGTCAATTCACATGGTAGAGAAATACACAAACACACAAAACAAGTATCCAACAATAGATTATTAGTTACATAGATTTGATATAAACAAAAATAAATCTGTGCAGTCACTAGAAACCATTACTTAATATAACTCCTTAAATGTAAAAAGTCTGTATATGTTTCTTTGCTTAGAAAAAAATCTGGAAGGACACATAAACATGGTCAATGATTATGTCTGAGCAGTAGGACTATGTGAGATTTGTACTTTCTTTTTATTCTTGTTATTATTTTTTTAATCTTTACTGTTGAAAGTATTACATATGTCCTCCTTTTTCCCCCATTGCCCCCCCCCCCCCCCCCCCCGCCCAGCTATACTTTCTTTTTATACTAGTTCAGATTGTCTGGGATTTTTTTTAAAAAGAAAACAAAAGCCACTTCTATTTAGAAAAAAAAGTTAAAAATAAAAATCCATTATGAAAATAACATACTAATAATGCCTATGATTGCATAATAAGGCAAAAATGCAAAATATGACTATCACATGCACTGTTATTAAAACTATTAAAACAGCCGAAACCGGTTTGGCTCAGTGGATGGAGCGTCGGCTTGCGGACTGAAAGGTCCCAGGTTCGATTCCGGTCAAGGGCATGTACCTGGGTTGCAGGCACATCCCCAGTGGGAGATGTGCAGGAGGCAGCTGATCGATGTTTCTCTCTCATCGATGATTCTAACTCTCTATCTCTCTCTCTTCCTCTCTGTAAAAAATCAATAAAATATAAAAAATAAATAAAATAAAACTATTAAAACAACAGGAATAAGATGCATGAGGAAAAAATGGGGCACCGTTGCTAATGATGAATGTGTTGTGATACTGGGATTATGGGCAATTCTTTTTTCTATTTTCCAAGGCCCAGTGTACGTTTTACTAATGAAAGTGTTCCTTTGAAAGAAGTGTAATTAGCCCTAGCCAGTTTGGCTCAGTGGATGGAGTGTTGACCCGAAGACTGAAGGTTCCAAGGTTCAATTCCGGTCAAGGGCATGTACCTCGGTTGGGGCTCATGTAGGAGGCAACCAATGTGTCTCTCCCACATTGATGTTTCTCTCTCTCTCTCTCTTTCTCTCTCTCTCTCTCTCTCTCCCTCCCTCCCTCCCTCCCTTTCACTCTCTCTAAAAACTCAATATAAAAAATATCCTTGGGTGAGGATTAAGAAAAGAAGAAGTATAATTAATGGTTTTCTGGTAGCTAAGGGGCAGATAGCATAGCAGAATCACCTGGGAAACATATTCAAGATGCCCATTCTGAGAACCCCTCCCACCAGGACCAAGGCCCCAGGTTTTAATAACTCCTTTAGTGAGCTCCTACTCCAGGCAGAGTTGGCACTCCCTCCTCTGTGTTTCCACACCCCCTTACCTCACTTTTGTTTATATTTTTGTTCCCTCCACTTCATGCTTATAACAAAAATAATCCTTTATCTCAAGTTTACCTTGAGCTAGACAGTTAGCTAAATGCTTTTACATCTATTCTAATTACGAACTTCACTACTTTGTGAGATGAATATAATTTCACAGATGGGCAAACTGGGGCACAGAAGAGTTGGGTAATCTACCTGTGGTGACGCCGCACGTGGTGGAACCTGGGACTGAAGACAGAGTCCAAACCCAGAGCCTCCTTGCTGATAAGCATTTGACATTCTGCCTCCCAGGAACCTGAGCTCCCTTAGGGCAGACTTCACCTTTGAAGGCCCAGGGGAATCAACACAGTGCTGGCTCTTGGAGTTTTTCCCACAAAAGTAGGTAGAAGGGAAGCTCTTACTTTGAAAAGGCCAGGGCAGCCTGGGGTTTAGAGAGGAGGAATCCTGTAAGAGACAGTTTCAACCTTGACCTTCTCAAAATAGGAATCCCCACAAAACTTGGCCTGGGGTCTCGGCCACCTTCCCAGGCACATGTGTTGTTCCCATTCCTGGCGTATTCCTTCCAACATCAGTTTCTTTTCCTCCAGTGGGACACTCCTCTGCAGTAAACCACCCGCTCAGCTAGTTCCTCTTTAACATCTGCAGCAACCATTCCATCTTTTCTCCCAAAATCCCCTCAGGAAGGGGCTGCAGAGGTCATGCCCACAGAAGCTCCAGCTCATGAAAGATGATGAGAGAGCCCCACCTTCACCTTGAAGAGTCCCACGTGATGTGCACGTGGTGGCTTCCTTTTTGGGCCTTTCCCAAATTAATCTTTCCTTATTGTTCCCCTTCAGGCAGTCATTTCTCATTTCCTTATGATCTCTTCTCACTTCTCATTCCAGTCACTGCAGTCAACTCCCGGTGTTACCTGAAACAAAGGAAGGGAGTGTGTTAGGAGCCAGGGGATCCTGCTAATTTATGCTAAATGATAAAATTGCTTTATAAAGCTGCTGATTCCAGAAGGTAAAAAACCTCTCAGCCCAGCTTGCCCAGATTTGAGCCTTGCTCCACCACTGACCATCGGGATGACCCTCAACTGTGAAATGGGGAATAATAGCACCTACTTTGTAGGTGCTGATGAGGTTTATAATGCCCTAACCATCACCTGCTGTATGGGAGCACTCAATACATGCCAGCTCCTTATTATTTTTATTTTAGCCTTTTCACTTTCTATTTTATTTAGAGCAGAGCCACATATCAGAAACCACCCAGCCAGCAGCTTAGTATGTCCATTGCTATAAGGGAGGGTGAAATTATCAGAAGAGTTTATATTGTAGTTACTAGATACTTAAAGACAACAACTAGAACACCCAGTACAAGTCAGACATTCACCACAGGAAGCTACTGCAGCAACCTGTAGAGAAAACATCCCTGCATCCCAAACAGTGGGTCCCAACATATAAAGGTTCCAGTATGTGACTTTCTTCCCAAAATGAATGGAACAATCTTATATCATAAAGAGGTGATGCGCAAATTGACCATCACTCCAACACACAAAATGGCCACAACAGGATGGCCGGCAGGGGAGGGCAGTGGGGAGTGAGCAGGCCTGCAGGGGAGGGCAATTGGGAGTGAGCAGGCCTGCAGGGGAGGGCAGTTAGGGGCAACCAGGCTGGCAGGGGAGGAAAGTTAGGGGTGACTGGGCCAGCAGGGCAGGGCAGTTGGGGCCTACCAGGCCTTCAGGGGAGAACAGGGGCGACCAGGCCTGCAGGGGAGGGCAGTTAGGGGTGACCAGGAGGGAAGTAGGGGGCAATTGGGCCAGCAGGGGAGCAGTTAGGCATCAATCAGGCTGGCAGGGGAGTGGTTAGGGGGTGATCAGGCTGGCAAGCAGAAGCAGTTAGGGGCAATCAGGCAGGCAGGCAGGCGAACGGTTGGGAGCCAGCAGTCCTGGATTGTGAGAGGGATGTCCAACTGCCCATTTAGGCCCAATCCCAGTGGGATTGGGCCTAAACAGGCAGTGGGATATCCTTCGAGGGGTCCCAGATTGGAGAGGGTGCAGGCTGGGCTGAGGGACACACAACCCTCCCTGCATGAATTTCGTGCACCGGGCCTCTAGTTCTATATATTAGCAATAGGTGTCCCAACTCCTACTGGCAAGATGTAAAGGTTCACCCTACATGGGTTACTCCATTGCGGGCTTCAGAGCAGTTGGAGTGGTGAGAAGCGCATCTCCAGGTCCTGTCCATTTCACCTCCAGTTGGCTCATTGTCCTTATTTTGCTCATGTCTATCTGACTGTCTACCATATCCCCCTCAAGTATCTTGGCTCTGAATTCTTTAGAGAAAAGGGGTGTTGGGTCTCTTCTGTGGCTGCTTCAAGCTGAGGAGTGAGGAAGTTTTCTTTCAGAGCCAAGAGATCCTTGTTCTGTATCAGAGGGACGATGAGGCCTGGGTATCGGAGGAGGTGGCAGTGATGTCTAGAGATGGTATGCTCTGAGTACGAGTAGGGCTTGTAACTAGTGGAGACAAACTGTGTTATAGATTTTAGTGTTATTGCAGTAAAAGCTAGAGATAAATTCAGGATCTAGTTTAAGTCACGGGTGAAAAATAAAGCTTTGAGTCTAATATTCACCACTTTGTGTTACAGAGTTTACTGAAACACAATTCCCCCCTAAAATCACCCTCATTTTTATTAAAGATCCAAATTAAGACCAATTTATTTACTTTATTAAGACTAGTTTCAATTTGGCCTGATTGTTTGCATGAACACAATAAGAATAGCAATTGGTCATATCGGCTTTTTAAAAAAAATCTGCTTTGCTGGAATTTCATGATTGAGCGTTAATTAGCCCCTTAGGACAAAGAAGCTGAGCCACGAGGGGCCTTGTTCCTTAGGATGACTGATCATCTTTATGCCCAAGGAACATCACAGAGTTCGAACCAAAAGAGTCCATCTCACAGCCATGGCACTGGACTACAATGACGATCTCCACCTGTGGAGCCCTGCTGACTATATTGCTTTAACCATTTTCGTTATGCTGGTAATGGTAGGCTCCCTTACTGTAGAAGTGGCCTGGCTGGCTTGTAGCATGATAAAAGCCCTAAATGCCACTTCCAGGGCTATACACGGGATAAATCAAGAGCTAAGCCAGGTCAGGGAGGCAGTTGTAGAGAATCGGGCAGCAATAGATTATTTCTGGTTGTGGCATAACCACAATGAGAAATTTAAAGGAATGTGCTGTTTTCATCTTTTTGACAATTCTCAATTGATAGAAAACAACATTCAACAAATTAGGGAAACCGTCTCCCAAGAGCCTGCATTCACTATATTCCATCCCTGGGAACTGCTTTCTCCACTTTTGTTTCTGATTTTATTTATTTGGGCTCTCTCTCTTTGTTTCTTGATGAGTCCAGCTAATGGTTCATCAATTTTATTTATATCTTTTCAAAGAACCAGCTCTTGGTTTCACTGATTTTATTTGCATTTTTTTGTTTTAGTCTCTATATCATTTATTTATAATCTTATCTTTATTTCTGTCCTAGTTACTCTGGGCTTTTCTTGTTCTCTTTATAGTTCTTTAAGTTGTAGGGTTAAATAGTTTATTGTTAATTTTTCTTTTCTTTTTTTTTTCTGAGGATGGCATGTAGTGCTATGAACTTCCCTCTTAGGACTGCTTTGGCTGTGTCCCAGAGATTTTGGGTTGTTGTGTGTTCATTTTCATTTGTTTCCAGGAAGTTTTTGATTTCTTTCTTGATCTCATTGATAACCCACTCATCGGGTAATAACATGCTATTTAGCCTCTATGTGTTTGAATGTTTTGGGGTGTTTTTACTGTAGTTGATTTCTAATTTCATTCCACTGTGATCTGAGAAGATGCTTGATATGATTTCAATCTTCTTGAACTTGTAGAGACTTCTTTTGTGTCCACATGTTTGATAACATGTGGTCTGTCTTTGTGAATGATCCATGTGCACTTGACAAGAATGTATATTCTGCAGCTTTGGGGTGAAATGTTCTATAAATGCCAATTAAATCCGTCTGATCCAGTGTATCTTTTAGAGTCACTGTTTCTATTTTAAGTTTTTGTCTGGAAGATCTATGCAGTGAATCAGTGGGGTGTTAAAGTTCCCTACTATGACTGTATTGTAGATTTTCTTCCTTAAAGTCCTTTAGAAGTTTTTAAATATATTTAGGTGCTCCAATGTTGGGTGCATATATATTTACCAGGGTTATATCCTCTTGTTGGGTTGATCCCTTTAGTATTATGTAGTGACCTTTGTTGTCTCTTATGATGGTCTTCATTTTTAAAAATATATATTTTATTGATTTTTTACAGAGAGGAAGGGAGAGGGATAGAGAGCCAGAAACATCGATGAGAGAGAAACACCGATCAGCTGCCTCCCGCACACCACCCACTGGGGATTTGCCCGCAACCAAGGCACATACCTCTGACCAGAATTGAACCTGGGACTCCCCAGTCCACAGACCAATGCTCTATCCACTGAGCCAAACCAGTTAGGGCGATGGTCTTCATTTTGAAGTCTATTTTGTTGGATATGAGTATTGCTACTCCGGCTTTTTATTCTTTTCCATTTGCATGGAAATTTTTTTTCCATCTCTTTATTCTCATCCTTTGTATGTCTTTGTTCTGAGGTGGGTCTCTTCTAGACAGCATATAGTTGGGTCATGCTTTTGTATCCATTTAGCTACCCTACACCTTTGATTGGAGCATTTAATCCATTTACCTTTAGGGTTATTATTGATAGGTACTTATTTGTTGCCATTTTAATTCTGTATGCCTAGGTTTCTCTCTCTGTTTCTTCTTCTCATTACAGTAGTCCCTTTAGCATTTCTTGTAATGCTGGCTTGGTGGTGATGTACTCCTTTAGCCTTTTTTTTTTTTTTTTTTGTCTGGGAAGCTTTTTATTTGACCGTCTATTTTGAATGATAACTTTGCTGGATATACTAATCTTGGTTTCAGATCCTTGCTTTCCATTACCTTGAGTACTTCATGCCATTCCCTTCTGGCCTGTAGAGCTTCTGATGAGTAATCAGGTATAAGCTTTATGGGAGCTCCTTTGTAGGTAACAGTTGCTTTTCTCTTGCTGCCTTTAAAATTCTCTCTTTGTCTTTAATTTTTGGCATTTTAATTATGATGTGTCTGGGTGTGGGTCTGTTTGGGTTCATCTTACTTGGGGTTCTCTGTGCCTCCTGAACTTATGTGACTTTTTCCTTTACCAGATTAAGGAAGTTTTCTGCCATTATTTCTTTAAACACATTCTCTATCCCTTTCTCCCTTTCTGCATCTTCTGGCACACCTGCTATTCGAATATTGTTATGTTTCACGTTGTCCCACAGCTCTCTTAAGCTGTCCTCCTGCTTTTTAATTGTTGGGTTTTTTTCTTTTTGGTTCTCTGATTGAGTGATTTTTTTCAACCCTGTCTTCTAATTCACTGATTCGATCCTCAGCTTCCCCTAATCTGCTGTGTATTACTTCCAATGTGTTCTTTATTTATGCTATGTCATTTTTTATTTCTGTTTTCATAATTACTACATCTTTTCTCATGCTGTTCAGCATCTTTATCATCATTATTCTGAACTCTATATCAGAAAACTTCTTATTTCCATTTCATTTATCTCTTCTTCTGGGTAATTCTCTTGTTCTTTCATTTGGGGATTGTTGCTTTGTCTCCTCATTTTGGCTGCCTATTTGGGTTTGTGATTGTGCATTAGGTAGATCTGCTACGTCTCTCAATCTCTAGTGCTGGATAGTGTCAAACGCTGTTTCTGTCTAATTAGATCAGGCAAAGACTCAAAGCCTCCAGAGACCACCTCTGCCTACAGCAGTGGTTCTCAACCTTCTGGCCCTTTAAATACAGTTCCTCATGTTGTGACCCAACCATAAAATTATTTTCATTGCTACTTCATAACTGTAATGTTGCTACTGTTATGAATCGTAATGTAAATATCTGATATGCAGCCCTAGCTGGTTCTGCTCAGTGGATAGAGCGTCAGCCTGCGGACTGAAGGGTCCCAGGTTCGATTCTGGTCAAGGGCACATGCCTAGGTTGCGGGCTTGATCCCCAGTAGGGGACATGCAGGAGGCAGCCAATCAATGATTCTCTCTCATCATTGATGTTTCTATCTCTCTTTCCTTCTCCCTTCCTCTCTGAAATCAATAAAGATATTTAAAACAAAAAAAAGCTTATTTATAAAAAAAAAAAATCTGATATGCAGGATGGTCTTAGGCAACCCCTGTGAAAGAGTTGTTCGACCACCAAAGGGGTCGTGACCCACAGGTTGAGAACCCCTGGCCTACAGACTGATAGGATTCTGTCTTCAATTGCCCTCAGGCAATCATCCACAGATGTGGCACAAATTCTTTTCAATGAGGTGGGGCAATTGCTTCTGCCTGGAGGCTAATTGTTATTCTCAGTCTCTATTGGGCCTCTAAAACTCCACACCTTGGGGAAAGTTGTTTTCCAATAGTGTGAGTCAACTGTCTTCCCCCAGGAAAAGCCTCATGTATAGAAAATGTCTACATTAGAAAGATGACTCTACGGTGTGAGGGAATGACTCACAAGAAACCAGGTGTCTGCCTTCTGAGCTCTTACCACAGTGCCCCCTGTCCTGGCTTCTGCTCACACAGCTCCATCCACTCTGTCCTCCCTCTGTCGGAGCGCAAGATAGCTGGCTTCACAGGGAACTTTTTTATTCACAGGGAATTTTTTTTGTTGGCCCTTTAAGAGAGTGTATGAATTTTCAGCCATCTCTCCCTGTCAGACAGCAACCCTGTCACTTTTCCCAGCTGGGTGTTATGTGGGTACCCTTCTCAGTTCTGGTGCTCTCTGCCGGGGGGCCCAGCTTGGGAATTATACCCCAGTAGCAACCCTCCACAGCTGAGATATCTCTCCAGAACTTCAGTTGCTATTTGTGGGAGCCCAGCCAGCCCTTTCACGCTTCTGCCTCTCCTGCCAGTCTCTCTGCCGTCTCTGCTTTCAGTTCTCGGTTACCAGGGTTCTCTCCAGCGATTCTTCCGTTGATTATTCAGGAAGTTTTTCTGTATTTTAGTTGTAAATCCAGTTTGGTCCTGGGAGCATGTCCGTGCAGCATCCACTTATTCCACTGCCATATTTCATCTCTCCTCCTGGGCAGAAGCAAATTCAGTCCAGCAGGATGAGATTTTTCATCTAAAACTAATCTCATCGATTTGAGATGCTAGAAAAAGCAGTGGGAAATGTTAGGGGCAGAAATGGAATATTGGGGACCAGCTACAATTATAATAAATATTAATCATGCTCTGTTAACCAGGATGGTTCTAATTTTATTAGAGAAAGCGCATTCTAACCTGGCTAAGAGTTGTACACCTAGGACATGGGAGCTAACATCGGAATGCAGTCCATCCTCCTTTCCTGAGAACTGCCTATCATTATGGAAAGATTTACAACCTCGTGGGTGAAACAGTCTAGTCCTGGAGGCACCCACTATTTACAGCCTCAAGCCCCTATTGCCTGTAATCTGGTCCTGGGGTGCCCGGAGGCGTCCACCCTCTTGGACCCCCTTGCCCCAGCCCGCATGACTTGTAACCTGTAATGATTATATGGTGCCTACTTTCCCATGCCTGTAATTCCTACTTTCCCATATAATCTTTGTCCTTCTACCCAATATTAACAACTGGCTTATGGGGAGAGGCAGAGCAGAGTTTTGTGGATGACCTGCTGCTCTCCCATACCCCTGGCATTATTGGAATAAATGCTCATATATGATTCAACCCTGTCTCTGTTTAATTGGCTGAAGTAGTGACAGGCAGCCCGGACCCCTTGGTTGTCTGGTTACCAAAACAAATGAGATGATGATTTTCCAACCCATTTATTCCAGTTCAAGGTCCTGAGTGTTCAGAGCCTATCCCAGCAGCTCAGGGTACAAGGGGGACCCAACCCTGAACAGGACACCCATTCCATCACAGGAGCACACGCGCGCACGCACACACACACACACAGCGCACACTCAGACTGGGGACAATTTAGATGCACCAGTTCATCTCACATGCACATCTTTGGGATGTGGAAGAAAACCAGAGTATCTGGAGAAAACCCATGCAGACATAGGGAGAACATGGAAACCACACAGACGGTGGCCCAGCCAGGAATTGATTTTTTTATTCTCATCAGCACTAAAACTGCATCGAACAAAATGACAACTTGAGGACCTGCTGTAGTAGAGCACCGAGAATAGAAGAGATGTATAGGAAGAGTGTGTTTTCCTTTACCCTACTTCTCAGCAAGAATTGGATGGGTCAGGAAAGTGATCAGGGTAGTTTTGATTCAGTGGAGGAAACTTCCAGCTATCTCACCCTTCATTCTTGCCATACAATTCACAGATTGTTCCAGCAAACAGGGTGCTAAAGGAGTGTGTGTGTTTTTTTAATATATATGTACATATTTTATTGATTTCAGAGAGGAAGGGAGAGGGAGAGAGAGATAGAAACATCAATGATGAGAGAATCATTGATTGGCTGCTTCCTTTACGCTCCACACTGAGGATCAAGCCCGCAACCCAGGCATGGGCCTTGACCAGGAATCAAACTGTGACCTCCTGGTTCATAGGTCGATGCTCAACCACTGAGCCACACCGGCTAGGCTAAAGGAGTGTTTTTAAAAGGCAGAATGGGTGATAGTCTCCCCCAAGAATGCTATAAATAGAATAGCTGCTTGAGCAAAGAAAGGTTTTCTGTGTATACTTGAGGGGAGGGATACTAAAATAAATTAATTAATTGGCCCTGGCCAGGTATCTCAGTTGGTTAAAACATTGTCCAAATATGCCAAGGTTGCAGGTTCAATCCCCGGTCAGGGCACATACATGAACCAACCAATGAATGCATAAATAAGTGGGACAACAAATGGATGTTTCTCTCTCTCTCTCTCTCTCTCTCTCTCTCTCTCTCTCTCCCTCTATCTCTCAAAAATAATCCATCAATCAACAAATTAATTAATTAATAGAATAAATAATCTACAATCTATGCGGGGCTACACTTCCCAAAGACCTCTGAGAGATACATGAGTCCGTAGGCCTTGGCCCATGTGCAAGAAGGACATAGGTCCCACCAACACTCTGACAAACAGATGGAAAGAAAGAGTACACAGTCCACCTCAGGAGAGGGAGAGGAGAAGACAGATGCTCTGCTGGTTATGCCAGCTGAATCCAGGATCAAGGGGCAAAGGCTACTTGGTTTCCCCACCCACAAAAGCAGGGACTGTAAGGATTCACCCATGTCCTGGCAGAAGGGTTCATAGGATGGTGTGGAAACTTGGCTCCCTGCCCACTTCCAGCCTTCAAGGAGGGAGGAAGAGGAAGCTGACCAGGTACCCTATTGTGGCCAGGGTTCCAGTTACTCGACCTCCTGCCTACTCTGTTTGGAAGGGGCGGGGCCAGGGCTCCAACAGAAGGTTGGATTGATGCGGTGAGGCCTTGCTCCCAACTCCAAGGAAAGAGGAAGGTGTGGTTTGTGGGAGCAGGAAATGGCCGGCTACTGGGCTAAGGAGAACTGCAGTAGGGAGCATGTCAGGGGAAGGACAAGGCAGGTGTGGAGAGGATAGCCATAGGGTCAGAATCAAACCTCAAACCCCACAGAAATGCTACAGTATGATAGGACCTGGCTTTAGAAAAGAATTCCAGGAAAGCAGCCCATTTGGAGAATTATGACTGAGGGGCAAACTCTGAAGCCCACAGACAGCCAAGGAAGTGAAGCCCCTTAAATGACAGCAGCTGAGGCACCATCCCCCAAGGGCTGCTGGGGAATGGGAAGGCGATCCTAGAACGTATCCGATCTCTTTTACCAGAGAGAGAGAAGAGGACACACTGAGTGCAGGAGTCACTGATGGAGGTGACACTGAACACACAAGCCTAGTATAACGGGCCTGGCCCAGATGTCTGCCACTGTGGGAGAGGGACATCAATCCAAGTGGCACAGGCCTTTTTGCCAACCCCCAGGGCTTGTTTTTCCTCCAACCTGAGCCAGGACAGACAGGCTGGCCCCGCCTGGCAGGGCTTCGCCTGCCATAACACAGGATGGCTTGGGCCCAGAGCCTACCTGTTGCTAAATCCAGACTCCTGAGGTGCCAGTTACCTTGTGTCTGGCCATAGGCTCAGTTGGCTTCTTGGACCCTGTGCTGTGGCCTCAGAGGGTCTTTAGGGATGAAGGAAGCAGGCTGAGCCCACCCTTAGCTTGAGTGTTACAGGTAACAGGGCCCCAGAGGTCTGGGAAAAGGTGGCAAAAGCCACGTGTGTGGCAGATATCCAAGGGGAAGGAGACTCTTGAGGACTTAGGGCCCTGCTGTCCCTCCCACAGCCAGGATATCCCTTCCCAAACTGCCCACATTAGAGGAGGTTTACCCAGACTAGTGGTGTTCCTTAAAGACGGGGGCACAGCCCTCGCCAGTTTGGCTCAGTGGATAGAGCGTGGGCCTGTGGATTGAAGGGTCCCAAGTTCCATTCCGGTCAAGGGCACATGCCCAGGTTGTGGGCTCGATCCCCAGTAGGGGGTGTGTGGGAGGCAAGCCCATCAATGATTCCCTCTCATCATTGATGTTTCTATCTCTCTCTCCCTCTCCCTTCCTCTCTGTAATCGATAATTTTTCTTTTTTTTTAAGACAGGGGCACAAAGGGAAGCAATGGTGGAGGCAACCTGGGATCTCAGCAGCCTCCGTGGGCCTAGGGCTACTGCTGAGTCCATCCATCCAGACTCGCAGCTCCTCCCTTGCCCACCCCCACCCTGTGGTTTGCCAGCATAGCTTGAGAAGACTTAACCAATCAGTGGGGGAACTCGCTGCTCACAAATATTTTCATACCCTAACTCATTTCCTCCTAGTGATGTGCCAGAGGTATTATCATCTGAGAGGGTAAGGATCATTAACTAGATGGTTGGCTCCTTGGGCAGTGACCATGGTTTACCGCTAATGCCTGGCATATAAAGGGGGCTCAAGCAGTGTGGACGGAATGAAGGAGTACAAGGACTTGTCCCAAGTCACCTGGCAATAACAGGTGGTGTGACAGCAGCTTCAGCCTCCCGACTCAAACCCGGTGCCCTGTCCAGCCGTCCCCATTCCCTTCCAGTCAGGATGCTGGTGGCGGAGCAGGCAGGCGGACTGCGGCCCGCGAGGTGGGAGGGAGCTGGCTGCTGTGCCCGGTCAGAGTATGCGAAAGAGCCTGGCCTCTCTGGACACTCTGAGTCACATTCAGGGAAAACCTCGCATTGCGCTCTCTCCAGGTCACTCCCTCTGCTGGGGGTGCCAGGGCCTGGAGGGAACTCTGCACCATAAGGGGAAAACGGACTTCTTCGTGCCCTGGCCGGTTTGGCTCAGTGGATAGAGCGTCAGCCTGCGGACTGAAGGGTCCCAATTCAATTTCGGTCGAAAGCACAGGCCCCGGTTGCGGGTTCGATCCCCAGTAGGCAGCATGCAGAAGAAGCCGCAATGATTCTCTCCCATCACTGATGTTTCTCTCTCTCTCTTCTCTCTCTCTCTCTCTCTCTCTCTCTCTCTCTCTCTCTCTCTCTCTTCTCTCTCTCTCTCTCATTTCCTCTTTGAAAACAATAAGAATATATTTTAAAAAAGAAAGAAAAAGAAAACTGAATTCGTGTCCAGCTGCCCCTCTCCTGGCTGGTTCCATGCGCCCAGGACCGCGAAGGGCTGACCCCGCCCGGCAGCCACGCAGCGCCCTCTAGTGCGGAGCAGCGGGGTGAGCGGGCTCCCCGGCCGGAGGGAGGGCGGGATTCGGGGTGCGAGAGGCGGAGCCCAGAGGGCAGGGGCGTCTGCGAGAAACTTGCGGCCTTCGGCGGCTTCCCGGCCCGGGAAGTGAGCCCCGGCCGGGCGGCCGCAAACAGGAAGCGGAGCTGTAACAAAGAGCGTAGGGGGGCGGGGGGCCCGGACCTCCGGGGCGCCGGCGGCCACAGCAGGTGGAGGGCTGGCCGGCCGGCACGCCGCACCTCCTTCTTCCGCCGCCCATCGAGCCTCGGGGCCAAAGGGGACGCGGCCAGGCCACGGGGTCGAACCGTGCGCCCTGGACGCGAAGGAGGGCGCGGCCGCCCTGGGAAGGCCGATGGGACCTCCCAGGCGCATCCTCTCCCCGGGAAGGGACAGTCATCGTCCCCGGAGTGAATCACTTCCATCCCCTTCCCGGAATGCAGCCGACCACGTGGGGGGCGAGGAGGGGCTGGGCCAGCGGATCCTGGGGACCCACGCAAAGCCTGGGAGTGCTGCAAGGAGGGGAGCGCCCTGTGGGTCCCCGTTAGGGGTGCAGTGTCCATACTACCTGCGTTTACTCTGCGGGCTTAATTTAGCTGGGACGGGGGGAGGTAGGAGCCACTACCTTTTCGTACCCCCCTGACCAGTCTGACCGTGGCCCTGTGGCAGCGGAGGGGACCGTAGTTGAGCAAGCAGGATAAAGACATTCATTCTTTTCTTCTTCACAGCTTCTCCCTGACTCACCTCCCTGCAGTGATATCCAGGTGTTTCCCAGCCACTGGGCCCTGAAAAAGCAGCTGTCCTCAGAGCTGGAGGTCACTGTGGGGTCAGACTTACCCTGCAGGCAGGGCTGCCTCCAGGCTGTTCAGGAACTGCCGCGCTCTGAATTCTCTTGTGAAATACCCGTGCTGATTAAACACGGGCATTTGCTAAGCCGTGGCGTGTACTCCACAGCGAGTCTAGAGCTGTCATCTGGCCTGTTTCCGCCAAGCCTGGGACCACCCCCGTGCACCCGGACACTCCATCAGAAGGGTGTTTGGAGCCTTAACTGTGAGAAGGGGCTGGACCCTCAGGACGGGACCTGGAAATCCTGGGGAGAGGAGGGGTTCCACCGTGGTCTGTTCACACCCCAAGCGCCTGGCCCACCTTCTGCCATCTCGACAGAGGTGGAGACTGGCCTGAGCTACAAGTTGGAGCTGCCCAGACCTCTTTCCCCAGAAAGCTGGTGTGGTGGGCTCTCCCAGCTCTCTGCCTAGGGTGTCAGAGCCAGAGAGTGGGTCTAGCCAGCCAGCTCCTCTCCAGGGTTTTTCTTTGAGGTGCTGGCAGCCAGTGCAGTCCAGCATAGCCTGGTGGTGTGGACGTGCAGGCTTGCGGGTGTCCTACCTGTCCCCCACATGGGAGCCTCGTCATCTGGCCTGCGTGTCCCAGCCCAGTTTCCCCCCGCCCCCCCAGGGTCCGGGAGCCGCTTTCCTGTTTCATTTTGGGCAGGAAGAGTGAGGTCGTGTTGTTCTTCCCCCTGCTGCCGGCTCAGGCTGTGGGAACGGTTCCCTGAATGCTTTCCTGTTTGATACCCTGTGTGTGCAACAAGGGAACAGGGACCAAGGAGTGAGGCGTGGAGCCTGTGCGTGCGGGGAGTGAGATGAGCCTAGGTCTCTGGCGTAGGCACCCAGATTAGGGGCAGGCATGCCGTGTGTGTGGCAGGAGAAAGAGGAAAAGGGAGGCAAGTAGCACTGCATAGACTGGGACTCGATTGGAAGCATCTGGCGGGCCTCTTTCGCCTTCCTGTGGACAGGCTGAGGGCTGGGAGCATCTGCTCAGCTTTTTGTCAATGGCTTTTTTTCCCCCCATCATTTGCTCTCCATGGGGTATATCTGTGGCTGTAAAAAGAGGACTGTGGCAGCCTAGGACCATTCTGCACCTTAGAGGAAACTAGGCATGAAGGTGAAACTGGCAACTCCCTCAGCAGTGTCTCAGCCACAGAAACCTGGACTCAGGAAGGCCGCCCGCTCCTCTTCCTCCCCTCCCAGGTGCCCAGACTCAGCTCTCTTGTCCGGCTGCAAGGAGGACAGGCCAAGGCAAAGCGCCCCTCCCCCAAGACCAGTGCCCTACGGGGGCTGAAAAAGAGCAGGGTGCCAGCCCATCTAAAACCCTGCATTGGCAGGAAGAAGGACCAGATGTCAGCATGGTTCAGAGACTCCATTCTCCAACAACCGAATCCTTTCAAAGAGAGGAAAACAGGCAGGATTGTCATCTTTCCCCAAATTCCTATATCCCCCAGGCTGGCTTTGGAGCCCATGAGCTTTTTCAGACTTGAGAGAAAAGGGAAACAGATTAGGTCAGAGGGCATATCTCCTAAGGAATGCTGGAAGCATAAGGAGGATGGAGAGCCGCAGACAGCCTCCAACCATCAGGCAGGGAAGGCTGGCCGAGGCTGGGACTAGATGGGTGAGGCCAGGCTTCCCAGGGACTGGAAGGGGACAAGAGCCTGGAGCACAGCAGGCCGGGCCCCAGTGGATGCACAGGGCCCAGGGGTTCTGGCGGAGCAGCTGGCAGCAGTATGGGAAGGGGAGTCAGAGAGGACGGGGACAGCATTCCCACTCGGCCACCACAAAGACAGGACCCAAGAAGTAATAAACTCCTATACACATCTGTTCCATATTATAAATACACATTATATACAAAATAATGTTATAAAATGTAGAAATGTCAGTGCTTCTGATTCTTAAATTATCGAAATACTAGACTCCAAAATAAACTACAAAAAACAAACAAAATAAAAACTCATATTATTGATTTCTGAAGATCCACTAGGGGCAGTAGTGGGCATGGGGAGAGCTCAGACTCAAGGCCATAGGAATGGGCCTGAGGGAGGAAAGGGCCTGGGTGATGACAACCCAATTTCTCCCTCCTGGGATTTCCAACAACGCTGCCCTGAGCTCCCTAGTTAGGCCCGGCACCCCTGGCTGGCCCTTCACCTGTCTGCTCACAGGAGCCCAGAGGCACCCAAAACCAGAGGCTGTAGAAGCCAGGTAAGGCTTACCAACATTCTTGCCCAGAGGGCCTGCCCAGGGAGCGGCTGGGTGGTGTTATGAAGACAGCCCAAACGCAGCCATTGGAGGCACGTGGGCAAAAAGTGCTCCTCCCACTTTGGGTGCTCACCTCACCCGCAGGGCAACCCCTGCCAACAGCCACACCTGGTGGTTTCCTGGCCCACGGATGGCCCTGCCCTTACTGGCCTCCTCTCTCCTCTCTGATTTGGACCCAGCTGTCACCATGGAGCCTGGGCCAAAGGCACTTTTGGAAACACAGATGCCAGTGGAGGCCGCAGCAGCTCCGGGCCCTGCGGGACCACTGCCACTCCCTCCGGAAAACAGGCCAGACTCCAAAGGAGCCCTCTGAAGGCCACCGCTGGCAGGGCAGGTCCCAGTGGCACCTCTCCTCTTCTCGGTTCCCCTGGCTGTGCGGCTGCCAATCTGATGCCAGACAGACACCCAAAGGTGTGGAAGGTACTGCATCTCTTGGCAAGTTCACAGTCTGTCCAGTTCATGCCATTCCGTCTTCCTCCTGAGAGCAGCACGTTGCATATTAAAAATGTCCCATCCAGGATGCAATGTAAACAATGCAGAAGGAAGGTCCAGCTGCTGGGCCAAGCTGGAATGTCCTGGGAGGCTTCTCCTTATACCTGGGGAGCACGTGGAGAGTGGGAGAGTGGGTTACCCTGGCGTACAACGCCCTCCGTCCATGGCTGCCCTGGGCCTCCCTGGGAGAAGCCAATAGGGCAGATGGGGTGAAGGGAAGGGAGGGCAGCCCCCCCTCCCCCGACCTTCTGTCCCAGCACAAGCACCTGCCTGGGAGCCTGTGCTCTTAAGTGGGCCAATGGAGGAGGCCAGGGAGAAGGGGCAGGAGGGGCACAAGGCAACCACCCTCACCCACCAGCAGCTGGGAAGCAGTGCCTGGGAGCTGGCCGGGTGCCACAGCTGCCCAGCCCAGCACTAACACAGCAGGAAGAGACCAGGCTGGGCTCACCAGCACGGCTCCTGTTTCACACCCTCTGTTTCAACGGGACTAGCAGGGACCCAAGAGCCACTGAACCTGGCCTGCCAAGGAAGGGTCCTGACCCACCCCGGAGTGGCCCCTGAGGTCAGGAGTAACCAGGCCACTTTCCTACCCCCCCAAAAGGCAGGCAGGGCCACGCTGGGAGGGCCGGCGAGCCCAGCACTCACCTCTGTGGCAATGACACATTCGTTCCTCTCCTCTGATATCAAACACACGGACTGATACATGGAGTCCCTGGGGGAGCATATCGCTGATATCCGACACTCTGGCTTTTCACTAAGGGAACACAAGACAGGTTGCTGAGGGAGGTATGGGGAGAGGGCTGGGGGAGGGTGGGGGCACCAACCTGGACCCTGGAGCGCCAAAGGGCACTGGCATATGAGTGGCTCCGGGAGAAGACACAGGACCGGGGATGCCCAACATTAGCCTGGGGGACAGGTGGGAACAGGCCCTGAGAGAGCCACAGGACCCCCAATCTTATCGGAGCGTCTCAGGACTGGCAAAGCCGGCATTGCCACTAGAGGCCTGCCATGGCAGAGAAAGCTGGAAGTCACAAGAGACACAATGTGGGCCCTTGACATTGTGAATGAACGAATGAATGAATGTGCGGGAGGGACAAGGACCCCTGGCAGGACTTTTGTTGGAAAATCAGTAGCAAAACCCCGTTTGCTAAGAAGCAGTCAAAGGCCGGGCGCCAGCCTCCGACCTGTCCTGAGGGAGCCCAGGCAGGACCACTAGGGGCCTCCAGGTGCTGCTCACCTGTGTAACCGCAGGGGCGCCTTCTCCCCTAAGCTCTTGTCACTGTGGGAATACTTCCCCAGCAGCGTCCCCCGCCCCAGGGGCCCGGGGGCCAGATTATAGTCCAATGTGCGGTTCTGCTGCTTGCCACAGTTGGACTTGTCCAGGCCACAGTCTACTTCCAGCTCCTTCTTCTGGTTTGTGTTCTTGAGCTGGGCGGCGGGGATCAGGTTGTCCTTTTGGAAGTCTGACAGGTTGTTCATGGCCTCCCTGCTGCCATCGTCCGGCCGCCGAAGCCGCAGCTGCCGCACAGCCACTGCCACCATGCCCAGCAACACCAGCACCACCACCAGCCCCACGCCCAGGGAGACAGCCACCCAGGGGAAGCTGGGTGGCATGCTCACAGGGAACTCGCAGCGGCTGCCCACAAAGCCGTAGGGGCAGTTGCAGACGAAGCTGTCGGGGGAGCGGCCGGGGTAGCAGGTGGCCCCGTTGAAGCAGGGTCCGGAGGCACAGGCATCGCCGGCGGACCGCACCTCACAGAGCCGGCCAGAGAAGCCGGCAGGGCAGGTGCACACGAGCCCGCTCTTCAGGTCATGGCAGGTGCCGCCGTGGGCACAAGGGCTGCGGGCACAGTCGCTGATGTGGAGCTCACAGTGGGTGCCTGTGAATCCGGGACGGCAGCGGCATATGCGGTTTGGATCTCGGTTCAGACACTGGCCCCCTGTAGGTACACACAGGGCACAAGTCAGCCATCGCCTGGGAGCCCCTCTGGTGCAGAGGGTGAGTGCTCCATCCCAGGAGCGAGCTCGGGTCCTTCTGCCCCCGTGTCGCAGCGCCCACGCTGAGGAGCATTGCACAAAGAGTCTGGAGACCTGGAGTTGAGGTGACCCTGGCTGCTACGCCTTCATGGGCTCAAGTCTAAAAATTACTAGCATCTCACAGAGCTTTATGGTAGAATCAGACAGATGAGCTTGGGTTTGAATCTTAGCTGTCTCTAGCTGTGGATCTGGCACCTGTTGCTTTACCTTATTCTAAGCCTCCGTTTCCTTATTTGTTAAATTGGAGTCTAATGCTATCCCCGCCACAGGAGATCTCAGAGGGTTAGATGGAATGATGCATGAGGGCAGGAGCACATGCCTGGTATATAGTAAATGTTCAAAGAAATGTAATTATCATGGTTCCATCTAATCTTCACAACCACGTGAAAGACAGAGGACAGGTATTATATTTCCCATTCGGTGACGAAGAAACTGTGGCTCCAGGGAATTAACTGAGTGATCAGCCAGATAGCAGACGCCATCTCAGCCTTCCAACTCCTTTCCAGCTCCTGGGGCTTCTCCCAGGCACAGTGAGTCCGCCTGCCTCAGGAAAGTCACCAGGGAGCCAAGGAGGCAAAGATACCCAGCATGCTTTGCATCCCAAAAGATGCTGAACCTTCTAGGTGCTTTGTGCCACACCAGGCTCATGTGGCCACGCCTCAAGGTGAGGTGTTCAGGAGCAGGTGCCCAACCTCACCACCCTCCCTGGTGAGGAGGGACAGGAAGCCTCCAACGTCCCTTTCTCTAGCCCAGGACTGCCTGAGAAGGGTTAGAGGCCACCCCAGCAGGGACAGGGCTCTGATGGGAACAGGAATAGGAGCCACTCAGGATATACACTACTCCTTCTCCTAAGGTCACCCACTGCTAACCTGCTCCTCTTCCAAAGCTACCCAGCTGATCAAGCAAGCTCAGAGCAAAAGGGGACCCGTGTCAGCCTGCCTGGAGTGACAGACAAGGCCTCTCTCCTCTCCTGACTCTCCCTCGCCAGAAGGCTCTGTTGTCCCCAAGGCTGGTATACCGAGTTAGCAAGACAACAAGACGCACCATTGGCACACGGGTTGCTGGTACACCTGTCCACTTTCTTCTCGCAGTTGGAGCCAGTGAAGTTGGGAGGGCATTCACAGGCATAGCTGGTCCCCTGGTTGCGCTCCCGGCAGGAGCCCCCATTGAAGCAAGGGGAGTTCGCACAGCTCAAGGTGCTGTGCTCACAGTGCAAGCCATAGTAGCCCGGGGGACATACGCAGTGGTAGCCATCCTCCTGGTCCTGGAGAGACACCAGAAAAGGGCCAAAGTCAGACTCCGGGGCAGGAATGTGTGACTGGGGGTTAGCTCCCGCACGCCCACAATGCCTGCCTATGGCCACCTGGAGTGAGAACGCTTGGGAACCACCCGGCCAGACCTCTGCCTGGGCCTCACCTTACAGCTGCCTCCATTGCGACAGGGGTTGCCGTCACACTCGCTGAGCTTCAGCTCACAGTCCACACCAGTGTAGCCTGGACGACAGGTGCAGGTGTAGCTCCGCTGCCCACTGTTAGAGCACGTGGCCCCGTTCTTGCACGGGGAGTGATGGGTGCAATAGTTGAGATCTGTAGAGACCGGAACCAACAGCTGAGCAGAGCCAGGGAAGCATCCCCACCTCCGGGCTTCTTGTAGTGTAAGTTCACTGCCTACGCCTGGCCCAGAGGTTTCAACTCAGTCTTCAGGCCCAAACACCCTTCCTCCTCCCGCCATGAATCCTGTATTGAAGCACCTGGATGCAGACTTGGCCAGTGCAACCAACCAAAGTTGAAAAACACAGGTGACAACTGCCTGCTAGGCAAGCTCACAAACACCGGCAAGCAGGGCAGACTGTAGGGAAGGAAGAGGAGTGGACGGCATGGCCACGTGTTTAGGAGGAAGTCAGAGAAGGCTTCATGGAGGAGGGGAAACGGAGATGAGCCTGGAAGGAGGGGTAACATCTAACAGGTGGAAATGGTAGAGAGGGGTGGCGAGAGCCGCCATAGGTAGTGACCGGGCATTTTCTAAGGGGAATTCATTATGAGGGTATTTTGAAATGTAAGTGTTTGTTTTCTTATTTGGGAAGGACAGGGAGGGAGAACCAGACAAAACAAATATTGGGACTGTGAGGGCTGTATTTGCATGTGATGAATACATGACTGTGTCACCTGTGAGCAAATGTGGGCAGAGGAAAGAGAATGAGCAGGCGTGTGTGTGTGTGTGTGTGTGTGTGTGTGTGTTTGGGGGGGGGAGGGGTAGAGAGCAACACACCCACAAAGAATACAGGGGCTGAATTCCAAGCCCTTGATGCCAGCTAGTCAGGGCCTAGGCAAGTTCTTTCTATCCTGGCAAGCCCTCTGCCCACCCTACCCAGACTTGTGCTGGTGTTTCCATGGCAGCAGCCACCCCATTTGCCCCTGAAAATGGGAGGCACATGCTGCAGCTGGCTCCCAGGATGAAAGAGATAAAGGATCCCTCCTCCATAGTTGGAGCTGGCAGACCCCAGTACAGCCAGAAGAGTGACCAGACCCGCCAAACACCAGGAAGAGACAGTGTGGGCTCAGGCAGCTGCCTGGCAAGTGCAACTGAGGATGAACAAGGGCGACTGTTTCTGCCCACACTGAAAAGTCAGTTAGATGTCACTCCACCCAGAGGCCCAGCTCACACAGCCTCCAGGCAGCTGGTGGGCACACCTCACCAGACAGCTGCTTAGGGGAGAACTGCTCAAACAGCCCCGGCAGGTAAGCAAACACTTAGGGGGTTAATAGGTAACTGCGATAGAAAGAGGAACTAAGCCCAGCATCCCTCTCTCTATCTGGCCTTACTAGAATTTTTTTAAAAATGTTTTTATTGATTTTAGAGAGAGAGGAAAGGAGAGGGAGAGAGAGAGAGAGAGAAACATCTATGAAAGAGGAACATGGATGGCCTGCCTCCTGAGCGCCCCCTACTGGGGATCGAGTCCACAACCCGCACATGTGCCCTGACTGCGACCTCTCAGTGCTTGGGACCATGCTCAACCAACTGAGCCACACCCATCAGGGCACGGCCTTCCTAGAATTTATGAGTGCAACCTCCACGCTATCAATTTGTCACCCTCCTGGCTTCTCCAGCCACCCTGCCTCCTCAGCAGCAGCGGAAGAAGCACCCCCATCTTATTCTAGGCCAGTTGTAAAGATCCTTGAAAGCCCCACACTCCTTGAAGGATAAGGGGAAAGCCAGCTCAGCGGTCACCACATAAGAAGGGTCCAGGTGATAACTCTGGTTCCCACCCCTTGCCCATCTCTCCCACCCCCTCTGCATCCTCTCTTTGCCCTCACTCACCTTGGTCACAGAACAGGCCACCCCAACCCTCGTCACAGGTACATTGCCAGGGGGTAGTGCAAGTGCCATGGCGACAGCCATTGTGGGGGATGCATTCGTTGCACAGCCGGCCCTGCCAGCCTGGGCGGCAGCTGCGAAACAAAAGGGAGGCTGAGGTGAGCTGAGGGCCTGGCCCGGGGATGTCCCCTTCCCACTTCCTGTCCCCTACTCACATGCATTCTGCCGGCTTGCTGCAGTAGCCGTTCTGTTCATGACAGCCAGAAAGGCAGACAGCTGAAAAAAGAAAACAGCGCTGGGTGAGGGTGGGGTGCCAACGCCCCTGAAGCCCACTCTCCCTCTCCTGGCCTTGGGGGTGCCCCCAGCTCTCCTGGGCTCACTTCCCACTCCTGGCCTCTCCGAGGAGCCATGGGTGTCTTAAAAGGAACCAACCGGTGGCACAGGGAAGGAGAATCCAGGCTGGGTGGAATGCAATCATGGGATCCTTCTAGGCTTGGCACAATGGGGAGGAGCGCTCAGAAGAGAAAGTTCTGAGCCCAAACCTGCCCTAAGCATTCCCAGCTGTTCCTGAGGCCCAGCCAGTGGGCAGCCCAGACCTGCTCTGTGAGATAGGCAGGCTGTGAGGAGAAGACACCATGGGGGGGGGGGGTTGTTGCTCAGGGGACCCCCCTCCAGGCAAACGCAGAGAGCTTGGCTGCTTACGCTGTTCGCAGTACTCCCCAGTCCAGCCCGGCAGACAGGCCAGGCTGCCATCTGGCTGGCACACGTAGTGGCCGAAGTGGTCATTGCGCTTCTTGCACAGGCGTGAGCAGCTGTCCCCATAGTAGTTGTCACTGCAGATGACCCGGTAAGAGTAGCGCAGCCTTGTTGGGAGAGGGTCGGTCTGCTCATCCAATAACCAGTTCTGGCCCACAGCTAGGGAGCCCTGGATGGTGATCTTGCTGATGAGCGCGTTTGGTGGCATGGCCTCTGAAGGGGCAGAGGGCCAGGTCAAGGAAGGGCAGCCTGTACCCAGGGGTGCCAGCAACTGCTGGATCAAACCAGTTGTCCAGATGACCCCCCTCCGCCAGCAAGCACAGTCCAAAGGCACCCAAAGGTCCCACTTCTTAGCGTCCCCGTGTGTGTGCATGTGCAGGGGCCTGACACTATTCAAAAGGGGGACAATGGCCCTGGCCAGTTTTGCTCAGTGGATACAGCATCAGCCTGCAGACTGAAGGGTCCCGGGTTCAATTCCAGTCAAGGGCACAGGCCCGGGTTGCGGGCTTGATCCCCAGTAAGGGGCGTGCAGGAGGCAGCCCATCAATGATTCTCTCTCATCATTGATGTTTCTCTCTCTCTCTCCCTCTCCCTTCCTCCCTGAAATCAATAAAAATATTTTAAAAAAACAAAAGGGGGACAATAGAAGGATGTTAAGATATCCTAGTGCTCTGGAAGCAGATAGGCAGGGGAAAGAGGAAAAGAGGTCAAAATGGAAAAGAAAAAAAAATACAGAAAGAAAGAAAAAGAAAAGCTCTCTGTGTAGAGAGGACCCTGGGAGCAAGGGGTCCTCAGGTGCCCATTCTGGGGTTCTGCCCTGAGAGATGGGTAATGCTTTTCTTTTTCCTTTTCAAAGTGAGAATTGTTGTGCTGCTGAAATATCCTTTTCCTCTGTGTCAGAACAACATCCCAAAGCCATTATTCCCTTTCCAAAGGAGCGGAATTCGCGAAAGGTGTAAAATACAGGAAGGGGCCCGTCAGCGGCGCTGGCAGCTTCGGCCTTTCTCACCGCCGCGCTCCCCGCGTTCCCACGCCAAAAATAACCCGCAGGAAACGCAATTGTGCTCCGAGTCCAGGCAGCGGGCGGAATCCGAGCGTCCAGCGCGGGGCGCAGCTCCCGGCCGAGCTCAGCGTCCGGCCCCCCACCCCCTCACCCCGCACTTCCCCCGCCTATTATTACAGGTTAACTCTTTCGGCGCTGCGCCGTGTCGCCCCCCTGTGGCAGCGGAGCAAGCTACTCACCTGGCCCCAGGTCTTCTCCAGGCGCGTGCCAGGCTTCGATGATGAGTGAGAAGGTGCCCTGGGAAGCGGACGGAGGGGGAGGGGGAGACAGAGAGATAGCGAGATGAGCACGGGGGTGGCGGGGTGCCTTGTGGCAGCCGGTTTAATTAATTTAATTGCAGGATACAGTTACTGCGCCCGGGTCAACCTAACGGGTCTGCGCACAGCACCGCGCGCGAGCACGAAAGGCGAGAGGAGAACCCCGGGGAGGAGGAGGAATGAAGGATGGGGGAATGTACCCGAGAGCCTTTCGGAGGCGGGGGGCGCACGAGGATGATAAAAATCATACCCCAAGTACTGGGAGAAGAGAGGGTGTGGAACTGGGAAAGGGAGACTGGGGAGAGCCTTTCAGCGGATGAGGTCCCAGGAGAGAGTCGAAAGAAAGGATCAGCAGAGACCGCCCCTTGTTGTGTTTCGTAGGGGAGCAAGGAAATCTGGGGAGAAGGCTTTGGTCTCAGGGACCACCCCCCCACCTCTTGGTTTTCGTGACCTCCCAGTGCGCCCAGGCTATGCTCACCGGCCAGGTGAAATTGAAAGGCAACTGGAGAGGGTTGCGTCCTCCGCCGCTACTGTCGTCCCGGACCACGAAGGAGTTGGTGCCCAACACAGGTGTGGAGACGCTGCCGAAGGTGCACGGCCCCGGCGAGACGACCGCCTGGAAATGCTTCAGGCAGACGCGGAAGAAGGTCCGGCAGCCGGGGTCGCAGGGCAGCCCGCTGGCCAGTACGCCTTTCTCGTTGGCAAACTCCTGCAGCTGCAGCTGGAAGACGCCGGAGCCGGCCGCGCGCTATTGCACAGGGACCAGGGAAGGAGGGAGGGGAGCCGTCAGCTCGGTGGACGCCCGGGCTCTGGCCCAGAGCGCGGTGGGAGGGGGCGAAGGGGGCGCGGGACGTTACCTGCTGACAAAGTGCCACCAGCAACAGTAGCGCCCAACCAGACGCGCTACTGGAGGCGGCTGCCATTCCCTGGGGCGTCGCTCTTTCCACCCGCCCGCCCTGAAGCTGGCTTGGTTCGGGACGCCGCCTCCCCGTGCGTCCACCCGCGGAGGAGTCTCTGAAAAGCCAGGCTCCGCTCGGAGTCTTCCTCCTGCCTCGGCTCCCCGCTAGGTCCGCTCAAATTGCCGCGGTAGGTTATCCAGGTGAGGACGGCTGGGCGGCGGCCGCGTTGAGGATGTGTCCTCTGGCTAATCCTGGGGCTGCAAGCCGGCTAGTGCCCGCGTACTCTGCACTGAGGCGGCTGGAGCTGCAGCTCTCGGCCTGGAGATCCCAGCCTGCGCTCAGCGCCGCTACTGAAACCTGCGCGCTCCGGAGCCTTCCTTATATACATTGGCTCCTCTCCTCTTTGCCTGTCACTCTCCCCTCCCCTCCCGGCCTCTAACTGCTACAGCTTCAGCGCCGCCGGGAGGGGGCCCCCGCCCCCGCCATTCCCCCTCCTCGCCAGCCAGTCAGGCACAGGTCCCCGCCCATCCGCGCTGTTCTTAGCCCCTGGGTCCCCCAGCTCCGCGCGTGCCGAGAGACCAGTTCTCCGCAATCACGGAGTTAAGCGCGGAGACCCGGGCGGTGGGAGAGTAGGAGGAGGGCCGGGGTGAATGGGACGGGAGGTGAGCGAGTGATTCCGGAACGGGAGTGGGGGCGGAGACGCGGGGGAGTCCCCGGGTGCACTGCGCCCGCGGCCAGCGCTGGTCACCTGCTGCAGGTAAAAAGAACTTATGTCCGGAAAGCGAAACCAGAGCTAAGGGACTCCTATTTCCTGCTTCTTCATGGAGCTTCTGGAGCCCTCGCCTGATCGGGTCTCAACCCGGGAGCGCCCACCCACCACGCCTCCCGGGCGCAGCGAGGAAGCCAGCGGGAGCATTGACCCTCTCTGTGGCCGCTCACCGCCTGGAATCGGGCCAAACGTCAAAAGGCTCTGAGCTCTCTCCCTCCACCTGGTGGGTGTCTCCCTCCCTTGTGGCGGGCGGGGGGGGGGGGGGGGGGCGTGTCCAGCGCGTGCCTGTTCCCTTCTGTTCCCCTCCTCCCCCGTCGGGCTCGGCGCGTGCCAGCCCGAAGACGCGTGGTCTCCGAGCTGGGGGAGGGGGCGTGGTCCCCGAGGTAGAAGCGGGGCGGGCATCAGCTGTATGGTAATGAGGGTCTGGCCACACCTCCAGTGCCTCCCCTCACCTGGGGTCAGCTTCTGCGCCAGCGCCCACCCTCTCCCCCCGAACCCAGCAAGCCCCTCCCGCGTCCTGACGCTCCGTTGGTGCAGAGAGGAACTCTCCTGGCTCCAGAGTTGATTCCAGTCCAGGTTAAGGGCCGAGGCCGGGCAGACCCGGTCCTTTGCTCCTAGGGTGAGATGGAGAGTGAACTGGAGACGCTCGGGCTCGTTTTAGTTTCAGGAGGCCACCCGTCACTCCTTTGCGGCTTCCCCGGCGGCCCCACTTCTCCGAGCGGCGGCAGTGCAGCTGCTTTCCCGGAACCTTGCGTGATCCCCGGAGGCCTTAGATCGGGGAAGGCCGGCTTCTCCCAGTCTGGGGCGGGGGGGTGCCGAAGAGCGCTCTCTCTCTCTCTCTCTCTCTATCTTCCCCCCCCACCCCCCACCCCCGACGCTGAGGGCAGCGGAGGGGGGGGGGCAGTGGCTTCAGCTGTCAGCCCGCCAGAACAGCGATGGCTGTCGTCGGGCGATAAGATCGCGGCGGGGGGAGCAGGGACGCGGCGCGGGCCCCGGAGAGGCTGAGGGGGCTCGGAATGGAGCCCAACAGCTGCCTTTGCCGAGCATGGTCTGATTTTTTTGACTTGGGGTGGTGGTGAAGGATGGGGGGGGGAGGAGAGAAACAAGAAGTTGAGAGCGTGGGTTGGGGGAGGGGCGAGGTGAAGAGACGGGCTCCGGGGTCCCCCACGCACGGTCACCCCTCCCAGCCACCATCTGGCGCGAGGGGTTTGGCGTGGGGAACCGAGGTGGGGCGGGGGCCGGCAGATGGGCCCAGGCTGCGCTCCAGAGTTAATGTAGGTTATGGGCAGGCGGCGTCCCCAGGCCCCAGGGCGGGGGAGCCCGGGGCATGCCTCCCTGCCAGCCTGGTAAGTGGGCTTTCCACCCTCTCTCGGCCATACTCTGTGGGTCCCTAGAGCTGCCTAGGGTGCCAAAGAGTGTCCTTCACTCCTCGGAGCTGACCTCCAGCCCTGCCTACTTCTTGTCCACTTACCCCCAAAGCCTGGCCTGGGCATTCATAAAGGCTCTGTTCTTTTCTTTTTTTTTAATTTTTTTAAATATTTTATTGATTTTTTACAGAGAGGAAAGGAAAGGGATAGAGAGTCAGAAACACTGAAGAGAGAGAAACATCAATCAGCTGCCTCCTGCACGTCCCCCACTGGGGATGTGCCTACAACCAAGGTACATGCCCTTGACTGGAATCGAACCTGGAACCCTTCAGTCCGCAGGCCAACTCTCTATCCACTGAGCCAACCAGTCAGGGCAAGGCTCTGTTCCTTTCTGGCGCTGGCATGTGCCTGACCGTCAGGGGAGACATCAGGTCCCACAGGAGGTATTTGCTTAGTAGTGTAGACCTGGAACACTCTCTATCATGCACATCGGACTAAGATGTCCGAAAGCACGTTGGACACAGTCAGAGACCCAACAAAAGTGTCACCATTTTCCTCCGAGGCAGGAAATGCAAGGGACCCCAGAAACCTAGGCATCCTCTCACCTGAGGAGGAAAGCCATGGGTGAAGCGCCTATTTGAGATGAATTATCCCACCGGGACTCTGCCGCATGCTCTGGTACCCACTTGAGCTCCAGCTTTGCCCACTTTTTTATTAAATATATTTTTATTGATTTCAGAGAGGAAGGGAGAGGGGGAGAGAGATAGAAACACGGATGAGAATCAGTGATCAGCTGCCTTCTGCACGCCCCCTACAGAGGATTGAGCGGGCAACCCGGGCATATGCCCTAACCAAAATGGAATTGTGATCTGGTTTGTAGGTCGAAGCTCAACCACTGAGCAACACTGGCCGGGCAAGCTTTGCCCATTTTTGCTGAGCAGGAGAGGGTCGGACTGCGGCAGGAAACCGAAATTCGAAGACTCCACAGCTGGGGCTCCCCCCCCCCCCCGCTTTTCTCCCACTCCCGACACGTGAGTCTTGGGGGTCCCAGGAACAGGAGGCTGTGAGGTGATGGGAGGCCGAAAATCACAGAAGACTCCAGGTGGGTGTCTTCTGACCCTGCCCATGTGTAGACAGACGCCGGTTGGGGCTGCAGTTCCCCACCCTAACCGGCACCGAGCGGGAGCCCGGTGGAGGCCCAGCTTCATGCAAGACTCCACAGCCTCCTCTTGGGGGCGGGGGCGCCTCCTGCTTCTGCAGCCCTCTCTGCTTGCCAGCTGCACAAAGCCCCCCAGCAGGCAGAACCCGCACCCCGGCGTGCGGCTCCAAGGTTATCCTCCAGCCGTGCCCTCAAGCTGACCCCGGGTTACTGGGGTACGACTGGGATCCCTCCCCACTGGGTAGCCTATTCGCCCCCCCCCATTTCCCCTACCCTCTCCCCCAGCTCTGGGACAGCGTTCTCCCCGGCCAAAGGCACCAGGTAGGAGAGCAGGGGGCGGGGGGCGGAGAGCAGGCTTGGTTGGGCGGGGCGCTTAAGCCCTGAGGAGTGCCTCTGCGGTCGCCCAGAGTAGGGGCCACGTGCAGGGAGAGGCGGCCGGGGGAGCAGCACAGAAGGCGGGGAGATTTGCAAACTGTTGCTGCCACATGGCTGCTCCATTCGATCCATTCACATTGAAATGAGGCCGGCGCGTGCCTCATCTGCTGCAGGGCGCTGCCACGCGTCAGCCCGGCCGCCGCGTGCCAACTGGGGCAGTGGGGCTGGCAGGGCCTGCCAGCCGTGGGGGTGCAGCCTGGGCCTTGGGGCCAGGAGGAGGTTAGGGTACGGAGCCGAGCCACCCTAGACACATAGGCGCCGCGGTTCCGCGGACCTTGGCCCTGCCAATGGGAGCAAGCCAAGGAGAAAAGACCAAGACCAACGGGTTTCGGAGGGGGCCGGGATCGATGCCGCCGCTCCCCGCAGATGCGCCCCGGCAGCGCTACTCTCCATCTGCCGCTGCTCGCACCTGCCGGTCAATAAATCGATTTTACAATTTAATGCAGCAGCTTCCCGCCAGCCGGGGACAGATGCCGCCGCAGAACCACCTCCCGCCCTCGCCCCGCCCCTCGAGGGCCCCCAGTGGTTAGGGCTGGGATTCCCGCTCGGCCAGCGGCCCCCCGCGGGGCCTGGTTTGCTTCTCTCTGGAGTCGCTACAAGGAACTGCCTGCTCTGGGTCTTTCCCGCGGCACAGAGTGGGTTCCCCATAGGACAGGCCTGAGCTGCTGGAGGAGAGAGGAAGATGATGACTTGGTGGTGGCCTTGAGGACTTGTTAAGGGCTTCACAGTGTTGGGGGGGAGGGGGGGGGAATGCAGTAGCTGATATGCGCGAGCCCTGTGAGGAAGAGGAAGGGTTAGGACCTGGGGCATGGACACGGGAGAAACACTGAGTCCTGAAGAAGAATCTTCATGATGGAGATGGGGAGGGCTGAGGTGCAATGACACTCTGGCCAGAGCCCAGTGTAGGCCTCTCCCAACCTACTATGAGTCTGTTCATAAGCATGGCATGGCCCTGGCCCTTGGCCCTTCCCAACTATGTGGTCTTGGGCTTGTCCCCCCCCCCCCCCCCAAGTCATTTATTTTGGGCTTGTATTTTAACTCTACTTCTACAACTCCGTTTTCTCATCCGTACAATAGGACCATAGTGATAGTGACCTGGAAGGGTGATTATGCATTTGCAGGACCCCCCCCCAAAAAAAAAAACAACACACATTAATTTCCTTTTTCACAGGTGATATCCTGACAGCCAGGGGCAGACTTGGAGTAGAGGGGAGGTCCCTGACAGCAAAGGAAAGAAAAAGAAGAGATGAAGATAGTCATAAGGGATGAGGCAAGAGGAGCAAACGGTGAGAGAGGGAGGGAGAGAAGCCAGGGGCACAGAAAGGAGATGAGCCATGCGGAAAACCTCAAGTATATGAGAAGCTTGTGGGAAGAGGGTGTGACAAGGCTCTTGGCTAGAGAGGAAAGACTGGAGCTTTAAGAGCGGGCTTGGAGCCCTAGTCGGCTTGGCTCAGTGGATAGAGCGTCAGCCTGTGGACTAAGGGTCCCAGGTTCGATTCCGGTTGAGGGCACATGCCCAGGTTGCTGGCTTGATCTCCAGTAGGGGGCGTGCAGGCAGCAGCCAATTAGTGATTCTCTCTCATCACTGATGTTTCTCCCTCTCTCCCTTCCTCTCTGAAATCAATATATATATATTTTTCTTTTTTTTTTCTTTTTTTAAAGAATGGGTTTGGAGAAGAGATAAGGTTTGGGAGAACTAATTGCCCATGGCCTTGGCCTTCCAAAAATGGCACTCTGGCCAGGGCCAAATGTAGGTCTCAAGCTGATACTCCTTGTCCTTCACAGTGGTGTTTCAGAGCAGAGGTGTATAGGAGGAAGAAGCCAACTTCTGAACTACTCTGGTCATTGAGGTTGCTGGCCACTCAGGAGGCTCTGCCCTCCCCAAGTCACCAAGAGGGCACACAGACTGGGCTGGCCTGTCCATTGGTCCATGGCTCATGACCCAAATGTACTACGGAAAGGATATCTGAGGCCCAGCCTGTGTGGTTCAGTGGTTGAGCATTGACCTATGACAATTGGATTCCCAGTTGGGGCACATGCCCGGGTTGCAGGCTCAATCCCCAGTAGGGGGCATACAGGAGGCGGCCAATTGATGTTTCTATCTCTCTCCTTTTCTCTTCCTCTCTGAAATCAATAAAAATATATTTTAAAAAAAGAAAGAAAGAAAGGATGTCTGAGTGGGTGAGACCATTACGCATGAGTCAGAGTGCCTCCTCCGGCTCCTTCTGAGACCAGGAATGCCTCCCACCTCTCTCCCCCAGGTTTCCAGGAGCCTGAGGACCTCGGCTAACTCCACACTCTAATTCCTTTGTCTTCTCCAAACTCCAGGGCAAGTGGCGACTGATGTGGACAGGGCCCTCTCTTCTCAATGAGAGCAGCTTTGGCCGGCAGAGACAATGGGCTCAAGAGAGGAGAGGCTGGGGACCCCTGAACTGAGAGCCCCCTGTTAACGTGTAGGAAGGAAGCCCTCCCAGGAGGAAAGGAGAGAGAGGAGGGGCAGGGCGGAGACCTGCTGGCTGGGGGCAAGGGGCCTCATTGGTGGTGACCTGGCAGCTGCCCCCGATTCATTTGCCAAACCCAGGGGATGCCTGGAAGGCCAGGGCCAAGAGCTATACAGCGGGTATTTCCAGCCACAGAGGAGTCCGGGGTTTAGGGCAGACTCCACAGCAACTTTCCCAGAGCCCCTGGTTTCCCCTTCCCTAGCTCCTTCCTGTCCCCACCCTAGCCAAGGAGCGGGAGGCTTAGGGCAGCGGTTCTCAACCTGTGGGTCGCGACCCCTTTGGGGGTCGAACGACCCTTTCAGAGGGGTCGCCTAAGACCATCCTGCACATCAGATATTTACATGACGATTCATAACAGTAGCAACATTACAGTTATGAAGTAGCAACGAAAATAATTTTATGGTTGGGTCACAACATGAGGAACTGTATTTAAAGGGCCAGAAGGTTGAGAACCACTGGCTTAGGGGAAGGGAGGGAAGGTTCAGGGAGGCCTCTGCATGGAGACCCTCAGCTCAGGCCTTGCTCTAGCCTGCCCTTCCCTCCTGCCCAGATCCCTCGGGGCACACAGAAGAGGGCTCTGAGGAGGGCTTACAGGCCCAGAGAACCGAGGGCACAGGGTAGAGGCATTTCTGAGAGGGATGGGGCCAAAGGAGAACCTTCTGCCAACCTGAGCTGGAGGACAGGGTGGGTATGGCAGAGCCTGAGTTGAAAGCAAAGGTTCTAGCAGCCTTGGTCCTAGATCTTGGATCAGCTTCCCTACCCAGAGATTTTTCTTCCCCTGTAGAAGTTTCCTCACCCATTCATCCTCTGCCCTGGCGGTGCTAGCCTCACTGTCCTCTCTCTCTTTTTTTTTTTTTTAAACATACATTCTTATTTTTTTTAATATATTTTATTGATTTTTTACAGAGAGGAAGGGAGAGGGATAGTTAGAAACATTGATGAGAGAGAAACATCAATCAGCTGCCTCCTGCACACTCCCCACTGGGGATGTGCCCGCAACCAAGGTACATGCCCTTGACTGGAATCGAACCTGGGACCCTTCAGTCCGCAGGCGGATGCTCTATCCACTAAGCCAAACTGGTTAGGGCCTCACTGTCCTCTCTTCATGCCCTCTCCCCAGTGTACAGCTCACCTGTCCCCGATACCTCTCTTTTCTGTCAATTCTGACAGATGGGAATCTCTCCCAGCACCCTCTCCCCCTCAGCCCTCATTCCCCTTTTCTGGGTTTCCATTAGCATCCAGGCCCAGCATTTCCCTGACTCCTTGATGTCCCTGGGTCCTGTGTGCCCTTCATCTTCCTCTGCTGAGCAACAACTCATCTGGAAGAAACTCTGACCTCTCCTCCTTTCTTCACACAATCTCTGATCTCTGATCCCAGGTGCCTCCCAGGACTTGAAGAAAGAAGTGATAGGGGATGTGGTCACACTGCTCCGTCTTTGCAGCTGTAGGAATCTGGAAGTGGGGGTTACTCGGGCCATGGAAGGAAGGGTCAGGCCTGAACCAGGAAGTGCTGTGTTTCAAATACTCTCAGACGCAGAGAAAGAAACCAGGGACAGGTGCCAAATCTGTGAACAGCTGCCTGAACAGGCAGGTCACTGTTCCCTGGAGAAGGCTGAGGAGGAATCTGACTGCCTTGGTCAAGTAGGTAATGGGTCTTAAGCAGAGGATGGTGACTGGCTGTCTCCTTCTCCCACCGAAGTCAGAATGAGAGGAAACAGGCTTCAATTGTGGCAGGAAGGATTTAGGTTAGACATATGGGAGAACTTCCTGTGACAGCGTCTAAACTTTATATCCCCGTTGGTAATCCAGGTTGAACTCTCCCCTGGAGTTGAGGATTTCATGTTGATGATTACTAATGAGTAACTTGCTTTGCTATGATTAGCAAAGCACCTCCAGCCTAGAAATTTCTCCTTGTGTCTAGAGTCTAGAAGACTCTAGTCCCCAGAGAAGAAATCCAAAGAGACCCTGGAGGCACCAGGACTTAGGCCTCCTCTCAGCCCCAGGGAGATTTTTAGACAACCTTAGGCCACTGTGAGCTAATGCCACTTTGCCTCTCCTGCCCGAGCCCTCTGGCTGCCACTCTCAGAAAAACAAGCCCTATGGAGCTGTCCAGCCCAGAATGAATTTCCAGAGCAACTGTGGGTACTCAGGGTCTCCAACACCAGGGAGGCAGCCTCAGCTAGTTCTATACGTTTAGAAACAGACAGGTTTCAACACTCTTTTGTACCCACTCACCCTAGACTCATGACTCTGGCTTGGGCATCATGAACACGCCTTTTGTTGGAGCTATTCTGCCATTAAGATCCCTGTGTTGCCCTGTGGCCAACTCCCTTTTCTCTTGCTTCCCCTTCTCTCCTTTGTGGCTTAATTCCCTACCCCATTGCCACAGCCTTGCTCCAACTAAGGAGGAAGCTGGGGAGAGCTGGGACAAGCCCATTAAGTTGCCATCAAAAGAGGAGAATGCAGACCTGGCTAATTGGTTTGGCTCAGTGGATAGAGCGTCGGCCTGTGGACTGAAGGGTCCTGGGTTCGATTCCGGTCAAGGGCACATGCCCCGGTTGTGGGTTTGATCCATGGTGGGCGGCATGCAGGAGGTGGCCAACCAGTGATTCTCTCTCATCCTTGATGTTTCTCTCTCTCTCTCTCCCCCTCTCCCTTCCTCTCTGAAATCAAGAAGAGAGTGCAGGCAAAAGATGTTTCACCTGGGGCACAGCACTGTGCAACCTGGTCAGTTTCCCTGAGGCCTGTGTGTGTGCCCACATGCATACGCAGACTTTGGGTTCATTGGTCAGCCGGTTGTGGATGAGGCCTATTATGTGTCCAGTACTGGGCTAAGGTCAGTGAGGCCAAAGGGAACATTGAATTCAACTCCTGATGCTTATGGGATGTGCAGATGAAATCAAGGTTCATAAAAGGAGTGTAACAACTTACAGAACGAGCGTTCAGACAGGGACTGGGGCCCAAGGGTCAAAGGAGACTCTGTGGGGGAGGAGGGTTGTCCTGGGCCTGGAAAATAGAGCAGAACTTAGATAAAGAGAAAAGAGAGGATTCCTGGCAGGGGGGGGAATGGGGAGAGAAAAAGGATCAGGGTGGAAATGAAGAAGGTACCGCTGGAGTAGACTTCATATGTGCAGGGAGTTGGACATGAGGTTAGATAGGGTATGGAGATGCACTAGACAGATGAATTCAGATTTGACTGATAGGCTTGAGGGAACCAGTTGGGTTTTGAGCAGAGGACGGTATTAATCACCCGCTGGTTGTGGTGTACAGGGTGGTCTGGAGCCTGGAGGTGCAGAAGGAAAGCCAGGGGCAGCCAGGGGCATCTGTGGCTGGTGGCCAGGTGTGCACCGGTGCCTGGGTCCTGTCCCTGGGATGGCTGGGCACCTGAGAATGATGACCTGCTGGACAGGCTCATTTGTCCTTGCCAGCAGCTGTTCTCCCCGCTTACCCTGCTTTCCAGATAGAGTCCTGCAAAAATGACCCGCTTCAGGGCCTCCCCGGCTCCTATACTGAGATGGGGCCCGCTTTGGCCATGCCACTCTCCCAGCCAGCCCTCCCCCTTCCTCCCTTTTTTCTGAGGCCCAAGGCCCTGCCTGGCAGCCCAGACTTGGCAGAAGAGGATAAAGGGTTGGCTCAGGCTTGGGTTCATCCAACTGCAGACCCATAACCCATGGAGGGAGTTCAGAGGTATCTGTAAGGAATGAGCTGGGGGCCCTATATCTAGAGGCTCAGGGTGAGGTGAGCTCTCACGGGCACTTAGAAAACCTCATATTCTATAGTCCAGGGCTTGAATACCTCCAAGGACAGGACCCTCTACGCCCCAGGTTAATCCCTGTTCTTGAGATGGTTCTGGTTATAGAAAGTGCATCCTCTTGTTGATCTGAAAGTCCTGCTTGGTCCGTGTGGGCTGGTGGTATGGGAGGGCTCTGTTTGGGCTGGGCCTCACTGAGGGGCTTCTAGAATGGCACTGCCAGAGGGAGGGTCCACCAGCCTCTTAGGTCTAGGTGGCTCTGCTGGGTCCTGCCCCCCGCCCCCCCTGCTGCGCCTGCTTGGCGCCCTGGGCTGGGGCAATTTAAGCATGAGAAGTGCCAGTCTGTTCCCAGCTCAGCCCTGGGGGGTGGGGCAGCCAGGGTGAGGCCAGCCCTTCTCAGCCTCATGGGGAAGCCAGGCTCTGGTCAGCCTGTCAAAAGGGCCAACCCTCCCCACGCTGAGATCATCGCCCTCCGGCCTCCATGGCACCCCCACCCCCAGCTGAGCTCACTGCTCCGGTCCTCTGGGGGACATTGTTGTCTCCCGGCCCCTCCCCCGAGCTCAATGAGCTGTTTGTTGGCATGTCCGGCTAGGGCAAGGGGAGGGCGGGCACAAGACGCCCCGCACACAATGGGGATTCCGTCCATTCTGAGGTGGCTGCGGGAACCAGGCTGGCTTTGTCCCTGGGACCCTCATTCCCACCATTTAGCGGAGCCGGAACTCTAGGCGGAAGGCCCTGTAGAAGAACAACAATGTCGTCACCCCGTCTGTGGGGGAGGGCGCTGCAGGCCAGGCCTCCTGGGTCCCAGGGGACCCACAGTCTGGGGCAGCCTGAGGGGCACTTGGGACAGGTCTAGGGCTGAGGCTGTGCCTCAAATCTGAGGGAGACTCGGGAAGCAGATGGGTGCCCCCCCCCACCTGCCTGCCAGCCCATCTGCAGCCTGTGTCAAGCGTTGGAAGGGGGCTCCCTGGCATACCCAGCTATGCTCAGCTCCTCCAAGTGATGAGCCCTAAGGTGCAGAAGGATGGGTGCATCCTGCCAGCCCTGTTGGAGGGTGTGCCATAGAGGGGCTGAGTTAGGGGGTGTCTGACCTGCAGGCCTTTCTGCATCCAACTTGGGCAAAGGCCTTTGTTCAAAGCTGGGCTCAACCCTGTTTCTGGGCCTCTAGCCCGGTCCGCCTGCCCCTTAGGAAGTGGCGCTGGCCTCTTGGACAACAAGTGTTTATTTTCCAGGGTGGGGGTCGGGGGCTGAACAGGACGTCATGGCGTTTCCCTCCTGCCTGGTGCTGCAGTGGTTCTCACAGTCTGGGCACTGGTGACATCACCAGCCTTTCCTCCTCAGCCCTGGCCTCCTTACCTCCTCCTCCCCGTCACCCTGTGCTCTGACCAGGCCACACAGTTCTGAAGCTCCTGCTTCCGGCTTGAGCACCTCTGAGCGGGCCCTCTTGGAGGGCCTCGGGAGCAGCCCGGGAGTATCAGACCAGACCCTCACCACCGCCCTTGGCATTCAGGTTGAGCCTCGGAAGAGCCCTTCTGTGCTCACTCTCACCAGCGTGGTCGGTATCCCACCCAGGCCCACGCCGAGTGCGATGCTGGCCCTTTAAGGGTCTTGGGAAGCCAGAACAACAGGAAATCCAAACGGCCTCATTAGGCAGCTCGGAGCTCAGCACAGTAATTAGTGCCCTGAAAACAAAACAAGGAAAAGCAGGTGGTGGTGCCCCCCCTCAATCTTGGCTGCCCCTGGTGTGGCCTGTTAGTACCCAGAGCGAGGCAGCTGGGATTAGAGCCCCTCCCTTCAAGCCCCCTCACCCCAAGCTCCTGAAGCCTGCTGCCCACTGCCCCGGCCAAGAGTCAGAGCCCAAGCTTCTGGGGCGCAGGCGTCTCGGCCAACTGTTTCCCTCTGGAGAGATGGAAGCCCCAGGGACATGCACTGGGGCTTCCCCTCTCCTGCAGCCAGGTGGCTCCTTGTCCATAGCATCTTCCACCTGCTCGGAAAATGCTATGATGGGGGCTGGGAGCCGGGCTGGGCTCCTCCAGAGGGAAAGGGGAGACCCCTGGGAACCCAGGCCAGGAAGGCCCCCTTAGGAGAAGGGAAGAAGCCTGCTCTGGGGTCCTGCCTCTCAGGGTCTCGGGGATTCTTTAGGTAGACGTGGCCACTTGAACAGAGGGGATGGGAACCCACAGGCCCTCTGACCAGATCCCGGGGACTTGCAAGCCCCTCAGTTAGTTAAAGCCTGACTAGGAGCAAAAAGGAACCCTGGTGCGTTCTCTTCAGCCAGGCTGCAGGCCCCAGCTCATTCTGTCCTGCCCCTCCCATTTGATGCGATTGGAACCCCACTTTGTCCCTGACCCCTGAGATATCTTCCTTTATGTCTCTGTTAGGGGAGGGACATGCTATGCTCTACTAAGGAAATAAATATTCCTTCGACTGTTCTGGGAAGGTTTTGGGGAATTTGAACGGCACTACCTTGCGGTAGCTCATGGCAGCCCTGCCCTCTGTGCTCAGGCCTTTGAGAGGAGGGACTCTGGCTCTTTGCATGTGATATCCCCCTAAAGACCTACCCCTTAAGTGGCTGGTACGTGCTTATAAACAATAAAAAATGAACCAGGAATGGTCTCTGACTTCAAAGAGGTTACCATGAAGTCTAGTACTTGGCATAGCACAGCAGCAATACCCTGGTAGGGATCCCCAACCCTTGGGGAAAATGATAGCCCCTGTGCTCTGAGCCCAGACCAAGAGCTGAGCAAGAGCTGAGGGCATTTTAAGGGAAGAAACCTGGGTCCTCCTGAGAACAAAGCTGGAGATGACACTGGGATGTGGGGAGATGTGAGCAGGAGAGCGGGACAGGTGAAGTGTATTCGGTGGCCAGCCTATGGCCAGTGAATGGGACTGACTATGGGTAGGTTTCTGGTCACACTCCTGTTGGCTGAGAGCAAAGGCCTCAGGCATCGTTGCCCTGGGAGAAGGAGAAGGAGCCGTGGGAAGGGGCCGGGTAACCCCGAACCCGCTCTTGGTTAAGCAGCTGGCCTCCAGCTGGGCAGAGAACTCTGCGGGCACCTCTGAGGCCACCAGCTAGGTGGTCATTTCTGAGGGGCTCCAACCTGGAACTGAGGGACCAGCCAGCAAGTGACAAAGGGTCACAGGGTCATAGAGCAGGGATTGCCAGCCTTGACTACACACAAGAATCACTTGATGACTCCCTAGAGATTCTGATATAACTGGTCTGGGATGAGGCCTGGGAGGCACTGGTATTTTCTGAAAGCTCCCTACGTGACCCAGTGTGCAGCCACGGTTGAGAACTACTGCTCGCTGGGAGCTCAGGACTCTGCTTTAAATCCCAGGCCCTCACCTGCCCCTCGAGGCCGCACCCATTGGAGCAAATTGCACAAGTGTCCTGGGCAGAGAGGGAAATGGGCACCAGAGTCTCCTAGGCCTGGAGGTGGGGCCTTTGGAGAAGCCCTCCCCTTTCTCACCCCCTAACCCTCAGTGGAAAGTTACCCAGGGAAGCAGCTGTGGGCAGACAAGGCCAGAAGCCTGGGGGAGGGGTGCGATGGGGAACAGCTCCCAGGAGAACGAGCTGGGAGACCAGGAGGGAAGGAGAGGTGGACTCAGAGCACCTGAGCTGAAGCAGCTTGCTCCGTTCCGGGATGTGTGATGGTCTTGAATCATTTCCCGGATATAGCTTAACAGCCCGGACTTCAAGGCTTTGGGGGGGGGGGGGCGGAATCTTTTTTTCCAAGTTCCTCGATCTGTCATTCCCCTCCCCCACGGGCCAGATAGGCCTGGACCAGTGTCCTCTCTCTGCGCCCCCTCAGCCTCCCGGCTCGGGCTTCTGCACTGAGCTCCCTGGACATTGTTTCCCGCTTCAGGAAGTCTCTGATGCCCTGCGCTGGATTTTGTTTTCCTTGTTATCGGGACAACTAATATTTTTTCCTGTGCGGAAAAAAAAGAGATTTTCCCAAGCAGATTACAGCTGTCAGTGAGGGGGGAGGGCACTGGAGGTTGGGCCCTCCCTTTCCCCTCCCCCTCTGCTACTCTCACAGGGCTGAGCTTTCAAATGCAGGAGGAAGCCCTGGCCACTCAGCCCGCCTGGCTGGAGCAGAGGGCAGTCTGGCCTTGACAGGAAAGACCCGTGCTCCGCCTGTGGGGCCCCTGCTCCCTGTTAACAGGGTTAACCCAGGGGCTGGGCCAGGCGTCCAAGCACAGGGAGAGGGTCCTGGGGCGGGCAGGCAGGCTGCCCTATAGCTGCAGGGTGGCAGGACGTGAGGAGGAGCATGCTGGGAAGAGACCCAGCTGTGCCAAACTGTGATTTTAGGCAAACCCCTCACTGCCCTGCGCCTTGGACTCCTCACCTCCAACACGGACTTACTGACCTGCCCGTTCCCCCCCCCCCCCCGCCCCCCACACACACCTAAACAGTCATGTTGTGAGGATGCAGATGAGATAAGGTATCGGAGTCGATGTCAGGGCTTCTTAAGACTCGGGCCATAGGGTTAACGACAGGTGTCTCAGTACCTGTAACCTGCCTAAGGCCCGCCAGCCAGACCGGAAAACAGAGACTGCCACTCACTGAGCAAATCCTCTTTGAATGGCACACTCCAGGCCCACATGCACATGGGCGAGACATGACACACACACACACACACACACAGGCCTATGCGTTCTTCCTTGATGAACATTCCGTTACTACACTGGGGTGCGGTGGTTCTAGGGACAGGCTGCCTGGGCCCCCGGAGGGGAGCTGAGCACAGCCACCACGAAGGCAGTAGAGCCTGATCTAAAATGACCAAGTTTCTTTCATGCTGACAACAACAAATAGCGGGGCTTCAGATGTGGGTGACTCAGTTGTTTGTGGTTTGCAAACCCCCAGCCCTGACCCTCCTGCAAGGTGGGTGCTCTGCTCTGAGAGGCCCCCCGGCCTACTTTGCCTGCGGGGTAGGCCCCTGGGGGCTGTGTGAGCAAGGTCATCTGTGAAGGGGGGACTAAGAGGGTTTCTATTTAGACTTATTTTTTAGATAAAAGAGAAACTTTAATATATAGTATGTTTTGACTGTAGTGCATATTCTTATACATAAATATTCATAATAAAAAAAGTTTGGAGACCACCACCTGGGAGATCAGTGAGGGCTTTATACCCTGCCAGGAGCCTGTTCAGAGTAGATGCTGGGTGAGGGACGGGAGGGTGGCGGAGGGGCCGGTGAGGTCTGGGTGTAGAATGGTTTGGACCCGGTTAGATTACCAAATGCCACCAACAGTGTGGACCTTCCCAGCCCCCACACCCCCCACACCCCGAGCTCTCACTCTGCCTGTCCATCCTCAGGCTGCTTAAACCCCACGTGGGTTCGGGTTCTAGAATCTTTGGCCGCCATGCTTCCTGCAAGGGAGAGAGTGGTCCTGTGTGATACCACCCTCTCCCTCAGGCTGAAGTGTGGCTGGGGTCCCAGTAGCTGCCCTGTGTGCTGTGTCACCCCCAGGAGAAAAGTCCCTGGCGGGAGGCGGCCCTCTGCCGGGAGGCTGTTTCCTCAACCGGCCAAGGTAAGAAGTGGGGGATTTCCAGCCCGGTCCACTGTGCTAACTTCAGTCCTGGGGGCTCCTCTCCTTTCTCATGCAGCCCAGGCCTGGGTGGGGACAGAAACTCGTTAGACCCAATAGTTGGCAGAGGGACGTAGGGGCACCAGAGTCGGCTAAGCCCATGAGCCTCCACTAATTGCTCTGTGCTCTGGAGGGAGCCGAGCCCAGGGCAGGACCCCATGGCTGCACCTGGAACCAGCAAGGACGCAGCTGGGGAAGACCCCGATGGGCCTGATGGTGCGGCCAGGGCTGGAAATCCAGAGCCACACTTACTCATGGGACTGTGGGCAATGACTCAAATCGATGAATGCCCCTGCCAAACCCTAATCTGCCCTGATTCTGGTGGTCAGGGGAATGGCAGGCCTACATCTCACCCTTTAAGGCTCTCCTAACCGGCTGGCACTTCCAAAGATACTGGAAAGTCAAATGCGGGCCCCTTGGGAGCTGGGGGCCAAGAGCTCACAACCCAGACACTGTGTCCTGGAAACTTGACCCAGGAAAGGAGAGCCAGACCCTGTATTCCTCCGCTGTGGGCCGCTGGGCAGGGAGGGCGGGCAATCCTGGGGGCTGAGTGAAGGGAGAGGTAGACAGTTGTGACCCAGCTCCAGTGTCGGCCCACTCAGGCCCAGGCACAGGCCTAGGAAACAGCTAGACTCCTAGTTGACCTTCACAGAGATTCTCCTGTGCATCAGCCATTGGCGAGTTTCAGTTCATTACCTGGTTGTATGTGTTTGCTTTGTGCATGTGTATATGTGCTTGGTGCCCATGTACGCATGCTTGTAGGTTTGTGTAATTGAGGTATGCCAGATGGAGGAATAGGCAGGGACTCACGCAAGACCCCTGAGCAGGAGAGAATCTGAGAGGTGAATTAATAAATCCAGCTACCATCGGTGCAGGCTAGCAACATGCCATGATAACGTACATGCGTTATCACCAATCTACACAGCAGCCAGTCCTCTGAGAAAGGTGTTATTATCTCTGTTTTACAAACCGATAAATTGAGTGAAGCTTAGAGAAGTTCAATGCCCAGCCAGAGGTCACGCAGTGAGTAAATCTAGGTCAGGATTAGAACCCAGGTCAGCCTAAGGCCAAGCCACAGATCTCTCCAGCGCGCTCTCTCAGCATGCTCCTCCTCAATTATGTTCCATCTGCTCCTTGTCTGAGGCCCTGGCTGGCCTGGTCTGAGGTGACAGGCCCTTCCCCTCCCCGTTTCCCCTCCTCTCCAGTCAAGGTGGCAAAGCAGAGCCTGTTCAAGGCCGCACACAGCCCAGGATGCTGTGCCTAGACCTTCCCACATCAAGTCAATCCCCAGTTCAGAGAGGGTCTGGCTGGCCTTGGGCAGGATCAGCTAGGGCTGAGCTGGGCAGCTGTTTACAGTAAACAGAAAGCTCCTGAGGAAGGAAGGAGGGGAGGGGCTGGGGTCGTCATGGAGACAGGGACTAGCAGCCAGGCCTCTGCTCTGATTCACAACTGGTAAGTCATCGCTGCCCCTCCTGGAGCCAGAGGAGGCCCAAGGAAGGTCTGGACTGGCAGCCTGAGCAGGAGAGGCAGGGCAAGTAGGCTGGGCCTCAGACCCGAACCACGGAGAACACCACTGCCCACCTCATTATGTATTCCTACTAATTAACAGTAACATCTACTGCGTACTGACTTTTACAGCATACATGGCCCTGGGCCCTTGAGGATATGTTTTCTTATTTAACTTTAACAACAACCGGGAGGTAGGTACAAAAATAGCTTCTAATTTATAGATGAGGAAATTGAGATTCAGCAAGGTTAAACCATTTGTGAAGGTCACACAGCTTGTAAGTGACAGTAAAAATTTTGGATCAAACACTTCTTACCAAGGCAGGTAGGAGATAAGCTAGGTGGTGAAGTTCTGAGTCCCTTGGCTAGTGGGGAAACTGAGTCCCTCGGGTACCAAGGGGAGTTTCCCAGGCTTCTGGCCTTAGTCAAAGAGATTGCTGGGGGCAGAACCCATGTGTCCCAGTCCTAACCACCAGACCACACGGCTTCTCCATGGCTTCAGCTGGGAAGGTCCAAAGAGAAACTCCCTTTCCTGCCCCAGCCTGGAGTGTAGGCTCTTCCCCAGCTAGCAGGCTGCCCCTGCGGAGGCCAGGCTGGGCCAGGGTACTGTGGGGGATGCTGGGGGGTTTCTGCCCACACATATGGTTTCCAGATTCCAGGGCATGAAAAGGAGGCCCTGAGGGGCGGAAATGGGGGATGTGTGATGACAAATTTAGACTGATTACTTAAAAAAAAAAAAAAAAGCCGCGAAACCTTAAAAAATAAAAGCAAAAATTCCGCTAGAAAACCAAAGGGAATTGTTTGATTGTGAAACTGAGTGCCGTGAGGCGCAGCGTGGTTTAGTGTGGAACACCATCGAGGGCTCTTCGGACTCCGGCTCCCGGCTTAGAGGATGGCTGGAGGGAGCCGGCTCTGCCTGCTGTTCCCGGTTTACCTGCTGGGCTTTGGGACAAGGATGAAGTCAGGCAGCGCACCTGGGAGGATGTCTGGAAACTCAGGAGCACTTGTTGGGGGGCTTTCCTGTAAGGCTTGCATCCTTCAGACAGCTAGACTCCAAGGGTCCCCATTAGCCCACATAGGGAGCTGCCCCAGGGGAGGCTCCAGCTGGCCTATCCCCAAGAACCTGTGAAAGGATGAGCTGTAAGGGGGGGGGGGGTTGGGGTGTCTCTGAGTCTCAGCCCTAAAGAGAAATGACCAGGAACAGAAGGTAAAAGAGAGGACAGCTGCTTGGAATTCTGGCCTGTAGCAGGCCTGAGGGGTCAAAGGTCAAAGGGGGACTTCCTGAGGCTCCCAGGGGAGTGCCAGCTATCCAGTCAGCCAGGCTATTGTGCAAGCTCTGGCTGGACCATGAGGGCAGGCTGGCAGAGGGACCATGCCTGGCTCAGCCTCCTCAGCTCATCCTGTCCACCCCCTGGGGCTGGAGCAGTGCCCTCTCTCCTCCAGGACCTGAACCCGTCCCCCAAGGTAGTAGCACTCCTGTCCCACCCAAGTGCCATATCCTGCCTGCCTGAGGGCTTCCTCTCATCCTCATCCTCAGCCTCTCTTCCCCACAATCACCACCTTTTGAGAACCAGAAAAACCTTTTCACGGAAGCCTCTTTCAATTCCAGCCTGATTCCCAAAGGGATCAGAGGAGTTTCCGAGGGAAGAGCCATGAGAGGGCTCACGGGATGCCAGCCCTAGAGGAATGAGGCACAGAGTAAAACAGAAGAGAAAGCGAGCCAAGGAATCGCTCAGGTGCCAGGCCCTGGGCTGACTGGGCAGATGATGTGCTTCGCTGCTCGTGTCTGAGCTTCCCCTGAGCCTCCCAGGGTCTGTGATAGTTACTCACATCTAACAGGTGAAGACATTGGGGTTCCAAGGGCGTGACTAAACTGACTGCTGGTAGACGGCAGAGACCTGCACTTGCTCTTCCAGATCACCTCCCTGTCCCTCAGCACAACCCACTTTGATGAGGAATGATCACAATGAAGGGCCTGGGACAGTGTTTGGCTCCAGTGGGTAGAAGACCACTGCTGACTGACGCTCCGTCTCCTGGAGAAGGGACAGGACCCTGGGTGGAGCCTAGTGCCGCCACCAGTTTCTCCCGAGAGTCAGCACCTGTCAAATCAGAACGTGGGATTGGCAGCTCAGTGATTTTCAAACTGGATTCTTGGGCATCCTGGCATCCCCTAGAGATTGAGATGGGGGAGGAAAGGACAGTGAATAGGGGCGTGCCCCTCCCCCGAGCCTGGCTTCCACCAAGGAAGCTTAGGAATTTCAGGTATTGGACATACATGCAAGTTTTTACCGAAAAACTTTTACAAAGATCCCACATCAGCCCATAGCCTTTATCTGAGGCCTCCGCAGCTCTGACATTCTGGGAGCCGTGATCTATGTAGTTCAGGTCCTGGGTTGGCAAGAGGAGCCAGAGGATCTGATGAGGGAAATGGGCTAGCCCCGTGGTCGGCAAACTGCGGCTCGCGAGCCACATGCGGCTCTTTGGCCCCTTGAGTGTGGCTCTTCCTAAGCCTTAGGAGTACCCTAATTAAGTTAATAACAATGTACCTACCTATATAGTTTAAGTTTAAAAAATTTGGCTCTCAAAAGAAATTTCAATCGTACTGTTGATATTTGGCTCTGGTGACTAATGAGTTTGCCGACCCCTGGGCTAGACCATGGCTGGGCTTCTAGCCCTGTAAGAGGAAGCAGGTCGAGGTCAGAGCTGTGAGATGAGGCTACGGCAGAGGAGGCAAGCTGCAGTGATACCGGGCACCTGCCTTTACACCTGGGAAAAGCAAACAGACCTTTGGCCATGGCGGGCAGCCTGGGAACCATGAGCAGCACCCCCTTCCTGGGGCCAGACCATTGCCCCTTTCCCTTTTTCTGTAAGGCCTGCCTGGGCTTATTCTCTGGATATCGGTTGCTGATCACCAACCTAGGGCCGGCCTAGCCTCCCACGGCCTCATGGTTCCTGACTGCCCGGTTCAAGGGCTACTTCAAGGCGAAAGCTGAGAAGAGGCAAAGCTGCTCTGGCAGAGAAAGCACCAAATCAGAGGACGTTCAGCGAGCAGGGGCTAATAATCCCACTGAAAGAACCACCCTTCTTGGTGCCCCTTTAATCGGCCATCCTAGACCAAAGAATGCCCTTCTGCCTCAGTCTTCCCTGTTTTGAAATCTGGGCATAAGAATGGTTTCCCTCTCCTGGCGGCTTCAGCGCCCCCTGACTATAATCGTCTCCATGTTCCAGGTGGAGAGAGCGGACGGCGCCAGCTGCCCAAGAACTAGATCTAGCATCCTGCGTCTATCCCACTGCCCACCGGGCCTGCCCCTGCCCACCATTCACCCTCAACCTGCTGCAGCCTCACTCCACATCAGCAAAGCTGCCAGCAGGGTCCTTTGTGGTGCTGCTCCCTTGTGGCACTGCCTAGGGGCCCCACCATGGGGCAACAGATGGACCTATGGTCTCTACAGAACAATGGTGGGGGAGGGGCCCTGGCATCGCCCTCCCCAAACAGGAAGCGCTGCATGAGCTTCAAAGAACTGGCAGGGCTGAGGGGCTGGAGCCAGTGCCAGGACTGGCGGCTGCCTAAAGAGATGCCTGCCAGCTTGGGATGCCCAGCCTGCAGTGGGGGTGGGGCTGCAGTGGCAAGGGCAGCTGGGTCTTGGGCAGAGGATGCCTTGCAGGTGACCCGGGAGGGAGCAGGCTGAGGGAAGGGGGCTCAGGCACTAGGCTGTTTCCCGGCTGCCCTGCCACTCGCCAGCGGGGCTGCAGGTTCTTTCCCAGGCCACAGTGGGTCTGGCCCTCCAGCAAGTAACCATGAGGGGCAGGGCTGGCACCAGGCCTGCCGCCCACTCCCTGCCTCCTGCTCCCAGCTGCTCTGCTCAGAGCCTTTTCCTCTCCACTTCCTGTTCACACAGGGGGGGGCGGGAAGTGGAGGGAGGAAGTTGGGGGGAGGCGTGTAGGGGGACCCATTGAATAAAAGGAATTAACCGTTTCCCTCCTCTGACCTCTGGGAATTTCCGCCTGTGAAAGTGTCTCGAAGAATCTGCAGAGCTGGGGGAGTGGGGAGGAGGTATACCCCTCATGCCCCCCCCCCCCCCAGTGGGGCCAGATAACTCCCTCTGGGCCCCCTAACCTTTTGTTTCCCTGGCGCCAGGGGGGCAGCCTGGAGACTGGTGGCCTTGTAGCCCCAATGGGATTGGTGCCTGCTGGCCTGTGGTCCAAGCCCTGGGGGGCAGAACTCTGAGAACTGGTGGTCCCTGGGGAATGAGCTCACACCAGGCTGCCCAGACTCTGAGCCCTGAGCCCTCCCTGCCCGTGCTGGTGCCCTGGCCAGTCTGCCTTGGGGACAAGAGAAGGGAGGGTCCCTGGCCAGGCGGGAAGCCAGGCCAGACTCTGGGCTGGCACACCCTCCGATGGCCACTCCCCCAGGAGCTGTGGAAGGGAGCGGTGGGCTGGGGAAGCCAGTAGACAGCGTCCCCTAGCGTCCTCTGCCAACTCAACCGGGCGGCTCCCCAGGGCCCTCTCAAGGGCGGGCCTCAGGAAGCACCTGCTCCCCAGGACCAGTGGCCGCCCTGCATCTCCCCCAGGTGGCTTCCTTGTTTACAGGCCTCCTGCCCTGATCCTAGCGTCACTGCCTCTGGCCACTCCTTCTATTTCCAGTGACCGCTCCAGGAGCAGCTCATTCATCTTGGCCGCTGCCCACACAGCTCCCCCACTTCCCTTTCTCTGGCCCTCCCCCAGGCTTAGGGCCAAGGCCCTAAGGGCCTTCTCTCTCCCCTTCATTCCAGGCCTTGCTTGGTTTCCAGGGATCTAAGAGCTGTGGCTTCCCGTTGCCCTGACTCAACGGAACCCCTATCTATCAGTGCCAGGGAAACCTGGGGCCTTTTTCCAGGAATGAGGAAGCCGCCTAGGACCAGATGGGCAGGCTTAGAGAGGACAGAAGGGGCAGGGGCGTCCCAGGCTGTCTTAGCCAAGTTCTCTGGGAGGAGGGAGCAATGAGGCAGTGTTTGTTTAACTAACATATTAGGCACCCATTATGTGCAAAGACAGAAGCCCCAAGCTGTTCTAAGTAAGTCAGGGACCAGCCAGTGGCAGGCCAAGGTTTCTACTTAATATGCATTGACAGGGGGTACAATACCCCCGAGTCCTCTACTGAGTCTAGGCGTGAGGAGAGCCTTAGGCCACATGGGGAGAGAGAGTAGGAGCCTTCCAAATCTTCCCGGAATGGTGGAAAGAACAGGATTCTGATGTCCTCTACTTACCCAGTGAGACACCCCCCCCCCCCAACACACACACACATATTTACTCCCACTCTTGCTTCTGGGGGAACATAGGGAATCTGAGGCTCATCAAAGAGGCAGCTTCCAGCCCTGTAAGTTGGCAGAGGCCCCGCTGTTGTTCTAGTGGTTGGGGAACTCAGCTGGGCAAGATTCCACCGGGACTGCAGGAGATAAGTCTTGGAAGAGGATTTGGCCGCAGGGGAGAAAGAAAAGACTGCAGACACCAGCCAGGTGCCTTGACCCCAGCCTGATTCCAGGAACACTCACTTGTTATTTTATTTCAATCTGGCAGCTAACAGACCACACCCATAGACCGGGCAGTGGACTGTGGACACCAGCGTTAGGAGCAAAGGGTGTTCAGCTGATGTCACAGGAAGGCCCCGCTCTAAGAATCCTTAGTTGTGGCTTAGCTACCAGCCACAACTAAAGAAGTGTAACCTGGGGGGAGGGGCAGGTTACAGGAGCTAGACAGAAAAAAACCTATCTGCCAAATGCCATGAATGGTGGCCATGGCACTCTCACCTCCATGTTGGACCTCAACACTAGGGTTAAATGCCAGACAGTGATAGGGCAGTATCAAAGATGGGCAGCACCTGGGCACTCAGGGATCCCAGCTGGTAGAGAGGGGCAAGTAGAATCCAGCATTTGTAAGGACTAATGGAGGGAGGAGGGATGAGGAGCTTAGATTCATGGTTAGGTAACGGAGACACCCAGAAAATGCTTGGACAACTGGGGAAGGAGCAGAATGAGGAAGCAGAGGTGGAGTGAGAAATCGGCACCTCCAACAGCCTGCATGCAAAGGATTCTGTGGGGAGCAGCACCACCTGCTGGCAAAAGGGAAGAACAGCCCCTGTTCCAAACAGGATGATGGGTGGTAATTTCCAACAGAAGCCAATAATCAGAGGACAGAGTGAAGGGACAGGCAAAATCACCCTGTCACACTCCCAGGTGAAGACACAGGGCCAAGGCTTGAAAGCATACAGGACCCAGGTTGCCTCCCCGTGTCCCCCCACCCCCACCGCTCCTGGGCCTGCACTACTCAGCCCAGCATCACCACAAGCCTCTAGCTCAAGCCACTAGTGCAATGCCGTTTAATGTTCTCCACCCCATCACCAGCTCCCACTGTCCTCCATGAGGCCTCTGCCCAGGGCACCCTGACAGTGGAACACCAAACAGTGTGCACAAGACCACACCCACCATCAGCACTACGTTGCCCAGCCCCCATGCCCAGGACTTGGAGGGGTTTCTTTTCACTTCTGGGGCCTGGGGGCAGACAGAAGAGAGGGCTTCCTCTGAGAGAGAAGAGGCACGGAGTGAGAAGGAAGAATGGTACTCGTGCTCTAGAAGCTGAACAGGAAGTGTGCGGAGAGTGAAAAGGGAAGCCGAGCTGCTAGATGCTGAGGGGATAGGAAGGCGATGAGAACTGTGACCTCTCCAGCTAATGCCCTCTTCTGGGAGGCAGGCTGACGGCCTGGTGTAACAGCAGCTCTAAGGCAGCCCTGAAGAACAGCATGAGCAGTGGGCAGGCGCACTCAGAGCTGATACCCCATGGGCAACGGCTATAACTCCACCCCCTCCCACAGCCATAGCCTAGCAGCAGCCCTCTCACGTGGCCTTCCTAAGAGCCGGCAAGTAGCTGTGCTTGACTGCCCGCCCGCCTAGGAGGGGCAACAACCTCCTACAGCCAACTGAGGTGCTCCTCCTCATAGCGCTGGGGGTCGATGAAGGGCCGGTCGATAGAGCGAATCATCAGCTCCCCACAGTACACACACTCAGCCGCCACCAGTTCATCTAGGTCAGCCTTGAGTTGTTCCCGGCTTGGCCCCACAGCAGCAGCCCCACCCTCGGCCTCCTTTGCCCGGGCAGAGCCCTTGGTGGGGGGTGGAGCAGCCCCCAGCTTTCGCTGCAACTCCTCCAGCCGGGCCTGCTTGTAGGCCGGCAGGCCAGGCCGGACAGCCTGCAGCAGGCAGTCCGCATGGAACATGTGGCCACAGAGGAAGAGGTAAAAAGGGCGGTTGAGCAGGGGGAAGTCGCAGGTGGCACATTTGTCCTGGGGTTCCACGGTGCCGTAGCGGCCCCGCAGCTCCTGCAGATCTCGCCGGATGCGCTGGGCGCTGGCTGTGGCCTCTTCCATCTCCCGCTGTAGCTCCTGGATGTGGTGGTTGTAGGCCTTTAGGGAGCTGCAGATTGCCTCCTTAAAGTGGTCAATGGTGACGAAGTCAGGAAAGAAGGGAAGCACATCCTCAATCTTGAGCAGGGGGCAGCTGGCCAGGCAGGCCATAGCGGTCTGCACGTCTTCCTCCTCCTGCACCACGTGCCGTGCAATCTTCAGCCACAGCTTCTTGCGAAGTTCCTCGTCTTCCTCGGGCAAATCAGCACACTGCTTGGCCAGGTCCACATCCACCTGTGGGGTAACCACGAGTGTTAGGGCCAAGCCTCCTCCCCACCCAGGATAGTGACTGTGGGAGAGACTAGGGAGCCCCTGGGCCTGAGGAGGAGCCTCTGGGAGCCAAGCTAGAAACCTCCCTCAGTGGCGGGCCTGTCCCCTCACAGCTCTGTAAAAGCTGCTTATGACGGTGGGCTTCAATTTTAGCGAATTTAAAAATCACCTGGGGCCGTAACCGGTTTGGCTCAGTGGATAGAGCATCAGCCTGCAAACTGAAAGGTCCCGGGTTCGATTCCGGTCAAGGGCATGTACCTTGGTTGCGGGCACATCCCCAGTGGGAGGTGTACAGGAGGCAGCTGATCAATGTTTCTCTCTCATCGATGTTTCTAACTATCTCTCTCCCTTCTTCTCTGTAAAAAATCAATAAAATATATTTTTTTTAAAAATCACCTGGGGAACATAATCAAAATTCAGATTTTTAGGGCCCTACTTTCAGACGTTCAGTAAGTCCTTTAGGTAATAATTCCTGATTTGAGAAATGTCCTTCTGTAATTGTGACCATAATACAATAGCTAGCATGTATACAGAACTTACCTAAGCAACAGGCACTGTTCTGAGTGCTTTTCCTATACAGTACTTTCATAAACCCTATGAGGGAAGTACTATACTTCTCTTCTCTGGATGAATAATCTGAGGCACAGAGAGGTTGAGAACTAGCCTGAGGTCACACAGCTTAGAAAGTGGCAGAATCAAAATTCAAATCCTAACTTCGGAGTCCCTGTTCTTAGCCTACTACAGCACCTCTCCACAAAGGAAGCCAGCACACCCTAGCCACAGCCACCTCTCCAACCCTTCACCATTGAAGTTATTGCTCTCCAGGCCCCTCTCTTAGATGGCGTCAAGACTCATGGGCTCACCTGCAAGGCCAGGTCCACCGCCTCCTCATACAGCTCCAGGACCTTGTAGACATGGACACAAGCACGGTGGTGGCCATGCTCAGCGCAGAGCCGCAGCGCATACTTGAGGTCGTAGTGCACACGGTGTGGGCTGGCCCCAGCCTGCTCAAGGTAGGCCAGCAGCGAGGCTGGCTGGCCTCGGGCATACAGCGACAGCAGGTAATTGTGAATGGCCTGCTCAGTCTCGCCCAGCACGTTCACACAGAACTCCATGTAGCGGATGGCCTGGCTCACCTGCTGGGCCTCACCACCCTGGCTGTAGTTCACCAAGGCAGGGATGAGTTGCCGGGCATCCAGCCGGCTGCCCATCTCAATCCAGGCATCCACCAGCTGACGGGGGATGTGACGGATGAGGATGGGCGAGAACTTGTAGAAGAGCTGGGGGTCCCGGTGGCGGGCAAGCACTGCCAGGGCCTCCTCATAGGCCTCATGCTGGCAGTGGTATGCCACCACCCGCTCGTAGTCCTGCATGATCACAGCAAAGTACACCATGTGTTCTGTGTCCCCGTGGCTGGCCAGCAGCTCGTGGATGGAGGCTCTGCTGGCGAAGAGCCACTCCTTGTGGCGGGGGCTGCTGAGGAAGGCACGGAAGCGCTCCCGTGTTTCCCGGTAGAGGTTCAGGGCCTCCGGGTCGCCCTGCAGAGCCCCGAGCCGGCTCAGGTAGAGCTCGGTCAGCCAGGTCGTCAGCAGCGTGGCCTGGGTACGCTCGGCTGGCTTCAAACCGGCCAGTTTTCGCTGCAAGAACTCAACCAAAGCCTCCTCCTGTCGGGCCTCCAAGAACTTGAGGGCAATCTCCTCAAAGTAGCTCTGGGTCAGGGCATAGCAGCGGGCGCTCTCGAGGTAGCGTCGCTGATTAAAGCAGAAATCAGCCTCCCGAGCCAGGACGGTGTCCAGGCAGTCAGGCCGCTCTCGACAATACTCTTTGGCCAGGTCAAAGCGGTTCATGTCCAGGTAGGTGCGCCAGACATCCCGGGCCTCCCGCTGCACGTGGTAGCGGAAGACGGCCCGCTCGGTGTAGGCCCACAGGTGGCCCGTAGAGGAGTCCTTCACCATGTGCCTCAGTGGCCCGAACTTCTCCAGGAAGTGGTCCCGCAGCACCACCTGTCCGGTCAGCGTGCACACGGCCTCCACCCGGTCCGCCAGCAGGAGCAGGAAGTGGAACTGGGTCAGGACAATGGCCAGGGGTGGGCTGGCTCCAGGACCCACCCCTTCCGGGTATTCCCAGACTCGCTCCTCACTCAGCAGGGAGTCGGGACGCCCGTGGTCCAATGCTCCATACAACACGCCGTCCCCCATCATCCAGGCGAAGGCCCGTGGTGCAGAGCGCAATTTCGGGGTATAGAAGGCCAACTCGCTGTAGCCCAGACTGCTGGGGAACTCACGGAATGGGGGTGGGTGGTCAGTGTAGGCAGCAAAGAGCCCCAAGAAGCCCTGTGCCTCAGCTCCCTCTGCTGTTCGGCCTATGAACTGGAAGAGGCGCTGCCGCGTGGTGGCGATAACAAAGGCACGCCCATCAGGGCCCCGCTCGGCCTCCAGGGAGCACACGGGTGCGGGGCCCCCCTCCTCATTTAGAACGTATAATGGACGGAAGTAGAGATCTGGGGCAGGGCCGAAAAGCCCACCCTCGCTGGCTGAGAGCTCTGCTTCGAAGATCTGGCCTTGGGCAGTGCCCACCAGGATGGGGCCTGTGCTGCTCTCGGTGCCCAGTGCCTTGTTCCAGCCCACACTCTCCACCAGCTGCCCCTTCCAGCGTGCCAGTGGCCGTACCTTCTGTCCATTACGGTTCACATAAAGGACCTCGGTGCTGCTCAGAGCAATTAGCAGGTGAAAGCCTGGAACAGGGGAGGGCATGGCATCCTGGAGTTGCCGCTATTCCCACCCTCTGCCTCCTCCTTGCCCCCGCCACCCTCAGATCCCATTCATCCAGGCAGTGACTTACCTCAGCCCCGCCACCCTCCATCTCCGACCTCCATCACCACTTACCAGTATGGTCCAGGAACATCTTGTGAACTTTGGCATCATCCTTGCGCCCCAGCTCCACGTGGTTGGGTTCATTTGCCTTGCCCAAGTCAATGCTGTCAGGACAAGAGGAGGGCAGATCCTTTTCTCGAATGACAGACCTCTTTATAATTTGATGAAAGCCACAGCCTTTCTTCCCTGAAATCTACGTATTCACATAAAACTCTGAATACAATCCCAAGGGAACTCGAAGCATAGGCAGGGTCCTTAACCCTCAGCTGAGAATTCCCGAACCTCATTTTGAGAAGTCCACTAAGCAGGAATCTTTTCCCTCTACTCAACAGATCTCCAGTGCTCCCAGGAAAATGAGCAGGGGTGTCCCAGACTCCTGGGGTAAAAAATGAACAACAAATTGTAGCTAATGGTTACTGAGTACTTTCTATATATCAAGCACCATGCCAAGAGCTTAACCTGGTATGCTCTCAATCTTCACAATAACCTTGAGGAGTGCTCCTGTTTGAATTATATTTCCCTTATTAGATTCTTTTCAAATTATATGCCCATTCTAACTAAAGAAATCAATGTAAAGATGTATAAAGAAAAAGCTAATGATTTTCTTCTCAAACCTATCATTCCCAACAGAGAAAACTGATGTTAACATCTTTCTCCATATTTATAATATAGTGTTGTTTTGTCAATTTTTACAAAAATAACTTTATAGTGTGTGTGTGCACATTACTTTATAATTTGCTTTTCTCACTTAGATATTTCATGAGCATTCACTGAATCAACGGATACAGCTCTAACTCATTTTAATAACTGCATAATATTCCTTTTATGGCTCAACCATAATTTAATCATCATTTTCCTGTTGGTAACCATTCAGTTCATGTGCAGTTTTTCCTACCAGAGATAATGCGGCCAGCATCCTGGCCAGGTGTTGCTCAGTGGCTAGAGCACCAGTCTGGCACTGGAGGGTCTCAGGTTCGATTCCCGGTCAAGGGCATGTACCTCGTACCTCATCTGTGGGTTTGTTCCCCGCCCATGGTCAGGGTGCATGCAGGAGGCAACTAGCTGATGTGCTCTCTCAGATCAATGTTTCAGTCTCTCTCTTTCCCTCCTTCCCTTCCTTTTACTCTCTCTGAAAAGCAATGAAAAAATATCTTCAGATGAGGATTAACAAAATAAATAAATAAATAATGGTGCAATCAATATCCTTGAATTTATATCCTTGCAGACTGGTCCCTTTTTTCCTATAGTTATGTATTCCCCAAAATGGGACTTCTGGGTCAGTTATAATTTCAGATTTTAACAGACATTGCCAATTATTTTTCCAAAAGATAGTGGCAATTTATACTCTCACCAGCAATGTATGAGAGGCAATTTCTGTGCATCTTCACCAGCACCACGTATTACTGTTTTTAATTTTTGCCAACCTGATCGCTTTTTTTAAATGGCATCTTAGTGTTATTTTAATGTGAATTCCCAGAAGTTAAAATTTTTTCAGATGTTTAGTGGAAATTTGGAGTTCCTCTTCTGTGAACTGCTTGTTTATATTCTTTGCTCTCCCTTTGCTACTAAATTGTCTTATTAATTTGTAAGGGCTTGTTAAGAAACAAAGATGTAAATTGTTAGTCATGTGGAAAAACATTATTTTCCCACCATCTTTTGTCTTGAACTGACTCATATGCTTTTTTGTTTTTGTTTTGTCACAACAGCAATTACTACGCAATCAATTATATCTTTTGCTTTTGGCATCTGGATTTTTTAACTTAAGTAAGAAGACCTTCCTCCAGCCCAAGAACCTAGAAATTTATTAAATATTCTTTTTTTAAAAAATCCTCACCTGCCTGGTTGATGTGACTCAGTGATCCTCTCTCATCATTGAGGTATCTATCTCTTTCTCCCTCTCCCTTCCTCTCTGAAATAAATAAAAATGTTAAAAAAATAAATCCTCATCTGAGAATATGTTTAGAGAGAGGAAGGGAGAACAGGAGAGAGAAAGAGAGAAACACTGATGTGAGAGAAACATCTATCAGTTGCCTCCAGTATGCGCCCCGATTGGAGATCAAACCCCCACGATCTGGGTATGTGCCCTGACCAGGAATCAAACTTGCCATCTTTTTGGCGCACGGGACGACAGGACAACACTCCAACCAACAAAGCCACACCAGCCAGGGTGCATTGTTTATTTTTATTTATTTATTTATTTTTAATGTATATTTTTATTGATTTCAGAGAAGAGAGAGAGATAGAAACATCGCTGAAACCGGTTTGGCTCAGTGGATAGAGCGTCGGCCTGCGGACTGAGGGGTCCCCGGGTTCGATTCCGGTCAAGGGCATGTGCCTGGGTTGCGGGCACACCCCCAGTGGGAGATGTGCGGGAGGCAGCTGATCCATGTTTCTCTCTCATCGATGTTTCTAGCTCTCTATCTCTCTCCCTTCCTCTCTGTAAAAAAATCAATAAAATATATTTAAAAAAAAGAAAGAAAGAAACATCAGTGATGAGAGAATCACTGATCGGCTGCCTCCTGCACGTCTCCTACTGGGGACGGAGCCCGCAATGCCGGCATGTGCCCTTGACTAGAAGTGAACCGGGACCCTTCGGTTGGCAGGCTGACAGTCTCCACTAAGCCAAACCGGCTAGGGCCAGGGTGCATTGTTTATATTTTATATTTAAATAACTATTTCACCTAGAATTCATTTCTGTGACACAGAGGTTTAGCTGTTTTATCCCAGGTGGTTATTCCAGATAGATAAACAAATTTGCTAATACCTTTGTCAATTTATATATGTATATATTTCCAGCTTTATTAAGATACATTATTTCCATTTTTTAAAATATACTTTTATTGATTTCAGAGAGGAATGGAGAGAGAGATAGAAACATCAATGATGACAGAGAATCACTGATCAGCTGCCTCCTGCATCCCCCACACTGGGGATCGAGCCCGCAACCCAGGCATATGCTCTGACCGGGAATCGAACCATGACCTCCTGGTTCATAGGTTGACGTTCAACCACTGAGCCATGCCAGCCAGACCATTATTTCCCTTTAGAGTGGATTTATTCAGGATTCTAGACAGTTCCACTGACCCATGTGACTAATTGGTGGGTTGGTGTTATCTGTAACAGATGAAGGGACACATTTAGAAAGACTAGCTGACTTGCTCAAGATTCCAGAGCTGGTAAGTGGTAGAGCTAGGATCTGAATCCAGGTCTACCGTATTCTTAACTACCACACTACATTGGTTCTCTTTGGGGAGAATATTTCCTGGAAATTCCAAATCCCCTGTTTCACCTGCCTAGAGAAGTAGAAAGGCATGAGTTAGTAAACAGTCCCAAAATATCACCATTCCACTCCCTATTCCTATATATCTTGGCCCTCACTTACCGGAGCAGTGTGTCCTTGCCCAGGCTCATGCAGAGCTGATTGCAGGCGACGACAAGACTGGTGATGCGCTCGGAAGGCGTAAAGTCAATGCGCTGCTTCGTGAAGATGGGCACTTCTTTTTCTAGCTGGGCATTCACATACCCTACAGGTGAGAAGCAAAGAAAAGGTTAGCTATGGAAGAGATGGAAGGAAGGCAAGAAACAACAACAAAAAACAGTGCTCCTGCCTTAGCCCGTCTGGCTCAGTGGACAGAGTGTTGGCCTGCGGACTAAAGGGTTGCAGGTTCATTTCCAGTCAAGGGCACATACCCCGGTTGCAGGCTTGATCCCTGGCCCTGGTCAGGGAGCGGCCCTGGTCAAGGAGAGTGCGGGAAACAACCAATCAATGTGTCTCTCTCACATCGACGTTTCTCTCTCTGTCTCTACCCCTCCCTTCCACTCTCTCTAAAAATCAATGGAAAAGTATCCTCGGGTGAGGATTAACAACAACAAAACAGTGTTCCTCTCCACTTTCCCAAGATATTCCTGCCCAGGGCCTTGGTTAAAAACCAGTATGTCAAGTAGTTTGCTAATCACCTCTGCATTAGGGATCCTGGGCTCTTCCCACACTTCCGACAGAAGTGTGGAATTGATTCTTTGCCTCCCTGGGATGCTGTTACGCTATGATGTGCCTGCTCCCAATGGTTATGGGGGGAGGAGGGGACGGGGAGAAGGGTTGGGCATTTTCCCTTATCAATCTTTGGCCCAGCAACCCCAGCTCAATGAAAGTCATCTAGCTTCACTCTCTACCCTCCTCCCTGCCCATGCAGTAATGCTCTCAGCGAGTCTCCAGAAAAAAATGAGGGTACAGGGAACCTGGGAGAACCGTTCCAATCAGCTGGTTAACAAACTGAAGTTGCTTTCTCCCTGGCTTTACTTCATTCCTTTACCACTGCTCAAAACCCCCAGCACTTCAGACCCCGCTGCCAATTCTGTACTACTTTCCACAAAAATGTCTCCTCAGTGCCAGGCTTCACCCAGCTCTAGCAAAGGCCTAAAATGCTTCATTTTCCCCTGTTCAGGGACAAAGTTAGCTCTAGGACCATCCCTCCTCCTCCTACAACATCCTCCTTTCACCAGTTTCTTTCCCCATTCTCTTCCTCCCACCTCCGGAAAGACCCTCGAGAAAAGCACAGGCTCAGATGAATCTTGAAGCCTATTCTCAGTCCTCCCAACTGCAGCCTGCAGGCAAGTTACTTCCTTATCTGGGTCCCAGTTCCCTCTTAGAAGGACCCTAGAGGCAGGGCCTAGATCACGCGGCTGCTCTTACTGCTCTTTCAAACTTCGACCACCACCAAGAGAGCCTGCGGAGAACCAGGGGCCTAGACCCAAACTGCATGCCCAGGAGGCGAACCCGAGCTTGGGAGCCACCCTCCCCACTCCGCCCCCGCAGGTGCCAGGAGAGCTGAGAGGGCGCCCTCCCTTCCCTTACCCGAGTGCGGGATGCCCACGCTGGGGCAGCCGGGCTGCAAGACGGCCGAGCGGGACAGCGAGTCCTCGTATTCGTCCAGGATGGACGCCATGGTGCCTGGCCTGGGGACTCGCCGCCCCAGGGATCACAACGGGGCTTCCCCCAGGGATCCCTGTCGCCCCGCCTGGAGCCTGCGACTCCCCAGCCTACACCGGTATCGGACAGACCCTGGCGATCCGCCGCCCTCCTCCTCTTTAAAAGCCTGAGATCTTCTCGCTGTCGCCTTACAGAACGAGGTGGCTCAGGAGCGCTCCCCCTTGATCTGGCGCAGTCCCGCACCCCACGCCCGCCGCCTAGAGACCCCGGGCTCCCGTTAGTGGAGCCCAGGTGATCGCAACCTCGCCCCGGTAGCTCAGCTGACTCCCGCCCCCAGGACGCGCGCCTACAACGTAACTTCCGGGTTCTCAGAACCTCACGTGCGCCGGCGCAGGAACTTCGCGGCGCGGCCACTGGGAGGCGCCGCGAGAGGGGCGGGGCCTGGGCGGGGGCGGGCGGGGGCGGGGCCTGGGCGGGGCCGGGACCCAGTCCTCCCCTGAGGGCGGGAGCCGGAGTGCAGCTGCGGTTCCCGGCGTGGGGCAGAGGCCTGGACGCGTCGGTACTGGAGACCCGCGGGGTGTGGATTGGCCTCGCTGAACACAAGCCTCCCCTTCCAAGACCCCGCTGCAGTTCCGGGCTTTGGCGCTAGGAGGGAATCCCGGCTTTCTCAGCCCCTTTCTCCGACCTGCCCCGCGCCATCCGGCTGCAGCCTCGCGGGTCCCTGCCACCTTCCGTGCCTCGGCTTTCCTCCCCCAGCTGGACCGCTCAGCCTCCCCGCCCAGCTCCGCTCCCACCTTTGTAAACAACTCGCTGCCCTCGGTCCCCAGGAGAACGTCCCGTCCCTCAATCCAGTCGCTGTCTGGATCCTACCTCCACAAAGCGCAGGGAAGCGGTCCTCATCTCTTCTCCCACATCCAGGGCCCACTTACAGACAGTGGCGGAGCTGGGTGCCCCAGCCTGCGGGAAGGCATGTGCTACCTAACCTGCCTCTGACCTGCTCTATGGTGGCTCCTTGGTGTGGGGGGAGGCCAGAAAGGAAGGCAACGAAGACCAGGCACAACTAAGGGGTGCCAGGCTGCTTCCATCCACTCATCCACCAAAAACTTACTGTGCCTGGCCTCTGGCGAGGTGCTGGGCTCACAGGGATAAATAAGCACAGTACCACCCTTGACGGTCGATGGGCCAATAAGGAGATGATTAATGCTAGAAACGCTGTTGATGGATCTGTTCAGGTCACCCGTTTCACAAATGAACACACCCTCTGTGCCAGGCTCCGTTCCCGCTCTGGGGCACCCACCGCAGGGCCATACCCAGAGATGTGGCCGCAGTGCTGCACTAGGAGCCGGGAACAAATACCTCCAAAACCTGGCAGGGACCAGGGACAAGTGTTGGAGGTGGGTGTGGAGTCCTAAATAACAGAACTGCAAGGGTTCGGGTGCGCCTGCAGTTGGGTTTCCTGCTTCCACCGACTAGGTGACTCAGAGTCGGTTTCTTTTTTTTAAAAAAAAAATAATAATTTTATTGATTTCAGAGAAGAAAGAAGGAGAGAGAGAGATCAGTGATGAGAGAGAATCATTGATCGGCTGCCTCCTGTACTCCCCCCACTGGGAATCCAGCCTGCAATTCGTGCAAGTGCCCAGACGGGGGTGGGGTGTTCAACCACTGAGCCACCACCGGCCGGGTGGGAGTCTGTTTCTTGATGAGGCCCATGGACTCTACTTTGCTAAAGTGAGGAAGGCTCTTGGACAGAGTCACCCCCACCCAGCTTTAACCGGTAGCCCCCGCGTAATGACTAAAAGCTCCCCCTTTACTCTCAAAAGCTCCAGGTTTGCACAGTACTCTGTGTGGTCACGCTTCTTTTGCCGAACTTCCCTGCCAGGCGCTGAGAACTGGACCCTCACCAGCCCACACTGAGGGCTCTCTGGGCCTGGAGTGGCCCCCGCCCAGGATGGGGTGACAGGTTCTGCGTCTGAGATAACTTACCTTCGCGCCCGTGTCTCCCTTCTCTTGCCCGAAAACAGCGGCTGCGAGCCACTCTCCCCGCCAGGGGCGCTGCTCCATAGGCGAGGTGGAGCAGGGAGGCGGCCTCCGCCTGGGAAAAGCGATCCCAGCCAGAGAGCTGTCCTGCTCCTTGTGTGAGGCCCCACCCCAAATCACCTGCATCTGCATTAGGGAAACAAACAGGTCCAGCCAGAGGTCACATAATCATACAAGATACATTTACTGACTACCGACAATGTGCCGCGCACCACACTCAGTTCCTAATTGCTCTTTCATTTTATGTGCACACTAATACTACAAAGTAGGCACTGCTCCTTTCCCCACCTAACAAGAGCAGAAACTGAAGTTCAGATGGTGGAACAGTTTGTTCCAAGTCCTGTGACCAGGAAGTGGGAAGCCAGGAGGCAATATTCAAATCCAAGCACGCCGTCCAGGCCCCTAATGCAAGCTGAGAAAGGCAGGCCCAACTGATTCCTCAGGTCTGGACTGGCGGAAAGAGTGTGTGTGTGTGTGTCCCCGTCCATGCACAGAACTGGTCGGCATGGGGGTGTTCTCAGGGACACAGAGTCCTTCCAGCCACCTCCTGGCTGTTCTAAAGCCTCCCTCTTTTCCACTGCTCTCTGGGATGTGCGGGGTGGGGCCTAAGTGGGCCTTGCTTACTGTAGACACAGTACGTACTGGATCCCTGTTGAGGTGATTACAACAGCATCTTCCACATACTCATTACTCAGTCCTTGGGCTGGACTTTCGAAGAGCCCAGAGACCAGCCCTGTTATCCGGCCCCAGTCACTCATTAGCTGTGACACTGCACATCTGATTGCTCTTAGCTTCTGTTTCTTCATCTACAGAAATAGATACAATAATTACCTAGGTCTGTTTTGAAGAGTAAATGAAGTGATCTAGGAGAAAGTTCACTGCTATAGCAAAATGTCTAACATAGAACATATGCTCAATAAACTCTAAATATGGCTTCAATCTGACAGTCACTCTCAAATCCACCTCCTCCCTGGACCACAACCTCCCCCTAAGAGCTACGATGGCTTTTCTTGTCCTGGCCACTTACCGGCACTTAATTATGAAATGTGGACATTCCGCTTTGATATAACAGAAGCTGATTGTGGGAAATTACTCAAACTTTGCTGAGCACAGGAATGCAGAGGTGCCTTAGGGAACCCACAGTTACAGACAGAGATCCACCACAGCTCCTATCCCTCAGAACCCAGGTGGTAGTTGCCATGAGACAGAGCAAGGCTGCCTGCTGGGTGAGGGAGAGAGAGGGGGTTGGTATACAAAAGCAGGTGAGTTTGATCTAGGACTGGAAGTGCATGCTTGATTTCCAAGTGCAAAAAAGGAAAGGCATCAGACAGAAACGATTTCTTTCAAGGTGCCGCTCAGGAAAACCAAGGGCACCTTGAGGGGTGTGGCTCAGTTTGTTGGGCGTCCTCCTGTGCAGGTTCGATTCTTGGTAGGGGACATGCTGGAGGCAGCTGCCAATCAATGTTAATCTCTCGCGTCATTGTTTCTCTCCCTTTCCCTGCCCCTCTCTCTAAAAAGCAAAATCAGGGGAATGGGAGTGGCCGGGGAGAAGCCAATGGGGATAAAAGAAGACATATGTAATACTTTCAACAATAAAGAATTTAAATAAATAAATAAAAAGCAAAATCAATAAACTATTTAACAAAGGAAATAAAGAAAGAAAACCAAGAGCAAAGGCCTGCAAGCAGTGTGATGTTTGAAGTTTGGGGGGGGAAAGCTGGAGCACTATGGAGTAGGATACGGGATTGGCCGTGGCCAGCTTGAGGAAGCCATTGAATGGGCCCTCAGAAGGCGTTGGTTTGGGATGAGAGCATCTGATGTGGGTTCTAGAAAGATGGGTGGTGGTTTGGGTGGAGTCCACATCAGAAAGGACGAGACCTGAGGCAGATGCAGAGGAGAGGTGGTGAGGGATGTCCCAGTCTGAAGAAAGAGCGAGTGAACTAGGAGACTCTGGGGAGACATTTCTGAGAAGGGCCTACTGGACTTAGTGCCAGGTTAGATGTGGAGGGAGGCGGTGGCAGAGTGTAGGGCTTCTCTTGGGAGACCTGGCAGATAGTGCAGTGACACCACAGTCCAGGAGGAGGAAGAGCTGCTTGGGGGAAGAGGCAGAGGTCACATGATTGAGCTCAATCCAAACAGTGGCTCCCAAAACCCCTGCAGGGCATTAACTGGAGGAGACTCTTAACTTGTGGGCCAGTCACCAGCTCACTAATACATATTTATTAAACAATTGCATAAATGAGCTTTCTCATGCTTTTGTTTCTACATCTGTAAAATGTAGAAATACCGTGCAGGATATTACCTTCTCTTTAGTTGTCATGTTTCCTTAGGCCTGCCCCTCTTAACTGTGGCAATTTTTCTCAGACTTTCCTTGTTTTTGATGACCTTGGCAGTTTTGAAGAGTGCTGGGCAGGTATTCTGTAGGATTCTCTCTAATGGAATTTGTCTGATATATATTTTTTTATAAACCCATAGCTGGGGTTATAGGTTTTTGTTATTCCTCACCTGAGGATATATATTTTTTCCCCATTGATTTTTAGAGAGAGTGAAAGGGAGGGGGAGAGACAGAGAGAAAAGCATTGATGTGAGAGAAACACATCGATTGATTGCCTCCCGCACACATCCCTACCAGGTTGGATATTGAGCCTGCAACCAAGGTATGTGCCCTTGACCTAGGCCAGAATTGAACCCATGACCCTTCAGTCCATGGGGCTGATGCTTTAGCCACTAGGCCAAACTGGTTAGGGCGGTTATGGGTTTGGGGAAGGTAAAGTACCATTATCATACATCATATCAAAGGTACATACCATCAACATAACTTATCACTGTTGATTTGGCCTTGATCACCTGCCGGAGGTAGTGCTTGTCAGCTTTCTCCACTATAAGGTTGCTCTTTCTCCCTTTCCATACTGTACTCCTTGGAAGGACGCCATTACACACAGTCCACACTAGAGGAGTGGGGGTTTGTTTCCTTGAAGGTAAAGTAGAAATCATCTGGAATTCTTCATGGGAGATTTAGGAATTTGTTTTGAAATTTAATTTTTATTTTAATCATCATCATATATAAGTACATTTAAAAAATAGAACTACAAAACTTATTAAGGAAACTAAGAAGTCCTTTGCCTCATCCCCACTTAAACTCTGTTGGATCTGTTCTTATCTCTCAGTGCTGATCTAAGGATATTCCCAGAATGCACCCTACTCCTCGAAACACTTGAGAATTTATTCTCGGGGTCTGTGCCCTCTGGACTGGCTTCCCTGAGGCTCTCCCCTGCCAGGATCGCAGCCCATCATAGGTCCTCCCTGAGCCGCCGTGCTCATCGCCCCACACAATGACCACCCTACATTACAATCGCCTTATAACTTTCTATCTCTATCTCCCTCTCTCTCTCCACTTCCCCTCGTCCTCTTCTCCCCCTTCACCCTCCTCTTTCCACTCACCTCTGCTGCTGCCTCCTCCCTGGGCTGACTCTGTATAAACTCACCGAGGGCAGGCGCAGGTGTGCTGTGCACCCCATTTGGGACAGACCTGGCACATTGTTGGCCCCTATTAAAATACGCTGAAGGAAAAAGGACCTTAGCTCACTCAGCCTCTTCAGGACTCTTTACAAGAGTTTGTACATCTTTTCTCTTACCTGTCTGGTTCCCTTCCAGATGTTTCCAAACCTACCCGAATCTCCTCAATTATCAAAAACCCTTCTTTCTTCCCTGTTACTATTATCTCGTCTCCCACTGAGTAAATGTCAAAGCCCCATCCACAGCATGCGCGGACCCAGCCTGCGCTCTTTCATCGCCACCACCTGCTAGGGGTGTAGGCCACTTATCTAGGTGAGAAATAAAAGCTTCCTCGGGTGAACAGTCCTCAAAACTAGGCTTCACCCATCCTTAGGGGTATGGAAGGCCTCCCAAGGGGCACAAGGAACCAAACAGTTTTAAGGGAATCAGTGTCCAAAGCCTCAGCTTCTCTTGGCTCTTTTCTGAAAGTAACCAGCCAGAGCAGGTGCCTGGGAACAAGGGGCAGGTTCCCTTCCACCTCCCTTGCTTCTCTTTAAAAGAAGAGTGGGCCACTCATTAACCTGGATCGTGAGACAGCCCCCACCCCTCAGCACATCGCTTTAGGGCATAAAAATCTGTGGAGACCACTGGAATTACTGTTGCTATTCCCACAAAGAGAACAAAGACGAGATAACAGGTTCTTTGTACATCAAATGGTTTGTAGTTCTTTAACTCAAATACAATTTGAGAACCTAAGCAGGTTTTTTTTAAAAATTAATTTCAGAGAGGAAGGGAGAGGGAGAGAGAGATAGAAACATAAATGATGAGATTCATTGATTGGCTGCCTCTTGCACACCTCCTACTGGGAGTCAAGCCTGCAACCCAGGCATGTGCCCTGACCAGGAATCAAACCGTGACCTCCTGGTTCATAGGTCAATGCTCAACCACTGAGCCACACCAGCCAGGCCACTTAAGCTGGTTTTAACTGACTGGAAAAAAATTGCAAACATTTTTGACATATAATTTTTAATTAATTTATTATTGACAGTATTATAGATGTCCCCATTTCCCCCACGTTGTGCCATATAATTTTTACATGTATATAGTTTCATTGATTTCAGAGAGGAAAGGAAAGAGAGAGATAGAAAGATCTATGATGAGACAGAATCATTGATTGGTTGCCTCCTGCATGACCCTTACTGGGGATCGAGCCAGCAACCTGGGCATGTGCCCTTTACCAGAATCGAACCTGGGACCCTTCAGTCCGCAGGCCGATGCTCTATCCACTGAGCCAAACCAACTAGGGTGTAGCATATAATTTTGAAGGGGTCACATATTTGAGTATTATTGCTATACCAAACCTTTCATACCCATCTAATGATTTATGTGAACAAAGTTTCTCCACATTTATATCAACGCAAAACAAAAAATATATAGGAAGAGAATTGATGCTGAACTTTGTCTCAGCCAAGCATTCTATCTAGGAATACACAAACTACTTGAAAGTATAAACAAAGAAGTCATGCATCTAATCAAGAAATGTGTTTCTAATATAATTTTACTTTTTATGTATAACTAGAGGCCCGGTGCACAAAAATTTGTGCACTGGGGGGGGGGGGAGGTCCCTCAGCCCAGCCTGTGCCCTCTCGCAGTCTGGGACCCCTCGGGAGATAACGACCTGCTGGCTTAGGCCTGCTCCCAGGTGGCAGAGGGCAGGCCCAATCCCTAGGTGCAGCCCTGGTCGGGCTCAGAGCAGGGCTGATTGGGGAGTTGGGGCGCCACCCCCTGTCATGCACAGAGCAGGGAGATTGGGAGGTTGTGATGCCACCCTCAGTCACGATCAGGGTAGGGCCGATTGGGGGGTTGGGGCACCGTCCCCTGTCACACTCAAGGCAGGGTTGATGGGGAGGTTGCGGCGCCACCCCCTGTCATTCACAGAGCAGGGCCAATCAGGGGGTTGGGGCACTGCCCCCTGTCACTCACAGAGCAGGGCCCATCAGGGGGTTGGGGCGCCGCCACTCTCACACTCAAGGCAGGGCAGATGGGGATGTTATGGCTCTACCCCATCACACACAGAGCAGGGCCCTTGCGGAGGGGGGGGTTGGGGAGCTCCCACCTATCAGGCACAGAGCAGGGCTGATCAGGGGGTTGGGGCGCCTTCCCCTGTCACAAACAGAGCAGGGCCAATAGGGAGGTTGTGGCCCCGCCCCCTGTCACACACAGAGCCGCAGGGCGATCAAGGGGTTTGTGTGCTGCTCCCTGTCACGCTGATCCCAGTGCTGGGAGGCATATTACCCTTTTACTATATAGGATAGAGGCCTGGTGCACGGGTGGGTGCCAGCTGGTTTGCCCTGAAGGGTGTCCTGGATCAGGGTGGGGGTCCCCACTGGGGTGCCTGGCCAGCCTGGGTGAGGGGCTGAGGGCTATTTTCAGGCTGGGAGTGACTGAAGTTCGCAACCGCTCTTTTTCTTTTTTTTTTTTTTATTCTGGGCCAGCTTTAGCTTGAGGCTTGGCTCCAGCTCTTAGGCCTCGGCTGAAAGTAGGTTTCTGGCCTTTGCTTACAATGTTGTGAATCTGCTGGCTGAAGTCCGGCCGTATTTGTTACAATGTTTCTTAAACTGCCCGCCTAGAGGCCTGCAGCCGCAGGCAGGGGAACATTGGTTTCCTCCAACGATCCTCTGTCACTGAGGCAAGCAAGCCTCATGTTAGTTTCAAGCTGCCTGGCTGCCGGCCACCATCTTGGCTGACAGTTAATTTGCATATCTCGCTGATTAGCCAATGAAAAGGGTAGCAGTCGTACACCAATTACCATGTTTCTCTTTTATTAGTGTAGATTATTTGTATCAAAATGTGTAATATATTACCCTGGCTGGTGTGGCTCAGTTGGTTGGGCATCACCTCATGTGCCAAAAGGTTGCAGGTTTGATTCCCAGTCAGGGCATATGCCCAGGTTTCCACTCAATCCCCGATTTGGGGGGGGCATGCCGGAGGTGGCCGATTGATTTTTCTCTCTCTTTTTCTCCCTTCCTCTCTCTCTAAAATCAATAAAAACATATTTTAAAAATTCCAATGCGTGCATTTAAAAGAGTGAGGTAATAGTTTTATTTAAACATCAATATTCACAGTATGCTAGAAGTGACATCCTTTGCAACTACTGGGTCTTAAAATGAAAAGTTTTAGTATTCGACATAGTTTTATAAACCTCTTTTAGGGAGTATGGATCTTAGTGGGGCCCATGCTTTGGCCAGCACCACCTCTGCCAGGAGCCACTCCCAGGCTGGTCCGTGGCTCTCCTCTCACCACCCTCCATGCAGTTTCTCCAGCTCCCCCTCCTTTTCAGGATACAAATCACATTCAGCCAGATGCTTCTGTTGGACGAGTCACCTCGCCCCTCTGAGGTCCTCTTCTTTCCTCAACTGTTAACCTTAACTTTTCTCAACTGTGACCATCTCTAACCTTGTGATTCTCTGAAAGCCAAATCCTTGTCACAGTCCATTTAGAGACATTTGGGGACAGTGCCCAGGAAATAAGGGTTTTCAGGGCACTGCCTCAGAGCCAGGCACTGTGCTTCTCAGCCGTCCTTTAGTCTAGGATACTTTTCAAAAGATGCCTAAGTCAGGGAACCTTCTCTAATTAATATCAAACCCATAAAATCTAACAACCAGCCCTTGTCCTGCATCCAACCTTTTAGATCATAAGACCTGACACACCGTAAGGATTTGGGAAGTGCCTGTTGAATGCATGCATGACCTCACATGTTAATGTGCATTTACATGGTTGCATATGTCACACTGCATATGTCAGAATTAAACTTGCCTACACAATGGCCTCTTGCAGAAACTGTTTTAAACTTTTAAAATTAATGAGATTTTTTTGTATTTAAAAGCAAAAAAAAAAAAAAAAAGCAATAGCAACAACAACAATAAAATCCGAACTATTTAAAAAGACCACCAATACCAAGTGTGTGAGGTTGTGGAGCATCTGGGACTTACTGCTGGTGGGAATGTAAGGTGGTACAACCACTAACAGCCATTACCATGCACTTACTTTGCGATGCAGCAACTCCACACCTGGGTATTTACCCAAGAGAAGAAAACACATGTCCACATCGAGGTCTGTATACGAATGTTCATAGCAACTTAATTCTTAATAGCCCCAAGCTGGAAACAACTCAAATGTCCATCACTAAGAGAATAAACAAATATCCCCGGCCCAGTAGCTTAGTTGGTTAGAGCACCATCCTATATGCCAAGGTTGTGGGTTTGATCTCCAGTCAGAGCACATGCAAGAATCAACCAATGAATGTATCCATAAGTGGAACAATAACATTACTAGTGTGTTGGGATTTTGACTGGAATAAACACTAGTTTCTTTTGTGCTCCCTATCTGGATCACAGAAGACAAAATTCTGAACCTTACCTGACCTGGCAAACTCGTGTTCATTCTCGGGCAGGGCCTTGACTGCACCTGAATAAATGTGCCCTGACCCAGGAGGAAGACAATTATAACAATAGTTCACCCTGGCAGAGCACTCCCTGTGTGGCTATTCTGATTCCCACAACATTCCACAAGGTAAGCACTACTTTAATCCTATTTCACAGACAAGGTAACTGAGACCCAGAGAAGAGAACAGCTAGTAAGTGACACAAACCGGACACCCATCCAGATGCGTTGTCCCAGGGCCCATGCTCTGAAGCATCAAGCTAACGTGTCTCTTGTTGGCAAAGTTGTCATTGGAGATAAAGGAGGGGAAATGAGCTGAAACCGGTTTGGCTCAGTGGATAGAGCGTCGGCCTGCGGACTGAACGGTCCCAGGTTCGATTCCGGTCAAGGGCATGTACCTGGGTTGCGGGCACATCCCCAGTAGGAGAGGTGCAGGAGGCGGCTGATCGATGTTTCTCTCTCATCGATGTTTCTAACTCTCTATCTCTCTCCCTTCCTCTCTGTAAAAAAATCAATAAAATATATTTTTAAAAAAAGGAGGGGAAATGAATTGGGTTTAGAAAGTAGTTTTATATAAACTTAAATATGAACCAAAGCTATACCTTTTCTATAAGTTCTTTCATATAAAATTAGTGAAAGCTGATTTCATGATGGTTTGGAAAATCCTGCTATTTCTAGTTTCAAGTGCTGTGGTCTTTCTGAAGAGCAGGCTGTAACCATTCACAGGGGCAAAAACAGATCTGCTTAGGGTGACCACCCCTCCTGGTTTTAGTGCTGAAAGTTCTGTTCCCTGGTGCATAGGAGAGCGCCCAACCAACTGAGCCATACCAGCCAGGACAGGACTAGCATATTTCTGAGGCCATGTCAGGTACTAAATAATTTATCCCTGATAATACCTATGTAAAATGTGAATTTATGTAAGCAATGCCAAGAAGAGAATTTGGAGTGATATGAGTATTAATTGAGTACTTGTTTATTCGGTCCTCTTTTTGTGAAGTTGCTGGTGACCATCATGACCATGATTATCATCAGTGCTCTAGGGTTAACTCCAGAGACTTGAATGGACCTCAGCAGTACCAGGCCCCAGCTTCTGTTCAAGAGGAGGCTTTGGACCACTGGAGCCAGTCTTTGGGGAGTAGCAAGTAGGGATTTGGTTGGGCCTAGCGCTTGGCCATTTGGACAAGCACTTGTGGCATCAGGGAAGGTAGGGCAACCTACCAATCAGTCTTCTTATCACTTGGCAAACCATGCTTCACCATTCATGTATTCATTCATTCCACAAGTAGTTAATAAGCTCCTACAGTGAGATGCTACTGGGCTGAGGCAGTAAGAGCTCAGAGTGGTATAAGACCTTCCCTGTCCTCTAGCTGCTTATAGTCTAACTAGAGGCCCAGTGCACGAATTCATGCATGGATGGGGTCCAGCCAATCGGGGCCTGGCCGGACAGGGGGAGGGGCCATGGGCAGTTGTGGGGGGGCCGATCAGGGATGGGGTCGGTTGGCCACCACGGTGTGCATCATAGCAACCAGTCATTCCAGTCATTCCGTCATTCCGTCATTCTGGACACTTGGCTTTTATATATATAGATTAAAGTGAGAGATGTGCACATAAGAAACAAGGGATGTTCTCAGGATTTGTGAAACAGACAGTGAGTTCAGAGAAAGGGGGTTAATGTCAGGCAGTGCAAAGTTGGGGAACAGATGGACCCTGTTTTGTTCACTGTGTGCTCAGCACTTTCCACCATGCTTTGCTCAGTGTGTTCGTGAAAAACCTCACAGAATGAACGAACAAATGAGAACAAACTATTCATAATTCCGCCAGAGGGAATCATTGTTGACATGTTAGTGCATTTTTTCTTTTTCTCTAAATATACAATAAATACATTTTTCAAACTTCAGTAACTTTTTTTTTCAAAAATAGCATGTTCATCTCAGAAAAAGGAGAAAATGTTGATAAGCAACATAGTACTAATAGCTAACATGCTTAATGCTCATTCTTTGTTCAGGCAAAACAAGCTTCTCACCTAGTGGTAATGACTCACATTTTGTATATGTCCATCATATAGGACTCTCTTTTATGCCAAGAGTTCACTTTTTAAAAATACTCAGGCTCAAAATGTTTATATAATTCTGTATTATTTAACATTATCTTTTAACATTTTCCCATGTCATTGAAAATTCTTTTAAGAATCATTTTCAGTGGCTGTTTATCCTATCCTGGGAGATACTCTAACTGGTACCAGGCCAGGCAGAGACTCTACCGTCTCCTCTATCTGTGGCTGATAGGGATCCCCTGTAGGTTTTTTGAAAATTCTCACTCAAAGATATGTTTGTATTGATTTTTATAGAGAAAGGAAGTGAGACGAGGGTGGGGTGTCAGACACATCAATGTCAGGGACACGTTTTAGTTTTTGTTTGTTTGTTTGCTTTTGTTGTTGTTATTTAATAAACTTTGCTTTAGAACAGTTAAGATTTATAGAAAAATTGAGATGATAATAAGAGAGTCCCCATATACCAGGTCTGTCACACCCAGGCTCTCCCACTATGAACATCTTCCATTACTATGGGACATTGGTCACAATTAATGAACCAGTACTGATACATTATTATTCACTCAAGCTCAGATTTTTTTAAAAAAAATATATTTTATTGATTTTTTACAGAGAGGAAGGGAGAGAGATAGAGAGTTAGAAACATCGATGAGAGAGAAACATCGATCAGCTGCCTCCTGCACATTTCCCACTGGGGAAGTGCCCGCAACCCAGGTACATGCCCTTGACCGGAATCGAACCTGGGACCCTTCAGTCCACAGGCCGACGCTCTATCCACTGAGCCAAACCGGTTTCGGCTCAAGCTCAGATTTTATTCAGAATTCCTCATGTCCTTTTTCTGTCCCAGGAACCCGTGCAGCACACATTACATTTTATCATGCCTCCTTAGGCTCCTCTTGACTATGACAGTTTTTCAGATTTTCCTTGTTTTTGATGAACTTGACAGTTTATTCTCATTTTTATCCTTTATTGATGTTTATTTTTATTAATATATTTTTATTTATTTCAGAGAGGAAGGGAGAGAGAGACTGGGAATTGAGCAGTGACCTTTTGGTTCCTCGGTTGACACTCAGCTGCTGAGCCACACCAGCCAGGTGACCTTGACAGTTTTGAAGAGTACCGGGCAGAGATTTTGTAAAGTATCTCTCAAGTGGAACTCTTCTGATGCTTTTCTTTCTTCATTTTTCTTCTGATGTTTCCTGGTTAGATTGGTGTTCCTGTGGGGAAGACCAGAGGTAAAAAGCCATTGCATCACATCGCATCACGGGGGGCCTACTATTAACCAGATCTTAATTTTGATCACCTGGTTGAAAGGGTGTTAAGGATCCTCCACTGTAATGCTACTCGTGTGCCCCTCCCCCATCACTTCAAACTGTCCGCTTGGGAAGGAAGTCAGTGTGCGCAGTAGGGATTTATGCTCCCCCTTGAGGGCGGAGTAGATACATTATTTGGAATTCTCCATGGGAAATTTGCCTATTTTCCCCCTTTTATTTGTGGGTTCAATCATTTATCTCAGAATAGACCTGTGGATATTTGTCTTATACTTTAGGCTATCGTCCAATAATTCTTTATTTTGTTGCTCGCATTGTTCCAGATTTGGCCTTGGGAAGCTCTTTCAGCTGGTTCCTGTGTCCATTTGTCATATCTCCATCTTTCTCTTCTTTTATTTGTCATATCTCCATCTTTCTCTTCTTTTATTTGTCATATCTCCATCTTTCTCTTCTTTTATTTGTTTACACTTCCTTCTGTACTACAAAATGCTACAGGCTCATCTTGTGTATTTCCTGCCCTGGTCCTAAAATCAATCATTTCTCCAAGGAGAATGTCAGGGGCAAGTTTAAATCTTAGCAAACATGCTGTGTGGCTGGAAAGTGATCTGACAGGTGGGCAGTAAGACTCAACCATCTTTAGGAGGGTATTTTCCCAGCAGTAGCAGCCAGAATTGCAAGTCCTAGCTGAGAAATAGGTGACTCACCAGCTCCTCAGGTTGTCTCCTCCCTCCCTCCTCCTCTTGCTGACAACACTGTCCCTAAACCAGCTCAGACAGAGGGACCTAGGTCAGAAAGTGTCCCCGCCCATTGGGCAGAGAAGAATAGCCTGTCTCAGGCCAAGTCAAAGCTTTCACCCATGCCCAGCATACACCTCCCCCCATTTGTGTATTATATATACTCCTCCTACCTGCAGAAAGGATTCAATAGGATTACTCTTAAATTTACAGCTACAATTAAACTATTATTAAAACTTGGGTAAGCCTGGCCCGCGTGGCTCAGTGATTGAGAGTTGACCTATGAACCAGGAGGTCACAATTCGATTTCCAGTTGGGGCACATGGCCACCCAGGTTGCAGGTTTCGACCCCCAGTGTGGGGCATGCAGAAGGCAGCCAATCAATGATTCTCTCTCATCATTGATGTTTCTATCTCTCTCTCCCTCTCCCTTCCTCTCTGAAATCAATAAAAATATATTTTTTAAAAAACTTGGGTAAAAGGACAAGAGCACTGTGAAGAAGAGCATGAGAGCATGTGTGTGTGTGCGTGTGTGTGTGTGTGTGTGTGTGTGTAGTAATTTTGTCCAGACACCTGGGCTGGGGCAACTTGCCTACGTTCCCCAAATCACAGATTGCAAGCACCAGAAGGGCTTTCAGAAATAAATGCACTTATGGGTTAAGTGATTTCTCAGGAAGTCACACAGCAAATAAGCTGAAGAACTAAGAATACTGTGACAGGTCTCCTGATGTTCAAATCCCCATTCTTTCCTCCCTTTCCAGGACAGTGTGAAAAGAACAGTTTTTCAGACCTTCTGTGGGATACAATGGCAAGACAACACCTTGGGGCCTTTTTCACTTGCTAGGTGAATAAACATGTGTGGATGTGGCTGAGAAGTCTTTGGGACTATAATTAAGGATTATTAGCATCCCCAGATGTTTGGACATAGGAGAAATAGGATGTAGACATGGGGATATAGAAGTGGATAATGGGGATCCTACCATTTCCCCACAGTCAAGATTTTAATGGTTAAAATTGGCAATATTCTAGCTGTTGTCCTCAACTTTTGAATAAAAATAAAAGAAGAAGAAAGAAAGGAAAACATAAAAATCAGGGATTTTGAGACTTTCCCCAAGAGATTCAGAGATTTGGATTTGTGAGTGTTTATACTGCTAACTGTTATTCTCTTTAATATTCATTGCCTTACACGGACAACAGGGGGATGAGAGCATGAGTGGGGGGTTGAGGTTGGGGGTTAATGGGGGGATGAGGACACATTTGTAATACCTTAACCAATAAAGAAATTTAAAAAAAAATTTAAAAAAATTCATTGCCTTCTTCCCCTCCCAACCCTCTCCCTGCAACAACTCACGAAGGACACATTTTGAATGATGTTTGTATAGGCTGAAATGAAAGACTGCCTGGAGTTTAGAGAAAGGATTCAGGGCCTGATGTCACTTGGTGGTGTGGCTGCAATAGAGATGAAATTAGCATCAGGTTACTCTTCACTTGCTCTCTTGGTGACCTCCCTAGGCCACCCGCGATATCTTGTCTGTCTACAAACTCCTTCTAGGGTAAGGACAGTGGGTAGCCCAGAGTCGCATGTGCTTTTGATGGAGGAGGAGGAGGAGGAGGAGGAGGAGGAGGAGGAGGAGGAGGAGGAGAAAGAAGAAGACGAAGAAGAAGAAGAAGAAGAAGAAGAAGAAGAAGAAGAAGAAGAAGAAGAAGAAGGAGATGGAGAAGAAGAAGGGGTCAGGGGCATTTCGGACATAGAAACTATTCATATGAAGAATTGCACTTGGAGCCACCCCCCCTCCGCCCCCCCCAGCTGGTTCTCCCACACCCGGAGTTCCCTCAGCAGCGCAGAGGGAAGGTGTTTAAGGCCTGCCTTCTGAGGAAGCTGTGCCCCGAAAGGGACTACAATACATTCCTGACCTGTTCACGCTCGAGTGTATTTTCTGCCTCTTTATGATCCATGTATTTTTAAAAATCATTCTTTAATTAATGAAATTATTATCCAGACTTTTTATACCCGTACAACCATATGTCAGGTTTGCTTTAATTTGAATACGTGTATCCTCCATATCTTTCGCTGACAAAACACCTCGCTCTGCCTCATTTTGGCGATGCTTTGTCCTTGCACCTGTGCGAGTCTCCGAGCGTCATTTCTCCGCCGTGGGGCGCCCGCAGGGGGCGGTGCGGGAGGAGGCCCGGCGGTGGGCGGGGCCGGCCCCTGGGGTATGCAGATGAGGTGGGCGGGGCCCGTGTATAAGGGCTGTTAGCGGCCGGCGGCGCGCCGAGCCTCGGCGGACTGACCGAGTCGGAGGCAGCGGCGGACCCGGCTTCTCCCGGCGCAGCGGAGCCTGGTCCTGGGCGGTCCCCGCAGCGGGCCATGCCCCCGCGGGAGCTGAGCGAGGCCGAGTCGTCCCCGCTCCGGGCCCCGACCCCTCCCCCGCGGCGGGGCAGCGCGACCACGGAGCTGGGCATCAAGTGCGTGCTGGTGGGCGACGGCGCCGTGGGCAAGAGCAGCCTCATCGTCAGCTACACCTGCAATGGGTACCCCGCGTGCTACCGACCCACGGCGCTGGACACCTTCTCCGGTAGGTTCTCCGGCCGCGGGGGGTAGGGCCGTGCCCCGGGGGCGGGGGCGGGGGCCGGCGGGAAGCCCCCCGCGAGGGAGGCGGGCCGGCCGCAGGTGGCGCTGTGCGGCCTGGTGGGCCCCGACGCCTCCCTCACTCGGGCTCCCCTCCGCCCCGCAGTGCAAGTCCTGGTGGACGGGGCGCCGGTGCGCATCGAGCTCTGGGACACGGCGGGACAGGTGAGGAGCCGGGGGTGGCCGCTCCGGGCCCGGGGGGAGGTGGCCCGGGGGCTGGGCGGACCCCAGGTGGGGCAGGCATGGAGGCGGCCGGGGGCCCTCGGCCTCGAGTCCCAGGCGTCCGACCCCGTGAGGAAAGCGAATCCCCGCGCCCTGCGACGGGGAACAGTCCTGCTAATGGGCGACCCGGCCTTCCCATCCCAGGAAGACTTCGACCGCCTGCGCTCCCTCTGCTACCCGGACACCGATGTCTTCCTGGCCTGCTTCAGCGTCGTGCAGCCCAGCTCCTTCCAAAACATCACCGAGAAATGGCTGCCCGAGATCCGCACCCACAACCCCCAGGCGCCGGTGCTGCTGGTGGGCACCCAGGCCGACCTCCGGGACGATGTCAACGTCCTGATCCAGCTGGACCAGGGGGGGCGGGAGGGCCCCGTGCCCCAGCCCCAGGCTCAGGGCCTGGCTGAGAAGATCCGCGCCTGCTGCTACCTCGAATGCTCGGCCCTGACCCAGAAGAACTTGAAGGAGGTGTTCGACTCTGCCATTCTCAGTGCCATCGAGCACAAAGCGCGGCTGGAGAAGAAACTGAACGCCAAAGGCGTGCGCACCCTCTCCCGCTGCCGCTGGAAGAAGTTCTTCTGCTTTGTTTGAACAGCTCTGGCGGAGTCGGGAGCGACAGGCATAAAGCCACTGGACATCTGGAGCCTGGGGTCGGGGCTACTGGCGGGGCCAGGCTACCCCGTGAGACTCAGTTCCCCTCTGAACACTGTGGGGACCTGGGCCTCTAACTGCCCACTCCTGCCAGGTTGGGCCTCGGGCCTGGAAGAAGGGAGGCTGTAACTTGGATTTCTGTGGTTCAAGGCTTACAGGGAAATCCCAGCACTTTGATTTTCTTGGGATGGTCCTCACAGTGTCAGCCACCTCCAAGCAGTTTGGGATCCAATTCCCAGCTTCTTATCATGGGCCCTCGGGTCCCGCTGGCTGAATGAGGACCCCCTGTGGAGGTCCCCACCCCCTCCTTGGCACAGGGGTGAGGAAGAGCCCAGGGAATAGCTGGGCATCTTGGAGAGCTCGAAGGTGTCCAGCCCTATCTGGAAAGTTTGGGATGGACTGTGTAAGGTAGAAGCCAGTGCGAGATCAAGAGGGAGCAGAAAATGAGGCCGTGGAGCCTTGGGACTGGAGGCTGGGAAGGAGGAGGCAGGTCAGAGAGCGAGGCCTGGAAGGAGTAAGACACGGAGAGCAGAGAAGTGGAGCAGCTGAGGAGTAAGGCTGATACCTGGGCTGCCCTCAACCCCCAAGGCCAGGGAGGGCGGGGCTGATGCCTGGGAAGAACTGGGTTTCAGGGCTCCCTAGGCACTGCCCAAACTGGCTGGGCTAGGAGTGGGGCAGGAAGTGAGAGGCAAGGCCCAGCAGAGGAGGGGGAGAAGCTGCAAACCAGAATCTGAAGGAAGAAGGGGCTGGGGATCACCTTTTTCTCCAAGGCCGCACGCAGCCTAGAAGGTAGGGCCGTGCAGGCTGCAAATAAAGATTTAAGTTCCTGAAGCTGCTGGCTCCGTGTCATTTCTTGGAATGATGGGCCCATTGCTCTCTCGTACCCCTCCTCAGGGCCCAGCAGTGTGGATGGAGACTGGTTGGGTACCAAAGGACTGAGGCTAGATGGAAAGGGGGGGACTGGACTAGAGGGGACAGTGTGATGGGAACCGGACTGGGTGGGGGGGGGCAGGTTTGGGGCTCCCCGCTTGGGGCTTAGCTGGTTCCCAGGAGAGCTAGCGTGGGAAGCAGCCTGGAAACGGGTTTCCCCAGGTGTCAGCGCCAGAGCTGCTTTCCCATGACCTCACCGGGCGGGTGTGCCCCTCCCCTCTCCCCCTCCTTTCTAGAACACCTTGCTCAGTGCTAAGTTCTGGGGCAATCCTGAGCCCTCTAACCCTCCTTCTCTGATCCTTCTAACAGTCCTCAGGGCACAGGGGCTCGGGTTGGGGGCTCTGTTTCAGAGCCTGAGCACGAGAAAGGATCCCATACAGCCTAAACCTCAGCAAGTGGCCAAACTTCTTGGACTTGGGTTGGTAGGACTACAGTCTTCAGCCTTGGCACTCAAAGCTCACATAGGACCCAGTCACAGCACCGATTGTCAATAATTTAAATAGAAATTTGGGCTCAGAAATCCTATGGGAGTGAGGGTTCATTTTGTGAGGACCTTGGGAGAAGCAAGAATCCAGAGAACATTCCCTAAAATTGGAACTGGAAGGAACTTTACAGAGCTTGAAGCATCGATCAGCTGCCTCCTGCACACCCCCCCTGGGGATGTGCCCCAAACCAAGGTACATGCCCTTGACCGGAATCGAACCTGGGACCCTTCAGTCCCCAGGCCAATGCTCTATCCACTGAGCCAAACCGGTCAGGGCTTGGAAGGAACTTTAAAGGGCACCTTGGGGTGGGGTGGGGGGGACCACTTTATTTCACCCATAAGGAAAGTGAGGCCCAGAGAAAAAGGTAATATCTCACTTGATACTACCAAGTGGCTGTAAGAGCACTTTGCAAACTCCAGAGTTGTGTACATGGGTAAGTGTTATTCCCGTGGAGAGGTATTTCTAAGGCACACCTCCGACACCTGTTAGGCAACTGCTGGGCCAGGTGAGCACTCACCCTGTCTCAGTCCAGCTCCCTCTGTAGGAAGTTACAGCTTGTGTGTGTACTAGTATGTGTGTGAAAAAGAGAATGGCTGAGGGACAGAAATCCCAGCCAAGTGAAACCTCAGATAATCCCCAAGTTTAGTTTTAGCCAAGACTGCCCGGCTGCTGCCCCACCAGGGCCCATCCCCCAGAGCTCCAGCCCCCTCTTCTCCCTTTGTGCCCTTGCCCCTTCAGGTGGAGGTGCTGAGCTGCACAGCTGAGCCAGGTGCTGAGGGAGTCTCACACTCCAGCTCCACAGCCTACTATTTCCTCAGCCCAGCCTGACACACCCCCAGCTGGGGCAGAGACCTGGGTTCAAGATAGGGTCTGACATCAACCATGACCTTAGGCAAATCTTTCCCCTTCTCTGTGCCTCATCATCCTTATTTGCAAAATGAAAGACTCATGACTCTGAATTAGAGGTTTTTCAAACTGCTCAAGGGTCCTTAGATGTACCAAGGATTGGGAGAGGAAGCTTAATCAGATGACCTCTGCCCTGGCCCCCTCCCCCAATCCTTTCCTTAGACTCTGAGGGTACCAGCCATCCACATCACTGTGTCTCCTCTCCTGCTGGGTCGCGGAGCCTGGTCAGCCTCACCCCTATGTCCCTGCCCCTGACGCTCCCCACTCCAGTCCCTCCAGCACTACTGCCTTCCCTCTGGCACCTCTGACTCAAGACTGTTATCAGCTCTCCTCGCCAGCAATGAACTCCAGCTTCTCATTTCAGCGTTCAAGGCCTTCTCAAATCTGACCCAACCTGGATTAGGCCAGCCTGTCCCGGTGAGCCCCACACCCTGATTCCCAATTATTGCTTGAATTCTGACTCCAAGTCTTTGCTTTTGCCAAATCCTCTAGTTTGGAAAGTGTCCCCTACTCATGCCCTGTTTTTCCTCTAATCACCTTCCAATACTGCCCTTCTCCAGGAAATGTCTCTTACCTGTAGCAGTGGCCACACTGCTCTCTCAGCACATTGAAGACACTGAATTTGGTCATGCGCTCAAGCTCTATCTCCCCAGCTACACTGAGAGAAAGTCCCACTCATGCCTCTACTTTCACAGGATCTTGGGCTCAAGCAATATTTGCTGCTGGGCTTTAAGAGCTTACGAAGCCAACCAGTTCAGCTCCAGGTTTGTGTCACTGAAGCCCAAGAGCGTGGCTTGCTAGGAAGGCCTGTGTAGGACCAAAGGAATTTACCGCGGGTTCCAAATCCTGCTTCTGTCTCTCTATATAACACAATCTCTCTCTACCATTTTTTTTTTAATTTTATTTTAGAGAGAGAGAGGGAGAGAGAGAGAGAGATCAATTTGTTGTTTCACTTATTTATGCATTCATTGGTTGATTCTTGTATGTGCCCTGACTGCGAATCGAACCTGCAACCTTGGTGTATCAGGACAATGATCTAACCAACTGAGCTACTCGGCCAAGGCTCTCTCTACTTTTCTGGTACTGTCTTTATCTCTTTCTCTATCTCTCCTTCCTTTGCTTAGATTAACTGGATAAAATTCTGTTTTTACATATACATTTGTAAATATGCCCTTATCGATGTAAAATTTTTAATGTCTGTGTAACCAACCCTTAGTAGACTTTAAATATGTATTTAGTTTTTCTATATAAATACTCAGAAAAAATTGGAAAATTCAAAAAATTAGATTAAAAATTTACATAGTGCGAACTCTCAAAGATAATAACATTTTTAATATGTTTTTTAAAAATATGTTTTTATTGATTTCAGAGAGGAAGGGAGAAGGAGAGATAGAAACATCAACGATGAGAGAGAATCATTGATTGGCTGCCTGCTGCACACCCCCTACTAGGGCCCGAGCCAGCAACCTGCACATGTGCCCTTGACCAGAATTGAACCTGGGACCCTTCAGTCCACAGGCTGACACTCTATCCACTGAACCAAACCAGCTAGGGTTTTAATATGTTTTTATTTGATTTTTAGAGAGAGAGGAAGGAGAGGGATAAAGAATTAGAAACATCAATGAGAGAGAGACATCATCAATTGGCTGCCTCCTGCAGGCTCCCTACTGGGATCAAGCCTGCAACCCGGGCATGTGCCCTGACCTGGACTCGAACTAGTGACCTCTTGGTTCAAGGGTGGACACTCAACCACTGAGCTACATCGGCCTGGCAAGATAATTACATTTTGATAAACTTTCTTCCAGTCTTTCCTTGTATGCATATTGAAAAAAAAAATTTGTTTGTTTTATTAACCCTCACCCAAGACACATCAATTGGTTGTCTCCCACACTCGCCCCAACCAGGGTTGGCCATCGAACCTGCAGCCCAGGTACGTGCCCTTGACTGGGAATCGAACCCAGGACCCTTCAGTGCCCAGGCCGATGTTTTAACCACTGAGAAACACAAGCCAGGGCTGTATGCATATTTTGGAAGTATTTTTGTGACATGTTACATGTACAATTTGGTATTTTTGCTTTTTTTCATTTAAAAATTTAACAGTGTTTTTCATGTGATTATAAAATCTGAGGCTGTAACCATAGTGCCTGTTTGCTTACTATTTCACGCTGACCATAAATAACTTCTTCAACTAGATCCCCATTTGGGGGCATTTAGGCTCTAACTTTTTTTTTCTATTATAAATATGACTACATCAATAGTGATTATTTTTTCTACCATTGGTTGGTGACCACCTACAGAAAAGTTGTTATTGTCTTTGACTTAGAGGCTGGGCCCCAATATAATCCCAAGTTACTCTTTAAAAGAAAAAAAAACATTTTCATTGCTTTTAGAGAGAGAGAGGAAGGGAGAGGAATAGATAGAAACATTGATCTACTGCAACCTGGGCATGTGCCCTGATTGGGAATTGAACCGGCAACCTCTTGGTTGGTGGGTGGATGGACAACCACTGAGCCACACCAGCCGGGCCCAAGTTTCTCTTGAGGGAGCTTGGGTGTCTGTGTACATGTGACTCGGTGGGGAGAGGCTCTTTCTATGGAAGCATTACTAGCAGAGTGCAGGTGTCCAATAAACACAAATACTAAATGACGACGTTTATATGTCTGTGTCCATATACATTTTCCGTGTCCCTGTTTTTGCTCTTGTGTATTTAAGGTATGTATTGTCTTTGTGCAAAACTCCGAATAATCCCATATTCATGCAAGTCTGTATCTTTATGTCTGTAAACGTGGAAGTCTATGTTTATAGAAGATGTGTATAGCTCTGTATGTGTGTCTGTATAGCCAGATGTCTGCCCTTGGGAGTGTATATTATACATAATCCTATATGTGTGTCTGGGCCTAGTTTCTTGGGGGCTGAGTGTCTACGTGTCTGTCTGCCTAAGGTCAGTTCTGTGTGGCTGTCTTTCTTCATGTGCATCTCCTGCTGGGTGTGTGTGCTGGGCCTGGGTTGGTGTGTACCTTGCTTGCTTTCCCCCTGGGAGCAGAATAGAGCCCAGGGCAGAGGTGACACACCCTCCCTGAGCTCCCCGTTCTCCTGGGAACCAGCCTGGGAGAGTGAGTGAGACCAAGAGCAGACTGCGTCAGGAGCTCGGGCCCCTTTTGCAACCAGCCCAGGCCCCAGGCGGTAACTGTGGCTCTCACAGGTCAGACCTGCCCACTGTGCCTGGCTGCCAGGAAGCCCGGCTCCCAGCAGGGCTATGCTGTCAGCTCCCTCCTTGGGCCTGGGCCAGATCCTCTGTGAGCAGAGCTCAGCCAGCTGAGGGGCCACATTAGTCACCCTGTGGCAACAGCAGGGAGTGACTTCCTGGGCCTGGGCAGTGCTGGCTGTCCTAGGGCACCACTGCTTTCCGGCCCTGTACGCAGCAATGCTTAGGCAGCCTGATCTCCTCTATTATCATCTTCTCTTCTTACAACTGAACTTCAAGATAGGTCAGATGGCTTTTTAAAAAATTTTTTTTTATTTATGAGAGAGAAATATCAATTTGTTGTTCCATTGATTTATTCCTTCATTGGTTGATTTTTATATGTGCCCTGACCAGGGGTCAAACCCCAACCTTGGCATATCAGGACAACACTCTAACCAACTGAGCTGCCCGGCCAGGGCCCAGATGGCTCTTATTAGCTCCCCTTATCAGATGAGGAGACCACAGCACAGAGCCATATCACCAAGGTAGAAGCAGAGCTGGGCTTTGGACCTGGGTTTCCTGACCTTGGGTCCAGGCCTCTTTCTAGTGTGCCACCTGGGGGCGGGGGGGGTTCCGGCCCCCTAGAAATGGTTCTCTTAAAGGGCAAGGCTGGGAAGCATGGTTTATGGGACAGACGGGTCCTCAAACTTTTTAAACAGAGGGCCAGTTCACTGTCCCTCAGACCGTTGGAGGGCCGGACTGTAGTTTAAAAAAAAACTATGAACAAATTCCTATGCACACAGAGGCGGCAAAAACATCCGGCGGGCCGGATAAATGCTTTCGGCGGGCCGCATGTGGCCCGCGGGCCGTAGTTTGAGGACCCCTGGACTAGGTTGTTGTAGGCTGGGTAGTGAGGCGGAGGGAGACGGGGCTGGAGGTGGGATGTGAGGAGAGATGTCAGCACTGAATCAGGGCTGCCTTTCTAGTGGGATGTTCACTCCAGCCTTTCTCCACTGGACATAGGGTTTGTCCCGTAGCTGGGATGACTCAGGATATTTTTGAAATTGAATGGGAGCTCTATTAATAACCTGGGCTTACGTTCATCCTACTTACAAGCCCTTTGGAAGGCAGAGCCAGTCATTGTCCCCAGCTCCATGGCCTCCTGACCCTCACCTGTGCCAATCTGCCTCTGTTCCCAGGTGTCCAGATGACTCCCCGGCCCCTTGGTAGTGAGGGGCACCAGGGGAGCCTTTGGGCCCAGTTTGGGCTTAGGGGTCCCTGGGACCACTTGAAGCTGGAAGAAAAGCAGGCAGCACAGACCTCACTCAAGGATGCCTGACCTCTGACAGCCTCCTCCTTCAGACCTGTATTCTCTGTGGCCATGTGCTGCTGCCACTGCCCACCTTCTCTCCCTGCCCAGTAACCTGCACAGTTGGGGAGCAAGCACAGCTTGTCACCAGAGGTATCCCTCCAGGGACAGCAAGATCACTCTCCTGGTGAAGACAAGGGACCTGGAACTGTGTGCATTTTCTACCTATGGCACCTTCCCACCCCTACCCATATGCCGTGTGCTCTGCTGACCACTCCATCTTCCACAGGCCTCCTGTTTCAGCCTCATCCTTGACTTGCTGGGCAACTTTGGGTAAATTACTGCCTTCCTCCTGGTCCGAGTTTCTCCCAGTCATGAAGTGGGGCTAATGCTCTCTGCTCCTCCCTGACTCCCAGGGCACCTGAAGGAATCAGCAAGATAATAGCGAGGAGCTGATTTAGAGGAAGCTATTGAGAGCCAAGTGAGAAGTATCAGTGCTGGCCTGTGTTTACATGGGTGTGGACCTTGGGTTCCCAGCCTCCTGGGGCTTGGGACCAGCCCTGACAGCTTCTTGGCCTGGCTTCTGGCTCCTTTGTCCCATTTCCAGAGAAAGGACAGAAACCAAACCCAGCAGACTGGTCGTCTGGAGATGAGACAGCAGAGCAAAAAATTGGGGGTTCAGGAATGCTGGCATCCTGGCCAGGCTCTGTCCCCAACCGCTGGCTGTGCGACCTTGATCCAGTTACCGCCCCTCTCTGGCCTCCGTGACTTGGCTCTGACAGCCTCCCCCAACTATGCACTCAGGGGCCCTGGGACCTGCAGCGAGAGAGAACATCGTAATTTTAAGATTGAAAAGATCTTGCCATCCAGTCCAAGTCCTTTGCTTCCCATAGGCCACTATGGATCCTGTCTGAGGGCCACAGACCAACCCTGGTCAGCCTGCTTACCCCAAGGTCACAACTGATTGCAAAGGGGACCGTGCAGGAGAGCGTAAGTGGGTCAGAAGAAAATCCACTGGGAAGATAACTCCAAGCGAGCTAGTGAGTCAACAGGAAGAGGCTCTGTCCTCGCTGTCTGCTCTGCTTCCCTTTCACCGTAGCCTCCCCTCTCCCCAGGCTCACCTTTCCATGGCTTCCAGGAGCCTGATCCTCTCCACCAAGCCCAGACCCCTCACCTCCAATGTGTTTGAGCCTCATGAGAATGCACCACAACTGGAACCCTCCGAGCTGACTGCATGGCCCAAAGACTACAAGATTCATCGTTTTGCTTTGTTCCTAGCCCTATTTTATGCTCCTTCTTGCTCTTTTGATTCTTAGTCCTACATTATTTTCATGTCATAATTTATAGTCCCCTTTAAGCTGCCTTTAAATCCTTCCTCAGCGCAGTGTAGCTCAGTGGTTGAGCGTTGACCTATGAACCAGAAGGTCACAGTTCAATTCCCGGTCAGGGCACATGCCCAGGTTGTGGGCTCAATCCCCAGTGTGCGGTGTGCAGGAGGCAGCTGATCAATGATTCTCTCTCATTATTGGTGTTTCTATCTCTTTCTCCTTTTCCCTTCCTCTCTGAAATAAATAAAATATTATTTAAATATATATTTTATATATTTATTATTATAAATAAATATTTATTTATATATAAAGAAATAAAATATTATTTAAATATATATATATATATATATATATATATATATATATATATATATTTAAAATCCTTCCTCGGTAAGGCAAGTCATAGGCAAACAAAAAATAAGATACCAACAATAACATCAATATAACCAGTCTTCCTCTGGTACCGGATGGCCCCTCGCCTTCTGCCTGGTTCTCCGGAAGCTGGCCCTCCGGCAGTCAGCCCTGTTACTGCTGGTGCCATTGCCACCCGTCCAGACTCCCAGGACAGAAAACCCGGAGGCTCCACTGACTCAGGTTCTCCCTCTTCACAATCCAGGTGCCAAGTTTTGAATTTGTCCCTTCCCCAGACCTTCAGAGCTCTCGCTTCTTTTCCATCCCCATTGTTTCTATCCCAGCTCAGAGTCTCATGGACTGGTGATGTGTTTCTTTCTAAACTATATCTGAATACCTGCTCAAAACATAATTATTATTACAAAAGCAATAGATGGTCATTGTAGAAAATGTAGAAAATGCAGGTTGACAAAAAGGAGAAAACAAAAACCACCTGTCACTTTATCATGAGAGATAACACGGTGGACATTTGGGTAAAATATTTCTCAGTTTTGTTCTGTCTTTTTTTAACTCCACAACAAGGGGCTTCTAAGTTTATTTTCTTGGTCTTCCTGGTTTTGGTGCTTGGCTGGCCGCCCAGGAACCACTGTGGGCGGGAGGACGGACAGGCTCTCAGAGAGCCCTAGGAGAGTTTGGACACCCCCAGGGCCGAAGCTGAGCTTCCGGGTTTGGGGCTTCCAGGCAGCACTATTGATGAAACCCCTCCCCGGGGAGCTGAAAAGTACCTTCCCAGGCTTTAGTCTGTTGTGGTTGGGTGGAGAAGGGAGTGGTCTTGTGCAATAGGACAAACCACTCCTCATTCAGGGCTGTTTGTTTAAGTGAGCAGGGACAGGTTTGGGAGAAACAACCCTGTTTTTGTTAGTGTTTATTTGAACTGTTAGGACAATAAGTTTTGGTGAAAGCTCTCCAATATGGGGAAGGCAGGGGAAGGGATAAGATGATGGGAGTCCCAAAGTTGAATGTCCGGGAGCAGCAGGCTGTGAGGGGGCTGTGGACGGGTTAGCACCTGCCTAGATCAAGAGGACCTGAATTTGGCACCTGCCTTATTGCAGAAATATGGGTTCCTGATTGCCAGTCCCCCAAGTTTTCACAAGAAGCTAGAGAAGAATTTTTTTTAATGAAGTTTCCTGACTCTTTAAATGTTGGTAACTTAACTGAAGAAAGCACTGTTTGGCCCAAAGTGTGATTGCAGGCTGCCAGGTGTGACCTTTCAGCCTGTCTTTACTGTGCATCCTCTGTGTACTTCACATAGGTGGCTCTGTCTTATTTACTGGGCATGGCTACCTCCTCTCCCTGTGGCTCGACCTCTAGTGATATGGCCTGCTTACCTGCCCATTTTTTTCTTTTAAAAAAATTTTTTTTCAACTTAAAAAAATATTAATTTATTCATTTGAGAGAGAGAGAGAGAGAGAGAGAGAGAGAGAGAGAGAAACCCCATCAATTGTTGTTCCACTTATTTATGCATTCATTGGTTGCTTCTGACTGGGGATCAAACCTGCAACCTTGGCATATTGGAGGATGCTCTAACCAACTGAGCTACCCAGCCAGGACTTGTCTATTTCTTAAAGCTGAGTTTAGATCACCCCATTCACCTGCTCAAATCCCGAAGTGCCCATCAATGTGGCCTCTACCCACCAACCTCCTGTCAATGCTTGAGCCTAACTGAGCTGCTTGCTGGTCTCCAAACAAATTGAGATCCATAATCTCCACCACCTAGCTTTTGCTCGCTATGACTTTGTTATGCCTGGAACACCCACACCCACCTGCTCATCTCATTTTTAAAAAATCTTTATTGTTGAAAGTATTACATATGTACCCTTTCCCTCTCTCCCCCCCCCACCCATTGACCCCTTCTAGCCTGCATTTTTAAAATTTTTATTGATTTTTTTTAAAGAGAAAGAAACATCAATTGCTTGCCTCCTGCATGTGCCTTGACCTGGGATCAAAACTGCAACCTGGGTATGTGCCCTGACTTGGAATCTACCCACCACCTTTTGGTTCATGGGACAACGTTTCAAGCAACAGAGCCACACCAGCCAGGGCCTGTGCATCTTACTTCATACCTCCTCCATGAAGCCTCAACCTCCTTTTTATTTATTTATTGAATTTATTGGCAGTGACATTGGTATTAAAGTTATATAGGCTTCAGGTATACAATTCTACAAGACATTATCTGTAGATTGTATTGTGTTTACCACCCCCAAGTCAACCTTCTTAATCTCGATGGTTTGACCACCTCTGCTTTCTTCAGCAGCCATTTGCTGGATACCTCGTATCCACAAGCATAGGGGATGCTGAGATAAATAAGGCCCCATCCCTGCCCTGAGCAGTCCTGCCCACATGAGGGCAGACATCTACTAAACGGCTGTGTGTACTCCTCAGCAGAGCTGTGTAAGCCTGACAGAATGGAGGCAGCAATGCATTCTGCCTGGGGAGAGAGGGGAAGGCTTTTTGAGCTGGAGGACAGGGTAAGTAGGAGTTTCCAGGAGAAAGAGGCATTTGAGGTAGAGGCAACTGCCTGTGCAAAAGAATGGAGGCATGAGATCCTGAGAAAGGAGTCCTTTGGGTGGGGATGGACAGAGGGCAGCTGGGGAAGTCACAGAGATAAGGAGCAATTTGGAAACCAAATTTTTGTTATAGCATTTGTATCTCTTCTGCCTGTACTCCAGGAGGACAGGGGTGGCATCTCAATTTTCATTGCTTCACACCTGACCCCTGCCTGGGACTGTGTACTCTGCTCAAACCCTTGCAGCAAAGATCACAGCGCCCAATAGCGGTGAGAGCGCCCCCTAGTGGCCCTTGCGCGATCCCATCTCCTCACCGTGGCTGACCCAGGCGTGCCCTTTCTGGGATGGGGCTTTGCCTGGCATGGTCTCACTTCATCTCTACCCTTCCCTGAGAGGAGGATGTTCCCTTCGGCCCCACACACATTTATTAAGCACTTACTCTGTGTTGATCACTGCCCTAAGAATTGGGATACAGAGTTTAATGAGCCATTAATCACCTCAGCCCTTGAACTGCTTTTAGAAAACCAAGGGATAATGGGAGTTGATTAACGCCGGGTGGACCAAAAGAGGAGCAAGTCCGTTTTGAGCCCTGAAGGATGGATGAGTGGCTGGCAAATGGGAAGCAAAAATGCAGTGCCCCATGAGATGGGAAGAGCCAAAGCAAGGTGAGGAGCCCAACCCTCTGCCATCTACTCAACATGTAGCCAACCACTACATTTACTAAGGCCACGGAGTACGGGGAGACTCAGAGATGACTAAGACGCCAGCCGTGTCTCTAGGAGCTAAGCCCAGAGGCAAGACAAGTGAGCTATGGAAAGGAAAAGGGGGTCTCTGTGCTCAGGGTCCTGTTAGCAGACGCAGGGGTGTGAAGCAGGGAGTGTCACCCACTGAATGTGCGCAGGAGGATTTCAGGAATAACTTGAGTTTAGGCTGAAAGATGAGGGAGGGGGAGGTGGTCCAGGCTGAGTACAATAGGCTCAAAAACAGAGATAGCTAAGTGACCCATCCTGGGGTGCTAGGACCCTTTGCTTCTTGATCTGGGTGTTTACCTCCTGGGTGTGTGCAGCTATGGACATTCAGAGCTGTGCAGTATGACATGCATATTCACCTGGGCCACACTCCAGTTGTTTAAAATTAGCTCCCAACCTCTCACATTGCCATTTTATTCTTCTGTACAGCACTTATCACAATCTGAGACTCCCTTTTTTAAGACTAGACTCTGGCGCCAGGTAGGATTTAAATCCAGTCTCCCTGTACCAGCTCTAAGACTTTGAGAACTTTGCTGTCAGTTTTCTCATCTGTAAAATGGACATTATAGTACCTGTGTAGTATTACAGGGCTGTGTGCTGGGACAATGACTTGAGACGCGTAACGCATTTACATAGTGCCTTGGGTGTGCTTATCTTGACAAGACAGAATTCCTAATGATTGGCAGTACCTAGCACATAGGGGCTCAATCATTTGTTGAACAAGAGAATAAACGAATTAAAAGCATGCCTTGTTTTTTGTACCAAGATGTGGCTCAAAGGGAAGGGTGTGGTGGGAATGGAGTGCCTCACCTGAAGGCTCCTGGGTAGGAGCCCAGAGTCTGGGGAGCAGCTCCGCTCCTGTGAGGCTGAGGCCCCTGTCGGGGGGGAGGGAACAGTGGTGATCTGAGCCGGATGGGACCCCTATCCCCAGGCCCCACAAAGAGGGGAGTGAAGAACCAGGGCTCGAATCTGTGCCCACCCTCCCCGTCTTCAACTACACACTGCAGTGAAGACCTGCCCCCGCTACGAAGCAGGCTTGCAGCCAGAATCAAACCAGGACGGAATACACCGCAGCATTGCCGCTTCCCTGGGCCCCTCCTCCCATGGCCCTCTCACTCCTCCCCTCGGGTGGTCAAACTGGCACTTCTCTCCACCCTCGGGTGCTGGTGCAGTTTCGGGAAGGGTGGAAACCTGCTAAACAGGGTGGCCAAAGCCTGAACCGGTTGGACTGGGCGGTCACATCTCCCCCCAGCAGCCCTGTCCCTCTCCTGGCCCACAGAGCAGAGGCAGAAGCCCCGCAGAACAAACCACTTTATTACACTGTGGGTGCATTGGGGCCTGTGTAAAGTAGGGGCGCGGAGGGGGTGTGGTGCCAGAGAGGCCTGGGGAGTGCAGGGAGCTTGGAGCAGCTCTGGCTCCCTGTGCTAGGTCAGGCCAAGCTGGGACTCCCTCTTGGGGGAAGGGAAGAGGCAACAGAGGCCAGATAGCCACTTTCCACTCCTCTCATCCACCCCCATGGCATTAAATAAACAAAAAGCAACTCTGTACAGCACAAAATTCATAGGAGGTCCTTATCTCCGCTCTGGACTGTGCAGAGTGGGAGGGGTAGCGCTGGAGGACAGGGTTGGGCCTCCAGCTTCTGACGCTGCCCAGTCCCCTTCCCAACACCACGGTGTGGGGCAGGCAGCTTTGAACAGGAAACAGGCCTCCAACTTCCTCTGAAATCCAAGGTAAGCAGGTCCATCTATGGGATTCCTGGCTCCAAGACTTTCTTTCCTTTCAGACCCTGGAGCCTTCTCAGGAACAAGTGGTCTGAGCTTAGCTGAGACATCTCTGACAGGGGCTAGAGCCCTTGCCTCTGAGGCAGTCGACTGAGAAACAGGCAGGAAGGGTCTGGTCCCAGAGTCTTTCCCAGCCCAGGCCTCCTCCTTGGCAAGGAAGAAGCAGGGTCAGGTGAGAGCTGGTGAGAGCCCGTGAGAGGCCCAGGCCGAAGGGCCAAGGTAGCCGCAGGCTCAGAGGGGTTGGGTAGTGTGGTTATAGACCAGGTGCTCTGTGTCCTCTGTGGTGGAAACCGTGGAGCTGGCGGGGGTGGGGGGCGGGGGGTGGTGGTGGCCGTGGCGGTATCCGTGGAAGCCCTTCCTCTGGTTCTTGAAGAAGCAGTACCCCAGGATGGCTACCACCACCACGATGCAGGCGGCCAGGAACACCGCAACGGCCACTTCCGCGGAGCCTGGGGGGAGACGGGACAGAGTGAAGAGCTCCTGGGACCGGCTCAGTTCTGATGCCCACCCCCCACTCTGTATCGAGAGGACCAAGTCACATGGATGCCAGATGCGGAAGGACCTGCAGCACGTGAGCAGCTGAATGGCTGTACTGGGAGCTCAGTGGGACAGATTCTGTCTGATGGGGCCCCGGGTCTCAGCTGCAAGTTGCTCTATTTGCAGGGAGCTCGGAGAAAGGCCTGGGACTGACAGCAAACATCTACACACTCTTTACTGTGCTGGCCTCCCCTTCTGTGCTGGGTACGACGATAGCTTGTGACACTCTGTCCCTCTAGCCAACCTCAGGATCCTTCTCACACCGGCGCAGGCAGTCACGACCCGTCGTGTGAGCTGACTCTGGAGTCGATACTACTCGCTGGTAACGGGGCACACCTGGACTTACCTACGTTGGGAATGGGGGCTTCTCGCCGCAGACCAAACACATCCTTCTCTACAACATGGTGGGGGAGAGACAAGTCAGTATTAAGGGCTGATCCGCAGTTGCTCCCCAGCGCCCCAGACTCCCCACTGCCATCCTCTCCCACCTCCATGTCAGGTGCTCGGAGGACTCGGTGTGACCAGCCCAGGCTTCGGGACAGAGCATGGTGCTCTGGCTAAGCCTTTCCCCTCCCTAATTTCTATCCACCCACTGCCCTGCTCACTGGAGATGCCACGACAGGACTCGAGACACTGCTGCTCATCCTCAAAGTTGTTCTTGTTGCCGTAACAACCGCCATAGGTAAAGCGGGCGCAGCGTTCGCTGAAGGGGTTGTAGTACCAGCGTGGGATGTTCTCCTTGCAGAGGCCCGTGTCTGGCAGGTCCACGCAGTGCCCTGGGAGGCGAGGAGCAGGCAAAGGAGTGAGCAAGCCCACGGGGCCTCCCTGCTCCCCGCTACCAGGCTCCACCTCGCTGCTGCCCGCCACCTCCCAATCCACATCATACTGAGGAAGGCTGTGGTTCCAGAAACATCGGGCCCATCTGCAGTATTGCCGGAAGCAAGAAAGACTTATCATGGACAATAATCACAGGCACAGAAGTAACTACCCTGACTCACATAATTATTCCTTTTTCAATCTTCTTGCAGCTTTTCTGATTGTGTCAAGGTCTTGGTTTTCTCTCTAGTCCTGATGGTCTACCTTTCAACAAAAGCAGCTGAGGGCCTAAGCCTGGGCAGACACCCATGCCCAGCGAAAATGTATTAATGTTGTTTTATTATGCTTATTTTAATAGTCAGTCTCAAGCTTTGGTATGTAATAGTGAATTTCCATTTATGGTAGTGATGTGAAATTTCCTTTTTAATACATTAAATTAAAAGAATAATTGAATAATAAAAATATTAAGTAAATACTATCTCTGTGGTCTGTGGGCGTGGCTACATTCTGAAAGTGTTAAGAGGCTGGCTATGGCCCGGGCTGGTGTGGGTCAGTGGTTGAGTGTCAACCTATGAACCGGGAGGTCACAGTTCAATTCCTGGTCAGGGCACATGCCCAGGTTGCGGGCTTGATCCCCGGTAGGGGTCATACAGGAGGCAGCCGATCAATGATTCTCTCATCATTGATGTTTCTTTTTCTTCCTCTCCCTTCCTCTCTGAAATCAATAAAAACATAAAATAAAATATTTTAAAAAAGAGGCTGATTATGCTTGGGAAACAGCCAAAGAAGAGAGCTGGAAGCCCACCCTGGCTCTTCTGCCCACAGCCTGGCACACACAGCAGGCCCTTTTGCACGGTGATAGGAGGAGTGAGATTGGTAGTGTCAGCATCTGCCCTCACCCGGAAGATCTGGGGGGGGGGCCCTCACCTTTGTCACTGGGGAAACGGAAGTTCTGAAGCTCCTCAAACCCGCTGGTGTCTGCAAAAATGAAAGATCAGAGGCACAGCCCCAACAATGGTCTCCCAGGGATGCAGGGTAAATTGTCAGGACCTCCCCGCTGCTGCCCACCACCCCTCCACCTCCCAGGCCTTACATTCATCACAGGTGGCCTCGTCGGAGGCGTCAGAGCAGTCGGGTGTGCCATCACACTCCAAATAGCTGTCGATGCAGCAGCCATTGCTGCAGTGGAACTCGGAGGAGGGACAGGTGTCAGAGCACACTGGGTGGGGGAGGAATTGGGAGGGGGGTGAGGTCATGCTCCAGCAGAGGCCAGCAAGTACCAAGGGTCCATCATCTACCTGGCCCGCTCTGCCCCAACATAGCATCATGACACATCCACTATTTCCCCACCTGTCCCCCATGAACCCTTCCTCACACGAACTGGGCAGATCCTGACAGGAGGATGCTAGGCTGCAAGGGGTGGGGTGCTTGTGTTCTGTCCACTTACTATGAGGGGAGGAGTGGGTTGGGCAAAAGCAGCTTGGTCAAGGGCATGGACATGATATGGGCTGGAGATCTGGCAGGAGTGAGGGGAATAGAGAGAGGAGCAAAGCCTACCTGGATGGTGCCTTTCCTTGGAGGAACCTGGGAAAGAAAAAACCAAGAAGTGAGAGGAGACAGGGCCAGGTCCCAGAAGGGATGAGCTGATGGGGGGCCTGGGAACGGGGGATTCTCATGCCCACCTTTCTGACTAGTGAAGAGAGACCACCTACCTTGAGGGAAAGTCACCTGAGCCCCAAAGCTGCCACGCAAAGGCCCACCTTGTACATCACGGCAGGCTAGCTTGCACTCTTCCTCCCGAAGGTAATTGTTCTTGTTGCCCAAGCAACCTCCATACACAAAACTCTTGCAGATCTGTTCTTTGGGGTCATAGTACCAGCGGGGAAAGGAACCACGGCAGCGGCCCACCTTTTTGGTTACGAGGCAATATTCTGTGGGGAGGAAAGCTTGTGAGGGGGGCCAGGGGGCCAATCAACAGATGGGGGTGGCTCTAGACGCTGCCTACCCACCCCCCTCACCTTCTGTCTGCTTGGCGGAGAGAACGGTGACTGTGATGTTGGCCGTGCTCTCTGGCTGGTCTGAGCTGTCCAATGTCAGCTGGAACAGGTAGGTGCCTTCCTTGAGTCCCCATAGTTCCACCTGGTCCGGATCTTTCCTCTATACATAGGAGTGGCCATTAGGCTGGGACCCCTGATGCCCTTGGGCTCCTCCAGGTTCTCCCAGCCACACAGCCACCCAGGGAGAACAGAGGGACTTGCTATTACGTGTATCCTCAGCATCTATCCACCTTGGCCTATGGCCCCAGAAAGAAAGGGGGCCCTGGAGAGCTGAGTGGAATCAGGGAGCCAGACCAACGTCTCACCTCTACCCTGACGTCCGGGTCACCCTGCAGTAGGCGCCAATCTGTGTTCTCCACACCCTTCAGCAGCAGGGGTTCCTGGGGCTGTACCTTCAAGTCTATGCCTGCCCAGATCTTGGGGATCCGGGACCCTGGGGGGAAGGTGAGGTAAGGTCAACTCACACTGAACGGACCAGATCTCTCCTGGGGGTGGGGAGCTATATGGGCCACACCTAGACCAACCTAGGACTCAGCAACCAGCATGGGGCACAGGTGGGGACCCACATCTAAACCACCATCTTGCTCTCCATTTATATGTATTATGTCTTTGGTATATTAAAGACATCGTATGTTGTAAGACTTACGTTCTAAAGCAAATTACTGTACAGCATGTGCCATCTGATCCCATTTAGGAAAAAAAAATTTCAGGGGAGGTTTAGTCCTCTCTTCTCCATTAAGTAGGTCTTGTACTAACTGCTTTAAAAAGATGCCGAAACCGGTTTGGCTCAGTGGATAGAGCGTCGGCCTGCGGACTGGGAGGTCCCGGGTTCGATTCCGGTCAAGGGCATGTGCCTGGGTTGCGGGCACATCCCCAGTGGGAGATGTGCAGGAGGCAGCTGATCGATGTTTCTCTCTCATCGATGTTTCTGGCTCTCTATCTCTCTCCTTTCCTCTCTGTAAAAAATCAATAAAATATATTTAAAAAAAAAAAAAAAAAAAAAGTTAAAGTGCCGCCCTAGCTGGTTTGGCTCAGTGGATAGAGCGTTGGCCTGCAGACTGAAGGGTCCCAGGTTTGATTCCGGCCAAGGGCACATGCCTGGGTTGCAGGCTCGATCCCCAGTGGGGGGCATGCAGGAGGCAGCCGATCAATGATTCTCATCATTGATGTTTCTATCTCTCTATCCCTCTCCCTTCCTCTCTAAATAATCAATAAAAATATATTAAAAAAAAAAAAAGTTAAAGTGCCCTAGCCAGCTTGCCTCAGTGGATAGAGCATTGGCCTGTGGACTGAAAGGTCCTGGGTTCGATTCTGGTCAAGGGCACATGCCCGGGTTGCAGGCTCGATCCCCAGTGTGGGGCACACAGGAGGCAGCCGATCAATGATTCTCTTTCATCATTGATGTTTCTATCTTTCTCTCCTTCTCTCTTACTCTCTGAAATCAATAAAAATATATTTTTAAAAAAAGCCCTGACCGGTTTGGCTCAGTGGGTAGAGCGTCGGCCTGCGGACTCAAGGGTCCCAGGTTCGATTCTGGTCAAGGGCATGTACCTTGGTTGTGGGCGCATCCCCAGTGGGGGATGTGCAGGAGGCAGCTGATCGGTGTTTCTCTCTCATCGATGTTTCTAGCTCTCTATCCCTCTCCCTTCCTCTCTGTAAAAAAATCAATAAAATATTTAAAAAAAAAAAAGTTAAAGCAACAATATTTTTGAAAAGCCAAATAAGTAAATGTGGAATTAACATCCATCACCCCCTCTGCTGATAGAGACCCTACACACAGAGTCCGCAGGCAGCAATGTGACAAGTCCTGGTGTCCCAGGGAGAGTGGCCACAGGAAGACGGTGCCTGTGCCACCTCAGACAGACCCTGCCTCCAGTGATGAGAAGCCCAAGGGAACCATGTCCTCCCTCAGCCGGACAGTGCCTGTGTCTGAGGCTCCCCAGTCTCTGGTTAGGAGCTGGAGAGAGAAACAAAGCACAAAGCAGGATTCCTGCCTGGAGGGGGTTGAATGGTGGCCCCTCAAAGAGTCCATGTCTAACCTCCTGAACTCACGAATGTGAACTTATTTGGAAAAAGGGTCTTTGCAGAAGTAATCAAGTTAAGCATTTCCACATGAGATCATCCTGGATTAGCCAATGACAAGTGTCTTTATAAAAGAGAGGGTAGCCCGGCCGGTGTGGCTCAGGGGTTGAGCATCGACCTATGAACCAGGAGGTCACAGTTTGATTCCCAGGTGGGGCACATGCTGGGTTGCGGGCTTGATCCCCAATAAGGGGCATGCAGGAGGCAGCCGATCAACGATTTTCTCTCATCATTGATGGTTCTCTCTCTCTCTCCCTCTCCCTTCCCCTCTAAAATCAATAAAACTGTATTAAAAAAACAAAACAAAAAATAAAACAGCTCCTGTTCCAGTATACCTTAAAAAAAGAAAAGAAAAAGACAGGATAGAAAAATACGTAATGAAGGCAGAAAAGGCTGAGGACAGAGGCGGAGATGGGAGTTATGCAGCCACAAGCCAAGGAAGCCCTGGAGCCTCCAGAAACTGGAAGAGACGAAGATGGACCCTCTTATAGGGTTGTCAGAGGGAGCATGGCCTTGCTAGCACCTTGATTTTGAACTTCCGGCCTCCAGAACTGTGAGACAACAAATTTCTGTTATTTTATGACACCCAGTTTGTAATATGCTGTTACAGCAGCCGCAGGAAATTAGTACTGTCCTTGAAGGGCTTGCAGCCCAGTTAGGCAGGTAAGACCCAACCACACGAAGCTACATGGGAGAAAAGACCCAACAAGATGAAGCCCATGAAGTATGTATACAGGACAAGGAAGTGGATGGACATTCAGAGAAGGGAGAGGCTCTGAAAGACTAGAATAATAAGAAAAGTCTTTTTGGAGGAGGGAGAAAGAATGTATTGATTTTTTTATTTTTGCTTTTATTTGTTTGATTGTGGGGAAGAATGTGCTAGGTTGTTGATGGCAACAGAAAATGTGAGGGGCTTGGATAGGGTGGCTCAGTGGTTGAGCGTCGACCTATGAACCAGGAGGTCACGGGTTGCAGGCTTGATCCCCAGTAGAGGGCCTGCAGAAGGTACCAATCGATGATTCTCTCATCATTGATGTTTTTATCTCCCTCTCCCTTCCTCTCTCTGAAATCAATTAAAAACAAAACACAAAAAACTGTTTTAAAAAAGAAAACATGAGGGGGTCAAAGCAAGGAGTTGGGAATTCTCAAGGCTGGTAGCGTGACATTAAGGAGACCAGCTGGCCTGGACAGACCTCAAAGGGCCCTGAATACTGGGCCAGGGCATGTGGACACAGAAGGAGTGACATTTGAATGTTTAACACCTGGTGGTACAGGAAGGGGACACTGGCTGCGAGAGAGGGTGCAGAGTCCTAGAAGCCCTGGCCGCAGCAGACACTGACCTTCTGGATGCGTGATGGAGCTCAGGAGAGCTAAGGCAGGGCCAAGGGCCAAGGGCTGGGGAGCTGGGACTCTCCTGTTTACCATCTGCCTGAGATTATTTCTATGGAACAAGGAGGCTGGCAAGAGGACCAGTACAGTGGGGCAGGGCAGATGCAACGAGAGTGGCCTGAATTAAGGGAGAGCTAAGGGAATGGCAAGAACGATGTTAGCAACAATGCTGGGCATATGCTTCAGGCTTCTGTGTCTGACAGGTGCTGGGAGATGGGGAGGAAGGGGTAAGGCAGAAGGGAAATCAGATATAGAGGAAATGTGTGCCTTCAGCCACAGAGAATTTAAATTTGAGGGAGGTAGGACCCTCCAGAGGGGAGGTACGCAGTGGGAGCTCCAGAGAGGCCAGGGTTGGAAACAGATGTGGAGTCGTAAGTATTAACAAAGCTGCCACTTGTGGGATGTATCCTCAGCACCACGCTGGGTACTTCACCCGCCTCACCTACAACACGAGTAAGCAAACGAGGCCTGCAGACCAAATCCAGCCCAACACCTAGTATATTTTCAAATGGTTGAAAAAAATCAAAAGAATTATATTCTGTGACGTGAAAAGTACATCAAATTCAAATTTGTGTCCGAACCAGCCTCGCCTATTTGGTTACATATTGTGGATGGCTGCTTTCACCTTACCACAGCAGAGCTGAATATTGCAACAGAGACTGTATGGTCCACAAAGCATAAAATATTTACTATTTGAAAGTTTATAGAAAGTTTGCTCACCCCTGATCTATATCACCTACCTCCCTAAACAACCTGCTGCAACTGCATTCTTTTTTTAAAATATATTTTTATTGACTTCAGAGAATAAAGGAAAGGGAGAGATAGAAACATCAATGATGAGAGAGAATCATTGATTAGCTGCCTCCTGCACACCCCTTACTCGGGATTAAGCCCACAACTTGGGCATGTGCCCTGACCGGGAATCGAACCATGATCTGGTTCATAGGTCGACGCTCAACCTCTGAGCCATGCCAGCTGGGCTACAACTGCATTCTTTTTTTTTTTTTTTTTAAATATATTTTATTGATTTTTTACAGAGAGGAAGGGAGAGAGATAGAGAGTTAGAAACATCGATGAGAGAGAAACATCGATCAGCTGCCTCCCGCACACCTCCTACTGGGGATGTGCCCGCAACCCAGGTACATGCCCTTGACCGGAATCGAACCTGGGACCTTTCAGTCCGCAGGCCGACGCTCTATCCACTGAGCCAAACCGGTTTCGGCTACAACTGCATTCTTATCCCTCCTTCCAGAGGAGAAAATTGGCACCAGAGAGGTTAAATGACTTGCCCAGGGTTGTTCAGTTTCTATATGGCAGAGCTGGGATTCGAACCCTGTTCTATCTGATTCCATAGCTTGTTCTTTCTCCAAAATGCCATGTTGCAGGCCACTCATTTGCTTACAGGTGTACTTTTGATTGCTTTTATAATCTTGGGGTTTTTGTTTTTAGTTTAGGTAATATAGGTACATGACGTAAAATTCAAAAGTACAAAAGGATAGTGAGAATTAAGTTCCCTCTTCTCCTAAACCCCCAAATTCTTTCCAGAGACATCTACTCTTGCTAGTTTATGTGTGTGTGACTATCAACAGAGATAGTACTGAACTCATAAGCATGCAACAGTTTGTTTTTTTTAGTTGCACATACTCGTTGTATAAATACACCATAATTTACAACTTATTTAACCAGTCCACCAGTCTCCTCTTGATTTAGTGTTCCCTCCTTCCCTTCCTTCTCTACTAACAACTAAGCCATGCTGCCTCAGGATTTATTACTATTATTTTTTAAAAATATATTTTATTGATTTTTTACAGAGAGGAAGGGAGAGGGATAGAGAGTTAGAAACATCAATCAGCTGCCTCCTGCACACCCCCTACTGGAGATGTGCCCGCAACCAAGGTACATGCCCTTGACCGGAATCGAACCTGGGACCCTTCAGTCCGTAGGCCGACGCTCTAGCCACTGAGCCAAACCGATTAGGGCTATTATTACTATTATTAATATATCACCACTGTTTCCAATTATAGGATGTGTTGGGAGACATTGTGACCTTTCCCATTCTTGCTATTATAAACAATGCTACGGTGAACACCTGGCTGGTAAGTTGTGCTACACATGCATAATATAGCCACAGCATGAATTCCTACAAGTGGAATTGTGTTGTGGGTAATATGCATTTACAGGTTTTGTGGATATTGCCAAACTGCCCTCCCACAGAGGATCTGCAGAGGGCATGTCCAATGTAAGAGGGAGTTGGAAGGAAGAAGAGAAGGTAAAGAAATAGTAACAGCTGGTTGGATTCTGAGTCCCAGAGATACTTCAGAGGTGACCTCTGAGAGACAGCGCAAAGGGGGCAGTGACTGATTTCTCAGTAAGAAATCAGCTATCTAAAAGGGAAAGAAGACGGAGTACTTGGCAGTCTTCGAGCTGACAGACAGGCTAGCCCAGGGGTGGGCAAACTTCTTGACTCGAGGGCCACAATGGGTTCTTAAACTGGACCGGAGGGCCGGAACAAAAGCATGGATGGAGAGTTTGTGTGAACTAATATAAATTCAAAGTAAACACCATTACATAAAAGGGTACGGTCTTTTTTTTTTTTTAGTTTTATTCATTTCAAACAGGCCGGATCCGGCGGGCCGTAGTTTGCCCACGGCTGGGCTAGCCCCATCGGCACCCAAGGTGGAAGTGGCAGGCAGAGTGATGTGTCAGACTTTGGGCCAAATCAGCAATGTCCACCCCCACACAGCTGCTTGTCTCCAAGCCCCAGTGCCCAGGAGCAAGGGGCAGGTGACCGATCCTACCACTCCCTCCTTCCCACCCCCAAGAGAGCAAAGGGCCAGAGTGGTAATAAAGCCAGCCCTTCCCTCAGCCGCCTGCCCCAGGATGTCTCCAGGCAAACACAGACTCCACCTCCTAAGCCACTCCTATAAGGGAAAGGGGGGAGAAGGCAGAAGAGGAAGGAGCGAGGTGCTCTGGAGGCCACAGGAATCTGGACTGGACTGGACTGGACTGGCCCGGCCACAGGCATGGAAAGGGGAACAAACAAACCCATCCCCGGGAGGATTTCTCTACTTCACACAACAATAAAAGGTTTAGAAGTCCTAAGCACCTGCCCATCCTGCCTGACAAAATGGCTTTATCCTGCCCTTACCCACTTCCAGTCTCTCTAACTGGACTCAGCTGAGAATGGGTTCCTTGACACCAGCAGCTTTCCCCACTCCCCAAAGCACTGCGACACCCTGAAAATGGCCTGGAGCGCACACCCAGTCCAAGCCCTACCCAGCTCCCTCAGTGCCACGGAAATTCCATTCCATCCTGCCTTGTTTGGGGTGGGAAAGTCTCCAGATGAGGACGGCTGGTCCCAAGACCATGTGGTCCAGCTCAGCTCTCTGACCAGACTCCAGAGTTTCAGGCCCAGGCCTTGGAGTGGGACTCCCAGGGTTGCCACTGTCAGCTGCAGGAAGGGCACCAGCAGCTCAGGTCAATTAGCGTCATCACCACCTACACTCTGCCACTTCCTTGTGGAACAGGCTCAGGTCCTGGCCCAGAGACGGTGCCCCCTCCTGGAATCCCCATCCCAGAGACCCAGGAGAGCTCCTTGAAGGACAGGGAGAAGAGTGGGCCCTTAACCTGAAGAGAGACTAGTCCAGAAAAGGGCTGGAGAAGACAGTCTCTTCTCCACTTTGCAGAACTGAGATCACCCCCAGACTCAGCCCTTCCTTGGGCTCCGGCCGGTTACCCCCTGGGCTGTCCTGAATCAGAGGCAGGTCTCTTTCAGAAGGTGGTCTTGTGTGAAAAACAGCACAGGCGTTTGGAGGTCCTGCCTGGGGTTGAGCCCCAGGTCTACCATTCATGGGCCAATTATTTATCATGGGAGTCAGTGTCCTAATCTGAAAAGTGGGATGACAGGAATAGCCCCCTTTCAGAGGTGGCTGTCAGGAGGCTCAGTGAGAGGGTGAATGGTACAGCAATCAGAAAGCTGTAAAGTGCTCACAGAGGTTATCTGCTGTGACCCATCCCTGCCCTGGAGCCCTGCCTGGCCAGAACAGCAGGTGGAGAGAGAGAATGGGGAACAAAGGTCTCTGGAGGGGCCCTCATCTCAGCTAATTGTTCAGTCCCGGGAGAAAAAAGGAGGAACCCTGGCCCCCACTTTTACCTGATCCCCGGAAGTAAACAAGGTGAGCAGAAGGCTTGGTACCAGATCCTGAGGCAGGGAGAGGGAGTCCTGCCTGGCTAACACGCACACACACCTGCTGGGACAGCTGCCATCCCTGCCCTACCAGGTATACATACTGATGAACTGACTCACCCACACCCTTCTCACTCCCACCCCAGAGCCTCTGGCTGCTATGCCCCCTCCCCCTCCCCCTCCCTTTTTGGGTCAACCCCAGGCTAGACTTGTTCTTAAGTGTCTGGGGTCAGCAGTTTCCCCCAGACCACCAAAGGCCAATAGGTGGGGTGGCGGGGTGCAGAGATAGATGCTAACCAGTCCCCCGCCCATCCGTGGAGGAGGATTCTCTCCTCCATCAGGCGCCCTTGGTGCCTCAGGCCTGGGGATGCCTGGCCCGGGGGGTGCCCGCTAGTCATCAGGCGGCCTCCAGACAGCTCACTCCCTGACTCAGCAGCACATCAGGGCCAGAAACCAAGCATCCCGAGGAGCTGCCTCCTCCACCGCATACACACAGCCCAGAGCGCCAGCCCATTCAACACCACCCTCCATTCGGGAGCGAGTCCGGGCTTCGCGATGGCACCCCTCCTCCCTCACCAAGCCTGTCCTCTGTTTACTGTGTATTCTGCCTACGTCTAAGGAGGAACGGGGGTAGAGTGGGACCCTTCTCAGTAACCTCTTCCTGCAGCTCGCCTCTTCCAGGACCCCACAGCCATCTCCTTTTCGAGGTCTCCCTAAACCCACCCCTCGCCGAACCCCCGTCTCACCTCCAAAGCCCTGGGTCCGCAGCTCGCGGTAGGAGCGGTACACCTCCCTGGTGAGGTAGTTGACGAAGCCCTCCTTGGGCGCGAACTTGCACACAAAGTTCTGCTCGTAGAGGCAGTTGACGAGGAAGCAGGCGGCGGCGGCGTCCTCCCCGCCGGCGGGCTGCAGCTCCACCAGGGCCAGGTTGCAGCCGGGGGTGGTGCAGCAGGCGCGCACGCAGTCCCGGCCGCGGCGCACGGCGGGCGAGCCCAGGAAGGTGGCCCCGTTGCTGACCGAGGCGTCGGTGTCGAGCACGAAGGAGGGCACCCCGGGGGTGAAGCGGTCCAGGCAGGCGGCTCCGGCGGGCAGCGCGGGGGGCGTGGGCGGCGGCCCGGCGTCGGTGCCCGCGAGGCCGAGCGCACACAGGAGCCACAGGGCGGCCGCTGGGGTGCGGGCCCGGGAGCGGGGGCCGCCAGCCATCGTCTTCCCAGGGGCCGTCGCCCTCCTGCCCACGGGGGTCACCTTCACTGTGCCGGCCTCTGGGCTCCGAGGGCGCTGGCGACCTGAGAGAGGGGAGGAGACAGGCGGCGGCACTGGCTCAGCCGGGAGCCGGACCCGCCCGGGGAGCCTTCCTGGGCGGCGGTGCGGCCCGAGGACGTGCTGGGGAGCTCGGAGCGCCCCGCACACCCGGCCGCCAACCCGCGGCCCGAAGGACTGCGAAGGAGGTCACGTACCCGGACACACGCACGAGCGTGGAACAAAGGGCCAAACATGCTCCGAACCCGCTCCGTCTCGGGGCCCCGGTTACCTGCGCAGGTGAGTGGGGTGTGGCCGGGGCGGGAGAGGTTCCGGTCCCGACTTCCTGCGCGGCTCCGGTCGCCGCTTCCGCCCAGGTGCGGGGTTCGCCGGAGAGCTGCCTTCTCCTCCCCCAAGTTTCTGGTGAAACTGAGTCAGCGCGCCCGGGCGGGGCGGACATTAACCCCAGCGCCGCCGCCCCGCCCACGCCCACGCCCCACGCGCCTCGGCCGGCGGTTCCCAGCCCCGCTTCCGGGGCGCCTGTCCCGCGGCCCCGGGACCCCGACCCTCCCCCGCAGCCTGGTCCGGGAGGGGCTGAGCCCGGAGGCGCCCGGCCCTCGACAGCGCCCCCGGAGGCTGCTCTGCGCTGGCTCCACCGAGTCCAGCTGGCGGGGGGGACGGGGGGGGCAGAGGGGGCCTGCGCCCCAGAACAGCACCCCGACGCGCGGAGATCCAGACGCGCCAGGGAAGCCGGCGCCTGAGGGTCGGGCGCTCTGGGTGGGACGGCTGCCTCCCGCTTCCCTTTCGGGAAAGGGCCAGCGTTCCCACCCGCAGGCACTGGGATGGGGATCGAGGCGGAGAAATGGGGGAAAGCCCGATGCAAATGACTTCACCGTCCTCGTCGGCCCTGGGGAAATCATTTCCATCTCCTGGCGGTGAGAGATCCCAGAAGCTGTGAGGCTGCGCCTCCGATAAGTGGAACCCGGGTGCCTGCACCTGCGACCACCCTTGCCAGGCCGGGGAAGCCCTTCTGTTGTAATGTACCCCGTGAATCACAGAAGGATGCCTCAAGAAGCCGAATTAAAGAGTCACGTTTATTGCAATCCGGGACTACGAGGGAGCCATGCACTCCAAATCTCGAAGTGCCCTCCCGGCGCCCACCACCAGATTTATAGGCAAAGATCACAAAGGTATTGATTACATCCCAGGGTTTGGAATGAGGAACCTGGTTCGCAAAATAGCAGTTTACAGAAGCAGAATTAAGCATGTTAATTATAGTTTTGGGTCTCCGGATCACTGAGTTGACAGAAACACATTATCTGGGACCTCTGGGTTGACAGGGAAACATTATCGGGAACCCTCGGGTCTTGGGATAATTGTGCTGTCCTGGTTCCCAGGTACAGAGGAATTTGCTTTCTAAAACCAGGAAGATCACAATCAATGGGATATTCACATTACAATCAATAAGGCATTCAATCGAATGGGGTGATTTATACAATTCAGAACATCAAACTAACTTTTCTATTGTTAAGCCAAACAGCAGGGTTAGAGTTAAACTATAGTTTCTACCTGAGATGATTGCTACCATACTTCCCTTCTTTCTGCCAGAGTGAGGAACAGATGGTTTCCGGCTGCCAGGCTTCTCCTTGACCGCAGTGGTGCCCTTTTGTTGGAGTTTGTTTACTTTGGAGTCTCCGTCAGAGCTGAGTCCCTGTTAGTGCTCCGGGGCCAGCTGCTCCCTGCCTGGTGCGCAGGTTCCTTCTCCTCCATCACTCAGGGGATGCGCCTAGTGCAGAGTTGGCCACGCTCTTCCAGTGAAATGTCATCCTGGGGAGCTAGAGGTTCCAGCTCACCAAAGTAGCTGAGTGAGTGACCTTCACAGAACCGTGGATTCCTTGTAGCCATGCTCGTTGCTTTTCCTGAGTGAAGAATTCCTCTTAAAGACCATTCTTTACAAAGCAAGATTGGTCCCATTAATTCTCTTCCAAAAAGAGACTCCACATCTTTTCATGATGACTTAACCCCTGACCCCTTCATGGGGAAATTCTTCCTAATGTGTTATCTAGAACAGCTTTACCTACTAGGTCTTGTAGCAAAACCTTTGGTCATTTTCCTGACTGAACTGCAGCATCTCCCCGCTGTCCACATTATGGGTGGGAATCTGGGGTCTGTCTCCCTTTCTCTGGATTTTCTGAGTTTTACCACAGCCTCTGGCACAGTGCTACACATAGGGCAATCAATGATGGTATGCTGGGACCGAAGTAAATGATTGTGTAGTTACTGGGAATGAAGGCTTTTAAAAAATATATTTTTATTGATTTCAGAGAAAAATGGAGAGGGAGAGAGAGATAGAAACATCAATGATGAAGCTGGCTGGTGTGGTTCAGTGGTTGAGCATCGACCTATGAACCAGGAGATCATGGTTCAATTCCCAGCCAAGGCATATGCTTGGGTTTTGGTCTTGATCCCCAGTGGGGCCTCAAGAGGCAGCCAACCAATGATTCTCACCATTGATGTTTCTGTCTCCCTCTCCCTCTCCCTTCCTCTCTGAAATCATATTTAAAAATAAAAATAAAGAAAGCCCTACTTAAAAAAAAAAAAAAAAGGAACGTTAATGATGAGAGAGAATCATTGATTGGCTGCCTCCTGCATGCCCCACACTGGGGACCAAGCCCACCACCTGGGCATGTGCCCTGACCGGGAATTGAACCATGACCTCCTGGGTCATAGGTTGACACTCAACCACTGAGGCACACCGGCTGGGTGGGAATAAAGGGTTCTATTATTTAATTCCTGTCTCCCCCCCCCCCCCCCGCCAATATCTTATACATATAAGAATCCTAGCAAGGAGACTACTACCTTATGGTAATACTACATTACCACAGATCTATCATTACATCCATTATACACACCATTGCAAAACCTAATTTTATCAAGCACCAACAGTGCCCAAACCCTGTTCCTCAGTACTTCCCACATTTGGCCCCATCAACTCAAACCAAGAACTATTTTTACTCCCATTTTACAGATGAACAAACAGGCTCAGACAGGTTAACTAACTCGTTAATCACGTGACAGTTAGCAGAGCGGGGATTGGAGTCCCAGCAAGCAATTCTATTGCTTCAGTGAGCTTTTCCACACTTAGAATTCTGAGTTCAGATGGAAGTTCCACCTTCACCCCAGATTCAACTTGACTGAAACAAAAACTCATTTTCAAGTGGTGAGCGGCCACCATTCGCTGAGAGGCTTACTGTGTGCCAGGCACTGGACATCTATAATTGCTAATGCTCAGACAGCTCAGAATGATTTCCACTTTGCAGAGGTTTCCTGACTCTATCAAGGTCACATGAAGAGTGGGAGGCAAGCCTGCCCAGGGGTTGAGCTTGTGAGTGTCACACTCCAAACGACTGGGTTTAATTCTCTTCTCTGCCACTTACTGTCAGTGTGCCTTAGCCTCCTTGTTTACAAAATCGGGCTTCATGGGGTATTAGGAGGATTATATGGATTAACACAGAAAAAATATGTGACACTGAGAACTCAATAAGTGTTATTGGAAAAAAAGGACAGAGCCAGAATTTTAGCCCGTCTCTCTGACATCAAAACTACACTTTTCCACCCTGGCTGGTGTGGTCCAGGTGGTTGGGTGTCGTCCCTCTCTCCGGTGCATCAAAAGATTCCTGGTTCAACTCCAGGCCGCGGCACATGCCTGGGTTGCAGGCTTTCCTTCTCCTTCCTCTCTCTCTAAAAATCAGTAAAAAACTGTGTAATGTTTATGTTTGTTTGTTTCCCCCCACGTCCCGCGTGGTTCAGGGTTCAGGATCTGGGAGAGGGCCGCACGCAAATGAAAGAGACAAGACAAGAAATAATAATTTGGAAATATTGGGGGGCCAGGCGGGCAAGTCCAACTCAAGAGGAAGCACTTCCACTGGTGCTCAGGCCTCGCCAACCTTTAATTGGTTTGGGATCCACCGTGGCCCTTAGGCAGGCAATTTCCAGTAACAGGCAGACTAGCCCATCAGCAAGGATTTACATAATAACAAATGGGGAAGTTGCTTCAGCCACCATTGTCTGGACTAACAGTGGGTGCACAGCTCTGACCTTTGCCAGGGCTTCAAGGGTCACCAGCCTTCCGGGTTCCTTGTCCACACTTCTTTGCTCGTGAAGACAATAGGCAGCTTCCCACAAAAAACAAAGAAACAAAAACACTACACTTTTCCTACTATCTTAAGCTGCTTCTGATAAAAAGAAAAACTACACATGAGAGGAAAAAAGATGGTCTAGCAAAGTGGTGAAAGTAATGGCATTTGAATGGTGGAAATACGGGGTATTTCTTTTTAGTCTTTAAGTTATTTTCTTTTTAGTTTTTAAATTGTTTTCCAAGTTCCCTTTAGTGAACATGGACTGCTTCCGTAATGAAGAGAGAAATATATCATGATAACCTCCACATTCCTCATATTTAACCCCAAAATTGCTCTTCTCTCCTGGCCTCATTGTCCCAGTCACTTTGGAGTTATCTGTACCCCCTGCCTTTCCTTGGGCTTTCCCTGCAAACATCCAGACAGCCCCTGGGTCCTGACAGTCTTCTCTGGTTTTCGCTCACATCCATCCCTTCTTGCCTGTTGCCACTGCTGCCCTTGCTCTGGGCTCTGTGCCAGCTTCCAGATGGACTCCCAGCCACCCTGCACACTGCATAAGGTTCTCTCCTCTAGCCCTGCCTTCATCTGCCCTTCACCTGTTCAGACCCTCATTGACCCCAAGAGCCTCTCTGGCAGTGTGTATAGAGCCAGCTGTTATCTGGACGGATTCATGAAGTTCTGTCTGTGAAGAGACAGAGTGTCAGAGCTGTTGGGGGCCTTAGTTAAAGGCCTTCGCCTTATGTATAGCCTTATATAGTATACTAGAGGCTGGGTGCACGAAATTCGTGCCCTGGAGGGGTGTCCCTCAGCCCAGCCTGCACCCTCTCCAATCTGGGACATCCCTTTCACAATCCGGGACCACTGGCTCCTAACCACTCATCTGTCTGCCTGCCTGATTGCCCCTAACTGCTCCCCTGCCTGCCTGATTGATGCCTAACTGCTCCCTGCAAGCCCAATCGCCCCAACCACCCTCCCCTGCCAGCTTGGTCCCCCGAACTGCCTCCCCAGCCTGTTCGCCCCCAACTGCCCTCCCCTGCCGGCCATCTGGTGGTGGCCATCATGTGATGACGTGAGGGCGCGAGGGCCACGTAGGCTTTTATTAGTATAGATAGGAAACTGAGGCCCAGAGATTTGACCTTGATTTGTTCAGAGACATACACCTAGTATGTGGCAGAGGCCAGCCCAGACTTAAGGGCTCTTGACTGCCAATCTTGGGCCCTTTTCATGATGATTATGACTTGCCCTTCTACAAAGCATTTCCAGATGATATTGTTTCCTAATTCTGTATTGCAGGCCCAGGGCCAGGTGTCTGGATGAGTTAGCTCTTTTGTTAGACCATGTGGTTCACTCCCCCTCTGTGAACTTGGAGAATAGAAGACCTGGGTTTATGCTATAGCCTTCATTCCCTTTGAGATCAAACAAGTATGCCCTGGCAGGTGTGGCTCAGTTGGTCAGAGCATCGTCCAGTTGTGGATTCGATTCCCGGTCAAGGCACATACCTAGGTTGGCAGTTCGGTCCCCCCAGTAGGGCGCATATGCCATGTTTCTCTCTCCCACTTCCTTTCTCTCTAAAATCAATAAAAACAGCCCAGCCTGCATGGCTCAGTGGTTGAGTGTCGACCTATGAACCAGGAGATTACAGTTCCATTCCCGGTCAGGGCACATGCCCGGGCTGTGGGTTCGATCCCCAGTGTGGGGTGTGCAGAAGGCAGCTGATCAATGATTCTCTCTCATCATTGATGTTTCTATCTCTCTCTCACTCTCCCTTCCTCTCTGAAATCAATAAAAATATATTTTAAAAATAAAAACTAGAAACATATGCTCTGGTGAGGATTTAAAAAAGATGGTAGACCGGACCTCTTATCTTCCTATATGTGCAGGCTGCCCCTCCCACTAAGAGGGGGCATCTATCTTTTCCTTCCCTTTGAATCTATAACGTGCTTTGACCAATAGGACACAGTAGAAGTGCTATCACGTGACTTTTAGGCTTCAGCCTGTGGCTTCCATTTTCCCCTCTTCAAACCATTTGTGATGTAAAGAAGTTTGACCACCCTGTAGGAGAGAGGCCACCCAAAGAGAGCAGGAGAGATTTATCAGAGAGAGAGGGGTCCAGCCGAAGAGCTGCATTAACATTCTTAGTCCCAATCTAGTCACCCCAACAGAGATTAGCTGCACCTGCCAAACCCAGCCCAGCAACCTTTTGGTGCACAGGACAATGCCCATCCAACTGAGCCACTCTGGTCAGGGCAAGAATTATTATTTTTTTTTAATCATAGAAAATGATTAATTTAGCAGAAATTTTATTTTCACTCTTTTTAAAAAATATATATATCTTTATTGATTTCAGAGAGGAAGGGAGAGGGAGAGGGAGAGAGATAAAAACATCAATGAGGAGAGAGGATCATTGATTGGCTGCCTCCTGCATGCCCCCTACTGGGGATCAAGCCTGCAACTTAGGCATATGCTCTGACTGGGAATCAAACCAGTGACCTCTTGGTTCCTGGGTCTGCTCAACTGCGGAGCCATACTCAGCCAGGCTATTTGCAAACTCTTTAAAGATAATTACAAACACAAAGTATCCTTTTAAAAGTGTCCCAAATCAAATCAAAGTCACATTATCAAAGTAAAATACGACATCAAGAAGTCATTTAATTTGTAAGATTTTATAAATACATAATTTTATTGATTTCTTGGCAACATTTATCTGGTTGAGTTCCTGGCAGCTCATCCTGTTGATAGCTGCATCTGAAATATCCTGTGCTACATTTTTACATTAGGAAGAAATAACATATAGAACTGCTCAGACCCTGAGACCCTTGTCCTATCTAACAATTTGATTAATAAAGCCTATTTTCTACCACCTCCCAATTTTACACTGGCTTATCTTCATTTAGATATTGTGCCCTAGCTGGGTGCTCAGTGGTTAGAGCATCCACCTTCGGACTGAAGGGTCACGGATTTGATTCCGGTCAAGGGCATGTGCCTCAGTTACAGGCTCGACCCCCGGCCCTTGTCTGGGAGTGTGCGGGGGGCAACCAATGAATGTTTCTCTCACATCGATGTTTCTCTCTCACAGTCTCTACCCCTCCACTCTCTCTAAAAATCAATGGAAAAAATATCCTCGGGTAAGGACTAACAACAACAGAAAAAGATATTGTAAATTCATGAGAAAAGAACAAATTTTCTTATGGTGAAAAAAAATCTTAGGAACAACAAATTACAAATATTCAATTTTTTAATAAAAATGTTTTCCTTCCTCACATGTGAACATCCAATAAATAAAACATACGTAATTATTCCGGGTATAGAAACTAGTAATTTACTTATGAAAGAGGTGCATTTTGGTATACTTGGTGGTAAGGTTTTTTTCTTCTTTTAGTTTTATTTGTTTGTTATTCTTAGTAAATCTCACTTTGACTGGACTTAGACCTATAGATGGAAGCTCTCAGAGAGAACAGCGTATGGCTTTTGGCAGTCCGTTCCTGGCATTTTTTAAAAAAAATATATTTCTTTATTGATTTCAGAGAGGAAGGGAGAAGGAGAGAGAGAGAGAAACATCAATGATGAGAGAGAATCATCGATTGGCTGCCTCCCACATGCCCCACACTGGGGATCGAACCTGCAACCGGGCATATGCCCAGGCTGGGAATTGAATTGTAACCTCCTGGTTTATAGGTCGACACTCAACCACTGAGCCACACAGGCTGGGTTCCCCCAGATTCTTTATTTGAGTATAAACTCATCAATTTCTGTGAATTCTGGCTATGGTACCAGGCCACAGGAAAGGTCTGAAATATCTGAAAGTCATTTGATTAGAGAAAAATGTCTTCTTGAGACTTTGAGGCAGCCATTCATCACTCACTTGGCGTTGAAGGCATTCCTCAGTGAACTTCTTTCCTAGTCTCCAGAGGAAAGCGCAGGGTCTGGGTTCCCAGAAGGGTTGCTGCCAGCTGGAGCACTGACCAGCAGAGCATCCTTGCAGGCATTCTGCATGCAGTATTATTGATCCTCTCCACCCCAGCCTCCAGCCTGAGCTGCTCCACCAGGCACTGCGGGGCGTTCACACAGGCCCCAGAAGACAAGGCCACCACACTGTGCTCTGAGGGCAGGCACAAATTCCAGTGTGGTGGGTAGCCCATAAGTGGCCACCAGTAATCCCCACCTGCTGTTGTGCCATCTCTCCCTCTGGAGTGTGGCTGGACCTAGTGGCTGGCTTCTGCTGAGCAAAACGTCATGGGATGTCACTTCCTAGATTAGGCTACGAAAAGACTGTGATTTCCATCTTGCTTGACACCCTCTCCCTCTTCTGGTGCCTTGGATCTAGTGGAAGCCACTATATGTGCTGAGTATCCTCTAGAGCAGCAGTTGCCAACCGGTGGTCCGCGGACCCCTGGCGGAAGGTTGGCGACCGCTGCTCTAGAGAGGCCCACAAGGCAAGAAACAATGTCTCTGACCAACAGCCTTGGCCAGCACCTGGCTTGCAGCCTTCTGAGCATCCCTAAGCCAGAGGCGCCAGCCAAGCCACCTCCGGAAACAGTGATATAATAAATGCGTATTGTTTTAAGCTACTAAATTTGGGGATAATTATTATGCAGCAATGTGTATATAACTAACATATTCATTAACGGAACATATTAGGACATCAAACTATAAACAGTTTATTTGGTACAATTTTTCAGGGAGCTAATATGACCATAAATATTAAATTCTCCTATAATTTTACACATCCTCTGTCCTTGTAGTTCTACCTCTAGAACTTCTCTTAAGGTGGGGAAAAAATCATGAAATGCTAACAAAGGAATAGTTACAGGGATGTTCAGAGCAGCACTAGAATGGCAAAAATTGGTAGCAATCCCATACATCTAATAACAGGGCATTGAGAAACTAGATCATGGAATTGCCTCTAACAGAACAGGCTGGACTCCATCAGTGAGTCTTGAAAAACAAAGTGACTTGCTTTCAGCATTTGAAAAAAAAAATAACATGGAATAGAATGGAATAGAATTAAAAAATACCCCATATTTCCACCATTCAAATGCCACTACTTTCACCACTTTCTTTGTGGGTTTATTGATGATAGCCATTCTGACAGGTGTGAGGTGATATCTCATTGTGGTTGTAATTTGCCTTTCTCTGATGATTAGTGATTTTGAGCATCTTTTCATGTGTCTATTGGCCGTCTGTATGCCCTCTTTGGAGAAGTGTCTGTTCAGGTCCTCTGTTCACTTTTTCATTGGATTGTTTGTTTTTAGTTTTGAGTTGTTTAGGTTCTTTATAAATTTTGGATATTAACCCCTTATCAGATGTATCATTGGAGAATACCTTAAGCAGCCTCACATTATTAATAACTAGAGGCCAGGTGCACGAATTTGTGCACAGGTGGGGTCCCTCGGGGTGGCCTGTGGAGATTGGGCCCCAGCTCGCACCCCCAGCCTCATAGCCCTGCCTGGCACCCCTGCCTTGGCCTGGCACCGCCCCCTCACCTGCTCCACCATCCCACTTGCGGGGTGATTGGTTGGGGCCGGGGCCTCCCCAGTTGGGGGGCCCTCCCACCCCACCCAGCTCCCTCAGCGCCTGGAAGCCAGCTGCGGCCCTGCCTCCTGCCACCTCCTGCCAATGCTGGTCGCCATCTGCGGGGCGATCTGCGGGGCGATTGGGCCCCTGCTCGCACCTGCCTTGGCCTGGTGCCGCCCACTCACCTACTCCACCATCCCACCGAGGTCCCGCTCTCATCGGGGCCCCATCGGGGCTGGCAGCACCTCCACTGTTGCTTGTGCTGGCACTGCATCGCCAATGCCTGCCATGTTCCGTGCCGCCCCCAGGTGGTCAGCACATGTCATAGCAAGCGGTCGAACTCCCGGTCTCCCAGTGGAACTCTCAGTCAAATGACTGCCTATGGGGATAATTTGCATATTAGGCTTTTATTATATAGGATGGGAATAACTCATTCGTGTGCCCTCGAGTTTTACCAGGTCCACACTGTTTGCTGATGCAGAATCCCACCAACCTCCAGTTTACAAATTAGGAAACAGGCTCAGAGAGGCTCCATGCATGAACCTATCTATGTCTCTATGTAGGCAGCCATGAAGTTTGCATATTTATATTCTCAATTAAAGTTCTGTTAAAGGTCTAAATACCTCTCCTATCTCTCCACTTCTTACTATCAGCAACACTACCTCCCCTAGTCAAGCCCTAAGTGATGGCCTCTTAACTGTCTCCTCCAGCCCTTCTGCACCCTCTGACCCTCTCTCTATTCAATGGCCAGAGTGATCTTTTAGAAATTTAAATCTGATTATGTCAGTCTGCCCAGCCACCATTGCTTAAGATTTTGCAGTGATTCCCAAGGCTCTTAGAATAGAGATAAAACTCCTTAACATGATTCACCGGGCCCTGTGTAGACACTTTCACACCTTCTGCTCATGGCCCCCTCCTTTCGGTTCCAATCCCTTGGACTCTCTGTCCTTTGTACTCATCATCTCCTTCGTGTCACAGAGGCTTTGCATATGGTCTGCCTTCTGCCAGGGCCACTCCTCCTGGCCCTTGTGCCTAGTTCACACTTACTCATCCTTCAGCATTCAGTTCAAATGTTATTACTCACTACATGACACCTATAGCACTTTTTTCTTTAGATCACTAAATACAGTTGCCATTTTATATTTATTTATTAGCTGATTAATGTTTGCTTATTTTTATACTAGATGGCGAGTTCTATAAAGGCAGGAACTGTGTCTCTTTTGGATCACCCATCCTGGTGCTGAGCCTAATACTGGCCTGCTAGAGGAGCTCATAAAGTCTTTGTTAAGTGAATGAGGTGATGAATGAACAAAACCCACTGACTCCTCTGATCTGCTTCCTTTTCCTGAAAGGGCCCTCAGATCCTTCAGAAGACAGGAAGCAGCAGAGAGAGGGGACTATCACAATAATGACTGCCCATCACAGAGTGTCAAAGTAACAGGAGAGTCTACAGGATGCATTTTAGAGGCCTCCCTATCCTTGCTAATTTCCACCCTCTTCCGAAGAGGCCCAGGAAGGAAGTCACTGAGAAGTCCCAGGGCCAGCCGTTCTGATACAGAGCCTCACCAGGAAGGCAGGGAGAATGGGAAGGGGGAGAAAGGAAGGGAATGGATGTTTACTAAGAAGGGACTCTTTTGGACACCATGCTAAATGTTTATATCTATCATCTCATGTAATCCTCCCCTGAACCCCATTTTGCAGATGAGTAAACAGACTTAAAGAGCTTGTGAGGCAAAGTTGAGTTGGAACTGAGATTTGTCAGTCTTCCTTCAACGCCTGGGCTTTTCCAGGGCCTAAAGTTGGACCTAAGACTCATCGGTTGGCCTCTCTCTACAGCTGTCTTTTAGGAGTCTGTCTACAGTATAATGGTTGAAGTCCATACATGGGAAACAGAAACTCAACATAAAGGCAACTGCTACCAGACCTCAAAAGTGATATATAAATAAAAATTGGAATGTGGAAAGTAAAGGAGATGGAGTTAGTGTGAGGGAGTTAATTTCTCATCCTTCAGATTAAGGAGATAAGAGATACTGTCTAAAACGAACACATTTATGGTATTGCATAAAAGGATAATGGTGATCACAGGAGAACTAAAGACAAGCTGTTGATGGCAGTTGCCTCTGGGGAGAGGAGTTGGGGAAAGAAGAGAAAGTTTCACTTTCATTTGTTTGCCCTTCTGAGCTTTTCATTAAAAAAAAACCAAAAAACTTAACTCTGGCTGAGTAGCTCAGCTGGTGAGAGCATCGTCCTGATACCCCAAGGTTGTGGGTGTGATCCCTGGTCAGGGCACGTACAACAATCAACCAATAAATGTGTAAGTGGAACAACAAATCAATGTTTTTCTCTCTCTCCCTTCCTTTCTCTCTAAAAACCAATTTTAAAAAATTAGTGTTCTGTAACTTTTCTAAAAAGTTTAGGTGTTTTTGTTACAAGGGACTAAACAAACGAAAATACCATTCCTTTGGAATGCAAGCATGTGTAGAAGTAGTAGGCCTTGACAGCTGGGTAAAAGTTAGTCTGCAGGTTTCCTGTCGGGAAGGACGTGAGTCAGGGGAGGGTCATGTGATGGTAAACATGGCTTCCTAAGCAGTTGCCTCTGGAAAAAGGGAATTGGAGACAAGCTTGATCAATTTGCCTTTGCGAGCACACAGGGCCCGGCTCACACAGGAGCGCCCCTTCCCTCACATATTCCTAAAGGCAGCTCCCAGGCAGACACACCCACACACAAGAGGGCACTGGCTCCATGAGGGCCACAGATAACCACCCCCTGACTATCCCTGCAGCGCCATCCTCCGAGCAGGAGCTCCTGCAGGCTCCCTCCGATGGCAGGTAGATCTAGTCCCCAGCGGAGTGCAGCAGGTTCTCAGATGAGTGTGACTCTGGTCCCGTTCCAGAGCTGGGCACAGAGCACAGATCACAGCCCCACCCCCCTCAGGACCCAAGCAAGGGCCCTTTCCTCCTCCCAGGCATGGCGCCCTCTTGACCTTTGCTCATTTGCAGTTTATGTCACACTAAGCCTCTACACCTGCTAAAAAGGAAAGCTAGGGCACAGCTCAGCTCAGGAGTGCCATTCACTGGCAGCCAGGAGCCAGGAGTCTGGCATTTCCAGTACCTGTTGTTGATCTTTGACCCCTGCCCCTCCCACCTTTCTTCCCTGCTGGTCTCTCCTGTTTTCGGTTTTCTCACTTCCCTGGCAACCTAGCTCTGACTGGTTTATCCCAGCTCCTTGCCCAGGCCATTCCTTCCATGCTGTCTTCAAACCCTGATTCCTGCACCTCTCCCAACCCTGACAGGGAGAACTCAAGTAAGAAGGTCCAGTGGGCTTCTGGGAAGAGGAGGACGTCATCCACAGACTCAGAGTCAAAGTCCCACCCCGACCCGTCCAAGGCGCCCAGGTCCCGGAGACCGAGCCGGCTGACGGTGAAGTATGACCGGGGGCACCTCCAGCGCTGGCTGGACATGGAGCAGTGGGTGGATGCGAAGGTTCAGGAGCTCTTCCAGGTGGGTAGCGTGGGGGAGGGTGGGGGAGGTGGGGGGCTTGAAGTCTGGCCAGGGAGCTGAGAAAAGGTCTGCTCTGAAACCTCAGGAGGAGCTGGAGGGTGGATGTGAGATGCTCCCATGGAGAGAACGCTTTTCCCAACAGGTGAAGCGTGAGTTTGCAGCCCAGAAATCTGGCCCCTCTGGTCTGGGCTCTGCCTCTAACTCTCTTCATAGTCCAGGGCATGTCTTTTACCATCTCTGAGACTTGGTTTCCTCGTCTATAAAACAGGACTGTAAATGCCTGTCAATATCTCCTTTTAGGACGTTTTGGTGCTCAAGCGAGATAATAGAAGGGCTATTTTTTTCTTTTATGTCTTTTTTTTATTCTTATCCTCAACATACATACACGTCTAGAGCGACATTGTCCAATACTGTAGATATCAGCCATGTGTCGCTATTTAACTTCAAATTAATGAAAATTAAATAATATTAAAAGTTCAGTTTCTCGGTCTCACTACCCATTAGCCCCATGTGGCTAGTGGCTTCATACTGTCAGCACAGACATAGAACATTTTCATCATTTCAGCATGAATAGAAGGGGACCAGAACATCCGAGCAACCAGCATGAACGCCAGCAGCTGGTCACTGACTACCCTCAGTTCCCCCCGGGGCCAAAGGATGGGTCTTGGCCCCTTGTCGCCGGAAGCACTTAGCTATCTCCACATTGGGATCCTAAAGAGTAGCGACTGCTGCTTTAACCAGAAAACATTTTGAGCACTTAAGCACCTGCTGGGCACAGGGCCAGCATTTGATGTGCGTTATTTCATTCAGCACCCGCCCGACTCCATTAGGTAGCTACTGTTTCACCCTGGAGGACATGGAAGCTTAGCGATGGTGAGTAGCTAGGAAGCTACGGTACTCAGGGCTGCAGAGCCTGAGCACTTACTTGCGCATCTAGTGGCTCTCCATACACCTGAAGTACTTCAGGAAAAAACCAGTGCCCTGGCTGCACCTCAACTGAATTTAATTAGAATCTACTAGGGTGAGGCCCGGGCACTGGTCTCTTTTATAAGCTCCTCAGTTGACTCTAGCATGTAGCTGGCAGAGAGCCCCTGCACCAAGCCAGAAACTAGAAGTCTCGCTTGTCCTCATACCATGGTCCTTATTTCTCCTCTTTCTTGACTCAGGTCCTTTCTCTCTCTCTCTCTCTTTCTCTCTGTCTCTTGTGGGAAACAAGGGCCTGTGATTCTTCCAGGAAAGGGCTGTGCCAGCAGCTCGGTGGTTGGGTGGGGAGGAGTCGTCCATCTGGCCCAAGCTGCCTTGTGAGGCTCCCTGGGTCCTGTGTCTGCTTGGTCCAGGTGTTGACCTTGTTCCCTGCTGCATCCTGGGGTAGGTGGCAGATGTCCTGACGCCGGGAGCGGGAGAGGCAAACTTTCTTGGCCTGAGTCTGCTCTGACCTTGCAGAACACCTCCCCTGCCCGTCACTACTGCCAGAACCCTCTCTCTCTGGATCAGTTTCAATTTCAGATTGTTGTGCACTTGCATGAAAAGTCTCATATTTCAGACACCGCAGGGCAAGTCCGTCGGGGCATCAAAGAGAGACACTAGACAAAACTTGTTTTGCAAGATTAAGGGGACGGGCGGGGGGGGGGGGCGGCGAGGGGGGAGCTGTACAATAACGAGCTTATAACATTTCCAATAGGACATGTAGGAGGACTGCTCCCAGGCAATGACTGAAATAAAATACCTGGCCTGCAGTTGCCATGGTGATTGTCCAAAGGTGCAGGTGGCAGTTCCTCTCCTAATCCCTGCTCTTTTCATCCGGAAGCAGCCAGGTGACTGGGGAAGCCCCAAGTGGCTGATCACCTTGGGCAGAGATGGAAGCAATAGAGCCTCCAGACTTACCCGACCCCAGTTCTAACTTCACAGGGCCCCTCGCCACCCACCAGGGCTCTCCCTTACATGTCCCCCTTAAATGGCACAACTGGAAATGGTTCCAGGGATGCATCACTACTTGTTTAGTTTTTTTAATGGGACCCAACCTTCCTTTGATGAAGGGCCCCACCTCTTCTCACGGGGTGTACAGCCTGCTTTGGGGTCTTCAGAGGAAGCAAGTCTGGATTCAACCCAGACAGATTTGGGGTGCTAGCGCTCCTGTGGTCCCGAGGGAGAGTGTGGATTTGGCCACTAAGCAGGGGCTTAAACACCCATAAGTTTCTCCTGTTTTAAAAACACTCTCGTTCATCAACGGGCCCCACTCTAATTACCATCCCATAGTTCGTATCTCCTTTACAATAAGATTACTTAAAGGATTTGTCCATACTCACATCCTTTACTTACCTTTCCCCTTCCTATCACCATTCAAACCATCAAAATCTGGCTTCTGTTCCCCCAACTCTATGGAGAGCTCTTGGCAAGGTCACCAATCATTGCCTTGAGCTAAATCCAATGCACACAGCAGCAGGGGAGACACTGTTGATCACTCCAGATTTTGAAACATTCCTTTCCTATGGATTTCATGACACGATCTTTTCCTGCTGGCAGCTAGCATTTTGATGCAGCTCTTTTAGTGTGGTGAGATTTTAAGAAACAGTCTGTTAACCTTCCAAATTTAAAAAAGTATTGCCAATGAATTTGTGAAAACAGACATTGTTAGTTCATCTCTGAACCTTACTCCATGGCTGGTCCCAGGGCAGAGAGATCTGGAGTAAGGGGCGTGAGTAGGGAGTGGAGCTGAGAAAGGGGCTGTATCTGGCAGCATCTGGCAGGATACTGCCACATGTAATAGAGAGTCACAAGCGTACCGCACTTGTTCATCTCAGCAGGAGTTGTTTGATATATCTGCTCATTTTCTGAGAATTAAAAAAAAAAAAACTGGAGGGAAAGAATATGGATTATGATATGAGCCCATTTCTCAACTCCAGACGGCAGGGGCAATCTGACTCTAGGTAATATATGTTCCTTATATTTAATATAACATCATAAGTCATATAACATTTCTTCGTGGCTCAGTTGGTTGAATACACAAAAAGTTGTGTATTCCATTCCTGGTCCAGGTGTATAAAGGAGGCAATTGATCTCTCTCTCTCTCTCTCTCTCTCTCTCTCTCTCTCTCTCTCTCTCTGTCTGTCTCTATCTCTCTTCCTTTCTCAAATCAATAAACATATCCTCAGGAGAGAATAAAAATACGTGGTTTTTGTTTTTGTTTTTTGCTGCACTAATACTTTTTTAGAGGCAGAATTCTAATCACTAGAATATATCTTTATTATATTCTATATAACTAGAGGCCCGTGCATGAAATTCGTGCATGGGAGGGTGTGCCCTCAGCCCAGCCTGCAACCTCTCCAATCTGGGACCCCTTGGTGGACGTCCCTCTCATAATCCTGGACTGCTGTCTCCTAATCGCCCACCTGCCTGCCTGCCTGGTCATCCCTATCTGCCCCCCCTGCTGGCCTGATCGCCCCTCACTGCCCCCTGCTACTGGCCAGGTCGCCCCCAACTGCCCCCTCCCTGCTGACCTGGTCACTCCTTACTTCCCCTCCATTGGCCTGGTCACCCCTTACTGCCCCCCCTGCTGGCCTGGTTGCCCCCAACTGCCCCCTCTGCTGGCCTGGTTGCCCCCCCCCCGCCAGCCTGGTTGCCCCCAACTGCCCCCCCTGCCGGCCTAGTTGCCCCTCACTGCCCACCCTGCCAGCCTAATCGCCCCCAACTGCCCCCTCTGCCAGACTGGTCGCCCCCAACTGCCCCCCCCGCCAGCCTGGTCGCCCCCAACTGCACCCCCCTGCTGGTCTGGTTGCCCCTAACTGTCCCCCCACCCTCCTGCCGGCCTGGTCTCCTCTTACTGCCCCCTCTGCCAGTCTGGTTGCCCCTAACTGCCCCCCCTGCTGGCCTGGTTGCCCTCAACTGCCCCCCCGGCCAGCCTGGTCACCCCTCACGGCCCTCCCGCCAGCCTGGTCGCCCCACGCAGCCTGCTGGTTCAGTCGTTTGGTCGTCCCTCACTAACCCCTGCAGCTTGGTCATAGGCAGCCATCTTGTGAGTGTGTGAGGGTTAATTTGCTTACTATCTCTTTATTAGATAGGATAATTTCACCCCCCAACTTCTGGGATTTCAAATTACGTGTATGCTAGACCACTTGATATTATCCCACAGGTCACCAAAGCTGTTCTGTTTCTTTTCTCCCACTGCCCAGGTTTTTTTCTTTCTGTACTTCATTTTGACCAGTTTCTTTTGCTATATCTTCCAGTTCATCTGATCCTTTTTTCTGCAAGTATGCTGTTATTTCCATCCAGTAAATTTTTCATTTAAAATATTGTATTTTTCATCTCAAGATGTTTGGTTTTTTCTCATATCGTTTATTTTCATCATTACTGTGTTCATGTTTTCCTCGTCTAATTCCATCATCTCTGTCATTTGTGGGTCTGATTCTATTAATTGATCTTCCTTCTAGTTTATAGGGAACATTTTCTGCTTCTTGCCATGACTATCTATCTGGATACTGAATTGTATTGTAAATTTTATGTTGTTGAGTAACTGGATTTATTTTTCTTCCTTTAAGAATGTTGGGCTTTATCCTAGTAGGTAGTTTAGTTACTTGAGGTTCTGCCGAGGCTTGTTTTAAGCTCTGTTAGCATTAGCCTAGAGTCGCCTTTAATCTAGAGAATAATTTACCCCCGTAGTGAAGCATGGCCCCTCCGAGGTCTCTGCTGAATCCCTGCATGGTCAGTGCTGACTGTCGCTCTGGCTGGGTGGACTTTGACTTGTCTCCACACCTCTGTGAGGTCTGGGAACGGTTCACTCTGTGCTTTCGGAATCTCATGGTGCCTGGCTTCATGAAGTTTTACCCTAGGCATGTGCACTTGTGTTCAGCAGACTTAAGAGACCCCTTATGCAGATTTCTGAAGGTTATTTTCTTTCTAACTCCCTCCTCTTCAGAACTTTGTCCAGCAGATTCCAGTCACCTCAACCCTGAATTCTGATCTCTGTCATGTCAACGTAGCAAGACCATTGTACTCTGCTTGGATTCGCTCTCTCTCTGCTCTCTTGTCTGGAAATGGCCTCTAGAAAGCAATTCAGGGCAAGTATGGAGTTTACCTCTTTCATTTCCCTTCTCTCGCAGGCATTCTTGTCTAATATCTGAAAACACTGTTCATATATTTTTGTCTAGTGTTCTAGCACTTATGTTGGGAGAATAAATCTGGTCCCTGCTACTCCAGCATGACCAGAAGTTAAATATCTGGCTAACTCTTCCCAGCCTTCTGGTCTCGGATTAGAGGTCACTTCCTTCCAGAAAGCCTTCCTAAACCCCAGGCTTGGTCCGGTTCCCCTTCCATATTCTCCCCAAGTATCTCATCAGCGTGCTTACCACCCTAGTGCAACTGCTTTTTCAGATGTCTGTATCCCTCAGGAGACTATACGCTTTTCAAGGGCAGGATCATCATGTCTGTCTGTCTTGCTATTATAACCCCAATATTCATCACAATGCTTGGTGTACAGCATTCTCTCAATAAATATGCATTAAATGAGTGAATGCTGAAGCAGATGAGCTAGAAACCAAGGAAGCAAAGGGGGAGTCTGGAGCTTAGGATGAAAGAGCTATCTTAGACACCTAGCACTGTTTGTTTTGGAAAAGGAATGGAAGGACCAAAACTGTTCATTTGTCTCTGAAATCAATAAAAGGTATTTTTAAAAAATCAATTATAGAATAAAATTGGCCCGTTTGAAGTCTCCATGTGAATGTGCTTTGCTATAAGGTATCCAGTACCCCAGTCAAGATATGGGACATTTCCACAGTCCAAAAACTTGCTCCAGTGTCCTCTACCTTTAGTTAAATCACACAGCTTCATTACTTAGTACATCTGTTCCTACTGTGTCTATGAAAACAACGCCAGGTTCTAAGACAGCCCTTTCACCCTGCTTGTAAGCTCTTTGAGGGCAGGTTCTTCGTTTTGTTCACTGAGTTTCCCAAGTTCACAGCGCCAGGTTAATAGTAGCCACTTGACACATATTTATTATTATCCCAAAGGAGTAATAACCAAATGAAAAAGGTGAGGTTTGGAAAGGTGAATATAAACTATCCAAATCAGTATGGAAAGAACTTGTTAAGCATAACATAAAAAGGAAGCAAAACCTAAACTGGAAAAGATCATTAGATTTAACTATTTAAACACAGACACCTATTTCCCCAAACCCTTCTGGACAAATGGTATTTCTATCATATGTGGAATGCTAGGGCTAATCTTGTGTGTTTTTTTTTAATCAGTAAGAAAAAACTGAACAAGCTAATAGAAAAATGGGTAAGGCAGCAGTTCTTGAAGTGTGTTCTGGTGACTCCAGGGGTTCCCAAGACCTTTCAGGGGGCCTCTGATTATTTTCACAATAATACTAAGATGTTGTTTGCCTTTTTCACTATGTGGACACTTGTACTGATGGTGCAAAAGCAATGATGGCTCTTAGAATGAATCAATTAAGTGACACCACGCACCCCTATGCTCGTTGCGGTGTTATTTACAATAGCCAAGATCTGGAAGCAGCCCAAGTGTCCATTAGTAGATGAGTGGATAAGGAAGCTGTGGTGTATTTACACAATGGAATACTACTCGGCCATAAAAAGGAGGAAATCTTACCTTTTGCAATAGCATGGATGGATCTGGAGAGTATTATGCTAAGTGAAATGAGCCTGTCAGAGAAAGTCAAGTACCATATGAGTTCACTTATATGTGGAGTCTAATGAACAAAATTAAAAAACAAAATAGAAATAGACTCATAGATATAGAGAACAGACTGACAGATGTCAGAGGGGAGGGGGGCTGGCAGGCTGGGTGAAAAAGGTGAAGAGATTAAGAAAAATAGAAAAGAAGCCTCATAGACACAGACAACAGAATGGAGATTACCAGAGGGAAAAGGGATGGGAGGGTGTAGAAGAGGGTGAAGGGGGGATAAATGGTGGTGGAAGGAGACCTGACTTGGGGTGGTGAACACACAATACAATATACAGATTGTAGAATTGTACACCTGAAATCTATTTAACTTTATTAACCCGCGTCACCTCAATCCATTAAAAAGAAAAGTGACACCAGCCTGTACTAGTTATCATGTTCTTCACCACCACACCACTGTCACTTACGGAAGTCCTTGGTGATGCAGCAAAAATTATTAAGTTTATTAAATCTTGGCCCTTGAGCTCACATCTTTTTTTAAAAATAGACTTTGGTTTTTAGAGCAGTTTTAGGTTCACAGCAGAAGTGAGCAGAATGTACGGAGTTCCATTATTCCCGTTCCCACACATAGTACACAGCCTCCCTTACTACCAATGTCTCCCACCAGAGCAGTGCACTTGTTATAGCTGATGAATTTATACCAGCACATCGTAATCACCCAAAGTCCATATTTTATATTAGGATTCACGCTTGGTGTTATACATTCTATGGTTTTGACACATGTATATTGACATGTATCCACTATTATAATATCATACAGAATAGTTTCACTGCCCTGAACACTCTCTGTGTATCACCTATTCATCCCAGGTTCCCCACAACTCCTGGCAACCATTGATCTTTTTACTGTTTCTATAGTTCTGCCTTTTCTAAAATATCATATAGTTAGAATTATACAATATGTAGACTTTTTAGATTGGCTGCGTTCACTTAAGTTATATGCACTTAAGGTTCTTCCATGTCTTTTCATGGCTTGACAGCTCATTTTGTTTTAATGCTGAGAAATATTCCATTGGCTGGATGTACCACGGTTTATTATCCTTTTACCTAAGGAAGGACATCTTTGTCACATCCAAGTTTTGGCAATTCTGAATGAAGTTCCTATAAATATTTGTGTGCAGGTTTTTGTGTGGAAATGTTTTCAAGTCATTTGGGTAAATACCAAGGATCACAATTGCTGGATTGTATGGTAAGACTGTGTTCAGTTCTGTAAGAAACAGGCTGTCTTCCAAAGTGACTGTACCCCCTTGTATTCCCACCAGCGATGAGTGAGAGTTCCCATTGCTCTGCATCCTCACAGCATTTGGTGTTGTCAGTGTTTCAGATTTCTTGCCATTTTAATAGGTGTGCAGTGGTATCTAATTGTCGGTTTAATTTGCAATTCCCTAATGACATGTGATACTGAGTATCTTCTCAGCTGTTATTTCCCATCTGTGTATCTTTGGTGGGATATCTGGTCAGATCTTTTGCCCATTTTAAATTGTCCTTTTCTTATTTATGAGTTTCAAGAGTTCTTTGTATATTTTGGGTAACAGTTTTTATCAGATATATCTCTTGCAAATATTTTCTCCCAATCTGTGCTTGTCTTCTTATTCTCTTGAGCTTCTTTCATCTTTAATTTTATAACTTCTGTAGTTAAATTTTTTCAATGACCATAATAACTTAAAAAAATATCTTTGTTGATTTTAGAGAGGAAGGGAGAGGGAGAGAGAGAGAGATAGAAGCATGATGAGAGAGAGAATCATTGATTGTACGCCCCCTACTGGGAATCAAGCCTGCAACCCTGGCATGTGCCCTTGGCCAGAATCGAATCTAGGTCCTTTCAGTCTGCAGGCTGACGCTCTAACCATTGAGCCAAACCGGCTAGGGCGACTATAATAACTTTTAAAGATAGCTTTATTTCACATACCATATAATTCACCACTCAAAATGGGAAATTTCATATTTTAAATATCTTCAAATGGTTGTGCAACCACCACAATCTAATTTTAGGCCATTTCATCACCCTCCAAAGAAACCCTGAACCCATTAGCAATCATACCTCATTCCCTACCGCCACCATTCCCAGCCCTAAGAAACCACTAATCTACTTTATATCTCCATAGATTTATCTATTCTGGACATTTCATACAAATTGAATCATATAATATGTAGCCCTTTATAACTGGTTTCTTTCACTAACAATGTTTTCAAGGTTCATCCATGTTGTAGCACGAATCAGTGCTTTGTTCCTTTCATTGATGAGTAACATTGCAGGGCTACATCATATTTCATTTATCCATTCATCAGTCGATGGGCATTTGGGTTGTTTTAGACTTTTTTTTTTAATATATTTTATTGATTTTTCACAGAGAAGAAGGGAGAGAGATAGTTAGAAACATCGATGAGAGAGAAACATCGATCAGCTGCCTCCTGCACATCTCCCACTGGGGATGTGCCCGCAACCCAGGCACATGCCCTTGACCGGAATCGAACCTGGGACCCCTCAGTCCGCAGGCTGACGCTCTATCCACTGAGCCAAACCGGTTTGGGCTGTTTTAGACTTTTTGGCTAGTATAAATGGTGCTGCTATGAACGTTCATGTGCAGAGTTTTTCTGTGGACATATGTTTTCCTTTCTTTTGGGAACAGACCTAGGAGTGGAATTACTGGGCCAGATGATAAATATATATTTAACATTTTAAGGAACAACCAAACTTCTCCAAAGCAGCTGTACCATTTATATCTCTACCAGCAATATATGTAAAACTTTTGAAATTAAAACAGACACTCTTTTTAAAGACTTTTAGGGCTGTTCCGGTAGATCACAGTAGGTGCCCAGTAACTGTTATGGAAGGATGAATGCATGGTTTGAATAAGACGAGAGGAACTGAACATGGAAAATAGAGTGGGGGATGGGTGAGCCCCCGACAGTAACTTTCACTCCAGCACTAGCTGGCCAGGCCTCTCTGAGCCCCATGTGATTCCCAAACAGGATCAACCAACCCCTTCTGAGCTGGAGATTGACCTGGAAGCCCTCATGGAACTATCCACAGAAGAGCAGAAAACTCATTTGGAGGTAGAATGGGAGCTGGGCCCTGGGGCCAGGGGTTGGGGTTGGAAGCTGGGCTTGGACTAAGGGGAAGCTAGGAACCCAGGCTCTGCCTCCTTGGGTGGCCTGGGAGAAGCACACCAGAGGGAATTCCTGGAAGACTGAGTGGGGGCTTGTGGGAAAGTGCGGTGGCTCAGGGACCCACTGTCTGCTCTCTTCTACCCAGGCTCTTCTCCGAGACTGTCCCAGCCCCACAGAGGTAAGGACGCTTTGCTGTTCTGGGGGTAAGAGGAGGCCTAGTGGGGAGGAAACTAATGAAAGGAAAGCTTGGGCCTGCGTCGTTCCCCGCTTCCCTGGCTCTAGGACAGCGGTTCTCAACCTGTGGGTCGCGACCCCTTTGGGGGTCGAATGACCCTTTCACAGGGGTCGCCTAAGACCATCAGAAAACACATATATAATTACATATTGTTTTTGTGATTAATCACTATGCTTTCATTATGTTCAATTTGTAACAATGAAAATACATCCTGCATATCAGATATTTACATGATGATTCATAACAGTAGCAAAATTACAGTTATGAAGTAGCAATGAAAATAATTTTATGGTTGGGGGTCACCACAACATGAGGAACTGTATTAAAGGGTCGCGGCATTAGGAAGGTTGAGAACCACCGCTCTAGGAGGTGGGGTAAGGGAGATACTAGGGAGGACATATGGTGGTGGGTGTGACTCCATGCCTTAATCTCACCCATTTCTCCTCAGCCCTTTATCTCCGAACTGCTCAGTCAACTCAAGAAACTCCGGAGACTCAGCCGGCCTCAGAAATAAGACTTGTGACACCACATTTAGCAGCCTCAGCACCGTCAGGCCTGCCCCGAGCCCCTGGATTCCGGCCTGAGCGGGAAGTGGCTCCTTGGAACATGGACAAGGAACATTGGAAGATGAGGTCACATGTGCCACCCCTGCTGTATGTACAGTCGCAGCTAGTTCTTGTCAGTTGGGCTTTCTGGGAGCCAGTCATGGCTGCTGCCCAGTGTTTTCCTTGACAGCCAAGTGGATAAAACCTTTAGGAGTCCCAGCTGAATGGAGTGTGAGCATGTCTGTGCTGAGGGGTGGGAGAGGCAGAGGGTGAAGTGATACACCAGGAGGCGAGCATCCTGGCACACTCTATCCTCTCACCTCACCATCCATCCATCCATCCATCCATCCATCCATCCAATCTTTGAGAATTTAAAAGTGAAGGCCACAGTTCTGCCTCAGAGATCATGATCTAGCAAGGCCCTGAGGCTGAGACACTAAGCACCCTGTCATCACCAACAGGAGCCCAAGTGGCAAAGACCAGTTTTGAATCCCCGAGGAGGCAACAGGAAAAAGCGACCTCCTCCCCCGCTGAGATGCCGGAGGCCCCAGGCTGAGGACTCTTTCCAGAGCTGGCTGCAGCCGGGGGAAGAGAACAAGCAGGGGCTAAGCAGAGGGGGATAGGGTTCAGGCTAAGAGGCCAGGGGGGCGTTGCTAGCAACAGACACGAGTCAGAACGGCAGGCAGGTTGGCACAGGAGCCCTGGAAGTTGGTGCCCGTTGGGAATAAGGCAGGAAGCAGGGCGTGCGTCCATTGTTTGTGCACGCAGCGTCTGAGTCCTAGAGAGGCCGAGAATCACGATAGTGGGGGCTGGGGCTAAGGTGGGCGGCCCAGAGCAGGACCCACACTTCCGTTCAGTTGAACAAATTCATGCCTCTGGTCTCCGAGGCCTCCGAGACGGGTGGTACTGCTCCTGACGGGAGAATCTTACCTGAGGTTCAACCCTCTCCCTCACTCCCTAGGACTGGATTTACAGCCTACTTTGCTTTTGCCGCCTCTCCAAGGGCCCAGGCTCGGGGCCACAGGTTCTAGAGATCAACGACGCTGGGCCCAAGGACTCAGCATACTTTATTTGATACATTCAGTGCTGGGGCGCTTGAGCAGGTTTCAAGGTTCATTCTTAGATTCAGTCTGGTCTTTCTAGTCCAGGCTTTGCTGGTGGAGGCTCCTGACTTCTGCCTTCCCTCGGCTCCTCCAGTCGCCATTCCCGATGCAGAATCCTTCCCCCTTCATGGGCATCGAGGCTCAGGGAAGGTGCACCCATGAGCAGTCTAGCTTGAAATGCTCTCCCATCAGATGCCCCGAGTCTGGGCCCAGAGCGGGTGCCCCGGCCTGTGTGACTGCCTGTAGGACGACCTTCCTGGGAGGCCAGGGTGTCCTCAGTGTCCTTGGCCTGCATGTGGGGGGTGGTAAGCAGATGTCTGGTGCTCTTTAAGTTCAAAGGCATCATGGCCTTCCCTGTGGAAAAGAGAAACAGGTCAGGGATCACAGGCAGCCCTTGGGCATCCCAGTCCCACAGAACATTCTACCTGCACCCACCGGAAGCAGCGGACACAGTAGAGGTCTCCGTCGCAGCCAGCACAGCGCAAGGTGGCATCCTCATTGCAGATGCAGCACCAGGGGAGCTGCTCTTCCTCAGCTTCAGGCCTGGGGGCCAGAGCCTGGGCCTTCGGGGAGCAGAGAGGGATGGGGAAGTGAGGTCCCTGAGGGGGTGTGGGGGGGCTGCTGCTGCCAGAGCAGTCAGCCGGTCAGCGGGGAGGCTGCGGAGGCCCCTCATATGTGTCTGGGGTTTTTCTCACCTGAGGCTCTGCCCTGCAGGATGTGGCCGGGGGGTGCAGTGCTGGCTCTGCCGGGATGTTAAAGCCACTTGCCTCATCCAGGGCGGCTTCTTCAGTGAGCTGTGGACAGGGCAGAGTACAGCTCCCTGCTCGTGGCCCAGGTCCTCCCCCACACCCCAAAGGTACTGTGGCCTTAGCTTCTCAACCCATCTTCCTTTATCTGTTGCCTATGGCTGCTGACACCCCATCTCAAAGGGCCAGGGGGCAGGTCTGGGTCAGGGACAGAGGGACCCCAGCTGGAACAGCAGCAGCAGAGCAACTGGCTACTGAGTCCCAGATGGAGGCAGGAAGAATGGGGCCAGGTGGGTGGTGGGACAGTGAGGTAGGGGCCGGACAAAGGGTGGCCAGTGGGTAAGGCAGGCCCACCTGCTGCAGGACTCTCTGGATGGCCGTCTCCTCATCCTCATCATCATCACTGTCTGGGAGGCGATAGTCTTGGAGGGTCACTTGAAGAGGGAGAGAGGTAGGAGCAGGGGAGGAGTGAGGCTGAGAGTTCGCCGGAGCGGCTATACTCTTGCTCCCAGGAGCTGGTTTGGTTTCCAGTGGCAGTTGGTCCAGAGCTGAGCAGTCTCTGCAGCCATTCTGATCGGGCCTCCCCGTCCCTGCTCCACCCGGCAGGGCTCGGGGTCAGGAACAGAAGGCTCTGCCCTGAAGGGACTGGGGGTCCCCTGTCCCCTGATGGCTGCCACTTTTTTCTCAGCCACTGCTTTGCTCCAGTACTTTCCTTGTGGCTCTGGGCAGAGCTCGATAGACCCCCGGGCACAGAGACCCCCCCCCCCCCCCGGCAGCCCTTTCACAGAACTTGGCCTGGGTGTGGGGGCTGCTCCCCAGATTCTACCTGTGTCAGGGTCCCGTCCCTGAAGCACAGCCAGGCGCTTGGCAAGGTCCAGGATCCGCTCTTGCCTCGTGTTCTCCTCCCGCAGCTCGACTGCTGCTTCAGCCAGCAGCCTGCTCTTCTCCCCATCCAGGGACCGGGTGGCCTGCCCCTTGGAATTAGCACTCAGGCTTCCTGGCCCACCCTGGTTGAGGTCATTCTGAATAGCGGCAGCTGGAAGGAGCAATGCAGTCAGGGAGGCAGAGATATTCCAAGATCTCTCATCAGAAGCCACTGAGCCCATTTCTCAACCTTTTATAAAAACCTGCAGAGCATCAGCTTTTTGTTCAGCACTAGCTCCCATGGTTTATATTACAAACGAAATATCAGGTGGGCTGGGATGGATGTAGTTGGAAAAAACCGCTACGATTACCAGTGTTTTATATTGGGGGGAAAATGGTCTGAGAATCAGTGCCCCAAATAATCAGGTTATGGGGAGGCCGAAGTCCAGCCAGTGTCTCTGCCTTACAGGCTGAACCAGCATTTCCAGGGAGCAGCACAGACAGGACATGGCAGGACCTGAGGTCTTATGTATAAGTGACGAGGCTGGAAGAATTTTGACAGAGTGGGTGTGGCTTTGACATGTTCCCTTTACCTCACTATCAGACCAAAAGGTTTGAAAGCAGACAGCTTTGGGTTCAAGTCCTAGCTTTGTTATTTAATGGCTGTGTGATCTTGATCAAGTTCCCTAAGCTCACCAGGCCTCAGCTGCCTCATTTATAGAATACGGATAATTAGAGTATGTACCTCACAGGATTACTGAGGATGTTCGATGAGATTGTGTCTCTAAAGCAGGGCTTCTCGATGGTGGTTCTATTGACATTTGGGGCAGGAAAATTCTTTGCTGTGGAGCTGTCCTGTGCATTACATGATGTTTTAGCGGCATCCTTAGCTTCTGCTCACTACATGCCTGTGGTACATTCCGAGTTGTGACAACTAAAAAGTCTCCAGACACTGTCAAATGGGCCACGGAGGGGAAATCATCCTTAGTTGAGAACCACTGCTTGGAAGCCTTTGAATAGCACAGTCCAATATGACTTTTATAATGATGGAAACATTCCACATCATGGATTATATTTGTGCAGTCCAAGATGGTAGCCATGAGCCACATGTGGAATTGAGCACTTGAAATGTGGCTAGTACCACTGAGGGGACAGAATGTTACATTTTATTTAATTTTAATTAAATTTAAGGAGCTTCTTCCTCCTCCTTATCATCATCATTGCAAAGAACACTCACTGAGCACTTACTACAGCCAGGCAGGGTCCTAAGAACTTATTGGATAATCTCATTTATTCCTTGAAACTTCCCCACAGGGTAGGTTTTAACACACACACGCACACACCCCTCCATTTTACAGATGAGGAACGTGAGACTTTCCCAGGATCACACAGCTGGTAAGTGGAAGGAGAGAGAATCACTGACTGATGCTAAAGTCCACACACTATCCACTAGGCTTACACTGGCTCCCATAGAAGTAAACACTCAATAAATGGTAGCTCTTATAATGTTGATTGTTCTCTGATTTACATATATTCACCTCCCAGTGGGCAGCAGAGCCTCTCCCACCTGGGGAGAAAGGAGGGCAGGTCCCTGGGGCCCAGGGGGAGAAGTTACCTGGGCTTCCTCCTTCCCAGCTCTCATCAATAGCCACTTCTGCCGTGAGCTGTGTCAGCAGATCCTGCGCCTGCTGGGCCTGGGTCCTGGTGTCTGGGGGCCGATGCGCCTGCTCAGAGGAGGGAACTCAGTGGGGATCAGGACGGGAAGCCACACCATAAGGTCCAGAGCAGTCTGTCAGTGAAGGCTGAGGAGTCCCCAAAGCTCAGGGAAAGGGGCTAATCCAGGGCCCACATAATTGAGTAGGTCTGACCATCCCCAACCAGACGGGGCCACTCTTTCCTGCCCCATCCAATCCTGCTTGTCCCTGGTTCCCTGGCCTGGCGGCAGACCTGAGGATCCGGGGGTGGGAGTCAGAGGCTTGCCAGCTCCTACGGAGTACATAAGCACACATGTACTAGGACCCCCTTCCCTCTCAAGCCACAGCACTCACCGGCTGGGGGGTCCGAGAAGGTGGAACTCTGCCCTGCAGTGCGGCAAGCCGTGCCTCCATCTCCTGGGTGGAAGGGACGGAACTCTGGGTTTCGCCCCTCAGTGCGGCTAGCCTGGCTTCTATCTCTGCCTGTGAGGGCACTGACTCTGCAATTGGCATGGGGGGAACCTGTAAGGTCCAGAGGAATCCCAGTCCCAGGAGCCCCAGATAGTGTCCTTCAGGCCAGCGGTCGCCAACCTTTCGGACCTCATGGACCACCAGTGGTCCGCAGACCACCAGCGGCGACCGCTGCTTTAGGCCGCCCTGCCTGCCCCTGCTCACTGGGCTTGTTCTCCTGGCGGAGCCGCGCTAGGCGCTCAGCGATGACTTGGTCTTGTGGGGTCAGTCCATGGCTCTGGGGAGTGCTGGACTTCTGCTTGGCTTCCAAGGCTGCCACACGCCTGGCAGGATATGAGATAAAGACTCTTGAAGAAGGCAAAAGGGAGGGGCGAAGGCACCCCCTCACTTTTCCCCATTCAAATCATTTCTAGGCATCTAGGAAGGCCTCCAATGGACAATCTTCTGTGGTCCCCATGCATGTCGGCCTGCAGCTCAACCCAGCTGCCCAGCCAGAGGGTCCAACAGAAAGGATGTGTATCAAGAACTGTTTCTGGGGAGAGGGCTCATGCGCTGCTTTCTGATCCCAAGAGGGCAGGTAGGAGCCTTCAAGTGGATAGTCTCCTGGCCCTGTGTTCATCTGATCGAGAGGCTGGGAAGAGAGTCCATCCCTGGGGCTTCCTTGCCCTTTCCCCCATCCACATTTGTCTCTGTCCCTTCAGCACTTACTTCTTATAGTTCTGAGGTGGTGACCACTTGGAGGCACTGGCAGGAGAAGATCCTCTATAGAGAAGAAATCTGGTTTCAGAAGCCCTGACATCTGCCAGTCAGTGCCCCCACCCCAAACACTTCCTGGGCGGACCTCGGGCCACAGAGCACAGGCTACCAGGGTTGGCCAGCTGCCTGCTGCCGTGGTTGGCTGAATCCTCGCCCTTGTCAGCTTCTCACCTGGTCAGGGCCTCGTGGCACTGTTTGCAGACTTTCTGTTGGGTGTTCCCGGCCCGGGGCACCGCTGCACTGAAGCTAAGGCAGCTGGAACAGAAGGCCCGGCCACAGTTCTTACAGCCAATCTACAAGAAACACGAAGCAGGGTTATCCACGTCCCAACCACCCAGGTAGGCTCCTCCCTGGCACTCTCTGAGCACCTAGACGAGAGAAGACGACACTGAAGTTATGAACAGCTGCTGAGAAGAGGATGAGGGGCGGGGACCCTAAGGCCTGGGGAGACACAAGGGTGGAGTAAAGTGATTTGTCCGTCTCCAGTCTTTTATTCAAATCAGGGAAAGCTTCATACAAAATTTCCATGCTTTCTGTAACCGGTCTTCAACTTCCTGACACCGGGGTATAGAAGACAAACAGGCAAAGCCCCTTGGTCACTGACTCCTCAACAAAGGAGAATCAGAGAAAGTGCAGAGCTCAGGCCTTCTCTGCTCCAGCAAGATGGAGGGAGGCGTGGCTCAGGATGGGACGATAACAATAGCCTCCATTTATTAAGCACTGACTGCCTGTCAGGCGCTAAGCTCAGTATTTAACATTCTTCAGCTGATTTAATCCTCAGAGTGTCTGCACACTATTTTACTCAATCCTGATGCCCAGCAGTATTGTTCCTATTTTAGGTGGGGGTCAGAGAGGTTACATGACTTGCCCAAACAAAAGTCACCCTCTGAATAAGGCATCAGAGCTCCAATGTGAACGCTGACCACCCTGCCTCCCAAACCCAGGTTTCCAAGAACTGCACGGACCTGCCTCCCTACGTGCTTCACTCACTCACCCTGTGTGGTTCCTAACTGCTAGTCACTGCTGGGGCACAGCCGGCCTGCAGTTACCAGGGGAGCTCGGGGGTCTGTGCTGGAGGGCGGAGAGGCTCTGCCGCGGAGCCCTGCGGGCAGGGGAAAGGTCCGTAACCTAACGGAGGGAACCCGGGAGGGCAGGCTGCCAGACGGCGAGGGCTCCAGAGCAGAGGGAGTAACGGGACGAGGCGTGATGGAGAGTGGGCACAGGGCGGCGGAGAAGCAGCAGGACCGAGGGGAGGAAACAGCCGGACCCTACACTCGGCAGACAGAAAAGTCTAGCTTTCCAAAGCCCACAGGAGCGCGCCTTACAGTTTACAGAGAGCTTTTCCCTCCAGCACCTCACTGGACCCACACCAACCGGCAAGCGAGGGAGTGCTAGCCCCATTTTACAGAAATGGGGACTAAGGAGCAATGGCTGAGAATCATACCTTGGAAAAGGCTGGAAGGCAGTCTATGGGCTGCAAGTCCCGTGTATTTCCCTCCACTCCGCGTTCTCCCTGGCCCTCCAGCCCACGGGGAGAGAAGGCTCACCTCCTTCTTGAAGAGGGTAAACTTGACAGCGCAGCCGTAGCACCTGCTTTCCATCCTGGCTCCCGGCGTGGCGCGGCACGGCCGGCAGAGTTGCGATCACGCCCGCGAGGTACGGGGCCCGTGGACCTTCACCCAGGTCCGCCCCTGTCCCTCACACCCACTCGCGCGAGCTTGCCACGGCCTCCCGCAGGGAAATCGCGACCGGCCATCCTGGTTGGAGAGCAACAGCGGCGGGCGCGAGGGCTGCTGGGAGTTGTAGTTCATTGACGACAGCCCGCTTCCTTCAGTGGCAATCGAGCTTAACACAGAACACGACATTTCCCAGGGGGCTAAGCGCCATTTAGCGGCTCAGGGCCGACAGTGTTCCGGAAGAGTCCCGCGCACGTTTAGACTCTTGGGAGTTGTAGTACGAATCTGGTCAGGGTTGGAACCATGTCGGTGGCCAAGGAGCTCTTACAGATGGACCTGTACGCGCTGCTAGGCATTGAGGAGAAGGCGGCGGACAAAGAGGTGAGAATGGTGGTGAGGAGGGCCGGTCCCGGGAGGTCGGGCGGCCCTTCCTGTCTTGGCGCCTAGACTGGCACCCGCTGTCCAGGTTCGGCCGGGCCCTGGGCCGGTAGCGAGCGGCGGCCTGACGGCCTCAGAAGCTGGGCTCCCAAACCATTCTAGGGCGGTCAGAGAGCCTCACGAGGAAGAAGGGGTCCCCGAGGAGAGGCTCCTCGTGCGGGATACTGTGCTCTCCCTCTGGCCCTCGTCTAGGAGAGGCTGTGGGTGAGCCTGGGAGGGAATGCTCGCCTCCTCCGTGCGCCTGCGCGGGCTCAGCCTCTCATTCCGCTTGTGCCGTGACTGCGGCTGCAGGCACTTGAGTCTCTCCTGAAGGCTGATTAACTCCGCTTCAAGCACTGGTTCTCAACCTTCTGGCCCTTTAAATACAGTGCCTCATGTGACCCAACCATAAAATTTTTTTCGCTGCTACTTCATAACTGTAATGTTGCTACTGTTATGAATCGTAATGTAAATATCTGATATGCAGGATGGTCTTAGGCGACCCCTGTGAAAGGGTCCTTCGACTGCCAAAGGGGTCGCGACCCACAGGTTGAGAACCGCTGGCTTACAGCCTAGGACGAATAAAGGCTCAAGGCGCCTCCACTCCCTCTGCACCCCCTCCTTGGGACCTATGACCCTGCCCTCTCTGTTTTCTTTTCCATCCCAGCTCATTGACTCTTTCCAGGTAGCAGGTGCTCAGGTGTTGTCCTTTCAACATGCGCTAGTGGGCCCAAAGCAGGAGGATCCTAGGGAAAGGCAGATGGCCTGAAGTTCCCCAGGAAGGTGTTTACAAAGGCGCCAGGGACTCGAACCCTGTACTGTAGTTAAGATTTCTGTTATCTAACCCTGGATCATGGTTGGTAGTTGTAGCAACGTAGGAAGGGGAGGCAGGTAATTCATCAGCTGAAAATCAATGCCTGCTTTGGCTGGGTAGGGTTAGAGCGTCCTCCAGGTACGCCGAGGCTGCCGGTGGATCCCTGGTCAGGGCACACACAAGAACCAAACCATGAATGCGGAGATGAGTGGAGCAATTCAGTGTTTCTCTAGTTCTCCCTGCCTCTCTTCCTACTTCCCTCCCTCCCTCCCTCTCTCTCAGAAACTCAGTAAATAAAAAATAAAAAAGAACATTAATGCCTATGAATGCTCCTGTACCTCCAGGCGGCCCTGCTCATTAACTGAGTGAGCTTGTAAGAGGAAACTCTAGGCAGAAAAGCAGGGGGACCCATAGGGCCCTTGGGAAGAGCTGCTGTCAACGTGCACAGAGCTGACCCCTGCAGCTGGGCTGAAATCACAAGTGGGCCATGGGGCCCTGGCCGGTTTGGGTCAATGGTTAAAGCGCTGGGCTGGGGATCAAAGGGTCTCGGGTTTGATTCCCAGTCAAGGGCATGTACTCGGTTGAGGGTTCAATCCCAGGCCCCTGTTGAGGCATGTGGGGAAAGCAACCAATCTCTCTCTCTTCCTCCCACCTCCCTCCCTTCTACTCTCTCTAAAAGAAATCAATGGAAAAGAAAATCCTTTGGTGAGGATTAAAAACAATTTTTTAAAGAAAAAAGAAGCCGAAACCGGTTTGGCTCAGTGGATAGAGCGTCGGCTTGCGGACTGAAAGGTCCCAGGTTCGATTCCGGTCAAGGGCATGTACCTGGGTTGCGGGCACATCCCCAGTAGGAGATGTGCAGGAGGCAGCTGATCGATGTTTCTCTCTCATCGATGTTTCTAACTCTCTATCTCTCTCCCTTCCTCTCTGTAAAAAATCAATAAAATATATTTAAAAAAAAAAAGAAAAAAAAAGAAAAAAGAAAAGAAATGGGCCAGGGGGATGTGTAACATCTGCTATATCTGTTTGTTAAGTCTTAAAATTTCAGTATTAGTAACGTCTAACACCCATATAACACTTACCGTGTGCTGAGCACTATTCTAAGTTCTACATTTGTACATTGTTTGTTTTTCCCCCCAAGCCACACTGTATCCAGCTTTATAAAAGATACTTTTCATAAACAATCATGGTATTTCAGGCAGGACAGGGGCAGACAATCGTTAACAGTATACAACAACTTTCCAACTCCCTTCTTCAATGAACTACCAAAATCAGAAAGCCACCGTAAAACCCAATGAAGTCTTCATCTGATGCTCTGAACAGGGAAAGTTTAGAGTGAGGGTTGACATTTCACATTAAGCCTGTTGTTTAACAACTTTTCACAAGCCGACCCTGACTTTCAGGAAATGAAATGAAAATGGCAGAGCATATCCATCTGTAGATCCACCATCTAAAGAGGAACTGCTGCTCTTTTGAGGGAGGCCCTCTCAGTGGTGACTCTGGGAAGTCCAGATGGCCCAACCGACTGGACATCAATTTTTTTGGGTCAGGTCCCCATAGGTCTCTGGGCTTACAAGAGCCAAAGTCTATGCTTAAAGTGGAGAGGGAGAAAAGGACATAAAAACGAATTTTAGTTTTCCCACATGACAAGGTGTTTGTGCCAAGATGGCTAATGTGTGTCAACATCAAGAGATCCCTCCTCTCAGGAACCAAGAGGAAGTTTCTCAAAACCAGAAGGCAAAGGTATTTCCCCCCCATGTCAGTCCAGCTTTGGAGACATTCTATTAGTACTATATGTCCTTCCCCACAAAATAACAATGAAGTGTTCTGTGTGCTAACAACATAGCTTAAAAAAAAAAAGTAAAACAAAATTCTGCATTTTTATAAAGCTTGATAAAAAAATAGTATTTCAAACTGTACAGTCACCAGAAATATACAGTTATCAAAAATGCACACACTTCACTTGGCATCTCCAGCACCTTCAGCTTTCTGTGCCTGTCTGTTTTGGTGTCTCCATTTTCTGCAGGGCTATTCCCATCTTTGCCAGCATCAGCTTTCCCCTTTTTCCCTTCGGTACCTTCTCTCCCTTCTTTGCAGGGAGGGGCCTTTTTAGGCTTGGGCTCTGGCTTTGGAGGCGCAGGTTTAGCTGATAACCTGGCGGATCTTCTCTGTGGTTCGCCCTTCACCTTGGCTTTATCTCCTTTAGCAGCCCCTTCAGCCTTTCTCTTGGGCATGATGGCGATGGTGGCAGGACGTCTGAGCAGGACGTGGGGATGCAGCAGCGCGCGGGTCTTGCTCGGTCCGGGGGTCGATCTCGTCTCCTCACACTGCTCCATTTGTCCATTGTTTAACTTGTACTTCATTAATAGTGAGAAACTACGGACATTTCACACTAGATCTAGCCAGTGTGTTGGAACCCTGAAGTTAAGAACTTTTGAGGAAGGCAGTTGGGAGTTGTTGATGTAAATATTACTCAGAGAAGTGATGTAACCAGATTTAAAAAAAAATTAAACATCGGTGTGTAGAATGGACACAAGTGGGAGGTGGGTGAGTCTGTTGTCTAACCAGAAACCAAGGTCTGATCAGACCAGTGTGGTTGGGATCCAGTTTTCACTCAAATGAGCTAAGGGATATGTGAGAACATTCTTTTAAAGGATAGCAGGTGCTTCTCCTGCCTTTTAGTAGGAGAGACACAACTGTAATACAAGGGAGAACACAGTAAGTTCCTTAAGAGGGACACAGACAAAGTGCTGTGGATGTTTGGAGTCGGCTGAGGTTGCTTCGAGTTTAGGAAAAGGGGTAGGGGAGATAGAGAAGCATTGTAAGCCTTTAAGAACCAGCGGCGTCCGGATGTGTGGGGATAAGGGGGAGGGATATTCAAGAAAAGGGAGAATGTGTAGAGTCCAATTTGTGTGGCGCAGGCCATGAAGAAAGGACGTGTGAAAGAAGATCAGCCTTGAAAAGTAGATTGGGGCCTTTTTTATGTTCTGGCTAGCTTCATGGTAATGGATATTTTTTGGCAAAGGAGACAGGCCCTGTGTCCCCTCTCCTGGGTTCAAGGCCTATCGTTTTCTAGGGGTACCTTAAGGTCTGTACAAGGAAGGCCTCCTAAACGTTGGTTGTCTGGTCAGATAGGAGTTCCTTATTTGGGGTCCACAAAAAGGTGCCAAGAACTAAATAAACCTTGGAAACCATGTGTAATTTTTGTGTGTGTATACATTTTTGAGAAGAGGTAATTCTTATCCAGAAAAGACTAAAGAAGCCTAATCTAGGCCAACCCCCTGTGTTATTGAAGTTCAGCAAGAGTGGTTAGTGACAGAATTGGGACTAGAACCTGGATCCCCTAGGTATCCAGCCCTGGTCACTGCTCCTTCCACACCGTGTCACTCGAACCCTGTCCAGAACAACACAGTTCAGTGGTAGTGATGAGCATCAACGTCTGATTTAATTTTCATTCACACCACTTCTCTGAATCGCAAATCTATACTAGTCTATCCATCTTCCTATTCTGTCTCTCCATTTGGATGTTTACAGGGATCTAAATTGTATTACATCCAAAATCGAACTCTTGAACTTCTCTTTCCAAACCTGCTCCTTCCTTGTACTTCTCTGTCCGGGTAAATGGCACCACTATCCACCCACTCAAGCTAGGAACCTGGAGTCATTCTTCATACCTCCCTATCCTTACTCCTGCCATCACTGTGTCATAATGAGTCAACCTCCCAAATAATTCTCAAACCTGTTCACTTATCTCCATCTCCACCACCAGCACTCTGCCCAAAGCCCCGTCAGCTTCCATCGAACCATTAGAGTAGCCTGTCAGCTTGTCTGCCTGCTTCCAGTCTATTCTAGTCTACTCTGTGGCACTCCTCCCATCTGTTCTCCTCACAGAAAATGGAATGATCTGGGCACTCCCTTGAAACCATATTGCACTTCTAAAATACTCAGTGGAATTTCTTACCCTTCATACAGGCCGTCCCTTCTGCCAGAAATGTTCTTTCTCTCCTCTGTTAGCCTGGGCTGCTTTTCCTTTTCTTTCAGAACTCAGCTTCGGTGGTACTTCCCCAGAGCGGCCTGCTGATTCTTCCATACCAACTGGGTCTCCTCTTTTCCAGCACTTATTTCATTTTGCAGTTATTTATGCATTTGTGTGATTATTTGTCTCGTGTCTTACTCCCCTGTATACAGTGGGGCCTTGACTTACCGAGTGTCCCGACTAACGAGTTTTTTGAGATACCAGCTGTCTCTCAGCTGATTTTTTGCATTGAGTTGGTAGAGTAATTTGAGTTAACGAGCTCCTTAACGAGCTCGGTCTCGGAACGAATTAAACTCGTAAGTCAAGGCCCCACTGTATTCAGCTGCAAGGAGCATGTCTGGTCCATCTACTTCTGTAGCAGTCCCTTGCCTCGTGACTAGCACAGAGTAGGCTCTCAACAAATACAGGGTGGGGCAAAAGTAGGTTTACAGTTGTGAGTATGTGAAAGGTATACAGAGTTTATTCTTGTATTATTATTTATTAAATATTTATTTTCCATACAAACAACTCTAAACCTACTTTTGCCTCACCCTGTATTTGTTAACGAATAAAGTAGTGTCTACAGAAACCACTGCAGCAACTTGACTTGAGAATCAGGAGACAGTCACTGTCTTTCTCATTTTAACCTTTTTTGAGTGTACAGTTCAGTGGCATTAGTACATTGACATTTTTGTGCAACCATCACCACTATCCATGTCCAGAACTTTTCTATCATCCTAAATTGAAATTCCAATCCATTAAACATTAACTCCCATTCCCTCTCCCCTTAACCCCTCCCTGGTAACTCCTCTTCTACTGTTTTTCTTATTATTTCTCTATATGAACTTCACTATTCTATGTACTTCATATAAATAAACATACAAATATCATATAATATTTGACCACTTTTGTCACTGGCTTATTTCACTTAAGATAATATTTTCTCCTTTTTTAAAAATATATTTTATTGATTTTTTACAGAGAGGAAGGGAGAGGGATAGAGAGTTAGAAACATGGATGAGAGAGAAACATCGATCAGCTGCCTCCAGCATGCCCCCCACTGGGGATCTAGCCTGCAACCCAGGCATGTGCCCTTGACCAGAATAGAACCCGGGACCCTTCAGTCCGCAGGCTAACGCTCTATCCACTGAGCCAAACCAGCTAGGACTATTTGTTTATTAATTATTGTAGTAAGTATTTGTATTATTGTCATATGAACTGTAAACCTACTTTTGCCCAACTATGTACGCATTATTATTTTCTTAAGTAATAGTAGTTTGTGAAAAAGTGAAATTACTAGCCTATAAGTCAGCAGTTCTCAACCTGTGGGTCGCCAACCTGTTGGTCGTGACTCCTTTGGGGGTTGAACGACCCTTTCACAGGGGTCGCCTAAGACCATTGGAAAACTCATATATAATTACATATTGTTTTTGTGATTAATCACTATGCTTTAATTATGTTCAATTTGTAACAATGAAAATACATCCTACATATCAGATATTTACATGACGATTCATAACAGTAGCAAAATTACAGTTATGAAGTAGCAACAAAAATAATTTTATGGTTGGGGGTCACCACAACATGAGGAACTGTATTAAAGGGTCGCGGCATTAGGAAGGTTGAGAACCACTGCTATAAGTAAATATACTTAAAAGCTATTTCTTTTTTTTTCTTTCTTTCTTTCTTTATTGAATTTATTGGGGTGACATTGGTTCATAAAATTATATAGATTTCAGCTGTACAATTCTATAATACATCATTTAAATATTATATTGTGTGTGTTTAAAATATTCTTTTTACATCTTTTTCTAATTTTTTAATTTTTGTTAATTTTCACCCAAGGAAATTTTGTCATTGATTTTTAGAGAGATTAGAAGATAGTGGGAGAGACAGAGAGACACATCGATTGGCTGCCTCCTGCATGTGCCCCGACCAGAACTGGGGATTGACCCTGCAACTGAAGTACTTGCCCTTGACTGGAATTGAATTCGGGACCCTTCATTCTGTTGGCCGATGCTCTATCCACCGAGCAGAACCAGCTTCTTTGTGTGTTTTTTTAAATATATATTTTTATTGATTTCAGAGAGGAAAGGAGAGGGAGAGATAGAAGCATCAATGATGAGAGACAATCATTGATTGGCTGCCTCCTGCACGCCCCCCATGGGGATGGAGCCCACAGTCCAGGCATGTACCCTGACTGGGAATCGAACGGTGACCTCCTGGTTCATAGGTTGATGCTGAACCACTGAGCACACTGGCCGGTTGAGTTTTGTAGTTTTTTGGGGGTTTTTTCTTAATCCTTTCACCTTTTTCACCCAGCCTCCCAATCCACCACCCCGCCAACAGCTGTCAGTCTATGGACTCTATGAGTCTGTTTCTGTTTCTATTTTATTAGTTTATTTTGTTCATTAGATTCTACCTGGTGAAATCATAATGGTATTTGTCTTTCTCTGACTGGCTTATTTCAATTAGCATAACACTCTCCAGGTCCGTCCATGAAGTCGCATTTCTGACTGGTCCTTTTTTATGCTGTTGTAGTTCTGAGTTCCTTGTAGTATTCACTAAGATTCTTGAGCATCTTTATAACCATTTTTGGAACTCTATATCTGAGCATTTGCCCCCTTTCATTTAGCTCTTTTGCTGGAGATTTCTCCTGTTCTTTCATTTGGAGCATGTTTCTTTGTCTTCCTCATTGGGCTGCCTGGTTTTTTCTATGTATTAATAAAATCTGCTATGATTCCCCGTCTTTGTAGGGTGGCTCTTTGTAGTAGGTGTCCCTTGGAACCCAGGGGCATTGTCTCTTTGGTCACCTGAGCTGGGTGCTCTGTGAATGTCCCTTGTGTGGGCTGTGTGGGCCCTTTTGTTGTAATTGAAACTTGGTTGTTATTGGTCTGTTTGTGTGTCAGCTCAACCCTCAGGCTGGCTGACTGTGAGGATCAACCCCAACCACAGTGTATGAGCTGCTGTACGTATGAAGCAGAATTCTTAGCTGGGTCTGATGCCTGCCAAGGTTTCCCTTTGTATATGCCGCTTATGAAGCTAATTAGATCCTGCTCTGATGTTGATTGAAGCTGGCCTCTGGGTGTGTTCTGGGGCCTCTTGGGAGGGACTCTGGTAGGTAGGCAGGTATCTTTGACAAGGAACACTCATGGAGGAGGTGAATATGATTTTGATGTCTTTGCAGAGGAGCTGTAACAGAGAAGGCTACACAAGAGGAAGCTATTTTGAAGGCTATATTGCTAGGTATTCAACATCGAGTTTCAGGTATAATAAATCTTGGTCCCTTGTTGTATAAACATAATCAAGAATCTTGCAGTTAGATTTTCTTCTAAAATCAAATAATTAAAATCCTCCTTACTGACAATCCCTGCTCCGCTGCAGTTGCCATCACTGTCCTCCTCCCCTCCCTTAGCCCCTCTAAAAGGTCTTTCAAAATTATCTTTCAGAAAGGTACACTCCCAGCCATTAAGTATTAGATCGTCCATCTCTCTGCTGGGCGTCCCCACCCTGATTCTTAAAATCAGCATGCTGTGTGCCCAGTACCTTGCCCAGAACAGGCTCGCTCTCTCTCTCTCTCTCTCTCTCTCTCTCTCTCTCTCTCTCTTTCTCTCTCTCTCTCTCTCTCTCCTGCTACCTTTTGGTTTCCTTTTCCTTTCCCCATGAGTACTTTAGATGCGGTTAGCAACTTTTCTCACAAACACCATTTGATTCCACAAACTTTTAAGTGACTACCGTGTGTCCATCCCACATGGTGCTAGGGGTACAAATGTGAAGAGAATATCCCTGTAGGGTCACCCCAGCTTGTCTGTTTCCACTTTCCCTGTCTCTTGCTCCTGTGGCTCATCATTTTGAAATGCAAGGGTCATAGTTGATAATTCTACAAAATGGAGTTTTCTAATCAGATGATAATTTCCTAGAGAAGTGGTGTAGAAAATAACAGTGTTTATAACTAATCTTAACAAGTAAGGCCAGGAATGGTTGCTTTGTACATCAACTGTTTTGAGAATGGATGGGACTCATAATACAGATCACTAAGCAATGTTGGCAGTTGTAAATATCTATAATAATAAAAGCATAATGTGCAAATTGACCATACGGCCGAACAGCAGAACGACCGTCTGGATGACCTTCTGGATGACCTTCTGGGCGGAGCCGGGGCTACAAGGGCCGAGTCAGCCGGGGCTGTGAGGGCCTACCCTTGCACAAATTTTGTGCATTGGGCCTCTAGTGCCTTTATAATAGCCATTGTACTGACTACCAGTGATAGTTAAGAAAGTGGACTTTGGAGTCAGACTGCCTGAATATGAATCCCATGACTTACCTAGTTTGTTACCTTAAGCAAAAAAGAAAAAGGAAAAGGAAAAAAAAAAAAAAAAATATATATATATATATATATATATATATATCCCCCCCCACAAAACAAGCAGCATTTATTGTAGTATTACAAAACACTTTCCATTTTGGCAATATATTTTTTTAATATATTTTTATTGATTTCAGAGAGGAAGAGAGTGGGCGGGGGGGGAGAAACAACATCAATGATGAGAGAGAATCATTGATTGGCTGCCACTTGCAAGCCCCCTATTTGAGGATCAGCCCACAACCTGGGCATGTGCCCTTGACCGAAATTGAACCCGGGACCCTTCAGTCCACAGGCCAACGCTCTATCCTCTGAGCCAAACCGTCTAGGGCTCCATTTTGGCAATATTTTACAACACACTTAGCTTCAAGGGTTGGGAAGGAGAAAGCTGGAAATTAAAGAAGGAAATTTCAATGGACATTACTAAAAGAAAAACTGTCCCAGCCCTCCCCTCCAAATAAAATTTCACATGCCACTTCATTTCATTACCCAAGAAGAGGCAAGATGAAAGAAGCAAGCAAAACTCGGGCAATTTCACTATGGATCATGTCAGAGACAAAGGAACATTCAAAACAGTCAATACGGTCAGTTGCGCTGATCATTTCTGTAGTCATTTCTTCCTCTCATTTTCCCTCCATAGCCACCTTGGTCTCTTCCATAGCTTTCATTACTCCTGTCTCCACCATAATCACTTCTCTCTCCACCATAGCTGCCTCGATCTCTACCTCAGCCCCCACAACCTCTATAGCCTCTCTCTCCACCATAGCCTCTTCCCCAGAAATCTCCTCCTGAGGGACAAGCATCCTCTGGTCTGGGCTCATGGCACTGATTGCAGGAATTTCGTCAAACAAAGTTCATATTTCCACATGACTGATTAGGGCAAACCCAGTCCCCACTTTTGGAGTCTCCACCTCTCCCTGAAAGCCTCCGTGACCTCTCTAGCCCCCATGGCCTTGCCACCCACTTCCACTTCTACCTTCTCTCATAAATTCAGGCCTTCCGCCCTAACCGGTTTGGCTCAGTGGATAGAGCGTCGGCCTGCGGACTGAAAGGTCCCGGATTCGATTCCGGTCAAGGGCATGTACCTGGGTTGCGGGCACATCCCCAGTAGGAGATGTGCAGGAGGCAGCTGGTTGATGTTTCTCTCTCATCAATGTTTCTTTTTTTTTTTAACTGAATAGCAAATAGTTTATTAGTAAGTACATGGTTTCAGTGGCAATAATAACTTTACTTGAACAGGAGGCAATAATCAAATCAAAAGAATAAATGTTGGCTAATCATCAGAAAATCTGTGGCCATTAGGGCTATCACGTAGAAATCCAAAATCACTCAGAGGCCAAATCTTAAAGAAGATCCGTCCTCTTATTAGTCCATATGGAATAGGTCCATAGGACCTGGAATCTGTAGAATTCTGTAAATTATCACCTTCTAACCAAACATGGCCCATTGGCACATAACTATGGCTTTTAAAGAAACTTGATGAACTACTGGTGAGCATTTTGTCTCCTTCCAAACCAGTTACTCTTTTTTTTTTTTTTTTTTTATTTTATTGATTTTTTTACAGAGAGGAAGGGAGAGAAAGTTAGAAACATCAATCAGCTGCCTCCTGCACACCCCCTACTGGGGATGTGCCCGCAACCAAGGTACATGCCCTTGACCGGAATCGAACCTGGGACCTTTCAGTCCGCAGGCCGGCGCTCTATCCACTGAGCCAAACCGGTTAGGGCCCAATTACTCTTTTACAAATATTTGATTTTGGATCACTTGGACTTTTTGCAATCACAATATCACCTCTTTGGATACCATAAAAATGTCGACTAAGATTTTCTGCAAAGACAATATCTGCATTTTGAATCGTAGGCTCCATTGATGGTCCAGAACACATGACAACACCACCAACATATTCAAAAGCACAATGTGCTATACAGCCATACTGAATAGTATAGCCAACAAGTCGAAAGGTTTTCCCCAGAACACCACGAAGCATAGTTCTATGTAGACTCTGTCACCATTGGCCTGCATAGATCTGTTCTACAATATATTCAAAGTTTAGAGTTGTTGCAGGGCTTCCAGGAAAGAAAAAGCATCTAACGCATCTCAAAGCATATGTGGGTGACCCATGGTTTCAGGATTTCTCTTGCCCCAAAGAACCCCGGAAGGCGTCATCAATGTTTCTAACTCTCTATCCCTCTCCCTTTCTCTCTGTAAAAAATCAATAAAATATATTTATAAATAAATAAATAAATAAATAAATAAATAAATAAATAAATAAATAAATTCAGGTCTTCTGGTGGCAAAGGACACTTTAATGATGTGACCATGGAATTCTCTTCCATCAAACCAGTTAATGGCTGCCTTAGCTGAGAGTTATCAAATACTCTGTTGTCTCCCCTTTTGGCTTCCCTGTTTCCTTGTCTGTGTACAGATTTATCATCCATTCAGTTCTTCTTTTTTGTCTTGATAATTCCTATTCATTTAAAGAACTTCCCTACTTGATCTGTAGATACACCCTCCCCAAGACCTTGCCCAGAGATTGTGTTTGTTATCTGAATCAAATTCTTAATAAGCACTTGGTCTGGGTCCATAATCCCTGTGACCATCAAAATTTTTGAAGCCACTGCAGTAATCAACACCTGATCCTGTCATAGGACTTCTTTCATCCTTATCATATCTCCCACGCCCTCTGCCTATTCCCTGTGACCCACCGTATCCCCTATTATCTTCTCTATACCTACTCACATCACAACAGTCATCTTGTGTGTGGTGGCTGTAATTTTTCCTTTGTGAATGGTAAGACTACTGGTTTTGATTATAGGAATCATGCTGCTGATCATAACCAGACTGTTAAGCAAATATTTAACCTCTGTGTGCCTTGGCTTTCCCATCTGCAAAATGGGAATGATGGCAGTTCCTCCAAGCCAGCATTGCTGTGAACCTTGGTCCAGGTAAAGCACTTAGCCCAGGGCCTGGTGCAGGGTACATGCCTACTACAGGTTAGCTCTTGCTGTTATCATTGTTTTCCACCTTCCTTACACTGTGAGTGCTGAAGTCAAATGCATGCTGCCCACAGCTCATGTCTGAGTTGTACTCTACCCCTTGCCCCTCTCACTCATTCCAGTCCTGACAGATCAGTGCTGATTCACCCAGCACTACACCAGTGCTTAATGTCTGAGGCAGTGGTCAGGGTAGAAAGGAGGTGGGGAATCACAACCAAGTTGAGAATCAGCAGGGTCAACTGTTCAGTTCAAATCTACAAATGAATGGAGCATGTCACCATGAACAAGTACCTTGTGGGTCTTGTAGGGTTGAATAAGACATACTTCTGCTTTCTGACAGCTCACACAGTATAGTAAGCAATGAACTATGAGGTAGAGTGCAGGAGGTTCAATGAAAGTATATAAGGAAAATGTAGGAATAAAAAGGAAGACACTGCTCATATGATTTGCAGGATCAGGGAAGATATCCTTCAGGAGGTGTGTTTGTGCAAGGCCTTGAGGAGAGAAAAGACTATATCACAGCAGGGTTAAAAGGGATCCTTTACTCTCTTTATTTTATAGACACGAGGATGGAGGTCCAGAGAGGTTATGGAACTTGCCAGAGGTCACCCAGTGAGTGAGCATCAGGCCAGACTGGAGCCCCAGTTTAATATTCTCTCCACTTCTCTGCAGCTGACACGTGAATTTCTCTCCTGTCCATAGCAGCCTCGCCTTTCATTTGAAGCCCTTCGAAGGCTTCAAACTCACTGTATCTTGGCAGGTATTACTTGGTGAAGCCAGCTTGAAATGAGTTTTGATCAACTTTTCGAAGACTCAAATTTTAAGTGTATTTACCAGGAAAACTACCATGGAAACTTAATATTGACATTTGGTGGGGGGGTTATATTTTATTACTGCTTTAAGAAAAAGGCTGTTTTACCTGTATGCTAGCTAATACCTTTCCTTAAACGACGTATTCCTGTTATACCCGAGAATATGACCCACTGACATTGTTTCTTACAGATTTAAGAAGAGTTGAGTTTTTGAGGACAGACAGGGGCTTGAAGGAACAGCATGAGCACGAAGACGTAGAAGTAAAAGTACTTGGCATGACAAGGAATGGGGCATTGCTTAGGTTCTTTAAGGATATGGCAGGAGATGAATCTGAAAAATGTGGTGTCTTTGGACCTCTAGGTTCTAGTGTGGTTGGACCTGATTCTGTGGGCATCTGGGGCCATTTCTGCATTTGAGGTCACTGACTTGGTCACTGTCTCTGAGAGGGGCCTCTGACCAGAAGAGCCACTGAGTCCTTGAGGTTGGGCACCGAGCCTGGTTTCACTTGATGATGGTCGTTTGTTCACCAAGGGCCTGGATGGTAACTCACTCCTGGGTTAGTTGTCTGGCTGAAGCTCTGGGTTTTTGAAGTTACTTGGCTGCCTGTTAAATCAAATGGAATGATTCATTTGTGTTTGTAAGCTCTTCATTAGCATTCAAGATAATACCTCTCATTTATATGACACCAAATTGCTTTCACATAAATTAATCTCATTTGATGTGATCTCCAAAACAAGCCTGTGAGGTAGGCAATGACCATTAGCTCCAATTTATAGGTGAGAAGATGAAGAGTTTAATGGATTTGCCCAGCGTAGGGTGGCTAGTAAATGCAGAGCATCTGCCCAAACCCGAATTTTCTCCTCTCTCAGAACTTTTCCCATGACCCACACTTCAGGAGCAGTTAGGGCAATAAAAGACCGGTTTGTGGGCCTCAGAGAGCCTTGGGAGTCCCAACAGTGACACGGATGGAGATTTGACTAAATAAAGCTGCCCAGCCTGGCTGACCCCAACAGGTATTGAACTGGTCTGGAAAGTTGGATGAATATGTGTCAAAATTTGCATTAAAACTATCACAGCAGAGTTTCTATTTCAACTGAGGCAGTACTAAAAGTATTCTCCATTCGCATAGCTGCTTCTCTATTTTTGCTGTTTCTGAGTACTGTTATTTAATTAATATTTTTTTCTTTAAGTTGGCACACTGCTTTTTACTAATATAGATTTGTTTATAAAGGAAACTAGTACATTAAAGGAAAAAAGAAATGAATGAGATGTAGGAAGTATCAGGGCCCAGAGAGAAGGAGTTGTACGCTCCGGAGAGGGTGGAGTTGAGGGTGAGAGCAGGCAGCCGGGAGAGGTGAGGGGCAGCCAGACCCAGGATATCTGATAGACCTGCGGGGTGAGAATCTCTAACCTGAGATAAGAAGGTGGGCAAGGATTTTGGAGTCTGAGCCTGATATAGGGGACTTAGGGTAAGGGTGGGAGAGTCTAGGCGGGGCCTGAGAGAAGGGGGTATCTGAAGAAGGGGAGGGAGGAGAGAAACTGGAGGAGGAGAAGGAGGAGGAAGAGAATGGCAGTAGACTGGGCTCCGGGTGAATTGCTCATTTGGGGAAGTGGGGCCGAGAAGGAGGGCAGGGCAGATTGAGGCCCAGGAGAGAGTGCTGGGAGGGCTAAGGGAAGGAGGAGCCCAGAGGTGAGGACCTGAGACATGGGAGGAGCTGAAGAGGGACCTCAGAGATGGGCCGAGGAGCCAGATCCCAAAGGGTGCGTGGTCCCAGTCGGTGCAGGCTGCATAGGCCACTACACCGAGTCTGACGATGGGTATGGTAGCAACCTGAGGGAGATGGTGTGAGGTCCAGGTCCCCCCAGAATCATCCTGGTACCACCAGCAGGCCCACATTTTGGGAGTGTTGAGCTGAGGGTGCTGGCCTGGGGGTTGGCTGGTACCTTGCTTGCACTGAGGCTTATGAGCAGTCCATAGTTTCTGTAGTGACCAGGCATTTAGGAATTTCTCGGTAGAGCGTGGGCCACAGCTATAAGGAATGAAAGGGATCAATCTTTTAGGCAGAGCAGACTTCTAGATAAATGCCCAGAACTCTGTGGTTTACTTCCTGCCTCTGGCATCAGGCAGTCATACCACCTCTGGTATTCCTGGGGCTGTCTGCCTCTCCCAGGCCTGGGGAGAAATCACTGCTGGGCATTGATTACTGGGTCCCATTCCTGGAACCCAGTCTTTCCAGCTGATTCACTGAGGTGGTTTGTTCAATCAGTGCCTGTGGTCACACTGAGTAGCCTCCTGTGTGTTCTCCCCATCTGAGTCCTGTCTCTAAATCTCCATATCTGACTCCCGTTTGAGTCTGGCTTTTGAGAACTGGTCCCTATTACTTGTACCACTTCCTTATCTGGCTCCAAGTTTTATTATAAGAAAGAGCTGTAGCCTTTTAAAAAACAATGATCCCCTCTTTGTAGGGCACCTTTTTTTAAGTTAATTATGGCTATTTTATGTTTATTGGACCCCTTAGTGCCTTGCTTTTTTGGGTAAATCATGAGTTCATTTCCCTAAAGAGGTGAAACTGTAGGCGGGTGGATTGTCAGAGGCCCCAGCTCAAAGCCCGTTGGAGATGACAGGAGCCCCTGCTCCCCGTCCCCTCTCCTGCTCTGGGCTCAGGTTGCTGCAAGTGGTGGAACCAGTTATGAAGACTCCAGGAAGGGCTGGGTGGCTGTTAATTCGTGACTCATTCTTCTCCTCTGTAATGTGGGCTCTGGGGAGATGACATTTTAGTTCTCACAGTGGTTCTGGCAGTCTGCTGTAGTGATTTCTTCCCTTTTCCAGACGTGACTTCTCAAGAGGAGGTGTTAGGTAGAAGGGGAAGTTGTGAAAAAGTGGTAAGGTCTCCTAGGGTCGGGGCAGCACCCACTTCCTTCTACTCCTCAGTGGGCCTGAACTAATTGACATAGTTGAGGCTTTCTAATTGTGTTTTGGTTGAGAACAAATGAATGTTTCCCCCTTTCGTTCAATAGGTATTTATTGTGTGCTCACTAAGTGCCAGGTGGTGTTCAGTGCACTGTTCTGGGCCCTGCCCCCTAAAGTGCATTCCCTTTATAAGGGGAACCCCCATAATTTCTTATACCTGTATGCTCTCATATGAGGTACAATTATGACCAAGTTGTATATTTTTCCAGACCATACCAGAAAAAAACTGCAGATTCCAGGGAAGTGCTGGCATCTGGCATAGTCTAGTAGAGGCTGATTAGGGAAGAGAAAGAAAAACTATAAAAAGAGTCGAATCGCCGTAACCGGTTTGGCTCAGTGGATGGAGCGTCGGCCTGTGGACTGAAAGGTCCCAGGTTCGATTCCAGTCAAGGGCATGTACCTTGGTTGTGGGTGCATCCTCAGTGGGGGGTGTGCAGGAGGCAGCTGATCGATGTTTCTCTCTCATCGATGTTTCTGGCTCTCTGTCCTTCTCCCTTCCTCCCTGTAAAAAATCAATAAAATATATTTTTTTTAAAAAAGAGTCGAATTTAAGATCATTACCACCTACGCGTAGGAAAAGCCTGACTCTGCCCTCAGTAGCATCTGAATGTGCTGTTACTGTTCAGTAGTTTATGTTTTGGATGATGATCCTGAGACATGAAAGACAGATTAAGCTCAAGTATGCCCTAGGATGGAGACGGGGAGGGGTAGGCAGTAACATTTTAGAAAGACATCAGGAGAAAGGCCACACACACTTCTGCAAAGTGGACTTTAAAGTCCTCATAGGGCTTATGCTCATCTGAGATCTTTGTCGCCCTGGGACTGGGCCTTGGAGACAGCCTCGTTCTCTGAAAACCTTGGTCTGGTCAGGAGGCATTGGGTGGAAGTCTCTCACTGTCACCCAGCTCCTCCCTTTGAGGCCTCAGGAAATGCAAATGAATGTTTCCTAGTGTTAAGGAGACCAGAGGACTTAGGGGAAACCTAGAGGTAAAGAAGGAAACTGCAAGTGTTAAGACAATGCAGTAGCCTTTGGCAACTTCCTGTGGCTACTTCAACCCTGCCTAAGAGAGCCCAGCACCTGCAAAACCCAGTTTCATAGAGGAGCCACGAAACCCCGATGCCTGGAATAGGCAGTTCTATCCTTATCCCACATCATTCCACACCAGGTCCCTCTATTTCTTTGTTCTTCTGAACGTTCCTTTTCCTTCCCAGCTTTATCAGAGTTCAGAGTTCAGAAAAATATTGTTGCATTCTTTTGCCCTGAATCTAGTTTCTTCAGTTGCTCATAAGGTAGGCTTATCTATACTAATAAAAGGGTAATATGCTAATTAGACCGTGAGACTTTTCGGATGTCCTTCTGGACAAAGCTATGGTGGCAGGGCCGAGGCAGAGGTGGTTGGGGCAATCAGGCTGGCAGGGGGGACAGTTGGGGGCGATCAGCCTGGGAGGGCGGGGCAGTTGGGGGTGATCAGGCCAGCAGGGGAGGACAGTTGGGGGCAAGCAGGCCAGCGGGGGGCGGGGAGTTGGGGATGAGCAGGCCGGCAGGGTGGGGCAGTTGGGGGCAAGCAGGCTGGTGGGGGGGAAGTTGGGGTCAAGCAGGCCAGCAGGGGGGCAGTTGGGGACAATCAGGCCAGCAAGGGGGGGCAGTTGGGGGCAAGCAGGCCGGCAGGGTGGGGCAGTTGGGGGCAAGCAGGCCGGAAGGAGGGGCAAGTTGGAGGTGAGCAGGCTGGCAGGTAGGGGGCAGTTGGGGGTGAGCCAGCTGGCAGGCAGAGTGGTTAGGGGCGATCAGGCAGGCAGGAAGGTGAGCGGTTAGGAGCCAGCGGTCCCAGATTGTGAGAGGGTTGTCTGCCCCGCAATTGGACTTTCCCCGAGGGGTCCCAAATTGGAGAGGGTGCAGGCCTGGCTGAGGGACACCACCACCCCGAAATTTGTGCACAGACCACTAGTCTATTATAATAAAAGGGTAATATGCAAGTTGACCAAACAGCCAGTCTCTATGACGCACACTGATCACCAGGGGGCAGATGCTCAATGCCGGAGCTGTCTCCTGGTGATCAGTGCGCTCCCACAGGGGGAGCACCACTCAGCCAGAAGCCCTGAGCCGGACTCATGGCTGGTGAGCACAGTGGCAGTGCCTGAAGCCTCTCCCGCCTCCATGGCAGCGCTAAGCATGTCCGACTGATGGCTTAGGCTCGCTTGGGGGAGCGGGCCTAAGCCATCAGTCGGACATCCCCCTAGGGCTCCCAGACTGCAAGAAGGTGCAGACTGGGCTGAGGGACTCCCCCGAGTGCATGAATTTTGTGCACCAGGCCTCTGATGGGCAGCATAAGACATTTTTGGGGCTAGCAATATGAATTTGTTCCAGTAACCTGATTTCTACTGCACCCTCTTGCTAGCCAATAACTCCATTTGTGGAAGAATGTAGGAGACTAGCAGCTGGACTCTGTACCTAAGTTAATCAATGTCCCTAATGCACATTCCTGAAGTCACTGCCCCTTTCTTAATTATCTGGTCTTGCAAGAGCTATTTACCTAAATACTTCCCGTTTACAAGGGGCCATAAATCAAGGATGTAACAGCTTAACTAGAGGGACGTCACTGGCACCATCCAGGATGGACATTAGATACAATCTGAGTTAACCATTCTAACTGACTCTAGGTGGGGGAGGGGGGCGGCGGTCTGTGAAAGTCCACTACAGAAGCTTGGTAGTTAGGAAACAAAGAAACTCAAAAATATATGAAGAGAAAATCTCATTGTCTAAGGGGTTCAGGATCTGGATCTTAGAGTCCCCTGAACCAGCAGTGTTGCTTTGAATAAAGGCATTTCCTGTAACCTCAGTGTCCAACTGTTTCTTCCACGCCAATTCCATAAATTCCATCTCTATATATAAAACCCTAATATGCAAATAGACTGAACAGCGGAAGAACTGAACAACGGTCGCTCTGACATGCACTGACCACCAGGGGGCACGCATGGAACATGGCAGGTGTCAGCAGCAGGCGGCAGAGTGTGGAATATGGCGGGCGTTGGCCGGGCGGGATGGTGGAGCAGGTGAGCGGGGGCGCCAGACCAAGGCGGGGCGCCAGTCGCTGTCATGGGGGAGCCTCTGGTGATTACTGAACATTCTTTGCTCCCACGTGCCATGGTCCCGCTCAGCACTCACACCCACTGCTGCCGCCGGAGCTGCTGCTCGCACCTGCTGCCAGCGCCCCGTGCTGGTCCCGATCGCTTGGCGCCATTAGCAGGTTGGAGTGGCTGCCGGCCCCGCTTGCCCCTTGAGGGCTTCTCCACCTCCCTCTGCTCCTGAGGGGTAATGGGGGCAGCAACCGCCTCTTGCACCCACTGACAGCGCCAGCCCCAATCGCTCTGCGCCATCAGCAGGTGTGAGGGGGCCGGCGCCATTAGTGCGTGGGAGCGACGGCAGGAGCGGGGCTGCCAGCAGACAGGGGAGCCAGAGCCATGGCGGGAGGGGCCGGGCGGGGTCGCAGAGGATAGGCCGAGACCTACCCCTGTGCCCACCACAGCCTTGCGGCCCACAGTTCAAGGTGTACAAATTCGTGCACTGGGCCCCTATGTTTATTCCATAACACCTCTAGTTTCATAATAAACAATATTGACTCTGGGAGCTTTTTCAAAGGCCTGTTTTAGGAGAGTTGTGTTTACATGATGAGAAATTCTTCAGGCAGCAGTCACTTCAGGAGGGCTGGGCAAAGCTGGGAATCCAGTTTGTAATACAAAACACCAAACTCTAGGTCAAACTGGTTCAAAGTCAAAACTGACCTTCCAGGCTAAAACCTAGGAATGAGCCCCACCCAGAGCAGGCTTAGCAGCTAAAGATAGTAATAACTAGTTAATCAGGACAGACACACTTGACCAGCACACTTAGGCCAGCTGGGTTTTGGTTCACAGTCTCTGGGAGATCTCAGGACACCTCCACCCTTTGAATGAGAGTATCTCAGAGCCCCTGGGGGCTAACCAAGGACTGAATTTTAGAACTGCCCTCCAGCAGACTTGAAAACAGTCCTGTCCACCTCAAGAATTCAAATTGGGCTGACCGGGCCCATTGTGGACCGACATCCATCCTTGGAGTTACTGTCAGGTTGGCATCATACAGGGCTGGTGTTATAATTACCTCCCTCCCAGGAATGGATAAGCGAGAGTTTTGGAACTTATATTGAGTGCCTAGTTCTTGTCAGGTACTTTACATGAATTATATAATCCTCACAACAGTCCTATGGGAGGGGATACTTTCCTCACTCTGTAGTTGAAGAACCTAAGGATGAGTGAGATTCAGTAATTTGCCCTATCAGTGATGGCGAACCTTTTGAGCTCGGCGTGTCAGCATTTTGAAAAACCCTAACTTTGGTGCCGTGTCACATATAGAAATTTTTTGATATTTGCAACCATAGTAAAACAAAGATTTATATTTTTGATATTTATTTTATATATTTAAATGCCATTTAACAAAGAAAAATCAACCAAAAAAATGAGTTCGCGTGTCACCTCTGACACACGTGTCACAAGTTCGCCATCACTGCCCTAGATCATGCTAGTTGTATGTGGAAAACTCAAAATTTGAAAATACATCCGTTAGGCTCCAGAACTTCCTTTCTTTCCCTCCTTCCTTCCTTCCCTCACTCCCTTCCTCCTTCCCTTTTTCTTCCTTCCTTCCTTTTTCTTTTGTCTTCCTTCCTTCCTTCCTTTCTTCCTTCCTTCCTTCCTTCCTTCCTTCCTTCCTTCCTTCCTTCCTTCCTTCCTTCCCTCCCTCCCTCTCCTTCCCTTCTAGCTTGGAACAGTAGAAAGAAGCTAAACATGCCTATGTTTTTTTATTGAAATATAATTGACATATACTATTATATTGGTTTTAGGTGCACAGCATGATTTGACATATGTATATACTGCAAAACGATCATCGTAATAAGTCTAGTTAACATTCATCACCAACAGTTAAATTTTTTTTTCCTTGGGATGGGAACTTTTAAGGTCTATTTTCTCAGCAACTTTAAAATATACAGTATAGTATTTTTTTTTTAAATCCTCACTTTAGGATATTTTTTTCCCCATTGATTTTGAGAGAGCGGGAGGGAGAGACAAGCACCGATGTTAGAGAGACACATCGATTGGTTGCCTCCTGCATGCCTCCCCCCGCTCCCAGGACCGGGAGCTTGCAACCGAAGTACGTGCCCTTGACCAGAATTGAACCCAGGACCCTTCAGCCCACAGGTCAATGCTCTAGCCACTGAGCCAAACGGATAGGGATGCAGTATAGTGTTTTTAACTCTAGTCACTGTGCTATACATTACATCCCTAGGACTTATTTATTTTATAACTGAAGTTTTCTACCTTTTGATCCCCTTCACCTATTTTGCCCACCCCTGACCCACCACCCCTGGTGACCACCAGTCTGTTCTGTGTATCTATGAGTTTCGGTTGTTTTTTGTTTTGTTTTTTAATTTCACATATATGTGAAATCATATGTATTTGTCCTTTTCTGTCTGACTTATTTCACTTAGCATAATGCCCTCAAGCTCCATCTATGTTATCACATACGGCAAGATTTTAATCTTTCTCGTGGCTGAATAATATTCCATTGTATGTATATACCACATTTTCTTTATTCATTCATCCATCAATGGACACTTAGGTTACTTCTGTGTCTTGGCTATTATAAATAATGCTGCAGTGAACATAGGGGTGTATATATCTTTTTGAGTTAGTGTTTTCAACTTTTTTTTTTCCAGATATATACAGACAGTCCTCGGGTTACATTGGACTCGATGTACGTCGTTTCGTGGTTACGTCACCATCTCCCATTTATTTATTAAAAAAAGTTCCGTCATTTCGACGTATGTACATATGTGCTTTATGTTTTTTATTTTATTTATTTATTTTTTTTTAATTAAATCTTTATTGTTCAGATTATTACATTTGTTCCTCTTTTTTCCCCCCATAACTCCCCTCCTCCCAGTTCCCGCCCCACCCTCTGCCCTCACTCCCCACCCACTGTCCTCATCCATAGGTGTATGATTTTTGTCCAGTCTCTTCCCGCATCTCCCACACCCCTTTCCCCCCCAAGAATAGTCAGTCCATTCCCTTTCTATGTCCCTGATTCCATTATAATCACCAGTTCATTCTGTTCATCGGATTATTTATTCACTTGATTCTTAGATTCACTTGTTGATAGATGCATATTTGTTGTTCATAATTTGTATCTTTACCTTTTTCTTCCTCTTCCTCTTCTTAAAGGATATCTTTCAGCATTTCATATAATCCTGGTTTGGTGGTGATGAACTCCTTTAGCTTTTCCTTATCTGTGAAGCTCTTTATCTGACCTTCAATTCTGAATGATAGCTTTGCTGGATAAAGTAATCTTGGTTGTAGGTTCTTGGTATTCATCACTTTGAATATTTCTTGCCACTCCCTTCTGGCCTGCAAAGTTTCTGTTGAGAAATCAGCTGACAGTCGTATGGGTACTCCCTTGTAGGTAACTGAGTTTCTTTCTCTTGCTGTTTTTAAGATTCTCTCTTTATCTTTTGCTCTTGGCATTTTAATGATGATGTGTCTTGGTGTGGTCCTCTTTGGATTCCTTTTGTTTGGGGTTCTCCGCGCTTCTTGGACCTGTAAGTCCATTTCTTTCACCAGGTGAGGGAAGTTTTCTGTCATTATTTCTTCAAATAGGTTTTCAATATCTTGCTCTCTCTCATCTTCTGGCACCCCTATAATTCTGATGTTGGTACGCCTGAAGCTGTCCCAGAGGCTCCTTACACTATCCTCGCATTTTTGGATTCTTTTTTCATTTTGCTTTTCCGGTTGGGTGTTTTTTGCTTCCTCGCATTTCAAATCATTGACTTGATTCTTGCGCTCCTCTGTTCTGCTGTCGGGAGTCTGTATAATATTCTTTATTTCAGTCAGTGTACGCTTAATTTCTAGTTGGTTCCCCAATATAACATCGAGGGTCTCATTAGTTTTCTTGTAGATCTCATTAAGTTTATCGGCGGCTTCTAAACAGTTCTTGAGAGACCTTAAAAGTGTGGTTCTGAACTCTAGATCTTCCATTGACAATTTTGTCCTGTTTCTTTGTCTCCGCATTTTGTTATGCTTCCTTGGTGCACCCCCTAGTGGTCTTTGTTCGTGGTCTTATAGTTAAATCTTGATTGTTGTAGCTATTCCAGGGAGGGTTTGACCTCCAGGCCAAGTGGCTATGAGAATCAGCTGTGTCAGCAGTGAGAGAACTTCTGTCCTCTAGGGAGGTGCTAATCTGGCGTTTGCCTGAGGCTATCCGGCAAATGCCTCTGTGCAGGGCTTGGGCGGGGCGGGTCGCACAGGATCAACAGGGTGGGCCGGAGAGAGCAGTTATGGCGGCTCTCAGTCCTGTCCCCAGGGGCTCTGCCTCTCTGAGTCCCAGCACCTGCTGCAAAGCTCGGAGAGAAAGCTGCACTCGCTCTGACCGAAGCCAGGCAGTCCCGCTTCTCCCATTTGAGTCTGGGTCCCTAAAGACTCGCCCGGATCTGGAGCTCAGAGTCTGCGACTCCCTCCCGATTGAAAACGCCCACCGAGCCCTCCGCCGCCAGCCCGCTCCGCGCACTCCGCACCTCAGAATTTGACTTCAGCACTGCGCCTCCTCTGAGTGTCCGTATGCGTTTCTCTTTCCTCCTAGTTGTAGGACTTCCACTCAGCCAGCATTCCAGTGGTTCTGGGTGATGTCCGTTCTGTCTTTTAGTTTCACTTTTGAAGTAGTTGTTCAAAGCAGCAAACTCCGGCGTTAACCTATGCCGCCATCTTGGTTCTCCAATCTGCTTTATGTTTTTTATTATTTATTTACCACAAGGTCAGAAATTGTTATCTTTCTTTTAAATTTTTTTTACTGTTTCACTTCATTACTGCTGTGTATGTGCTCCATGTGAGTGATGTAGGTGCTTATGCAGGTGGGTTCCGACTTACACGTTACGTTGCGCCGTGGGAACGGATCTCCGAAGTGACCCGAGGACCTACTGTATATGTCATCTGCAAATAGTGACAAATTTACTTCTTTCTTGTTGATTTGGATGTCTTTCTTTTTTTTCTTTTTTTTGTTGTTGTTGCCTAATTGCTCTGGCTAGAACTTTCAATACTATCTATATAAATAAAAGGCTAAGTGTCCGTTCTTTCCTCTGGCTGGTAGCTATGACGTGCACTGACCACCAAGGGGCAGATGCTCAACTCAGGATCTGCCATGACGGACACTGGCCATTTAAAAAGAAACGGCAACACGGACCTGGCACTGACAAACCAACACTCTGCTTCCCCCAAGTGGGACACAGGCCCAGCCACCACCCCAGAGTGACACTCGACCAAATCGCAGCCAAAATTGCCAAGACCTCATAGCGCAAAATGTGGTCCACAGCCCAGCCCCACCTGGAAATGGTCACTGTGGGCACTGGGTAATGACATCACGTAGCAATGCCCGGCTTCCTCTCTCTAGCGACTAGCCTCCTTGGAGTTTCTGCAGCCCAGGAACATGACTTGCTTTATAGCCAGGTGCAAACATTTTACAGTTCAACCAAATGTTTGTGAAACGTTTTCACGTGCCTCATCTCATTTGATCCTCACAGAAGTCCTGGAGTAGGTACATAGGAGACTTGATAGAATCCTATTTTCTTTTCATTAGCAAGACAACAGAGATTTAGAAAGTTTAGAAACTTGACCCCACTGAAAAGAAGTAAGAAATGGTGGAACTTGAAAATTACTTCAGGTTTTCTCACTGCACAGAATATAGTTAAGCACTGCTACAGTTAAATATTTTACCCTTTGTTCTCCCTGCATGATCTACAATAATAATCTGCTTCGTGTTGATATTTACTGCTGTGTTGCTGACAATTACCTGAAAGAGAAGTTGGGATGCTTCACTGGGCTGGAAAAAGTTTAAGTCAGAAGCAGGTCTGATTTAGCAAGTTTATTTATATACCAGAGGGCTGGTGAATGAAATTCGTGTATGGGGGGGCAGGGTCCCACAGCCTAGCCTGCACCCTCTTGCAATCCAGGACCCCTCGGGGGATGTCCAGCTGCCAGTTTAGGCCCGATCCTGCTCACCTGTGTGCTGATTGCACCTAACTGCTCGCCTGCCTGCCTGATCGCCCCTAACCACTCACTTGCCTGCCTGCCTCATTGCCCCTAACCACCTCTGCCTGCCTGCCTGAGTGCCCGTAACCACTCTACCTGCCTGCCTCATTGCCCCTAACCACCTCTGCCTGCCTGCCTGAGTGCCCCTAACCACTCTGCCTGCCTACCTCATTGCTCCTAACCACTCCCTGCCTGCATGATCACCCCTAACCACTCGCCTGCCTGCCTGATCGCCCCTAACTGCTCGCCTGCCTGCCTGATTGCCCCTAACCACTCACTTGCCTGCCTGCCTCATTGCCCCTAACCACCTCTGCCTGCCTGCCTGAGTGCCCCTAACCACTCTGCCTGCCTGCCTCATTGCCCCTAACTGCCTCTGCCGGCCTGCCTGAGTGCCCCTAACCACTCTGCCTGCCTGCCTCATTGCCCCTAACCACTCCCTGCCTGCATGATCACCCCTAACCACTCGCCTGCCTGCCTGATCGCCCCTAACCGCCTCTGCCTCAGCCCCTGCCATGGTGGCTTCTGGAAGGGCGTCCAGAATGATGTCCGGAAGGTCATTCAGCTGTCTGGTCTAATTAGCATATTACCCTTTTATTATCCTATCTAATAAAAGAGAAACATGGTAATTAGCGTACAACCGCTACCCTTCCCATTGGCTAATCAGGGTGATATGCAAATTAACTGCCAGCCAAGATGGCGGCCGGCAGCCAGGCAGCTTAAAGCAAACATGAGGCTTTCTTGCTTCAGTGACGGAGGACTCCAACGTTCCTCGCCTGCCGCTGCCGGCCTCTGAGCTGCAACTCTAAGCAACTATGTTACAAATATAGAAGCTAAACAAAACCCCAGAAACCTGCTTTAGTCCGCCGGGCTTCAGCCAGCAGGATCGAACATTGTTTCAAATACAGAAGGTAAACAAAGGCCAAAAACCTGCTTTCAGCAGCGGAGGCTTAAGAGCTGGAGCCTCAGAGCTAAAGCTGGCCCAGAATAAAAAAGAAAACAAGGAGCGGTTGGGAGCTTCAGTCACCCGCCAGCCTGAAAACAGCCCTCAGCCCCTCACCCAGACTGGCCAGGCACCCCAGTGGGGACCCCCACCCTGAAGGGTGTGTGACCAGCTGCAAAAAGCCATTATCCCCTCATCCAGGCTGGCCAGGCACCCCAGTGGGGACCCCCACCCTGATCCGGGACACCCTTCAGGGCAAACCAGCCAGCCCCCACCCATGCACCAGGCCTCTATTCTATATAGTAAAAGGGTAATATGCCTCCCAGCACCGGGATCAGCGGAGCCGCGAGGTCTCCCGGCACCGGGATCAGCATGACAGGGGGCAGCGCCCAAACCCCCTGATCGCCCTGTGGCTCTGTGTGTGACAGGGGGCGGGGCCACAACCTCCCTATCCGCCCTGCTCTGTTCGTGACAGGGGAAGGCGCCCCAACCCCCTGATCAGCCCTGCTCTGTGCCTGATGAGGGGAGCTCCCCAACCCCCTGATTGCCCTGCGGCTCTGTGTGTGACAGGGTGCAGCGCCCCAACCCCCACCCCACCCCCATGGGCCCTGCTCTGTGTGTGATTGGGTAGAGCCATAACCTCCCCTTGGGCCCTGCCCTGAGTGTGACAGGGTGCGGCGCCCCAACCCCCTGATCTGCCCTTCTCTGTGTGTGACGGGGCGGTGCCCCAACTCCCCTATCGGCCCTACTCTGTGAGTGACAGGGGGGAGCTCCCCAACCCCCTGATCGGCCCTGCTCTGTGCGTGACGGGGGGTGGTGCCGCAACCTCCCTATCGACCCTGCCTTGAGTGTGACAGGGGGCGGTGCCCCAACCCCCCAATCAGCCCTACCCTGAGCATGACTGTGGGTGGCATCGCAACCTCCCGATCTGCCCTGCTCTGTGCATGACAGGGACGGCGCCCCAACTCCCCAATCGGCCCTGCTCTGAGCCCGACCAGGGGCTGCACCTAGGGATTGGGCCTGCCCTCTGCCACCCGGGAGCAGGCCTAAGCCAGCAGGTCGTTATCTCCCGAGGGGTCCCAGACTGCGAGAGGGCACAGGCTGGGCTGAGGGACCCGCCCCCTCCCCCCGAGTGCACAAATTTTTGTGCACAGGGCCTCTAGTTATAGATATAAAAGGCTAAGTTGACTTGCACAATGCGCAATACATATAAAGCTCTTGCTGGCGCCAGTCGCACACATGTGTTTCCATCTGTCATTGTTGATCATGAATTTGGTTGACACTTCTATTATAGAGAAAGGGCGAATAGCAATATTAAAATATTTCTTCTAGCCGAAACCGGTTTGGCTCAGTGGATAGAGCATCGGCTTGCGGACTGACGGGTCCCAGGTTCGATTCGGTCAAGGGCATGTACCTGGGTTGTGGGCACATCCCCAGTAGGGGGTGTGCAGGAGGCAGCTGATCGATGTTTCTCTCTCATCGATGTTTCTAACTATCTCTCTCCCTTCCTCTCTGTAAAAAATCAATAAAATATATTTAAAAAAAATATATTTCTTCTAATTTCCTTTCAATGTGCACAAATCTGTGCACTGGGACACTAGTATCGAATAAAAGTGGTGAGAATAAGGGAGTCAGGAGAAGATAAAGGGGATAAATGGTGATGAAAAGAGACATAACGAGGTGGTGAACACACAATACAATATATAGATGATGTATTATAGAATTTTACACCTTAAACTTATATAATTTTATTAACCAATGTAACCCCCATAAATTCAATACAAAAAATAACAGCCTAAAAAAATGGTAAGAGTGAGCATCCTTTTCTTGTTCATGATCTTCGAGGAAAAGCTTTCAGTTTTCACCATAACATATGGTAACTGTGGGCTTGTCATGTATGGCCTTCATTATGTTGAGGTACATTCTGTTTGTACCCACTCTGTTGAAAGTTTTTTTTAAAAAATCATAAATGGATATTGAATTTTGTCAAATGCTTTTCTGCATCTGTTGAGATGATCATATGGTTTTTATCCTTTATTTTCTTAATGTGATGTGTCACATTAATTGATTTGCAAATGTTGAACTGCCCTTTCATCCCTGCAATAAATCCCATTTGATCATGGTGTTTCATCTTTTTAATGTATTGTTGAAGTCAATACATTGTTGTAGCATCTCTTCTTTTATTTCTGATTTTATTTATTTGACTCCTCTCTCTTTTTCCCCTTGGTGAACCTAACTAAAGATTTGTCTATTTTGTTTATCTTTTCAGAAAACCAGCTTTTAGTTTCAGTGATCTTTTCTATTGTCCTTTAGTCTTTCCATCATTTATTTCCACTCTAATCTGTATTATTTCCTTACTTTTACTAACTTTGGCCTTCATTTATTTTTCTATTTCTAGTTTCGTGAGATTAAAGTTAAGTTGTTTGAGAGCTTTCTTGTTTCTTAATGTAGGAATTTATTGCTCTGAACTTCCCTCTTATAACTGCTTTTGCTGCATCCCATAAGTTTTGGTATGTTGTGTGTCTATTTTCATTTTTCTCAAGGTATTTTTTTTCTTCTCTCTCGATTTCTGTTTTGACCCATGTTCAGTATCATTTTGTTTAATCTTCACATATTTGTGAATTTTCGTTTTCTTATTGTAATTGATATCTAGTTTCATACCATTGTGGTTGGAAAAGATGGTTGATAGGATTTCAGTTTTCTTAAATTTATTAAGGATTCTTTTGTGGCCTAACATATGATCTGTCCTGTGCTTGAGAAGAACATGTACTCTGTTGCTTTGGGTAAAATGTTCCATATATGTCCATTAAGTCCATCTTATCTAATGTGTTGTTTAAGGCCAATGTTTCCTTGCTGATTTTTCTGTCTGGATGGATGATCTAACCATTTGATGAAAGTGGGGTATTGACGTCTCCTACTGTTATTGCATTAGGTCTGTAATAGTGGCTTTATATATTTAGGTGCTGCTATGTTGGGTGCATAAATATTTATAAATGTTATATCCTCTTGATGGATTGAACTCTTTTATTGTATCTTTTTTTATTTTTATATATTTTTGTCTCTTATTATAGTCTTCGTCTTAAAGTCTGTTTTGTCTGATATTAGTGTAGCTACCCCAGCTTTCTTTCGGTTTCCATTTGCATGGAATATCTTTTTCCATCCCTCACTTTCAGTCTGCATGTCATTACACCTGAAGTGAGTCTCTTATAGGCAACATATAGATGGGTCTTATTCTTTTAAATCCAGCCAGCCATTCTGTCTTTTGATTGAAGAATTTAATTCTGTTTGCTCTTTTAAATAATTTTTCTTGATGTGAAATATAATACGAGCTCATTGTAGAAAGTAAATATCAACTGTAACCCTCTGTTTCAGGGATATTTTTATATTTTCGTCTGTTGAGGACGAGCTCCACCTTTCTCTGGCTCCACCCTGGCGAAGGTTTGGGTGCTCTGTTACTGAGGATATTTTTTCCATTGATTTCTAGAGAGTGAAAGGGAGGAAGAAGAGAGAGGTGGAAGGGAGGGAGGATGGGGAGAGAGAGAGAGAGAAACATTGACTCAAGAGGCACAGATACATTGATTGCCTCCTGTTGGGAAACCTGCAACCGAGGAGGTACGTGCCCTTGACCGGGAATCAAACCCTCGGCCCTTTGGTCCAAGAGCCGACCCTCTACTACGCCAAACTGACATGGGCAAACAAACCACACTTAAAAAGAGTTCTTAGTAGCCCAGCGGGTGTGGCTCTGTGGTTGAGCGTTGACCTGTGAACCAGGAGGTCATGGTTCGATTTCCCGTCGGGGCACATGCTCGGGTTGCAGGTTCCATCCCCGGTGGAGAGCATGGAGGAGGCAGCTGATCAATGACTCTCTCTCATCACTGATGTTTCTCTCTCTCCCTCCCTCTCCCTTCCTCTCTGAAATCAATAAAATATATTTAAAAAAAATAATAATAATGCTCTCTTTAAAAAAAAAAAAAAGAGTGTATTGCCACCCAGCCCACTTCATGGCTCTTTTATCTTGCTTTCTTACTGGGTCTTATTGTCCCTCTCCTTTCTACTGTTTCTCTCAGATTTACAAAATAAAATAACATAAAACACTTTAAAAGAGCTCCATGACACAAAATAAGCCATCTTCCACAAAAATCCCCAACATCAGTAGGGCACGCCTGCTAATCCTGGTTCTAAGGGAGTTCATTCTGAGGGCAGTGTAAGGTGATAGACACTGCCTTCTCCCTGCCTCTTCCTCTCACCTGTCTCAGAGGGTGGGATGAGTTGGGTGTCATACCAGGCACCGAAAGGTTGCTGGTTTGATTCCTGGTCAGGGCACATGCTCGGGTTGTGGGCTCAATACCTAGTAGGGGTGTGCAGGAGGCAGCCCGATCGATGTTTCACTCTCTCATTGATGTTTCTCTCTCTCTCTCTCTCTCTCTCTCTCTCTCTCTCTCTCTCAGAATCACTTTAAAAAATCTTTAAAAGGGGGGGCGTAGATAAGGGGCTAAAGAATAAAGATGACATTTCAAATATAAGACTATATATAAAACTAGCACCTCCCATTCCCTTATATTTGTGTGTGTGTGTGCACGTGTGTGTGTGCGCGCGCGCGCATGCATGGGACAATGCTCAGCCTTTTTTTTAGTTGATGGTGGGGGTGGGCAGGCAGGAAGGGAGAGAGAAAGAGAAATATTGTTTGTTGTTCCACTTATGCATTCATTGCTTGATTCTTGTATGTGCCCTAACTGGCGATTGAACCCAAAATCTTTGCATATAGGAATGACACTTTAACCAACTGAGCTACCCGGCTAGGGCCCATTCCCTTAGAATTACTTTTTTTTTTTTTTTTTGGTAGTGAAAACAGCTAGATTTTGTTGTTGTTGTTGTTTAACCCTTTGAGTGCCAACCAGTATCCTAGGAACTATGCTAAAATTGCCAAGGCATTTTGAGTTAAGGTTTTTAATTTTTTTCCCCACTAAAGAGTGAACTACTAGCATCTAATAGTGACACTGCAGGAGGAGCGATAGCGCTCCCAGCACTTTTGGTGAAAGACAGAAGTGCGATCGTGCTCCCCGGCACTCTAGGGGTTAATGGTGAAGCCCTCTGTTGGGGTGGGGAGGTGAACAGGTGGGCCAGGTGAGCATAGAGTGCAATTGGGAAGGTGGGAGGGCAGGGAGGCATGTCTGTACCTTTGCTGCTCACAGCCTGTCCTGAGTGGTTCCTCCTGCCTCCTGCTCAGCCAGGAGAGCCAGATCAGATGGGCAGGTTACCCTGGCAGGTGAAGGTGTGGTGCTGGCAATGCCCCACCAGGGGGCAGCACAGCCCAGAGGTCTAGGCAGCTGCAGGCCTTTCTTAGCAGTAGATGTGGGAGTGGAATGAGGCGCCTGTCTACAGGCCCTCCCCTAGGGCCTCTGGCAGCTTGCCTGAAAGTCCTCATTTAGCACACTTAGGGTAGAAGTATTTATTGGTTCCCTCTGAGATGTGGAAGTTCTAGGTCCAGAGGCTCCTCCTCCCAGGGGGTTTGAGCAGCAGGTAAGGTATGTAGGCAGAAGTGGGCAAGCCCTCAGGAAGCAGAGGGCAGAATCTGGGACTTTGTGCTCTGCCTTCCCTTAAAACAACCGAGTGAGTAATAGATGAAAGAGAACCTTGGCAGCTGTTTACTTTTACTAAAAGTAGAAAAAATACTCCTTTTCTTCTTTTCAAATCAGAGATATGCGGAGATAAAAACTAAAAATGGGCCTTAACCGCCCCACCACGATAACCTCTGTTGACAATGAAAAATGATAGTAAAATAAGACTTGTTTAAGGTTTGAAAATTTGAACTACAGAATGGCATGAAATGAGATGTAAATGTTTCCTTCCTCTCCATCTTTAGCGTCTCTCCAAAGGAAACAACTCTTATGGTTCTTATGATTGCTTTGAGGAAAAAAGAAAACAAAAGCTATGCACATGCCAGAGTATCTGGAACTATTTTTATTTCATTTTTTTTGATTGTTTATTTTAAACCCCAAAGTGATCATATTGTATAACTGTTCTAAGCCTTTTTTCACACACCTTATCTTGAAGATCTTTCTTTTTTTAAATTGAAGTATAATTGACATATAACATTGTATTTCAGGTATACAGCACAATGATTCGATATTTGTATATAGTATCATGAAATGGTCACCACAGTAAGTCTAGTTAACATTTGTTACCACATATAGTTACAGAATCTTTTTTTTCTTGTTAATCCTTATCGCAGGACATATTCTCATTGATTTTCAGAAAGAGAGGAAGGGAGAGAGAGAGGGAGAAACATCGATATGAGGGAGAAGCATCAATCGGTTGTCTCCCATGTGCACCTGCTCTAGGGATCAGACTCACAACCCAGGTATGTGCCCTGACTGGAATCAAACCCACAACCTTCTGGTGTACAGGACGACGCTCCAGCTGACGGAGCTACCTGGCCAGGGCTTCTGCCCTCCCCCCACCCCCCCACCCCTTGAGATAAGGGCTTGAAGATCTTTCTAGTCAGCACATAGAGGCTCCCATCTATCATAGTTATTTATTTATTTATTTAATATATTTTATTGATTTTTTTACAGAGAGGAAGGGAGAGGGATAGAGAGTTAGAAACATTGATGAGAGAGAAACATCGATCAGCTGCCTCCTGCACACCCCCTACTGGGGATGTGCCCGCAACCCAGGTACATGCCCTTGACCAGAATCGAACCCGGGACCCTTCAGCCCACAGGCCAACGCTCTGTCCACTGAGCCAAACTGGTTAGGGCCTATCATAGTTTTTTAAATGGCTCTCTTTGTTGATGGAGGTTTTGGTTGGTTCCAGTTGGGGGCTAATATAAATAGTGGTGCAGTGGGCATCGTTGTATGTTTATGTTAGCATACTTCTACAAGTCCAAATTCCTAGGAGTGGGTCAAAGGGAAAGTATATTTTAAATTTTGATGGCAAAATCTCCCTCCAGAAAGGTTCCAGTTCTCATGCCCATCGGGTGTGGGAGAGTGCCTGTTTCCAGGGGGCTGCAGAGAACCTGCCCCTGCCGGGAGCCCTTGGCATACGGAGGGATGGGATTGGGGGCTGGGTGGGAAGGAAGACCCGCCCCTCTGCTTCAGGAGGGCCTGGGCTCCCTCCCGGCCTTGGCCTCCTCCACTGCAGATCTCCTCGGTGGCTGTGAGTTACTGTCTCCGTGTGGGAGCCAGCAGCCTCTCTCACAGGGCTTTCCCTTATCGCCTTAGCGGGGTTTTCCTGTGCCGTGGGTGAGAAAGAGTGAATGGTCGTGTGTTCTGACTCTTCCAGGTGAAGAAGGCATATAGGCAGAAGGCCCTCTCCTGCCATCCAGACAAAAATCCGGATAATCCCAGAGCAGGTGAGACTCTCCTGGGTGTGGGAAGAAGGCAAGGCCACCTGGGCATGGGGTGTCTCCCACCTGTGCTCCGCGGGAGTGCGGTGGAATGCTGGTGCACACAGCCTGGCTTCTCGTGTTAGGGGTGTCAGGTCCGTTGCTGATGTACGCACCCTTCCTTGCTGGTCTGTCATCTGCTGTCAGCTTTCCTGCCAGCCTGTGGCTTCTTTAAGGTGCTTTTCTGAGGGAGCACAACATCGCCAAGTCTAATTTCATTTTTCTCCTCTCTGTTGTTTGATCTTTGTGTTTAGCTGAACTCTTCCACCAGCTTTCTCAGGCCTTGGAGGTACTGACTGACGCTGCAGCCAGGGTAAGACATCTCCTCTGTCTGAATTGTCTTCCTGGTTAGAGGCCACCGTGGCACTTCTGCCATGAGCACAGTCCCAGCTGCCCCAGCCTAGCGACCCTCCCAGGGCTCTGGCGTGAGGCGGCGGGGCCGGGAAGGTGGCTGGGCCCTCTGCCTGTTCCCTGACTGACTGCTCCTCAGCGTTCCTTTCTCCTGCCAGGCCGCGTATGACAAGATCAGGAAAGCCAAGAAGCAGGCAGCAGAGAGGACCCAGAAACTAGATGAGAGAAGGAAGAAAGTGAAGCTTGGTAGGTGAGAGGGCGGTGCGGGGTGGCCTGCAGCTTCCCTGGGCCGTTTTCATGCAGCAACCTCACCTTTCTTCCTGGAGCTCATTCAGTTCCGGCAGCTCGGAGCCCCTTGGCCCAGCTCTGGGAAGGACCCTATCCTCGGGTGGATCTAAAGGACACTCAGAATAACAGCAATGACTAGATTCACTCTTAGCCAGGCACTGTGGCAGACGTTTTATTGTCCCTTTTAACTGTCACAGTGCTCAAAGGAGGTGGGTATTACTGAACCCATTTTTTGTAGACAAAGAAGCTAAGGCACCACAAAGATGAGAACTGGCCGTTGCTCTGCTTTAAGCCCGCAGTCCGCGTAGATCCGTTCTTGTTCCCCTTGCCATCGGGGCTCTTTACTCGTCCCAGCCTCATTTCTGCACAGAGCTTTCACTCTGCGAAGTCCCCTCAGAAGGATCCAAAGAGGTCCAGGCATTTTTTTTTAAACGGCTTTTTTGAGGTATATTTTTCATATTATAATATCCACCCATTTCCAGTGTACAAGTCAATGATTTTTAGTAAATTTATCAAATGGTGTGATTATGACTGTAAATCAATTTCATCACCCCAATTAGATTGGTCCATACATTCTTCACTCGATTTTCCCTCCATCTGCTTGCCTGTTTGATACCCATATATGTAATATGTACATATGCCATCCCAGTACATTCATCTCTCTATCAAAAACAAAAATTCTGGAGATGGACGGTAAGTAAAGTGCACGGGAAAGGAAGCACTGGGGCCCGAGCCTGAGAGAAGCGTCTGTCACAGCCGTCGCCTGGACCCGGCCACAGGCAGTTTTCCCTCGGAGGGCGGGAAGGCTCTGTGGCCGGGTGTCGTCCTCACAGAATCTGCCACCCCTGTGGGAGCTGCGGTGGCCGGCCGCGTGAGGCTTGGTAAATGTGAGTCGAGGGGGAGGTGAAGGAGACAGTGACAGCCTGAGCTCCTTGCGGGAAATGCATCAAAGCCAAGGCAAGAGCACAGTCGGGCTGTGGTGCCAACCACAGGGACAGGGCCAACGGCTCCTCCCACTGGCGTCCCTGCACACGGCCTGGGTGGCCAACATGAGCACCTGTCCATGCCCTGGTCACTGGTCAGATGGCCAGCTCGGTCAGTATGAGCTGGTTTCACTCTTCCAGACCCTGGCCACTCATCTGGAGCCTGTACTTCTGTGCTGTGACTTTTTCTCAATGGAAATAAACTTGGGAGCACGTGGGCCTGGAGGGTGGGGGCAGAGTCACTGTACGGTTTCCTCCGTACAGTGTGTGAGGCTGGGGAAGCAGCCAGAGCTGGGGGAGCTGAGGCCGTGAAAAAACTGCTTAGACCAGCCATTGGGTCATTCAACCCTGTGTCTAGACCTGGAGGCCCGGGAGCGGCAGGCTCAGGCCCAGGCCCAGGACGAGGAGGAGGAGGAGAGCCGGAGCACCAGGACACTAGAGCAGGAGGTGAGCGACTGGGCCTGAGGGCCTGAGGCCGTCTGCAGGAGTTGGGGGAGGCGGACCTAGCTGGGTGTGGTGGCTGGAGGTCATGCCCTTCCCCCCTTCTTCTGTGGGATCTGGGCAGCCTGTCCCCCCTGCAGGTTGCTGAGCCCCAGCTTACAGGTGGGACCTCCCAGGGCCTTTACAGAGGGAGCCAACCTGGAATGGGATCTGCACAGCATTGTCACCTCCCAACCCCCTGCTCTGCAGATCGAACGCCTGCGAGAAGAAGGTTCCCGCCAGCTGGAAAAACAGCAGAGGCTGATGCAGGAGCAGATACGCCAGGAACGGGAGCAGCGGCTGAGAGGTGAGAGTCCATCGTCCTCACCCGCCTCCCGCTCTGAGGCAGCTCTCTGTGGAGACTTTTGCCTGCTGCAGTCCCAGGGGCACCCCACATGGACACATGCCCCCCGTCCCTTCTTCCCACCCGTTCTCTGGCCTGCTTGCTTTTCACTCTGCCCTCGGTCTCCTGGCCTGATATACCTTAGTCCCAGTAGGGCTGGCTCTGTTTGGAGCAGGTAACCGGGAGAGAAGCTCTAGTTTTAGTAGAACTGTGTGGCCTGTACCCCTGCGTCCTGCCCCCAGGTGTTCACAGCCTGCACTGGCAGAGTGCTCGCCGTGCCCTTCAGCGGGCAGCGGGAGACCCCCCGGGGGTAGGGGCTCCCGAGCAGGGGCAGCTGCTGCCCTTGGCCAGAGTGGCCTTTTCTAGGTCCTTCTGGGCCTGGGCTGCGTCTCCTTTGGGAGAACTCTCTCCCTCAGACTCTACTTTCTACTTTCCCCAAATTTTCTAGGAAAGGCAGAAAATCCTGAAGGCAAAGGAACTCCCAAGCTAAAGGTGAGCCCTGAGGGGACCCATGGGTCACCTCACGCTACCTCCTCTCAGCAAGAACAGGTACTTTCTGTGGCTCAAGGGTTCTGGTGGGGACACTGGATCTCGGGGAGCCAGCACCACTCTGCACAGCCTTCCACCTTCCCACTGCCCGGGAGGACAGCCCGTAGAGCTCGCCATGGAGGCTGCTCTTCACCCTGACTGTTGCAGGCTGCATTCCCCAGAGGCCCTCGAAAAGAGCCTCCCACAGGCTGGGGACATGGCTGCAGGGAGCAGGCCGCCCTGCTTGTCCGTTCTCAAGGGGGACACACTTGGGAGGGTTCTCCCTAGCTTGCTAGTGGAGGGCGTCCGTCCAGAGTGTAAAGCTCAGGTGTGGGGTCTGGGTTGTTCAGGCGAAGGCTGGTATTCACTGGTGATGCCCGCTGCTGTCTTTCCAGCTAAAATGGAAGTGCAGAGAGGACGGGTCAAAAGGCAGCTACTCCAGAGATGTCCTCCTGCAGCTTCTTCAAAAGGTCTGCCCTGCTGACGTCCCTCTTTCCCATCATCCGTCCAAACGCCAGGCTCTCCATGCCTAACCCGCCCTCCCTGCTCTTTCTCTGTCATGGACCGTAGGGCAGCTTAGCTTCCTCCAGGCCACGGCCCCCCTCTCCCCTCCAGCCTGTCTCGCTTCCCTGCCCGTCATCCTGAGAAGCAGAGGGCTTGGCTGAGTGTGTGGGGAGAGAGGAGGTGGGCATCTGGCCAGAAGCCTTGCCCCCTTCATCTTCAGTCATCGAGGCAGCTTTGCCACTCCGCCAATCCACATCCCAGCCTTTGTCCAACTGTCCTTTCTCTCCTGTATTGCTGGGAAAATCCTTTCCTTCTGTCTCTGCTCTCCCCTCTGGGAATCTGGGAACAAGACGCTGTCTCCAGCAGAACACGCCCGGGGCCCCCAGGCAGCCAGGCTTGCCTCTGCCTGAGCCGGGCCTTCCTGTCCCCACAGTACGGAGAGGTGCTCAACCTGGTACTGTCCAGCAAGAAGGCAGGCACGGCCGTGGTGGAGTTTGCGACCATCAAGGCTGCGGTGAGTGCTGCGTGAGGCCCTGCCATTCCAGGGAGGGACTCAATCCTGGGGGAACCCTGTGGTTAGGTATCCACACTCCCAGGAAATCTCTGGGTCAGCTCAGAGCCAAGGCCCTTCCCCCCGCCCCCCTCCCTCCCACCCCCGGGTGCTTGACTCCTAACTCTGGAATCCGGGAGCAGTACAGGCACAGTGAAGGAAGGGATGGGCGGGAGAATGCTCTGGGATAAGGGACAGCGTGGACCAGCGGCATTTCCTGCTGCTGGCTCCACCCCTCCACTCTGCCACGGGAACTGGCGCGTCTCCATTTTGGGGCCACACCCTGCCTTTCCCCCGTTCTCCAGCTACCCCACTTGGTGCACCATCATGGGAAGATAGCTCAGTCTTGCTTGGAGGGTGAATTTGCTGGTTCTGGTACTTTCTGTGGGGATAGAGAGAGCCACAGCATAGCTGATTTTTGGAGTGATAGGACTAACTGGAGGCTGTGTTTTGCAGGAGCTGGCTGTCCAGAATGAAGTGGGCCTGGTTGATAATCCTCTGAAGATTTCCTGGTTGGAGGGACGGCCCCAGGGCAAGGACGGCCCCAGCCACCCAGGACTGTCACAGGTAAGGAGCGAGGCCTCACACAGGGGCCTGCCCAGGGTTTGGAGAATCTTTCCTGTTTGGGCTCTTCTCAGGGCTCTTTGCTCGCAAATGCAGCTCATCCTGATGGAGTGAGATTGGCAGGTCTGCCAACCGGAGCAGGGGGACTGATTTCATGCTGACCCCTTTTCCTCTCTGGGTGCCAGCGGCCACCCTACAGAGATTCTTAGACCTTATTTTCCCTCCACACCCCGGGCTCCTCCTGGAGACCTTCGTCACCCAGAGGGTTTCCTGGGCCCGCAGGCTGCCTGGTTTTGATGTGAAGCGTTTGGCTCTTGGACACCCCGGTGCTTCGAGGAAGGGGTAGAGGACGAGGGCAGCTGCTTCCACTTCCGTCCCCACCTCCTTCTCCAGGTGTGTCTGCAGCTGCCCCAGGCAGGACCTGCTGTTAAGAGGTGCTATCTCCTCCTCAGAAATAGCACTAGCGGCCCCGCTGACACTGGGCGCCCGCTGCCTGGTCGGCTCATGAGGAAGCAGGCTTCAGCTGGAGTGTTCTCCACACTAGCTGCTGGTCCTCACTGCTCCATGAAGGCCTCTGTTTAGAAGCACACGCACACACACGCACACAAGAGCGCGCACACACACACGTGCACACACACACACACACACACACACACGCCCTCGCTTTGTGGGGACAGAGAGCTTTTACCCAAGAGCTCTCCCTTCTCTGGAATGGCCTGTGGTCGTGTGGGAGCCTCAGACTGATGTCATAGTCCCTCCGAGGGGAGCATGCCCCTCGGTGGGTCAGCAAGGCCTCTGGGCTGTCACTCCGCCCCTGCTTTCCTGCTTGCCCCCCGACCTGGCCGTGAGAACCGGAGCTCTGGGAGGTGTCCCAGACCATGGGCTGAGGAGGAAAAGGAAGTGTCCAACGTAAGACCCTTTAGAGAGCGCGTTCCCTCACCATGAAGTCCCAGCATTCCACAGCCCCAGATGACATTGCACAGGCTGTGATAGAGAACTTTATTTACTGTCTCCTGCATCGGGGAGGAGCCTCCTCTGGGCACAGCCACAGGAGGAGGGGAGATGGAGGCCACAGTTTGGGTGGTGGAAGCAGTGTGTGTCGAGCTTCCCTCTCTCTTCATGCCTGGAATCTCAGAACCACATGGCCCAGCCAACCTGAGCTCTAGTTTCAAGTCTTCTGGCCAAGCCACAGTGTGGAGCAATAGCACAGCATGTGGCCATAAGCAGTGGGCTTGGCCCCGGGTGGCAGGCCCCGTGGGTGAGGGTTTAGGCAGATCTCCCGTCCTGGTGGAGGATTCTGGAGACCAGCTGTGCCTCTTCATGGTAACAGCCGTGGGTTCCCTGTCTGTCCCCTGGTTTGGTCCTCCTGTGTCCTCGTTGGGGGAGGGGGAAGGGAAATCTGCCACTGTTGCTGCTGCATTTCCCAAGGGCTCCCATCAGCAAAGTTTCTGGGAACTGCCCACATCGCCCTCAAGCTGTGTCTGTGCCTTCAGCTGGCAGTCCCTGGATCCACCTTCCTCAGGCCCCAGGGGCTGCTCCAGGCAGCTGTGTTGGCAGCTGGAGTCTCTCATGCCCCCTCTCCTAACGATGTGTCTCTGAGCCTCCCCCTTCTCCTCTGCCAGCCCCTCCCTTCTGTGCAGGCCCCTGTGCTCCCCTCCCCCATGCCACTGCTGCTCAAGGCCACGGTCTAGGGGCACTGTGGTCCTATTAACTACCCAGTCGGCCTTTCCCCAGTGATGTTAATAAAGTTCACCCTCCACTGTCCAGTGTGGTAGCCGTTGGTCATGTGTGGCGATTGAGCATTTGAAATGCAGCTAGTGCAGCTGAGGAACTAAATTTTTAATTTTACTTCGTTTCAATTATTTAAATGTAAACAGCCACGTGTAGCTAGTGGCTGCTACACTGGACAGAGTCAAGCCTGTCCCATCCCTCCTCCCTCAGTCTTCCCACTCTCCCCTTAGGTCTGATTTGGACCACTTTTGCCTAGACCTGTCCTGTAACCTCTCGCTGTGGAGAGTAGCTTCAGCGGGGGCTGATCTGTCCAGTCTGTGTGTCCTCCACTCCCTGACTCGCCCCTTGTGCCACCCACCCCCTCTGCTGGCCTCTGCCTGGTCCTTGGAGTTGCCCGTGTGGCCCCTTTCCCAGCCTCGCTGCTGCCTTCAGGGCTCTTGGCAGCGAGTGCCCCTCACATTTCCAGCTTGTCTCCACACCTCTGCCCCTCCCCTCGGGGGACCTGGAGGACTGTTGAGGACCCAGAGGGCAGGCAGGGCCCTGGATTCCCACCCGTACCTTTTTCTTAATCCACAACTCTACCTTCCTGTCCTGGGTCCCCAGGCTTTCGTCTCTTCCAATTACCACACCTCTGCCCACCCTCACCCCATTCAGAAGCCCGGCTCACTGGGAAATTGCTCCCTCAGCATCTGTAGAACTTCCTCAAGAAGTGAAATCCCCAGGTCCACTTTGAAGGAGAAGAAGGGATCATTAAGGTCCGGAGCAGGTGTCTTCTGGAAGGGGGGCGTGTCCACGAGGTCCTCCTCGGAGTATTCGTGGAGGGCGTCTGCCAGGGAGAGCGCCGAGGGCAGGGTAGCCGAGTAGGCAGCAGTGTAGGCAGGTGACGGCTCCAGGATGTTGGGGCAGCTGGAGCTCTCTCGGTAGAGGCGAGGGGGCTTGGGTGGGGCCAGAAGGGTGGTCCGGGGCTGCTCGTCCCCCCACAGTGGCAGGCGCCGGCCATCCGGCCTCCCTCGAAGCTCCCGGACGACCTCTCTGTTGCTGTACTCCTCATGGTCCCCCCCAGCCATGCTGGCCTGGCTCAGCACACTGCCCTGTCTCCGGAGTCCTCGAGGCCGCCTCAGGCTCAGCCGCTTGAGGAAGGAGGCGTTGCGGAAGGAGCCTTTCCGCCAGGTCTCCATGGGACAGGGAGCCAGCACACCTAGAAGTCCAGTTCCGCAGCGGCGAGGGGCCGCTTGGTCTGCCGGGTCAGCGAACGACAAGAAACGGGAGACAGCCCACGTGGGCTCCTCGCAGAGGCCTCCAGCTTTCTGCTCAGCATGGACCTCAGGCCAGCGCCTGCGGGTGAGACGACGGCCCAGGAAGAGGCCAGCAGAGGCCGAGCAGAGGCCGAGCGTTGCTGGCACGGAGTTTCCCAGAGGCACAGGAGTGGCCCGGCTACCTGATAGGGCAGTGGAAAAACCCCAAGAGGAAGCAGCACTTACTGGAGCGGAGTGAGAGGAGCACCAGGGGGTGAGGGATCAATCTTCTCAGGTGGTAGGAGCGGCCTCTGCCCAGCTTCCCCTCTGGCCGTGGCCCTGCCTCTGTCCCCCGTGGCTCCCCGGCTCTGATGCGTGCCCTGCTGGCTGTGGCGGGTGGCGGGGTGGCGTGGAGGTGTGTTGTTCTCAGCTGACTCAGTCAGGTGGGAAGCTGGGTTTCATGCTCAGGTAATTGCAGCATCCGCATGCAGGAGCTGAGGCAGCCGTGGCCAACACCCCAGGGCCACTGGGGAGCCAAAGATTCCTCTGGGGACTTGTCTGCGGGCAGCCCTGCCTTGTGTGTCAGCACACCGTCTCCTTTCCCCACCACCCTGGGCCGAGCAGCAGGCGTAGCTCCCGGCCCCCAGTGTGTCTGGGGGAGAGGCGCCCAGGGAGGTGCTGGCTAACTGAATGCAGGCGTGGGGAGCGATTGTGGAGGAAGAAGAGACCTGTTGCTAGTGTGGGTGACTCAGCCCAGGGCCTGCCGACAGGCCCTCATTAGAGCCCACAGGTATGGGGGAAGGTGGCAGAGGGTGTGTTAGCAGGGAGCAGCCCCATGCCAATAAAGGGCTGGCTGCTTCCAGGGCTGGGCATGCCAGGGTGACGAGTTTTCTCAGCAGAGCAGTACTTCCTTGGGGAGGGGAGACTTGCCCTCCCTTTGGCCTGACACCCAGTCTAGCTGCTCTATTTCCTCATCCTTCATCGGTTTACCAAACGGCCTCAGGGCAGGAGAGAGCAGCTGAGGGGCATGTCCTCTGCCTTCCACCCTGGGCCTCACCTGAGGCCCCTCCTCTGTGGCGGGGGCTGGGTCACATGAGACTGCCCTGGATTGTCAGCAGAGCTCTGGCCTAGCTGAGATAAGTGAGCCTGGCTGGGAGGGCAACTCTGCTCAGAGCTTCTGCAGCCCAGGGGAGAGGCAGAGAGGCGTGGGGCTGGGGAGGAGCAGGGGGATCTGGGCTGAATAACACTTCCTTGTTCCGTACCCCCTCTCCCCCCACACCCACTACAAACCCGTTGGCCAGGGTCTGGCATCTTAACACCAGCCACTTCCTTCTTATTCCCTGGGTCACTGACCACCAAACTTGCCTCCTGACTTACTCCGTGAGCGTGCAGCAGGTTGGCATACCACAGAACAGGGCGCCGTTGCCTGCTGCGTAGCCCCCTGGCCTTGCTTCTGTGCCAACTCAGGTGGGCCTCACACTTCATGCAGTTCAGCTGCCCCGAAGGAGGAAGTGATTTAATTCCCACTGCCGACCTTATCAGGGCGTGGGGCTGGCAGCTCTGCTCGTGGCACTGGAGCCGCCTCCACCCCACAGCCTTGGCCCATTGAGGTGATTGTTTATTATCCTTCTGATTGTTAAAATATAGCAGTCTTTCATCCCCGCACTCTGCTGGCAAGATCATACAGGAAAGAGCTGCAGGCCCTACCCTCCAGGAGCCCTGGTGTGTGTTTTTAGGAGGCAGGCCAGCTTCATGCTTGTTTCTCTCTTTTAGGCTGAGGTTGACTGAGGCTGTGTCTGGGGCAGGGCTTCCTTCTCCTGTGACCTCAGCAGGAGCCGGTCCACAGGCAGATGGACAGCTGGGAGGGCGCAGTGCTCCCGCCTCCACCTGGCAGAGCAGAGCGGGTTTCTAAACCTCTGACAACTCCCCTTCCCTGGAAACCTGTGAGGAGCAGAAGCCGGGGCAGAGGCTGAGGACACGAAGGGAAAGCTGAACCGGCGCTGGCTGGAGAGGGAGGGGAGGTACTGGTTGGAAGCTGGTCTGGAGGCCCACGGTCTGCTTGGTCCGAAGGAACATGATGAACTGGGCTTGCAGGTCCTCCCCGGTCCTTCTCCTGGGCACCGTTCTTCTCGACTCTTGACTAGCTCTGCCCAGGCCCTGCCCTCCTTCTCCCTCCTCTGTCCCCAGGGCTCAGTGGTGTCCGAGAGGGACTACGAAAGCCTCGTCATGATGCGCATGCGCCAAGCAGCTGAGCGGCAGCAGCTGATCGCCCAGATGCAGCAGGAGGACAAGGTGGGGCAGCTGACGTAGCATCCAGCCCACCACCCCCAGCCCCTTGCACTAATAAACTTTTTTTTTAAGTCTACCTCTGTTGCATATATAGGCGTAGGAAGCTGGCCTGTCCAGTGTGGCCTGGGTCCTGGGCTCTGCCTCAGAGGCTCCGCCCAGGCTGGCTCTCCCCCCTGGCAGTGGACAGACCCCAGGGAGGTGCTCCACTTGCTGAGAGTCCCTGCACGCACGGAGCTTAGAATCAGCCAGTCATCACGGCCCTTTATTGGCTTAGCCTGGCTCTTGCCAGCCCCGCAGCCTGCCCATGAGCATGGACTCCTCCAGAATCCTCACCAGCTGGAAGGTGGAGGGGCAGCTGGGAGCAGGTTTCAGAGGCCATTCACTGCCCAGTGGTGCTGGTCCAAGGGGAATGACAGTTCGGGAAGGGGCAGGGCGGTGAGTGAGGCGGGGCTTGGGATCGGGACCCATAGGCAACCACTCAGAGAAGGGGTGCCCTGTCCACACCTCACAGTGAGGGTCACTCCTTGTGCAGGCACCACACCAGCGTCTGGCCCACCCCTGTCATGCTCAGCACGCGGAAGCCCCTGCGTTCCAGCTTGTCCAGGACTATTCGAGGAGGGTCACTGACGTAGTACTCGTAGCTGCGAACAGATGGAGAGGGGCCGCGTGAGGGGGCCACCGTGCAGGCGTCCCCTACAAAGCTAGTACCTGCTGAAGGCCACACCTGTCGGGAATGCTCGTGACAGTGACTGACACTGGCTGGTGTCTTCCAGGTGCCGGGCGAGGTGCACGTTCCCTGACCCTCCCCTGCGACCATTAGCTCCTTTATTCCTCCCAACAACCTGAGGAAGGCACCATTATTGTTTCCATTTGGGCTTAAGTGGCTTTCCCAATGTCATAAGGCGGGGCTGACAGCCCCACGTGCCCTAGGCTGCTGCACTGTTCAGGAAGAATGGCTGCTCCCCAGGGTCCTCACCCACCTCCGCCCCTCCTCCTGCCTAGCCTGTCCTACAGTCCTGGGGCCATGGCTTGACCCCCAATAGTTCCTGACTCTGGGCGCCTCTCCCCAGCACAGAGAATGCGCTTTTCCTTCTTTCAGGGTGAATTGATTCTAAAAGGCCATCACATAGGTAAAGGGCATGAGCTCCAAGCTGGCCATCTCCATACCAAAGGCAAATGGATGGGGTTGGCTTCCACCCTCCCACCCTGACCCAAGGGGCTGACACCAGCTCGCCTCCTCTCTGCTGCCCCCTTTGAATGGGGCTCATTCTGGGGACCCTTCTAAGGAGTCCCGCCTGAGACTCAGGTTCTCCCTGCCTATGGGGCATGAGTGGGGAGGGGCAGAAAAGGAAGCAGCACTCTGTTCAAGCTCAGAACTAGTGTGAAGAAAAGAGGTGGCCGAGTACGCAGGCTGCTGGCTGAGCTGCAAGTAGGGTGCAGGCTGCCTGCTCCCTGCTTTAGGGCTTAGCTTTGTTAACCAGCCAGCTCTTCAAGACAGAAACCTTTTCTCTGTGCCTGTCTTTGCCACGTAAGGTCCAGCTTGGAGATAGGGGCAGCGCAGGGAATAGTTTACGTCCATAGTCCTATCTCTAGGACTGGACTCTGTCCTGGGACTTTGTCCTGGGACTTGACTTTGTGAGCTCCCTTATGAAGGGAGGGCGGTGGGAGAGCCTCAGAGCAAGCCTGGGGGGCTGTGAGGCTGCAGGCGGACTGGCCCTGTAAGGACAGCGCCCAGGAGGCAGGCAGGAGGTCTGAGGTTGGGCAGTGGCATTGTCCCTTGTCTTGGTGGTGTGTGACGGGGACCGACGGGTCCAGGGGAAAGGATACTTACGAATGCAACTACTTACAAGTTGTTCCCCAGGACGCCTCTTTTTGAGGCCCCCAAATGCTCCATCAGCTCTGGATCGGAGTACTCGTCGCCCACCATGGTGGGACCCACCTCCTGCAAGGTAAGCCACAGTGATGCTTGGCTGGCTGCCAGGTGGAGGTAGCCGGTCTTGCCGCTCCTTCCTCCCTGCCTGCTGGTCCTGAGCCAGCTTAGATAAAGGTTGGAGGGTTGGTGAGCGCCCTGAGGGCTGAGAACACTCTGGAAAAGGTGAAGCCAGACAGTGTGAGGCTTCTCTCACCTCCAAGAGGAGCTGGGCAGTGTCTGAGCTGGCACCTACATGCCTGGCACCGCCCACCACCGTGTTTGGTGTGTGTCACAGTCAGCTGGAGAGCAGAGAAATGAAAGCCTGGCCACATAAAATCTTGAACGGCAATGTCGGTAGCAGAATTATTCATAATTGTCAGAAGTGGAAACAGCCTAAATGTTTTTCGGCTGCTGATGGGTAGATGAAATGTGGCATATCCATATGATGGGATCTTATTTGCAATAAAAAGGAATGAGCACATGCATACTGCAATGTAGGTGAACCTGGAAAGCCTTACGTAAGTGAAAGGCGCCAGATACGTGACCACATATTAGGGCAGAGAGTAGATTAGTGGTTACCTGGGGCTGGGGGCCTGGGGGCGGGCGGTGATGAGAAGTGACTGCTAAGGGATGGGAATGTTCTAAAATTGATTAGGATGATGGTTTTGAATATGCTAAAAAAAACCAGTGTTGAATTGTACACATTAAATTGGCGAATTCTGTGGTTTGTTTTTTATAGCAATAAAGCTGGCCTATTTTTAAAAGTCACCTGAAGAGCACTGAATCCCCACGCCCCGGGCTTAGAGTGTGCTGAGAGGTCTGGGAAGGGGCCCAGGAGCCCACATTTAACAACTGCGCCAGTGACTGGTTCTCGGACCACTGCCCTGGGCACGGCCAGGACCCGTCCTCGTCCTGTGGTGGCCGCCAGTTTCCCTCACACCCAGGGAGCTGCTTACCCGACGGGCACATCCCTGGGGAGTGAAGAGGCAGAGGAGCATCCTGCCCAGCCGAGGACCCAGTCATATTCCGAAGCTAAAAAGCCCGCGCCCCCCCCCCCCCTTCCCCGGGCAGCCAGCACCTTCTTAGGCAGGAAACTGCACCCGGAGGAGGGTGACTTTTGACTCCTGAATGGTGTTCTCCCCTTTCTTCTTTTTTTTGTTTGTTTGTTTTCTTAATATCCTCACCCGAGGATATTTTTCCATTGATTTTTAGAAAGAGTGGAAGAGAGAGGGAAAGACAGAAATACCGATATGAGAGAAACACATGGATTGGTTGCCTCCTGCACACGCCCAGACCGGGGCTGGGGCTGGGGAGGAGCCTGCAAAGAGGTTTGTGCCCTTGACTGGTATGAACCCAGGACCCTTCAGTCCGCAGGCCGACTGGCTAGGGCGCCTCTTCCTTCTTGAGCAGGAAGAGTTTAGATTTTTCTTTTCCTTTCTAAGGCCTTAGGGACAACTCTCCCTGGAAGTGCTTAAGGGGGCAGCTAGCGGCCGCGGGTGGGTCAGGCACTGGGCACAGGTGTTTCAGCATCTTAGCACGTCCTTTTCCAAACCGCTCTTCCGCAGGTTACTACGCCCCGCACCCCAACCCCCTGCGGAGCGGCTCCGTGTAGGGCAGTGGGTGCTGCACGTGTGAGGCCAGGGTTTCCGTGGACGCGTGGGAGCAGCCGCAAAGCCCATGCTCGCTGGGTCGCGGGGACGCACGCACCTGGCCGCCTTCCCTTCGCGCCCCGGGGGCGCCAGGACGGCCAGAGCTACGAGTTCCGCGATCTGGGCAGAGTCGGATCCCCAGCCCTCCCCGAGGCCCGAGGGGGTGTGTCCGGACACTTTCCGGCCCTGCACCCCTCCCTCCCCGAGGCCCGAGGGGGTGTGTCCGGACACTTTCCGGCCCTGCACCCCTCCCTCCCCGAGGCCCAAGGGGGTGTGTCCGGACACTTTCCGGCCCTGCACCGCGGGCGCTGCCCAAGAGGGAGGCGCCCAAGTGCGGCCGCAGTCCCCGAGGCCCGGCGGCCCCCACGCCACTGGCCAGGCGGGTACTCACCATGCGGATCTGGGTGCTGATGAGCACGTAGGGCATGGTGCGCGCTTCCCGACCGGACTCCCGGCGTGGGCTTGGGATCTGGTGTCCACGCCAGCCCCTCGGTTCCGGGACTGCGATCGGTCGCCCCGGGTCCGTACTCCGGCTCCGGCCTCTGGCTCTGCCAATCTCGGAGCGCCCGGCCCGTGACGGTGGCGGCGGCCAATCAGGAGCGGGCGCCCGTGACGCCCCGGCACCCGGCGATTCAGGGCCCACCCCTACCCCGGGGCTGTGGGGGCCGCTCGGGCGCCCGCTGCCTGGAGGCGCCAAGCGTTGACCTTGCACCCTCTGACTGCAACACCGCCAGGAAGGTTCCAAAGTCCTGCTGGCCTCCTCTCCGTCCCGCGAAGCCGAGCAGGGAGCACACGGCCACCCGCTGAAGCCTCCCAAGCTCCGGCCGCTGCACCCAGGGACGCCTCTCACTTCCCATCCGCAGGACACGTCCCCGGAGTCTTCAGCGGAGGAAATCCAGGGGGAGGAGGCTTGTGGCTACAGTGAAGCACCACCTGGGGTGCGCGCGTCTCCGCCGCCCTAATTCCTAGCACTGTGGCTGGGCCTTGCGTTTCTGGGCGCTCTAGGTAAATCTGTAAAGGAACTGAGCGCTTGGCTACGTGCCAAGCCTGGAGGGCCTTGACCCAACAGAATTTGGCCTTCAGTTCGGAGAGATTTCTGCGAAGCTAGAGAGACTGGTACAAGCGGAGATCACAAGGCAACACCTGGGGCAAAGGAAACCACTTCCCCGCACCAGACATCAAGGAGAGGGCCGCGAGTTCACTCCGTGCGCGCACGCCCTCATCTGGTGTAGCAAAATCTGACAACTCAGCATTCTTTGTCTTCTTGTGATTGGTTCTTTGAAAATAAATAAAGCAAAACGTACCTGGCTGGTGGGGTTCAGTGGTTAGAGCGTCGGCCCCGCTGACTAAAGGGTTGTGGGTTCGATTCCCCGTCAAGGGCAGGTACCTGGGTTGCCGGTTCGATTGGGGGACAGGCTGTCCCTGTGTCTCTCACATGGATGTCTCTCCCCCTCCCTCACTCCCTTAATGGAAAAGATATCCTCCGGCGAGGATTAACAACAAAAAGCAAACAAAGCAGCCTGTAACCTTCCAGGCCAGCGATTGAAAACCCCTGACTTTACTGAAGGGCTCGTAAATGTGAAAAGAGCTGTACGGGAAATGGGGAGTTATAATTCTCCAGGATTCTTATTGGTCTAATTTATTTTCTGTACCCTCCACTATCCCCCAGGGTTAATAATCTAGCTAGAGAGATAAAACAGACATATTCATGTTTAACAAAGGATTTGTTAAATTGTCAAAGGATGAATGCCCAGGACATATAAAGAACTACAAATCAATGAGAATAAGATAAATCAATAGAAGAAACACTGGGCAAATGACTAGGCACTTTTCAAGAGGGAATGGGAATGGCCAATAAACATATCGCATGATGTTCAATATCATTAGAAACCCAAGGAATGCAAATTAAGCTACGCTTTAAACCACAATGACATACTATTTTAATGATTTGCAAAAAAAATAAGTGAACATCAAGTATTGGTGAAGGTATCTAACAAACGGAAACACTCCTGCCTGTTGGGACTGCAAACTGCAATTACTTGCACGTTGGAAAACCACTGGGCATCTTCTGGTGAAGCTGAAGTATGCGTTCCCTGTGGCCAGCCTAGGAGAGCTCGCTGACACCACCATGGGAATCCATGCACAGAATGTTCATGACAACACTGCCCGCAACCAGCAAAACACTGGGAACAGCTCCATGTCCATCAAAAGTGGAATATGTTTTTGGTTGATTCCATTAACAAAAGTTCCAGAAGAAATTAAGGGAGTTTTATTCCTATGTGACTTGCAAATCAGACAACATAGCTCTAGGTATAAACCAAAGACACGCTCTGAGGTGGGAGGAGGAGAACAGAGTTTTTAAAAGATATAAGCTGCTAGCAGCTGATCATCAAAGAGATGGGTTGTTAGGAGAAACAAGACCATAAACTTACATCATTTCTCAATTGGTGGAGGCAACTGGACTTTCAACAGTGGCCGACTCAGGGCTCAGCAAGTGGGGCTGTGATACAAGAACAATGGGTAACCGAAGTTTAGGCATTTGTCAGTGTTCTACTTGTAGAACAAAAGCTTTTGGGTTACTTATCAACAGAAATCAAACAGCACGGAAAGACTTCGTTCTGCAGGCAGTTTTCAAATCCAAGGACGAGAGCCATGCTCTAGAAGCGGCCTCAGACTTCAAAGTGCAAAACTCCAAATGTTGGGCCACCAGTTATGATATAAGCCATCAGTCCACAAGATGGAAACTATAGCAATGAAGATGCTCAGTGAAAAAGCAAACCTTGAAAAAAATATAGAAAGCAAACCTTGGGAAAATATAGAACAATTCTATTTACATGAAGTTCATGAACTTGCAAAACTCGGCAATATACTGTTTGGAGATAAAAACAGAGATGGTCAAATTATAAAGAAAAGTAAGAGAATGATAATGGTTAGTTCGGGGTAGGGGTTATCTTGGAGAGCAGGGAAAGGGATGGGATGGGGGAAGATGCAGGTGTTTTAAACGGCAAAAGTGAAGAGCCCTGAGCAAGTGCTCCCTGCAGAGCGTAGGACCCCCAGAGACCTCTCACTGCTCCTGGCTGCGGCACCGGTGCCAGAGCCGCGCACGGTCGGAATCAGGCCAGCTGGACCCGGAAGAGGACAAACATGCTCCCAGGGACCACCCCACAGGCTTCCTCTCCAGCCTCCTGAGGACCCGGGCTGCCTGAGCGAGCAGAGGCTGAAGGTGTTCGGTGGGGCTCTCCAGGAGGCACTAAGCACTACAGATACCACTGGTTTTCCAAGAAGCTGTCCAAGGGCTCTGGCTACCGCTGCACCCGCATCACCCACAAGATGGACCCCCATCATCAGCAAGGTGGCAGCCAGATCGGACTCAGCCAGCCCCGGCTGCCCAGCTGCTGCCCTGAGAGCTCGCCCTGTGGGCGAGCACCTGTGAGGTGTCCTACCGAAGGTGGGAGGATGGCTCACCTGCATCCTGTAGGAGGAGGCCCTGCTGATTGCCTCCTATGGGTTCCTCACCTGCAAGAACCAAATGATGCTGGGAGCAGCCCCTGCAAGAACTACGGGATGGCCTCTCCAGGGAGCTGCCCTGCCAGCCCCACCCCACCCGCTGTACCCACCTGCCGTGACAGCAGGCCAGCCCACAGCATACCTCAACCTGGGGACTGTACTTTCAATGAAGAGCTATTCATATATCAATATCGATATCTCTATATCTATCTATCTATCTATCTATCTATCATCTATCTATCTATCTATCTAATTTTTGTTGTTGTTAATCCTCACCTGAGGATATTTTTCCATTGATTTTTAGAGAGAGAGTGGAAGGGAGGGGGAGAGACAGAGAGAGAAGCATCAATGTGAGGAGGACACATCGATTGGTTGTCTCCTGCATGTGCCCCAACCAGGGCCGGGGATCGAGCTTGCAACGAGGTACGTCCCCTTGACCGGAATCAAACCCAGAACCTTCAGTCTGTGGGCCAAAGCTCCATCCATTGAGCCAAACTGTCTAGGACGATAAACATAGAGATAGAGATAGGGACAGAGATAGAGGTAGAGATAGAGAGATATAGAGATAGAGGTGTGTTTTTTTTTAAGAAAAGGGGAAAAAAGAAACCTAAAGATTTTTAAAAGAAAAAAGTTCTTTAAGGTGCTGCTTGGAAGCGACCTCCAGGTGCCTTTGGAGAGAGCTGTACCTTCAGTCTGGGAGCTAGTGTGTGCCTATGGGAGGGGGAGCGGTTAAGGTTGGGCCCGACCGAGTGAGGTGGGAGAAGCTTGGCCAGCACCTCGAGAAGATGTGAGAGGGCCCCGGCCGGTTTGGCTCAGTGGATAGAGCATAGGCCTGCAGACTGAAGGGTCCAAGGTTCAACTCCGGTCAGGGCACATGCCTGGGTTGCTGGCTTGATCCCCAGTGGGGGGTGTGCAGGAGGCAGCTAATCAATGATTCTCTTTCATCATTGATGTTTCTCTCTCCCACTCTCTTTCCCTTCCTCTCTGAAATCAATAGAAACAGGGGCGCTCAAGCCTGGACTTAGCTCCTGTTGCCTAATCTTCACTTTGATTTTTCCAATGAGATCCTGGTCATAGAGTGAGTTCTTCCGTCCTAAGCAGTTTTTCTTCAAATCATCATGTGTTTCTAATTCTATCCTAAGGGGCCTGTTGATATAGCTTCCCAGCCAGGAATCTAAAGCTTTTGGTTTTGGGGGTCAGGGCAGTACGGCAGGGGTTGGAGGTACTCGAGCTGCGATGGAAGGGTACTTTGCTTTGCGAGGTGCACTCTGTGTGCCAGTGTGGCGAATAACTGGGGGTAATTTACAATAGAATTTTAGGGCCCACAGAGTATCCACTGGGTACTTTTTTTTTAGGCCCAAACCCTCCTTTTTGAAACCACATCAAAGTCCTAATGCTGCTGCCATTATCCCTCTGAGAGCTGGCACAGAAGCTCAGGGAGCTCCAGGTCCCGTGTTACTGCTTCTTTTTAAAGCACAGCACTTCTCTCTAACTCCTCCCACTCCTCTCTGCTCTGGTTGGGTCAAGGAGCGACCCTATTCTCTAGAAGGCGAGTTCTCGGTCCCTGTGCATTATGGCCTCCTGGTCGCGCGCGCGCGCGCGCGCGCGCGCGCGCGCGCGCGCGTGTGTGTGTGTGTGTGTGTGTGTGTGTGTAGGTGTGTGTGTGTGTAGGTGTGTGTGTGTGTGTGTGGTGTGTGTGTGTGGTGTGTGTGGTGTGTGTGTGTGTAGGTGTGTGTGTAGGTGTGTGTAGGTGTGTGTGTGTAGGTGTGTGTAGGTGTGTGTGTGTGTAGGTGTGTGTGTGTGTGTAGGTGTGTGTGTGTGTGTGGTGTGTGTGTGTAGGTGTGTGTGGTGTGTGTGTGTGTGTGTGTGTGTGTAGGTGTGTGTGTGTGTGTGGTGTGTGTGTGTGGTGTGTGTGGTGTGTGTGTGTGTAGGTGTGTGTGTAGGTGTGTGTGTAGGTGTGTGTGTGTGTGTGTAGGTGTGTGTGTGTGTAGGTGTGTGTGTGTGTGTGGTGTGTGTGTGTGGTGTGTGTGGTGTGTGTGTGTGTAGGTGTGTGTGTAGGTGTGTGTAGGTGTGTGTGTGTAGGTGTGTGTAGGTGTGTGTGTGTGTAGGTGTGTGTGTGTGTGTGTAGGTGTGTGTGTGTGTGTGTGGTGTGTGTGTGTGTGTGTGGTGTGTGTGTGTGGTGTGTGTGGTGTGTGTGTGTGTAGGTGTGTGTGTAGGTGTGTGTAGGTGTGTGTGTGTAGGTGTGTGTAGGTGTGTGTGTGTGTAGGTGTGTGTGTGTGTGTAGGTGTGTGTGTGTGTGTGGTGTGTGTGTGTAGGTGTGTGTGGTGTGTGTGTGTGTGTGTGTGTGTGTAGGTGTGTGTGTGTGTGTGGTGTGTGTGTGTGGTGTGTGTGGTGTGTGTGTGTGTAGGTGTGTGTGTAGGTGTGTGTGTAGGTGTGTGTGTGTGTGTGTAGGTGTGTGTGTGTGTAGGTGTGTGTGTGTGTGTGGTGTGTGTGTGTGGTGTGTGTGGTGTGTGTGTGTGTAGGTGTGTGTGTAGGTGTGTGTAGGTGTGTGTGTGTAGGTGTGTGTAGGTGTGTGTGTGTGTAGGTGTGTGTGTGTGTGTGTAGGTGTGTGTGTGTGTGTGTGGTGTGTGTGTGTGTGTAGGTGTGTGTGGTGTGTGTGTGTGTGTGTGTGTGTGTGTAGGTGTGTGTAGGTGTGTGTGTGTGTAGGTGTGTGTGTGTGTGTAGGTGTGTGTGTGTGTGTGTGGTGTGTGTGTGTGTAGGTGTGTGTGGTGTGTGTGTGTGTGTGTGTGTGTGTGTAGAACTGGCCCTCAGAACCTCCTGAGCTCTGGTGGGCTGAGGGGGCCGTCTCTGTCCGCGGGCCTGTGGCTGGCTGCTCGGCCTTGCAGGTATCCCTGGCTCCTGGCTGAGCGGGAGAAAGCCCCAAGTTCTGCAGGGTTCATTGTGTTCTTGCAGGGCTGACACTACAAACCAAACATGGGGCGTTGTTTTTTCCCCCTGGTGCTCAGAGCTCCCCTGGGAGGGTTGCTGTCTCTCTCAGTGCAATCCGAATTTGTCTGTAGACTTGTGCAATATTTACTGTTCTGAGTTGAGAAAAATGGGAAACTACCTTTGGTTTCTCAGTGACATTAGGAGGGTGCTCAGAAGGCCTTAAGTTTCTCAAACCTAAATCACCTTTAAAAGGGCATAGTTAAACATCTGGCCAATCTGGCTACCCCTCTGCTACCGCCTTTGGATGGTGGCCTTATCCTTGTGACTAACCTTGAAGGTAGCAGCTGTCAACCTTGTTCATCTCATGGCACACATAGACTAAGCACTAAAATTCTGCAGCACACCAAGTGACATATTATATTTTTGGTTGATCTGGCAAAAAAAAAAATAGGTATGATTTTGATTCATTCCGACTGGACAGCTATTGTTGTATTGGCTGTTGTAATTTTTTATTTGACAATCTAAGGGAAAAGAGGTCAGTGTTCCTAACTAAACAGGTATTGCAGGTCTAGCACGGCCCCTACTGGGGATCCAGCTGGCAACCCAGGCATGTACCCTGACCGGAATTGAACCCGGGATCCTTCAGTCCACAGGCGGATGCTCTATCCACTGAGCCAAACCAGCTAAGGCAGGTTTTAAAAATTCTTGTGGCACATGGGTTGAAGATTGCTGTCCCGAGGCATCGGACATGTCGCCTCTCTTGGATGAGCCGGGTAAGTGAAGGTGTTCTGTTCTGAGAGCAGAATAGGAGTGTGGGGTCTGTCTCCTCTCCTCTCCCCTCCCTCTCCCCTCCCTCTCCCCTCCCCCTCCCCTCTCCCAGGCTGGGCTGTGGGAGGTGGGGAGGAGACAGAGGCCAGTGCACATCTCAGGCTGCCAGGGCTTTATTACACTTGAAAAACTGGTCTGCAGATGCAGCATAAGATAGAGCTTTATCAGGAACCACCCACCCCACTGCTGACTACCCTGGCAGCCTCACCCAGATAACATCTTTAATATCCAGAGGGAAATGAATTCCCTCGCTCGGTCTGCCCATCTGGCCTTGCCTCTTGCCATAGTCAGTTTATCTGGCAGATCTTCCTCCCCTGTAAATAGAGGAGAAATTGTGCTTTCACAACACAGCTTTTCATTAAAGTGGCAGGGCCTGGGCATTGTCATTCCTTCTTTCCTTCCTTCCTCTCTTCAGCTTTTATGGATGGCTTCTGCATTAGAGCTGTGCGAGGCACGGTGACATGGAGATGAATCAGGCATGCACCCCGTCCTAGAACAGTGAGCAGTCCAGTGAGGTTGTCAACGTAAGAAACATTCAAACCCATAGAGAATTTTTGTGAGTTCATCTGAGGCAAACCATTGACAATTGCCAGGAAGCAAAATCTCAATGGATTGAGATAATGCTCCGGAGAATGGCAGTTTTGCACCTTATTTTATACATTATAATCAAAAGAGGAGATGTATGTGGGTTACATGAAATCCATTGGTGATAGATTAGGGAGGCGGGAGAAGGCAAAGTGGGGAAACCTCTGGGGTTGGACAAAAAGTAGAATGATAGACACATGCTTCTTTCCCTGAGATGGTGCAGGATAGTTAACAGTCGGCAATTAGCTCAGGAACAATGAGGGGGTTTGTGGTCTCCGCAGAGCACTGCCTGTGCTTTGAGAGGTTCAGGAAAAGGAAAATTACTTTGACATTCTAACGGTATGTTATCGGAGATGCAGAAAGACAATAGGCAGGCTCAGTTAGGGTAAAGATGGGCCCTGTCAGGGAAGGTGCCGGCCTCGGACATGACTAGCCACCATAAACTGCTTTTAGTTAACAAGTTTTCATTTCAGAACATCCTTTGTAGTTATTTTAGGTCTCTGACTTTGTAAGGCCACCATGCAGGCTGCCCCTGAGCTTGCAAGTTTAGTAAGTGGCCCCTTTTTGTCCACAAGACAGAGTAGAAAGCAAGTAATCATGGACGCAAATGTAATGGAGGTAACTGAGCCTCAGAAGCAAAGAAAGATACAAAGATTAGTTCCACCAGAGGAAATGAATTTTTATTCCCTCCAAAATTAAGTTAATTTTTTTTCTTATTACAAAAGAAACACAAGCTCAGTTCAGAAAAAAAAGTGAGAAAAAATAGGGGACAGGATATTAAAAACACACTTTCAATATGAAAGCACAACCTAAAAATAAAAGGCCAAAGTGAAAAGGCAACAATCCTTTATTGAGATAACAAAGAATACCTATTGGGGAAGCATTGATTCAGGCAGACCAGATCCTGTTCTTTTGTTTTGTTTTGTTAATCCTCACCCAATGATATTTTTCCATTGATTTTTATTTTTTTTACTTTTATTTATTTTTTTATTTTATTGATTTTTTACAGAGAGGAAGGGAGAGAGATAGTTAGAAACATCAATGAGAGAGAAACATCGATCAGCTGCCTCCTGCACATCTCCCACTGGGGATGTGCCCACAACCCAGGTACATGCCCTTGACCGGAATCGAATCTGGGACCCTTTAGTCTGCAGGCCGACGCTCCATCCACTGAGCCAAACCAGTTTCGGCCCCATTGATTTTTAAAGAGAGTGGAAGGAAGGAGGAGAGACAGAAGGAGAGAAACATCAATGTGAGAGAGACACATCCAATGGTTGCCTCCTATATGCTCCCCAATCAGGGTTGGGATGGAGCCTGCAACCCAAGTACATGCCTTGACCAGAATCAAACCTGGGATCCTTCAGTCCAAGGGCTGACACTCTATCCACTGAATCAAACCAGCTAGGGGTCCTCCTTCTCTCCTTCTCCTCCTCCTCCTCCTCATTCTTTTCTTCTTCAAAATAATCCTATCTAATAATAGTCAAACATGGTAATTAACCATAACTTCGCTACCTTTCCCATTGGCTAATCAGCGAGATATGCAAATTAACTGCCAACCAAGATGGTGGCCGGCAGCCACGCAGCTGAAGTGAACATGAGGCTTGGTTGCCCTGGCGATGGAGGAAGCCAAGGTTCCCAGCCTGCCGCAGCCCAGCTCTGAGCTCCAGATGCAACAATGTTGCAATTATAGAAGCTAAACAAACCCTAGGTATCTGCTTTCAGCTGCCAGTGGGCTCAGAGCTTAGAGCGCCAGTGATGACAACAGAGTTTTAATTATAGAATCTAAACAAACCCAGATACCTGCTTTCAGCCAGTCACGGCCTCAGAGCTGGCAACGGCCTCAGAGCTGGAGCTGGCTCTCAGCTCCAGTGACAGCTATAGAAAGTAAATAAATCTCAGAATAAAAAAAAAGAAAAAAAAAGAGCCTGGGAGCTTCAGTCGCCCGCCAGCCTGAAAATGGCCCTCAGCCCGTCACCCAGACTGGCCAGGCACCCCAATGGGGACCCCCAGCCTGAAGGAGGTGTGACTAGCTGCAAACAGCCATCAGCCCCTCATCCCAGCTGGCCAGGCACCCCAGTGGGGACCCCCACCCTGAAGGGGGTGTGACCAGCTGAAAACAGCTATCAGCCCCTCACCCCGGCTGGCCAGGCACCCAAGCGGGACCCCCACCCTGATCCGGGACACCCTTCAGGGCAAACCAGCCAGCCCCACCCGTGCACCAGGCCTCTATCCTATATAGTAAAAGGGTAATATGCAAATTGACCCTAACAGCAGAAAGACTGGGAATGACTGGTCACTATGACACACACTGACCACCAGGGGGCAGACACTGAATGCAGGAGCTGCCCTCTGGTGGTCAGTGTGCTCTCACAGCGGGGAGCTCTGCTCAGCCACAAGCCAGGCTAATGGCTGCCAGTACAGCGGTGGTGGTGGGAGCCTCTCCTGCCTCCTCAGCAGCGCTAAAGATGTCCGACTGCAGCTTAGGTTTGCTCCCTGCTGGCAAGTGGGCATCCCCCGAGGGCTGCCGGGCTGCCAGAGGGATGTCTGATTGCCAGCTTAGGCCCAATACCCTGGGGAGCAGGCCTAAGCCAGCAAGTGGTCACCCCTGAGGGGTCCCAGACTATGAAAGGGCACAGGCCGGGCAGAGGGACCCCCTACCCCCAAGTGCACAAATTTTTGTGCACCAGGCCTCTAGTAATCATCATCATCATCATCATCCTCTCTATATATAAAAAGCCAGTGACCGTAACACTGTAACTACTGGTACAACTGGTAGCTATGACTCCCACTATGGCCAGCGAACCTGGCTGATCAAGGGGTGGGGCCGGCCAACCTCCCTCAGCCCCTCCCCTCTGCTGGCCCACCCCTGTTTGGACTCTCCCACCCCGATCAAGGGTAGGGCTTTCCCTTCCCCTTGGCCAGCTCCACCCCCTATGGGCCCCCACCACCCTGATCGGCCCACAGCCCATACCCGAGGCCAACCCCGCCCCTGATAGCCCCCCACCCCAATAGGGGGTGGGGCTGGCCAACCCCCCACCCACCGCCCCTCCTCATGGCAGGCCCCACCACCAATTGGCCCCCCAACCCAAATCGGGGGTGGGTCCCACTGGCCAATCACCCACAGCCCCTCCCCTCAGCTGGCCCAGCCCTGATTGGCCCAGATCGGGGCAGGCCGGCCAACCTCCCACCATTTCCTCCTCCCAATAGGCCCAGCCCCAATCCAACTCGATTGAGGCTGGGCTGATGGACCCCACCTGTGCATGAATTCGTTCACTGGGCTTCTAGTGAAATCCTATATAATAAAAGGGTAATGCAAACTGACCCTAACAGCAGAACGACTGGGAATGACTGGTCACTATGACACACACTGACCACCAGGGGCAGACGCTCAATGCGGGAGCTGTCCCCTGGTGGTCAGTGCGCTCCCACAGGGGGAGCTCTGCTCAGCCACAAGCCAGGCTGATGGCTGCCAGCACAGTGGTGGTGGTAGGAGCCTCTCCCACCTCCTCAGCAGTGCTAAGGATGTCCAACTGCAGCTTAGGTCTGCTCCCTGCTGGCAAGCGGACATCCCCCGAGGGCTCCCAGGCTGCCAGAGGAATGTCTGACTGCCAGCTTAGACCCGATCCCCCAGTGAGTGGGCCTAAGCCAGCAGGTGGACATCTGGACATCCCCCAAGGGGTCCCAGACTGCGAGAGGGCATAGGCTGGGCTGAGGGACCCCCCCAGTGCACAAATTTTTGTGTACCGGGCCTCTAGTAATAATAATAATAATAATAATAATAATAATAATAATATTCTGATTAGGAAACCAAGGCAAGGGGTATTTGTGAAAGGGGGAAAGTATATCAATAGAAGGATAAGCTAATATAGTACTGCTAATTCTAAACAATGTTGTTGATTTTCAGTCTATAGTCAACAGTCCAGTAGTCAACAGTCCATAGTCAACAGTCCACTTTCTTGTTATCTTTGCAAAAAGTTCTTTAGTACTACAATGTTGCTTTAGGTCCAGCCCAAAGGTTAATTTGCCCTGTTTAACATTCCAAAGGTTCTGAGGCATAAGATGTGTCTCTGGAATGGCAGCTCAGGCTCCATGTGTATTATTTTTTTGCACGTTGCAGCGTTATTTACAATACTAGGTGTACCGATTAATAATGTGGATATTTTTCAATAAATGGAGTTACACATATGTTGATATATATATATATGTATATATATATATATGATTTGATATGTATGCTATTTTGTTGTATTGACAGCAAGCGTCAAAACTTCATATGTCAAATTTTCTGAAGGTGTTAACATCATAGATATTTTTAAGCTTAAAAATGTTGAATTTCATTCCAAAAAGAGAGCATTTGTGGGAAGTTTTAATTCATTACTTTATTTTGAAGAAAAGTGCTGCTGAAAGTTATCGTATACTTCGGAAGCTTATGGTGAACATGCTCCATCTCAAGATACTTGTGAATACTGGTTTAAATGCTTTAAAAGTGATGATTTCAGTGTGAAAGACAAAGAACGTCCAGGTCAACCGAAAAAGTTTGAAGACCAACAATTACAAGCATTATTGGATGAAGATGCGTGTCAAACTCAAAAACAACTTGCAGAAAGATTAAACGTTGCTCAGCAAACAATTTTCGATCATTTACAAGCAATGGGAAAGATTTTAAAGGAAGGAAAATGGGTGCCACATCAACTGAACGAAAGACAAATGGAAAACCGGAAAGTCATCAGTAAAATGTTGCTTCAACGGCATGAAAGAAAGTCTTTTTTGCACCGAATTGTGACTGGTGATGAAAAGTATATTTATTTTGAGAATCCCAAATGCACAAAATCATGAGTTGATCCAGGTCAACCATCAACATCAACTACAAGGCCAAATCGCTTCAGAAAGAAGACAATGCTCTGCATTTGGTGGGATCAGGAAGGTGTGGTGTATTATGAGCTTCTAAAACCAGGTGAAACCGTTAATACTGATCACTACCGACAACAAATAATCAGTTTGAACCACACTTTGATCATGAAATGATCAAATGGGCCAGAAGACGTGGCAAAGTAATTTTGCTTCATGATGACTCACCTTCACACACTTCAAAACCAGTTAAGGAAGTATTAACCCACTCGCCATATTCACCAGACCTTGCTCCTTCAGATTACCACTTGTTCCCATCGATGGCACATGCACTTTCTGAGCAGCACTTCAAAACGTAGGAAGAAGTGGAAAATTGGGTCTCTGAATGGTCTGCCTCAAAACAAGAAAAGTTCTATTGGGACGGTATCCACACATTACCTGAAATATAATTTCAGGGGAAATGTGTAGCTAGTGATGGGCATTACTTTAATAAAGCACTTTCGATGTTTTTCTTGAAATTACCGTGTTTTCTTTGATTACAAAATCTGCACTACTAACCGGTTAATGGTTGATTCGCATTGTTAACCAGCTAATGGTTAATCCGTATTATTAACCGTTTAATGGTTGATCCGCATTATTAACCGGTTAATCGTTAATCCGTGTTATTAACGTATTAACCGGTTAATAATGCGGATTTTGTAATCAAAGAGCAAGGTAAGAGTTTTGAAGAAGTTGGCCCTGGGGACTCAGGCACCTCTTGTGGCCAACGAATAGTTTACATGTTCCAAGTTGAACTGGGAAAAGCGCTATTGTCTAGTGTTTAGCAAGTGGTTTGAATAAAAGTGCATAAATAATAAGCCGAAATAAATGGAGTTGGAGTTAGGACAGACTGTCAAGAATAGGTGAGGAGGGGATGGCGTTTTCCAGGTAGAGAATGGGTCATTCAGGCAGAAGCAACAGCAGACGCGAACAGCAGGTGTGACCGGAGAAAATGGTAACTCAGCGGCCAGACCGGGGTTTCTGCTTGAGCATCGCCCCAGTAAGTCAGCGTCTGCCTCTCGCTGCGACTCCGCGCCCCTTTCCCGCCGCTCTGCGGGCCCCGCCCCTCGGGCGCACTGTGGCCCCGCCCCTCGGGCGCACTGTGGCCCCGCCCCTGGGAAAACTTGGGCGGGAGGCGCAGCCCAGTGCGGTCATCTCACGGCGCCTTCCCGACAGCGAGCGGGGGCAGATGGCGCCGCTTAATGACGTCACGATCATTGACAGCGTGAGGCGGCGGCGACTGCTGCCCGGGTGTTGAGCGGCCAGGTGAGGGTCTAAGTTTCTTTCCTGCAAGGCCAGGCCCCTTCAGAGGGTGCGGGGGCGGCCAGGCGTTTGCGGCCAGGGCGGCGGGTGTGTGATCTGCGGGCCCTGAGGCTGGAGCGGAGGGTGTGGAAGCCCAGGAACCTGACTCGGGACCAGGGCTAGGGGGCGTGTTGGAGGGGAGGCTGCTTCCACGCTGTGTGAGAGGCGCGGCAGTCCGGCTCGGGGCTGGCGGAAGTCTTAGGGTCCAGGCTGGGGTGAGGGTAATTGGGCGCTCAGGGTCTGGGCACGGAGCTATCTCCAGGGTTCGTGGGGTGGTGGACCACGCTCACGAACCTCTCCCCCCCCCCCCCCCCCCCGCCTGCTCGCGGCGGCTCCCGCGGGCTGCAGGTGCGTCATGCCGAGCCCGGGCAGCGCCCGCTCCGGGCTGGGACTGCTGCTGGGCACCGCCGCGGGCCTCGGATTCCTGTACGCCCTGTACAGACAGCGGTGGAAACGGACCCAGCGCCATGGCCAGAACCAGCTCCTGCCCAACTCACTGGACGTCACGCAGACTTCAGAGCCCAGACGCCAGGGTAGGAGCCGGTCCTCTGAGGCCGCAGTCACGGCTGGTGGATGGGCCTGGGGTGCAGCCTGCCCTAGCAGAGCCTATGGGACGGGGCAGAGGGTGCGGGTGCCTGAGAGTTTCACCTTCTTGGAAAGCTTATTGAAAAGGAAAGCATTCTCCCTCTTCTGTACTCTTTCCCCTGTAATCCCAGGAAAGTATATTGTGAAAAGGCTGTTGAGCTTTCACTTTTGGTTTTGGCCACACTGGTGCTATACATATATATTAAAGACGCTTGCTTAGTGTTGGGTGAGGTGTTTAATAAGTAGAGGAAGAGTTCAAAAAAAAGCAAAAGGAAAAACAAGTCTTGTAGGAATTAAAAGTCCTGAGGCTCACGTGTTAACTTACATATTAGAATGTAGGGATCTTGGAGACTACCTAGTCCAAGTGTTTTAATCCTTCTTATGATGAAATCAAGATTAAGAAAGATTGTGTAACCTTCCCGAGGTTGTCACAGAGTAAGAGGCAGGATTGGCCTGGTCACCCCGTCCCATGAACTTCACATGCCATGGGGCTGCGGGTGAGCTTACTTGCAATGAAGCTGAATATGGGTGGAAGCCAGCCACAGCTGAAATGGGTAGTGCTTTCAGTTTTGCAAAACTTTCATGTTAAATTAACTCATCTGAGCAAAGGGCTGGTTCAAACTTCATGTTCCTGTAATAGTGGAGTTTTCAGAGAATCTCACCCCATGTTAATTGGAAATGAGTTTTTCTCTGATAACCAAATGCCAAGTGGTTTAGAAAATTTAGTTTTAGAAGAGTCTTCAAAGAATTATCATTTAAGAATATATATTTTTATTGATTTCAGAGAGGAAGGGAGAGAGATAGAAACAATGAAGAGAAAGAAATCATTGATCAGCTGCCTCCTATACCAGGGATCCCTGAAACCCAGGCAAGTGCCCTGACCAAAAATTGAACTGTCACCTCCTGGTTCATAGGTTGACGCTCAATCTCTGAGCCACACCTGCTGGGCAAGAGTTATCATTTTAAATTGTAACGTTTGTCAGCATTTTATAACCTGATAGTCACGTATTGTATGCTTGTCTTTCCTTCATTTTCCTTGTGTTTTGTAATTTCTCAGCAGTAGTGGTTTGCTGAGGTTGGGAGAAAGTGGCTCTGTTCCCAGGGACCGTCTTGTCTCCAGTCTTGAGTACTGTTGGATGTGTATTGTAATCTGGCCTAGACTGTTACTAGATTTAACGGATTTGTGCTTCCTGGACTGTGGGTTCTGCCACCCTCGTTTCTTTCCTGTTTTTACATTTTCCAGTAAAATTGCCTTAGGTAGTAGCTCTCTGTTTACTAGCATTTACTGTTGGAGTTTATGTAGAGCTCAATTCAGATCTTGGTAATACTGTTTTTCCAATGTCTTTTTTGAAATTAAGTCTTTACTGTTGAGAGTGTTCTAGATGTCCCTCTTTCCCCCTCATTGCCCGCCTCCACCTGCTTCCCGCCCTCCAACGTTTTTTGATGGGCTTTTTCCACTGTACCTTTCCTCTTTGCCCCTCTCTGATGACAGTAAAAGAAGTTCTTGAAAGGAGCTGTGTTCTTTGCTATTCTCTGTGAAGTGAAAGATAAGAATTTGAGTGAACTCAATTTTAGTTTTGCTGTTTGGTTGGTATTGACAGATATTTGGGCATTATATACAGGCATATCTCATTTTGTTGTGCTTTGCTTTATAGTGCTTCACAGACATTGCATCCCCCACCCCCCAAAAAAAATCTTCACTAGCAAAATATTACGACTCACTTTATTGTGAAAATTGATTTATTGCAGTGGTCTGGAACCAAACCCACAATGTCTCCGAGGTTTGCCTGTAGTCAGATACAGGTTTTTCCTTTCATTTTAGCAAGGCAACTGTCCTGACTTTGAGGAATCTCACTCTTGCAAGCATTTTTTAAAATATATTTTATTTTTTTACAGAGAGGAAGGGAGAGGGATAGAGAGTTAGAAACATCGATGAGAGAGAAACATCGATCAGCTGCCTCCTGCACACTCCCCACTGGGGATGTGCCCGCAACCAAGGTACATGCCCTTGCCCGGAATCAAACCTGGGACCCTTGAGTCCGCAGGCTGACACTCTATCCACTGAGTTAGGGCTCTTGCAAGCATTTTCTTTTATATTTATTTTTTCTTGCAAGCAGTTTTTTTCATCTGGCCTGGTGTGTTATCCTGCCACAGGTTGGTGTGGGAGGGTCCTGGAACAGAGGGCTCTTGTTTATGGATCGGGACCTTGATGTTTTCTCTGGGTAATTACTTGGGACTTGTTAACAAGACAGCTGTGAACATGTGCCTTCACTATGTCCCATGGACATCACGTTTCCTGTCCTCCTTCCTTCAGTGAGGCCATTGCGAGCGGCCCCAGGGGAGGCTGGCGATGCTGCGGTGCTGCCCAGCCTCCCACCAGAGGGGCAGGAGATGGTGCTGGACCGCCTGGACTTCGTGCTGGCCAGTCTGGTGGCGCTGCGGCGGGAGGTGGAGGAGCTGAGGAGCGGCCTGCAGGGGCTTGCTGGGCAGATTGTTGGGGAGTTCCGGTGAGTAATCAGCCTCCTCTCCTGCCTTGGCCCCAGCCTCTACAGCTTTTTCAGCTGAGCTGTGTTCTGGCCTTCACTGTGTCTCCAAGGAGGAAGCCAGCTCTACAGCTCCTCACCTAGTTGGCAGGGAAGCTGGCCTTGCTGCCGGCAAGTTCCTTGCTGCTTTTGGGCCTTTGTAATCTGTCGTAGCAGCTGAAACGCTTCGTTCTGACTAACCTGGTCTGCCCTGGTCTATCCAGAGAGCTGCCCTTGTTCTCTTGAGTGTAGAGACCCAGGATTTTCTTAAAATATATGTTCTTAATTTATTGATTTTAGAGGGGAGGCTGGGGAGAGAGAACGAGAGAAAAACATTGATTTGTTCAACTTATTCGTGCATTCATGAGTGACCACCCGTAACCGTGGTGTGCCGGATGACATCTAACCAACTGAGCGACCTGGCCAGGGCCGAGACCCAGGATTTTCTCTGCTCTTGGCCCCTTAATGAGGTGCGGTAGAAGAGGCTCCCTCATGGTGAGGGGAAGAGGCTGGATGGGCCTAAGCCACCGTGCTTTTCAGATCCCACATGGAAGAGAACCAGAGAGTGGCTCGGCGGCGACGGTTCCCGTTTGCCCGAGAGAGGAGCGACTCCACCGGCTCCAGCTCTGTCTACTTCACAGCCACCTCGGGAGGCACGTTCACAGACGCGGAGAGCGAAGGCGGGTAAGGCCTCTCCTGGAGGCAGCTGTGGCTCCAGCCAGGTTACGTTATGAAAGCAGTGCTTACCAATGGAAAGTTCACACCAAGCTGCCAGAAATAATTTTTGGAACAAAGTAAGGGTATGAATCGGGGGTGGGGGGGCATCTGGCCCTTGGGCTGTATAAGGCCCATGAAATCATGTGGTCTGGCCCTGCCAAGGCATTAGGGGTGAGTTAAGTAATGTTTGGCTGCAGATAGCAGGCTAACTTTTAAGTTGATAATTTTGTATGGCCTGTGAATGATGTTATAAGTATCCAAATAGTCCTTGGCAGAAAAAGGTTCCCACCCCTGGCATAAACAAATACAGAACAGTTGAAATGAGAAAAATCATCCACCTTATGTCATCCAGACAAATAGAAATGTTAACAATGGTTATTGCTTGCATCTGTTATTTTCCTCTGAGTAGGTTTGTTTTTTACATTGTTATTGTATGTTTTTTATTTATATTTTTCTCTATAATGTTACCAACTTTTGTTTTATTAATCCTCACCCAAGGATCTTTTTCCATTGCTTTTCAGAGAGAGTGGAAGGGAGAGAGGGAGAAAGAGAAACATCAGTGTGAGAGAGACACATGGACCGGCTGCCTCGCACACGCCCTGACCAGGGCCAGACCTGCAACCCAATATGTGCACTTGACTGGAATCAAACCCGAAACCCTTCCCATGACCCTTTAGTGCACAGGCCAAGGCTCTAGCCCAGCGGTTCTCAACCTGTGGGTCGCGACCCCTTTGGCGGTCGAACGACCCTTTCACAGGGGTTGTCGAAGACCATCCTGCATATCAGATATTTACATTACGATTCATAACAGTAGCAACGTTACAGTTATGAAGTGTCTTAAGTGTTCCCCTCCACGTCCTGCATGGTTCCGGGTTCGGGTCTGGAAGAGGAGCCGCACAACAAATGAAAAAGAAGAGACAAGAGATAATTTGGGAATATTGGGGGACCAGGCGGCAAGTCCAACTCAAGAGGAAGGACTTCCCTGTGCTCAGGCCTCACCAAGCTTTTTATAGTGAGGGGTAAACAAGGTAGTGGTTACCAAAGTTACACTTTTCTTGTGAGTTTCACTTGTTTACACCATGGTTATACTTCCTGCACTTCCTCAGCCCCTTAGCTTCCCAGATAAGATCTAGGGAGTGTTATAAGGTCAAGCCTAATTATGCTAAGAGGACTGTGCTCTCCAAGCTGGGAATTGTTTATGACTTTGCCAGCAGGTCAGTCGGAGGCTTAACCCTATATCAGTTTCCCACAATGAAGTAGCAACGAAAATAAATTTATGGTTGGGTCACAACATGAGGAACTGTATTTAAAGGGCCAGAAGGTTGAGAACCACTGCTCTAGCCATTTAGCAACACGAATTGAGCATTTTCCTGTGTTATCACAAGAACTTTGCTTCCTTCTCTGAGTGTGCGCCCCTTCCCCTGGATACGCTCCTCTTCCCACAGGAGAGGCTGGCTTCCTTGTCAGCTTTAAGGTGGGAGGTGACTGTCCGAGTAATTGGTGGCCCAGCGAGTCTGACCACAGGCGTGGCCGTGAGATGGGGCAGCAGGCAGGAACCTCGTGGGCAGCCGCCAAAGTCGGTCAGGCTGAAGCTTTCGATTTGAAACCACTAGTGCCATTTTGAAACTTTGGTCCCAAGTAAGAAGCCTGGATGAGCACCTTTGTTGTAATGCCTGATGCTGTCCTGGCAGCATTGGCCCTTGTTTGCCGCTCAGCTCCAGCGATCCAGGTAGTGTGCGCGAGGTCTAGAGGCTGACCTCTCTTCCTCCTCGAGAAAAAGATTGGTGCAGAGAATACCCAAGCCTTCTCTTGGGTCAGGATGTCGGATTCAGCTATAAACAGGCCATTCAGGGGGACTTTGCAGCACTCTCATTAGCTGAAACACATTATAGTATTAACTACTGGTTATTCGTTCTCTGTGACAGGCATGGTACTAAGCACTTTGGAGGTATTTTCTGACTTAATCCTCACAAGAATTCTATGGGGTAGATGCTGTGTTTCTGTTTCTCAGAGCAGACTTGAGGCTTAGCAAGGTGTGATGCCTTGCCCAGGGTTGTACAACTGCCCGGTCCAGGGTCAGCTGGCTCATCTGCAGCGGTGTGAGGGTCTGTGATCTGAGGTACGGCTTGGTCATCAGGGCACAGAAGGGCCTTCACAGGAAGACGGGTCCCATGCAGCCTGGGAGTTCCTCCCATGGACTAAGAGCTGCCACAGCTCACTGCCCACAGTACAGTGTGTTCAGTACATCGCATTCAAGAGATTTCAGCGTTGTGTGGGCCATTCTTCTGCCTCTGCTCTTTGGCTTTCTAAGAAAATTAAGAATAGTATTACTCTCTTTTTCCATGTCACTGCCATTGGGCACTGGTGCTGGATTTGATTATTGCTCAGATGCCTTTTGAAACAAGTGAAGTCTTTCCCTGGCCGGTGTGGCTTAGTTGGTTGGAGCATTGACCCATACACCAAAAGGCGGCTTTGCTTCCGGGTCAGGGCACATACCCAGGTTGTAAGTTCGATCCCAGGTCAGGGCACCTGGGGAAGGCAACTGATCTATGTTTTTCTTTCACATGGGTGTTTCTCTCTCTCCCTCTCTCTCTCTCCCCCCTTCCTCTCTCTAAAAATTAATAAAATAAAAGAAAGAAGCAGTTCTTAATAGAACTTTAGTCCTCCATTCATGGCTACTGATGCCTGGGTTGTCCGATCTCTGTTGTCTGTGTTCAGTTTACCTAATAACTCTGGGCTGAGCGCTTCCGGTGGGCTGTTTTAGAGGAGGGGCAGAAAGGGACTATTTGACATGAAGGAACATCTGGATTGAAAGGACAGAGTGGTTGCTAATGGACCCTGAGACTTAGGAGCATCTTTATGCACCCAAGGAAGCAGGTCACGTGGGTGGGGAACTGATGTTGAGCTTTGTCAGAGGTAGAACAGGAGAGGTCACAGATCTGCCCAAGATCAGGATGGAGAACTCAGGCCTTTGATGATTTCTAAGGAGTCCAGCAAACTTCTGCTTAACCAGGGAAGCTTGTGGGTGCTCACTGGGGCCCCCGTAAAGGGCAGGACAGGACAGGCCTTGCAGCCGCCTGTGATGGGATGAGAGGAAGGGTGGCTTTCTTAATTATAGCTCCAGTGGCTCAGCCCCACGACTGATCGTGTGACGTGTGGAAGGGAATGGGGTGTGTGAAGCAAGACTCTGGTTTAGCTGGCTGCCATCTGGGGCAGTGGCCATAGTGGGTAATTATTTTGCCATGGTCACTGCCATATAGGTCAAGGGGAAGTTATGGGAGACCTCAAACTCTGGAATGACTTTGAACATGTGGGTCCGGGGCAAGGAGTGCCTGTTTGAGGGATGAAAGGATAAGAATATCTGATGGGCTACTCGAGTCCCCTGGAAGCTGCAGGACCTTTCATTCCCCAAATAAGTTAGTAACTTCGAGTCCCCAGAGGACTGACTGAATGTGGCAGAGGCAGAGTCACTGTGGGTCCGTGGGCTTGTTCCCTGAGCCTTGGAGCAAACACAGCTTTAGTTCCCTCCCTGTAAAAACCAGACTCGCCCTGAAACACCAGCCCTCCAGCAAGCCTTTGGCATCCCAGCCCAGAGGAACTGCCTTCCACCTCATCTCCTTTGGCATTTACCACCTCATCTAGGCTGGTGTTATCTCATTCCACTGGGAGGTCCCAGGGTCAGAGTCCACACCTGCTTGTCTTTGAATGCTCCAGCTCAGCCCTCTCATGGGGCTTAGTTCAAGGAGAGAACTTAATCGCCAGGAGGAAGACATGTGTAACAGTCCTTGATCACTCAGGGAGTGGGATAGCTCTGGGCTCCCTGCTCCCAGGGAGCCTTGGATTCTCGGCCCACTGTGGGAACAGTGTTCTGCCTGAGTGTAGAGATCCCAATGGCCTTTCCAGAGGTCTCTGCCAGTCCCTTGCTGACCTCAAAGCTCCCTGGCATATTCAACAAGAGGGCCACCCCCCCCCCCCCTCTCTCGTGGATTTCTGCAAGGGTTGGGATGGTGGTCCAAGGGGTGTGAGAGCATGTGACTGTAGGGACGCCAGCCCATGTAGCGCTGGCACGTGATTCCTCTCAAATCCTGGAAGCCCGTGGGGCTGAGGTCAGTGCTCACTCAGCAGGTGTCCGCCTGCCCACTGTGTGCCAGGCAGCAGGCCTGGGAATTAGTGAGGCAGAGCTGCTCAAAGTGAGGCTGAGGTGCAGTAAAAGGCCTCCTCACTGTGCCAGCCTTGCTGGAGCCTCCCTGCCCCACCACCTCTCTGTGGTGGCAAAGGCCGCTCCCCCTCCTGACCTCTCTTTCTCCTTAGCCTTTAGGGCCCAGAGGGATCACAAATTGTAGGACTTTTCCTCCTGGCTCAGCTCCCTGGAGACTGTTGATGCCTGTGCTCTAGCGTAAGAGCAGGGGTCCCTCCTGGGAGACTCCTGATTGGCCAAGACAGCCTTCAGTCCAGCAGGGAATGGGGTCTCCCCTTCTTTCTAGCAACTGGAGTTGATGAGACTCAAGTTCTCCCCCAGATAACCACTCACCCATTTGCCGTTGGGCCTGGCCGGGCTGAGTAGGGAGGTTATTGTCCAGGCCCCATGAATTGCTGGGTTTCTCTAGGATGCCCCTGTGCAGCCTCACTCATCACCACTCAGGTTGATTGTGAAATCTGATGCCACTTTGCCTTGTCCCTTTAATTTCTCAAGTTTTTGCTGCAAATTGCTAGAGGAGAAAGATGTTTGGTAAGTTCTTAAAAAGCAGGGTGAAGTTGTCAGTTCCTGTGGTAGATGTTACTAGGGCCCCTTTGTTAGCGGATTCTGGAAGCTCCTCTATAAGCAGTCGGCATGGATTGCTCACCTGGTGCTTTCTGGATGGAACCTGCCTCCTTACCACGTCTGGCTTTCTGGCCTCCAGCGTTCAGCCCACATCTCCTTCAGTTCTGTTTTGCTCCAGCAATACGGACCTTTCATTCCAGGATGGAGGCAGGTTACCACCTGAAGGGTCCTCCCTATGCTTCAGAGCCTTGGGCTTGTCAAACCTGCTTTTCCTTCAACTCCGTCCAGAGGCCTTTCTGGTGTCTGATTCTGGCCCCTGGAAGCCTTACCTTCTCCCCTGCTGTTTCTGTCTGATTCAGTCGGCGGTTAGGAAACACCCTAATCAGCTGCGGGTTTAGGCCAACATCTGAGAGAAACCTGGCTTCCTCCTCAGTGGGGAATCGAGGTTGGGGCTCCCGGGCTTGTGGTGGCCCAGAGATACCTTCCCAGGGGGTTCTGCTTGCATCTTCCTTCTCTCCTGCTTCTACCTGCAAGTGGCCCTCACCCCACCTCTAGCAATTGCAAAGGTTTCCAAGGTCTATTCCTGTTGTAGTTTAGGTTTGCTGGCTGGCTTGGATAGAGGCACACATTGAATCGAGAAAGAAAATGTGGGTATCTGTGGCTGCCCATGCCTCAGAGGCTGGCACCCGCCCATGCTGGTTCTGACAGATGCCTTTGGCTGATAAAGCAAAAAAGATCGACCAACCCTGAGCCTGGTGCACCATCTAGCTCAGAAGATCAGTTCCACCTACATGAAAGTTTTTATCTTTATTTAAAAAATTATTTATTTGATTTGAGAGAGAGAAAGATCAATTTGTTGTTCCACTTATTTATGCATTCATTTGGTTGATTCCTGTATGTGCCCTGACTGGGGATTGAACCCATAACTTTGGTGTACTTGTACAACACTCTAACCAAATGAGCTACCCGGCCAGGGCTAAAGTTTTAATCTTAAACATTCATTTATTTTTTATTTATAAGAATATAGTGTGGCTCTGTGGTTAGAGCACTGGCCCACACACCAGAGGGTCGAGGGTTCGATTCCAGGTCAAGGGCATGTATCTGGGTTGCAGGCTTGATCCCCAGCCCCAGCTTGGGGCCTGTGTGGGAGACAACCAATCGATGTATCTCTCTCACACTGATGTTTCTCTGTCTCTCCCTCTCCCTCCCACTCTCTCTAAAAGTCCATGGAAGAACATGCTTAGGTGAATATTAACAAAACAAAACAAAACAAATAAAAAAAGAGGGAATCATTTTGTTTGGTATTTGTGTGCCCTCAATTCATCAACTGTTGCCGGATTTGTACTGTAAACTTTATGTATCCCCATAAAAAAGTCTAGTGGATAAATTTTCTTTGTTCAAAGCTTAAATTGGCTTCACCCATTATTTCAAATCAGTTAAACCTAAAAAGGAGTGAAAATTAAGTGAGTTATCAGCTGTTAAATTGTGTATACATATTTTGGGATACCTTGCATATGCTCATTAAAGCAGCCATACTACCTGCAGACTGAAGGGTCCCAGGTTCAATTTTGGTCAAGGGCACATGCCCAGGTTGTGGGCTTGATCCCCAGTAAGGGGCGTGCAGGAGGCAGCCGATCAATGAATGATTCTGTCTCCTCATTGATGTTTCTGTCTCTCTCTCCCTCTCCCTTCCTCTCTGAAATCAATAAAAATATATTAAAAATAAAATAAACAAACGATAGAAAAATAATTTCCTTAAAAATTTGTTAAAATCCTCACCTCCTCACCTGAGGATATGTGGTGTGTGTGTGTGTGTGTGTGTGTGTGTGTGTGTGTGTGTGTGAGAGAGAGAGAGAATCCTCAACTGAGGATATTTTTTTCCTTTTTTTTTTAGAGAGTGGAAGGGGGAGGGAGGGAAGGGAGAAAGGGAGGACGGGTGGGCGGGCGGGCGGGCGGGAGATAGAGTGAGAAACATTGATGTGAAAGAGACAGACACATCGATTCGTTGCCTCCTGCACGTTCCCTGACTAGGCCCTGGGATTGACCTGCAACCCAGGTATATGCCCTTGACAGGGAATCAAACCCTTGACCCTTCAGGGCTTGGGCCCACACTCTACCGCTTAGCCACACGGGCCAGGGCCCCAAGGATGTTTTTATTGATTTTTTTTTGGAGAGAGAGAAAGAGAGGAAGAAGGAGAGAGAAAAACATACATTGATTGCCTCCAGTGGGATGAAGCTCCAAACAACTAAGCCACCCAGACAGGGCAAAAATGCCCTTTAATTCAACTAGCAACATTTGGTACAGACCTTTCTGCGCTTTTTGTTTTTCTCTATTTCCTGGCAGACTGGATAGTAGCTGAACAGGGGGTTCTAATGGCCCGACTGTCTCAGTGCCCCCAGAGCTGTCACTCTTCTCCCAAACCATTTTCCCGCCCACAGTCCCCACAGAAGCTTTCTTGAGAGGACTAGTTTTTGCCTAGACCTCTAAGGAAGTGGGGGGATGGTTCTTATTTGGTTTTCTGGACAGTGTCATGGAGAGCCTCCCTTTGTGGGTAAGGGACAGACCTCGGGCTCTAAGGCTGATGGTCCCCTCCTTTGACTGTAACTTACATTCTCTGCCACAGGTACACAACAGCGAATGCCGAGTCTGACTACGAGCGGGATTCCGACAGGGAGAGTGAAGACGGGGAAGATGAAGCGAGCTGCGAGACCGTGAAGATGGGGAGAAAGGATTCTCTGGACCTGGCGGCAGAGGTGGCTTCAGGCCCAGTTCCCAGAGCCCTGGAGGCTGACGGCTCCCCTGGCCTGGAGGATGTGCTGCCCCTCCTGCTGCAGGCTGACGAGCTGCACCAGGGCGGAGAGCAGCGCAAGCGGGAGGGCTTCCAGCTGCTGCTCAACAACAAGCTAGCGGTGAGGCTCCAGCTGCTGCCTGTCCTCCCCCCCTCCCTCCCTGCGGACTCCTAGGGAATGGGAGCAGGCCCTGTGGTTACTGACCCTGCAAGGTGACAACGGGGAGGAAAATGGGGGTGAGACGGCTGGTGCCGCACCTCCCCCCCCCAACCCTCCACCCCCCCGCCAGGGCTGCACCTCCTCTTCCAAGGGGCTGCATGCGGCCCTAGGCGCCCAGGTTTATGCCTGCTCCAGAGCCTCCTCCTGAGGGCAGGTCTCTGCCTCCTGTTTTTAGGGCAAGAGCTCCACCCCTCAGTAGAGGGAGATGTGGAGAGAACTGGAATGTCCTTTTATTTCCCTTGAGGCAGAGCCCAAGCTGCCTATCGCACTTGAAGGTTCCAACACCAGGGATTTCAACGGCAATTCCCTTTCCCTCAGGTTCACTGCAGAACTGATGCTCACTCGAGTGAAAACGCCCCAAAGTTAGCCCAAGAAAAGGGAGGTCACATGGGGGTGGAGGGCCATGCATAAAACCGATGTAATGTCAGTCGGCATCTAACACACTAGCGTGCACGCTCCAGCGTAGGGTGTGGGAAGGCCAGAGCCCCAGTTCTCGGAGGGAAGAAGGGCCTCCATCCCTTTCTGTTTGGTCTGTAGTATGGAAGTCGGCAGGACTTTCTCTGGCGCCTGGCCCGGGCCTACAGCGACATGTGTGAGCTCGCGGAGGAGGTGAGCGAGAAGAAGTCATATGCTCAAAATGGTAAGTGCTGACAGGTTCCTGGTGGGAAGGTGACTGACGGTGGGGGTGGAGCCAGCCCACCTGCCTGGGGTCCAGAGGAACCACCAAGATGCAGCTGTCAGGGCAGTTGTGGCTCAGTCACTCACTAGGAACAAACTTGGGCTCCCAGGGTCCCCTGCTTCCTGACAGAGAACAGTGCTCTCCTGCACGTGGCTGTGATCTGAGCATATCACCAGTGCATGTTTGAGGAGTACTAGTATCCGTTCAGCCCAATTCTCTTTCTCCCCAAACACAAAGGAGGGCAGAATCTTCTTTCTTAATCTGAAGAAGTTTTTTGCTGCGATTTAGGAATCTGGTTTCAGTTACGGAGTGTGAGGCAGTTCTAAGAATATGAGTGGAGGATATTTGGTGAGCACCTGAGAGTAGCAGTTTGGGAGAATACTGCCAGGTTAGAAGTCCCTGGGATCTATTTAGCAAATCTTTTGCCAAATCTGTGCTCTGGGGTGTATGTGGCTCAGGGTTCGTCCCTCTCTATCACTGAGAATCCTGGGACTTTAAAAAGCGACTGGCCCAGCACTAGCCGGTTTGGGTCAGTGGTTAGAGTCGACCTGCGGACCGAAAGGTCCTGGTTTTGATTCCGGTCAAGGGCATGTGCCTTGGTTGCAGGTTTGACCCCTGGAGGCAACCAATTAATGTCTTCTTTCTCTATCTTTCCTCTTCCCTTTCACTCTCTAAAAATAATGGGGGAAAAATAACCTCGGTTGAGGATTAACAATAATAAAAAAAAGCAACTGGCCCAACCAGAGTGGCTCAGTTGGTTGGAGTGTCATCCCATGCACTAAGAGGTTGTTGGTTCGATTCCCATTGAGGGCACATGCCTGGGTTGTGGCTTCGATTCCTGGTCGGTCGGGGCATGTACGGAAGGCAGCTGATTAGTGTTTCTCTCTCTCTCTCTCTCTCTCTCTCTCTCTCTCTCAAAAAGCAACTGGTTTCATAGGGATGGTGATGTGTCCTGCCTCTGTACACACCTGAGTCATGCACCATCAGTGGGCTTCCAGGTCTTGTGGTTTAGTTATCAAAAATTCATGCACCCAGGGGGGCCCTGAGCCAGCCTGCATCCTCTTGCAGTATGGGATCCCTCGGGGGATGTTCACCTGCCAGCTTAGGCCCGCTCCCTGGGGGGATTGGGCCTAAGCTGGCAGTCAGATATCCCTCTAGCAGCCTGGGAGCCCTTGGGGGATGTCCAACTGTGGCTTAGGCCCGATCCCCTGCAGCTGCCTCTGCAGAAGGGGAAGGGGGGGGGGCACGCCGGGACTGCCATGGCTTGCTGGCCCTGCCCCTTGCCCACTGGTCTAATTAGCATATTAGCTCTTTATTATGTAGGATGGATTTGTCTATTTTCCCACTTTTATAAATACAGCCTTGCAGATGTTATTGAATCTTTGATAATGTAGAATCTGATAATACCCAAAGTGTTCTAAACATTTGTTTAGGAAGTTGATATAAAAAGAACAGGCCAGCCCTGGCCAGTGTTGCTCAATGGCTGGAACATCAGCCCTCACCCCGAGGAGTCACGGTTCCATCCCAGGCCCCAGTTGGGGTGCATGCGGAAGGCAGCCTGTTGATGTGTCTCTCTCACATCAATGTTTCTTTCTCACTCTCTGCCCCCCTCCCTCTCTCCCTTCCACTCTAGAAATTAATGGAAAAAAATATCCTCGGGTAAGGTTAACAAATAAGCAAAAACAGCCCAATTGAATCAATTGTTCATTGTTATACACCTTCAGAAAAATTCCTGGGAATTTTAATAAAAGGTGCTTAATTATTGTTTGCTTCTTTATTTAAAATATGTCCTGCTGCCCTAACTGGTTTTGCTCAGTGGATAGAGTGTCGGCCTGCGGACTGAAGGGTCCCAGGTTCGATTCCAGTTGCGGGCACATCCCCAGCAGGAGGTTTGCAGGAGGCAGCTGATCGATGTTTCTCCCTCTCCCTTCCTCTCTGTAAAAAATCATTAAGATATATATTTTTTAAAATGTCCTGCTTTCCCATCTAAATTTTAGATGAGGATTCTGATCAGCGTTTGATATCAACAAGAACCTTTCCTTTCCCTTTGGTCATTGTTTAGCTCTTCATAGGAGCACCCACACCAGCACCGGCCTGGTTTCCTGAGGTTAGCGTCCTGGACAAGTCTGTTCCTGCTGGAGGTCAGATGGCTATGTGGCATCTTGGAAGGCCCTGCCCTGGGACTCCAGCTTTTTAGGACCATCCTTGCTGGGTCTAAAGTTCTTCAGTTTGTTCTGGCCCTAGAAGCTGGACCACCAGGAGGCAGCCATTCGTTGGGATCTCAGGCAATATCTGTTCACCCCTATGTCTAACCTGGCAGGAACTAGTTCTCATTTTTCACTATCATTTCCTAGTAAGACAGTGCTTTGAAGGGGGCAGAGGAAATCCCTCAAGAGACAATGCCCCGCATTGGTGGGGGCACTGTTCTTCTGTTTGGAAAGGGATAAGCTACCTTAAAGTTGTATTTGTTGCATATCCAACATACCATCATACTGTCACTTAAGGAGGAAGAAACATTTCAGATAGCCAGCCTACCACCTCAACCATTACTTTACTTTCTCCATGTTCCCTTCCCAGCCCTCCCCATTTTAACCAAAGAGTCCCCTTTTGCAGGGCGCTACTTTCTCCACTGTGTAGGCGTGATGTTCCTCATCTGAGGCTCTAGGCTTCTTGTCACTTGAGGGGACCCTTGTGACAATTAGACCTCAATTTCTTTTTTTTTTTTAAATATGTTTTATTGATTTATTACAGAGAGGAAGGGAGAGGGATAGAGAGTCAGAAACATCGATGAGAGAGAAACATCGATCAGTTGCCTCCTGCACACTCCCTACCGGGTAGGTGTCTGCAACCAAGGTACATGCCCCTGACCGGAATCGAACCTGGGACCCTTGAGTCCGCAGGCTGACGCTCTATCCATTGAGCCAAACCGGTTAGGGCTAGACCTCAATTTCTTTGTTAGTCTTGTGCCTAGGAAACTTAAGACTAAATAAGTGAAAGTCGCCTCTGATCATACGTTAGTCCATTTTGGTTTGGTGAATTTTGGCCTAGAGCTGTGATTCATGTTTTTGGATCATGGATCCTTTTGAGAATTTTATCAAAGTTATGGACTTTCTCCTCAATAAAATGCACAGATACCTAAAATTTTATACAACTTCAGAGGGATTCATGGATGCCCTGAAGCCTATTACAGACCCCAAATAAAAACCCTCCAGGCTCAGGTTTGTCCGGCAGGTTCAGGTTGACTTTGGGTCCTTTTATATTTGAAGTGCTGCAAGCACATCAGTGGGAATTGTAAAAACAAGTTTGCTGGGACAGCTGACAGAAATCGGGACGGTGAGGTGAAGTGGCAGTCATCCCTGAACAGCTACTTGCAGCTTTTCATTCTGTTCAAGTTCACAACTATTTCTGAGCAAGTCCAGGCCGGAAAGGCACTGCTGAGAGCTGGGGCAGCCTTCCGTCCTGCAGCCCCGCCGTGGGCAGCGTGCGTGGGAACCCTCATCTGCTCTGGATCCTCTGTCCTACAGGCAAAGAAGAAGCGGAGGCCGCTCTGGAGAAGGGGGATGCGAGTGCTGACTGCCACCAATGGTAATAACACCCTGCAGGGCCCCATGAGGGTTAGAGGATCGGAGGGGGCGGAGCTCTATTGTCCTTGTCCTGGCCACAGAGGCATTTGCTACCAGGACCAGAAGAGGGAGCTCTGGCCTGTACTTCCATATGCCCCACCCCACCCCCAGCTGGGGGCCCAGGGAATTTCTCTTTGGCAGGTGCCTTCAGGATGAGGCAGGGGAGAGTACCCCACCCCCCTCACCCCCCCTCCCAACCCCCTTAGGGTCTGGAGAATTGAGCAGCTTTGTAAGTAACCCTAGTTACAAGACTTGTGGGTTCTGGGCTCCCCATGGAGGCTGGGACAATTTTCAGCTCCATCTCCTGCACAACCTCCTCTTTCCCCTAGCTGCTATCCCTCGCTGGTGGTGGGCTTTCGCTTCTTTGCTTGGCTCGCGTGAGGAAAAGTGGATGTGAGTTTACCTCCAGAAGTTCAGTAGTCAGTATTTAGCTCTCAAATATAGCCCTGTTTGTGGTCTCATGTGAGGCAAAGTTCCACCAACTTGTGTCCTGGGGCCTGGTTCCAGCACCTCTGAGCATTAATGAAAATGTTCCTTTCCTACCTCCCCTCTTGCTTTCTGTAGCTCTGTCCTCAGACTGTGAGCTGAGAGAAGCTGTTTCTCTACCTGTAGCTGAGGTAAAGTTTCAGCTTTATCTCAGAGGCCAGGTCATCACTGTTTCTAGGGGGTCATGGGTGCTGATTCCCTGTGGCTTCCAAGAATGGAAATTGGCTTCATGTTTTCCTAACTATCTTGGGGAACAGCTGTTTTGACTAAACATGGAAATAAGCCTCTGGAAATGTCTGATATTTAGTGAATGTATGAAAAAGCAACTTGGGCCTTTAGACACTCATTTAATGTCAACTGTGCTATGGAAACAATGCTGGAGAAATGGGGTAATGAGACCTTTGTTTCTGAAGACAGAAGATGGAAAGCTGGCTGGCTTTGCTCCCTGGGAGAATGTGAAGGCTGAAATCAGAGGCATTTCTTCCTCTGCTTCTGTTGGTTTCCAAGTTAACATCAGGAATTCCTAGAGCGCCTCACCCCAGTCTGATGGTCCTAGAGCAGTTTACTGATGGTAACCTGTGTACTTCCAAGGCATGAGACAAAAAGGAATGTACTCCGGTGTAGTATCTTTGATGCTCATGAGTAGAGAACTGCTTTTTAAGTATTTATAATACCTATGGCTGTACTCATGGTGAAGAGAAATTTGTTGGAGATTTGGACCAAGACCTTGCCTAAATATTAAGCATAGGAGACCCAGCCTTTTTGTACCTCGTATGTATACTTTGGAGAGCCTACCATTCTGTTTATGAAAGAATATGAATTGAGGCCACAGGTCTATGAAGCGGAACTACATACAGACAGAAATGAGTTTCCGCTCTAGTGGAGGGTGCAGGGTCTCGGGGAAGCCCCTCCCTGCCTCTGAGCTTGCTGCTGCTTCCCCCTTAGGTATGCAGTGCTTTGTGGTCAGCTGGCTGAGCATGAGGGCATCCAGAAGCGCATCCAGAGTGGCTTTAGCTTCAAGGTGAGGAGAGGCTTCTCTTTCCCTTGTGCTGTCCATGTTCCCTGCTCATCCTAGCTCCTTGCAGTGTCCCTGCTGCCTCTGTGACTTGCCCCTCTTCCCTTATCAATGCTGGTGTCTGATGTTTCTATTTACATTTCCCCCTCAGGAGCACGTGGACAAAGCTCTTGCTCTCCAGCCAGAAAACCCCATGGCTCACTTTCTCCTCGGCAGGTGGTGCTACCAGGTGAGCTAAGTTCCAGGCCTTTATATAAGGATCTCCCTGTCCTGTGACACTCATCTCCTTACAGTGAAAAATTGGGAGCTGGGCCTCAGCCTGGCTCAGGTGCCATGTCCTCTGAATGGTCATGTGACTGTAATTGGACCCTGTTTGTTTTCAGTACAGAATATGCAATATTCTGAAAATTCTTGGTTAAAACTTTATTCACACCTTGATCTCTTGGTGGCAGGTTGCTCACCTGAGCTGGCTAGAAAAAAAAACGGCTTCAGCCTTATTTGAAAGCCCTCCCAGTGCTACTGTGGAAGATGCCCTGCAGAGCTTCCTGAAGGTATCAGGGGAGGAAGGGAGGGAGGGGGTGGACAGCAACCAAAACTGCCTGGGTGACCTTGTTTTTCCGAAGGACATTATACTGGGTTTCTGGTAGGGGCCAATTCTGTTTGCCTGTTCTATGGGAAAATCAGAACCACCTGGAGAGCTTATAAAAAAATATACATTCCCAGACCCACTGAACAGACTCCAGGGAGGGGCTGAAATCTCTAATATACTCAGAGCTTGACCTGATTTTGGGAACACTTACTTGCAATGCCTTCCTTCCTCCTCCAGGCTGAGGAACTACAGCCAGGATTTTCCAAAGCAGGACGAGTATATATTTCCAAGGTAAACTCACCTATCTTATTTTAACACAGATGAAAAGTATGTGTTGATAATATTCTGGAAACTCCTGAAAACACACCTACTTATCCCCTTCCAGTCTCCTGGTGGTATTTCTCTCAGGTTTTTCACTGTTGTCTCTTCTCAGTGCTACAGAGAACTAGGAAAAAACTCTGAAGCTAGACAGTGGGTGAAGCTGGCCATGGAGCTGCCAGATGTCACTAGTGAGGTAATGCTTTTAAGAGCTTTTCTAACATTGGGTTTCATCATTGAGTCATCCCTGGACCTTTTCAAGAAAAAATCTTCCCTTGAAATCTTATTTTCCTAGAAAAGAGCCTCCACTTCTGCATGTAGGTGCTATGATAACAGAGTTCAGAAAAGAAGTCAAGGGCCCTTCTTTTTGGGTACCAGTGGTTTGGGAAATGTTGGCTTAGATTTTGGGTCCTAGTATTATTCTCTTGTCTCCCTAGGATTCAGCTTTCCAGAAGGACCTGGAAGAATTGGAAGTCGTCTTAGGACACTAACCACATTTCAGTGGCCTTCATGACTTAAGGAATTCCACTACTTAAGGGGGATGAGAATCAAGTCTTTTTTGTCCCCCTTAGACCTTGCTTAGATCAGGAAACTGAGCAAGCCTGGTTAAGGGAGTATCCTGAATCCTGGTCTAACCAGTCCCTGCTACCTACCATTCCACTGGTTAATTCCTTAATTAATCTGAAATTGGGGATGCACCTGAGGCCTGGGTTTCTGTTGTATTCTCCCTTAAGTTAATTCTTGAAATAATCAAGACCTATCCTAGGGCTGAGTGTGGGCAGAGAACTGAAGGCAGCCTTCTAACTGCTGGTAAGATGAAGGAACTTCAAAGAGTCATAGAAACCAAACAGAGAACTTGTACTCTCTAATCTGTCCACTGATTATTCAATCCCAAATTATAAATCACATCCCACAGGGAAGGGTCAGGGCCGTCCATGGGACTGCCCTCTTCTCACCCATCATGTGGATTCTAACTGTATTCTTGGGCTGAGGGGCTGGACACTTGACTTCTAGTCTTTGCTGCTTTTGGAACAGCAGTGCGTAAGGCTTATGAGACTGCAACGATGATCTGAGGAGTTGCCTGGAATATATTTTGGTACCAACTTAAAAATAAACTAAATTTGATTAGAAGTGATTATGTTCCCCTATGTTTGCTATTAGTTCTGTTGCAGACAAGTAGAAAAATAGCACCGAAGAGTTTAGAATATGCTCTGGTTAGTGCCGTTTCCGTGAGAATCCTAGTTACTTCTGAAACGCAGAGAGAGAGCTGATTTTTAGCTTAACAAGGCCTATTCCTACTGAGCAGGTGTCCCCTGACACATTCATGTTTCCTCAGAGCCAGCAGCACAAAGCCTAATGCCACCTACAAGAAAAATGGAGACAAATTTCTAGGTCCGAGGCATTTACTTACTGTACAGGTCCTAAAAGACTGAGATGCTTTTATACAAGGATCAAGCTCTCATTCCACAATCTGTCACGGTGGCTTTATTATACCACCCCAGGTTTGTTTTTTTGGTAAAACAAGACCTCCATTCTTAAAAGCCAGGGAACAGAACTGCTTTTAAAACAAAGCTGCATTAGACTGTATCTCCCTATATATAGCAGGATCAACACAGGCACCAGCAGAGATTTTCACTGCCTTTCCTCCCAATACCAGCTGCGAGGTCCTTTGAAAAGAAAAGGTCTGGTTAAACCCAGTCCTGAGTGGAAGTTTGAAGGGGAAGAAGAGTATCTCGAATCCCTGAAGTAGAATAACCAGGGAAGCATCAGACCTCCACAACACGAGACTAACAGAACAAAAACAAAGGCCATAGGGCAGCCATGGCATATCCATCTTGTAATAGTCTATTACGGTGAAGACAATAAGCTCAATTATCTGAATATAGAACTTCCCTTTTAAATTTTAAAGCAATAGCAACTGATCACCCCTACCCAGTGCAAAAAAGACGTAAAGGCCCTATCTTGAAATACTTAGTTTGTATCAGAATAACTCCTATGAACAGCAGTCACTACAAATACCTACCTTACTAGCAACCCCACACTGAATCTACTTACGTAAGCCTCTGAAATGCTTAAGATTCCAGAATTATCTTGAGTTGCTCTTTGCAGTAAAAAAAAACACAAGCCCCAAACCCAAGCAAGTAGATGGTGAAGGGCTAGTGACCCAACAGATCTGCTCAGTACTCCTTAAATAAAAACAAATTCTTAAGATAATTCGGGCACACAAACTTAAAAACCTGTCTGATTGACAGATTTATTGACAGATTTACAACAGAGAAAAAGAACCTGTGAGGAGACCCATCCCCTTTGCCCTGTTACTCAGACATTTTTTCATTATTCAGACAGTGAGAGAAGAATTAGGTCTTCCCAGCTTTAGTTCTCTTAGAGACACAAGATTGTCCAGCTGTTAGTCCCATGTCAACCTCAAGGCACTATGTCAGAGGTATTCCACACCCCCACCCCCAACCAAAGAAACCACATAGAGATTAGCACATTCTCTAGAGAAGGAACAAACATTTCAGATCAGTTTGTGACTACTGACTGTCTCCTGTTTACTCCATCAGAAAGGCTGATACAATAGCTGTGTTCCCGGATGCCCTTTTCTGGCAGTCACAACAGGAAGAGGCCCGCGAAGAACCCCAGGGAGCAGTCTTCTCCGTGAGGCTGCAGCACTCAGGTTTATCACGGGAAAAACCCAATGATTCAGTCTTTGGCGTCTCCCACTCCATCCGCATTGATGGCAAACATAGCTTCAGCTTCAGGCAGACAGGGAGAGTCATAGATTTTGCAGATTCTGGTTTCCCCTCTTCCTTTTCTCAGGTACAGTCTGACCCAAAGACACAGATCAAAACACCAAAGTTATGATAATTTAAAAAATGCTCTTCCTATTTATGATAGAACTAAAACTATTTTTGATGTATATACTTCTTAGAAGGACTTTCCGAATCTTTCTGTATTCCTTGGGTCCCTGTCACCCTACCCCCCACCCTTAGTGGATTTTCCATATTAAAAACAATTATTTTCTTTTACTAATGAAGAGACATATGAATTCTTCATATTCAGTTCTCCACATTAGAGGGCTTTTCATTCTTTTATGAACTAAAAGCAAACAACTCTACTAACCAAAGCATGACAATGAGATTTAGCAAGAACTTTTGTCTAATTACACAACAGTAGCTTTAACAGGGAAATGTTATATCTGCATGTCCACTTCATAGTTAACATGACATTCCAGGATGAAGTCATCTGTCCCATCACTTTACCTGGTTGTTGAGGCATGAGCAATGATATTTCCTCCAATAGGTTTTTTAGGATCTGCAGCAAACATGGCTGCTCCATCCACTTGGGCTACCACCTGGTTGGTGATTACCACGGCTACACCAAACTGATGGAGAAAGGATAAATGTCATTTTTTTTTTTTTTTTTTTTTGTGTGGCCACAGACATTGCAAGGACTAACTTTATTGCTGGCAACCCTTTTCCCCACAAACCAATGGATAACTCAAGTCTCTCTTCATATCTAACTGGTATCTTGATACCAGGCCCCAATGTCCTGGCCTTCCAGCAAAGCTCCTGAAACCCGTGCCCCCTGAAAGTAGACTCCGTCCCCACCTGACAACTCACCTCATCAGCAAGTCGCAGAAGCATCCGCAGAAACCTGGCCAAGTGCATCTGCCTGGCTGAGAGTTCACCGCGGCCGGAATAGTCTGTCCTGTAGAGGGCGGTGGCACTGTCCACAATCAGCAGCGCATACCTACGGACAAGGGCTCTCGGAAGTCGATTTCTAGCTTAGGCCAGATTCTGCTCCTTCCTCTCACTATGCTAAAATTTCACATTCAGTTACTCGTGTATCTAGATGTTTCATTGACATACTAGTATAGCCTCCATATCTGAGGTCCCATATAACAAGATAAAATTCCAACAAGTTCAGGTGGATTATGGTTTCTTTTCATTTTATGTTTTTATTTTAGAGAGAGGAAGGGAGAGAGAGAGAGAAAGAGAAACATCGATTTGTTGTTCCACTGATTTATACATTCATTGGTTGCTTCTTGTTTGTGCCGACTGGAGATTGAACCTGCAACCTTGGTGTATTGGGATGATGCTCTAACCAACTGAGCCACCCAGCCAGGGCTATGGCTTCATTTTTTAACAGTGACTTGACTTAACCACAAAGTAAGAGTGTCAAAATAGGAACTAAAACTTAAATCTTCCCATTTCTAATTCAAGCTACTATCAATTTGGCCAAATAGCCTATATAAGATTCAGGATAAGGCCCTCTGGAGCATATTCAGTATATTCTGAGCACATACCTAGACTCTACCATCATAGCTGATGCTTGATAAAGCAGCTGGGTCTGGTGGTCTGTGTTGAACCCACGAGCATATGCTACATTATCTAGGACATCACTGCCAGAGAGGCCATATCTGGAAAAGAAGAGAACATTTTTAGACTGCACATAGAGAACTCAGGCAGATGAGAAATTCATTTCTAATAAAAAAATTACATGGATGGGTAGGTAAGAAGTATTGGGACTAAATAATATTAATTCCCTTTCTATTAGGAAGTTCAGACAAACTGCACAGAGAGATTACAGCAATTACTACTTTGGAGTAATCTACCTGGCAGGACTTTAGGATAAATCAGATCTATTCTCTGAGGACTCCTGAACTAGAATTAGAAATTTCCAAGTATAAGGAAACATGTTCTCCTGGGAAAACCATGGGCAACCTGACAGAATTGAGAATGAAACAAACAAAAAGAACCACTCTAAGATCTATTAGCCAAATTCATATAAATTTATTACATAGGAATAAAACCTTAGCAAGTACTCAAAACTCTAATAAGTTCGAGAGAAGCAAATATTTTTTTTCATTCTTGCTAGTAATTAGTTATACCTCAATAATGATTTTTCCCTTTGCATTTAAAAAAGGAAAATATCTCTTATTTTCTTAGAACAATTTGTATTTTCTCATCTTTATAACTGATACCTAAGACATGAATGGTTCGAGTAACAACACAGTTTTCATTCTCATTAAATGTACCATGATGGAGCTCCATTTCTTTAAAGATAAACTTCCCCTTTATCTCTCAAATAGATGTGATTTTCCCTCTTCTGCACTTCCAAAAAACTGATTTAGATCTTTTTATGGCATTTGTGCGGGCAACCCTTTTTCCCACAAACCCTGCCATTCTTTGACTAGACTACAAATTCCTTGAGGTTAAAAGATAAGCTTGTCTACCTTAAATATTTTTTATACCTAGTAAATTCTAAATGTTGCTAAGTAAAGCTTTTATTCACAATCCATACAAAAAGAAAATTATACACATCAATTTAACTCATCATATTTTCATATTAATGCCATAAAAATCATTACAGTCCAAAAATATAACACTGACTCCCTTAATGTAATAGTTCAAAAGAGAATCTGTTTAAACAAATCAACGTGCTATTAATTCTTTGATAACCAAAAGTTTCTATGTTTATGATCCTATCAGTCTTTAAAGAATCAGTCTAGCCCTAGCTAGTCTGGCTCAGTGGATAAAGCATCGGCCCATGGACTGAAGGGTCATGGGTTCAATTCCAGTCAAGGGCTCTTACCTCAGATGCAGGCTCAATCCCTGGCCCTGTTTGGGGCCATGTGGGAGGCAACCAATTGATGAGTCTTTCTCACATCGATGTTTCTCTCTGTGTGTCTCTCCCCCTCCCTTCTGCTCTCTCTAAAAATCAGATATCCTCAGGTGAGGGTTAACAAATAAATAAATAATAAAAATGGGCAAAGACTTGTAAATACATTTTCCAAAGAAGACATACAAATGTCTATGCCTCTGCTGCTAGTCTGCCTACCTATGTCCAGCTACCGATGGACTCCCTTCTAACTAACTGGAAAAGAAACCCCTAAGTGTTATAGTTTTAGCTCTTACATTTAAGATTATCATCTTAAAAAAATTACTGTAAATATACATAAAATTACATGTTAACCTTTTAATAATATACAGTGGCAATAAATACATTTCCATTGTTTTGCAACCATCACCATCACAACATTTTCATCATTTCAAACTGAAACTCTAACAATAAGTCTCCATTCTCCTCACCCCCTGGAAACCACAATTCTAATCTCTCTTTATGAATTTGACTAATCTAAGTATGTACCTCATATAAGAGGAACCATACAATATTTGTCCTTGTTGCAACTAGTTTATTTCACTTAGCATATTTTCAAGGTTCGTCCATGCTGTAGCAAGTGTAAGAATGTCCTTTCTTTTTGAGATTGAATAACATTCCATTGTATGTATATACGACATTTTGTTTATCCATTCATTTGTTGATAGACACTTGTTTCCACCCTTTGGCTGTTATGAATAGTGCTGCTATGAGCATTGGTATACAAAAGTATCTGCTTGAGTACCTGCTTTCAATTCTTTTGAGTATATAACCAGAATTGAAATTGTTGGATCATATTGTAATTCTATGTTTAACTTTTTGAGGACTCACCAGACTATTTATTTTTAGTTAATTTTTATGTATGGTATAATGGTCTAAATATATCTTTTTGCATGTGGATATCCAACTACATTAGCCATTTATTAAAAGGAGTATTTTCCCCATTAAACTGCCTTGGTAACTTTGGTCAATTTCTGTTCTCTCAATTCTGTTCCATCAATCCATATGTCTATCCTTATGTCAGCACCACAGTGTTTTAATTACTGTTGCTTAATAGGAAGTTTGCAAAGACTAAGACTTGCAATCTACAACCCCCCCCCCCCCCCCGAAATAACCTGGGTCCTTAACATTTCCATATAAATTTTATAGTCAGCTTGTCAATTTCTACAAAAAAGCTTGCTGGAATTTCAATAGGGATTGTACTGAATCCATAGATCAATTTGAGGGAGAATTTTAATAGTATTGCATCTTCCAATCCATGAATGTGGAATGTTTCTCTGTTCAGATTTCAATTCCTCAGTAATGTTTTGTAGTTTTCAGTGGACCAGTCTTACACTTATATTAAATTACTAAATATTATTATTTAAAATATATTTTATTGATTTTTTTACAGAGAGGAAGGGAGAGGGATAGAGAGTTAGAAACATCCATGAGAGAAAAACATCCATCAGCTGCCTCTTGCACACCCCCTACTGGGGATGTGCGCACAACCAAGGTACATGCCCTTGACCGGAATCGAACCTGGGACTCTTCAGTCCACAGGCCGACGCTCTAACCACTGAGCAAAACTGGTCAGGGCACTAAATATTTATTATTATTATTATTATTATTTTAAAATATATTTTATTGATTTTTTACAGAGATTAAGGGAGAGAGACAGAGAGTTAGAAACATCGATGAGAGAGAAACATTGATCAGCCGCCTCCTGCACACCTCCTACTGGGGATGTGCCCGCAACCAAGGTATATGCCTTTGACCGGAATCGAACCTGGGACCTTTCAGTCCGCAGGCCGACGCTCTATCCACTGAGCCAAACCAGTATCAGCCTAAATATTATTTTTGATGTTACTGTGAATGAGACTGTTTTCCTAATTTCTGAATTGTTCATTGCCAGTATAGAGAAATTGTAACCTACCAGCTTGCTGAACTAATTTAGTTTTAATAGTATTTTTTTTTTTGTATGTGTGTAGATTTCTTAGGATTTTCTACATACAGGATCATATCATCGGTAAATAGTTTTATGTCTTCCATTCCGATTTGGATGCCTTTTATTTTCTTTTCTGACTGCACTGGCTAGGACTTTTAGTACAATGTGGAATATAAGTGGTGAGAGTGGACACCCTTGCCTTGTTTTTGATCTTAAGGAAAAAGCATTCAGACTTTCACCAGTAAGTATGATGCAAGCTGTACGTTTTTTTGCAGTTGCCCTTTATCAGGGCATCTGATAAATGTTCTATCCATTATTGAGAGTAAGATATTGGTCCCCAACTATTATGGTTGAATTGTCTATTTACCCTTCAATTATGTCAATTTTTGTTTCACATATTTATGGGCTCAGTTATTAGATGTTTATATGTATATAGTTATACTTTCCCGATAAACTGACCTTTTAGTTATAAAATGTTCTTTTTTGTCCCTAGTAATATTTTTTGTGTATCTTAAAGTCTATTTTGTCTGATATTAGAGTGACTACTAGAATTCTCTAATGGTTACTGTTTGCATGCAAATCTTTTTCCATCCTTTTACTTTCAACCTATTTGAGTCTTTGAACATAAGGGGTTTCTCTGTAAGACAGCATATAGTTGGATCTTATTGGGTTTTTTAAATGCACTCTGGCAGCAACTCATAGATTTCTGACTAAAGAAGAATGCTTTTCTCTACTACATACATACATCATTGGAATCCCCCTATATAATAAAAGGCTAATATGTAATCGACCGAAGGGCAGAACAACCAGTTGCTATGATGCGCACTGATCACCGGGGGCATTCGCTCAATGCAGGAGCTGCCACCTGGTGGTCAGTGCGCTCCCACAGGGGAGCGCTGCTCTGCCAAAAGCTGGGCTCATGACTGGTGAGCACAGCAGCAGTGGTGGGAGCCTCCCGCCTCCGCAGCAGTGCTAAGGATGTCCGACTGACAGCTTAGGCCCACTCCCTGCTGAGCGGGCCTAAGCTGGCAGTCGGACATCCCCCAAAGGCTCCTGGACTACGAGAGGGCACAGGTCCGGCTGAGGGGCCCCGACTGCATGAATTTCGTGCACCGGGCCTCTAGTATGGAGTAATAAGAGAAGACGATGCTCAGCTGGTGTGGCTCAGTAGTTGAGTATTGACCCATGAAATGGGAGGTCACAGTTCAATTCCAGGTCAGGGTACATGCCCAAGTTGTGGGCTCTATTCCCAGTAGGGGGCGTGCAAGAAGCATCCAATCAATGATTCTCTGTCATCATTGATGTTTCTATCTTTCCCTCTCTGAAATCAATGAAAATACATACTTTTTTTTTTTTTAAAAAAGAAAAGACACTGTTCAATCAGACTAACCCTATAAGTCACGACAGTGACAGGTACAGCCATACTTCTCTCATCTAATCCAGTAACCTACCTCTCAGCCACTGCTAGCAGCCGCTCTGGCCTAAAGGTACCCTCAGTGTCGATGTACATGGCCTTTCCTTCACCTCCACCCCGGTCAATGGGAAGCTAGAGAGACAAAAATAACAGTAGAAATGAACACTGTACTTCTTATATAACTGACCAAATTACCCATGATTCTATAAATTCCTCCTCTTTCCAATAAGGCAAAGGGAAAAAATCACCTCAAAGTAGTCAAGGGCACGTGCCTCAGTTGCAGGCTCAACTGCAGGCTTGATCGCTGGCCTGGTTGGGAGATGTGCAGGAGGCAACCAATCAAAGTGCCTCTCTCACATCAATCTTTCTCTGTCTCCCCCTCCCTTCCACTGTCTCTAAAAATCAATGGGAAAAATATCCTTGGGTGAGGATTAACAAAACAAAAAGAGCATGAAGGTTGAAGAACTGATAAAGCTGTCTTACTGAGTGAGAAAAAGTAAGCAAAAATGCAGAAACAGTAATCTGCCTAGCAGTACTGAATGCCAACCTAAAGTTTGTCATAAATTTAAAGCGAAGCCAATCAGCTCTATGGTATATTTCACCAGTATGATCAGTTATTTGAGAATAGGCATTAAAAAGACAGGATTCAGCCCGGACGGTGTGGCTCAGCGGTTGAGCGTCAGCCTATGAACCAGGGGCTCACAGTGAAATTCCTGGTCAGAGCACGTGCCCAGGTAGGATGCATGCAGGAGGCAAACAATCAATGATTCTCTCTAATCATTGATGTTTCTATCACTCCCTCTCCCTTCCTCTCTCTGAAATAAAACAAAACAAAAATAAACAAAAACATACTTAAAAAAAAATTAAAAAAGACGGGTCATTGAGATTGGCATCTCTTCAGGTATAGGATATAAATTTGAGGGTATTGGTAAAGGAATGACTTTTTTAAAATATGTGTTTATTGATTTCAGAGATGGAGGGAGGGAGAAATAGAAACATCAATGATGGGAGAGAATCATTGATCGGCTGCCTCCTGCACACCCCACACTGGAATTGAGCCTGAAACCTGGGCATATGCCCTAACTGGGAATCAAACCATAATCTCCTGGTTCCCGGGCTGACGCTCAACCACTGACCCGCACTGGCCGGGGTGGTAAAGGAATGACTTTAATGATGAATCATAAAATCTAGATAGTAAAAAGGGGAGATAAAGCCATGGGAAGCCTGGTGGGTGGTAAGAAAGTATTTGAAGTCAATGATCTGCAAGTTTCTATGATGTGGAAGAATTTTGCAGTAGGAATTTATTTTTTAACTAGCACATGGGATTCTTGAGAACAGAGAAAGTGCCTTAATATCCATCCCAAAAGATGCTTGAAAACAGTGGAAATAACTTCTTGCTGGTTTGATTAGTTAGAGGCCCAACAGCTCACCTGGCATGTTACGGCCAATGTATGACAGATCTGGGTCTTCCCAGTTCGGAATTCTCCAAACATCTCTGTGATGGATCCAGTTTCAATTCCTCCTAACAGAGCAATAAGAAACACCTCTTAGCACAATACAAATGTTTAGAAACAATAATCATAGAAATGTTCTTGGAGCTCATCAGAAAGATATTTACAGGATGCTACAGCGGCAGAGGGGAGGGCTAACAAATTTAAGTGTGATTCCTGAACTCAGGATATTTTGCACTCTATAAAAAGATAACTTGAATGCTTAAATATCTGGGGAAGCAACAAGAATCAAATCTAACTTAGGACAGCAATGCTTCCAAAAGTTCAAAAACTATAGTTTTCTGCCCTGGCTGGGTAGCTCAGTTGGTTAGAGCATCATCCCAATACACCAAGGTTGCAGGTTAGATCCCTGGTCAGGGCACATACAAGAATCAACCAATTAATGCATAAATAAGTGGAACAACAAAAAGAAAAAAGAGAAAAAAAATAAGTGGAACAACATATCAATGTTGTTCTTTCTTCCTCACTCTCTAAAATTTAAAAATAAATAAAAGCATAAACAAAACTATAGCTTTCCATAAAGTCCTAAAGATTAGTGTAAACTACAGTGCGGTATTCAAACATGGAGTTTTTTTTTTAAAATATATTTTTATTGATTTCAGAGAGGAAAGCAGAGAGAGATTGATAGAAACATCAGTGATGACAGAATTATTGATTGGCTGCCTTCTGCACGTCCCTTCCTGGGGAATTGAGCCCGCAACCTGGGCATGTGCCCTTGAGGGGAATCGAACCCAGGACCCTTCAGTCCACAAGCCAATGCTCTATCCACTGAGCAAAAAAACCAGCTAGGACCAAACATGGAGTGTTTTAATCAGCCATCAGATTTTCAAACTTGTGTGTTAAAGTAGAAGATTAAAATTATTTCTTTAGGCAGAGGGAGCTTACTCTCTGAATGCAACATTAAATGGAGATTAAATTATTTAATTGGCAGATCACTTTAGCATTTTACAAGTCAGGTCCCACCCTGGAGCAGTCTTACTTCATAAATGTGAATACTTCTCTTATCTCTTAATCATATCTAACACATGTACTTTAGTTTTGTTCTATGACCTGAATGCTTTGCTAACTGCAGTTCACAAAATAGGATAAGGAATTACTACACCTTGAAGTAGTTTGTCCAGTTCTTTGGAGCCAGTAGTAATCTGTATGATCTCTGATCGCCTTTGGTGGAACTCAGTTGCAGTGGTAAAACCCATCGGAACTAATTTAGCTGCCTCAGTCTGGGAAAAACAAGAAATGTCAAATCAACAAAAAAGCTTACCAAAACAAGAACCAGGCATATAATAGGAAGAAACAACATCTAACTAATTTCCATTATGATTTCTCTGTAAGAAGTCATCAAAATACTAGTAGTTCTAGGATTATTTTATCTCTCTGGCAACTAAAGGATAAGCTAATTTAGAGACTCCATGAAGATTAATGCTTAAATTGCCAATTCAAGCAATACATTCATGTACTTAAAAAAACTATTATAACCAAGACCAGTTTGGCTCAGTGGATGGAGCGTTGGCCTGCAGACTGAAGGGTCCCAGGTTCGATTCCGGTCAAGGGCATGTACCTTGGTTGCGGGCACATCCCCAGTGGGGGGTGTGTGGGAGGCAGCTGGTCGATGTTTCTCTCTCATCGACGTTTCTGATTATCTCTCTCCCTTCCTCTCTGTAAAAAAATCAGTAAATATTAAAAAAAAAACTATTATAGACGCACACATATGTGCTTCATCTAATTTATGACAAATGTGACAATACCATACAAAGTCCAAAACAGATTTAAACGTTCATTTCCTGTACCATCAGCCATAGGTTATACAACTTTCTACTTTGTTAAATGAGGACATTTGTCCTTTGATCTCTTCTCCTTCCATGTCTACTTCCCCACATCTGTCAGCTATTCCTTTTCTTTTACCTTTTGCTTTTTTGTGACCCATTTGTAACCTGTTTTGTAGTTACTTATACATCTTCAATAATCAGTCTATCAGTTGATTCCAAAATTTAAAAATAAATGCATTCCCCAACATGTGGGAATAAAATACCACACTCCTAAATAACCAACGAAGCCAAGAAATCTCAGGGGAAAATACTGAGATGAATAAAAACAAAGACACAAACACCAAATCTTATGGGATGCAGCAAAAGCAGTGTGTAAAGGGAAATCTGTGGCTATAAACGCCTATGTTAGAAAAACCTTTTTAAAAAAAATCCTCACCTGAGGATATTTTTTCCATTTCTTTTTAGAGAGAGTAGAAGGGAGGGAGGAAGGGGGGAGAGAGAAACATTGATGTGAAAGAGACACATAGAAATATTTCCTCGATTGCCTCCCGCATGTGCCAGGACCAGCACCAGGGATCTAACCTGCAAATCCAGGTGCTCGCCCTTGACCCAGAACTGAGCCCGAGACCCTTTGGTGCATGGGCAAAAGCTCTAACCACTGAACACACACTGGTCAGGGCTATGAAAATCTTAAATAACATAAATGTCCATTTTAAGATACTGGAAAAAAAGAAACTAAACAAGCAGAAAGAAGGAAATAATATTAGAGCACAAATTAGTATGTTAGAGGACAGAAATATAATAGGAAAACAATCAACTAAACCAAACCTCGATTCTTCGAAAAGATCATTAAAATTAATAAACCTTACCCAGCAGGCACAGCTCAGTGGTTGAGCATTGACCTATAAACAGCGAGGTCATGGCTCATTCCTGGCCAGGGCACATGACTGGGTTGCGGGTTGGGGCTCAGTACTACGTAGGGTCCATGCAGGAGGCAGCTGATCGATGATTCTCTCATCATTGATGTTTCTATCTCTCTCTTCCTCTCTGAATTAATAAAATATGTTTTAAAAAATTAATAAACCTTTAGCCAGACCCCTCCCAACCAAAAAGACTAAAATCAGGAATGAAAGAGGGGACATCACTACCAACCTTACAAAAATAAAACTATACCAACAAATAAGAACTTAGCCGAAACCGGTTTGGCTCAGCGGATAGAGCGTTGGCCTGTGGACTGAAAGGTCCCAGGTTCGATTCCGGTCAAGGGCATGTACCTTGGTTGTGGGCACATCCCCAGTGGGGAGTGTGCAGGAGGCAGCTGGTTGATGTTTCTATCTCATCGATGTTTCTAACTCTCTATCTCTCTCCTTTCCTCTCTGTAAAAACTCAATAAAATATATTTTTTAAAAAAAACAACCAAAAAAAACACACACAAAAAAAACACAACAAATAAGAACTTAGATGAAATAGGTCAATTTCTAGAAAGATTCAAACTTATTCAAGTAGAAAAAAAAACAAATCAAAGCACTAAAAGATCAGTTGATTTTGAGTCTAAATTCAGTAAATAATTTGAGTCTGCACTACGAAGAAAAAAGAAAGTCTGAACAGATCAACAGCAAGAGATTAAACTTAAAATTTAAAAACTTTCTCAAAACTTTATACGTTCTTCTTATTTTTTTTTTAATTGATTTTTAGAGGAAGGGAGAGGGAGAGAGAGAAACACTGATATGAGAGTGAAATATTGGCCACCTCTTTTCATACTCTATGGGGGACCGAGCCCACACCTGGGCATGTGCCCTGACCGGGAAATTGAACTCTTTGGTGCACAGGATGATGCCCAACTGAGTCACACAGGTCTCTTTTTGTAAAAAAATTGATTTTTACAGACAGAAGGAGGGCGGGAAGAAAAGGGGGAGGGGGGAGAGAGTGAGGGAGGGAAGGCGGGAGAGGAAGGGAGAAAGAGAGTGCGAAAGCCAGTGTGCAAGCACACGCCCAACATCAATTTGTTGTTCTACTTATTTATGCACTTGTTGGTCGATTTTTCCCCAGTGGTTGATGTTTGCACGTGCCATGATCAGGGATTAAACCCCCAACCTTGCTGTATGGAGACGAGGCTCTCACCAACTGAGCTACCCAGACAGAGCTCTTAAAACTTCACTTAACAATTCATTACAATGTTTGTTAGTTTTATACATATAATTCATCGCAGAACCAATTGTGTGACAGAAATACAATTGTTTTGTTACATTATGTCTCTCAAAAGTTTGTCAAATTCAAATGAACTCTTTTTTATACAACAGTTTCAAAATCATGCTCTATTTTACCTTGTTTTTATATCTGAGCCACCTCTCTCTAGTATTCTCTAACTTTATTCATTTCTCAAATTTTCCAACGGCTCAATCTCACTATGTATTCTACGGAACCCTTTCCCCCCTCCGAGATCTTTCCTTCTCCAACTGCACTTTCTGCTCTCTAGGCTAGCTCCTATCCTGGGCCTTCCTTCACTCAGTACTTGAGTTGGAGCCACTCTAACCTAGATCCCATGTTTTTCCATCTTCAATCTGGTAAAGTATATCCTCAAGTAACTTCGTAAGAAAAAATGGATGAGAGAATAATGTTCTGAATTCTTGTTTCTGAAACTGTTTTATTCTGCCCTAATATTTGATTGATAATGTTACTATATATGGAAAGCTAGACTTAAGATTATTTTCCCTCAGAGCTTTAAAGGCATTGCTCTACCTGCTTCTATCACCCAGATTTCTGACAGAAAACGTACTTTCTGATGATTGTTCCTTTAGAGGTCACTTACTTTTTTCTGAAATCTTTCAGAACCTTCTCTTTATGATTGGTATACTGAAATTTCACACACACTGATTTGGCTAGGTGTTCATCTTTGATACTCTATGGGGTATTACTATATATAAGACTTCTGCTTCTCTTTAACTCTGTCAATTTCTTTTGTATTATTTCTTTGAGAATTTCCTTTTTCCTGTAACTTCTACTAATCTTCAGGATGAATGAAGATTTAGTAGATTTAAAAAATAAAAATATCGAAGAAAGGGGGGAAGAAGCTTATACACCAATATTGAAATCTAGTTAATGTATGCTAAAATATTTAGGGGAAAATGTATTAATTTCTGCAATTTTCTTTGAAAAGCATTAAAAAAAAATCCAAGATGGACTGACTGCTGGATAGAGAGATATACAGGTGATAAATCAAGTATTTTAAACCAGTGGCCTGGTGCATGAATTCGTGTACATCGAAAGGAAATTAACACATTGTTTGCGGGTAGTTTTTATCGCGCGCTAAGAGGTGGCGCGGACCATTTTTGCTAATATTTTGCGCAAATGGCAACGTTCAGTAAAATTACGGTAACTTTAGTTTACGTATTTATATGTTACCCGCATTCTACCGCTAATCTATAAAAAAACGTATTAATACATGTCCCGTGCTCTACTACCAGTCAACGCTACCAGTCAACGTAAAACGTATAAATACGTTTCCCACATACAATGTGTTAATTAGAAGAAATATTTTAATATCGCTATTCACCCTTTCTCTATAATAGAAGTGTCAACCAAATTCACAATTGACAATGACAAATGGAAACACACGGGTGTGATTGGCACGAGAGCTTTATATGTATTGCGCATGTGCGAGTCAACTTAGCCTTCTATAGATAATAGAATAAACTTGTTTAATTATACCTGCTTTCTGATTTACCTAAACTTTTTCCAGCCAAGTGAAGCACCCCAACTTCTCTTTCAGGTAATTGTCAGCAACACAGCAGTAAATATCAACACAAAGAAGATTATTATTGAGGATCATGCAGGGAGAACAAAGGGTAAAATATTTAACTGCAGCAGTGTTTGACTATATTCTGCACAGTGAGAAAACCCAAAGTCATTTTCAAGGTCCACCATTTCTTACTTCTTTTCAGTTGGGTCAAGTTTCTAAGCTTTCTAAATCTCCATTTTCTGGCCAATGAAAAGAAAATAGGATTCCACTGAGTCTCCTATCTACCTACTCCAGGACTTCTGTGAGGATCAAATGAGATGAGGCACGGGAAAATGCTTCACACACATTTAATTAAAGTGTAAATGTTTCCACCTAAGTATAAAGCAAGTCATGACCGTGGGCTGCAGAAACTCCAAGGAGGCTAGTAGCTAGGAAGAGGAAGCTGGGCGTCGCTATGTGATGTCATCACCTGGCGCCCACAGTGACTGTTTCTGGGCTGGCCATGGGGTCTCAGCAGTGACGACAACTGTGATTTGGTGGGCTGTTGCTCCACGGTGGTGGTGGGCCCTGTGTCCCATTTGGGGGAAGCCGAGTGTTGCTTTGTTGGCCAAGTCCGCGCTGGCTGTTTCTCGGTAAATGCCAAGTGTGCATCACGGCAGCTCCTTCGTTGAGGGTCTGCCCCTTGGTGGTCAGTGCACGTCATAGCAAGCAGTTGGATATTGGGAAGGACACTTAGCATATTAGCCTTTTTTATATATAAGATGTTAATGGTATAGCCCAGGTGATGGGTATATGACTGTTCACTATATAATTCTTTCAGCTTTGCAATAAGTTAAAAAATTTTAATAACAAAATGTTGAGAAAACTCAGGAGATGCTTTACCTTCTTTTCATTTTAACCCCTACATTTTCTTGTCTATGAGCTCTTAAAGGAACAGAATATTAAACCAAAGGGAAATTTGAAGTAAAAACAGCCCAATTGCCTAATCTGGCAGAACTTTACTTCTATTCTCATACTTAACAAAATAAGCTAGCTTTAATTTGTGCTAAGCATAAGTCTTTAGAAGTTTTTGACAGCCAAGAACTATCGAACCCTCGGACACAAAACATAAAATATCAAGTACAAAAAAATATTTTAAAAACTATCCATGCTGAATTTGTCAGTGCTATGGTGGTGTACCAAGCAAGAAAGAATAGTTCAACAAAAGCCAATGACAATTTCTTTTTACTACCCTACCCTCAACCCCCTTCCCTCTGGTAATCACCATTCTGTTGTCTGTGTCTATGAGTTTCAGTTTTTTACCCCACATGAGTGAAATCATATGGTTCTTAAGTTTTTTCTGGCTTATTTCTGCTAAGCATAATATTCTCAAGGTCACAGATCATGTATCATAGAAATGTACACTTGAAACCCATATAATCTTATTAACCAACTAGAGGCCCTGTGCATGGATTTGTGGGGGATTGCCCAAAACTGGCTCTCCAACACCCCCCAAGGGGTCCCGGTTTGCGAGAGGGCGGTTCTTGGGTGACACACCCCGGAATTGGGCTCCTCCTCCGGGGTGGAGAACCACAGCTGCCAAGTCACTGCAGCACAGCAGCTCCTGCATTGAGTGTCTGCTCCCTGGTGGTCAGTGCATGTCATAGCTACTGGTCATAGTGTCTGCCCCCTGGTGGTCATTGCGCCTCCTAACTACCAGTAAGATGCTCGAACAGTTGCTTAGGCTTTTTATATATAGACTAGAGGCCCGGTGCACAAAAATTTGTGCACTGGGGGGGGGGGTCCCTCAGCCCAGCCTGTGCCCTCTCGCAGTCTGGGACCCTCAGGGGATGACCACCTGCTGGCTTAGGCCCGCTCCCCGGGGGATTGGGCCTAAGCTGGCAATCAGACATCCCTCTGGCAGCCCGGTAGCCCTCGGGGGATGTCCACTTGCCAGCGGGGAGCAGGCCTAAACTGCAGTCGGACATCTTTAGCGCTGCTGAGGAGGCAGGAGAGGCTCCCATCACCACCGCTGTACTGGCAGCCATCAGCCTGGCTTGTGGCTGAGCAGAGCTCCCCATGTAAGAGTGCCCTTACCACCAGAGGGCAGCTCCTCATTGAGCGTCTGCCCCCTGGTGGTCAGTGTGTCTCATAGTGACCAGTCATTCCTAGTCTTTCTGCTGTTGGGGTCAGTTTTCATATTACCCTTTTACTATATAGGATAGAGGCCTGGTGCACGGGTGGGGCTGGCTGGTTTGCCCTGAAGGGTGTCCCAGATCAGGGTAGGGGTCCCGCTTGGGTGCCTGGCCAGCCTGGATGAGGGGATGATGGCTGTTGGCAGCTGGTCACACCCCCTTCAGGGTGGGGGTCCCCACTGGGGTGCCTGGCCAGTCTGGGTGAGGGGCTGAGGGCCGTTTTCAGGCTGGCGGGTGACTGAAGCTCCCAACCTCTCCTTTTTTTCTTTTTTCTTCTGGGATTTATTTACCTTCTATGACTATCACTGGAGCTGAGAGCCGGCTTTAGCTCTGAGGCTCGGCTCTAGCTCTGAGACCTCGGCTGCTGAAAGCAGGTCTCTGGGTTTGTTTGGGTTCTATAATTGTAACACTGTTGCAGTCCTGCTTGCTCCAGCTCTGACAGCTAAAAGCAGGTTTCTGGGGATTGTTTAACTTCTATTATTGCAACATAGTTGCTTAGAGTGCAAGCTCAGAGGCCGGCAGCGGCAGGTGGGGAACCTTGGCTTCCTCTATCACTGGAGCAAGCAAACCTCCTGTTCGCTTCAGCTGCCTGGCCGCTGGCCGCCATCTTGGCTGGCAGTTAATTTGCATATCTCGCTGATTAGCCAATGGGAAGGGTAGAGAAGTTACGGTTAATTACCATGTTTCTCTATTACTAGATAGGACTAGAGGCCCGGTGCATAAAAATTTGTGCACTCGGGGGGAGGGGGTACCTCAGCCCAGCCTGCGCCCATTCACAGTCCAGGACCCCTCGGGGGATGTCCACCTGTTGACTTAAGCCCACTCCCCGGGGGATCAGGCCTAAGCTTGCAGTCAGACATCCTTCTGGCAGCCAGGGAGCCCTCAGGGGATGTGCAACTAAAGGCTTAGGCCCCCAAAGGATCAGGTCTAAACCTTTGGTTGGACATTCTTAGTGCTGCCACAGAGGTGGGAGAGGCTCCTGCCACCACCTCTGCGCTGGCCAGCCATGAGCCAGCTTCTGGCTGAGTGGCACTCCCCATATGTAAGTGCACTGACCACCAGGGGGCAGCTCCCGCATTGAGTGTCTGCCCCCTGTTGGCCAGTGCGCATCATAGCAACCGGCCATTCTGCTGTTCAGTCAATGTGCATATTAGCCTTTTATTATTATTATATAAGATGTCCCTATTTCCTCCCTTTTGCCCCCTCTACCCAGCTCTTCATCCCCAGTTCTCTCTGGCCATCACCATACTGTTGTCTGTGTCCATGGGTTGTGCATATATTTTCATTGGGGCTGTGCTGTCTCGCCACCCGGGGTCTTAAGAGCATTTTTTTTGTTTTACAAATGAACACAGTCAGGAGTCACGCACACTTTTTTTTTTTAAACTTTTTAACATGAGGCACAAAAAAAGATTCTCTTCGCGTGCGCTGTTTTACAGCTACAGGCTGAGGGGAGAATGGCTTCCAGGGAGCAGCCTCGAGGCAGTCATGGCCCCCACCACCTGGGACGGAGGAAGGGGAGGCTGCAAAACGGCCTCGTCCGAGCTCAGCCCGACGCCTGCTCCGGGGGCTGCCCTGGATGTTCCCTGTGCCTATGGCCCGAAAGCAGGCTGAGCCCTTGAGGGAACCGTCTGCCCCAAGCCTTCCGTCTTTTTTTTTTTTTAATATTTTTTATTGATTTTTTTTTACAGAGAGGAAGGGAGAGAGATAGAGAGTCAGAAACATCGATGAGAGAGAAACATCGACCAACCGCCTCCTGCACATCCCCCACCGGGGATATGCCCGCAACCCAGGCACATGCCCTTGACCGGAATCGAACCCGGGACCCCTCAGTCCGCAGGCCGACGCTCTATCCACTGAGCCAAACCGGTCTCGGCAGCCTTCCGTCTTTTCAGGGCTAAAGTCTCACTCTTCCTATCCCCCAAGTGTAGCAGCCGCTTAAAATCTGAGAGGTGACCCCAGAACCAAACCTCATCTGTGCCATGAACGTGAGGTCTGGCTGCCCAGGGGGTAGGCATGACTTTAACAGCCAAGATGAGGGGAAGGGAATAAACTACATGCAAGTACAACATCTGAAGTAATATTTACACTTGAAAACCTGGGCCGGGAAGCTTGGAACAGCCTTGCGGCTGGGCAACCTGCCCTTTTCCTTCACTTGCCTGAAGCCGCTCCTCCTCTACCTTGCATTCCTCTCCCGCCCCTCGCATCCTGAGGGGAACACCCGGCTTCAACATCAGTCTCTCTGGACATAGTGCCGCCCCGCTCTGAGCCACGCCCCCGCCTCTCTATACACAAACATAGTGCTGCCTTGTGCTTAGCCACGCCCCTGCCTTTCTGCACAAAAAATGGCGCCTCCCACCTTGGACTTAAGCCTCCAGGTGAAGAGCTGCCTCCTGCTTCCTAACGCGGAGCAGGCAGCCCCGGCCCCTGGGTCTCCTTCTGGGGCCTGGCTGCATCACCCCCCGGGGACCGGATCATGTCCCCAGGCGGCGACACAGCCCGGCCTCTGGCCCCGCCTCTAGGGCTTCTCTGATTACTGGCCCAGGGTGGGCAAAGGCGGCCCAGTTCTCCGATCACGGCCCTGCCACCAGGCTCTTGGCTGCCACCTGGGTTTCCGATCACCATCAGCGGCAGGTGGCTTCTTCTGTCCTTCCCCTTTCGCCTCCCAGCATTGCACCTATGTATGCAAATTAACGGCCATCTTTGTTGGCAGTTAATTTGCATATCACCCTGATTAGTCAATAGGAAGCGTAGCGAAGGTATGGTCAATTACCCTTTTTGTCTTTTATTAGATAGGATTAGAGGCCTGGTGCATGAAATTCATGCATGAGGGAAGAGGGGGGTGTCCCTCAGCCCGGCCTGCACTCTCTCCAATCCAGGACATCCCTCTCACAAACCTGCCTGCCTGTCTGATCAGCCCCTAACCACCTCTGCCTGCCGGCCTGATTGCCCCCTAACTGCTCTCCCCTGCTGGCCTGATCGCCCCTAACCGCCTCTGCCTCAGCCCCTGCCACTCTGGCTTTGTCCGGAAGGACGTCTGGAAGATGTCCAGTCTAATTAGCATATTATCCTTTTATCAGTATAGATGTCACACCAATAAATTTAATAATAATAAAAATGAAAATAATTCTGGATTGTTTCTTTTCTCCACTGTGACAATGGATATTCTTACTTAAAGTCTCAATTCCAAAGATTTTGGGGGAATGGAAGGGAATAGCCACAGTACTGAAAAAAATCTTTAGCCTTTTAAAAGTAAATAGCATAATCTTTAATTTCCAGATATTCACAATATAAAATGTCTTAGATCAAGAGGACAGAAATATAAAAAGATATATCTACATCATTTTGCACATCTCATTTCACTGATTACGGGTTTTTATATTTACACCAAAACATTGATTTGATTTCTAAAAGGTCTGACAAGGCATAAATAAAGATCCTGTCAGGATCTGTCCAGTCACAAACACTGATGTTCAAAAAGAAACAATAAATAGACTTTAGGGACACCTACTGGCTTCTTCAATATCACAATCTTTCAATAAGGTATTAGGGACTCAGAACTCTTATTTCCAATTAAGTCACCACTTCAAACATTTATTTATTTGAATAATCCAATAAATGACAACATCTTTCCTCTCAAATTAAGAATTCCTTATTATTTTGAGCCCTGACTAAATTACTATTACAGAGTGGTACTAAATAAATGGAGTAACAGCCCTGCCAATGCTTAAAAATTCAAAGCTCTTTAGTATAATAACCAGTAAAACAATTTACTGTGTTGTATACATATTTTATGTGTAAGATACTAAATAAGTATACATAAATCTCAGATACTGTCCGTTTGAGTAAGTTACATAGCAGAACTACATGTACTGAAGCTACCCAATAACAAAGGATACACTCTTTTGGAAGATTCTCTAGTTTTTCAAGATTACTTTTCAGAGAAATTTGTGTAAAACTATGTTTTATGTAGATTAGCAGAAGCAACTCTACCTATCTTTCTCATTGCTGTTATGAAGAGCAAGGAATAATATATATGAAAGAGATGAGATTTCAAAGTTAAAGTGCTTTATAAGGGATTAAGTTACTACCTCATTTCATTAAGCCAGAAAAATCACTTTTATGTCATTTATCCTATCTAATAAAAGAGAAACATGGTAATTGGCATACGACCGCTACCCTTCCCATTGGCTAATCAGCGAGATATGCAAATTAACTGCCAGCCAAGATGGCGGCAGGCAGCCAGACAGCTTGAAACTAACAGGAGGCTTGCTTCCTTCAGTGACGGAGGACTCCAACATTCCCCGCCTCCCGCTGCAGGCCTCTGAGCTGGCAGTTTGAAACATAGTTACAAAAATAGAAGCTCAACAAAACCCCAGGAACCTGCTTTCAGCTAGCCGGGATCTCAGACCTGGAGTTGATACAGAGTTTCGATTGCAGAACCTAAACAAACCAGATACCTGCTTTCAGGAGCGGAGGCCTAAGAGCTGGAGCCTCAGAGCTAAAGCTGGCTCAGAATAAAAAAAAAGAAAAAAAAGAAAAAAAGGAGCAGTTGGGAGCTTCAGTCCCAGCCTGAAAACAGCCCTCAGCCCCTCACCCAGACTGCCAGGCACCCCAGTGGGAACCCCTACCCTGAAGGGTGTGTGACCAGCTGCAAAAAGCCATCATCCCCTCATCCAGGCTGGCCAGGCACCCCAGTGGGGACCCCCACCCTGATCCGGGACACCCTTCAGGGCAAACCAGCCAGCCCCCACCCATGCACCAGGCCTCTATTCTATATAGTAAAAGGGTAATATGCCTCCCAGCACCGGGATCAGCGGAGCTGCGAGGTCTCCCGGCACCGGGATCAGCATGACAGGGGGCAGCGCCCAAACCCCCTGATCGCCCTGTGGCTCTGTGTGTGACAGGGGGCGGGGCCACAACTTCCCAATCGGCCCTGCTCTGTTCCTGACGGGAAGGCGCCCCAACCCCCTGATCGGCCCTGCTCTGTGCCTGATAGGGGGGAGCTCCCCAACCTCCTGATGGCCCTGCGGCTCTGTGTGTGACAGGGTGCGGCGCCCCAACCCCCCCATCCCACAGGCCCTGCTCTGTGTGTGACGGGGTAGAGCCATAACCTCCCCATTGGCCCTGCCCTGAGTGTGAGAGTGGCGGCGCCCCAACACCCTGATCGGCCCTGCTCTGTGGGTGATAGAGGGCAGCGCCCCAAACCCCCACCCCACGGGCCCTGCTCTGTGTGTGATGGGATAGAGCCATAACCTCCCTATCGGCCCTGCCCTGAATGTGACAGTGGCGGCGCCCCAACCCCGATTGGCCCTGCTCTGTGGGTGATAGAGGGCAGCACCCTAAGCCCCTGATCTGCCCTGCTCTGTGCGTGACGGGGGGAGCTCCCCAACCCCCTGATCAACCCTGCTCTGTGCGTGACAGGGGGTGGCACCGCAACCTCCCAATCGACCCTGCCTTGAGTGTGACAGGGGGCGGTGCCCCAACCCCCCAATCGGCCCTACCCTGAGCGTGACTGAGGGTGGCATCGCAACCTCCCAATCCGCCCTGCTCTGTGCATGACAGGGGGTGGCGCCCCAACTCCCCAATCGGCCCTGCTCTGAGCCCGACCAGGGGCTGCACCTGGGGATTGGGCCTGCCCTCTGCCACCCGGGAGCAGGCCTAAGCCAGCAGGTCGTCATCTCCCGAGGGGTCCCAGACTGCGAGAGGGCACAGGCCAGGCTGAGGGACCCCCCTTCCCCCCCGAGTGCACAAATTTTTGTGCACCAGGCCTCTAGTTAAGATATAAAAAAACTAAGTGCATGACTTAAAATCATACCCTCTTGTCATTATTAAAGAACCTTCCTATGATTAGCTAACAAATTATATACACTGAGAACCTAATTAATATGACTTTAATATTCAAGCAATTCAAACAGCTTTTCTATTTGAAAGTACAACATGTTTATTAGAGAAAACATGTTGTGCCCTAACTGGTTTGGCTCAGTGGATAGAGAGTTGGCCTGCGGACTGAAGGGTCTCAGGTTTGATTCTGGTCAAGGGCATGTACCTTGGTTGCAGGCACATCCCCAGTAGGGGGTGTGCAGGAGGCAGCTGATCGATGTTTCTCCCTCATCAATGTTTCTAACTCTCTATCCCTCTCCCTTGCTCTCTGTAAAAAATCAATAAAATATATTAAAACAAACAAACATGTTGTCTGTGTCTATAAGTTTTAGAAAATTGAGGCAAAAATAAAAATTGCTTACGTTCTTACCATCAGAAGTTAACATTAATATTTTAGTGTATTTATCCTTAGTGTATGTGCTATACATTTATAAATATACATTTTAAAACCAAAAATCAAGCATGTATATGTGCAGGCGTGCGCATGCGCGCGCACACACACACACACATTTTGTTAACATTTCTTGTATCAGGAAACATTATCCTATGTCAATGAATATTCTTTGAAATTGTTTTAAATGGCTGCATTCTAAAGAATATTTCTAAGGCATGAGATCAAGTATTTAGAAAGATAAGGTGTATACCACTCACTCACTGTTAGTAGTCAACTTGGCAGTATTTAGGGCATAACCCACGATACTGCAATTCCTAAGAGAAAATCCCAATTTATGCAAGAAGGCACATACAGAAATAACTGGTAATGCAGTCACCCCTGGAAAGGGGAACAAGATGACACAACAAGGGATGGAAGTAGGAAGACCACCACCTTTCATTATATACCCTTTTGTATTCCTCCCTTTAATGCCTCCTTAGGGCACGGAAGCAGTACTTACCAGAATTTTATCAGCTTTGGCTTCACTAATCCCCTTAATATTTATTAGCTCCTTTTTCGGTGCATAGGCCACAGCCTCCACAGTATGGAATCCAGCTTCTTCCAATTTCTTCACATCATTGGCATTTATGCCACATTGCTGCGAGTGAAGAAAACCATGGGTTAATTTAAACTTCAGTTTTCTCATCTGTCTAATCTGGATAATTTGCCCTACCTACTCACAGAGTTGTTTGGAATACAAAAGCTTTGAAAACTGTGCCCTAAACATAAGGTATTTAGTTACCAAAACCAGGAGTTTTAGACTAGAACTATCCCATATATATTAAGTGGATTAAACTAGTAACTTCTAACCAGTGGAAATAAACCTGTAACTCTCAACCTTTTATAACTGGGACTTTAAATGAACTTTGAGACCCTGGGTCCTAAAAGGCCACTTTAAGCCAGTATTTCCCAATGTTTTTTACATCAAGCACAAATAAAAAATGATATTTTTTACACTAAACTGGGGTTAGTAGATGAGGCTGCCCCAGAGCTGAGGGAAGCGCTACCTTAGCATATCAATAATCTTTTTGGAGAAAAAACAATTTTTTTGTAATACAATGACTAGAAAGCTCTGCTCTAACCACTGACACAGAGAATGGGGAAATCTGCTTTTGGTCACAGACTTGTATATCACTTCTTTCTCCCTATGTACAAAGTCAGCTTTTATTTTATTAGCCACTGAAAGCATGACTTCTGGGAGAGTATGAGTTAGTGGAGGTATGCGACTGTATTAGGGAATCAGGGAAGGTTTGGGAGATGAGATAATAATACTTGCCCATAGAAACCATGTCTGCTATTAGTATTTAGGCAATAAGCAATACACGTGTGCATATAACGCGACAAACCTATTTGTAACTTCTGGAGTATTGAAGCTTAGCTGGGGATGGAAAGAACATGCATAAAGAGACAGAAAAATGAAGGCTTTCTCTAATTTTCCTCCTACTTCAGCCGATGTACCTGCATTCACACTGGGGTCTCCGTACAATGAGCAGAAATAGTGCAAGGTCCTGGCTCTAGTGCTGGATGTTCTTGTGCAGATTCCTGAATAGAGCCGGGCTCTTATACCTTAACTAGAGGCCCAGTGCACAAATTCATGCACCAGTGGCGTCCCTTGGCTTGGCCTGCGGGATTGGGTGGAAACAGACTCTCCAACACCCCCTGAGGGACACCGGATTGCGAAAGGGCGCAGGCCAGGCCGAGGGACCCCACTGGTGCACAATCAGGGCCAGGGAGGGATGCAGGAAGTTGGCCAGCCAGGGAGGGACCACAGGAAGGCACCAGGGCGTGTCTGGCCCATCTAGCTCAGTCCCAATCAGCCGGACCCTAGCAGAAAGCTAACCTACTGGTTGGAGCACCTGCCCCTGATGGTCAGTGCACATCATAGTGAGTGGTTGAGCAGCCTTAGCATACCATTAGCATATTACCCTTTGACTGGTTGACCGGATGACCGGATACTTATCATATTAGGCTTTTATTATATAGGATAACTACAAGGCCTTCTCCTTGACCATGACAGCTGTCTTGCTAGTAACTTCAGCACATATCTGGGTCTTTCCTCTCTGCATCACCAGTCAGGCCACTGTAATTCCCTGGACAGTTGTTTAATACAACTATTGTTTAATACTTAGTACAAACAGCAGACTCTACCATGGGACACTAGGGCTTCTTCATTTCTGACAATCCAGCTCCGAGAAAGAAAAGTGACAAAGTAGGAGGAGAATTCTTGACAAGAGATCTGCTCTGACATGTTTTGCAACTATCTTAAGCCTTTCCACAGGATCCTTGACAACCTTTCTGAAAACTAATTTGGGTCTTGCTCACAGGTATAAAGCAATCTCTATATATGAAAGCCTAAGTGACTGTTAGGACCAAATGACCTGAATGACCAGTCGCTATGATGCGCACTGACCACCAGGAGGCAGACACTCAACGCAGGAGCTGCCCCCTGGTAGTCAGTGCACTCCCACAGCCAACCTCCCCCGCCAGCCAACCTACTGCGGTCCCTCCCCTCAGCTGGCAGGCCCTAGCTGGGACAGGGAACTGGGGGTGGGTAGCGGCGGATGTGACCCCTTTCCCGGGGTGGGGGGGCCAAGGGCCAGCTGCCTCCTTGGGGCTGGCGGCCAACCTCCTGTGCCTCATCCCTCCCCCCTGCCAGCAGGCCCCAATCAGCCTGCCACCCACCCACTGTGGTGGCAGCACAGCGGCAAGGGAAGGAGGGGGGGAGGAGGGGAACCACATAGTGGCCTAGGGACCCACCTGTGCACAAATTTCAAGCACTGGGGCTCTAGTGGTTTATATAAAGGCTGTGATTTTTCCCAATAGGTAGAAGAATCTAGACCAGCTTTAAAATTCCCAAATTAGCAACTAACCACATTACCTCTAATCGTGTAATAGGTTGTGGGCCAAAGCTCTCTTCTTCCACTGAAGTATCTGCATTTGCTTCAAGCTGCATCTGCATAGCCATTACTCAGCGTTCAGTACTGAAAAATACAGATGGCCATCAGGGAGAAAACTAGAAAAAGTACAGAGCTGCACACTTATGTTTGCAATAAATCTCTTAAGAATTACTTCCTAGGCCAGTGATGGTGAACCTGACACGCGTGTCAGAGGTGACATGCAAACTCATTTCTTTGGTTGATTTTTCTTTGTTAAATGGCATTTAAATATATAAAATAAATGTCAAAAATATAAATCTTTGTTTTACTATGGTGGCAAATATCAAAACATTTCTGTATGTGTCATGGCACCAGAGTTAAGTTAGGGTTTTTCAAAATGCTGACATGCTGAGCTCAAAAGGTTCGCCATCACTGTCCTAGGCTTTTGGTGTAATCAATGATCTACTTATTTCAAGAAAAAGAACAAATCTCTCACCAGCTTTCCCTTCCATCTAGCTAGTTGTATCAGAAAAACTTTAGGAAGAGCCAGGACTATTCTGTTTCTTAAAAATGCAAAGCTTAACTAGATCAACTATGTCCCCATTCCCCTCCTTCATATTCCCTGAGGGTAGGGCCAAACCTTTTTTGTTTGTGTATACCCCATGTTACATTATAAATGTTAGGTGTTTGGTAAATGAATGCAGACTTTCCAAGACTCTACTTCAAGGCCCACAACGAGTATTTTTGTGGCCCAATGTAAGAAACATTTTAATAAAAATTTCGTAACTTAATTTTTACAATATCCTGTTATGCATAATCCTATCTAATAAAAGACAAATAGGGTAATTAACTGTACCTCCGATAAGCTTCCCATTGGCTAATCAGGGCGGTATGCAAATTAACTGCCAACCAAGATGGCGGCAGGAAGCCACGCAACTGAAGCCAACATGAGGCTTGGTTGCCCTGGTGACGGAGGAAGCCAAGGTTCCCCACCTGCTGCGGCCAGGCTCTGAGCCTGAAAACAACAGTTCCGAAAGCAACTATGCTTTAATTACAGAAGCGAAACAAACCCCAGATACCTGCTTTCATCAGCCGTGGCCTCAGAGCTGGAGCCGGGCCTCAGAACTGGAGCTGCAGTAGTGTTTCAATTATAGAAGCCAAACAAACCCCAGATACCTGCTTTCAGCAGCTGAGGCCTCAAGCTGGAGCCGGCTCTCAGCTCCAGTGACAGCCATAGAAGGTAAATAAATCCCAGAAGAAAAAAAAAAAGAAAAAAAGGAGAGGTTGGGAGCTTCAGTCGCCCACCAGCCTGAAAATGGCCCTCAGCCCCTCCACCCAGACTGGCCAGGCACCCCAGTGGGGACCCCCATCCTGAAGGGGGTGTGACCAGCTGCAAAGAGCCATCAGCCCCTCATCCAGGCTGGCCAGGCACCCAAGCGGGACCCCCACCCTGATCCGGGACACCCTTCAGAGCAAACCAGCCGGCCCCCACCCGTGCACCAGGCCTCTATCCTATATAGTAAAAGGGTAATATGCAAACTGACCCCAACAGCAGAAAGACTAGGAATGACTGGTCACTATGAGACACACTGACCACCAGGGGGCAGACGCTCAATGCAGGAGCTGCCCTCTGGTGGTAAGGGCACTCTCACATGGGGAGCTCTGCTCAGCCACAAGCCAGGCTGATGGCTGCCAGTACAGCGGTGGTGGTGGGAGCCTCTCCTGCCTCCTCAGCAGCGCTAAGGCTGTCCGACTGCAGCTTAGGTCTGCTCCCCGTTGGCAAGTGGTCATCCCCCGAGGGCTGCCGGGCTGCCAGAGGGATGTCTGATTGCCATCTTAGGCCCGATTCCCCTGGGGAGCAGGCCTAAGCCAGCAAGTGGTCATCCCCGGAGGGGTCCCTGACTGCGAGAGGGCACAGGCCGGGCTGAGAGAACCCCCCCCCCCAACCGAGTGCACAAATTTTTGTGTACCAGGCCTCTAGTTATTAATAATGAACTACAACATTTGCTAATGACTGATTACTATAATCGTGTTGCATTCATTTCCCTTATGCACTTTACATCCATGTGCACCATTTCTCTCCACTAATACAAGCAGCGAATATTTTAGCAGCCGACTGCCACATCATTAGTCTTGGACTGACTTGTTTGGTGTGCGCAACAGGAAATATTTCATTTTCGGAGTACAAGAAAAAGTTTTACGTATGTTACACTTCTTAATTTGTGCAGTTATTCCGTGTCTGGTAAGTTAATTTTCAGGAAAAAATATTAACTTTTATTAAAATGTTCCATTATTTTATGTTAATGATCACTCATTTATTTCAGCCCTTTGTATTCAGCATGTCTCTATAAAAATAAACCTATGTTTCTATGAAAATTGAAGCTTTTGTTTTTTTGCAGCCCACATAAGCTTAAACCTTGTTTACTTGGCCCGTGTTAGCCTTTGAGTTTGACATGCTTGCTCTACTTAAAATGGAAAGAAAAAAAAATTTTTTTTAATGAAAGGTTAAATTGCTTCAGTTCCATTGTTCCCTTCCAGCAAGGAGTTGGAGGTGGTGGGATAGGACTGAAATAAATGTACAGAGTGACTGCCCATAGCCTCCATTCCTGATACAGTGGACTGATATGAGAAAAGTACTTCCCATCTTAGGCAAGGATCATAGCTTGTAGTTACACATTATGTTCCTAACAGGAGTGTATGAAATTTAAGTTCAACATTTTAATCAATTCCATACTTCAGGGAATGTGCAATGAATAAATAACATGCAAGTACCCTGCTCAGTCTGAAATCTTCCATTTAAGCATAAGGGCTATACCTAAAGTGTGATTATTATGATAGAGTTAAGATTGCTCAGGTTGAAAAGAACTGAGAACAAAAATTTTTTTTAATTATCTTCAAGAGATTTTATTAGTAAAAGTGAACAAGTCTTAATGTCCACAAGAATAAATGGCCTTAAATCAAACCAAAACAATCTGGACAATTTAATAATCAGGATAAATCTAATTCAAAAGATAACAGATATGAAATCTCCATTCTTAGAGACTTGACAGATGACCATTTGTTGTTGTTTTTTATATTTTATTGATATTGATCTTCCACAGAGAGGAAGGGAGAAGGATAGAGAGTCAGAAACATCGATCAGCTGCCTCCTGCACACCCCCTACTGGGGATGTGTCTGCAACCAAGGTACATGCCCTTGACCGGAATTGAACTTGGACCCTTCAGTCCGCAGGCCGACGCTCTATCCGCTGAGCCAAACCATTCAGGGCGACCATTTGTTCTTGATTGGTTCAGGTACGGGCTTCTTAGATGGCAGTTTTAGCATAATTCAAATATTGAAATTACCTGAATGCAATTTAAATCTCTTCCTTAATAATTTATGAAAAAGATGGCACTGCAAGTAACCAGGAAAGGATGGTCTTTTCAATAAATAGTGCTGAGTTGGTTGGATGGCCTTATAGAATAAGAAAACAACAGGAAAATAATCTGTTTCAAATTTAGAGATTATAGATCTAAATGTAAGAGGTAAAACAAAGCTTTTAGAGTATAGGTGAATATCTTCATGACTTTGGGACAGAGAAGATTTCTTGAATGGTATACATAAAGCAATAAGCTAAAAGGAAAAGGTTGAAAAACTGGACTATATTCAAACTTAGAAGTTTTAAGTTTCATCAAAAGAGACCATTACGCCCTGGCTGGTTTGGCTCAGTGGATAGAGTATCAGCCTGTGGACTGAAAGGTCCCGGGTTTGATTCCGGTCAAGGGCACATGCCCGGGTTTCGGGTTCGATCTCCAGCAGGGGATGTGCAGGTGGCAGCCGATCAATGATTCTCTCTCATTATTGATGCTTCTATCCCTCTCTCCTCCCTTCCTCTCTAAAATCAATAAAAAAAATTTTTAAAAAATAACAAAATAAATAAAAGAGACCATTAAGAGAATGAAAAGTAAAACTACAGTGAGGGAAGAAATATTTACCATATATACAACTAAGGGTTGATAGTTCAATTATATAATAAAGAACTCCTCCAAATCAGCACAAAAGGCAATTCAAAAGAAAAATAGGCAAGAAATTTGAATAAGCACTTCACACTACAAGATATCAAAATGGCCAATTTATATAAACAAATGTTCAACCTCATTAATAGTGAGGGAAATTAAAATGAGATATTACTATATACTCACCAGAGTAGCTAAAATTAAAAATATTGACAATATCGTGTTGGCAAGCATGTGGAACAACTAAACACTCACATACTGCAGTACTGGTTCTAGTATAAAAATGGAACAACTTTGGAAAACACATTAAACGTGAAAGCTGAAATAGATAAACGCGATGGCCCAGGTATTTCACTACTTTATATTATTAACAGGCTGAAAAGCATACACGTGTACACAAGAGGTACACAGGAATGCGCTCAGCAGCCTTTCTCATACAAGTTAAAAAACAGAGCCCTAGCTGGTTTGGCTCAGTGGATAGAGCGTCGGCCTGCGGACTCAAGGGTCCCAGGTTCGATTCCGGTCAAGGGCATGTACCTGGGTTGCGGGCACATCCCCAGTAGGGGGCGTGCAAGAGGCAGCTGAATCGATGTTTCTCTCTCATCGATGTTTCTAACTCGCTATCCCTCTCCCTTCCTCTCTGTAAAAAATCAATAAAATATATTAAAAAAAAAAAAAAAAAACAGAAACAACCCAAATGGCCGCCATGAGTACAATAAGGAATATCATAGAGCAACAACAAAGAACTACTGCTATAAGCGAAGACATGCATGAACCAAAAGACTGAACACTGAGCCAAGTCAGACATGAAAATACATAGTATTACTTAAAGGAGCATTTGAGATCTTGCTTCCCGGCATATGTCGTCAGTTTGGCACAAATAAACTCATAAATTAATACACACACACGCGCATATATTTGCTTATATAAAATTCAGAAACAGGCAAAATTAGTCTGTGGTCTTAGAAATTAACAGTGGTTGCCTCTGGAGAGAAGAGGGGAGCGGATCATACGAGGGGGCGCAGGGGCCTTCTGAGGTGCGGACAGCATTCTATTTTTTGACCTGAGCGGTGCTTACGGTGAGTATACAGGCTCAGAGGGAGGGAGGGAGGGAGGGAAATATTGATTTGTTGTTCCACTCGCTTCTCGTAAGCGCCCAGACCAGGATCAACCCATAACCTAGGTGGATCCGGACGCTCTAACTAACGGGACTCTCCGGCCAGGGCCACACTTCGCTTTAGTTTAAAAAACAGCAGCTCACTACAGGTCATTCCCTAGGCATCACGCGGACGGCCTTCCGATTGGAAATGAAAGTATCTTTGTGGCAACTCGGGTAAGCAAAGCCTGGTGTCGTGGAAGGGGGACTGCCGAGAAATCCGGGAGCCCTGGCTTAACCCGAAACAGCTGTGATTTTCAGTCTGTGGCTCCCGGCCTCCGCGCCCACGCCCACAAACGGGCGCTGGAAATGAGGGCCTCAGTAAGGCTCCCCCACACCCCCCGCTCCACAGCCCCGCCCGCTTCTGCTTACGCCATAACGAGCTCCGAGAGTCTGCTGGGCCCGGGCATGTCCCCACCTCACACTCGGCGGAGGGCCCCAGAAGCCGGGTGGGGAGCTCGGCCCGGTTCCAGCCTGGCGGTCGCGGGGAAGAACCTGGCGGGGAAAGGGCGCCGGTCCGCGCCTGACACTCTCACCTGGGCTGCAGCTCTCCCCGCGGCGGCGGGATGCGCGCTCCGACCTCCGCCCGCTGGCCCGGCACGCGCCCGCCCGTGGACGGACTCCAGACGCCCTCGCTGGCGCCCCACTTCTCTCCTCCTTTGCTCCGACCTTCTGCACGCAACTCAAGCGAGTTTCAGCTCCCAACTACGCGCCTCGGAGGACGCCTCTGCTCCCCTCAGGCCTCAGTCCCCAGTCACAGTGCGCGCTCTGCCCAGGCCGTTTCGTAAATCCCGCCAAACCCTCCCGGCAGGGTCACGCCCGCGTCAACGTAACGTCTCCCCGCCCTCCTCGGGTCCGCCTTCTAGCCTGTCCAACCACTGCTCGCGAGCAGGTGACAAGGCCAAGGAACTTGACCTCGCATGATACTATGTACTGCCCTCTTCCTTTTATCCCTTAAAACGAACTCGAAATTTGGGAGTTGCCGCCTTCTCGTTTTCAGATTGAGGACTACAACTCTCAAGAGGCAGTGGGGTCAGCTAGAGACTACATCTCCCAGTATGCACCGCCCGCCGACTGGGCGGAAGTGTGTCCTCAGCCTCTCCCGGAAATAGCCTCGCCCCTGAAAGCTACCCATGATTAACTTCTTAAGTATCTAAATATGAGCTGCTGGTGCTTTGGGTAGCTCTGGGCCTCTCTGACTCAAATTCCTGGAGCCAGGCGCTTTCCAGATATCTGGAGGTGGTGGAGCTGAGGAAGCCAGAGTAGGTAGAGAAACCTGGAAATCAAGCGCGTGGAGGGGATAAAAAAAAGGAAAAAAAAAAGGTAACTGTGCTGAAGATTTGCAGGACTGCAGAGGAAGGAAGGAGGAATTGATTTTTAAGGTAAACCTTATGGTTTACTGGAAAGTTTAATCTGTTATTCCGATTTTAAAGTATGAATAGGGTTTCCCCGGCAAAGAAGAAGCGCTGGAAGACAAGCAAATAAGAGCATTATGGACGTAGAAATTTAACATGGTCAAGGAACAGTATTGTCTGATGAAGGGAACGTGTCGTAGGAGGTTCTGAGACTGGAGAGTTACGTTTTAGTTCAGGCTATGAAGAGGCTTAAGACCATGTATGGTCTTCAGTCTTTAGGTAATGGAGAAATCACTGAAAAGTATTTTAAGCAGACGAGTCATATGGTTAGATGTATTTCCCCACCAACATTACATTTATGAAGTGGTTTAAAGTTCATAAAGTTTTCATTTAATCCTCAAACCATTATCTTGTGGCACTGCAGGATAAATTTCAGGAGAGAGTCAAGAGAGCAAAAGCTGTTAGGAAGTTCTTGGAGTACTTCAGGCAAGAGATGAAGGCTTGAGTTACTAAAAATGACAACAGATTCAGGAAGCATTCTGAAGTACAACCAACCTAACTTAGTAATTTAATTATAGGTAGTACCTGGGGATAATGAGCTGCCTTCCATACCAAAGACACCCACATTTACCTCCCATTGTTCACATATATTCCTCCTTAGAGCATCAACAAATCCAGAGCGCCCCCCGCCCCCCGCCCTTAACTGAGTAAAGTCACATTTTTTTGACTTTTACTTCAATTTCTGTGGCTTTGTGGATGTTAAATGAGAGAAACCTCATCTGCAGAAAGATTAAGAAATTGAGAGATTGCCTTGGCCTGGTAGCATCACCTGATACCTCAAGGTTGAGAGTTCCATCCAAGGTCAGGACATATAAGAGTCAACCAATGAATGCATGAATGAGTGGAGCAACAAATAGATGTTTCTCTCTCTCTAAAACAATCAATTAAAAAAAGGAACTGAGAGACTAAGCAAGTGGGAGAGCGTCTGAGACAGAAACAGTTTTGAATTCTAACTGCTTTCTAGATCTCTCTTCCAGTTTCTTATGAACCCAATAGCACTAACTGCTCTTCAGGTCTATAAGGCCCTACACTCCAATAAATCTACCTTTTTTCCTGCTTAAACCAATTTGAGTAGTTTTCTGTTCCCTTCCTCCAAGACAACCCACTAAGAACTTGAGAATAAGACAAACTAGATTTCTCACTAGTGGTTAATTTAGCAATTCATGAGTATATTTATATAAATGTATAATTGAAAAGATTTTGATATATCCTTAATTATAACCTAAGTGACCTACCTGAAATCTCAGGGAGGTAACCTCTGGTAAGACCAAAACTCAGTTAGCAGAAGCCTAAACTTTTGTCTGAAGAAAAATAATCTCATCAGCATAGTCAGCCAGGAACATTTAAAGAGAAATCCGGAAAGGGAAACCCAGTGTCCAAGTGACCCTTTTGAGTAGTGCAAGGATGATTCCATATTAGGAACTCTTTTATTAATATTAACAGATCAAAGAGACAAGATCATATAGTTAATTTCATCATTTTAAAACTCATTCAATAAAATTCAACATAAATGCCTGATTAAGGGAAAAAAGATTAACTATATGTTTCCTAAACATGATCAAGAATAAATACAGACACTCCAAATAAGCTGCCATCATCTTCTTACTGGTGAAACATTAGAAACACTTTCATGAAAACCAAGAACAAAATAGTCTATTGTCATTATTATTGTTCAGGAAGTGCCACTAAGTAATAAAAAATAACAAAAGATGTAAATATTGGAAAAGATTTACAGATATGATTATATACCTGGATAGTTTAAGGGACAAATAAGAGATTACATTAGTGTAACTAATTACAAATATATAAAATATAAAAAGATGAGAGCTTCACTAAGTGTTAACATTAACTAATTAGACAATGAGATAGAAAAAATAATCCCATCCACAGTAGCAACAAAAAACATAAATATCTAAGAATAAGCTTTTAGAAATGCTCAGGACTTACATGGGAAAAATATCTAAAACTATGTTCCCAGAGGAGAAGGCTCAATATTATAAACTTGAAAATTCTTCAAAACCAGTAAATTCTCAATATAAATCCCAATAGGATTATTGAGATAATAATCCTATTATTATAGGATTGCCTGCCCAACAGTCATTGCCCTTCTTTATAACTAAGAACCTCATGTGTAGAAAGATGTCAGTAGTAAGCTTTTGGATAACTTTGCTTTCATCTGTATCCTTTTTTGTCTTGTTTGAATTTTTGGTATAAATCTGTTTTGATTTTGTGGTAATTTTAAAATTGTAACAAAAAATATATAATCCCTTGAAATAAACTTAACAAGAAAATTGCACATCATATATGAAGGAAACTTTTAAGATATTAAAGAAGGACACAATACAAATAAAACATACAATGTATTATATTGGAAGACTCAACATATTAAAGATATCAGTTACTCATGAGTTGATCTTTAAATTTAATGTAACAATCTCAGTAAAAATGCCAAAAAGATTTTTTTGGGAACTGAACAAGCTAGTCCTCACTTTTAATGTGGTAAAATAAAAAGCAAGAAGAGCCCAGCCAACATGGCTCAGACATAGCTCAGTGGTTGAGCATCAACCTATGAACTAGGAGGTCAAGATTGCACCGGAGGATTCCTGGTCAGAGCACACGCTCAGGTTGCGGACTCAATCCCCAGTGTGGGGAATGCAGGAAGCAGCCAATCAATGATTCTCACCATTGATGTTTCTATGTATCTCTCCCTTTCTCTCTGAAATTAATAAAAGTTTATTTTTTAAAAAAGGCAAGAAGATCCAGGAAAACCCTGAAATAAAAGAGTCTGCATTGACCAGATAGTAAGATATTATAAAACTACAGTAATTAAAAGGTATTTGCACAAAAAAGTTAGGTCAATGGAATAGACTATTTATCCCAGTGTCTTAATTTCCTACTGCTGCTATAACAAATTACCATAAATTTAGTAGCTTAAAACAACAAAAATGTATTATCTTATAGTTCTGGAGGTCAGAATTCCTAAATAGGTTTCACTAGGCTAAAATCAAGGTTTTGACAGAATTGTGTTTCTTCTGGAGGTCCTACGAAAGACTCTGCCTTGCCAGTTTCTACAGGCATCTACATTCTTTGAGTCAAGACCCCTTTTTTCTTCAAAGCCAACAATCACTGATCTCTGCTTCTATCATCGCATCTTCTCTAACATCCTTACAAGGATCCTGTGATTACATTGGGCCCAGCCAGCCAATCCAGGATAGTCTCCCCATGTCTGATTTAAAAAAAAAAGAACACAATAAAAACTCTTCCTTTTGGAAAAATTTCAAAGGATTGGGGAACATCAGTGAAAGAATTTGGTATAGTCTAGGACAGAAAGAAATTAAATTTGGCCTAAAAAACAGCTGCAGTAGTGGTTCATCAGGCTTCCCTACAGCCTGAATGAAATCTCAGAATTATACTATCTCTAGTTACTTAGCCACCAAGCAAACCAATTTTTTATTTTGAAAAAAAATAAAGACTACAGAAATGTTGAAAGAATGGTGCAATTAAACACCCATGTACCAATTACCTAGATTCATCAATTGTTAACATTTTGCTTATTTACTTTCTCCCATTTTCTCTCTTTTATACACACATATTCAGTTGTAGACATTATATCCTAACAAGGACATTCTCCCATAGAACCATAATACTATTATCACACCCAGGAATTAAACACTAACACAGTGGTTCTCAACCTTGGCTGCACATTAGAATCACCTGGGAATCTTTTTAAAATCCTGATTTCTGGGCCTCAACCTCCGGAAATTCTGTTTCTTTGTTACTAATGTTGTGGCCCCAACCCATAACAAAGAAACAGAATTTCCGGAGGATGAGGCCCAGAAATCAGGATTTTAGAAAGATTCCCAGGTGATTCTAATGTGCAGCCAAGGTTGAGAACCACTGCACTAACACAAGAATATAATCTATCCTATTGTATTGAATAGTACATACACAAATTTTATTTTTTATTTTCACTTGAAGAGTTACATTTTGTATAAAAGTTTACAAATGACGGTTTTCATTTTGATTTTTTTTAGTATAAAAAATTTTGCCTTGATGGCATATTATGATGTAATGCTAATGGCTTATAGGATAGTTAAATGTCAGTATTGAAACCTAATCCTTAGCGCCGTCTTGTAGATATGAAGGAATGTTTGCCAAGCATGTATTTTCTATTTTGTTGCATTGTACACTGTAACTAATAAGCCAAGGAATCGACATATATATTAGGTGCGTGTCCTGTTTCTAAAACCACAAACTAAGAATGATAAATTATCAATATAGTTTAGTATTTGCTAATTTTACTACTCTTTTGTTATGTATATGTAGGGAAGTCATAGGGATTATAAATTCAATTTGAGTAAAGTTTAAAACCATATATCCTATCTAATAAAGAGGGGATATGCAAATTGACCATCTCACCATAACAAGATGGCAGGGCCAGCTGCTCTGCCCACCTGCCACTGCAGATCCCACAGCCCCGTAGGGGGCAGGAGGCCCAGTGGACCTGGGGCGAAGAGGCCAAGCCGCCCGAGGTCCTGGACAAAGAAGCCACTCTGCCGTCCAGCCTGTGCTATGGACCTGTTCGGGCGCGTGGTGCAGAGTTCGGGGGCCTCTAGCCTGCAGTCCTCCAGCCTGGGTCTGAATTGCTTTTCCCTTAAGCAACTTTTTCCTCGCGTGTGTGTACAAGTTCAGGGTTTTGTTTTGGTTTGTTTTTACCCCAGAGATTGAAGGAATCACCAGTGTTATCTTTCATGTTTTTGATCATCCTCTGTGCTTCTGATTTTTCGGTTGATAGTTTCCCAGGTCACAGGAAGTCTCCCTCTCCCCAGAATTAGGAGCACCAGCCCAGGTTCACCTATCAGCCCGGTCCTGACTGCAGGGGTGAGTTCCTGCAGGCTGGGGTTTGATCCCCAAGCATTAGCAGTAGGAGACCAGTGCCTTTGTTATTGCTGTGTGTCCAGGTTTTAATTGGACAAATGCCCGGCGGTCCCAGCAGCCAGCTTAGCAAAATCTTGCAGGAGGAGAATTCTGTCTGGGTTTCCCCAAATTCCCTCAGCCCCTACTCACCCCTCTGTAAAGGCACAGAACAAGTGAGGCCCCTTAAATAAAAATCAGAGTTCTCCAGCAACGGTGGGCCTCTCTCATCACAGTTATTTCGACTGGATGGCATTTGAGTATTTATCTAGGCACCATGACAGAGAAACACAACCTCAAGTCATGATCTCTGCCTAAATAATTCACAATCTTATTAGAGCAAGTGGATGATAAAAGCACAATAATGACATCAGAATGTAAGGCAACAATACAGAGAAGAACAGAGGCAATTGCTAGAGTGATTTTTCAACAATTAGTACAAAGAGTATGTCCTGTGAATTAAATTTAAAAAAATGTGTGGAAGTAGCTGCTTCATGAGTATGACATCCCTTCCTATTTTAAAGGAAGCTGAGTTCCATGTGAACTGTGTACTATGCTATGATATTTGAGGTACAGAACGGGGAAGCCCTAAGTGTACTATGCTTTGATATTTGAGACATTCTTTATTGTTCAATGTGATTTATTTCTGTATGCCTCAGTTTTGTAATAGTTGAATTACTAGAATATTACATCTTGCTATAAAATATTACTAGAAGATCAAATGATCAGGTGACATTTATTTTTATTTTCTATAAATGAACACAATCTCTGGTATGCTAAAGTGATAGGTATTATAGAAATATTCAGATAGGGAGACCTACAGGCTTGATTACAAGTGAGGTTTACTATCACAACCAAAATTTATTGCTTAAAAAAAGCAGGGAGCCAACTAGAAACTGAACCAAATATAAGCCCTTGAAGGGCAAATGTAAATTGGATAAGCTTTGCTATTACAAGAGCAAGAAGAAAAACTTCAGATGCAAGAATGAGAAACACATTGCATCCACTCTAAGTTGCTGCTAAAGAAAAAGAATGGTATACTATGAAAATACTTAATACAGATTATAAAGAGATTTGTTCAAAGAGGATTTCCTAGAGTAGGTGGTATTTCAGTTAATTTTTTTAAATGTGAAGAGGTTAGCTAGATAAGAAAGAGGTGTAGGGGTCCCGGACTGCAGAGGGTGCAGGCTAGGCTGAGAGACCCCACCCCCACCCCTGTGCATGAATTTCGTTCACCAGGCCTCTAGTTTTATGATAAAGGGCCTTTAAATTAAGATGGCCAAAGCACTGATAGTATATATTTGCTGTAAAGATAATTCTAAGAGTTTTATTTTTCTGATATTGAAAGTTACCTAATAAAGACTTGTTTCCATTAATGTGAAAAAAAATAGAATATAATCTAATATATAGTTTATATTCAAATTTCCAAGTATCCCTAAAATATCCTTTACAGGTTGTTTTCTCTTTTTCTCTTATAAAATACTAGAGGCCCAGTACACGAAACTCATGCATGGAGGGGGGGTCCCCTCAGCCCAACCTACACCTCTCTAATCCAGGACCTCTTGGGGGATGTCCGACTGCTGGTTTAGGCCCGATCGGTTTCGTACATCCCTCTCACAATCCTGGACGGCTGGCTCCTAATCGCTCACCTGCCTGCCTGCCTGGTCGCCCCTAACTGCCCCACCCCCCCCGGATCACTCCTCACAGCCTCTGCATGCTGGCCTGATTGCCCCTAACTGCCCACCTCCTGCCGGCCTGGTTGTCCCCAACTGCCCCCCCTGCTGGCCTGGTTACTCACAACTTCCCCCCTTGCTGGCCTGGTTGCCCCCAACTGCCCCCCCTTGCCAACCAGGTCACCCCATGCAGCCTGCTGTTCAGTTGTTTGGTTGTCCCTCACTAACCCCCCTGCCGGCCTGGTCAATACACGCAGCCTGCTTGTTCAGTCATTTGGTTGGCCTTCACTAACCCCCTTGGCTGGCCTGGTTGTAGGCAGCCATCTTGTGAGGGTGTTAGGGTCAATTTGCATATTGCCTCTTTATTATATAGGTTTTTTTTTGTGGATTTCAGAGAGAAAGGGAGAGGGAGAGAGAGAGACAGAAACATCAATGATGAGAGAGAATCATTGATCTGATGCCTCCTGCATGCCCCCTACTGGGGATCGAGACCGCAAACTGGGCATATGCCCTTGACCAGAATTGAACGTGGGACCAACTAGGGCTATATGTTGTTTTCTTAATACAGAATTCAATCAAGGATTAAGCACTGGTTTTTTTGTCTCTTTAGTCTCCTGTAATCTAGGAGAATTCCCCTGTCTTTTTGTTTTGCTTTTATTTCATGACATTGACATTTTTGAAGAGTCCAAGCCAGGTTTCTAGAAAATGTCCCACAATCTAGATTTAGTTACTTCCTTCCTCATGATTAGATTGAGGTTAAACATTTTTAAAAATAAGAATACTAGCCCTAGCCAGTTTTGCTCAGTGGCTAGAGCATCAGCCTGTGGAAGAGTCCCAGGTTCGATTCCAGTCAAGGGCACATGCCCCAGTTGTGGGCTTGATCCCCAGTAGGGGTGTGTGCAGGCAATCAATGATTCTCTCTTATCATTGATGTTTCTAACTCTCTCCCTCTCTCTTCCTCTCTGAAATCAATCCTATATAATAGAAGGGTAATATGCAAATTGACCCTAACAGCAGAATGACTGGTCACTATAACACACACTGATCACCAGGGGCAGACGCTCAATGCAGGAGCTGCCCCCTGGTGATCAGTGTGCTCCCAGAGGGGTAGCTCTGCTCAGCCACAAGCCAGGCTGACAGCTGCCAGTGCTAAGGATGTCCGACTGCAGCTTAGGCCTGCTCCCTGCTGGCAAGTGGACATCCCCTGAGGGCTCCCGGGCTGTCAGAGGGATGTCTGACTGCCAGCTTAGAACTGATTCCCTGGGGTGCGGGCCTAAGCCACCAGGTGGATATCCCCCGAGGGGTCCCAGACTGCGAGAGGGCCAGGCCGGGCTGAGGGACCCCAACCCCACCCGCCGAGTGCACAAATTTTTGTGCACCAAGCTTCTAGTAAAAATATATTAAAAGAAAAATAATACTAGTCCTGGCTGGGTAGCTCAATTGGTGAGAGCATTGTTCTGATACACCTAGAGGGAGTTTTCTTTGTCATAGCTTCAGAGGCCTTTTGGATAGATGGTAAAAACACTCTTTAATTCATAAGGAGATGCTGCTTAAAAAATATTTCATATAATAAACTTATTTTAATAGTGCAAAAAATAACCTGCTTCTAATCAGTAAAGGAAAACTTCCAAAAATTTTAAAAATAGGCAATATTTTGAAAATAAAAATAAAAATCAATAAGTAAATATTACAATTATGTACTCCAGACACAAGAAAGCAGAAATCATCATTACAAGCCAAATCATTTTGGAACTGATAATTCCAGGTTACCAAAATGCATAAAACTTCTACTTTTAGGCTTACAGAAAAGAAATAAAACAACTCCAGTAAGAAAAGTAATTTAAGTTACCTGGGAAACAGAGCATATTGATAAATTTAAAAGTTTTTCAAGGAGGTCATGGAAATAGGGAACATCTACATCTTGGTTTGTATGGCAAATGAGTTGTGTTGACTTTTAAAGCTTAAAAGACCATGTAATCTTTTGACTAATAACTCAGAAGTTCAAAGCAAACCAAGAGAGAAACACAGGACTTTAACCTAATCTTCAAATTAGGTTAAAGTAAAATTTTAAGATGAATTAGTTTAAAAATGTTAATATATTTTAGGTTAGAATTAAATATAAACAAAAATGGTCATGATTAGGATTTGACTAATGTTTGGGTAAGAGTCTTTTCTATTTGTTTATATCACAGATAATGCGCAATCAATTTAAATGGATATTTTTATTTTTTCATATTAAGAAAGGTATAGCTTCAAAAACCAATACTTATACTAAATTCATTACTACTGCCAGAATTTGACAAAACTGCTGTTTTGGGTGTTATATTATTTAAAGTGTAATTATTTAATAAAAGGAGTTGAGAATATCGCTATAAGGCAACCTTCAGAAAGATAGAAACTGCCTTATGGTATCTCTCTAAACATCACTGGGTATTTCTATATATCTCCTTACTACATCACAAACACAAAATCAATATTAATATATTTACATATATATATACTGGGCCAAAATCAATGATCTTTCCCTACAAAATTATACTTTCTACCACTTAAACTTTTAGTAGAAAAATAAGCAAGTTGATAGCAGTCTATTTGAAGCCTTTCATTATTCCTGACTGTAGAGCTTTAAAAATTAACCCTACCAATTAACTAGAAAATCATCAGAAGGAATTTACTAGGCTTCTTTCTAGGACCTGAAGATGAAGATTAAACAGCAATGGAGACTCCAACATAAATCATTATTAAGTGTACTGTGCTTGGTTGTTACAGCTGTGGCCCAAGGGTCTACTGGTGGAAATTGCAGTCCCGAAGCAGATCTTGGTAAATTTGCTTGACTAGATTCTTTAGGTAGTTGTCCTCCAGTGGCACTTTAGATAGAAGGGCAGAAATTTCATCATGGCTGGAAAGAACAAAAGGTTAATTAATTTTTCTGGAAACTTACACTTATCTCCATTTCAGTGGAACTCGTGTTTTGTTTTGTTTTGTATAGTCTCTGAGTCTCCCAGGAAGCACAAATAGGCATTTCTGGAAGTAATTAAACTATTCAGTTTGAAATGAGAGTCTGAAAACAAAGCCTAAGAACCAATTTTACATGCAATTATGAGTTAGCTTGGCCTAGCTGCTTTCTCAGGCTATAAAAATCTAAACTGTTGGACTGTTGGTATTTACTGATGGATTTTAGGTGCGCACATTCTAAATTCTGCCATTTTACAATCTGTCAGCGGTGTGTCTAAAAAGTCACACAATATATAGTAGGAATTAAATATTCTTAGGTCTTGTTCTATAGGCTAATTGAGAAAAGCATTATGACTGCACAGCTTTTTAAATGATTATTCTGTTTTAAGAGCATAAAAGGTGTTCATATATGACCTGGGCTACCCGTATGCAGGATTTTTTCCTTAATTCCTATTTTAAGTAAGAGGATTAAAAAAGTGGATCCAGTATGAAAAAACAGACCAGTGGTCTCCAGCAGCCTCTGGACATAACAGTGAATGTCACTGATCTTAAAAGAACAAATTCCTCAAAATGAAGTCAGAGATAAGTAACATTTGACTCTCATTATGGTCTGTCATTTGCTGACCACTTTGAAGGATCTTTCAAATAATATAACAGAGGTAAAACAGTAATTGGAAGTGCTAACCTGCTGGCCCTTCACTCACCTGATGTTTCCAAGGTGATTTTTAATGGAGAAAGGTAATAGGACAGATGGATAATGTGCTGAGAGAGACAACATTATCTCAAACTTTGCAAATGCTGCAGAGCTGGAGAATAAAAGCCTCAATCTGTAAAAGACAAAATCCTCAATTAAAATACAAAACAAAACCAGAATAAAACACAAATATACTTTCCTTTTACAATGGCATGTGAAACTTAGGTGTACATTATTTTTCCTTTTTTAAAAATATGTTTTTATAGATCTTGAGAGAGAGGAAGGGAGAGGGAGAAAGAAACATCAATATGAGAGCAGCTACCTCCTGCATGCCACCCTACTGGGGATCAAGATCACAACCTGGGCATGTGCCTTGACCAGGAATCGAACAGGTGACCTCTAGGTACATGGGACGATGCTTAACCAAGTGAGCCACACTGGCAGGGCAGGTGTACATTATTTTTTGTCCTTATCAGATAGACAGAAGGTATAACATCTGGAACAAAATATTATTATGATTGGCTTTTCATTACTAGTTATGAAACTCAAAATATTTTTAAAAGTTTTCTACTATTTACTTTTATGATTGAACTGTGCCCTCCCCCCAATTCATATGTTGAAGCCTTAACCCCAGTGCACCTCAGCATATGGCCTTATTTAGAAATAAGGTCATTGCAGTTAAGATGAGGTCTACTGAAGTATGGAGAGTTCCTAATCCAAAATTACTGGTGTCCTTATAAACAGAGGACATTTGAACACAAACGTACACACAGGAAGAACATCATGTGAAGATGAACACAGATGGTGAGGTTACATATTTACAAGCCAAGGAATGCCAAATATTGCCAGCAAATCACCAGAAGTTAGGAGAGAGGCATAAAACAGATTCTCTTTCACAGCCCTCAAAAGGAACCAACCATGCTGACCCCTCGCTCTCAGACTTCCAGCCTCCAGAACTGTGAGATAATAAATTTCTGTTGTTTAAGCTACCCAGTTTGTAGTACACTTGTATGGCAGCCCTAGAGAACTATACTTACTCAGTATTATTTACATCTATATTCATTAGGTTATAATTTGGTCCCCATCTCTTTAAAAACTCAATTTCCTCTCCAAGGAGTCTGCAATGGCTTACTACCAGTGAGATTTCTTGAAGCATCTAGGAAAAACAAAAGAAAAAAAAATTATAAAAACATTTCAGTGTTTAGTGGCTCTTTAATAAAGAATCCCCCAAAGTTAAGTGATTTAATATATTTATCATTTCATGATACACTATTACACAAATAAAATTTTAGTTTTGCTTTTTGGGACAGATAACATAATTTGCCTTTATATACTTCAATTAGAATTTACCTTGGATACCTGATGCTGTGTTGTACATTTCTTCTTCCAGGATTCCTGTTCCTCAATATACTGAAAAATAAGCTTATGAACTAAAAGGGAGGAAGGAGGAGCTTTATCCTCTGAGGAAGGAAGAAAATAAACCAAAAACAGGGTATTAATTATTCAAATATTTTATATAAATATATAAGCTAGAAAAAAGAAAATATATAAACTAGAAATATTATACAAACTAAAAATACCTTCAAACTACTAGGTGTCTAAGTATCTTTATTTTCAAAGACATAAATCAGAATATATAATTTACATAAGACAGTCTTATAAAAATATAAATTTTTATCACATACAGAATAAAACTTGGTTAAGAGCATAGGCTTATATGTAACATAAACCTGTGTTTAAATCCTGTCTTTCCTTACTACCTGAATGATCCTAAGCACAACACATTTCTTTTGAGCTGTAGGTCCCTAATTTGTAAAAAGGGGAATAATACCTTCCTCATAGTGTTGATGTAAGTAATACACATGCCTAATAGAGAACAAATACTCACAATGGTAATTTTTAGATTACGGAATTAGCTATTATTAATCACTGTTCAAGGCTTAGTCATAATAATAAAAAATAATTTCTTTTAAAACCTACCCAATATTTGGAACATTATCCTAGCAGTCTATTTCTACTACACATTTCTAAAGACAAATTATTATTCTTAGTGTTTATATTTAACTTAGTATGGGAGAATTCTCAAGGAGCGATTCACACCTGTAAATTTCCAACACGTTTTTAATGGCAAAATGCTTTGAACTTACCATCTAACAGAGACTGAAAATTCAGGCCAACGATCCTCCTATTAGCCTTGTTCAGGAAAGGGAGGCCAACTACGGAGAATCAGAATAAGGACAGTATTTCTTTTCATTATCTGATTGTAAACTATATACAACTCAAGTACTTTAGAGTCCTACTCTTTCTGGGTAGCAGGACATTTTCATAGGCAGTTGAAGGTATATACTTGAATCATATAATTCCCTCTATATGGTAAAGGCTCCCCTGGACTGCTGAACTATACTGATTGGCAGGCCTGTGAAAGAAACTTAAGCCGTAACTGGTTTGGCTCAGTGGATAGAGTGTCGGTCTGCGGACTCAAGGGTCCCAGGTTCGATGCCAGTCAAGGACATGTACCTTGGTTGCGAGCACATCCCCAGTAGGGGGTGTGCAGGAGGCAGCTGATCGATGTTTCTCTCTCATTGATGTTTCTAACTCTCTGTCCCTCTTCCTTCCTCTCTGTGAAAAATCAATAAAATATATTTTTTTAAAAAGAAAGAAACTTAAGGTGTAATATATTTATAATATATTAAGGCCTCCTCCTTTGCTCCTTAACTGGTGTGCAAAGATATTATTTTCAGGAACCATATAAAGAGGTTGTGACCTCCCACACCTACTATCTTTGCCCAAATACAGTAAAAATCATTTATGTTTTTAGTATTACGGTAATGAGTTTTAGGTAACCAGAATAGTTGTTTGCTTCGCCAGATTCTAGAGTTATCTCCCATCTCTCAAATTCTGATTCTTTTTACTTTGGATACAATCATGAGGCAAATAGACACAATCAATCTATACTCTTAGGAAGCTTACAATTCAGGGGAACACACAGATAACTGCAGTAATAAACACACCAAGAACTACAAACTGTAATAAAAATTATCAAGGAAAACTGCAGGAAGCAATGAGAACATGTAACAGGAGGGCAAGTAGCAGAGGGAATAGGTAGAATAGATAAAACTTTCCTGAGAAAGTGATAATTAAGCTGTGCTTATAAGAATTATTAGAAACTTATGTAGTGAAGAGGGGGTGCTATCTAAACATTTGTGTTTCCTCCAAATTCGTATGTTGAAATCCTAATGTCCAATGTGATGGTATAAGGAAGTGGGACCTTTGGGAGATGCATAGGTCATATGGGTAGAGACCTCTTATAAAAGAGATCCTAGAGAGCTAGGCTGGCCTTTTGTCATGTGAGGATACAATCAGAAGCATGCAACCTGGAATAGGGCCCTCACCTGGCCATGTTGGCTTCCTAATCTCAGATTTCCAGCTTCCAGAACTGTGATAAACATCTGTTGCCTAAAAGCTTCTCAGTTTATGGTATTTTTATTATAGCGGCCCAAATGGACTAAGACAGGGAAAGAGCTCCCAGGAATAAAAAACATCAGTATGTAGGTGCTGAAGTAAAATAGAATATGACTGAGAATAAAAAACCATGATCTGTCAAAGCAGGGGTGGGGAACATCCGGCCCATGGGCCATATAAGGCCTGTGAAATCATTTGGTCTGACCCTGCCAGGCATTAGGGGCGAGTTAATTAAATGTTTGACCAAATATGAGCAGGCTAATTTTTAAGTTGATAATTGTGTATGGTGAATGATGTTATAAATATCCAAATGACCCTTGGCAGAAAAAAGTTTCCCCACCCCTGTTTTAAGGAAATAAAAGAAATTCATTGTGCCTGACATAAATATAACAATGTAAGAAGAGGCAGGAAAAGGAGGAAAAAAGAGCTTTACAGGTTATATTAAATATTTTGGTCATTAGTCTAAGAGCAGTAGGTGCATGATCAGATTTCCAACAATCATTATAGCTACAGAAGGAGAATGAATTGGAGAGGAAAAAGGGAAGATCCAGAAAGACCATCTAGGTTAGAGATGACGATGGACAGAAGAGGCAAAAAAAGTGGATTAATATTAAGTTAAAATCAGTCTTATTAATGATTTAAATATACCTGGTAAGGGAGAAAGAGATATAGAGTGATTCCTAAGTTTTAATTTTGTACCTGAATGGAAGTTGATGCTATTCACTGAGAAAGGGAACTTTTCAAGAGAGACATGTTTAGAGGCTGGAAGAATATAAAGATCCTTAATTCCAATTTGGCCATGTTTACCCATGGTTGGCTATGATGAAATTAACTGTTTCAAGAGAAAAGACCTAAAGATACTAACAGACAAATCCAACAAAACAGCTAGTACTCTCTCCGGTCACCATATAGTGATGTCTACCTACTCTGATGAGCCCACCAATATATACGGGACTTCCAATTAAGTTTTAGATCAACTGAAGTACAAAAATATAGTCAAGAGTCACCAGCTATTAGAATAAATTCTCTATCACAAAAGACACAGAAGAAAGGAACTCACAGTAAATAGATTTGAATAGCATATTGATCAATATTTGGGTAGGCAAAATTTGTACTGTACAAAGGGCACTTTCATTAGCTGAATTTTTAGAATATATATATTTTTACTGATTTCAGAGAAGAAGGGAGGTGGATATAGAGAGGAAAACATTGATGAGAGAGGCTGCCTCCTGCCCACCCGCTACTAGGGAGCGAGCCCACAACCCAGGCATGTGCCCTGACTGGGAATCCGAACGTTGACCTGGTTCATGGTCCGATGCTCAACCACTGAGCCACACCAGCCAGGCTGAATTTTTATTTTACTCTTTATCTAATAAAATAAAAATAAAATTCTATTCTCACTAATTGAGGTGACCACCTCTTCTAAGAGTTTCAGTAGTGCTTTAATGTTAATAGTTATTATATTAAAATAAAGATTTGAGTTTAGCCATAAAGTTTTCTGCAGAATTATCTTACTTTTGCTACTCACCTACTGGCTCTCCAAAAGTGATGGTGAGTTCTACTGTGTCATAAAGAAAGGTGAATACAGCTTGATCATCACTCCACTCAATGACATCCCATTCAGACAAGCTGGAGAGATAAACAAGTCAAAAAAATTTGTTTTTGAGATAAAAGAAGAGAGTTAACTTCAGATACTACCCGAAAAGTACCAGCAGCAGCTGCTAGTTTTTGACTGGATTGGGAGACAACTTATTTATTAAATATGTTTTTATTGCCTGGCCAGCATGGCTTAGTAGCTGAGTGTCAACATATGAACCAGAAGGTCACAGTTCAAATCTTAGTCAGGGCATATGCTCAAGTTGCAGGCTCTACCCCCAGTGTGGGGCATGCAGGAGGCAGCCAATCAATGATTCTCTCTCATCATTGATGTTTCTCTCTTCCTCTCTGAAATCAATATCCTATATAATAAAAGGGTAATATGCAAACTGACCCTAACAGCAGAAAGACTGGTCACTATGACACACACTGACCACCAGGGGGCAGACACTCAACGCAGGAGCATCCCCTTGGTGGTCAGTGCGCTCCCACAGGGGGAGCTCTGCTCAGCCACAAGCCAGGCTGATGGCTGCCAGTACAGTGGTGGTGGTAGGAGCCTCTCCCGCCTCCTCAGCAGCACTAAGGATGTCTGACTGCAGCTTAGGCCTGCTCCCTGATGGCAAGTGGCCATCCCCTGAGGGCTGCCGGGCTGCCTGAGGGGTCCCAGACTGCGAGAGGGCACAGGCCGGGCTGAGGGACCCCCGCCTCGAGTGCACAAAATTTTGTGCACCAGGCCTCTAGTGTGTGTGTGTGTGTGTGTATATATATATATATATATATATATATATATATATATATATATTTAAAGTATATGTTTTTATTGTTTTTAGAGAGATAGGAAGGGACAGGGGAGAGAGAGAGAGAAAGAGAAACAAACATCGAATGGCTGCTTCCTGCATTCCTCCTACAGGGGATCAAGCCCGCAACTCTGGAATGTGCCCTGATTGCAACCCAGGTATGTGCTCTGACTGGGAATTTGGTGCATGGGATGAGGCTCAACCAACTGAGCCATACCAGCCAGGGCAGAAGACAACATTTTAAAAATATATGTTTTTATTGATTTCAGAGAAGGAGAGGTAGAGAGAGAGAGAAACATCAATGGTGAGAGAGAATCATTGATTGCCTACCTCCTGCACACCCCCCTACTGGGGACTGAGCACACAACCCAGGTATGTGCCCTGACCAGGAATTGAACCATGACTTCCTGGTTCATAGGTTGATGCTCAACCCCACTGAGCCACGCCGGCAGGGCAGGAGACAACATTTTAATTCAAATATTGTGAATGTACAAAGATGCTTTTGAAAGAAATAAGCAATATTTTAAAATTTTAATTCCACAGCTCTCTCATATTGTATATGTTCTTTCTTTGTTTTGTTTTTTTAATTTTATCTTTATTGCTGAGATTAAAAATGGCAGTAGAGTAAGTGGATGCTGCACCAACATGCTCCCAGAACCAAATTGAAATTGTAACTAAAATACAGAAAAACTTCCTGAAGAATAATTGAAGACTCGCTGGAGAGAACCCTGGTAACTGAGGATGGAAAGTGAAGACCACATAGAGACTGGTAGGAGGGGTGGAGGCGCAAAAGGGCTGGCCGGGCTCCCACAAACAGCAATTAAAGTTCTGGAGAAATATCTCAGCTGGGAGGTTTGCCATTGAGAATTCTGGAGTCTAATCCCAAAGCAGGGCCACCTAGCAAAGAGCACCAGAACTGAGAAAGGTACCCACCTATTTTTATTATTGAAAATATTATAGATGTCGCTCTTTTTTTTTCTCACCTTGTATACTTTCAACTTAGTATCGAGTACATTAACTGTTTTTGAGGCTACATTGGTTAAAAACAGTGATACATACTACAAAAACATGTCACTGGGGGATAGGGGAGGCTAGGGGACTGTCTAGAGCGGGGGGGAAAAATGGACACATATGTAATACCCTTTGTAATACTTTAAGCAATAAAATAAAATAAAAAAAATAAAAATAAAAAAAAATAAAAACATGTCAAATGCTTTATCTAGTAGGTTTAGACAACCACAAAGGCACAGGATAAAATGCAAACTAATGCCACTAGTTTTTCCTTACCTCAACTGATCCAGCAGCTCTTCAGTTGTATTTGTTTGTTTTTGCATGAAGTCTATTTGAGCAAGGGTCTGCTCTTTCTGTACCTCTAGTTCTGAGAGATTTCTGCAAAAAAAGTATTCACAGAAAGGTAAGTCCATTGTTAGAGAATTCATACTCTATTAAAATAAAAGGTTTATGACAAGAAGTTACATGCTAGATGGCTCCCCAAAGAGGTGAATGGCATCCATTTTTGCATTCTCAAATGGGTTTTTAGAAAGAGCATTAATCTAGAAACATAGGTCTATTTAGGAAAGGCCTAAATCAATGGCTCTCAAATTAGAATCCATAAAGATACCCTTAGGGTTTCTCATGTTCTTTGAGATTATTAAAATTTATATTTTCATTTTTATAATAAAATATAAGCATAATGCAGATTATGAGATTGCTTACCTTAAAACTGAGACATACCATAATTTCAGTGCCTTCATTTGGTTTAATTTAGTTTATTAGATCTAAATAGAACTGATGCTTTATTAGTCATTTTGTTAGCATCAATTTAATTTCACCCAAACAATATCACCTGTCAAATTAATGTTATCAACTATAATTTTACTGGTTTTGTCATTATTTATATTTGATCTTAAGTCTTTTAGTTAAATAAAATTCATGAGTATAAGAAATATACACCTCTTTTTATACTTAGTAATACTTACTTAAGTATACTATAAAAATAGTTTAATGCTAGGTTTATTTCCTTTAAAAGGATCCTGAGCCCTGGCCAGTGTAGCTCAGTTGGTAGGAGTGTCGTCCCATACACCAAAAGGTCTTGGGTTCAATTGCCAGTCAGGGCACATACCTGGATTTCGGGTTCAATCCCTGGCCCCAGTCGGGGCTCATGTGGGAGGCAAGCAATCAATGTTTTTCTCTCATATCAATGTCTCTCCCCCACCTCCCACCTTCCTGTCTCTCTAAAAATCAATGAAAAAATATCCTCGGGCCAAAACCGGTTTGGCTCAGTGGATAGAGCGTCGGCCTACGGACTGAAGGGTCCTAGGTTCGATTCCGGTCAAGGGCGTGTACCTGGGTTGCGGGCACATCCCCAGTGGGAGATGTGCAGGAGGCGGCTGATCGATGTTTCTCTCTCATCGATGTTTCTAACTTTCTATCTCTCCCCCTTCCTCTCTGTAAAAAATCAATTAAATATATTTTAAAAAAAAATATCCTTGGATGAGGATTAAAAAAACCACAAAAAACCTGTTATTATTCAAATTTGAGAAATACTGCCTTGAAGTAATGCCCTGTCAACAATAGTGCTTAGAAAATATTGACAACCCCGGGGTGAAGGTCAAAGCCCCGAGTCAGCCTTAGTCAATAATCATGTTCCCAATCTTATCAGGGTAGAAAGTCATTTACCCTAATGAAGTTTCGCATATTTTTTAACACTCAAGAAGGCTGACCTTTGAAGCTTTTCTTCTTCTGTTTTCAGCTGTTCCAGTTCTTTGAAAAGAAAAATAAAAACAAATCTATCAGAGTAGACACACTAAAATGTTGCTACAAAAATCATCCATTTATTGAAAATTCAAGCTCAATTAATGTCACCTAAATAATCACAGAACAAAAGGGTGTGTTCCCCCATTTATCTTTTTGATTAATTCAGTTACCTTTCTCTGCAGCTCTCATTTCAGAATCCCATTCTTCCACAGGATTGTCTTTCTCTTCATTCTCTAAATTCTTACTTTCTAAAGTAGACAATGTGCATTAGAATAACCCAGTCAAAAATAATTTAAAAACTGGACATGAAAAGATAAATGCTCCTAAAATGATTTAAGCATATCTGACAAACACTCATCTTTCCCCCACCTTTCCTTGCCAATAAAGCACTGAGACATAATTTCATACAAAAACTTGCTTCTAGTAGCAGACAACTGAACTTTGAGCCAGATAGCAATGATCGCCAGTAGCAGCTTTTCAAGGACCATTCTGAATTGGAAATTGTTTATATAAATTTGCATAATCAAAATTATTGTTAGGCAACTCTAACAATAACCCTGTGGACTAAGCAAGAACAGATACTGCATGCACACACATTTAAAATTTTTTATTTAATTTGTTTCTCAAACCTTGGAGTCATCCAGTAATAGTGTCAATAACGAAGGAAAAAAACCCACAAACACACCTTGGAGTCATCCTTAAAATTCCGTTCTCTCCTCCCAATCCAAACCAAGTCTAGATTCTTACCTCAAAAAATTATTTTGTTGAATCTTTTTTTCCTCCACCATCACCAGCTTTCCTTAATATAAGCTACCATACTTTGTTTTTTAAAAATTTGATTTGAGAGAGAGAAAAATATCAATTTATTATGCCACTTGTTTATGCATTCATTGGTTGATTCTTGTATGTGCCCCGATTGGGGATCAAACCTGAAACCTCGGTGTATCGAGACGATGCTCTTAACCAACTGAGCTACCCTGCCAGGGTACTGTCCTTTCTTAACTATACCAGTCTTACTAGTACATTTACTCTTGATTTATTCAAATCCCAACTCTACACTTCAGCCAGTGCTTAACACCCTTCAAATGCCTGTTCACTATTCTTTAAAAAAGTCAAAATTCCTTAAGAGGACCTCTCTGGCCTGGCCCTTAGTGACATCTCCAGCTTTACCTCAGACAATGTTCCCGTTTGCTCATAGGTCATTGTTCAGCCATCGAGCTACACCAGCCAGAGCAAAAGGCTCATTTTTAAAATGGAGATAAGTTCATCTATTAAAAACAGATTACAGTCCTAGCCAGTTTGTCCCAGTAGATAGAGCATCAGCCTGTGGACTGAAAGGTCCCAGGTTTGATTCCGGTCAAGGGCACATGCCCGGTTGTGGGCTAGATCCCCAGTAGGGGCGTACAGGAGACAGCCAATCAATGATTCTTTCTCATCATTTATGTTTCTATCTCTCTCTCCCTTTTTTTCCTCTCTGAAATCAATAAAATATATATTTTTTTAAAAATTGGCATCTTAAAAAAAAGAAAGAAAAACAAAACCAATGACCAATTGGATACCCACATCCAAAAAACCCCCAAAAAACCCAAAAAGAAACCACACACAAAAAAACAAATTATGGTCTAGGTCAGCGGTTCTCAACCTATGGGTCGCGACCCCTTTGGGGGTCAAATGACCCTTTTACAGGGGTCACCTAAGACCATCAGAAAACACATATATAATTACATATTGTTTTTGTGATTAATTACTATGCTTTAATTATGTTCAATTTGTAACAATAAAAATACATCCTGCATATCAGATATTTACATTACGATTCATAACAGTAGCAAAATTACAGTTATGAAGTAGCAACGAAAATAATGTTATGGTTGGGGGTCACCACAACATGAGGAACTGTATTAAAGGGTCGCGGCTTTAGGAAGGTTGAGAACCACTGGTCTAGGTTATGAAGAGCTTTCCAATTTGGGGCATCTCTTGTTGATAGTGTTATGAAGGAGTATAGTAAAGGAGCTTTAATTTTATCTAATTTAATATCTCAAGCTACTGATACAAGGCTTCAGCATAGTGATACCAGCAATCTGTACGAAAGGAAGCATTTAGACAAAATTAAATTTTCTTTTGAAAAAATTTCCAAATACTTTACCTATTTTCACCTGAGTGAGACAGTTAGCAATCTTCTTAAGTATGTTGTCCATCTCATCTATTTTTAACTGAAGTTTCTCCCTCTCATTCTAAACACACAATATTATAGACTGTCAAGTTAAAGTTCCAAACAAAACATTATAACATTATCATGTTTCAAACAGCTGATATAACTGCTATGTCTAAATTATAAACAAGGCAGATCTTAAAATGAAGGTCAAAGTTGCCAGTCTAGACTTAAATTTTACTTAAAAAAAAAAAAAAAGAGTTCATTAAAAAATGTTCTATGGTCAAATGAATATGGGAAACACTGGCCCAATAGAATTATGGTATTTTTTTTCTTTTTAGACTTTTAAAGAAAGACATTAATATGGTATCTATTATAATTTCTCTAAAGGGAATATTACATGTTACATTTCCCAGATTTGTTAATAGAAAGTTTATGAATAGGGAACCTTTCTTAAGGAACAATCATTTTGGGACATGCTTCTTTAAACACATACACAAACGTACACAGCTAGGTATGAACTATATGGAAAATAATACTAAAGTATAGTCCTTAGCAATGAAAGATCAGAATCCTATATTGTTTTATTTCGATATGTATAATGGATAACAAATTTGAGATAAGAAATAGGCCCATATTAGTAAAATTACCATAAAGTAATTTTAACACATTAAGCGCCCTGACACTATACTTTCCATCCAGAAGACAAAAGAGTTTGGGCACTTAACATGTTAATAGATCTTTCTTTCTATGTTATTAACTGTGTCAAATTACCTGAGCTGACTGTACCAGTTTGCTATAGAGAGTCACTTTTCCTTGGTGAGTGAAGATTTTAGTCATCTTGGTAAAATGTGATTTTATTTTGTTCAGGTAAATTCCAAAGGCCTTCAGCTGTAAGGAAAAGTCAAAGGCTACAATGTACTAAAACAAATGAGTTGAAAAAGCAAATGATCTGAGAAGGCTGGTTCAGATGATACACACTAAGCTTTGCCCATTCTAGACTCTGATTCCTAAGACAGGGCATTTCTCATTTGCAAATTTAATTCCATTTAATAGTTTACAAGCACAACCAAAAATTTTAGTTTTGATTCCTGCTTTTAATTCACTTTATTTATATTACAAATTTAAAAATGACAGGCTCTTAATAAAACTCTTTTAATATATCAGGGCACATATGAAATGAGTAACTTATTATTTGATAAATTAAATCTTTCCTCATGTAAATCTAAGTGAAAGGCAAACTAAATAAACTTCAATTATATTTCATATATTAAATTGATAATTTCAGGTTTGAAAGAATTATGTATTAACAATTACTCATGTATACTTAAATTAATCCTTGGTAACATATACCTGAGAAGTAAGTTAAAGAACTCATTACTAATTACCAAGTAATAATTGTCTATTTCATAATAAGAATTGTTCAAAATGTCTCTACTAATTCCCATTCAGAAAATGACACACAAACATACCTCCTCATCAGAGCAATGTCTCATTTTCCCCCATAGGTTCCTGTTTACATCAGTCAACAGTTTATCTTGGTTCAATACAGAAAGCTTTAATCTAAAATACAGAAAAGTTAATTAGCATAGAGTTCAGAAGTCGGCTTCAATGAATCAACTCAGATTTACAGGCATAGTAGATCTTCTTAGTTCTTTTTCTACATTAAAAGAGGGGAATTCACTAAAGAACAGTGACCAGCCTTATTATTTTTCAACACTTGTAGAACAGTTCAAGATTATGAATCAAAAAAGCTTCTTGCCTGGCTGGCATGGCTCAGTGGTTGAGCGTCCATTCCTGGTAAGGGCACATGCCCAGGTTGCAGGCTCGATCCCCAGTGTAGGCAGTGCAAGAGGCAGCCAATCAATGATTCTCTCTCTCCCTCTCCCTTCCTCTCTAAAATAAAAAAAATCATATTTAAAAACAAAACAAAAATTCTCACAAATAGAATTCTCAGCCTAATGTTATCAGCATCAGCTTTTTCCAATATGAAAACATGATGCTAATAAAGAATCTTTAAGACCTGTCAATGCATAATTGTGATGTTATTTACTTTTTTTGTTAATTCTCACTTGAGGATATTTTTTCCATTCTTCAGACACAGTGGAAGGGAGAGAGAAAAGGAAAGAGGGAGGGAGAGAGAAACACTGATGCAAGAGAGACACGTGAACTAGCTGCCTCCTGCATGTGCCTCGACCAGGGTTGGGGAGCAAACCCGCATCCCAGGTGTGTGCCCTTGACCGGGAATTGAACCCAAGACCCTTTGGTGCACAGGCCAACGCTCTAACCACTGAGAGACACCCGCCAGAGCTGTAACTAGCCTATATAATAAAAGTCTAATATGCAGGTCGACCGAACAGCAGAATGACCGGTGGAATGACCGGTTGCTATAATGCGCACTGACCACCAGGGGACAGACGCTCAATGCAGGAGCTGCCCCCAGCTTGCAGGTCCCAGGCCAGCCAAGGTGGGTGCCAGCGGGGGCCCCCAATTAACCTGCTGGTCGCCCCACAGATGGGTTCTGATCGCCGGCCAGGCCTAGGGCCCCTACCTGTGCATGAATTTCATGCACCGGGCCTCTAGTTATTTTAAATAAAAGTTCTCAATTCAGTTCAAAGTCCTATCTCACCTTTACAGAATAGCATGTATAAAAGTAGCAAAGATATATATTATTAATCTTTTGTTAATAAGCACAAGAAATAAATCTCTACCAGGGTTCAAAGATATTATATACAGGCATAGAAGTGCAAAATCAAAGAGTAGACCACATCTAAACAGACTATTCATTGTATTTCATTCAAAATAAAACATTCCCAAACAAATTATCAGATGCCCAACTCATTTAAACAACATGAAGAAACTTGTCTGTCTTGTTTAGTGAAGAACCCCAGTACCTAAAATAGTACCTAGACTTAACATATAGTAGGTGCTCAATATGTACATTTATTAAATAAACAAGCCATAATCAGGCAAATCTGCAGTATAATAATTTAACAGCATCTAAAGTCTCTATTTTTAAAAAATATATATATTTTATTGATTTTTTACAGAGAGGAAGGGAGAGGCATAGAGAGTTAGAAACATTGATGCGAGAGAAATATCGATCAGCTGCCTTCTGCACACCCCCTACTGGGGATGTGCCCACAACCAAGGTACATGGCCTTGACCAGAATCGAACCTGGGATCCTTCAGTCCGCAGGCCGACGCTCTATCCACTGAGCCAAACCGGTTAGGGCTAAAGTCTCTATTTTTAAAACTACATACTTTTCTGTTTGTTAGACTGGTTCAAATTTAGTTGGCTAGTTCTACATAAGTATGATATAAACATTATTTTGGGTTGCAAGTCCTGCCCTATCTTTGGGAATCTAGGTACACTGTATCAAATTTGTAAACTAGTCTGCAGCATCTATATATACCAAAGAACTAAACTACAGTCTGAGGAAAGGATGTTCTTTTATACATGCATATCAAAGGCAAATGTGATAAAATTATAAACCCTAAGACATTCCTGATTTTAAGCACTATATAGATATAAGTCTATAAAGAGACATCTCTCTTTTGAAGAAGTTCCTTTGCAATCAATTTATGATATCATAATTTATTAATTATTATTCACTGAGGACACACTTTTTGCTAAAAATGGCATGAAAACATTATATATACAATATTTTCTACTGTTCATATCTACCTGCTGAGTAGGTATTATTATTCCCAGTTTATAGATGTGGAAATAAAGGTTAAATGACTTACATCAGGGGACCTCAAACTTTTTAAACAGGGGGCCAGTTCACTGTCCCTCAGACTGTTGGAGGGCCGGACTATAGTTTAAAAAAAAACTATGAACAAATTCCGATGCACACTGCACATATCTTATTTTGAAGTAAAAAAACAAAACGGGAACAAATACAGTATTTGTATTTGCATGTGGCCCGCGGGCTGTAGTTTGAGAACCCCTGACTTACATAATGTTACATAGTTAGTGTCATAGACAGGATTAAGCTTCAATCTGAAAGCCAAAGCTCTTTCTATAAACATACTGTACTATACCACCGATAATGCCATCAACTTTTTTCTATAGTGTTATTCTCATCAAAACCTTACCACACAGATGTTCACCCATCCAACAAACACAAAAAAATGAAAACTTTCATACTCTTCAATCTTTTGGCGAAGAGCCTCACAATCTTCTCTATAAATCTGTATCTTGGGTCGGTAAACATACTGACTTAACATCAGATCTTCTGGAGTAGGTTGTGTGTTTATAGTAAACTGAAAAACAAACAAACATCAGTCCCTTAAAACTGGTATTTTGAGAACAAATCATGTTTAAGAACTGTTTCAAGTTTCAGAGTGCCTATTTTTAAAAGTTCTACAAAGAAAAATGTGAATACTCTATTAAAATTCTTATACTCAGTAAAGCTGTAAGTTGGAATTTGAATTCAAGTCTCTGACATCAAAGTCCATTTTCCACAGATGTTTAGGGAACTGTATATTCCACTCACATGGGATTTTAAGTGATTTTAAAATGGCTATGTGCTATTTGTCAATTATACCTCAATAAAGCTGGAAAAAAATAAAAATAAAATGGCTATACATTATTTGAAGTAAATCAATACCTAAAAATACATTAGCTTTACCATTTATCTGCATTGTCTTCCTGCCTTTTTTTGTATATTATTTTATTTTTCTAATTTCTTAAAGTATTAATAATTCCTTTATTTTTATTATTTTTTAAAATCTTTATTGTTGAAAGCATTATGTATGCCCCTTTTTACCCCATCAACCCCCTCCAGCCCACCCTCACCCCCCATCCCAGGCTCTCACCACCCCACTGTCTGCATCCATGGGTTATGCATACAAGGTCTTTGGTTGATTACCTCCCACCCACCCACCCTCCCCTGCCTTCCCTCTGAGATTCTACACTCTGTTCCATGCTTCCATGTCTCTGAACTCCATTCATCAGTTTATTTTATTAATTAGATTCCATATGAGTAAGATCATGTGATAACTGTCTTTCTCTGACTGATTTATTTCACTTAGCATGATACTATCCAGGTCCCTCCATGCTCTCTCAAAGGGTAAGAGATTCTTCTTTTTTACTGCTGCATAGTATTGCATGGTATAAATGTACCACAGCCCTTTTTTAAAAAAATATATATTTTATTGATTTTTTACAGAGGGGAAGGGAGAGGGAGAGTTAGAAACATTGATGCGAGAGAAATATCGATCAGCTGCCTTCTGCACACTCCCCAATGGGGATGTGCCCACAACCAAGGCACATGCCCTTGACCGGAATCGAACCTGGGACCCTTGAGTCCGCAGGCTGATGCTCTATCCACTGAGCCAAACCGGTTAGGGCTACCACAGCCTTTTTATCCACTCATCTACTGATGGGCATTTGGGCTGTTTCCAGATCTTAGTTATTGTAAATTGTGCTGCTATGAACATAATTCCTTTATTTTTAGACTCTCTTCTATAACAACTAGAGGCCCAGTGCACAAATTCATGCACGAGTGGGGTCCTGAGGCCTGGCTGGCAATCAGGGCCAGCTTGGGGGAGGGACTGTAGGAGGATGCTGGACGGCCATGGGGAGGGACAGCAGGAAGCTGCTGGCCAGTGGGGGGAGGGACTGTAGGAGGTTGGCTGCCGGCCCAATCTGGGCTGATTGGAGGCCGGTTGGCCAGAGGCAGGGGAGGGACCACAGGAGATTGGACAGCCGCAGAAGGTTGTCTGTGGGAGAGTACTGACCACCAGGGGTGCAGCTCCTGCGTTGAGCATCTGCTCCCTGGTGGTCAGTGAGCGTCATAGTGATGGGTCGACCGGCTGTTCAGTTTAAAGGTCGCTTAGGCTTGTATATACATAGCCTAGAGGCCCAGTGCACGATATTCGTGCACTGGTGGGGGGTAGGGTACCTCAGCCCAGCCTGCACCCTCTTGCAGTCCGAGACCCCTCAGGGGATGTCCGACTGCCAGCTTAGGCCCAATATCTGGGGGGATCGGGCCTAAGCTGGCAGTCGGACATCCCCCCTCGCAGTCTGAGGCCCCTTGCTCCTTACCGCCCACCTGCAGTGGAGGCAGGAGAGGCTCCTGCCACCACCGCTGCGCTCACCAGCCATGAGTCCAGCTTTTGGCTGAGTGGCACTCCCCCTGTGGGAGCACACTAACCACAAGGAAAAGCTCCTGCGTTGAGCATCTGCCCCACGGTGGTCAGTGCGTGTCACAGCGACCAGTCGTTCCACCATTCGATCGATTTGCCTATTAGGTTTTTATTATATAGGAGATATGAGACTTTTAATTTCCTGTTAAGCTTAATTTTTGCTGTATGTTCCATAGATTTGGTATTAAATGTCCTCCCTTTGCTTTCTAAATAGTTTTGATTGCCTCTTTGATATAAGAATTATCTAGCCCAGCCAGCATGGTTCAGTGGTTGAGCAGCAACACATGAACCAGAAGGTCATGGTTCGATTCCCAGTCAGGGCACATGCCCAAATTGCAGGCTCAATCCCCAGTGTGGGGCGTACAGGAGGCAGCTGATCAATGATTCTCTCTCTTCACTAATGTTTCTCTCTCTCTCTCTCTACCTTCCTCTATAAAATTAATTTAAATATCTATTTTCTTTAAAAAGAATTATTTAGAAGTGTTTCTTAATTTTTAAGAACCTAAAGAATGTTTAGTCCTTTTATTAGTACTAATTTTGTTGGATTATGATCAGATGACACGGTCCATAAAATCTCCATTTTTTTCAGTTTGTTAATGTTGTCTTTGTTGCAAGGGCATAACTAATTTTTATAAATGTTCAACAGACTAAAAGGAAAAAATTCTTATGAAAGAGTTACACAGTTTTCTATTAATCTTTTTTAGTTTGTTGATTGTATTGTTCAAATAGTCTATGATCTTACATATTTATTTTGAAAAATGTTTATTAAAAACTGCTATTTTTAGATTTGTTTAATGGTGGGAAAGAGCATATGTTCAGGAAAAAGTATCAAAAACAAAATAGATTGCAAGGAATGAGAAAATAAAATTTCACCTTATGAAAATCCATGACATAAAAAATACCAGTTTTTATGCTAACCACAAATGTATCTATTACAGGAAAACTTCTATAGGAAATTTTGCTTCCTTAGATTTTCTTTTTGTTGCTGAATAAATGCTTACTTTGATGCAGTTTAGTAAATAAGTACAATATATTCTAACTGAGGCAACTATTTTGCCAAGAAATTGCACTTACTTTGGTTGGGAGAGTGCTCTGTCGGGGTTTCTGTATCAAAATGTGGACTTGAAGAAGAATAAAGAATTCCTTTATTGTTATTCTCCCATCTTTGAGTTTCTGAGGGAAGAAAAAAAAAGTTTGCATAACCATTTAAGGCAGTGGTTCTCAAGCTTCCTAATGCCGCAACCCTTTAATACAGTTGCTCATGTTGTGACCCCCAACCATAACATTATTTTCGTTGCTACTTCATAACTGTAATTTTGCTACTGTTATGAATCGTAATGTAAATATCTGATATGCAGGATGTATTTTTATTGTTACAAATTGAACATAATTAAAGCATAGTAATTAATCACAAAAACAATATGTAACTTATATATTTGTTTTCCGATGGTCTTAGGTGACCCCTGTGAAAGGGTCGTTCGACCCCCAAAGGGGTCGCAACCCACAGGTTGAGAACCACTGATTTAAGGTGAGCTCATTTTGATTTTAACCACCTCATTTGTTTCTAAACAGCTTAAAGTATTTTGCATATATTTGTGGAAATACTATCCAGCTATTTGTAAGCTGTACATGAACAGATTTTATCTAAAATTTATTTCTTAAGGTTATTCAGTAACAGTAGAATTGGGAAAAAATAACAAAACTGAGTTCTTCTAATCATTATTTCTACTTCATATTCATATAATTAACTGCCATGTTGGGTCAACAGAGAAAAGAAAACTCCTCTTCTATATATTTAAAACATTTAATAAGCTGGTTGGTATATTTAGTGGTTAGAGTGTCAACCCTCAGACTAAAGGGTCTCAGGTTCAATTCCATCAAGGGCACATAACTTGGTTGCAGGTTTGAGAAGCAACCAATTGAATATGTGTCTCTCTCAGTCGATGTTTCTCTCTCTTTCCCTCCTCCCTCCCTTCCACTGTCTCTAAGTATCAATGGGAAAAATATCCTCAGGTGAGGATTAAAAATAAATGAACATTTCATAATTTTTTAAAAATTAAAAAAGAAAAAAAACTAGGAAATTAGTTGCATTAGAAATGAGAAATACTTAACATACCTCCTTCAAGCTCTCTTCACAAACAGCGTCTGTGAGAAACTGTGGTTCCATCTGACTATTGCGGTATGCTGGAAAGTAAGGCATTCAGGTGATGAACAAGTCAAAATTAAACTGTAAACTTAATTTTTTAGTTATCAATTAGGTGTATGTTAGGTTCATGCTTTTGAAGCTATCCATTAGGATCTTGTTGGGAAGACAGTCATTTGTAGGGCAAAGTATATTACAGTTTTAAAGCTCATTCAATGTTTCTCTACTGAGTTTATAAGCCTCTTAAGGAAATCGCTCTACCCCATGTTGTATTTCACTTCTCCATTTATTAAAATAACTAAGAATTAAATATGAAGCATTATTTTATTTATAAACTACTTATATCCCCCCAAAAGCTTACACAAATTTCAAACATCTCTGAATTGAAATAAAGTTTTTATTAGTCAAGTCAATAAATAACTTCTATTAAAATTAACTTTCATGAACATCATCTTACTGCTGAAGTCCAGAGAGGTCCCATCAGCCTTGATTGAATCCAGAGAACTGCTACAACTAGATGGGGTCCTGCCCAGGCTTTTTATCAACACACTGTTAGCATTTTTATCTGTATCTCCTTCAGCATGATAAAAAGTCTGAAATTATCAATTAAGAAACAACATCAGGATAAAGGTATAACACTGTATACTTATAATGACTGTTTGTTGAACACTAACAGAAATACTTCTAACATAAAATTTATGTATAATATAACTCTTATGAGATCCCTTAGCGAAGAATTCAAATAATTAATATACAACTAAAGCCTTTAGAGTTAAAAGTAATTTTATTTTAAAATACATAGAACTAACTTTTTGCAATACACTGTATAAACAAATTATTTCTCAGTAGTATCTAAGTTATAGCCAGATCCTATGAGCTATCAAATGTTGACCTACCCAATTATTCAACCACTAGCCAACAGAGTCAGGTCTACCACACTACAGAAAACCAGAACAGAGTATCGGCTGTACAAGGTAGTCCTGGCTAGTGTATAGAAAAGAAACATTTCCAGGCTTCAGTGCTTTCTACACTTGATGACCAAGACTCATTTGGCTGAAGTCAAATCCAGTGTAAATCATGTGGTCCTGTTTCTATCATTTTAATCATTTGATTTTACAGCCTTAAATGTCATTTTCATCTGCCTACTTACATATATTTTTGAGGACATTATATTCTTTGTCTAAATGCTAGAATGTAAGTTCCAAGAGAGGAGATTGTTGTCTATCAATTCCCACTGAGGCATTCCTAGCAACCTAAACAGTACCTAGGATATGGCAGATATTCAATATTGAACAAAATAGTACTAATTTTCATAGAATCTATTCCGTTATCTATATATATAAAAGCCCAGCAACTGGAATGGCGGAATGACCAGAACGATGGTGGCTATGACACACACTACGGCAGCCAACCAGCCTGATCAAGGGCCTGACAGGCCCCTCGCCATCCCCAGCTGGCTCTACCCCCCATCAGCCCCCAACACCCAGATCGGGGGCGGGGCTGGCCAGCCAACCATCTGTGGCCCCTCCCCCCAGCCGGCCCAATTGGAGCAGGCCCGCCGGATCCCACCCATGCACAAATTCGTGCACCAGGCCTCTAGTACATTTTATATTACTGCTAGTACTTTCTCAAAGCTTCATAGAGAAACCATTTCCTCAACACCTCCTCTCATAGAACCACTGAAATCACCTTCTAAGCTTACATATTTCTTAAGAGTTTAAAGTTTGTTTTTTATGAACCTCCAATCTATTTTTTTTCAATATATATTTTATTTATTTTTTACAGAGAGGAAGGGAGAGGGATAGAGAGTTAGAAACATCGATGAGAGAGAAACAACGGTCAGCTGCCTCCTGCACACTCCCCACTGGGGATGTGCCCACAACCAAGGTACATGCCCTTGACCGGAATGGAACCTGGGACCCTTGAGTCTGCAGGCTGACGCTCTATCCACTGAGCCAAACCAGTTAGGGCTAACCTCCAATATTTTTAATCTTTATCTCTCCAGCTATAAAACTCAGTTTGAGTGATAGGTTATCCAAATCAGTGTCCCTCAGCTTTAATATTTACGACTTTCTTTCATAAATACAAAATCTCACTTACTTCACTTTGAGATACTGGACCTAGGTATTTCCCCATCCACTAAAGATATGTACTTTCAGTTTCTACATATCCTCATTTGCCAAGAAAATTCTGTCAAGCTTTTCTTTATGCATAATAAAGACTTTTTACCCTCCCAAGTATTTATAACACTGAAGACGACTTTTAAAATTACATGTAGCCCTAGCTGGTTTGGCTCAGTGGATAGATTATTGGCCTGTGGACTAAAGGGTCCTGGGTTTGTTTCCGGTCAAGGGCACATGCCCAGATTACCAGCTTGATACTCATAAGGGGGCATGCAGGAGGCAGCCAATCAATGCTTCTCTCTTATCATTGATGTTTCTAGCTCCCTCTCCCTTCCTCTCTGAAATCAATAAAAATAATTAAAATTACATATACCCTGCCTAGAAATTTTCATATGCAAAACCACAACAAATCACCAAAGGTGACAGAATATTTAGAATTACACAATTTCAACATTAACTTTTATAATACTTTCCATTTCATTTTTTGTGACCATTTGTCACTTCAAATCATTTTTAAGGCTCTAACCAGTTTGGCTCAGTGGACAGAGCATCGGCCTGCGGACTCAAGGGTCCCAGGTTCGATTCTGGTCAAGAGCATGTACCTTGGTTGTCGGCACATCCCTAGTAGGAGGTGTGCAGGAGGCAGCTGATCGATGTTTCTCTCCCATCAATGTTTCTAACTCTCTATCCCTCTCCCTTCCTCTCTGTAAAAAATCAATAAAATATATTTTTTAAAAAATCATTTTTAAGTCCGTTTATTAATTCCTTAAGATTCTACAAAGAAATGTTTCTTCAGCCCTATAACTAAGAATAATAAGTTCCTGCTTATCCAAGACTAAAATTAAAATTCAAGAATACTCATAATTAAAAAAAAAAAGAATACTCATAATTTTTAAAAAATCAAGAACATTCCTCAGTTAAAGACAGAGCTCACCTGCTGATCTTGTATGGTATCACTAAACTTAATCTCACTTTTTCTGATTTTTTTCTCATTCTGAGAATCATCATCTTCTTCTTGTACCCAGGTTCTTTTCTGGCTATTGCAGGTTTCTTTCATTTTATTTTCAGATGGTGAAATCTCTTTCTGGTATGTCTCCATCAAAGACTTTCCCTCAGTTTCTATGCTAATAGAGTCTGAGGAATTAATCTCACCTGGATATACAGGAAGATTTTCCTCATTTATATATTGAGATGGACTTAAGTTCAGTTTAGCTGCAATAAATCCAATGCCTGAATCCTTACTGGAGACCGGCTGAGTTTTTAAGTTACTTAAATCAGTTGTATTTGAGGGAATCTGTTCCAGGTCATCTATACCAGTGACACTACAATTTCTCTTGTTTGGCAATCTGGGCAAAAATATTCCTAAAGAACATCTCCTTATTTTATCTTTTACAACTGGTACTGAGTTGGTTTTAGCTCCATTATGAAAAATTTTATTTTCTTCATCTCTATCATATTTAACATTGTTGGACACTGTGTTAATATTATTTCTTTCTGTAGCTTGCACTATACTCATATCACTGTCTGCCTTATTTACGAACTCAAGTAATTGTTCTGGAAAAGGTGATATATGAAAAGCTTGGATATCTAAAAATTCTTCAGTTTTCCCATTCAAATTATTCAGATTTTGTTTGCCACTACTAAAACTTGCAGCATTAGATGCAATTACAGGATCTGATGTTTCTTTAGGCTTGGCATGAGTTTGAATAACATGCTTAGTCAAGTCTGAGTTACTCTGGAAATCTATGGCTGTATTACATTTAGCAGTTTGGATATTTTTCTCCAGTTCTTTTTCACAGGCTACAGTCAACCGTTTCTCATTATTGAGCACTTTGGACTCATTTTCACATGTGGGTACAGAGGAATTTCTTAGAATATTTAAATTCTTACTTGCAGCTTGAGACAATATTGCTTCACCTTTATTAACAATACTCTGTCCTTGTTGAGGTAATGGAGATAGCTGAGCTGAGAGATGAAGTGGGGAATCAACACAAACATCATCAACAAAGGTCTGCTTTAAACTATGTTCTGTACTATGAACAAAGTCCTCCATTTGGTCCTCTGGAAACTTAAAAGATACTTGCTTTGAATCAAGTTTAGTCATGTTTCCCAAATCCTGACCATATACTAAAGTTTGATTAGCTAATAGATTTGGGGACTCCTTAATCAGATCTTGATCTTTGAGCACTGTTATGACACAGTCATTTAGCTGTCCTTGGATATTCGTTTGAATAACTTTTTCCTTCTCTAACACAGAACAAGGAGCAGAGAGATGCAGTGCCTCAGATTTCAAGTAATATTCACTGGCTAAATCATTTGCATAAGCAAGATCATTTTGCACTGGGCAATTACTGGCTTTCTCATCTTTATCACATAAGGACACGACATTCCCTTCCAAATTATCAACATAGGAAATAACATTTGGTAGAAAGGAATAATTGTCACTGGATCCACAAATAGCAGGTGCATGATTGTTTCTAAAATCCACATTTCTTCTACCTGTGCTATTTAAGTGGCAGCTTTCAAGTTTGGCTTTTTCCAATGTATAGGCCTTATCTACAACTTTTCCCATGACCTTTTCATCTATAGCAGTACTATGGAATTTGATGATTTCTATCTGAGCTTGATCCCCAGACAATGTATTAGAACAGGGTATCACATGGTGCTCTTGCTCAGTCTGAAGAACAATTTTGTTTTCTATAGCCTGTGCTTGTTGTTTAGTGATTTCTTGAACAGAGCTTCCATCCTTAGGAAAAGAAACACCCAAGGTTTTTTTTACTATTCCAAATTTAGGGCACTCTTGAAGTATTTTTTCTGTGGCTTGACAATCAATGAAAGCAGTATTGGACTTGGTGACTTCCAGATCACTGTGATTATCTATAAACAATACAGTATTGTCCATTGGCCTAGTGGTTATTTTAACTGGTGAGACAGTTTTATATTCTAAGGCAGTTGTGTGAATTCTAGTGATCTCCATGTCATCCTGCCCACATGTATACAAAACAGTTTTAGAAGTTCCTGCCAAAGGCACCAACAGAGAATCTTTTCTATCTTCTAGGGCATTTTTGTTATTTATTTCCATTGTACAACTCTGGATGATATTCATATCATTTTTATCATTACCTGAAAATGCAATGGGCTTGTCATCTTTGAGTCTAAGGCTTTTCCTTCTTTGACTTTTGCCTGACAAATGTTCATTCAGAAATCCAGGCTTTTGTATATCTTTGTCATTTTTCCAAACAGTTGATGTAGACATGTCTATGTTCTCATCAGCTATAAATGCTACAGCTTTCTCTATAGGAACACTATTAGATCGGTCCCCAAGAAGTGTTAGCTGGCTGACTTTTGCTGCTGAATGGTCACTTTCACCATTCTCCGGAAAGGAAACACTCTCCTCAGCAGAAGAGGTCACTTTTATTTTTCCTATGCTTTTCCTTTTGAATAGTTCAAAGTCAGGTCTGTCTGCAAGTACAGTTCTTTCTAAATTAGTCTTACTAGGTTCTTGTACTTCAGAAGGACCAAATCCAATGACAACAGTGTGACTCTTGGTTAGATCCATATTTTGCTCCACTTCTGAACAAGTAATTATCTTGTCACGAGAACAGTCAAGGGTGGGATTACCTAAACTTTTCCTCAGTGGCTCAGGCAGTTTAGAATTCTGGTCTGGTACAGATTTAACTATATGACTGTTAACAGCAGTATTAGGATTTTCCATGGCAGATTGGCCTTCTGAAGACAGTTTAGTGATTGGAAACAAAGCTTGCTCACATGAAACTGTATTTCTATTCTTTCCCAGTGCTACTTGTTTATGAAGATCTCCACGCGAGTATACTATATCTATATTATAGTTTGTTGCTTTGTCCTGGTTAATATCAACTGGCCGAGGAGAAACTTTATCAAGATAGGGTGAAATCTTCAAAACTTGATCTATTTCTTTGCCCCAGGCATCAGTTAGGATGTTTGTAGATATTTTTGGTTGTCGGGAGAGTTCATTCTGAGTTTTGGTCTTGTTTCCCCATTCATCTAAAAGGCTTTTGCTGTCAGAGTGAGATGTACTGGCATCCTTGAATGCTAGATTATAAGATGCAAAAGGAGCTTGACTTTCTAAATTAGTTGTATGACTTTTAGTCAAACCCTCATCTTCACCTGTGAAGATTACAGTCTTTTTACCAGCCAATGAAGTAGACAAAGGATCTGCCTGGGCCTGTTGTAATCTTTCCTTAGATACATGAACTGAGATATAATTTACATTCATTTCCTCATCCTTTGACATAGTTATGTGATTTTGGAGCATCATTTCTTTTTCAGATATTGGTTTGGCTGTTATCTGGACACCTGTCTGATCTTCTTTAAAAATTTGATTATCTATTACAAGTGTCTGACTCTTGGTAATGTCCATGCTATCCTCTCCTGAGTAAATCGTTTTATGCATGAGAAGAGAGCTGGTATCTGGATTATGACACATTTTGGCATAATTACGGTCATCCTTTAGCAAATTTTCTTCCTCTTTCATACTTGAGAGACACTTGGTCAGTTCCATGGCATCATTACAAGTAGAATACAAAAATGTTTTATAATCTTGAATTGCTGGACTGAAACATACAGATTCCGGGACCATGGCCAATGTTCTGACATCTTGGTTAGAAGTCTGTGTGACTATGTGAGTTTCTGTCCCCATAATATGACCTCTGGTAATATGTATGTCACCTTTAGGATTTAAGGGAGAGTCTGGAAAAGCAGCATTTGGTTTATTCTCAAAGACTGTCGTCTTTGCTGGAGCTTTAGTTCTATAACCTGTTGTAACATCCATCATGACAGTCTGAGTTTGATTTTTTATTTCAGATAAATTATCTGCAGAGGGTAAAATTTGTATAGTGCGGTTTATTGTCAAGTCCATCAAGTCATTACCATAAACTGTAATATCACTTTTAAATTCCCTTACGTTGGCTTCAGTGGACATGGGAACCAAAGTTTGAATATTGGATGTATAACACTTGGTGAAATTCATCCCATCATCTCCTTCTATAAAGATTCTAGTCATATTACTGTTATTTTCATCTACATTAAGGGATACATGCTTTTGATGTATGGAAGAAGCCTTATTTGATTCTATGGAATAAATAGGTATCTCAGAATTTTCTTTATCAGGTCCTGTAGAAGAAGAATTAGATTTCCCTGTTTTCAATCTTTTGATGAAGTCATTGAAATTTATTTTCTTTTCTGAATTAGTGTTTTGATCCGTGGAAAAATTCAATTCTTTTTTCATTCTTGAATCCTCAGTGTGAAGTTTTAAGTTAGCCACAAACGATGTGGTATCTGTCTTGGTGGACTTTTCACTTTTTGTACAATCTAAAAGGCCTTTTGTAATCATCACGGTGTGACTTGCTGTCAGGTCCATCTGGTTTTCATCTGAAAAGATGACTGTCTGGTCATTTGAATGTGTCTCTTCATGGTTGTATTCTGTAACTGAAATCTATAATGAAAGCAAAATATTTTAAAAAATCAAATACAATAAAAACTTTAAAAACGTATTTTACAACATGTACTGTAAAAATAATTGTCAATGATTGGTTTGTTTGAATCAATGGTGTGCTGTGTAGTACATAATTTGTTATTAAATTTTTTTCTAGCCTGGCAGGTGTAGCTCAGTGGTTGAGCATTGACCTATGAACCAGGAGGTCATGGTTGGATTCCCAGTCAGGGCACATGCCTGGGTTGCAGGATCGATCCCCAGTAGGGGGCATGTAAGAAGCAGCCAATCAATGATTCTCTCTCATCATTGATGTTTCTATCTTTCTCTCCCTGAAATACTTTTAGTATTTTTGGACAAATTAAAAGTTCAAGGTTAATTCTACAGCCATTAGAATGACTAAACATAAAAAGGACTGACAATTCCAAATGCAAAGATAATGAAAATTATAATTACTGATAGGTCATTCTCTCTTTTTTTTTTTTTTTTAAATATATTTTATTGATTTTTCACAGAGAGGAAGGGAGAGAGATAGAGAGTCAGAAACATTGATGAGAGAGAGACATCGATCAGCTGCCTCCTGCACATCTCCCACTGGGGATATGCCCGCAACCCAGGTACATGCCCCTGACCGGAATCGAACCCGGGACCTCTCAGTCCGCAGGCCGACGCTCTATCCACTGAGCCAAACCGGTTTCGGCAGTCATTCTCTCTTTAAATAAAAGACTCAGAAAGGGATAAGTGCATAGCTGACTACTTTATAGAACACTTCTGAACCCCTTGGAAGTTGGATTCTCTTTGAATCTTAATGCAGTGATTTTATTTATAAGGATATGGTCAAACTCCTTGCTACTCAAAGTATGGTCTATAGACCAGTGCACTAGTAAGACCCAGGAGATTGATAGTATAGAATCTCAGGGCCCACGCTAGATCTACTGGATAAAAAAATCTATATTTTTAAACAAAATCCTGTGATGATTCATATGCCCATTAAAGTGTAAGAAGTCCTGATATAACTAATATATTTACCTATTACTTAAACTAGCAGTGATTTAACTTTCCTTAGTTAACTCGAAGGGTAGGAAGTTTTCCCAGTCTATAGGTCCATTTTGGTAGATAACCCCTAAGTCATGCCATTACCATTAAATTTTGAGTTTTTAAAAAGTTTCAACTGTCAAGGGAAATTAAATATGAAGGCACTTGCATGAACTCATACCTCTCTCTGTTGCATCTGGGTCTGAATGGGAGCACAAAGCAACGTGTTCATTCCTATTAAGAAAAAAAAAAAATAGTCAATGACAAAAATATGTATCACCAGGAGCCTTTTGTTAGATTCTTCATCGGTTACAAGTACAGTAGTACCTTATCAGCGGCTTTGCTTTTTTCAGTCTCATTTATTTGTGGTCAACCATGATCTAAAAATATTAAGTGGAAAATTCATGGAACATATTCCCTATTGATAAGGGGGGCTACTGTATTTACTAAAGTTTTACTAGTTACTAAGCCCTTTATAAGGACTTAGGTATTAAATTTCATTGACTTTTTAATTGTCCCATGTTAGACAGAAACAGTTATTGTATTCTCTGTGTGACTAAAATGTTTTTAGAATGTGGCACAAATTTTAAACATGGAAAGTTTGGACCACTTTTTCCCCCCTTTACTTCTCCATTTTTATTTCCTGGATAGTAGAGGTTACATGATAAGATTTGAATCACCTTTTATTCTATGTTAAGGAATCTAGGCATTCCCATGATGAAATGTGCATCTTATAAAAATAACTAGTGGTCCAGTGAATGAAATTCGTGCACATTAAAAGGGAATTAATTAGAGGAAATATTTTTTTTTAATATATATTTTTTTATTGATTTTTTACAGAGAGGAAGGGAGAGGGTAGAGAGTTAGAAACATCCATGAGAGAGAAACATCAATCAGCTGCCTCCTGAACACTCCCCACTGGATATGTGCCTGCAACCAAGGTACATGCCCTTGACCGGAATCGAACCCGGGACCCTTGAGTCTGCAGGCCGACGCTCTATCCACTGAGCCAAACCAGTCAGGGCAAGACGAAATATTTTAATATTGCTATTTGCCTTTTCTCTATAATAGAAGTGTCAGAGATGAAAGAAAATTAGTAAAATGTATTACGAAAATCTTCCTTCTGTCAGAGTATGGGGCATGCTGTGGGACCCAGAGTCAAGTCCCCGCCCAGCTGCGTGCACCTCGAAATCACGTTAGACCCGGACCCGGCCAGCCCTACCCGCATTGGGCAAGATCCAGACCTGACCAGTCCCAGCCCTGTCAAGCCCTGCCGGGTTGGGGGGTGCAGGCTCAGGTCCCCCGGCCTGGGGCGGGGGGCGTGGCCTGAAGTCCCCTGTCCAGCCCTGTTGGGTGTGGGGCGCAGCCTCAGGTCCCCTGCCCCGGCCTGGCACCACGCAGCCTCAGGTTCCTGCTGATTGCTCCTTACTGCTCATTACAGGAACCCCGTCTCTGCTGTGGGTGCAGCCATCTTGTGATGGAGTGACAGAGGGTCAATTTGCATATTACCTCTTTATTATATAGTATTATTATATAGGATACTAGAGAAGGAGCATGAAGTAGATTCAAGAAAAAGAAGAACCAATAAGAAAACTACTGTAGCCCTGAACAGTTTGGCTCAGTGGCTAGAGCGTCAGCCTGTGGACTGAAGAGTCCCAGGTTCGATTCCGGTCAAGAGCATGTACCTTGGATGCGGGCACATCCCCAGTAGGGGGGGTGCAGGAGGCAGCTAATGGATGTTTCTCTCTCATGGATGTTTCTAACTCTCTATCCCTCTCCCTTCCTCTCTGTAAAAAATCAATAAAATATATTTTTTTTAAAAAAAGAAAGAAAACTACTGTAATAGTTCAAACACAACTTGATGAGATTTTATGTTAGAGCAAGATACAATGAGAATGGAAATAAGGAACTAGAGTCAACACATTTTAGAACCTATAATAATAAAAGCATAATATGCTAATTAGACCGGACGTCCTTCCGGACAACCTTCCAGACGAAGCTGGGGCTGCGAGGGAAGCCCGGGTCCCAGGTGCCAGAGGGAAGTCGGTGACGGCAGCTGGGGGAAGGAAGGCCTACTCTTGCACGAATTTCGTGCATCAGGCCTCTAGTTAAAATATAAAGGTTTAGGTAACAAATTGGACTTTAGAAATATAGGATTGAAGATGCTATAATAAAAAAGGAAATATTTTTTAAATACTTAAGTTCAAAAGTAAATCTTTAGCCCTGGCTGGTGTGGCTCAGTTGGTTGGAGCATCATCCTGTACACCTGCATATAAGAGGCAACCGATTTATGTTTCCCTCTCTCTCTCTCTCTCTCTCTCTGTCTCTCTTCCCCTCTAAAACTCAATGAACATGTCCTCAGGTGAGGATTAAAAAATCTGTAATAGCCCTAGCTGGTTTGAATAGAGCATTGGCCTGTGGACTGAAAAGTCCTGGGTTCGATTCCAGTCAAGGGCACATGCCCAGGTTGCAGGCTCAATCCCTAGTAGGGGGAATGCAGGAGGCAGCCAATCAATTCTCATCATTGATGTTTCTATCTCTCTCTTCCTCTCCCTTCCTTTCTGAAATCAATAAAAAAATATTTTTTAGAAATCTACAATAATAAAAGCATAATATGCTAATTAGACCCGACCTCCTTCCAGACGACCTGTGGAAGAAGCCAGAGATGTGAGGGAAGCCTGGGTCTTGGGTGCCAAAGGGAAGCTGGTGTTGGCAGCCGGGGGAAGGAAGGCCTACTCTTGCAAAAATTTCGTGCATCAGGCCTCTAGTAATAACAATAAGTAAAAATAGGCTCTGGCCAGTGTGATTCAGTTAGTTGGATTGTCATCTCATGCACTGCAGAGTTTTGTGTTTGATTCCAGGTCAGGGCACATACCCAGGTAGTGGGTTCAATCCTGATCAGGGTACATATGGGAGGTAAACAATCCATGTTTCTCTCTCTCCCTCTCACTCTCACTTTTTCTCTCCCTAAAATCAATAAAAATTAAAATAAATAAAAATAATGGCAAATCTTTAGAAGAGTTTAAAGAGTTTACAGCAACCTTGATTAAACATGGGGAAGTAATTATAGGCTTTTTGTTAGAAGCCTTATTTATTTATTAAGTTTCCACTCATTTATTCAACAAATACTGCTTCAGAACCTATTATGATCCCCAAAACAACTGTCTACTAAAGTACAAAGTGAAGACAAAATTTTTGGACTCAAAAAAATTTCGTTTAACAAAAGAGCCAAAAATAAATACCAAAACTACAATGTGATAAATTCTACAAGAGACTGAGAAACAGAAGGAGTGTTGTCGAAACACAGGAAAGAGTGATTAACTTATTGGCTTTGCCAAAAAACAACTCCATTTAAGCCAGTACTACTTAGTGTATGGTGCCAGTCTGTGACCTGCTAAATCAAAAGCATTTCCATTACTAAGAAAAAATGTCAGCTAAACAAAATAATAGCTTACAGCCACAGTTGATTTACATTCAAGAGTAACTTCCTCTCAGTCATGGATTGTAATAGTTTGTGGACTGGTTACTTTGAAAAGCACTAAAGTTACACTATGTGAAAAATGAGAAGAATGCTAGGCAAATTGTAGTCGGGAGAGCACTTTAGGTAGAGAAAATAGCATTTACAATGGATATAAGCAGGAAAAAAGTTCACATGAGGAATTGCAAATAGTTCTTCATGGTCTAGCAGGGATGGGGAATGTCTGGCCCGTAGGCCAAAATCATTTTGTCTGGCCCTGCCAAAGCATTAGGGGTGAGTTAAATGTTTGACCAAATATTGCGGGCTAATTTTTAAGTTGATAAATTTGTATGGCTTGTGAATTATGTTACAAATGTTATTTATAACATCATTTATAGTATCATTTATACAAACCCTTGGCAAAAAAAAAAGGTTCCCCATCCCTGGCTAGAGGAAAAGATGCCTATAAAGGAAAGGAAATAAGGTTGGAGAAGACGACAAGCCAAATCAGAAAGGGCTTTCTAAGTCTATGCTGAGGAGTGTGCGTTTTATCCTGCAAGCAAAAAAGTGTCATTGAACAATTTTTAGCTGGAAGGTAATATGATCAGATTTAGAACTACATAGAATAGATTCAAAGGATAAGAAACTATTTAGAGTAACCCAAGAAAGAATAATAGGAAGTTGAATTCAAACAGTGGCAGAAGGAATAGAGAAACAGTAAGAGATCTGCAAGATATTTAAGAAACAGGATAGAAAGAGTATAGCCAAATAGATATAGAAAATGAAGCAAATATTAAACAATGACTCAATTCCTGACTTGAGTGAATAAATGAGTAAGACCCAGCTGGCGTGGCTCAGTGGTTGAGCGTTGACCAGGTCACGATTCAATTCCTGGTCAGGGCACAGGCCCAGGTTTCGGGCTCAATCCCCAGTGGGGGACTTTCATTGATGTTTCTATTTCTCTCTCCCTTTCCCTTCCTCTCTGAAATCAATAAAAATATTTTTTTAAATAAATAAATAAAAATAAATGAGTGAGAGTCAAAAATAGAGGAAACAAGAGGACCAGCAGTTTTGGAAGAAGTAAAGTAAATTTGTGAAATTTTAAACTAAAAATTTTGTGTAACACACAGAGCTCTCTTCACACTCTTTTTTTCACTGTTCTTTTAGATTTTTTTAAAAATATATTTTATTGATTTTTTACAGAGAGGAAGGGAGAGGGATAGAGAGTTAGAAACATCCATGAGAGAGAAACATCGATCAGTTGCCTCCTGCACACTCCCTACTGGCTATGTGCCTGCAACCAAGGTACATGCCCTTGACCAGAATCGAACCCGGGACCCTTGAGTCCGCAGGCCGATGCTCTATCCACTGAGTCAAACCGGTTAGGGCTGTTCTTTTAGATATTACTTATCAAGGAATCTGGATGAAGAGAAAGGTATATGATAAGAAAAGCACTCTGATCATACTCACCAGTAATTTCACAGTAATTATCTTCTGAAGTCTTATTCCTAAAATATAAAAAAATATTTTAAAAATCTGTATCACAATTACCAAGAATTATAACAGTTGAATAATAATGCCAATTGCCTTCTACAATTTATACCCACTAGCAATGAGTGATGTTTTACCTATGTTCTTAGCTAATTGGATGAAAAATTATATCTCAATAGTCTTTATTTCTCTTCTGAAGATAAGCATCTTTTCATGTATTCAAAAGCTACTGGTATTTACTTTTCTATGTATTAATATTATAAAAATAAACTTAATTAAAAAATCTGAAGATTGGTATTTATTATTTTACTAGAAGCCTGGTGCATGAAATTCATGCACTCGAAGGGGGAGGGGGTCCTCAGCCCGACCTGCGCCCTCTTGCAGTCCAGGAGCCCTCAGGGGATGTCCGACTGCCTGCTTAGCGCTACCGTGGAGACAGGAGAGGCTCCTGCCACCACTGCTATGCTTGCCAGCTGTGAGCCTGGCTTCTGGCTGAGCGATGCTCCCCATGTGGGAGCACACTGACCGCCATGGGGCAGGTCCTGTGTTAAGCATCTACCCCCTGGTGGTCAGTGCATGTCATAGCGACCTATCGTTCCACCGTTTGGTCGATCTGCATATTAACCTTTTATTATATAGGATACCAGCTGATGTATTTAAGGATTTATAAATGAAAGAGTATTTCATCACTTTATTAAAAGAATAAGCTGTACAATGCACATACTAATCCTACATAATAAAGAGCTAATCTGCTAATTAGACCGGACAGCAGAATGACCTTCCAGAACGACCAGTGGGCAGGGGCTGTGGGGCCACAGGGCCATGAGGCAGCCAGGGCTGTGAGGCAGCTGGGGCCAGGAGGGCCAAGGCAGCTGGGGCCCCAAAAGCCTACACTTGCATGAATTTCGTGCATCAGGCCTCTAGACCTACATAATAAAAGGGTAATATGCAAATTGACCAAAAGGCAGAACGACTGGTCGCTATGACACACACTGACCACCAGTGGGCAGGCACTCAATGCAGGAGCTCTTGCAGTGCTCACAGCGGGAGTGATGTTCAGCCAGAGGCCAAGTTCACAGCTGGTGAGCACAACAGCGGTGGCAGGAGCCTTTCCTGCCTCTGCTGCAGTGTTAAGGATGTCCGACTGATGACAGTGGGACATCCCCAAGGACTCCCAGATTGTGAGAGGGTGCAGGCCGGGCTGAGGAACCGCCCCCCCTCCCGAGTGCACAAATTTCATGCACCAGGTCTCTAGTCAAATATAACAGTACATTAAATTTTGCAAAACAATTTGTTTTGTTTGTGGTTGTTGTTGTTTTTAAAGTAATGTCTGGTATATACTCTTTTCTTTAGAACAAGTTTTGTTTGTTTTTTAATATATTTTTATTGATTTCAGAGAGGAAGGGAGGTGAGAGAAACATCAATGCATGCCCCCCACTGGGACCGAGCCCACAACCTGGACATGTGCCCTTGACCAGAATTGAACCCGGGACCCTTCAGTCCACAGGCTAACCCTCTATCCACTGAGCCAAACCAGCTAGGGCAACAATTTGTTTTTTAAATTATTCCTAAATATTCCACAAAAGGGATACAAAAATAAAAAACTAAAAAGATATTAACTTAGTGTGGCTGGTGTTGCTCAGTGATTAAGCATCAACCTATAAACGGTGTGATTCCTGGTCAGGGTACATCCCTGGCTTTTGGGCTCAGTCCCCAATAGGGCGCGTGCAGAAGGCAGCCGATCAAGAATTCTCTATCATCAATAATGTTTCTCTCCTCTCTCTCCCTCTCCCTTCCTCTCTCTGAAATCAATAAAAACATATTTTTTAAAAAGGACACTAATTTAAAAAGTACTTTATTAGTAGGAATAAATAACTTTAAAATATAATTTGAATCACATTTTTCTTACTTACTGTATAAACAGAACATTTTCTCTTGTTTCTGTTTCTAAAAATTAAAAAAAAATTAAAGTTTTTCAAAGATACTCTGATAAAGCATTAGAAAAATTAACAAGAATAAAAAAATACTGCCCTCCCCTGACACAAGATATACTTTTTAACCAATAAAATAAAGAATAAGTTATATCAATTATCTGGTTAGATATCCACAGTAAATTTTTATACAAAACAGACTCGAAGGAATTGCATTAATATGTTACCTGCAATTTCTGACTTTCTCATGTTACCTGCAATTTCTGACTTTCTCTCTATTTTCATATGAGATTCTGTCTGATATACCCTAGAAAAGAAAGTAAAGATTAATGAAAATCTGTCATTTTGAATTAGAACACTATGGTATTAATTCATACTGTTTTTATTTAAACATAATAAAGGCCATATATGACAAACCCACAGCTAACATCATACTCAATAGGGAAAAACTAAAAGCATTTCCCTTAAGGTCAGAACAACACAGGAATGTCCACTTTCTTATTGAACATAGTACTAGAAGTCCTAGCTATAGTAATCAGACATAAAGAAGAAATAAAAGGCATCTAAACTGGAAAGGAAGAAGTAAAACTATCACTGTTTGCAGATGATATGATACTGTATATAGAGAACCCTAAAAAGCCCACCAAAGAACTACTAGAAGTGATAAATTCAGTAAAGTAGCAGGATACAAAGTAAATATCCAGAAATCGATTGCATGTTTATACACCAACTAGAGGCCTGGTGCACGGATTCAGCCTGGCCTGCGGGGATCAGGCTGAAACTGGCTCTCCAACATCCCCCGTGGGGTCCCGGATTGCAAGAGGGTGCAGGTCAAGCTGAGGGACCCCACTGGTGCACGATCGGGGTTGGGGAGGGACTGTGAGAGAGTTCCAGGATGTGTCCGGCCCGTCTCGCCCAGTCCCAATCAGCTGGACCCCAGCAGCAAGCTAACCTACCAGTTGGAGTGTCTGCCCCCTGGTGGTCAGTGCATGTCATAGCGACTGGTCAAACCATTGGACACTTAGCATATTAGGCTTTTATTATATAAGATAATAAACTATCAGAAAGGGAAACAAAGATAACAATCCCATTTACAATTGCATAAAAAAATATCTGAAAATAAATTTAACCCTTTGCGGTCGTTTGTCTACTCTCAGCCACCAAAGCTTTTTTACCGTTCTGGTTGTATGTCTGCTCTCAGCCACCACAGCAAGGAACCGTACGAATCTTAACTCTATTCATTCATGTATCAGTTCATAATTTCTCTGAAAGCTCTTAAGTGTCTAAGCGATCTTGTCACGAACCAAAACAAGGTTCTCATTTCTGGATATTTACTTCTTCCTTTCGGAGATATCGAAACTTAATATAAACAAACGTGGTCGTTCCACACTCGCCATGCAAAACACCATGGCAAGTCACTCGCCTTTTGAGAGTGAAGAAATCGACAAGCTTCGAAGATACTTCGCAGAATTTCAAATAAAGCTTTACAAATTACGTTTAACTGTAATTAGGCATTCTCGCTTGTTAAGATATTTCAAAATAATACTCCAAAATGGCAAAAAGAAAGTTACCGAAAGAAGTGTACTGCGAATCTGAAAGTAACGATGAAGAGTTTTATTTTGGCAGGAAGACCATCGGCCTCAGATAAAGATGAAAATCTTAATGGGAAACTGCATATATTGTGGCACTGTGAAGGTGTGAAAAGTAAAGATTGCTCTGTATGTTCAAACAGAAAGATTAGGGGCGGAAGACGCCAAACTAATTATTTTTGCGATACATGTAGTCGAAAACCAGGACTGCATATTGGAGACTGCTTTCAAAGATACCACACAATGGAGAAATATAAAATATAATTTTTATATAAAAATGTTATTGAAACAAATTATTGTCTAAACATACATCTAATGTTCAAAAAAGAATTAATAAATCCTGTTTATCCTTCATAATCTTGCATGTTATGTATCACTGCTCTTTCAATGGAAATTAATTCCGACCAGTACGACACCCATGTCCAAATTTAATACGACCGCAAAGGGTTAATAGGTTCTTTAAAAATATTTTGTCTTTTAAAGGCATAACTAATGAAATACATCTGGGATTCACATGAAAATAATTCAGTAGGACAGGAAAAGGAACTAAGTGGGGGTGTAGTGAAACAAGAGTGGCCATAGTTGACACTGTAGCTGAAAATGAATACTTGAGTTTTCATGATACTATTTTCTCTATGTTATAACTTTTAATCATAAAATAGAAGAAGAAAAAAAGAGTAAATTGGAAGTCTTTTTTTTAAACCTCCCATAACCTTTTTTTATACCTCCACTTCCTTTAGAGTTGTGTGTGTAACCCAGACCTTTGCACCATCTCTCTCAGTAGTAACACTTAGCAGTTTTATTCCTAACTTTAGAGGAAACACTTTCAATGTTTTCCTTTTAAGTATATTTTTATTGATTTCAGAGAGGAAGGGAAAGAGAGAGAGAGTGAAAGAGAGATAGAAACATCAATGATGAGAGAGAATCATTGATCGGTTGCCTCCTGCATACTCCACACTGGGGACCGAGCCTGCAACCCTGGCATGTGCCCTTGACCAGAATCAAACCCCGGACCCTTCAGTCTGCAGGCTGACGCTCTAGGGCTCAATGTTTTTCTTTTAAGCATAATACTAAATAACAACCTCTTAAATAACAATTCTCTAATGCTTATCTAATAGAAACACAGGTTATGTAAGTCAGCAGTAACATATTTAGTTTGACACACAGCACAGCACTACTGTCATTTAAAATTATTTCTCCTTTCAACTTACTTTATAGTATCTGCAAAGCTGACTCGGCGAGAGCTTTTCTTATTTCTCGAAACACTGGGTTCCTAAGGGCAGAGAATATTTGGTATGATTCTTAATGAAACCACTGTTAATTAGGTCTCCAGAGTACTACATATAGACCAAGTCTTATTCTGAAATAATTTTATATTATTATTAATTTTGATTATTATTAGTCTCCAAGATATCCCAATGTAGAAACACTTAATAAACACAAATATAATTTTCAATGTGAATGACACTAAGTATACTGACATAAACAACATATATTTAAGGAGATACTGCCCCTTATCTTCTCTCTCTTTTAAGTGAATGACTATTTTACTATCAAGAAAAAAGATAGAGGAGAAACCAAGATGGCAGCATTGGTAAACACCGGAGATTGCTGCCTCGCACAACCACTTCAAAAATGCAACTAAAAGACGGGACAGACATCACCCAGAACCACAGGAAGGCTGGCTGAGGGGAAATTCTACAACTAGAAGGAAAGAGAAAAGCATACCGAGACTCAGAGGAGGTGCAGTGCTGAAGTAAAATACAAAGGTGCGTGCGGAGCGGGCTGTCTTTTTCAAACAGGAGGGAGTCTCAGGCTCTGAGCTCCAGTTCTGGGTGAGTCTCTGGGGACCCAGACTCAAACGGGAGAAGCAGGACTGCCTGGCATCGGTCGGAACTCGAGGGCAGCTTTCTCTCCGAGGTTTGCAGTGGTTGCTGGGACACTGAGAGGCAGAGCCTCTGGGGACAGGACTGAGAGCAGCCATAACTGCTCACTCCGCTGGCCCTGTAGATCCCCTGGGACCCGCCCCGCCCAAGCCTTGCACGAGGCATTTGCTGGTTAGCCTCAGGCAGAGGCTAGATTAGTGCCACCCTAGAGATCCAGGACAGAAGTTCTCCCACTGCAGACACAGCTGATTCTCACAGCCAATTGGCCTGGAGGTCAAATCCCTCCCAGTGTTACCTACAACAATCAAGGCTTAGCTACAACAAGACTATGCACAAAGACCAAGGGGGTGCACCAAGAGTGTCTACCTCAGGTAATTGGGACACTTAGCACAGAAACCCACTCTATCGACACAGCGAAGCATAAAAAATGCCGAGACAAAGAAACAGGACAGAAATGACAGAACTGGAGGAAAGCAGGCTGCTGGATATAGAATTCAAAACCACACTTTTGAGGTCTTTCAAGAGTCTTCTAGAGACTGCCGATAAACTTAATGAGATGTACAAGAAATCTAATGAGACCCTTGATGTTGTGATAAAGGACCAACTAGAAATTAAGCATACACTGACTGAAATAAAGAATATTATACAGACTCCCAACAGCAGACCAGAGGAGCGCAAGAATCAAGTCAAAGATTTGAAATGCGAAGAAGCAAAAAACACCCAACTGGAAAAGCAAAATGAAAAAAGAATCCGAAAATACGAAGATAGTGTAAGGAGCCTCTGGGACAGCTTCAAGCGTACCAACATCCGAATTATAGGGGTGCCAGAAGATGAGAGAGAGCAAGATATTGAAAACCTATTTGAAGAAATAATGACAGAAAACTTCCCCTACCTGGTGAAAGAAATAGACTTCCAAGCCCAGGAAGCACAGAGAACCCCAAACAAAAGGAATCCAAAGAGGACCACACCAAGACACATCATAATTAAAATGCCAAGAGCAAAAGACAAAGAGAGACTCTTAAAAGCAGCAAGAGAAAGAAACTCAGTTACCTACAAGGGAATACCCATACGACTGTCAGCTGATTTCTCAACAGAAACTTTGCAGGCCAGAAGAGAGTGGCAAGAAATATTCAAAGTGATGAATACCAAGAACCTACAACCAAGATTATTTTATCCAGCAAAGCTATCATTCAGAATTGAAGGTCAGATAAAGAGCTTCACAGATAAGGAAAAGCTAAAGGAGTTCATCACCACCAAACCAGGATTATATGAAATGCTGAAAGATATCCTTTAAGAAGAGGAAGAAGAAGAAAAAGGTAAAGATACAAATTATGAACAACAAATATGCATCGATCAACAGGTGAATCTAAGAATCAAGTGAATAAATAATCTGATGAACAGAATGAACTGGTGATTATAATAGAATCAGGGACATAGAAAGGGAATGGACTATTCTTGGGGGGGAAAGGGGTGTGGGGGATGGGGGAAGAGACTGGACAAAAATCGTGCACCTATGGATGAAGACAGTGGGTGGGGAGTGAGGGTGGAGGGTGGGGTGGGAACTGGGAGGAGGGGAGTTATGGGGGAAAAAAAGAGGAGCAATGTAATAATCTGAACAATAACGATTTAATTAAAAAAAAAAGAAAAAAGACAAAGGATAAAGCAAATGACATGTTACCTATTATGGTAACCATACTACACTATTTTGAAGATTTAAAAAAATTTAATTGTAGTAAAATACACATAAATAAAATTTACCACCTTAACCATTTTGAACATGTATTTTTATTTTATTGTGGAAAGAATACTCTACAAGGAATCTACCCTCTGAACAGATTTCTAAAGGCACAGTATGATATTGTTAACTATAGGCAGTATTGTACAAATCTCTAGAACATATTCATCTTGCATAATTGAAATTTTATACTTGTTGATTAGCAACTCCCCATTTCCCCATCCTCTCTGCCCCTGGCAACCACTTATCCTTCTGCTCTCTGTTTTTATGAGTTTGACTATTTTAGATACCTCAGGTAAGTGGAATCATATAGTATTTGTCCTTCTGTGACTGGTTTATTTCACTTAGCATAATGTACTCAAGCATCTTAACCATTTTTAAGTGTATAGTTCAGTTAGGTGTATCTAGGTTGCTATTCAACCAATCTCCAGAACTCTTTTCATCTTGCAAAACTAAAATTCTATATCCATTAAACAATCCCCCTAACCTTTACATAGCCACCATTCTATTTTCTGTCTCTATAAATTTGCATATCACCTTCCCCAGCTTCTGCCCCAACTGAATTTTCTTTCTCTACTCTATACCCTAGGTACTTCACAAGTGGAATCATAAAAGTTTTTTTTTTCCTTTTGTGCCTGGTTTATTTCACTTAGCACAATGGTTTCAAGGTTCACCCACGCTAAAGATTATTTTTAATTGATTTTTTTTAAGAAAGAGGGAGAGGGGAAAAAATGGATGTGCCTTCTGCACACCCCCTACCATGGATCAAACCTGCAACCAGTGCATGTGCACTAACAGGGACTCGAACCAATAAGCACTCAGTGCACAGGGCGATGCCCAACCAACTGAGCCACACCGGCCAGAGCCAGAATCCCCTTCTTTTTTAAGGTTGAATAATGATCCATTGATACCACATTTTGTTTATCCATTCATCAGTCAATGGACACTGGGTGCTTCCTCCCTCTGACTATTGTGAGTAACGATGCTATGAACAGGGGTGTACATTTCTTAAGATCTTTCTTTCAGTTCTTTTGAGTATATACCCAGAAGTGGAATTGCTAGATCATATGGTAATTCTATTATTTTTTTAGGAATTGCAATACTGTTTTTTCCATAGCAGCTGCACCATTTTACATTCCCACGACAGGACACAAAGGTTCTAATTACTCCACATACCAGCCAACATTGTTATTTTCTAAGTTTTTGATGGTAGTCATTCTTTTTTTTTTTTTTTTTTAATATATTTTTATTGATTTTTTACAGAGAAGAAGGGAGAGGGATAGAAAGTCAGAAACATCGATGAGAGAGATCGATCAGCTGCCTCCTGCACACACCCCACTGAGGACGTGCCCGCAACCAACGTACATGCCCTTGACCGGAATCGAACCCGGGACCCTTGAGTCCGCAGGCTGACGCTCTATCCACTGAGCCAAACCGGTTCGGCGATGGTAGTCATTCTAATGGGTATGAGGTGACATCTCATTGTGGTTATAATATGCATTTCTCTAATAATTAGTGATGTTGAGCATCTTTCATTATAATATACAGTTTTTACTTTTCCTCATATTCCTTAACAAGAGCAAACATTTTTACTCTCATGGATACCAAACACAAAAAGCAAGACAGAGAAACAAACAACATCCACAGATAATTTTACAGCGATAATTCTGAATACCTGAATATCTGAACATAAGTCTTATTATAACAAAGAATCAGGAATGTTCATCCTGGCAGATGCTATAGGTGACCTCAAGCTTAATATGATAATAATACTGACACAGTAAATAAATACTGGGACTAAAAGAGATCAATACCTTTCTTCCTTTTTTTTTCTTTTTTCTACAACTTTAACATGTGTCTTTTTATGCTAGAAAGGTTTTCTTTACAGAAGTCTTTGAAGATCTAAAGTGAAGTTTTCTGCATGAAAAAAAGAATGTGTGACAAGCAACTTATCACCTAAGGCAGTTCCCTCAGAACTGATCTTCAAAATGCAAACTGCACTCTCCTCAGTATTTCTGGAAAGCATCGTGGATCTAGGCAGTGTGGTCTTACACAGACTAGATCTACATTCCTCCAAAGGTACTTATATTCACTTCTTTCTTCACTGGCTGTAATCTCTGTAAACTAACTTTGATTAGTTCTATCAGAAGAGACAGGAAGGGAAATTGCTAGACTATTTCAAGTCTTCAATGGCTGGGGCTTTCTACTGCTCTTCAACAGTATTCTCAGATCCAAATACTAGCATATTTCTTACTAAAAAAGAAAAATAAATTTGTGTGGTATATTTGAAATAAAATTAGAGCTCTAATTTGAAGTCTGTTACTAAGTAGGTGTGTGGGCTTAGACAAAACATTTAACTTCTCTGGACCTCATATTTCTCATCTATAAAATGGGAAAAAAATAGATTCAAGATTACTCTGGTTTCTCTTCAGATGGCATAAATCTTTTTTGCCTTTTACTGAAGATTTCCATGGAGAGGAACAACAAAAAAGATTACTGGTGAGGTCCTATTGATTTTAAAGCTCTATGAATCTAAGAATCTGTCATTTAATCATTTAAAGTTCATTAAAAACATTTTTTGTCCTGGCGAGTATGGTTAAGTGGTTGGAATGTCAGCCCATGCACTGAAGGGTTGAAGGTTCAATTCCCAGTCAAGGACATGTATCTGGATTGCAAAGGAATCCCCCACATGCGGGAGGCAACAAAACGATGTGTCTCACATCAATGTCTGTCTGTCTGTCTGTCTGTCTGTCTGTCTCTCTCTCCTTTCCCCCTCCCCCCCTTACTTCCTCTTTCGAAAAAAAAAAAAATCATTGAAAAATAAATTCGCACGTGAGGATTAATCAAAAACAAAACAAAAAAAACAAAATATTTTCTTAAAAGGGGGTGAGGGGTAGGTAGGAGAGGATAAAGGGGGAAGGAAACTTGACTTGGGGTGGTGAACACACAATACAATATACAGATGACGTATTATTTATGTATTATAGAATTATACCCCTGAAACCTATATAATTTTATTAACCAATGTCACCCCAATAAATTAAATCAAAAACAAAATAAACAAAATCACATTTTTAAAAAATACACATTCTAGCCAGGCCAGTGTGGCTCAATGGTTGAGCACTAACCCATGCACCAAGAGGTCACTGGTTAAATTTCAAACAAGGCACATGTGGTTTTGGGTTCAATCCCCAGCAAGGGGCATGCAGGACGCAGCCAATTGATGTTGATGTTTCTCTCACATCGATGTTTCTATCTCTCTCCCCCTCTAAAATCAATTTAGCCCTAGCTGGTTTGGCTCAGTGGATAGAGCATTGGCCTGCAGAACAAAGGGTCCCAGGTTGGATTCTGGTCAAGGGTACATACCTTGGTTGCAGGCTCCTCCCCGGCCCAGGCCCTTGGTCAGGGCTCGTGCAGGAGGCAACTCAATCAATGTGTTTCTCTCACCTTGATGTTTCTCACTGTCTTTCCCTCTCTCTTCCACTCTCCCTAAAAATCAATGGAAAAATATCCTCAGGTGAGGATTTAAAAAAATAAATAAACATATTTAGAAATACACACACATTCTAGATCCCATGCTGAGTGATAGAAAAATAGTGGTAAAGAATATAGTCCTGGCCCTAACCAGTTTGGCTCAGTGGATAGAGCATCGGCCTGCAGACTGAAGGGTCCCAGGTTTGATTCCAGTCAAGGGCATGTACCTTAGTTGCGGGCACATCCCCAGTAGGAGATGTGCAGGAGGCAGCTGATTGATGTTTCTCTCTCATTGATATTTCTAACTCTCTATCCCTCTCCCTTCCTCTCTGTAAAAAAATCAATAAAACATATTTAAAAAAAAAGAATACAGTCCTGCCCTGGCCGGTTTTGCTCAGTGGATAGAGCATCAGCCTATAGACTGAAGGGTCCCGGGTTTGATTCCGGTCAAGGGCACATGCCCGGGTTGTGGGCTCGGTCCCCAATGGGGGGCGTGCAGGAGGCAGCCGATCGATGGTTCTCTCTCATCATTGATGTTTCTATCTCTCTCTCCCTCTCCCTTCCTCTCTGAAATCAATAAAAATATATTTAAAAAGAAAAAAAAACTAGTCCTACTCTACTAGAAATTAATGGTGAAACTGACATTTTTTAGACGTTATTTTATTTTTTTAATATATTTTTATTAGTTTCAGAGATGAAGGTAGAGGGAGAGAAAGATAGAAACATCAACGATGAGAGAGAATTATTGATCAGCTGCCTCCTGCAAGCCCCCTATTGGGTTCAAGCCCGCAACCCATGCATGTGCCCTTGATTGGAATCGAACCTGGGACCCTTCAGTCTGCAGGCCAACACTCTATGCACTGAGCCAAACCAGCCAGGACGAAACTGAGATTTTTAAAACAAAAATCCATACAAACATAAAACTCAAAATATGGCAAGTGATAAGAAGGAAAACTACATAAAAAACTAATTTAGGCCGAACTGGTTTGGCTCAGTGGATAGAGCGTCGGCCTGCAGACTGAAGGTTCCCAGGTTTGATTTCAGTCGGGGGCATGTGCCTTGGTTGCGGGCACATCCCCACTGGGGGGTGTGCAGGAGGCAGCTGATTGATCTCTCTCATCGATGTTTCTAACTCTCTGTCCCTCTCCTTCTTCTCTGTAAAAAATCAATATAATATATTAAAAAAAAAACTAATTTAGCCTGAGAATTAGGGAAGATCTCTTTCAGAGAGTACATTTAAGTTGAAACCTAAACTTTATTTGTATAAGTATTATTTGTCCGATGAAGGGTTGGGAACAGGGAAAGCATTCCAGGCAGAATATGTACAGGAGCTCTAATGCAGAAAAAAGCTTAATGTATTTGAAAAATAAAAAGACTGGACATCAATAAAAAGAAAAAACAACCTATTTTATGGAAGAACACATTTGCCAAAGATACATCTGATAAGAGGTTACTATCCAAAATTTGTAAAGAACTCATACAACTCAACACCAAAAATATAAAATCCAATTAAAAAATGGGAATGGGCAAAAGACCTGAATAGACACTTCTCCAAAGAGGGCATACGATGGCCAATAGACATATGAAAAGATGCTCAAAATCATCTAGAGAAAGGCAAATTAAAACCACAATGAATCATCACCTCACACCTGTCAGAATGGCTATAAATCCACAAACATCATCAATAAATCCACAAACAAGTGTTGGCAAGGATAAGGAGAAAAGGGAACTCTCATGCACTGTTGGTGGGGATGCAGACTGGTGCAGCCACTACAGAAAACAGTATGAAGGTTCCTCAAAAAGTTAAAAACGACCCTAGCTGGTTTGGCTAAGTGGATACAGTGTTGACCTGTGACTAAAGGGTCCCAGGTTCGATTCTGGTCAAGGGCACATGCCCGGTTGCAGGCTGGATCCCCAGTGGGGAGCGTGCAGGAGGCAGCCAATCAATGATTCTCTCATCATTGATGTTTCTCTCTCTCTCTCCCTCTTCCTTCCTCTCTGAAATCAATAAAAATATATTTTTTAAAAAAGTTAAAAATGGAACTGCATTATGACCCAGCAATTCCATTTCTGAGTATATAACCAAAGAAACTTAAAACACTAATTCAAAAGAATATATGCACCACTGTGTTCAACGCAACATTATTTATAACTAGAGGCCTGATGTACAAAATATGTGCAAGAGTAGGCCTTCACAGCCGTGGCTGCCTCGGCCCTCGCAGCCCTGGCTTCATCCGGAAGGTCATCGAATGGTTGGTCCACTGTTTGGTCGTTTGGTCAATTTGCATATTACGCTTTTATTATTATAGAACAGTGATGGTGAACCTTTTGAGCTCGACGTGTCAGCAATTTGAAAAACCCTAACTTAACTCTGGTGCCGTGTCACATATAGAAATTTTTTGATATTTGCAACCATAGTAAAACAAAGATTTATACTTTTGATATTTATTTTATATATTTAAATGCCATTTAACAAGAAAAATCAACCAAAAAAATGAGTTCGTGTGTCAGAGGTTCGCCATCACTGTTATAGAACATAGTCAAGATATGGAAGCAACCCAAGAGCCCATCAAGAGATGATTGTATAAAAAAGCTGTGGTATGCCCTGGCCAGTGGTTAGAGCATCATCCCACAGACCAAAGGGTGTCGGGTTCAATTCCTGGTCAAGGGCATGAACCTCGGTTGCAGGCTCAATCCCCAGCCCCAGTTGGGGTGTGTGCGGGAGACAACCAATCGATATGTCTCTCTCTCTCATTGATATTTTGCTCCCCCTCCTCCTTCCCATCCATTCTGTCTAAAAAGAAATCACTGGAAATCCTCAGGTGAGGATTAATAAACAAATAAACAAACAAGCAAGCAAGCAAGCTATGGAATAGCACTCAGCAATAAAAAAGAATGAAATCTTACCATTTGTGACAGAATGGATGGACCTGGAGGGTATTTTGCTCAAATAAGTCAGACACAGAAAGACAAATACCATATGATTTCACTTATATGTAAAATCTAAAGAACAAAATGAATAAACAAACAAAACAGAAACAGACTCACGAATACAGAGAACAGACTGATAGTTGCCAGGGGATAGGCATTGAGGAACTGGGTGAAAAATGAAGGAATTAAGAATTACTGATAGTTACAAAACAGTCACAGAGATGTAAAGTACAGCATAGGGAATCTATGTATATAAAAGCCTAAGCGACTGAATGATGGGTCAACTGGTTGCTATGATGTGCACCAACCACCAGGGGACAGATGCTCAATGCAGGAGCTGCCCCCTGGTGGTCAGTATGCTCCCACAGCCAACTTCCTGTGGCTGGCCAACATCCTGTGGTCACTCCCCCCAGCCGACCAGCCTGCCATGGTCCCTCCCCCGACCTGGCCGGCCCCGATCAGCCCCGATCAGAACTGGGTGAGATGGCCCAATTGGCCCCGATCTCCGGCCAGGCCTAGGGAACCCACCTGTGCACGAATTCGTGCACCAGGCCTCTAGTCCTATATAATAAAAGCCTATGTGGCGTCATGCCCTTGCACGATGTCCTCGCGCAACATTGTCACAAGATGGCTGCCACAAGATGGCCGTGCACACAGCAGAGGCAGGGCCCGGTGGCCACTCCACACAGTGAGGCCTGGGGGTCCTGCAGCTCTGCATGGCGCGGAGGAGGTTGGTCCTGGTGGAGGAGGTGGGTCGCAGCAGGGGAGGGCAGTTGGGGGCCATCAGGCTGCAGGGGAGCAGTTAGGCATCAATCAACCTGGCAGGGGAATGGTTAGGGGGCGATCAGGCTGACAGGCAGAAGCAGTTAGGAGCAATCAGGCAGGCAGGCAGGAGAGCGGTTAGGAGCCAGCGGTCCCGGATTGCAAGAGGGATGTCCAACATCCACCGAGGGGTCCCAGATTGGACAGGGTGCAGGCCAGGTTGAGGAACAGCATCCCCCCTCCCTGTGCACAAATTTCATGCATTGGGGCTCTAGTATAGTCAATAATCTACACTAATAAAAGAGAAAAATGGTAATTGGCGTACGGCGATACCCTTTTCATTGGCTAATCAGGGCTATATGAAAATTAACTGCCAACTAAGATTGGCAGTTAACTGCCAAAAAGATGGAGGCTAATTTGCATATGTAGGCACAATGCAGGGAGGCGAAAGGGAAAGCAGGAAGAAGCCCCCTGCCACTGACAGTGATCAGAAACCCAGGGGGGAGCTAAGAGCTGGGGGGCAGGGCAAAGGCGGCCCTGGGGCCACCTTTACCCTGCCCCCCAGCCATGATGGGAGAATCAGGTGCCTTTTCCACCCTGGCCAGTGATAGCAGGAAGTAGGGGTGGAGCCAGCGATGGGAGCTGGGCACAGTCAAGGCTGGCAGTCCCGGGAGCTAGGGGTCCCTTGCCTGGGCCTAAAGCGAAGCCCACAATCGTGGCGCCCCCCCCCCCCCCCCGCTGCCACTGCAGGTCCCCGCTGCCCGGGCCGGACGCCTAGGCCAGAGGCGTTAGGCCTGGGCAGGGGTGGAGCCTGCAACCGCGGGGAGCTGGGGGTCCCCTGCCCAGGCCTGACACCTCTGCCGGAGGCCTCAGGCCTGGTCAAGGGGCCGATCCGGTGATTGGTGATCGGAGGGTGATGAGGGTCAACTCCTCCGGCCGAGGCATCAGGCCTGGGTGGGGGGCGGAGCCGGGGATTGGGGGGATATGATGGTCCCCTTGCCCAGGCCTAAAGCCTGGGCCAGAGGCATCAGGCTTGGGCGAGGGGTGGAGCAAGCGATCAGAGGGAGATGGGGGTCCCCTGCCCAGGCATGATTCCTGGGCCAGAGGCCTCAGGCCTGGGCGGGGGTCAGAGCCAGTGATCGGGGGGAGATGGGGGTCCCCTGTCCAAGCCTGACACCTCTGGCGGAGGCGTCAGGCCTGGGCAAGGGGCCGATCAGGTGATCGGAGGGTGATGGGGGTCTATGCCTCTGGCCGAGGCATCAGGCCTGGGCTGGGGGCAGAACCAGTGATGGGGGGAAATGAGGGTCCCCTGCCCAGGCCTGACGCCTGTCAGAGGCGTCAGGCCTGGGCAAGGGGCCGATCCTGCGATTGGAGGGTGATGGGGGTCAACGCCTGAGGGCTCCCAGTATGTGAGAGGGGGCAGGCTGGGCTGAGGGACACTCCCCCCCTCCCCCACACCCAGTGCACGAATTTCGTGCACCGGGCCCCTAGTATTGTAATAACTATGGATGGTGCCAGAAGGGAGTGGCAAGAAATATTCAAAGTGATGAATACCAAGAACCTACAACCAAGATTACTTTATCCAGCAAAGCTATCATTCAGAATTGAAGGTCAGATAAAGTGCTTCACAGATAAGGAAAAGCTAAAGGAGTTCATCACCACCAAACCAGGATTATATGAAATGCTGAAAGGTATCCTTTAAGAAGAGGAAGAGGAAGATAAAGGTAAAGATACAAATTATGAACAACAAATATACATCTATCAACAAGTGAATCTAAGAATCAAGTGAATAAATAATCTGATGAACAGAATGAACTGGTGATTATAATAGAATCAGGGACATAGAAAGGGAATGGACTGACTATTCTTGGGCGGGAAAGGGGTGGGGGAGATGCGGGAAGAGACTGGACAAAAATCGTGCACCTATGGATGAGGACAGTGGGTGGGGAGTCAGGGCGGAGGGTGGGGTGGGAGCTGGGTGGAGGGGAGTTATGGGGGGTAAAAAAAGAGGAACAAATGTAATAATCTGAACAATAAAGATTTAATTAAAAAAAAGAGAGGAAAAAAAAGAAAAAAAAAAAGAAAAATATCAGGGGGAGCACTTTGTGAACTTTATGATTGTCAAAGCACTGTGCTGTACATCTGATACAAAATAATACTGAATGTAAACTGTAATAAAAAAAGAACAAGAGCCGGTCTAGCTCAGTGGATAGAGCATCGGCCTGTGGACTGAAGGGTCACAGGTTTGATTCCGGTCAAGGGCACATGCCCAGGTTGCGGGCTCGATTTCCAAAAGGGGGCATGCAGGAGGCAGCCGATCAGTGATTCTCTCCCATCATTGATGTTTCTCTCTCTCTCTCTCCCTCTCCCTTCATCTCTGAAATCAATAAAAAATCCTATATAATAGGCTAATATGCAAATTGTTCCCGACTGAGAGTTCGACTGCGAATTAAACTGGGAGTTCGACCAGAGGGCGGGGCCAGCCAGCCAACCGCCCATGCATGAATTCATGCACTGGGCCTCTGGTCCTATATAATAAAAGCCTAATATGCTAAGTGTCCAGTCGTCTGGTGACTGGTCGACTGTTCAACCAATCAAACATAATATGCTAATGATATGCTAAGGCTGCTCAATCGCTTGCTATGATGTGCACTGACCACCAGGGGTCAGACAGTTGACCAGTCAACCAGTTGCTATGATGTGCACTGACTACCAGGGATAGATGCACCCGACCAGTAGGTTAGCTTGCTGCTGGGGTCTGGCCAATCGGGACTGAGCAAGATGGGCCGGACACGCCCTGGAGCCCTCCTGCGGTCTTCCTTGGCTGGCCAACCTTCCGCGTCCCTCTCCGGCCAGCCGGCCCCGATTGGCCCCAATTGGGACTGGGCACGATGGGGCCAGACACACCCTGGAGCCCTCCCATGGTCCCTCCCCAGCCCCAATCGTGCACTGGTGGGGTCCCTTGGCCTGGTCTGTGCTCTCTCGCAATCTGGGACTCTTTGGAGGGTGTCAGTGAGCCGGTTTAGGCCCGATCCTGCAGGCCACTCCCCCTGGGAGGGCACCAGACCCAGAAGTCACAGCTGGCAAGTGCTACTGCAGCAACGTGAGCCTCTCCCCATCGGGACTGACAGGGTGCGAGCCCACGGCAGGCGCAGTGGGGCCAGGATGAGCGGGAGCAGCAGGTAGGAGCTGCAGGCGGTGTTGGACTGCGGGTTTCGGCCTGATCCCCGCAGGCCACCCCGAGGGACCCCACCCATGCACAAATTCGTACACCAGGCCTCTAGTATATATATTTAAAAAAGGAAACCCAAAACACTAATTGAAAAGATTTTTTTATAAGTGAAAGTAAAAAAAAAGGAAGAAATATTAAAGAAGCCAAAGTAGAATGAGCACTCAGAATTATATGTTCTCCAAAACTATTTGCATTGCATCCATCAACAAAATGTACTAGAAGCCATTATTTACTGAGCACAATATTTTTGGTTTTTTCCAGAGAGGACGAGAGAGAGAGAGAGAGAGAGAGAGAGAGAGAGAGAGAGGGGGGGGGGGGGGGGGGAAGAAACATCATTAATGACAAAGAATCACTGATCAGCTGCCTCCTGCATGCCCCCTACTGGGTATCAAGCCTGGAACCCAGGAATGGAACCTGACCAGGAATGGAACTATGACCGCCTGATTCATAGGTCAACACTCAATCACTGAGCCATGCCAGCCAGGCTGGGCACAATATATTTAAAAAACACATGATAAAGTTCTTTATCGAGCCTTTAGGGAGCTCTCAATTTAGAAAGGACATTAGTAAATAATTACAATAGAAGGTATAGAGCAGGGGTGGGCAAACTTTCTGACTGGACCGGAGGGCTGGAACAAAAGCATGGATGGAGTGTTTGTGTGAACTAATATAAATTCAAAGTAAACATCATTACATAAAAGGGTACGGTCTTTTTTTTTTTTAGTTTTATTCATTTCAAACGGGCCGGATCCGGCCCGCAGGCCGTAGTTTGCCCACGGCTGGTATAGAGGGATGATTTTTCTGAGACAAGTGATTCCAAACTTGAGTCTTGAAAGACAAATAGGAATTACCAAATAAAGAGGGCTACAGATTTATGATAAAGCAAGTATGATAGAATATTAATTCTAGAAGCTAGTTGATGACTATATGAGCATTCACTCTAAAACTATTCCTATTTTCAGTATATTTTTAAAAAATTTTTAATAAAACAAAAAAGAAGAATGAGAACTAGCTGTCTAGGCAGAGGGAACATCATATGTAAATACTTGCAGGTACCAGAGTTCATGTCTTGCTTGGGGAATAGTAAGCAATTCTAATTGGTGAGATATATGTGTGAGAGTAGCAAGAAAGAAGGCTGCAAAGTAAATAGGGGTTAAAAATCATGAGTGCCAGCTTACTCAAGTGTTTGGATTTTAATCTGAAAACCATGACATGCTTACTTGTTCATATTCAATAGAGAATCATTTATGATGTTCTCTCTTCATATGGCTAACAAAGTTCCTTACTATTAACAATATCACTGAAAATAGTTATCTATAAAGCACTTATACTAGAAACTTACCTGAACTATTTCATTCCCATCTCTCAGATCCCGAAGAGGACTCCTTGGGGGTTTCAAAATCTAGAAGTAAGGGAATTGTTGAAGAAAATCTGGCATATCTATTAATAATCAGTTCATTTCAAGTTATACCATAAGTAGAAAGGTAGAGATGCTAAAATTCCTGTAAAAACCTCTCATATTCCTCAAAATCATACTGTTCAGTGCTATGCTTTGTGGCTCATGTAAATATTTGGTATCAAATAGGAATATCTTCTCCCTCCTGCCTACCTTCCCCAATTATTTTTCCAACTCTGATCCCACGTGGTCTGAGTAAAGCTCATTTCAACCTAGGGTACAACATGTAGCCCTGGTCTAGAACAATCTACACATGATATTCTCTCAGCAATAGTGATTGGTTCAGGAATGAGGTCTTGACCCATATCAAAATAATTAAGCCAAACTATTCAACCCTGAGTTGTTTTTATCTTGAGGATATACACACTATTTTTCCATGTAGGACTTGAACCTGGAAGTAGTAAGTACACAGAACCTGTCTAATAATGGAGATTACCCAGAGAAAGCAGTCAGAGTAGAAAAAGTGAAAGATTATCCCAGTACTGATTATACTGTTGGAACCCCTTGTCAGTAAATCATGCCTAAAGTCATTCCTATCTTTGGATTTTTCAATTTCATAACCCAATAAATTTTTAGCTCAAATCAGTTTAAGTTGGATATTTTTGGGTCTTGCTATAGCTTTGTATATCAGTTTTTTAAAACAATTAAATAATAGTTTCTTGATTTTTAGAGAGAAAGGAAGGGTGAGGGAGAGAGAGATAGAAACACCAATGTGAGAGCACATTGTAGGGAAGCTGCCTCCTGCATGCCTCCTGCTGGGGGTTGAGTCCACAAGCCCAGCATGTGCCCTTTACCAGGAATAGAACCAGCAACTCCTGGTGCATGGAAGGATGCCCAACCAACTGAGCCACACGGGCCAGGGCAGCTTAAATATTTTTAAAAACAGTTTTATTAAAGTACTAGTAGCCTGGTGCACAAAATTCGTGCACATTAAAAAAGAATTAATTGCTCTAACCTGTTTGGCTCAGTGGATAGAGCATCAGCCTTCGGACTCAAGGGTCCCAGGTTCAGTTCCAGTCAAGGGCATGTACCTTGGTTGCAGGCACATCCCCAGTGGGGAGTGTGCAGGAGGCAGCTAATCAATGTTTCTCACTCTCTATCCCTCTCCCTTCCTCTCTGAAAAAAAATCAATAAAAAATATTTTTTTAAAAAGGGGAATTAATTAGCGGAGATATTTTAATATTGCTATTTGCCCTTTCTCTATAATAGAAGTGTGAGAGATGAAAGGAAATTAGTAAAATGTATATGAAAATAATATATAAATTTATTAATAAACAGTAACAAAAGGATATAACAACAGAGGCATGATACAAAAACGACAAAAACATGATATGAAAACAAAAACATGATATAAAAACAACAGTGATGCAAACAATGACTGATAAAGTGATTAAACTTATTCTAATATCTCCCTGTACACCACATTAAGAGTGAAAACATTTTCAGAGTGCTTGACTAATTTCCCTTGTGATGAACTATTTAGAACTTTAACTGTAACCTCACATGCTCTTCAAACTCGAGAGAAAGCAACATATAACTGACCATGTGCGAAAACGGGTTCAGGTAGGAATAAGACTACTTTGTCTAGAGTTTGTCCTTGTGATTTATTAATAGTCCTCACAAATGCTGGCATCACGGGAAACTGTCATCGAATCAATTTAAATGGGAGGCCAGTGTCAAATGGGGACAAATTAATTCTTGGAATCAGAACAACCTCTCCCTCTGCGGATCCTGTTAATACTTCAGCTTCGATGTTAGCTCGTAATATTTTAATAATAAATCTGGTACCATTACAAAGACCCCATTTACTATTGAGATTTCTCAATAGCATGATGATTGCACCCACTTTCAATTTTAATTTATGACACAGCATTCCTGAAGGAGTAATACTATAAAGAAATTCGATGGGAAAATTTTCCGTTTCAGCATCATCTGTGGAATCAATGTGTGAAAATCTCCATCGAGTATATCCAAAATTTCTTCATTTAATTTTTGAACATGCTCATTTTTGGACAAAGAACTGCACATTTAGATATATTTTTAATATTATCTATAGATATAGTATTTCCAAAGATAGCTTCAATAACAGACCCATTACAAATCATTCCACTTCCACGCTCCACTCCGCGGGTGGGTTCCTGCCTGAAACCTCACCCTCCAGGAAACAGCTGGGGGAGGGCGCAGCCGTTTCCAAGACGACCCCTGCAGGACTGACTTCCTTCCGGTTGGTCACACTTCTGGCTGTGATGTTACACCCAGGGTTTTTATATAAGTAGATAATTTATATAGCATACAATTCATAAAATTACCATGAAATTAATGAAATAAAAAATTGTAATGTATTTATAGAATTGTGAATCAGGTTAAATATTTGAGTCTATCCAGAAAGCAATAGAAGCCAGTGGGGGTGTGATGGTGATGCCACAGTCAAAATTACTGTTGTATATAGTCTCATTCAAAAAATGTTAACAATTAACTTAAATATAAGTATTTCTTACTGAGGAATGTCGTCTTCTAACAGGTCTCTCTGTATTGTCACTGAAAGAGAAAAAAAATTTTATATAGACACTGAAAGAAAAATGAATTTTCCAAAGTCCACATTATCCCTTACATGCTTTTAAATTGGCCATCACTTTCACTTAACAAACTTGGCATTACTTTCACTTAGCAAAATTTATAACACTAAATTCAATATTTATAGTCAGAGTGTTTTAACCCTTTGTACACCTATAGCATTTATAGACACAAGCAGTGGACCTTCCCCACATGCCACGTGCGCCTATAGCTGCAAACGTCGCATATCAACTCTGGTTGCCCAATTTTAAAATCAGACTTGTTAGTGACATCTCTGGGTTTGTAAAGAAAATTATGGTAACTTAAATTCGTAAATATTCCAGCGCATATGGAAGAAATTTCAATATAGATATATAGGGCTGTCATTCAGACGTGCAAGAGATAAACACTGAGACACTTGAGAATTTTTTTTTGTTCATTGTGACACTTGAGATTTGTTTGTGTTATCATGAATTTCATGCCTAAACTGGTAAACATGGTGTGCATTCTTCATTATTTTTTTATAGATTTTGTCTTTGGAGCATCAACAATATTTAGTGTTTTTGAGGCTTTTCATGTTGACAGTTTATTTTTATTTTACGCTCACTTTTGCTGATATTTCCATAGAATTGAAAATTATTATTTTATTACTGAACTTATCACTGTAATATATTATATTGTGCAAATAAAATTCAATTCCCATAAACAGCATCAGATGAAGAAATAATTGAACCAAGCACCTCACAAGAAGAAGATGACATCCTTTATTCAACTTCAGAGTCAGATGATTTTTTTAATTACATTCAAAATATTGTGGCATGTGGGGATGGTTTCCGTTTTGGACGTGTGGTAGTTAACTGGTTAAAATACATATTGTATACTACAATACTATCTCTTAAAACACAGTACAACATAATTTAAAATATTTACAAAGGTACAATTATAAGATAAATGGGCTATAAATCAAGAGATTCTAGTTCTCGTTTTACTATTGTGTGATTTTTTTAGAACAGGTTGTAAACATTCAAATGCCTATGAAGGCAAAACATATACTTTAGTAAGTGCAAGAAAAATAGGTGGGATGGAGACTATAATGGAGAGTTCCTGACTAGTCTGAAGGTCATAGCCATTATTCCACCCAGGTTAATTGTTGCCAAGCATAAATATAAACCCAGTGTAGCCACAGCTGATTTTTCAAGAGAAGCTGAAAATCTAATTGTTATATGAAATTTTGAAATTTGTCAACTAATTCAAAAATTAAAAAAACCCATCTTAAGGAAAAAACATTATGTCTCTGATTGTAAACAGGCCACCAGTTTGTGATGCTAACTTTAGACAAATCCTTTCATTTCTTTATGTCTCAATTTTCTCATTCTTAAATTGAAGAGATGAGACATGGTCTCTAAAGCCTATCTCAGTGTTGACTCTAGATGAGTTTATATAAAGATATGGCAAGGAAGACCTATTAATAACTTCTGAAATCTTTTTCCATTCTCTTCCAGGGGGAAAAAATAAATGTTAAAAAGTCAATAGGTCTTACTAGTTGAAGAAGTATCTTTTCTCTGATAAAGTTTAACACTTTTAGAGGCATTAAATGAACTTACTTTTCTTCATTAGTCTCTGAAGACATCCCATCCATTTTTGAAGAAAACCTTTTCTGTAACAAACACAATATTAGAAAAGGTGAGAAAGAAGAGAAAGTACAACTATGAAGAGATTAAGAGCAGATATTTTTGTTGTTAATCCTCACCCGAGGATATGTTTTTCCATTGATTTGCAAAGAGAGTGGAAGGGGGAGAAAGAGAGAAACACCTATGTGAGAGAGACACATGGATTGGTTGCCTCTGGCACACACCCTGACAGGGGCTGGGGACTGAGTCTGCAACTGAGGTACATGCCCTTGACTGGAGTGCCCTTGACTGGAATCAAACCCACTCTTCGGGCTGACACTCTAACCACTGAGCAACCAGCTAAGGCTAAGAGCAGAATTTTAACTCCAGTATTACTTTCTGGGGAAAGACAGAAGGAAAAAAAAAAAAAAAGGATGAAAAAGCTACACTATGGGGCCATAAGACCAGAAATTTTGAGGAGTTTAAATTATATACTCTATTATTTTTTAAAAAATATATTTTATTGATTTTTTACAGAGAGGAAGGGAGAGGAGAGGGATAGAGAGTTAGAAACATCAATCAGTTGCCTCCTGCACACTCCCCACTGGTTATGTGCCCGCAACTAAGGTACATGCTCTTGACCGGAATTGAACCTGGGACCCTTGAGTCCGCAGGCTGACGGTCTATCCACTGAGCCAAACCGGTTACGGCTATATACTCTATATATTATAATCAACACTTCTGGAAAATTATATTTTAAATTATCTATATATATAAAAAGCCAGTGACCGGAACGCTGTAACCACCGAAACGACCGGTTGCTATGATGCCCACTGCAGTCAGCGAACTGGCCCAATCAGCCGCTCCCACCCCGATCAAGTACGGGGCAGCTGGCCAACCCCCCCAACCCCCCCATGGCCCCTTCCCTGGCCAGCCCTGCCCCTGATTGCCTCCCTGCTGCCCCCGACCCCAATAGGGTGCAGGGCTGGCCAGCCAACTTCCTGCAACCCCTCCCAAAGGCCGGCTCTGCCTCTGATGGGCCCTCACCACCCTGATTGGCCCGCAGCCTCTCCCCGCCACCAGCCCCGCTCCTGATTGCCCGCCCTACCCCAATAGGGTGTGGGGCCAGCTGGCCAACCTCCTGCAGCCCCTCCCCCAGGCTGGCCCTACCCCTGATGGGCTCCCCCACTCCGATTGGCCCACAGCCCCTTCCCCCGGCCAGCCCTGTCCTGATGGGGCCCCAATAGGAGCAGGCTGGCCAGACCCCATGCATGCATGAATTTGTGCACTGGGCCTCTAGCATTTAAGATAAAATCAGTAACTAACTCTGAATGGGATGATATGGACTTTAGTGGTTAAAATAAAGGTTTGCCCTAGTTTATAAAAATATATGGATTACATAATAATTCAATCCCAAAATAAAGTTAATTAGGTATCAAACTAGATTTGCATATTATGCATGTTGATCTTATGAAAATATAAATATTCAGTAAAACTATTTTAAGACACGAAAATAATGTTTTAAACAGTGAAGCTGATGCCCTAACTGGTTTGGCTCAGTGGATAGAGCTTCAGCCCGCGGACTCAAGGGTCCCAGGTTCGATTCCAATCAAGGGCATGTACCTTGGTTGTGGGCACATCCCCAGTAGGGAGTGTGCAGGAGGCAGCTGATCAATGTTTCTCTCTCATCGATGTTTCTAACTCTCTATCCCTCTCCCTTCCTCTCTGTAAAAAAATCAATAAAATATATTTGAAAAGTAAAAATAAACAATGCAGCTGATTACACTTACAATTCCACTCAATGAGTGATTGTCTTGGAAAAAGTGTGAAATAAGAGGCATAACCTGACATTTCCTCAATTGCTCTTAGCTCTTCCCTAGCCATTACTATATGAGATTTTTACTTTATGCATTAACTTTGAACCTCACCCCTGGGTAAGAAAAACTTCCATTAAAAAAAAAAAAAAAGAATACTAGAGATTTGACTCAACAATATTAACATTTCTATTACAATACTAAATGAATACATATACTCAAAACTGTTAGAATCCATGTTCTTATTTTTAGCAATAAATAAAAACCCTGTTATTTAAAAGATAACTTATTTTATATGCTTGCATCCTATGTAACAAAAAAACAATTTAGGAAATGATTCTTTGTAATACACCTGAAATTCAAACTGAAATAAAAACGTTTATTTTTTAATATCAACTTATTCAATCAGCTATACATATATATATTAGGGCATTTATTAGGATTTGATCTCTGACTCTCTCATTTTGTCCTCCATTACTTTCTGCTCATCCATTCTTCTGGTATTACTTACCCCTTTGTTCACAGACAACACCCATATCTAGTTAAAGTAATTTTTTTAAATTTTAGGTTTTTGTACATAGTATAAGAAGTTGATTGTACAAGATTAGTTTTTATAAAGCATCTTCAATTTCCTCATTTCCCCAAAGCAACCACTTTTACTACTTTTAGCTACCTATTTTGTATTTTAAAAAAGCTCTTTCCTTGCAACCACCTCCATCTAACATACACAAGCATCCACCCTACCCCACCATACACAGATAAATACAATACAAGAAAAGTTGCCCAGCTGGTATGGCTCAGTGATGGAGTGTAAACCTATGAACCAGGAGGTTCAGGTTTGATTCCGGTCAGGGCACACTGATGCCCGGGTTGCAGGCTTGATCCCTGGTGTGGGGCATGCAGGAAGTAGCTGACAAATGATTCTCTCTCATCATTGATGTTTCTATCTCTCTCTTCCTCTCTGAAATCAATTAAAAAAATATTTTTTAAAAAAGAAAAGATTACACTACATTAATATAAAAATCCTAAATAAATAGCAAAAAGGAGCTAGCAATTTGTAAAAAGGATATATATCGTGGTCATGCTGGTTTTATTCCAGAAATGCAAAATTGATTTAACATTAGAAAATTAATTTTATAATTAATCATACTAACAGATTAAAATAAAAAAATCATATGATCATCTTAACCAATAAAAAAAGTGTGGTGAACTTTAAACATCCTTTCATGTTTAAAACAAAAGAAAAACTTGAGGAGAAACCACGATGGCGGAATAGGTAAACACCAGAGTTTGCTGCCTCAAACAACCACTTCAAAAATACAACTAAAAGACGGAACAGACATCATCCAGAACCACAGGAAGGCTGGCTGAGTGGAAATTCTACAACTAGAAGGAAAGAGAAAAGCATACTGAGACTCAGAGGAGGCGCAGTGCGGAAGTAAAATACTAAGGTACAGAGGCGCACATGGAGCGGGCTGGCGGCTGAGGGAGCGGGTGTCGTTTTTAATCGGGAGGGAGTCTCAAGCTCTGAGCTCCAGTTCCGGGCAAGTCTCTGGGGACCCAGACTCATATGGGAGAAGGGGGACTGTCTGGCATCGGTCAGAACTCGAGGGCAGCTTTCTCTCGGAGGGGCTTGCAGCAATTGCTGGGACACTGAGAAGTGGGGCCTCTGAGAGCAGCCATAACTGCTACTCCCGCCCTGTTGACGCATGGGACCCGACCCGCCCAAGCCCTGCAGGGAGGCTTTTGCTGGGTAGCCTAAGGCAGAGGCTAGATTAGCACTTCCCTAGAGATCCAGGAGCCAGGGTACCCAGAGGTCAGAGTGGGACCATCCAGTTTGCAGCTCCGTGGAACCATAAAGGACAAACTCAGGGGGCAGACTCAGTGAGCACCAAAGCCGCATTGAAGCAAGTCTTACCCCAGAGAGGTGTCTCCAGCACAGAAGTTCTCCCACTGCAGACACAGCTGATTCTCACAGCCAATTGGCCTGGAGGTCAATTCCTCCCAGTGATACCTACAACAATCAAGGCTTAACTACAACAAGACTGTGCACAAAGACCACAAGGGGGTACACCAAAAAGTGTCCTCCTCAGGTAATTGGGGAGGCTGAACCACTGGGCCCTAGAGGACACTTAGCACAGAAAACCACTTTCTCAACACAGGGAAGCATAAAAATGCGGAGACAAAGAAAAAGGAAACAAATGACAGAAATGGAGGAAAGCAAACTACTGGATATAGAGTTCAAAACCACACTTTAAAGGTTTTTCAAGAATTTTCTAGAAACTGCTGATAAACTTAATGAGACCTACAAGAAATCTGAGACCCTCGAGGTTGTGATAAAGGACCAACTAGAACTTAAGCATACACTGACTGAAATAAAGAATATTATACAGACTCCCAACAGCAGACTAGAGGATCGCAAGAATCAAGTCAACGATTTGAAATACGAAGAAGCAAAAAACACCCAACTGGAAAAGCAAAATGAAAAAAGAATCCGAAAATAAGGAGCCTCTGGGACAGCTTCAAGCGTACCAACATCCGAATTATAGGGGTGCCAGAAGAAGAGAGAGAGAGCAAGATATTGAAAACCTATTTGAAGAAATAGTGACAGAAAACTTCCCCTACCTGGTGAAAGAAATAGAATTACAAGTCCAGAAAGCACAGAGAACCCCAAACAAAGGAATCCAAAGAGGACCACACCAAGACACATCGTAATTAAAATGCCAAGAGCAAAAAACAAAGAGAGAATCTTAAAAGCTGCAAGAGAAAGAAACTCAGTTACCTACAAGGGAGTACCCATACGACTGTCAGCTGATTTCTCAACAGAAACTTTGCAGGCCAGAAGGGAGTGGCTAGAAATATTCATAGTGATGAATGCCAAGAACCTACAACCAAGATTACTTTATCCAGCAAAGCTATCATTCAGAATTAAAGGTCAGCTAAAGAGCTTCACAGATAAGAAAAAGCTAAAAGCGTTCATCACCACCAAACCAGTATTATATGAAATGCTGAAAGGTATCCTTTAAGAAGAGGAAAAAGAAGAAAAAAGTAAAGATACAAATTATGAACAACAAATACACATCTATCAACAAGTGAATCTGAAAATCAAGTGAATAATCTGATGAACAGAATGAACTGGTGATTATAATAGAATCAGGGGCATAGAAAGGGAGTGGACTGACCATTCTTGGGGGGGGAAGGGGTGAGGGGATGCGGGAAGAGACTGGACAAAAATCGTGCACCTATAGATGAGGACAGTGGGTGGGGAATGATGGAGGAGGGTGGGGTGGGAGCTGGGTGGAGGGGAGTTATGGGGGGTAAAAAGAGGAACAAATGTAATAATCTGAACAATAAAGATTTAATTAATCAAAAAAAAAGAAAAACTTAGCAAACTAGGAATAGAAAGTAAATTCGTTAATCTAATAAACAATATCTATTTAAAAAACAATAGCAAACATCAATTTAATAGTGAAACTTTGAAAACTTTCCCTTTGAGACCAAACAAGGGTGCCCTAGCAGGTGTGGCTGAGTTAATTGGAGCATTGACTGGTATGCTGAAAGGTGGAGGGTTTGATTCCAGTCAGGGCACATACCTACTAGTAGATACCTAGATTGAAGGATCTCTCTCTCTCTCTCTCTTTCTCTCTCTCTCTCTCTCCCCCCCTCCTTTCTCCCATCCTCTCTCTAAGACCAATAAAAGAGAATAAGACCAATAAAAAAGAGAGAGAGATCAAACAAGCTTATTTCCACTTCAAACAAGCTTATTTCCACTTCTTATCCATCATCAAGTCTTAATAGTTCTATTTCCAATATATATTCCAAACCCATTCACTTCTATCGTTAGTACTACCACTGTAGTTCAAGCTACCATTATCACTCGTGTACAATACTGCAATATCCACCTCACTGGTATCCCTGTTTTCACTCTTATCCTCCCCATCCCTCCCACCCCCCGCCCATCCTTTTTCCACATATTAGGCAGTTATCTTCCCCTACTTAAAACTCTTCAATGGCTTCCCATCATACTGAGTAAACTTCACCAGGACCTACCAAAGCTCTACAATACCTGATCCCTATCTGTCCCTCAGACTTCATACTGTCTCTCATATCACTGTCTTCCTTATTCACCAGGCTGGCCACACTAGCATTTCTATTCTTGCACACACAAAGCTCTTTCCTGAGTCATTAAATTTATATTCTCCCTTGTCAAGAAAGCCAAGAAAAGCACGCTTTGTAGCACTGCATATGTCTCCTTTGTAATATTACCACACTGTAATTTAAGTCTGTTATGTAAATTAATTTATTCCTGTTATCTCCCCAAACTATCCTTGCCCCAACAGTAAACTACTTTTTTAAAATATATTTCATCGATTTTTTTACAGAGAGGAAGGGAGAGGGATAGAGAGTTAGAAACATCGATGAGAGAGAAACATCAATCAGCTGCCTCCTGCACACTCCCTACTGGAGATGTGCCCGGCAACCAAGGTACATGCCCTTGATTGGAATCGAACCTGGGACCCTTGAGTCTGCAGGCTGATGCTCTATCCACTGAGACAAACCGGTTAGGGCTACAGTAAACTACTGAGAATAGGGCTGGTGTCTCTTAAGTTCAGAGTCCAGCATAGTACCAATTTGCTGAATGAGTAATTAATAAATAATTCTTAAAAGTTACTTTATGATCACTGACTTGCATATTTTTTCTCTTTTTGAGAATATTTTAAAATTCAGTAACATATTCAAATTCACAAATAATGATATTAAATACTATCTAATCAGAACCACCTAAACATCTTCACTGTTTAAAATTAGCGAGCATCATTCCTGTCTAATCTATAAACTAGCTGGCATGTATGTGGAGAGATTAAAAAATTACTTAAGTCTCCTTTTAAAATTATTCTGTTTATCACATAACTATAAGTTCCAACTTCAACAGAATTAGGAGACCCTAGATTCCCATGTTAAGCCTCATTTATAAAATTCTGTTATGGCCTGGCCGGCTTGGCTCAGTAGTTGAGCGTCGACCTATGAACCAGAAGGTCACGGTTACACCTGGGGTGCTACTGTATACTCACAGAGGTGTCCTGAGATATTTTAAAGTTTGTGAGAAATGGCAGTTCCCAACATGTCAGGCACTGCATGAACTACTAGCTCAAAATAGTACCTATTCGTATTACATTAGTTTTGATAACATATAGGATGTCCCCCAAAAATGTATACACACTTTGAATGATTATAAAGTCAGAATTTATTAACATACAGTTCATTTTCAAAATTTAAAAGAATCTACATAAATGAATATATATATTTTGTCAATGGCTGTTTTCAAACTGATGACCATTCTGGTCCAGGCACTGCTGAGAACTTGAAGCAATGGAATCACAAACATCAAAAATCATTTCGTTGAGTATTTGTGTATCCTCAATTCGTCAAATGTTGCCAGTATCCCCATAAAAAGTCTAGCGGATAAATTTTTTGTTGTTGTTCAAAGCTTAGTCTAACTTCACCCTTTATTTCAAATCAGTTAAATCTGAAAAGGACTGAAAATTAAGTGTTAAAGTGTAATCAGCTGTTAAAGTGTGAATAAATTTTGAGGGGGCAACACCCTGTGAATAATTATAAAGGCAGTGTTTGTACTTCAACTGCGTTTTTAGACTTCCAATAGCATTTTAGGATGAACTTCCTTTGTTCAAAACTTAGTCTGGCTGAAAAGAAACATTAATTGAGCTATCAGCTGTTAAAGTGTGTATACATGTTTTGGGGACACCCTGTATTATTGCAAAGCTGGGTCTTTGGCAGATGCTGTGATATAGAGCAGTTCTTTTAATCAATGTGGTACAGGAAATGAGGAAGGCAGTGGCCGATCTAACTCCAAGATTTGAAAAGCTGTGCAGTGCTCAACAGGCACACATATCCAATCTATAAAAATAAAAGTGTAATATGCTAATTAGACCAGACGTCCTTCCGGACCAAGCCACAGCGGGCAGCGGGTGGGGGGCAGCAGGTGGGGGCCAGGCAGAAGTGGCAGAGGCCTGAGGCCATCGTGGTGGTGGGGGCCAAGCCCCTCGCACGAATTTTGTGCATCAGGCCTCTAGTTAGTAAATAATTGTGATTATTAATAAAATTAAGCCCTAACCGGTTTGGCTCAGTGGATAGAGCATCAGCCTGCAGACTAAAGGGTCCCGATTCCGGTCAAGGGCATATACCTTGGTTGTGGGCACATCCCCTGTAGGAGGTGTGCAGGAGGCAGCTGATTGATGTTTCTCTCTCATTGATGTTTCTAACTCTCTATCCCTCTCCCTTCCTCTCTGTAAAAAAATCAATAAAAATATCTTTTTAAAGAATAAAATTAAAATATATTTTCCTTTAATTTATGCATATTATTATTTTTAAAAGGCTACTATGTAGTTAGGAAATACATTTGTTTCAACTTAATAGCAACTCTTTAAGTTGTCTGGACCTAACTATTTAACAAATGGAACCTATAAGTATTTCTTTTGGCTGAAAATTTAGGAACTACGAGTCTAAATAACCCAGAGGTCTGCAAACAAAGCTACTGGGCCAAATGAGGCCTTAAAAGTGGGGTGTGTGTGTGTGTGTGTGTGTGTGTGTGTTTGTTGTTGTTTTTTACATTTTGAATGGGTTGTAGAAAACAAAACACAACAAATAAAAAAGAATATGTGACAGAGACCATGCCAGCGATCATGTAGTCTGCAAAGCCTGAAATATTTATTTTCTGGCTCCCTGTCCACTCCTGTACTTACACTAGCAATTACTAGAGTTAATGTGTTCCATGGTGTCCACTGACAGGCTCCCGCCCAGTGCTGTCCAACACAGCAGCTATTTAAACCTAAGTTAATGAAAATAAAATTTAAAATTCCCTCCTTCAGTCACAGGGGCCACATTCCAGGTGCTCAAAGTCGCATGTGACTGAAGGGTGCCGAGCTGAACAATGCAGATGTAAAACATTACCATCATCACGGAGCCTTCTATTGGACAGCTGTCCCACCAGTATCCAGAGTGGCTAATACAGCCAGTCTCTTTTTTTTTTTTAATATATTTTATTGATTTTTTACAGAGAGGAAGTGAAAGAAATAGAGAGTTAGAAACATCGATGAGAGAGAAACATCGATCAGCTGCCTCCTGCACACCCCCAACTGGGGATGTGCCTGCAACCCAGGTACATGCCCTTGACGGGAATCGAACCTGGGACCCTTCAGTCCGCAGGCCGACGCTCTATCCGCTGAGCCAAACCGGCTTTGGCCAGCCGGTCTCTTAATTATCATCAAAAACACCATCAGTGCTACCAGGCCAAACATTTTTACTCAGCTTTCATCTCTTTGACATCTTGTACACATTCCCAGCCATCACACAGTCACGGAGAATCACACTGCTTTGAACTTGACCTTCAATTAGCAAAACCTTAGGGTACATTTACCTCCATGTCATTCCTCCAAGTTACAGCTCAGATGCCGCTTTCTCGGGGACGCCTCCTTTCGTCTCCACAGTCAGAGGGATCAATCAGGCCCTCCTCCTCCGTGCCCCACACAACTGTGACTCGCCCCGTGGTCCTTCACCTGGCTTGTACCCTAACCATTTGTGCACCCTGTTCCCTTTCTGGACTGTGGGCTCTTTTGGATTGGGGACTCTGAACCAGCGGCTCCCCGCCCTAGCCTAAGGCAATATGACACCTGATACATAATCTGAGGAATTTGATTGATCTAATTCAATTGAAATGAAAGCTTCAATCTTAATATCTAGAGCAGCGGTTCTCAACCTGTGGGTTGCGACCCCTTTGGGGGGTGGGGGTCGAATGACCCTTTCACAGGGGTCGCCTAAGACCATCGGAAAACACATATATAATTACATATTGTTTTTGTGATTAATCACTATGCTTTAATGATGTTCAATTTGTAACAATGACATTGGGGTCACCACAACATGCGGAACTGTATTAAAGGGCCACTGCATTAGGAAGGTTGAGAAACACTGATCTAGAGCGCAAGCTCTGCTTAGGATTCTCTGACATGTCTGTGAACTTATGGGCAATTTTCAAAGATATTTTTTTTCTTAAACTCTAGTATTAAGATAAACAAGCAAGAAAAAGGGGCTTTCACTCTGAGCTAATAAGGGACAGAGGAAGGTTTGTGAAAGCTTATTTTTGGAGGACTAATACCGGCTTATTTGCTAATGTTATTTTATCTGCCGGAAACGGAGCGTCTGTTCGGTGCCGGTAGCACCCCAAACTCTGTAAATAAACCACGACAGGCCGAGAGTGTGAAATCACTCGCTGCTGTCACGTCATTTACAGCCAAGAACAGACGGGGTCGGAAACACGAACCGCGGGAGCTCCGCAGGGAAGAGCGGCGGGCGCGAGGACGGGCGGGGGAGCGCGGACCGCAGGCCGCGGCGGCGCCGGGGACCCCGGGGCGGGCGGGAGCTGCTCGGGGGCAGGGCGGCGGCAGCAGGAGCGGGCCCGGCGCTTTCGGGGCCGCCGGGCTGAGGGCGCGTCCCCGGCCTCCCGCCCCGGACTTTCAGGGCCCCCAGACAATCCCAACTGCGCCCCTTCCGTCCCCGCCGGGAGCCCGGAACGAAAGCCCGTTCTCCTTACCTGCCCAGCCTCCCGTTTGACAAATTCTCCTCAGACCTTTGGGGGTCCGTGGTCATTAGCCAGTAGTTCTCCACGGCCTCGGTGTCTCCGCGCAGCGCCGGGCAGCCTCCGGGCCGCTTTCAAATCTAACCGCCCAGATGCTGCGCAAGCGCAAAGCCGCTCTATGCGTCGGCTCCGCCCCTTAGGCGCCGGGGCAGCCCCCTTCCGAAGGCTCCTTTTACCCAGCTTCCTTTCCAGCCTGCACGCCCATTTTATCTCCTTCGGGGTTTCTAGTTGTCTACCAATTTTTTGTTGTTGTTGTTTCCCTCATTGCAGACCTCCCATATCGTGGGAGCAGCCATCTTCTTCTGATTACTTGGTATAAAAAAGATCCGCGCTTTGCTTCCGTACAAAATGGCGGCCATCATAATATTGCGTCACAGCCCCTAGTATTACTCCCTATAGCTACCAGGAAGAGGTAGGCTTCTGGGACGAGGTGGCCGAGTGGTTAAGGCGATGGACTGCTAATCCATTGTGCTCTGCACGCGTGGGTTCGAATCCCATCCTCGTCGGAACTAACTTTTGCCTCAGATTTGAATAGACATATTTATTTGCTGAAATAAAATAGTTGAATAGATTCCAGTTGTGAGTTTACTAGTCCATTTACTTTGGCACCACTAATCTCAGGTTTGAGATGTTTAAAAGACAGCTTTTGGAGCGTTCTGACTTAACAGGTGAAGAAAAGGGAAAGAATACCGACAATGCAGCTAAAAATGCAGAGCCGTTCATCAATCTGGATGTAAATAAACCTGATTTTAAGGCTGGTGTAATGGTTTTAGCTAACCTTAAGACTCAAAATCATAATGATTGCCTGGTAATGCTTACGGCAATTCACATTTTGGTGCAGGAGCGCCTGACACAGGATGCAGCTGCTAAAGCAAATCAAACAAAATAGCAATTGCCCGTTGCTTTAGATAAGCATATTCTTGGTTTTGACACAGGACATGCAGTTTGTTTTTTTCTTAAATACATTTTCATTGATGTCAGAGAGGAAGGGAGAGGGAGAGAAAGGTAGAAACATCAAGGATGAGAGAGAATCATTGATCGGGTGCCTCCTGCACACCCCCTACTGGGGATCAAGCCCCCACCCCAGGCATGTGCGCTGAGGGGAAATCTAACGGTGACATCATGGTTCATAGGTCCATGCTCAACCACTGAGGGACACCAGCTGGGCGGGGAAGATGCAGCTCTCAATAAAGCTGCTCAAATTCTGCAAGTGCTTCCCTGGCCAGGTTGCTGAGGTGGTTAGAGCGCCCTCCCCCTACACCAAGTTTGCAGGTTCAATCCCCAATCAGGGCACACAAGAATCAATAAATGTGTAAATAAGTGATAGACACTGATCTTAACCTTTCCTTGAAATAGGTCTCTCTCTCTCTCTCTCTCTCTCTCTCTCTCTCTCTCTCTCTCTCTCACCTTTGCAGATGCTGTCCTTACTTCTCTCAGGAGCAAGCACCCACTCACCAATACCTCTTTCCCATCTACCCCTGCCTGGCTGGCTCCTGCTCCTTCATCATCAAGCCTCTCCTAGTCCTGCAACCTAAAGCTTCCTCAGATTTCCTTTCAACTAGCCCATGTGTTCTCTCTTGCTTCAGGACCTTTGGTCCCCTTCTAGACGCTCCAGTAGTCCCTGCGTTTCCCCCAGCACTTGCCAGACAGTATTTAAATTGATCATTAGTGCTGCAGCCTCTAAAAACGGCATCATTTTTCTGAGTTTTGCCTGCTTCTTGCAGTGATAACTTCCTATAGAAAACTGATAGGCCTATCAATGTGCTGAGTCTCTACAAATAAAAAGTAAGTGGATTCTCTCCTCAAATGAAAATCTTCAGCTGTGGAAGTTCTGAAAAGACAAAGCACTGGAAGTGTCTAGAGGTAAAAAAGAAAGGAGGGAGAGAGAGAGAGAGAGAGAAATTTTGAGTGAAAACTCACTTTTCTATACCTCATTTCTGAACCTGTTTTTATGCTTAGTTCATTTGTGGTGTCTTTCATATGAATTGCAGTAAGACTTGCTCCAACAGTCCTTTTTTTTTTTTTGCATTTATGGTCTTTTCATCTATGAGAGCCATTTTACCTTTTTCTAAGAGAATCAAAAGAATCAACAACATACCAGATTATTTAAAAAGCCCGGGGGAGTGTGGGGGGAATACTTGAATTAGTAATGGAAAAAGCAATTTATAAACTAAGGCAATATGAGAGTTAGAGGCGCCATCTACTGGACAGCAGCTACCACAGGATTTGCACAAGATAGTTCTATAGAAAGGGCTGCTAGGTTTGGAAAGATCTCCATTACCCTCCCAAATTTGTCAACAAACCGCAGCTCAAGGAAGCCACTCTCCATCAACACCAGGGTTCTTCTCCCCAGGTCCTACCCTGAACCATCGCAGGACCCCTCAACCTCTGGAAGGCCACTGGAGAAAAAAACATTGCCGTCAAATGCATTACCAAGATACTGCAGCTCTCTTAAACACTTCAGTGCCCGGGAATAGGTCTTCATTATCCCAGTCCAGTTTCAGGAAGAAGACCCATTATGTTTGGAGAATGAGGAGCTCTGCTAAGAACTGTCCAGTATTTAGTTGATGATGGTCTGCAGCTAGGCAGGCCCTTAGGGCAGTGATGGCGAACCTTTTGAGCTCGGCTTGTCAGCATTTTGGAAACTTAACTCTGGTGCCGTGTCACATATAGAAATTTTTTGATATTTGCAACCATAGTAAAACAAAGATTTATATTTTTGATATTTACTTTATATATTTAAATGCCATTTAACAAAGAAAAATAAAAAAAATGAGTTTGCGTGTCACCTCTGACACGCGTGTCATAGGTTCGCCATCACTGCCTTAGGGTGTCAGAAGCCCTATATGACATAGCTCTGAAGAAAGAATTGAAATCAATGATTTTTATGTGTTTGTTTGTCTTCAGTTTTATTTAATTCTTGCAAGAAAAACCCAGACTCCAGGCTGCAAGACTTGCAAAGATTGATTCTGAGAGGCAGGCAATGACAGAAGTGAGTTCAGCCTGTTTCTTACCATTAGTTAAGTGTGGTCCCACTGGAGAACCAGCTCTGGGAAAACAGCCATGACAAGGCCTGGAGAGGTTCAAGAATGAATCCAGGCTTTCTTCTTTGAGTCAGCAAAACCAACCCGAAACATTTTTCTTTGCTCAATTCATTTCCTGAGCAGCATGCTATCATGTAAAAACATCCACCTTGTTATAACAGCTTCTGGGAATGTCTACTGAGCTAAAAATGAAATGATTTTTTTTTTCATATTGAAGACCAATAGAGCAAAAACTGAAATCTAGTTTGTAGTAACCTTGCTTAGGAAAGACAAAGTGAATAAACGCCAATAGGCTAGGGCAGTGGTCGGCAAACTGCGGCTCGCGAGCCACATGCGGCTCTTTGGCCCCTTGAATGTGGCTCTTCCACAAAATATGACGTGCAGGCATGCACGTACAGTGAGATTGAAACTTCGTGGCCCATGCGCAGAAGTAGGTATTTTGTGGAAGAGCCACACTCAAGGGACCAAAGAGCTGCATGTGGCTCGCGAGCCGCAGTTTGCTGACCACTGGGCTAGGGGAAAAGGGGAATAACACTTTTGATATCCATGCTTTGTTTGCTGAGATAGCTATGGATAGTTAACAAGCAACAACCAATTACACCTTTCCTTCTCATCATTTTGAGGAGCAATGCCCTACATTTTAAATGTCATAGTAATTTTTTTCATTTGAAATCTCCAGAATGAAGTAAAACTGGCTTAAACCCAACCCCATAGGGTGAAGTTAATGGATGAAGGCAAGGCCTGGGGGCATAATCTAATGATTCCATTGAGTTAGAAACAGAAGCAATAATTCCTTTTTTGATTGTGCTACTATGAAGTAAGTTTTTCATATGTCTCTTTGGACTAAATAAAATCCTTGACTCTTGAGTACTTTCCCCCCTCTGCCTTTCTCAAAGATTGTTATCTGAATGTTTTGACTCGTTTTTGTCAATTCTAGATCAGCTGCCCAGCCAGCGTGGCTCAATGGTTGAGCTTCGACTGATGAACCAGGAGGTCACCATTCGATTTCTGATCAGGGCACATGCCCAGGTTGCAGACTTAATCCCCAGTAGGGGCTGTGCAGGAGGCAGCCAATCCATGATTCTCTCTCATCACTGATGTTTCTATCTCCCTCTCCCTTTCTCTCTAAAAAAATCAGTAAAAACATATTAAAAAAATAAATCTGTAATTTTCCAGCCCATCTTGTGGAAGCTGTACAACAAATATTCCGCATAACTGAATTGCGGCTTGGGTTCTTCATTGCCAGGATTCTCCTCGTTTTCTGCTTCTTCTGAAGGGAGGCATATATTCCAATAATTTATCGGTTTCCTTAGATTTGTTTCTAACCTTTCCATGTCACCACAAAATGAAATCGTCTCCATCAACAGTGTCAATGACTCTCAACTGTATATTGAGACTTTCCGCTGGGGACCTGAGGTCAGGGTGAACCTGCTCACAGAAGGCACAAACCTTGTAGAATGCACATTTTTAGAGAAGAGGGGTGCCGCCTGCCAAACACACTGTAAGAGCTGATCCATACAGTCGGGATCTGCTCTGTTGAAGGTCTGTTCTAGGTCAGTCTGTTCAGCTACCAACTCTACAAATTGCTGTATTCCTTTCACTGTTTATTAGCTTTTTAACCCAGATAGTATCTTCATGAAAAGGGCAAATTCTTCATGAGTCACATCTTCTAGAACCTTTTTGGGTTCAGTTAGTATAAGTTCCTTTACTTCCTTTGTTAAGACTCCATCTGGTAAAGTCTTAAATTTTGTAGAAAAGATTATGATTGCTCATACTCTAAGAATGTCCTCTCCTTGAAGAATTAGGCTGAATAAGCCACCTAAAGTTCCTTTTGCATCCATCTTAAATAAAGTTAACAAGGCATGTTCACTAAGTTAAATTCTGCAGTCATCTGCAAAAGTCTTATTGGAATATCTGACACTGGGGGAAGATTTTCTCTAGTGGCAAATTGAGGAAGCTCTTAACTGCAAATTGATACATCTTCATTCTCACAAAGGACTGTGCATTGATAGCAGAAGCAGCCAACTCTGAAAAATGCTTAAAGAAGTTTGATATAAACTGAGCTACTAATCTTTTTTCCTTGGCACCACCTTTTACACCATCCAATATTACTTGATAGGTTTCCTTCCCTCACCCCCCACCCAAGCACATGCTTACTGATTTTAGAGAGAGATCAATTGGTTGCCTCCAGTACATGCCCAGATGGGGGATCGAACCCGAAACCTAGGCATGTGCCCTGACCTGGAATCAACCTGCAACCTTTTGGTGTATGGGGTGATGCTCTAGCCAACTGAGCCGCCGGGCCCACGTGCTCTGTGCCATTGGCTAGGATGCCATAATCCTGCTAAACCTCTTCCACGGTCAGAATGGTCAACAGGTCCTTGTCGTTGCAGTCCTCACCAGTGCCATCACTGCCTCTGACGAGCCCATGAGCTGCACTATTAAGCTTTCAGCTGCAGCCAGTCACTTTACCAGGCAATTCGTAATTGTTCTGATGATAAAAATGTTGCCGTTTTGAAAACATGAACAAGCTTCAAATGAAAGGAAAAGAAGAGAGTATACAGAGTGTTTAGAGGAAAAGTAATATTATCTCTATTCTCAGAAGTCATGGGGGAAAAAATACACATACCTACTTTAAGAATCCACAAAAAATAAAAAAATTATTAAGCTAATAAATCAGCAAAGTTGCAGGATATAAAAATCAACACAAAATCAGTTGTAATCTGATACATTAGCAATGAACAATCCAAATATAAAATTAAGAAAACAATTCCATTTAAAATAGCATCAAAAAGAATAAAATATTTAGGAATAAATTTAACAAAGGAGGTATAACACATACACTGGAAATGACAAAACATTGCTAGAGGAAAATGGAACTACATCAAACTTAAAAACTTTTGTGTATCAAAGGGCATAATCAACAGAACAAAAAGAATGAGGATGGGAGAAAATATTTGCAAATCATATTTCTGTAAGGGTTAACATTCAGAACATGTGAAAAACATGGATGGAATTCAACAACAACAAAATCAAATAACTCTACTAAAAAATGCACAAAGACTTGAATAGACATTTCTCTAAGATATATAAATGGCCTAGAAGCAAATGAAAAGATACTCAATGTCACTAATCACCAGAGAAATGCAAATCAAAACTATGATGAGATATTGCCTCACACCCATTAGATCCCTACTATAAAAAAAAACCCAAAAAAAACCCCACAACCCCCCCCCCCCGAAAACAATATGTTGGTGAGGATGTAGAGAAATTGGAAGCCGTGTGCATTGTTAGGATTATAAAATGATGCAGCTGCTATAGAAAACAGTATGGAAGTTTCTCGAAAAATTACAAGTAGAACTATCACAGGATTCAACAATCCATTTCTAGATATATACCCAAAAGAATTTAAAGTGGGATATTTAAGAGGTATTTGCACAGGCCTGGCCAGCGTGGCTCAATGGTTGGGCATTGACCTATGAACCACGAGGTCATGGTTCGATTCCCGGTCAGGCCACATGCCCAGGTTGCGGGCTCAATCCCCAGTTGAAGGTGTGCAGGAGGCAGCTGAACAATGATTCTCTCTCATCATTGATGTTTCTCTTTCTCTCCCTCTTCCTTCCTCTCTGAAATGAATAAAAATATTTCTTTTAAAGGAAAAGGTGTATGGGAAATCCTATTTCTTAAATTAGGACTCATTTTTAAAAATATATATTTTATTGATTTTTTTACAGAGAGGAAGGGAGAGGGATAGAGATAGAAACATCAATGAGAAACATTGATCAGCTGCCTCCTGCACACCTCCTACTGGGGATGTGCCCGCAAGCAACCAAGGTACATGCCCTTGACCGGAATCAAACCTGGGACCTTTCAGTCTGCCAGCTGATGCTCTATCCACTGAGCCAAACCGGTTAGGACTAAAAAATATTTTTTTAAAAAGAGGTATTTGCACACCCATGTTAACAGCAGCACTATTCACAATAACCAAGAGGTGGAAGCAACCTGTGTCCATAAATGGATCAAGGGATAAATAAGATGTGATATACACACACAATGGAGTATTATTCAGCCTTAATAAATAAGGAATCCTGTCATGTTACAACATGGATGTACTTTGAGGTAATAAGCCAACCACAAAAAATTAAAGTGTATGATTCCACTTATATGAGGTATCCAAAGTAGTCAAATTCATAGAAACAGAAAGTAGAATGGTGGTTGCCAGGGCCTAGGGGTAGGAGAGGAAAGGGGAGTTGTAGAATTTCAGTCATGCAAGAGGAGAAAATTCTGGCGATGTTTCACAACAATGTGAATATACTCAACATTACTAAACTGTACACTTAAAAATGGCTAGAATGATAACATTTTTTACCACAATAAAAAATTAAATTTAGCCCTGACTGGTTTGGCTCAGTGGATAGAGTGTCAGCCTGCGGACTCAAGGGTCCCGGGTTCGATTCCAGTCAAGGGCATGTATCTTGGTTGCAGGCACATCCCCAGTGAGGGGGTATGCAGGAGACAGTTGATCGATGTTTCTCTCTCATCGATGTTTCTAACTCTCTATCCCTCTCCCTTCCTCTCTGTAAAAAATCAATAAAATATATATTTTTAAAAAAATTAAATTTAAAAAATCTCATCACCACCCTGGCGGGTGTGGCTCAATTGGTTGGTGGTCATCCTGTGCACCAAAAGATTGCCGGTTCATTTCCTGATCAGGGCACATGCCCAGGTTGTGGGCTTGATCCCTGGTAGGGAGGGTGCAGGAGGCAGCCAATCAATCTCACATCGATGTTTTTCTTTTCTCTCTCTCTCTCTAAAAATCAATACAAACATTTGTTAAAGCATATTCATTTAATTTATGTCTTTTTAAATCCTCACCCAAGGATATTTCTTCCATTGATTTTTAGAGAGTAAGGAGGGAGGGAGGGAGGGTTGGGGAAGAGAGAGAGAAAAACATCGATGTGAGACACATCAGTTGGTTGCTTCCCACACACACCCCAAGCCATGGCCGGGGATGGAATCTGCAACCGAGATATGTGCCCTTGACTGGAATTGAACCAGACATTTTTAAATTTTATTTTATTGATTTTTTACAGAGAGGAAGGGAGAGGGAGAGTCAGAAACATCGATGAGAGAGAAACATTGATCAGCTGCCTCCTGCACGCCCCCTACTGGGGATGTGTCCGCAACCAAGGTACATGCCCTTGATCGGAATCGAACCTGGGACCCCTCAGTCCGCAGGCCAAAGCTCTATCCACTGAGCCAAACCGGTCAGGGCGAACCCAAGACATTTTGGTGCACTGGCCAACGCTCTAACCACTGAGCACACCGGCCAAGACCAAATCATATTTCTGATAAGGGGTTAATATTTAGAAATATAAGGAAGTCAACTCTATAGCAAAACAAACAAAACACCCAAATAAGCTGATTTAAAAGTGGGCAAAGGATTTAAATAGATGTTTCTCCACATAAGATATACAAATGACTAGGTTCAGAGAACTTTCAGGGTGGTGAACAAGAAGGCATCCACATATATAGGGGGTGGCATACCCTGAGCAATATGGGATCAGAAGCACCCATGCTCAAGACCCTTCCAGACCTTATCCTATATATCTCTTCACCTGGCCATCGATTTGTATCCTTTAATATCCTTTGTATTAAATCAGTAAGCTAGCAAATAAACTATTTTCCTGAGTTCTGTGAGCCATTCTAGTAAATGACTGAACCTGAGGAGAGGGTTGCGAGAATCTCTAGTTTATGGTTGGTCAGAAGCACAGGTGATAAGCTGAACTTGAGACTGGCAATGTAGGAATGACCCTCTCTCCAGGTAGACAGTGTCACTATTGAGTTAAAACTATAGGTCACCTAGCTGTCTCAGAGAATTGCTTGGCGTGGGGAAACCACCACGTTTGAAGTATAGAGTATTCTATGAGTAGTGAGTAAAGGAAAATGAGATGTTCTTTTTAGGTATCTAACACAGTCAAACACCTAGAAGCAGAGAGTAGAATATGATATCAGGGGTTGGGAGCAGGGGAAGTGGGGAATTGCTATTCAATAGGTATAAACTTTCAGTTATGTAAGATGATTACACCTAGAGATCTGCTGTTCAACATTTGTATTTATAGTTAACAGTACCGTACTGTACACATAAAAGGGTATATTTCATGTGAAGTGTTATCACACAAAAAAGGAAATTAAAACTTCCATGAATGAAAGGACACTATCAATAAAATGTACAGAAAACCTATAAAATGGAAGAAAATATTTGCAAATCATAGATCTATGGTCTCATATCCAAAATATATAAAGAACTCATAACTTAACAACAAAAGGGAAAACAACCTAATTCAAAAATGGGCAGTCCTAGCTGGTTTGGCTGTGGATAGAGCGTCAGCCTGTGGACTGGGGGTCCCGGGCTCGATTCTGGTCAAGGGCACATGCCTAGGTTGCAGGCTTTCAATCCCCAGTAGTGGGCATGCAGGATGCAGCCAACCAATTAGTCTCTCTCATCATTGATGTTTGTATCTCTCTCTCCCTCTCCCTTCTTCTCTGAAATCAATAAAAAAATATATTTTTTTAAAAATGGGCAAAAAAGAGCCCTGGCCAATGTGGCCCAGTTGATTGAGCATCATCCCATATACCAAGAGGTCACTGGTTTGATTCCTGGTCAGGGCACATGTCCAGGTTTTAGGCTCAATCCCTGGGAGTGTGCAGAAGGCAGTCAATTGATGTTTCTCTCTCACATTGGTCTTTCTTTCTCTCTCTCTCTCTAAAATCAATAAAAACATTTTTCAAATGGGCAAAAACCTGAACAGACATTTCTCCAAAGAAGATATATAAATGGCCAACAAGCACATGCAAAGATGCTAAACAGTATTAATCAATAGAGAAATGCAAATCAAACAAGATTAAGACTTCACTAGGGAAATGCAAATGAAACAAGATTGTAAGACTTCACTAGGCAAACTATAATCAGAACAACAGAAAATGAGAATTGGTGAGGATGTGGAGAAATTGGAAACCTGTGTTGTCGATGGGAATGTAAAATGGCTCAGCCACTGTGGAAAAGTTTCATGACTCCTCAAAAAGTTAAACACAGAATTACCATATACTCAGCAATTCTACTCCTTGGTACATACTAAAGAACGAAAAATACAAATTCGAACAAAAATTTGTACACAAATGTTCATAGCAGCACTATTCACAACAGCCAAAAGGTGGAAATAACCTAAATGTCCATTAACTGATGACATGTAGTGTACTCATACAATGGAATATTATTCAGCTATAAAAAGGATTGAGGTACAGATGCATACTATAAATTGGATGAACCTTGAAAACATTATGCTAAGCAAAAGACATACACAAAAGATCTTTTATTGTATGATCCCATTTATTGTTTTATAATTTTAAAAGAATGTTTTTATTAATTTCAGAGAGGAGGGGAAAGGGAGAAAAGAAAACATCAATGATGAGAATCATTGATCAGCTGCCCCACACTGGGGATCAAGCCTGCAACCTGGGCATGTGCCCTGACCAGGAATTGAACCATGACCTCCTGGTTCATGGGTTGATGCTCAACCACTAAGCCATACTGGCTAAACATATGATTCCATTTAAAATATATATTTTATTATTTTTTACAGAGAGGAAGGGAGAGGGATAGAGAGTTAGAAACATCGATGAGAGAGAAACATTGATCAGCTGCCTCTTGCATACCCCCTACTGGGGATGTGCCTGCAACCAAGGTACATGCCCTTGACCGGAATCGAACCTGGGCCCCTTGAATCCACAGGCTGACGCTCTATCCACTGAGCCAAACCGGTTAGGGCACGTATGATTCCATTTATATAAAGTGTCTAGAGTAGGCAAATCCATCGAGACAAAAAGTAGATTAATGGCCCTGACTGGTTTGGCTCAGTGGATGGAGCGTTGCCCTGTAGACTGAAGGGTCCCAGGTTCGATTCCAGTCAAGGGCATGTACCTTGGTTGCGGGCACATCCCCAGTGGGAGGGTGTGCAGGAGGCAGCTGATCAATGTTTCTCTCTCATCAATGTTTCTAACTCTCTATTCCTCTCCCTTCCTCTCTGTAAAAAATCAATAAAATATATTTTTTTTTTAAAAAAAAGTAGATTAATGGACCCTGGCCTGTATAGCTCAGTGGCTGGAATGTCAGCCTATGCACTGAAGGTTCAATTCGGGTTAAGGGCATGTACCTGGGTAGCAGGTTGAATGCCCACCCTGGTCAGGGTACATGTGGGAGGCAATCAATGTGTCTCTCTCATATCCATGTTTCTCTCTCTCTCTCTCTCTCTCTCTCTCTCTCTCTCTCTCTCTCTCTCTCTCCCCCTCCCTCCCTCCCTCCTTCCATCTCTCTGGGAAAAATATTCTCAGGTGAGGATTAACAGGGAGAAAAAAGTAAATTAATGGTTACCAGTGGCTGGGAGGAAGGGGAAATGGGGAATGACTGCTTATTGGGTATGGGTTTCCTTTCGGGTGATGAAAATGTTTTGGAACTAGAAAAGGGTAATGGTTGCAAACACTGAATGTGCTAAATGCCACTAAATAGTATACAATTATGGTTAATTCTATGTTATGTGAACAAAAAAGGCCCTGACCTGGTAGCTCAGTTGGTGTCTCAATACACCAAGGTTGCAGGTTCGATCCCATCAGGGCACATACAAGAATATATAAATAAGCAGAACAACAAATTGATGGTTTTCTCTCTCCCCCTTCTTATCTCTCTTAAAAAAAGGAAGAAGCCCCAGCTGGTTTGGCTCAGTGGATAGAGCACTGGTCTGCAGACTGAAGGGTCCCAGGTTTGATTCTGGTCAAGGGCACATGCCTGGGTTGCAGGCTCATTCCCCAGTAGTGGGCGTGCAGGATGCAGCCAATCAATGAGTCTCTCATCATTGATGTTTCTCTCTCTCTCCCTTTCCCTTCCTCCCTGAAGTCAATAAAAATATATATAAAGAAAAAAAGCAGTAAGAAAACCAGACTCACAAGGTATAAGGTATAAGCCAAAGGTACACATTTACAAACCAAAAAGTTCCCAAACTAGCTGGAGGTAGCAAGTGTAAGCAGTTCCTTTAAGTGCCCAACTTTACTCCTTACAGAAACATTGAGTACCAGCTGAATGGTCAGTTCCTACTCCATGGCTTCTTCCAACCCAAGAAGTGATCCCGCCATAGGCCACAGCTCTCAGTCCTCTTGCCAGTCATCCTGTGCCCAGGTAGGCATGGGTGAAGAGTACTCAAAACCTGGCCCTTTATAGCGCAGGGCGTGCAGAAACATCACAAGGTCCTGGGGCAAGGGGTCCTGTCGCACCAGTCGGCACTCTGCACAGAGGGGGTCTATTTCTTGATTCACAACATCTGTTTCAGCTGCAGCCCCTGGTGCCAGGGCCTTTGTGTCCAGGTCCTGAGGGGCCGCCTCAAGTACTCCATCCGTCTTTTGAGCAGACGCAGCCAAGTCTTCTGGGTGGTCCCTGCCCAGCTCTGCGGAGGGAGCGGTAGAGTCAGTGAGTCCTGGGGACAGATCGCCGTCACAGAGATCTAGCACGTCCAGGCTCTGTTTGGCTTGGTGTTCTGCAACCAGGTCCCGTAGCAGCTCCTCATCTGTCTTGGGAATGTGGCCACCTCGGCCCCGGGAGGGGCCCCAGGCCCCTGAGTTGTAGATGGGGTCATTAAGGATGGGGTGGCCCAGGAACTGGAGGTGGACTCGGATCTGGTGAGTGCGACCTGTGAGCGGCCGACACCGCACCACACTGGAGTGGCCGTTGTAGCTCAGTCTCTGGAACACTGTCTCACAGGGTTTGCCCCGAGTATCTACACGGCACACCCCTACCTTGTAAGAGACTACCAAGATGGGTTCCTTGCAGGTCACTTCCTCGGAGGGGAACTCCCCCTCCACCCGGCAGACGTATTCCTTTTCCAGCTACAGGAGGGAAGAGGGAGAAAATCAGCACAAAGCCTAAACTCATGAAGCCCAGACCCACTGCAAGCGGTGAGCAATGCAACAGTGCCAGGCAGAGGAGGATGCAAACCCCACCCCCACCATTTGCCAGTTTCAAGATTTCGAGTACATTACTTAGCCTCTTTAAATACCATTAACTTGTCTAGAAAAAGTAAGATTAGAAATGCATTAACCTCAAAGGGCTGTTATAAGGATTCAGTAAGTTAGGCTCTAATGTACTTGGTACTTAGTCTGATATACAGTAAGCACTCAATAAATGTATCATAATCAGATCCAGAATTACAAGTCTCAAGACCACAATCAGTACCACTTAATTATTCTACCCAAGCCTCTTCTAATTTCATTCACAATCTTTCCACCAACGAGGCTCTCCCCCAAACCTTGAAAACCTTGCTCAGCCTGTTGGCACTGTAAAACTTCAAAAGAACTGCCCTGGCCGGTTTGGCTCAGTGGAAAGAGTGTCGCCCTGCGGACTGAAGGGTCCCAGGTTTGATTCCGGTCAAGAGCATGTACCTTGGTTGCGGGCACACTCCCAGGGGAGGTGTGCAGGAGGCAGCTGATCGATGTTTCTCTCTCATTGATGTTTCTAACTCTCTATCCCTCTCCCTTCCTCTCTGTAAAAAATCAATAAAATATATTAAAAAAACAAAACAAAAAAACTTCAAAAGAGCTAACTACCAAGATAGGCAGTGTATGCCATCTCTAAAAATCTCTTGAAACATAAGAGATAATAACCTGTTTTGGGTACTTTAGGTGTTGACCTCCCTGAAGGTAGGAAGCCTGGCCAGACAAATACGAAGGCCCACTTCAGATAGAAGTCAGTGTTGCCCTTTTGACACAGCATTTGTGAGCCCAGAAAGTGACGTGCATGAAACAAAAGCCAGGCTCACCTGCCGGTCCCGAACTTGCTCATGTACCCTCTCTGAAACAGCTGCTGTCTTGGCAAACATGAGGACCCCCGAGGTAAGGCGGTCGAGCCGATGCAGTGGGTGTAGCTCCTTAAGCTGGTGCTCCTTGCCCAGGATGAAGATGACCGTGTTGTGCCGGAAGCGGCCACAGGGGTGGACAGGAATGGAAGAGGGCTTGTCTACAACCACCATGTCTTCACTCTCAGCCAGCAGGCGGATAGGCTCTGCTGTGACTGGTGGCTCATGCCTGTGCACTGTGTTCCGCAAGAAGTCATTGTCCTGCCGATGACATAGGCAATTGTTCAGCCCAGGGACTAGCAACCTATAATCAGTCAACCCCACACACAGCTTCCTCTCTTATTTATTGACACGAAAGAATGGTCAAAGTACATCCTTACACAAAAAGCGGTATGCACAGTGCATATTCATGTTGTAAAAATGCAGACAGACAGCAGGCACTGAAAAAGAACTAGAAGGATAAGGCACAAAAAGGTTAATGGTACTATCTCCAGGTGGTGAGATTATGGGTGGTTTTTTATTTTGCTTATTTGTATTTTCTCTACAATAACGTTATATCTAATTTCACTGAACTTCCCTAAGCCTTTGTTTCCTTATCTATAACATGTGACAGCTAGACCAGACGCTTGCTTTTCAAAATTGGGATGGGAGAGAGGACTCAAGTCACTCATTCCCCAAATGTTGAGATCGCCTTGTCTCCCCTCACCCCTGGTGAGCCAGGGGTGTCTGGTACCTCTTGGCTGTAAAGGAATTTTAAAGAAGGGTCAAAAGCACTGGGCTAGCCGAAACCGGTTTGGCTCAGTGGATAGAGCGTCGGCCTGCGGACTGAAGGGTCCTGGGTTCGATTCCGGTCAAGGGCATGTACCTGGGTTGCGGGCATATCCCCAGTAGGAGATGTGCAGGAGGCGGCTGATCGATGTTTCTCTCTCATCGATGTTTCTAACTCTCTATCTCTCTCCCTTCCTCTCTGTAAAAAATCAATAAAATATATTAAAAAAAAAAAAAAAAAAGCACCGGGCTAGACAGCTCTAGTCTTTATCCCGGACAGTTCACAATTCTATCATCTTAGTCTCTATAATAAGTAATTTAAGTAGTTATAAGAGCACAGGCTCTGGAGGTGACACTGTTGCCTTACCTCTGTGAGGTTTACCTTAATTTAGTTTCCTCACAGGTAAAATGAGGTGGCAATACCTACCCCACAAGGCGATCGATAAAATTAAATGTTATTAAAGTTCTCAAAATGCCTAACTCTGTACCCAGTAAGGAGACATAAATAGCTCTACTATACTATTTGTACAGAGATCCACAATGCAAAATAGAAAGTGATCAATGTCCGTGCCAGTGGCACAGACTGCATAAAAGGAGCCACAAGAATTCCAACTTCTATGCTTTGGAAACAAGAAAACAGTGTTTCTGAAGCACTGAGGCTACTTGCGGCGATGGGGTGGGAGGAGAGGGCTTTGAGGCTGTTTCCAGTGAAAATGAGAAAGCCTCGGAATTACCCCGATTTTACTCCAGTACCTATGGCCACTAACTCAGGGAAAAGAATCCCTGCCCCCTTCAGACCGGCCCATCAGGACTCCACCTTGAGCACGATGCTGAGGTCTTGGACCGGCTCCTCGTTGAGGCGCAGGCGCCCCGCTCGGACCGCGGCCTCGTAGTAGGCCAAGGGCTGGGCTCGGAACTCGGTACTGAAGACGTGCAGCAAGCTGCGGCCCACCCAGCGGCCTTTGCAGTAGGTTCGGAAGTCAAAGTAATAGGGCCGCACTTTGCGCAGGCCGCCCTCGAAGTAGTAGCTGGTCTCTGCAAAGTGCTCATCGCCGAAGCTCACCCCTGCCCGCCGCTTCTTCGGGGGCGGCACGACGCGCTCCCCGGGCGCGCCCCGCCGCTTCTTGCGCTTGCCCGGGCCCGGCGCTGCAGCCGGGGCCTGCTCCTCGCTCCCCGCCACCTGCTTCCCTACCCCCGGGGCCAACTCCACTCCCGCGGCTGCCGGCTCCGGGCGCCCTGGGGGTTGCTCGACCCTCGCGTCGCCGTCCGCGTCTCCGTTTAGCTGAGCCGGAGACCTCCGCTCGCTCGCCGCCTCCGCCCCGGTGGAGAGCATGTCCGCCATCCGGCCTCCGCGGCCACCCCAAGTCCTGGCAAGGCTGCGGCACGGGGGGCTCAAACTCCGCGGCACGAGACCCCGGAGCCACCTGCAGCCGCCCAGTCTCATACCCACGCGGGCGCCACTGCTGGGTCGCGACCTGAAGACGTCACTCAGCACCAGCCAATCAGCGAGGCCCAACGGGGACAGCGCAGGGAGGAAGTGAGTTGAATGACTGGCGTGGCGAGTTGAGAGGCTGTGAGGGCGACTCGCCAAAAGCGTTGAATTCATGTAGATATACTCAAAGTTCCTTGGTTATGGAAAAGCTCCTGGAAGGAACATAGTGAAAACAAACAGACTTTAAAACAAAACGGAGCGCTGAATTCCGAATATGCTAGGCATCTCTAAGCATTGTGTTGTATGCTTTCAAAGAATGGAGCTCTTCCCAGCGTCCCTTGCATCTTGTTCATTGGTGTATCTGGGCTCTATCCGGCAGGCAAAGCCTTTGGCACCCGAGGCACACAGCAGAGGAAGCAAGCATCGTGTCTGACAAGATAGAGTTGGAGGCATCTGATTCGGGGGCTCGCAGGGGCGGAGGTGCTTGTGCCCAGTTCCCAGTCAGCAGTGCCAGCTGCAGTGGCAGTGTGGTGTTACTGTATTTATATACCACAACTTCGTTATCCACTCACCTATGGGTAAACACTTAGGTTGCTTCCATATCTTAGCTATTGTAAATAGCCAAGTTTGTTTGGTGAGCAGGAAATCAGAGAAAAGGACATAAGTGAGTCGAGAGACCATGGAGTAGTTTTGTTTTTCTTTATCTTTATTGCTGAAAGTATTATACATGTCCCCTGTTCCCCCCCCCCCCATTGACCCCTTCCTCCCCACTCCCGCCCCCTCCCCAGGCCTTCACCCCACTATTGTCTGTGTCTATGAGTTATGCATATATGCATGTAAGTTCTTCAGTTAATGTCTTCCTCCCCCTACCTCTTTCCCTCTGAGATTCGTCCGTGTGGTGCATGCTTTCATGTCTCTGGATCTATGTGTATTTTGTTTGTCAGTTTTATTCATTCGATTCCACATGTAATGAGGTCATTGTAATATATGTCTTACTCCGACTAGCTTATTTCACTCAGCATAATTCTCTCCAGGTCCATCTGAAATCCCTCTTTTTTACAGCTGTATAGTATTCCATTGGGTAAGTGTACCACAGCTTTTTTATCCACTCATCTATTGATGGGCACTTAGGCTGTTTCCAGATCTTAGCTATTGTAAATAATGGTGCTATGAAATAGGGGTAGGTATTTTCTTTCTGATTGGTATTTCAGGCTTCTTAGATATATTCCTAGAAGTGGAATCACTGGGTAAAATGGAGTTCCGTTTTTAATTTTTTTTGGGAAACTCCACCTGTTTTCCATTTCCACCAGCAGAACATTGAAAAAAATGTAGTAGGGTTCCTTTTTCTCCACATCCTTGCTAGCAGTTGTTGATATATTGATGGCCATTCTAGTAGGTCATTTTAATCATACTCAATGGGCAAAAACTAAAACCATTTCCCCTAAGAACAGAAACAAGACAGAGTTTCACCACTTTTATTCAACATAATATTGGAAGTCCTAGCTATAGCAATCAGACAAGAAGAAAAAATAAAAGACATCCAAATTGGAAAGGAGGATGTAAAACAGTCATTATTCGCAGATGACATGATACTTGTACGTAAAGTCCTAAAGATTCCACCAAAAAACTAGATTTAATAAATGAATTCAACAGTGTAGCAGGATACAAAATTAACACTCAGATATCAATGGTATTTTTATTCACCAATAATGAACTCTCAGAAATAAAATTTTAAAAAACAATCCCATTTGCCATTGTAACAAAAAAAGTAAAATACTTAGGAATAAACTTAACCAAGGAGGTAAAAGACCAGTACTTGGGAAAATTACAGAACGCTGAAAAAAGAGATAGAAGGAAGATATAAACAAGTGGAAGAATAGGCCATGTTCATCTATTGGTAGAATTAACATAATTAAAAAGTCCATACAGTGGGGCCTTGACTTATGAGTTTAATTCGTTCCGTGACGGAGCTCATAACTCAGATTACTCGTATGTCAAATCAATTTTCACCATTACAATGACACGTGATGCTGGGCTGATGTTGTGGCATTCACTGTGACGTTCGCTGAGCCAACTAGTGGGGTATCTGAAGCTGGCTCGTAACCCGAATTTTAGCTCGCAACTCAAAGCAAAAAATCGGCCGAGAGACGGCTCGTAACTCGAAAAACTCGTTAGTCGGGACACTCGTAAGTCAAGGCCCCACTGTACTGGCCATGGAGTGGTTTGATGAAGCATCCATAAGCCTATGAGACAGATGTATTCTGTGAGTCAGATGCTGCCAGACTCCTGTTACATAGGATGGTAGTTGGAGGCCTCAGGATCCTTCTGTGGGAGATTCCACTCACCCATTCATTCCCTGTAGATAAGCTGTCAAAATCTTGCCTGCTCTAAGTTCCTTTTTTTGTAACCTCCTTGCTTTCCACTTCCTTCTGTTTGCACATTCTAAGAATGGTTATAAATATGAGCAACAGAGGACCTTGTAGTTTCCTTTCACATACTGGTAGTTACTAACACCATAGCCACATTAATTTACTTTGGACACATCTAGACACTCTATCATAAGCCAAGTTACTTCTACTGATGGTTGGCTAATGTCTTTCCACACGTTCTTTCAGGAGTAACTAGCTTTGGAAATTGAGGTTGTAGGGGCGAGCAAGAGTTGCATCTCAGCCTACTGATAATCCCTCAAAGATACCAAAGGTCACTTCCTTTTATTTATTTTAAATTTATTTTTTTGATTTCAGAAAGGAAGGGAGAGATAAAAACATCAATGATGAGAGAGAACCATCAATTGGCTGCCTCCTGCACACCCCCTACTGGGGATTGAGCCCGCAACCCAGGCATGTGCCCTTGACCAGAATCGAACCTGGGACCCTTCAGTCCACAGGCCAAAGCTCTATCCACAGCGCCCAACCGGCCAGTGCCTCACTTCCTTTTAAAAAGTGTTTCTGACACACACCTCCCAAGACCACTCGCTCCTTTATGTACTCTGGCTACACTTCTGTTCTATCCTCTATAACTATTTGCTGTTATTTGTAAAGTTGTCTGCCCTATGATGTACCCTCTTACACTAAGCCAGCAGTTCTCAACCTGTGGGTCACGACCCCTTTGGGGGTCGAATGACCCTTTCACAGGGGTCGCCTAAGACCATCGGAAAACACATATATAATTACATATTGTGTTTGTGATTAATCACTATGCTTTAATTATGTTCAATTTGTAACGATGAAAATACATCCTGCATATCAGATATTTACATTACGATTCATAACAGTAGCAAAATTACAGTTATCAAGTAGCAACGAAAATAATTTTATGGTTGGGGGTCACCACAACATGAGGAACTGTATTAAAGGGTCGCGGCATTAGGAAGGTTGAGAACCACTGCACTAAGCTGTGAAGACCTCCGGGACCCATACCGAGTCTATCTGCCTTGAATTCCCGCTTAACACAGTGCTTAGAACACAGCAGGAATTTGGCTATTGACTAAATGAATGAGGAAAAGCTTCATCACATGAATGGGACAAGGGTCTCCTGTAAGGGACGAAGTCTCCTCCTACCCCTTTAAAGCCCCAAAGTGCTATAACTTGGGTAGCGAAGGGCTGAAATTTTTGAAGAACACCGGCCCAGGCAATTGCTGAAGAGGTGAACTTGCTCAGGGAACCACGCCAAGTCAAAGGCCTTGGAAACCGGGCTTCCTCGTCCAAGCAGGGGACGGGGGAGGACGCCGCCCGCGCGGCTGGAACAGCAGGAATAGGCGCAATCAATCAAGTCCGGGGAAAGCGGTAGCCGGGGTACGCGGCTCCGCCGTTTCCCGGCAACAGGCTAGCCCCGCCCCCCCGCCCCCCGTTTCCTTGCACTCAGCTCCTCACTTCCTTATCCACGCGACCTATCCACGCACAGACCATCGCCAGGTCGGCGGTGGTTGGAGGGTTTCCTGGATCCGTCACTCGGAGACTCCGCCCCCCATTTCTTCCGGCTGCCGGAGACGGAGCGGAGCGGAGGGTTTGCGGGCTGCCCGGCAGGCAGTTGTGGTAGGTGGGGTGGGGCGGGGCGGGGGGCCCAGCATTTTGTATCCGCGGTGCCGGCCCCATCCTGGAACGCCGCAGGGAGGCCTCGGAGCCTGACTCATCCCGCCCAGCCCGTCCTGGAGGCCGGAGTGACGGAGGCCCGTCTGGACACCCAAGTTCCCTGCGCTGTCCGGGACTTCCTAGGAGGGGCGGGGGACCGGGCTCCGGGGTGAGGCAATGTTTGGTGTGGGTGCGTTTGCCAGCGGTTCTCAACCTGTGGGTCGCGACCCCTTTGGCGGTGGAACGATCCTTTCACAGGGGTCGCCTAAGACCATCCTGCATATCAGATATTTACATTATGATTCATAACAGTAGGAACATTACAGTTATGAAGTAGCAACGAAAATAATTTTATAGTTGGGTCACAACATGAGGAACTGTATTTAAAGGGCCAGAAGGTTGAGAACCACTGGGGGTGGGGGTTCATTGCTCCCCCTGGCATTAGTTCATTCAGGGCTGCCTTGAGTACCTGTCCCGTTGACTTCTGAGCCCTTGGGCTGGTTGGGCTCTCCTAGAATTGGAATTAGTCAAACCTTTCTGTTGGCAGCCTTCCTAGTCTCAAAGGCCTATCCTGTAAGACTAGATAGTTAGGAAAGCCTCCAGGACCTACCTCTGCTAGGGCCACTTTCAGTATATTCCCAATCAGGCAGAATGATATCTGGTAAAAATACGGATTTTGGAGCGGCACCGGTCTGGTTTCCAATCCAGAATTCGCCATATATCAGTAATTACCCTTCCGGTCCTCAGATCCTACAGATTCTTCATCTGCACCATGATGAAAATGTCTATTAGTGTTTCTACTGAAATAACACAAGCTCAACTTCTACCTCTAATGAGCAAATGGGCCTTTGCATATGACAGTGCTCTCTGAGAGACACTTTTCACCAAGCAGCACTTTTATTATCCTTGTGCATATGGAACTGTGCAAGACCTTTAGTGCCTTATTGAAAACGGAATTTAATTAGCTGAGGACAGAATTGTTGAATCTGGGAGCTTTTTGGAGAAAAGTGCAAGCTGATTGTCTTCACTGGAAATGTCATGAAATGTGCACGCCACCTGTGGGATGTGTGTGTGTGTGTGTGTGTGTGTGTGTGTTTTAAAACATACAAAAGTAAAATTTGCCATTTTAACCATTTCTAGATATATAGTTCAGTGGCATTCACATTGTTATGCAACTATCACCACCACCCATCTCTAGAACTTCCCAAACTGGAACTCTGTACCCATTAAACAATAACTTCCATTCCCCCATTCCAAAAACCCCTGGCAACCACTGTTCAGTTATCTGTCTCTATGAATTTGACTGCACTAGGCACCTTACATAAGTGGCATCATCCAATATTTATCCTTTTGTATCTGGCTTGTAGAAATTCCATTTTTAAAATATATTTTATTGATATTTTTACAGAGAGGAAGGGAGAGAGATAGAGAGTTAGAAACATCGAAGAGAGAGAAGCATCAATCAGCTGCCTCCTGCACACCCCCCACTGGGGATGTGCCCGCAACCAAGATACATACCCTTGACAGGAATTGAACCTGGGACCCGTCAGTCCGCAGGCTGACATTTATCCAGCTAGGGCAGTGGTCGGCAAACTCACTAGTCAACAGAGCCAAATATCAACAGTACGACGATTGAAATTTCTTTTGAGAGCCAAATTTTTTAAACTTAAACTATATAGGTAGGTACATTGTTATTAACTTAATTAGGGTACTCCTAAGGCTTAGGAAGAGCCACACTCAAGGGGCCAAAGAGCCGCATGTGGCTCGCAAGCCGCAGTTTGCCAACCATGGGGAGGGCGTAGAAATTCCAGTTTTGAAGACAAACTTCATTGTGAAAACAACTTGAGTGCAGAGCCAAAAGAGGAACCCAATTACCTTTTTGTCATCTTTTTATCTCTAATACAGAAACCTAATAGAAGACATTTTAAGTTTTGTTAAAGTTCTTAAAAGCCTATACCTTCAATGGGTAAACATATATCTGAATACCACATACTTACACTGTATCCTTAACGCCAGTCCTTGCTCACTTAAGCTTCTGTTTTTTCAGCTCACATTCCAAATGAAAATGTTTGAAAGCATTGACTCTACAGCTACAAAATCTGGCCCGGATCTTTGGGCTGAAATCTGTTCCTGTTTGCCAAATCCTGACCAAGACGATGGTGCCAAAAATGCCTTCTCAGACTCCTTTATGGATTCTTATCCTGCAAGCACAGGCCAGAGAGAGGCCCCGGACTTTGCTACTGAGCCAGCTATAAAGCCTTGGGCTCCCTTGCAGGATTCAGAAGTGTATTTAGCATCTTTAGGTAAGTGAGATGGCTTTTTTTAAAAAATCATAAACTGACGGTTTTAAAGATTCTTGTTGAAGTTCCTTTCCATTAAACCTGGTTTTCTGTTCTTTTTTTAAAATTCTCACCCAAGGATATTTTTTCCATTGATTTTTAGAGAGAGTGGAAGGAAGGGAGAGATCAGGAGAGAGACATTGATGTGAGAGACACATCAATTGGTTGCCTCCCACACAGGCTCCAACTGGGCCTGGGGCTCCAACCTGCGACCCAGGTATATGCCCTTGACTGGGAATCCAGTCGAAACCCTTCAGTGCACAGGCAGACAGTCTAACCATTGAGCCACATCAACCAGGGGTGGTTTTCTGTTCTTAAAAAATTTTTTTTGTCCTCACCACGTGTATCTGTCAGGTGTAAGTAAGTATAGGGGTTGTTTCAGGCTGGTTGTGGGAAGGATCCCATTTTTCTTGTACATAGGGATTAAAATGATCTTTGCAATCTCTTACCTGTTATATCTAAATTCTGCTTTATGCCCTAGCTGGTTTTGCTCAGTGGATAGAGCATCGGCCTGCGAACTGAAGGGTCCCAGGTTCAATTCCAGTCAAGGGCACATACCCGGTTGCAGGCTTGATCCCCATGGGGTAGGGGGCATGCAGGAGGAAGCCTATTGATCTCTCATCATCCATGTTTCTCTTTCTCCCTCTTCCTTTATCTCTGAAATCAATAAAAAAATATATATTTTAAAAAATAAATTCTGCTTTATTTCTTGCCTACTATTGGTGGCTCATATATTCAAATAACTCAAAAATATCAAATCTTATGCTATCCTAAAAGAAAAGGTCATGGCCTAGAGCTACATGTGGATTTATGATGCTACAGTTTGAAAAACTGTTTAGATAGATTGATTGTTGGAATGGGAGCATATTGACATAAAATTCATTCTGCCTCTTGTTAGCTATTTTATTTTTTTAATATTTCCTGAACACATCTTCACAGTCCTGTCTTATGGCCTTAAATGTAAGTATTTAGAAATATACTAAATATACAAGAAATAGATTCAGATTGTTCCGGGCTAGGGGAAAGAGAAATATCAGTCGAGGGCAGTAATGGTCATGCTTTAAACTTGTAGTATATTTTTATTAACATTCATGAGACCCATCTACGTGTCACAAAACCAAACCTAGGAATAATTGTTTAAGGAAGGAAAGGCAATTCAGGAAGAAGAAGCTTTTAAGAAGGATAGAAAGAAGAGTCAGAATAGAGTTTACATAATTGCTGAGAAATACCTTGGAAAAACAAAAGGAATTTGTAACTGTGTACTGGAGGAAAAGATATGAGAAAAACAGGTGGGATGATGGATAATGAGAAAGATGAGGGTGTATTGTGAGATTCTCAGGAAGCCACCAAAGAGGCTATGACCATGGCTGAGGAGGTTGGCAGTTCTGTTTTGTGGTAGTCAGAACATCTGTTTAATGATGATAAGGAGAAGAAGCAACATTCTGAAAAAACTAAAAAACCAGATCCTTTGGCTTGTTGGTGCTCTGTGCCCAAGGGTTATAAGAAACTTTCATGGGTTACGGACATGGTGGCTGTTAGGATGGGAAAGCTGACAACTATACCTGCAAGTCTGATGTCTGCATTTATATGTGCGCATGCAGCCAGAGAAGAGGGATCCAAAAAGGAGCTAGTGAAACCACCTCTTCAGTCTAAATATGTTGAAGAGCAGCCTGGTAATTTACAAGTGGGCTTTGGCTCTATCCACACTGCAGCTGGTCCTTATATTGGCTGGTGCAAGGGTGTTTATGTCCTTGTGGAAAATGGGATAATGGATACAGTACAATTTGGAAAAGAGGCATATGTTTATCTTGAATCCACCACGGAATTTTCTTCTGAAAACTGGACTGATTAGTTTCAGGATTGGCAGGCTTGGTTTCAGCAAGAAAAGGTTCTAGATTTAAGAAAATTAGTTCTCCACTGGGACGGACCACTTTAGGAGCAACTGTTTATCAGTTCAGTCCGTAACAATTGCAAAGGTAACTAGAAAAAAGGCATATGGTACAAGCCAGAAAATTTGTGAAGCAGGTAAATCATTATGGAAAACAAACAAACAAAAACACCAAAAAAGAATCACTTCCTGAACCTAAAGAAAAAACAAAGCTAGGAAGCTCTATTGAAATAGAAATACCTGCAAAAACAACTCACAACTTGAAACATTCCATTTCTTTGCCAACAGAACTCAGCTCTGAAACAAAGACCAAATCAGAATTCACCTCAGGTGCTACACAGTTCATGCCTGACATGAATCATGGGTCACAAGCAGTCCCCTCTAGAAGGTGTAGATATGTACAGCAGCAGAAGCTGAACTAGTCTAATAGAGAACTACGGATGTGTGAAGTTCCAAATAATGACGAAAAAGATCATGTAATAAGTAACTGTGACAGAGTACAACTTAAAGCAAGTTTATCCTTTAGATCTTCTAATGGATAGTTTGGCCTGTCACATAAATGTTTAAAACACACACAGCAAATATAATTCAAATACTATTAAATGATTAGTGAAGAGGCAGTAGTATTAGGATGCATTTGATGACTTTCAAGGGTGTTTATAAAAACAACAAACAATAGAGTGACTATGTGAACATTTATGAGACTAAAATTTGAAGAAACATGTATGTGTATATATAAATACTTATACATATACACAGGTATATGTGCTTTAGCTTTTTGTAATTAATGTCAGCTAAATTAGAATGGTGTATGGAAGGATGTGTTTTTTATTTCCCAGAGCTGGAATAAAATACCCATATTTTATGACAAAATAAAAGAAGCTTTCATGGGTTCAGTGATAATTTTGATTGGTTCAGAAAGTTAAAATTCCCTTGATATTTTCTAAAATCAGATAAGATGATGATTAAAATTTTCTTCTCTGAGGAAAATAAGAATCATTTCTGGCTCCTATGGCAGAGTTTGGGAGACAATGGCAGGCAGGTTTGGAGTATGTAATGGCACCTGCCTCTGCCTGCCCAACTTAGGTCACACCTGATCATGGACTCAGCACACTCAGAGAGGGGAAGACCTTTTCCAGCCCAAAAGAGCACCTTCCACCTTGACAGCCAAGGACAGACAATATAAAGATTGTTTTTTTGTTTTGTTTTTTTAATGTATTTTATTGATTTTTTATAGAGAGGAAGGGAGAGGGATAGAGAGTTAGAAACATCGATGAAGAGAAACATCGATCAGTTGCCTCCTGCACACCACCTACTGGGGATGTGCCCGCAACCAAGGTACATGCCCTTGACTAGAATCGAACCTGGGACCTTTCAGTCCTCAGGCCGACGCTCTATCCACTGAGCCAAACCAGTTAGGGCTATAAAGATTGTTTTTTATTGCCAAATAAACTATATCAAAGATAATTCACTAAGATCACCAATTAAACCTTAGTCAGTTCAACATGAGATATACATAATTCTTTTCATATCCTCAAGGAGAAAAAAATTCCTCAAATATTTTACAGGTGTTCTACATGGGTGAGCACTTGGAGGTAACTTGCATCAACAGAAGGTACTTACTGTTTTAATCAGTGGATGCTAGCTGATGTGGCTTATCTATAATAATAAAAGGGTAATATGCTAATTAGACCATACGTCCTTCTGGATGTCCTTCCTGACAAAGCCGGGGCCGGAGGGAAGCCAGCCCAGGTTCTGGGTGCCTGCCTATGGCCAGAGGAGGGAAGCCTGGGTCCCAGGTGCCGGAGGGAAGCCGGTGCCGGCAGCCGGGGGAAGGCAGGCCTATTCTTGCATGAATTTTCGTGCATTGGGCCTCTAGTTTAGAAATGAACACAGGATTGTAAATTATAAAGTTTCCATTGGTTCTGGGCTTGTTGTTCACCATCCCCAAAAGCTATCATTTACCCATTTATTATAGTTGAAGGCAAGACTAAACAAAGGCAGAAGGTACATGGTGATACCCTCTCTTGTATTCTTCAAAAGGGGATATCTATTCTCAACAGTTCCACTTAAAATGCAAATAAGAGTAATTAAACATCTATCATCAGGAAGCCATATGGACCACTCTCAAAGAGATTACAAGATGTTTGTTTTTATTAGGCTCCAACATCCAGGCCCAAAGTTGAGCAACTTTAAAAAATGTTGGGAGATTCCTTCTCTTTAATCAAGAATTTAATCACACATAGAAATCTTACAAGTCTCTTATTGAGTTCTTATCAAGTCAATTTTAATGTCTAATGAACCATTGGATCTCTCATCATTTTCTCTAAGTCTTTCTCATGAGGTTTGGCAACCACTTTATGTCACTGTAACAAAAAGAAAAACCATTTACTCCTCAGAGAGACTGTTTTCAAGGAGTTAAAAAAAGATGATAGTATACACATGTCAAGCCAGGGAAAACAAGCATTCCTTAGAGAGATACCTGCTGGGCTTCTGTGACTTCAAAGAAAACATGCCATCAATTTATTATGAGAACGTATGGCTTTTCCCTTTTCTGGGGTTAAACATTTATTTGGTGCAATGTAGAGTGAAAACATTGTACAGGAAAAGGAAAATTGTACATTTCTCTTTAGCTGCCCTCCTTAAAAAATTAGGTGGTTTTTTTTTGTAGAGAGTGTGGATGTACTCATCAGTCAGAGAATTTTTGAAGTTGGCATTTGCAATTAAAATTTAGTTTCATTTCATATCACCTTCCTTGTTAAGCTCCATTTCTTCTCTCTTTAGAGAATAAACTGAGAAGAATCAAAGGTTTAAATCAGGAAGTGACTTCTAAGGACATGCTTCGAACCCTGGCTCAAGCCAAGAAGGAATGCTGGGATCGGTTTCTCCAGGAAAAGTTAGCATCAGAGTTCTTCGTGGATGGACTTGATTCTGATGAGAGGTAATTGATTCCCAGGCCAGTTCTAGGTGACAGTCTGTTTTACTGTGGGCATTTCTTTTTCTCTAAAGAATTCAGGGAGGGTGACATCAGCGTTTCTGAGTTAAAATCATCCTTTGTCAATTTGCTCTATTTGCTCTTAGTACAGCAGCAGATTTTTGAGAAAGGGTATTTTTGCCAAAAGGCAAATACTCCAGCCACATCTTGATCACAGATTGGATGTAGTTGAGTATAAACCATTGCCCCTTTTTTTAAAAAAATTTTTTTATCCTCACCCTAGGATATATTTTTTATTGATTCTCGGAGAGAGAGGAAGGAAGAGAGAGAGAGAAACAATCTGTTGCCTCCCATACATACCCCAACTAGGAATTAAACCCACACCCTAGGTATGTGCCCTGATCTGAAATCAAACCCGCAACCTTTTTGGTGTAGAGGATGATGCTCCAACCAACTGAGCCACCTGGCCAGGGCCATTGTCTGCATTTTTAAGTGCATGTACATAAAGCACTTGAGAAAGTAGTAATCAGTCAACAACTGGAAATATGTCTTCTTACCTCCGAATCTCTGTTGCCTTACAGAGTTTCTGTCATTTTGTAGCCTCTCAAATGTATGTAGACTAAATGAATGATTTTCTTAAGCATCTACTGAGTGAAGGCACTGTGCCTGGTGTCCTGGTGGAGGGGAGATGTAAGGAAGTTTAACACCCCCTTTTTTTGTCCTTGTAACTAGTTGGGGAGAGATGACACATTGGTATAAAGACGTACCTAATAATATGAGGCAGCATGAGAGAAGAGCCGGGTGAGAAGAAGCGACAGAACATGCTTTAGGAGTTGAGAGACCATTGAGCTCCCTTTGGGCTCTGGTGTTTGTGCCAAGGGAGGAGGCAGGACGTGAACAGTACCTGCAGGTGGGCCTGATGCAGAAAGGGGAGAGAGCATTCTGCCACAAGGCAGGGGATGCGTGACACCGGGAAAATGGCTCTGCCACTCAGTGGTGGTATGTTCTTCGGGGAGTAAGCTGTGTGTGCCTCAGTTTCCTCCTCTGTGAAGCACAGGAAACCTCATAAGGTTATGGTGAAGGTTTAGTGAGTTACTGTGTGTGAAGTTCTTAGAACAGTCCCTGATACATGGTAAGTGCTATGTAAGTGTTAGCTATTATTAATATTATTCTTCCTAACAGAATGTTATTTATTTATTTATTTTTAAAGACTAGTTTATTGATTTTTAGAGAAAGAGGGAGAGAGAAGCATCGATGGATGTGAGAGCACAGTATGGATCAGCTGCCTCCTGCACGCCCCCTTACTGTGATTGAGCCCACTCCTGGGGCATGTGCCCTTGACCAGGAATTGAACCAGCAGCCTTTGGTACATGGGACGACGTCCAACCAGTGGAGCCACACCGGCCAGGGCACTAACAGAATTTTAAAGTTCAGTAACAACTTAGTCAAAATAAGATCAGTGAGGGGAATAACAACCTCAATTTTAACAGAAGGTCCTGAGGGGAATATGACTTAATCTAAGTTTACAACATATCTTTGACATTGATTTTGAGAGTCCCATTGTGTCAGATGAAGATATTGCTGCTGAAATTGTGGGCAATATGTGATAAAAACTCCATACGTTTTATTTTTTAATTTGCAAAGTAGCTTCACTTACATTATCTTAAATACCAAATCAGCATTCCCCGAGATCCTTCAGAAATCGGTGTGGCATCTAAGGTCAGGCCAGCTACCTTCTCAGGTAAAGAAAAATAATACAAATTTTGCTCTTTTCTGTATTTAAAGGCTTAATCCAATTGAGCTTTAAACTGCCCCAAATACAAAAGACTTGAAAATACACTGATTCCTGACTCACTAATAATTTGGTGTTTTCTCTCCCCTTGAATATTTCCTTCCTTTCCAGCTCTAAGAAGAAAAGATAAAACTTTCTCCTGCCTAATTCTCAACTAAGAATTCTTTTTCTTTGAAATCAGATCAGCACCAAGGCTCGTTAACATTTCTGTGTATTTATCAATAGCTGAAATAATGTAGTTTTCCCTTCTCTATAGAAATAATTGAGCCCGGCTGGCATGGCTCAGTGGTTGAGGGTTGACCAGGAGGTCACGGTTCGATTCCTGGTCAAGGCACATGCCTGGTTTGTGGGCTTAATCCGCAATAGGGGGGCGTGCAGGAGGTGACCAATCAGTGGTTCTCTTGCATTATTGATGTTTCTAGCGCTCTCTTCCTCTCCCTTCCTCTCTGAAATCAATAAAAAATATATTTTAAAAAAGAAATAATTGAAATAATTCTATGAAAAGTGTGGTAGGTGAAGATTAAATGCCTGTGCAGCATCTGAGTCCCCTGAGCAGGGCTGTTGCTCCCCCAAGCCTACATCGGTGGGAAAACTTCTATCGTTCAGAGCACAGTATATATGCATTTGTTTTCAAGCTTCAAAGTTTGTTTTAAACAGAGGCCATTTTGTAGGGGATTGTGTGGTTCTTCACCTACATGATGGCCAGGAAGGCCACCCTCTTCATGCTTTTGGCAAGGGAGTCATGGCTGAGCAATCCAACTGTGCACAACACGAATCACCATCCCTGACAGATGTCTTAAATCTGCTGGTTATGGCTTTATTTCTTGGCTTAAGACTTTGTGCTGTTGAAGAGCATAGAATGGGGTTAACATTATTTCTGGTCATTTATATTTTACTGTGAATGTCTGATGGCTGTAGAGTGAGAATCCTGTGTACTTAAGGAAGGTGGCGGGGAGACCACCCCTCCCTTCCCCACAGATCCAAACCAAAAAGGGCCTTCTGGCTTGGTGGCCATTCCTTTATGGGGACATTGCTGTTCAAGTGTTTCCATCTTGGGGATTTGTTGTAGGGTGAACTAAACAATCAAAAAGCCCACAAACAAGCAGAATTGCTCTCAGTGCAACCAAGCATCATTGATTCTCAGACTATCTCAGGTCTGACATTCCAAGACGCTCAGGTTTTTGCCTCACTAATAATTTGGTATTAATTTGAATGTTTTCTCCTCTTGACAGTTTCTCTCCTCTTTTGAGGGGAAACAAAAAGACAGGACTGAGGCATTAGCTCTCCAGCTGTTCTCATCAAGCCTCAGAGGCTCTGCATTCCAAGGGGTTCCCGATGCTGCTTACAGCCAAAGGGCCCACCAGGGGATAAATTATGCCTGGGAGCTGCCAGGATGCACAGCTGTCAGAGGAGTATCCTCTTCTCCCCACGTTAGCAGTGAAAAACAATTGTAGGAAGAAATTGGTTGTGGGTGGGAGGGCAGTGCTTGAGTAACTGAGATAATCATTAAGTAATTAACCATCCAGGTCTGATGCAGTCACCCTTTTCTCTTGCTTTTTTCTAGCACCTTGGAACATTTCAAGAGGTGGCTCCAGCCAGATAAGGTGGCCATCAGTACAGAGGAGGTCCAGTGTCTGATTCCTCCAGAGTCACAGCTGGAGAAGCCAGTGGCTGGGGACGAGCCAGCGGCAGCGGAACAATAAATTACAAGTAGACAGACAGACACAGATAGACAGGTAGACACACACACACACACGCACGCTTGTGTGGAGCAGCTGTTTTGAGTCCAGAGCGAACAGTGGGGAGCCCAGTGGCAGTATCAGCAAGGAGAAAACTGGAGGGCCAAAGCCCAACCTTCCACTCCACAAAGCAAACAGCTGTGGGTACCCGAGGACTTGCTTGGGGCTGGAATGTGTGTCTGTCTTGGATGAAGTGACTGACCCAGCGCACGCTACATCAAAATACCCGTTTCCTTATGTCTCAATCTGTGAGACAGACAGCTTGCTTGAGCTCTGGTGGTGCAGGTGAGAAGTCTACTGAGAACCTAGTGAAGGACCCAGATGTAAATGTATTTGGAGCAGCTGATGCCCTTGTGTATTATGTTTAAGTTAAGTGAGCCATATTTATCCTTGCCTCTTCTGGATTTTCCTACCTGTGTCCCAAGCATTCCCTGGGTAACTTGTCAGGGGTGAGTGGGGCCAAGGAAAGTGAAGTCTGCCTCCTTAAATCCAAGCCCCATTTGGGGCTTCTCTAAGTCCATAATAAATGTGAGGACTTTAGCAAAAGAGCCTGTGCTTTTCCTTTGATTTGTTCCTTGTGGGGCAAATGGACAAAAGAAATGTGAAAAGGTGGGTGTTTTTCTGTGTGTGTGTGTGTATGTGTGTGTGTGTGTGTGTGTGCGTGTGTTTAAATTTCACTAGTGGTTTCTCCCCTAACTTCCTCCTGCACTTATAAAGGGCTAAGTTCCAAATTAGACTTGCAAATATGGTTTTGGTAATAGATACCACTGCTTGAATGGTTCCCTGCTTGCTACTTGTAGCAGCTTTTTTGGATGAGCCTGTGCTTCCCTCCTTATTTATGGTGCTGTTGTTCAGATGGTGGTGTCCATATAAAACTTTTCTCATCAGAACAGCTGTGTGTGTGGTGCAATTGACCTGACTCCTCCCTGAGAGATGCTCCCAGGCAGTGGGGAGGAAAAACAAAAGCATGCCAATGCGGATGAGCTGGTCACTTTTGTCAGCCTGCTGTTTTTCACATGTGCCCTCTGACAAGCCAAACCTCAGCGCTCTGAGGGGTACACTTCTGAGGCCACGGCTCGATGGAGCTTCTTCCTTGGTAACAGGTTCCTGGTCCCTAATGATGAGCAGGGTGGCCATATACATCTTCAGAGAACATTTGTTTGTTTTTAAATTGAATTTATTGAGGTGACATTGGTTCACAAAACCATACAGGTTTCAAGTATACAACTCAACAAAACATTATCTGCACACTGCATCGTGCACCTATCACCCAAAGTAAAGTCTCTTTCCATCCCCATTTATCCCTCCTTTGCCCACCTCCACTTACCCCCTATCCCCTTTCCCCTCTGGCTATCAGCACACTGTTGTCTGTGTGTGTGTGTGTGTACACATACATACATACTAGAAACCCAGTGCACGACTTCATGCACCAGTGGGGTCCCACAGCCCGGCCTGTGGGATTGGGCTGAAACTGGCTTTCCAACATCCCCCAAGGGGCACCAGATATGCGAGAGGGTGCAGGCCAGGCCGAGGGACCCCATTGGTGCATGATCAGGGCCAGGGAGGGATGCAGGAGGTTGGCCAGCTGGGGAGGGATCACAGGAGGTTTCCAGGGCGTGTCCTGCCTGTCTCAGTCCCGATCCGCTGGACCCCAGCAGCAAGCTAACCTACTGGTTGGAGCATCTGCTCCCTGGTGGTCAGTGCACGTCATAGCGACTGGTCGACTGTCTGCCCCCTGGTGGTCAGTGCACATCATAGCCAGCGGTTCAGCCCTCTAGCAAATCCAGTGCCCCTCGGGGGATGTCAGAGAGCCGGTTTCGGCCTGATCCTGCAGGCCTTAGCATATCATTAGCATATTACGCTTTGATTGGTTGAACAGACGACCAGATGACCAGACACTTAGCATATTAGGCTTTTATTATATAGGATATTTGCTTAATCCCTTCACCTTTTTTCATCCAGCCCCCCAATCCACCTTCCCTCTGACAGTTGTCAGCCTGTTCGATGTATCCATGCCTCTGTTTCTATTTTGTGAAGGACCCAATTTATTTTGTTCATTAGAGTCCACATATAAGTGAGATCATGTTATTTGTCTTTCTCTGACTGGCTTATTTCACTTAGCATAAAAATCTCCAGGTCCATCCCTGGTGTCACAAAAGGCAAAATTTCCTTCTTTTATAAGCCTGAGTAGTAGTCCACTGTATAAATATACCAAAATATACCATTATTTACTCATCTATTCATGGACACTTGAGTTGTTTCCAGATCTTAGCTATCTAATCTAATAAAAGACAAACATGCAAATTGACCATACTGTCGCTATGCCTTAAGCCATACCCACCAGCCAATCTGAGTGACTATATGCAAATTAACCCAACCAAGATGGCGGCCGGCAGCCACGGAGCTGGAGCGAGCAGGAGGCTTGGTTGCCCCACTGATGGAGGAAGCCAAGCTTCCTGCCTGTCGCGGCCAGCTCTGAGCTCCACTGAAGGCAACAAAGTTTCAATTATAGAAGATAAACCCCAGATACCTGCTTTCAGCTGGCCCTGGCCACAGAGCTGGAGCAAGCAGGAGGCTTGGTTGCTCCAGTGATGGAGGAAGCCAAGCTTCCCGCCTGTCGTGGCCGGCTCTGAGCTCCACTGAAGGCAACAAAGTTTCAATTATAGAAGGTAAATAAATCCCATAATAAAAAAAAAAAAAAAAGGAGAGACTGGGAGCTTCCGTCGCTGGGGGGGTTTGGCCAGCCTAAAAATGGCCCTCAGCACCTCACCCAGACTGGCCAGGCACCCAGTGGGGACCCCCCCAACCCTAAAGGGGGTGTCGCCAGCCTGAAAACAGCCATCAGCCCCTCACCCAGGCTGGCCAAACCGCCATGGGGTGAGGGTCGCCACTGGGGGGGAGGCTTGACCAGCCTGCAAACAGCCATCAGCCCCTCAACCAGGCTGGCCAGGCACCCCAGTGGGGACCCCCACCCGGAAGGGGGTGTGATCAGCCTGCAAACACCCATCAGCCCCTCACCCAGGCTGGCCAGGCACCCCAGCAGGACCCCCCACCCTGATCCGGGACACCCTTCAGAGCAAACCAGCCAGCCCCCACCCGTGCACCAGGCCTCTATCCTATATAATAAAAGGGTAATATGCAAACTGACCCTAACAGCAGAAAGACTGGGAATGACTGGTCACTATGACACACACTGACCACCAGGGGGCAGGCGCTCAATGCAGGGGCTGCCCCCTGGTGGTCAGTGTGCTCCCACAGGGGGAGCTCTGCTCAGCCACAAGCCAGGCTGATGGCTGCCAGTACAGTGGTGGTGGTGGGAGCCTCTCCTGCCTCCTCAGCAGCACTAAGGATGTCAGACTGCAGCTTAGGCCTACTTCCCGCTGGCAAGTGGACATCCCCCCAGGGCTCCTGGGCTGCCAGAGGGATGTCTGATTGCCAGCTTAGGCCCGCTCCCCAGAGGAGCGGGCCTAAACCGGCAGGTGGTCATCCCCCGAGGGGTCCCAGACTGGGAGAGGGCACAGGCCGGGCGGAAGGGACCCCCCCCCCCAAGTACATAAATTTGTGTGTACCGGGCCTCTAGTTGTAAATAATGCTTCAATGAACATAGGGGTGCATATATTCTTTCAAATGAGTGTTTTTGTTGTTTTTGGATATATTCCCAGAAATGGGATTGCTGGGTCAAAAGTCAGTTCCATTTTTAATTTTTTGAGGAAACTCCATACTGTTTTCCACACAAGCTGCACCTGTCTGCATTCCCACCAGCAGTGTACTAGGGTTCCCTTTTCTCCACATCCTCTCCAGCACTTGCTGTTTGTTGATTTATTGATAATAGACATTCTGATTGGCATGAGATAATATCTCATTGTGATTTTAATTTGCATTTCTCTGATGATTAGTGACACTGAGCATTTTTTCATATGTCTAATGGCCATCTCTACTAGTATGTCCTCTTTGGAGAAGTGTCTATTCAGGTTCTTTGCCCATTTTTAAATTGCATTTTCTTTGTGTTGAGTTTATAAGTTCTTTTTTTTGGTATAAGTTATTTTTATGTTTTAGAAATTAACCCCTTATCAGATATGTCATTAGCAAAAATGTTCCCCCATTCCATAGTTTACCTTTTCATTTTGTTGATTTTTTTTTTGGCTATACAAAAGCTTTTTAGTTTGATGTAATCCCACTTGTTTATTTCCTCCTTTTTTTCCTTGCTCAAGGAGATACATCAGCAAAAATATTGCTATAAGAAATCTCTGAAATTTTACTGCCTATTGCTTATTTCTAAATCAAGTATTTGCCTTGTTTGAAAGGATGGTAACCACCCAAGTAATTCCGTATCCTCTAATTATATGAATAGTTCTGTTGTAATTTCCAGATATATTTTCCCTTTTTTTCTTTTAAAAAATATATTTTTATTGACTTCAGAGAGGAAGGGAAAGGGAGAGAGAGATAGAAGCATCAATGATGATAGAGAATCATTGATCAGCTGCTTCCTGCACACCCCTCACTGGGGATTGAGCTCATAACCTGGGCATGTGCCCTGATCAGAATCAAAACGTGACCTCCTGGTTCACAGGTTGACACTCAACCACTGAGCCACACCAGTCAGGCTCATTTTTTATTTATCAATTACAGTTGATATACATTATTAAATTAGTTTCAGGTGTACACTCCAATGATTAAACATTACATACATTACTAAGTGATCATCTCAATAAATCTCACACCCATCTGATACCATACATAGTTATTAGAATATTATTGACTGCTAGAGGCCTGGTGCATGGATTCGTGCACTGGTGGGGTTCCTTGGCCTGGCCTGTGCTCTCTCGCAATCCAGGACCCCCTCAGGGGATGTCAGACTGTCTGTTTCGGCTCAATCCCCGCAGGCCAGCCGAGGGACCCCACCAGTGCACGAGTCTGTGCACTGGGCCTCTAGTATGCATAGGAGTTCCTTGGTTATTCTCTTCCTGTCCTAACCCCACTCCCTTCCCTCTGAGATTCATCAGTCTGTTCCATGTTTCCAAGCCTGTGCGCTGAGCTTCTGCCCCCTGGTGGTCAGTGCGTGTCATAGCTACCAGTCAAACGGTTGCTTAGGCTTTTATATATATAGATATTTCCTATGTTGTACTTTACATCCCCATGACTATTCTGTAACAATCAATTTGTACTTCTTCTTTTTTAAAAAATATATTTTATTGATTTTTTACAGAGAGGGAGGGAGAGGGATAGAGAGTTAGAAACATCCATGAGAGAGAAACATCCATCAGCTGCCTCCTGCACACCCTCTACTGGGGATGTGCCCACAACCAAGGTACATGCCCTTGACCGGAATTGAACCTGGGCTCTTCAGTCCACAGGCCGACGCTCTAATCAGTGATGGTGAACCTTTTGAGCTTGGCGTGTCAGCATTTTGAAAAACCCTAACTTAACTCTGGTGCCATGTCACATATAGAAATTTTTTGATGTTTGCAACCATAGTAAAACATTTATATTTTTGATATTTATTTTATATATTTCAATGCCATTTAACAAAGAAAAATCAACCAAAAAAATGAGTTTGCATGTCACCTCTGACACGCGTGTCATAGGTTCGCTATCACTGCTCTAGCTACTGAGCCAAACTGGTCAGGGCAATTTGTACTTCTTATTCCCAACCCATCTGACAACCATCAAAATGTTCTTTGTATCTATGAGTTTGTTTCTGTTCTGCTTGTTCGTTTATTTTGTTTTTTAGATTCCTCAAGGAATCACCAGGATGGGGCCAGGTTGTGTGAGCCAGGTTGATGGAGTCTCAAATATGGTGCCCACCTGCCAGCTCTGTGGGTAAGGGCTCAGAAAAGGAACAATTGCCTCTGCCAGTGCTTCTGTCTGGGAGAAAGCTGCCCCAAGCTCTTGCTTGATGCAGGACAATTCAGTTCCTGTATGTCCCTGGTGCCTTTTGAGCCACTGTGCCAGCATTGGGGCTCAAAGCAAGTGAGTCCAATTAAGTCCATGTGTGGGCCCTTTAAGAGGAATTGCCTCGGATTCCATCAGCCCTCCATCTCCCTCACCCTTAATCCCTGGTTTTTACAGACAGAAGTTATGGGGGCTTCTCTTTCTGACACAGGAATCTGGGGCTGGGGGGCCTGGTGTGGAGCTGGGACTCCTCAGGGAAGACCTTGGCAACCGAGCTATCCCTCCCAATTTTTATCCCCTACACGTGGGTGTGGGACTAGCCCCTTCTGCAACTCTCCCCTCCTACTACTAGTCTTGCTGTGTCTTCTTTAATTCCCTAGTTGTAGGACTTCCATTCAACCAGATTTCAGACGGTTCTGAATGATGGTTATTCTGTAGTTTAGTTGTAGTTTTGATGTGGTTGTGGGAGGAGGTGAGAACAGTGTGTACCTATGCCACCATCTTGGCCAGAGTCCAAAAGACTAAGATTTTTCTTCTCCTGGCATGATAAACAACTAAGGAAAAAAAGCAATAAAGTCTCAAAACATTCTCCCAAAGAGTAGTAGCTGATCATAAGATGGATAGGGAATATTTCTGTTTCAGGAAGTAGCGTTTCTGTAATTCAGGCAAGAATCTAGCTTTGCCTTTTCTCTACCTCCCTCCCATTTTCTCTTTAGGAAAAAGAAATTTTAGTATGAGAAGGTGGGGAGTTGATTTAAAAGAACCATAAAGAGATTGTAGGACTGAAAGGCTTTTAGCCCCACATGAAAACCTGGATGAGGTATGAGGAGAAGCTCCCAGATCTCTGCTTACCTTCTTGCTTCACTCTTTAATAAAGACAGATTTCCACAGAAGGGAGTCCAATATGTTGTAACTATGGTTTCTTAATTGCTTTAGAGGTGACAATTTAAGTGATGGCTCTAAAAGAAGGTGAAACTATTTACCAAAAATAAATTTGATATTAGTTCCCAAAGCTAACTTATTAATATAGATTTACCTTTGGCTATTTAAGTGGCACTAAATTTGAAACCAAGAGTCTTGGGTGCTATCTTTATCTGCCTGTGGCTTACTGTGTGGTCATAAATAAGTCAAGACCTCTTTGTGTTCCAGTTCCCTTTCAGAAATTGGACCAACCATAGGAAAAATGGTATTGGCCAAAAATACTGATCTGTTTCCTTTGACCCTGGAAACTCCCAAAGAACTCCAGTTAGGACTTCCTCAAACCAGTAAAATTTATGACTTGAGAGAGCCTTTTTTATCACACCAAACTTTCTTCCTTCCTCATGTCCTTAGTGAAACAAAGTTAGAGCAAATGGAGCAATAAATATTGCTAAACCTTAGAGCCAGGGAAGGACAATTACCAACAAGGGCAAAGCAGTAATAACTTGGTATATCCAGAGAAGGTTGGGTTGGAGCCAAGGAGATAAGCTAAGTGACTGCTACTGTTCTCTTCCGGCACATGCACTCATCACCCAGGGCTTGGCAAGATTAGTGCTGGAACAGCACAGGCTTGCATCCAGTACCTGCTCCAGAAATAGGCTCTAGATATAGGCACAGCAAGTAAACAAATACCCTGTCAGTTGTTGCTGAGGTGTCCTTCTCAGGCAGGCCTGCCCATAGGACTATTGCTGAAAGAGGAACACAGCCTGGAGCCACTCCCTGGCCCTGTCTTGGAATGAGTCCCTAAGGCTGAGAATAGCTCCAGTCACCTGAGACAGGAGGAATTTTCCTGAAAATTCCAAACTGTTCCAATCAGCTCTGGCCCTACTTCAGTTACAAGATTCAAGCCAGGCTTGGCTGGTGTGGCTCAATGGTTGAGTGTTGACCCAGGAAACAAGAGGTCAATGGATCAATTCCTGGTTAGGGCACATGCCTGAGTTGCGGGCTTATCCCCCAGTAGGGGGCATGCAGGAGGCAGCCAATCCATGATGTTTCTCTCATTGATGTTTCTATGTCTCTATCACGCTCCCTTTCTCTCTCTCTAAAAATCAATAAAAACTTATATATTTTTAAAAGATTAAAGACAGGACACTGCCATAACAATCTTAGGTTTGTGAGAGGGCTGTTTACTTGAACCCAGAAAGGGATTATTGAAGGCACAGATTCATTCATCTAACCAGTATTTGTTGAGCCCCTGCCATGCTTCAGGCACTGTGCATGGTGGGGAATAAAACAAGACCAGGCGCAGTGGTGCTGGAAGTGGGAGCAGAGCTGGCGTCTTGGAGAGCGCTGAAGAACCTGCTGGAATCGGAGCTTGGACCTCTCTGTCCCTGTCCTCCCTTGAGTCTCCTACTTGGTGAGAGCCCTGGTGACACGCCCGGCTCAGAGCCCCCAGTGGGGCAGTCGAGTTTGAAGGATGACCTCTAGGAAGAAAGCGCTGCTGAAGGTTATCATCCTGGAAGATTCTGGAGTTGGTAAGACATCACTCATGAACTAGTGTGTGAAGAAGAAATTCAGTAGTCAGAAATTCAGAAATTCAAAGCCACAAAAGGAACAGACTTTCTGACAAAGGAGGTGATGGTGGGTGACAGACTAGTTACCATACAGATCGGGACCTGCAGGACAGGAATGGGTCCAGTCTCATGGTGTGGCCTTTTCCAGAGGTGCAGACTGCTGTGTTCTGGTATTTGATGTGACTGCCCCCAACACATTCAAAACACCTGACGGTTGGAGAGATGAGTTTCTCATCCAGGTCAGTCCTTGGGACCCTGAAAACTTTCCTTTCATGGTTTTGGGAAATACGATTGACCTTGAAAGCAGACAAATGGCCACAAAACAAGCACAGGCCTGGTGCTGCAGCAAAAACAACAGCCCCTACCTCAAGACCAGAGCCAAGGAGGCCTTCAGCGTGGAGCAGGCATTCCAGACGATCGCACGGAATGCACTTAATAGGGAACAGAGATGGAGCCTTACTATGAATTTTCTGAACCCACCAAACTGGACAAGAATGTCCAGGCCAAAGCCTCAGCGGAAAGCTACCGCTGCTGAATGGGCAGTGAGAGGAGAGCACAGAGCCCTTCACAAACCAAGAACACATTTGGGACTTCCAACACAAACGCCCTCTCCTCTTTCAAACAAAACATAAAGTGATCTCTCATATCCAGCTGCCAAAAGAAACAGTACCAGACACACTCAGCCCTCCATACAACACGCACACACAGATCTGACACAAGCAGACAGACTCCAGCAGCCCAGGCCTGTGATGGCTCCATCAGGCCCACCCACGGCATCAGCCCTCATGTGGCAACAGGATGGGCCAGCTGTAGAAATTGTTCAGGTGTAGAGTCAACATCAGAAGCTTATTCCTTTTGTCCACCAGGGAGAGAGAACTGTTTACAGTTAATCTGTGCCTAATTAGTTATCTGATTTTTTTAATGGTCTTGTGATCTTTTTACCCCATCACTCCCTCCTCTTGTGAAGGCCATCCCTTGGAAAGGCTGGTGCCCTGTGCTTCACTACAGGCTCATACCCAGTATGATCAGGCTGGATTTTGTATGCATCTGTTGATGCTTTTTACTTTCTTTTTTTTAAATAACAGCATAATTCTTTTTTTAAAATATATTTTTTTATTGATTTTTTACAGAAAGGAAGGAAGAGGGATAGTTAGAGACATCAATGAGAGAGAAACATCGATCAGCTGCCTCCTGCACACCTCCTACTGGGGATGTGCCCACAACCAAGATACATGCCGGAACCTGGGACCCTTCAATCCGCAGGCCGATGCTCTATCCACTGAGCCAAACCAGTTAGGGCAGTGGTTCTCAACCTTGGCTGCACATTAGAATCACCTGGGAATCTTGTTAAAATCCTGATTTCTAGGCCTCATCATTAGTAACAAAGAAACAGAATTTCCGGAGGATGAGGCCCAGAAATCAGGATTTTAACAAGATCCCCAGGTGATTCTAATGTGCAGGTTGGAGAGCCACTGGATTAGGGCAATGCTTGTTACTTTTAACTAATCAGACCTTTTTACAGTATCTATTATATAAAACTTCTTAGAAAAGAATTTTATAGTACATGTTAATATATGCAACCAATTAAAATGTATAAATTAGTGTAAAGAAAACAAACAAACAAAAACAAAACCACATCTTCCCACATGGAATGATGAAGGGGAAGCTATGGCCTAGCTAATTAGTGCTGTAATCACTACTGTTGTCGAGCCCAGGTGTGAGCACAGGGTGCTTTGAGAGCACGTAGGAAGGCGATATGAGAGCTCTGGGAGGTCAGTGTGGTAGGTAGGAGAGAGGCCATGTTAGGAAGCTGAGTCCAGAAAAATGAAAAGCAGAGAGAATAAAGGGATAGAGCATGGAGGCAGAGAAAAGTCCCGGAAGAAGACAGCAGCATATACAGCTAGAAAGATGGTGATGGCTGCCATGGGCTGGACAAGATTGAATTGATTAGAGCAGTGGTTCTCAACCTTCTGGCCCTTTAAATACAGTTCCTCATGTTGTGACCCCCAGCCATAAAATTATTTTCGTTGCTACTTCATAACTGTAATGTTGCTACTGTTATGAATCGTAATGTAAATATCTGATAGGCAGGATGGTCTTAGGCGACCCCTGTGAAAGGGTTGTTCGACCCCCAAAGGGGACACGATCCACAGGTTGAGAACCGCTGGATTAGAGGAACACAAATTCACATTTGGTAATGCTATGTCTCCATGAAATAATACAATTAGAGGGTTTGTGGTTTTCCTTTTTAATTTTTTAGCTTGATTTCTTTGAAGTTAATTTTTTCACTCTTACAGAACAAATAGAATCATGTATTTACCAAAGATGGCTATATCAATAGATCACAGCCCACACTTTGATCTTCAGGGAGATGAGGACACTCCTTCATTGAGATGTTGGGTCAATATTCCCTCTCCTTGAACCTGGGGAGACGTATGCAATGCCTTGCTAATAGAGTACAGCATACACAGTGTGACTTCTGAGGCTAGATCATACAAACATCCCACCTGCTTCTCTCTCAACATGCTCCTTGGTGGTTCTAACCACCAGGTAAGGAGTCTGACTACCTTGAAGCCCCCACGCTAGAGAGGCCATGCAGATAGAGGTGCTCCCAGCAGGTTACCCCCTAACCGTCTAAGTCTTCCCGCCCAGACATCAGACATATAAATGATCCAATCATGTCAGGCCCTAGTCTTAAAGCTGCCTCCGCTATCTCTGCAAAGCCCTGAAGATTCATGAACAAAATACATTTCATGGTTTGGCCCTAGCCGGTTTGGCTCGGTGGATAGAGCGTCGGCCTGCGGACTGAAAGGTCCCAGGTTCGATTCCGGTCAAGGGCATGTACCTTGGTTGAGGGCACATCCCCAGTAGGGGGTGTGCAGGAGGCAGCTGATCAATGTTTCTAACTCTGTCTCTCTCCCTTCCTCTCTGTAAAAAATCAATAAAATATATTTTTTAAAAAAAATACATTTCATGGTTTAAGCCACTAAGTCTTGGGTTGGTTTGATACTCAACAATAGATAACTGGTACACCATGACCTAGGTTTCGGATTTTATGTAGCTAATTCCAGGTATTTGCATCCCTTTTAGTTTCTGATGGAGACAGAATTTTTATATTTCGTGTGGAGAGGAGCAAAATTGCAGGGGCCCAGCTGTGAGGTGGCTGCAGTTGTCTGAGAAAGAGATGATGGTATCTTAAGGACCTCTGTTTCTACTTAGGATGAGGAATGCTGCAAGAAAATATCACTCCCATCCTAACAAAGAGAAATAACCAAATAGTCTACAAAACCATAGCTTTTCTTGAGCCCTCAGAAAGCTGAGGTCACAAGGCAACCAAGTAAAGCTCTTCAAGGAGAGAGAGACACACATGGCCTGTTTAAACTTTACCAGACCTGCATGAAAGAAGTGGCTGTCATATAAGCGGATAAGAAGAACCCAACACAAATTGAACACAATTTAAACGGCTACACGTGTGCTAGTGTGCACGTGCAGGGGATCGTTCGTACTCACAGGCAAGCTTTTTGCCACAGGCCTCCCCCGAGGTTCTGAGAAAGTGTGGGAGCAGGGCAAGAACTGGCAACGGCCTTCCTTCTTGGTGGTGCAGGCATGTAGGAACGGATGAAGGCAGCTGCTGGGGAACGAAGAGTCTCAGCTGCTTCCACGGTCCTCCTCTCTTGGAAGCAAAAGCCTTGAACCACTGGGGGAGGGGCAAATTCTTGCTTCCAGGGAGGAATAAAAGCAAAACTCAGTTGCTTCTGGGTGAGGGGTAAAAAGCTTCTGGAACACAGGCAAAGGTCCATTGCTTCTGGGGAAAGAACAGAAGCAAAAGCCCTGTACCCCAAGGGAGAAGCAGGAAACTCTCTTGGGCTGAAGATTCAAGCAAAGGTCTTCTCTGTTGGGGGAGAGAGCGGGGAACTCTGGCCACCCAAACCAACCCTAGAGAAAAGGCCGCGTTCGGCTGTCACAGGGAGTAGGGGCGGAAATACCGAGAAAGCCCCTCTCCCGAAGCGCAGGAGCCTAAGACAAGCTGAACCAGGGTAGCAGAGACACCCGCCCTCCACCTCCATGCCCTGCCCCTCCAGGAGCCTATCACCAAATAGCGGTTTACCACGGTGGAGGGCAGGCATGCAGGGATGGCTGAAGAGCTGAGGGTGGAGCAGGAACCCAGAAAAACCGTCTGACACCCCAGTCCCCACTCTAAGTTTCACCACCGGAGAAACTCGAAGCCTGTGTTGCACTGAGGTAATAATGACAACAAAACCCAAACCCTGCCTGACTCCTAAGTAGGTTGACTCAACACTCCCCAGACCAACAAGCTGACAGGAGAGGCACGCCCACTTCCAGGCATAAATACCTTTTACCTCGGTCTCTGCTGTTCCACACACGATGGGCATTCAGTAAAAAAATTTATGAAACACACAAAAAGGCAAGAAAGGAAAAACCGCACTCCATTGTCAAAGGATAAATCCGTAGAACGAGAGTCACAGATAGACAGATACTGGAACTACCAGACAGGGACTTTAACATAATAATGACCAATATGTCTAGCGAAGAAAGGTGCATAAACAGATGGGGGCTTTCAGTAGAGATGTGGAGACGACAATAAAGTCAAATGGAAATGCTAGAAATAAGCCGTGATATCAGAGATGAATCCTTTAATAGGCTTTTGAATAAGTAGGCACAGTTGAGGAAAGAACCAGCGAACTTGAGAAAGGTCAATAGAAATCATCCAAACTGAAACAGAAAGAGGAAAATAAGTGTGTGTGTGTGTGGGGGTGGGGGGGGGTGGGGGGGGGTAGGGGGTGAGGGTGGGGAGGGGGGGGATTGAGAGTGGGAACAAAGCCAAGCTTCCAAAAGCTGTGGGAAAATATAAAACAATCTAATAAACTTATAATTTGAGTCCCAGAAGGTAGAGCCTGGAAATGGGGCAGAAGAAATATTGGAAGATTAGAGCTCCATGCGTGTGGCAATGAAGTGATATGGAAGCATTTCGGGGAAGGACCACTGGAACTTGGTAACTGAGTGGAATGAAGTGTGAGAGAGGGGGGGGAATGAAGCATGGCCGCTGCATATGGCACAAGGTAGTGCTGGGTGGTTAGCAAGTGACAGTGCCAGGACTCAGGGCCAGGCCTAGCTCTCTCCAGAGCCCGTGCTCTTTGTTGCTGCGCAGTACTGCCGCCTACAGGCCGGACTGGAACCACAGTGGATCTCTGCGCCTCCAGTCCCCACTCTCCAGCGTCAGGCTTTAGGAAGGCCTTCAAGGTGCTGCCCACCCCCCCCCCCCCCCCCCCGTCCCCCATGAGTCAATGTGTGGTTGAGAGATACTCATCTTCCATTCTCCCCATCTCTCTTTCCCAAGAGCTATGTGTCACAGATTATTCTGAAGTAAAGGGTTTTCTCCTCCCCAAAAGACAGACTCTCTTCTCCCTTCATGCTGACCTAATATACTATTTTAAAAAATTGATTTCAGAGAGGAAGGGGGAGAGAGAGAGAGAGAGAGAGAGAGAGAGAGAGAGAGAGATTGAAACCTCAATGATGAGAGAAAATCATTGATCGGCTGCCTCCTGCACGCTCTGCACTGGGGACCGAGCCCCCAACCCGGGCATGTGCCTGACCGGGAATCAAACTGTGACCTCCTGGTTCATAGGAAGACGCTCAACCACCGAGCCACACCGGCCGGACTATCGGTAGATCTTTCTAATAGCTGTCCAAGAGTAGACAGGCTGCCTTATGAAGGATAGTGAGTCCCCTGTCACTGGAGGTGTTTAGGCAGGTGTCAGAGAGGCTGTGAAGGGGATCCCTGCGTTGCACAAAAAGCTAGATCAGGTGACCCCCACGGTCCTTTCCAGTTAGGAAAGTCTGTGTTGTCCATTGGAGACCCCCGGGGCTTGCTTCTAATACATCAGTCCTGGCCTCCGAGATGACAATGACCCCTTCCCATGAACACCCAGCCACCTACCAGTAAGCTGTCAGAGGCACAGCCCCCTAGCACTTCCATCTTAGCCCAGCCTTGAGGGGCAGACACTGGCTGGGAAGAGCACAGAAAGATGGCTCCTGTGCTGTTTTATGTGCTCTGAACACATTCAATGTGACAAGGACCTGGATGGAGGCAGTTTACTTTGGGGGGAGAGCAGGAATGAGACAGAGAAGGTGCATGGAGTAGGGCTCAGTCCCCCTCGGGTCACCCTGAGGACCATGAAGATCTCAGCTCAGAATTTTCCCATTGAGTAACAGGGACACCTGGAGTGTAATCCCACCAGTGCCCACCTCTCATTGGTTGAAGTCTGCCCTTTGGGAGTGTTAAGCTCCAACTACTTCCCAGCTGCCCTGGAGGGGCTGAGAAAAGCCTCTGGCAGAGAAGGGAGAGGTGGGAAGCTGTGAGAGTGCACCAGAACCGTCCACCGCAGCTGCAGTTGGACCCAGAAGGGACTGAAGGGATGTGGGCTTCAACAACGTCTGCCACAGTCCCTTTCCTGCCCAGGCCAGCACCCATCTCCAAGGGATATGGGAACTTTGACTTTCACATTCCAGTCTCTGTGACCCAGTGTGTTCACCGGGTTGGCTAGTTCAGCATAGCCTTACTGTCCCCCATAACTCTCTTGTGCTCCAGTCTCCCTTCGGGGCCCAGCTCCCTCACTGGGCCCTGTGGGCGGCGGGCACCAGGGCAGTGGGCTCTCCAGTCTGCCACCTGCTCTATTCTACACCCACACATAAGTTTGGAAGATGCTTATATTAGGGACGCTGGCTTCATTATCTCCTCCACACTGTGGTCAAGGTCAGGATTAGTCAAAAGTTAGATGGGCTCCAGAGTTTTCTCTGCAGATGGTCTCATTATTTATTTTTTTTAAAAATATTTTATTGATTTTTTTACAGAGAGGAAAGGAGAGGGATAGAGAGTTAGAAACATCAATGAGAGAGAAGCATCGATCAGCTGCCTCCTGTACACCCCCTACTGGAGATGTGCCCGCAACCAAGGTACATGCTTTTGACCGGACTTGAACCTGGGACCCTTGAGTCCGCAGACTGACACTCTATCCACTAAGCCAAACCAGTCAGGGCATCATTATTTCTTAAGAATAAAAAGCTAAGAATGGCCAAGATTCCAAAAGACCCTAAGGGACCTCACTCGGAGCCTCAGAGTCACTTCCAAGATGGGAAATCATTGCACTAATGTTGGAGGTGGGGCTCCTGGCCAGACGGGGAGGACCAGTCCCTGCTGGCCCACCACTCCCCTCACTTCTCCTCTGCCCTGCCTTGGTCAGAGCTCTGCGCCTGTCTCTCTCCCTCCCGTTGCTCCTCTCACCCTCTCACCCCTACACTCCTGTCTGGTACTCACTGACTTTCCATTCGGGGTCGTCTCTCTACTTTCATGTTAACTACCTCCAGGGGCTTTATGGTCTCTGACATTCACACTCATTGCTCCCTAATTTTGCCTCATTGCTTACCATCCTGTTCAGTGTTCTGGTGCCCATTTCACCTCCTGGGAGAGGCGAGGCTGAGAACAGATGTTTATGATGAGTTTGGGGTAAAATGGAACCACCTGCCTCCCCAGGGCAAGGAGGGGTTTGTGGATGTTGGGATTCCATTTTACCTTTGTTAGCTTAGGGCAGCGGTACGGAACCTTTTTTTCTGCCAAGGGCCATTTGGATATTTATAACATCATTCGCTTAACATAATTCACATAATGTAAATTTATGTTGCTATGAGAAAAGCTCCTAGGTTTATTGAATTTTGAGTCCCGCCTGTGGTTGCCTTGGCAGGGCCAGACCAAATGATTTCAGGGACCAGACGTTCCCCACCCCTGCCTTAGGGCAAGGTCTGTCCTAAGGTGGCAAATGTTCCCCAGCCAGAGGAAGAACCTGGCAGAGGCCTCAGAAAGAACGAGACAAAAAGAAAGCTCTTGGATACAAGCCCTGCTCAGAACAGGTAACTGACTGGATGGGAAGGCGGGCGTGTGAAAGCTGACTTCTCTCACCTCTATCTCTCCTCCTCCTCCCTCTCCGTTATTCTAAGTTTGGGGTTCTCTCTCCCTATGTCCTCATGGGTCCCCTGTGTCCATCTTTGCCTCTTTTTCTTTCTCATTTCCATCTCAGACTCTGTTTTTGCTTTCTGCATTCCTCAGTCCTGCATCATGGAGGTTCTGTTAACACCTCACTCTCTGGCATCTTCATATTTTCTGTGGCCCTCATTATACTTGTTTCTCTTTATCTCCATCAGTGTGTGTGCCTTGGACTTGGCCTGTTTTTCTGTGTCTCTGTCTGTCTGTCTGTATTCCCAGAAGCCCTATAACTCTTGAATGCCTGGCAGGAGTGGCTTTTCTGAGACTAGAGCCGGGGACAGCCACCAGAGAAGTAGAGGTGGCTAAGGACACTTCCATTCCAGCAGTCGTCATGGTAACAGCCAGGGCGGGCCAGGAAGGGGACATGAGGAACCACGTGGGCTTGACCTTTCTGTGGGTGTCAGGTTTGAGCGGGAGCTGGGGGAAAACAGCAACAACTGCTTCCCTCCGGCCCAGCCCTCAGGCTCGCGGGCTGGGCTGAAAGGAGAGAGGGAGCGACTTAGAACTGGGACAGCTGGCGACAGAGTGAAAGGACAGGGGGTTAGCCATAGCCACGGAGAGGAGCCTCAGGAGAGAGGGACAGGAGCACAGGCAAGCACACACGCACATGCACCCGGTCCCAGGGTCGTCACCAAGACTCCCCCTGTGAACTGACCTGTGGGGGGCACTAGACTTCCTTCCTGGAGGCCTGGCGTGCACTTCCCTGCCCCCGCAGCGCTGGGTGGGCGGTTATTAAAGGTCAGTCCCCACACTCAGGGCTCCCTCCCCGCAGACTCCTTCAGATCAAATGTCACTTTTTTCATGCTGCGAAAACCTTTGTTGCTCTAAGGAAAATATGCTAAAATAAAAAGAGCCAAACGATTATTTCAAAAAATAGAAATATTATAAATGCAAAAGTCCAAAGAGAGATACTGAAAATAAAAGGCATTCTAACCCTGCCTCCGCTTCCCGCAGCTCTAAAGGGCCCTCCGCAGTTGCTTCCCATACCTGCCAGGTCAGGGGGCAGAGAGGAGGATGGGCCCCTGTCCATTTCCCTGACACGGCACGAGAAGGGGCACCAGGCCGGTTGTGGGTTGTGTGTGAAGGAGGCTTGGACTCACAGCCCCCCCTCCCCGCTCATACACTCGCTCACCCCTTCTCTTTTTCCTGTTGGAGCAGACATGCTGGCCCCAGGCAGAGGGGCCCACAGGTACCCTGCTAACCCTGTGACGCCTCAGGTCAGCTCCACAGAGAACACAGCTCACCTGTGGATCGCATTTCCAGACCTCCCCGTCAGGACCACACAAGAGATCTCAAGCCTCTTGGACACGCTGCTGTGGAAAACGAGAGCACAAACTCAGAATGAATAATAAGGGATTGTCAGATACTGAAAATCCACCCTCAGGGAAGACACGAAGGGGCGCTCACCGGACCAGAGGTGAATGAACACGCCAGCGTTCCAGGCGTCCTTTTATACAGCAGACCCCCCCCCCGCCCCCCACCCCCACCCCTCGGGGAACTGCTGCTTTGGCAGTCAGACACCTTTCTTTCACTCACAGGCTTATGTGCTGTGGGCCTCTCTCTGGGAGCTGATTGACATCACCTCCTAGTTACGCTCCTACAGAACTATCTGTACTTATGCGTCCAGAGCAGTGGGCAGAGGGCAGGTGGGCAGAGGGCAGGAGGGCAACTGGTGCTCTGACACCCCAGGCGTGAGGCCAGGCCGCACCCTAGGACACACGCACTGCACCACTCCTCTCCCCTAGCTGTGACTGTCCCCTGTGTGGGACCCAGCCCAGGCCAAGTCCCTTCTTTGTTCTAGGCCCTTTCCCTGCAGTTCAGCCTTTACTATGTCAGCCCCTCAACTCAGCCCCATCCCCCTCCGCTCAGCACCTGGGGTTGGGACAGTTCCCCAGAGACGCTGGTAAAGTCTCAGACCGCCTGGGCAGCTTGGCCTGCGACCTCCGATGGCTTCCTTAGAATCCATCCTTTCGGTCTCCATTCATGCGCTGGGCCAGGCCCGCCACAACTTCTGCATGCTCACTGGGCTATTTCGTGCCCCACGCTTTTGCTCAGTCTATTCCCTTTGCCAAAAACATATTTTCTGGTAGATCCATGTTCCATTTAAAGGCTCAGCTCCGATGCCGCCGTTCCGGTCAAGTTCTCCTCAATCTATCCTAGCCTGCTCTGTTGCCCACAGAACTTTTTTTTTTAATCACTATCATAGGGGCCATGTGTCTGTTTTCACATAGGCTCCGCCACTAGAGGGCGTGCCTTCTGGAATAGACTGGGTCGTATTGATCTGTGGATCTCCAGAACTCCAGAATCTGGCTGTGTCCCCCGCTGCATACTTGTTATTGCTGTTGACCACCCTCCGCCCGCCACCCGCCCTGCAGGGCAGACTCTTGATCTGGGGTGTGAGCCAGAGAAGGTCCCAGACTCCCCAGAGACCACACCATACCTGCGTGCAAGGAGTAGCGGATGGTATGTGCCTCTGCTTCCCGGTCAGACCAGGGCCCCACCCTGCTGCAGGTCCTGTAGTGCCAGGCTGGTTGCAAGACACCTGTGATAAAACCATGGCCTGGCCCATTGGCACCCCACGGAGAGATGGAGCAGTAACACCTGGCTAGCATCTGGATGCTTTTTCTCTAGCCCTTGGCGGCTGTTTCCTATAGCTGTCCCCTCATCTTATGGCTTTACTGACTCCTCTTGCTGCACTAAAGAGAGCCCTGGAGAGCAGGCTCCAAGTGGGAAGAGAGGGCTGGGGGCATCCTCCTGTCTTCCCTCTCCCCCTCCTCCTGGCTGGCTGCAGCTGTGCTGCGTGATGTGGAACAGCACAGTCTTAATTACTGCTCAGCCCTGCTCATTAGCGCTCTAGAATCCCGAGAAGCCGGGAGCTGCAGAGGGGCCAGGGCTCAGATTTCCTGGGTGATCGCTAGTCCTACTTCTTGTGGATTGGGGCTGTGTGACTTGGGATTCCTTTTTGGGCCCCCAGAGAGAGATGCATTTCCCTGGGATGGGGGAGGGCGGGAATTGCAGGAGGAGAAGGAACTCTGGGCTCTCCCCGGCTCTCACTTATGTGCACAGAGCGTCTCAGGAACAGCATATGGCGGGACATGTGAAACTCCACTGCAAGCAGAGAAAGATGAACAAATGATTAAATAAAATAAATGTGCTCAAACCCAACACGCTGATGACTGCTCTGTCTTCAAAGGGATTTAAGCAAGGAGCCTGGTGCATTATTCAGCCAACCTTTCTTTCTTTATTTCTTTTTTTTTTAAAATATATTTTATTGATTTTTTACAGAGAGGGAGGGAGAGGGATAGAGAGTTAGAAACATCAATGAGAGAGAAACATCGATCAGCTGCCTCCTGCACATCTCCCACTGGGGATGTGCCCGCAACCAAGGTACATGCCCTTGACCGGAATCGAACCTGGGACCTTTCAGTCCGCAGGCCGACGCTCTGTCCACTGAGCCACACCGGTTTGGCTCTTTATTTCTTTTTAAAATAAAGAGTCATAAAGGCCTCGCCTGGCGTGGCTCAGTGGCTGAGCGTTAACCTATGAGCCAGGAGGTCACGGTTCGATTCCCGGTCAGGGCACAGGCCCGGGCTGTGGGCTTGATCCCCAGTGTGGGGTGTGCAGGAGGCAGCCAGTCAATGATTCTCTCTCATCATTGATGTTTCTATCTCTTTCTCCCTCTCCTTTCCTCTCTAGTCAATAAAATCAATAAAAATATATTTAAAAAGAAAGAACCATGAAGTGCTTTATCACTGAACAAAGGGAAGCTGAGTGAAGGAGCAGAGGAGGAGTGGACCCTGGACATAAAAATGCACAGTCCTGGCTCCAATAGCTGGGAAACTCCTTCACAAAAAATCAACTTAAAAACACCCTATGAGATCAAATGGGAATATACATGAGAGTACTCTTTGAACTGTAAAGGGCTTTAGGAATATAAGGTATTACTTATGTAATATTTCTGCTCAGTGCAGACTATAAAACAGATGCTACAGGAAGGCTGGAGATTTATGATAACGTCTCCTCCCTCACAAGGTACTTACGCAATTTGGGCTGTTTCATTTAATTAGTTATTGCCTCTCCTATAGACGACTGCAGAAGTCTTCCAAGGGGCCTCCCCTGAGTTTCCATCCGCGTGGTCCACCCTGTTCGATCTGCCCTGGTGATCCCCTGAGACCCCGCCCCGTCTTCCACCTTCTTGCTCGTTCCATTAACCTTACACGCCACTGCTGGGTTCATTTTCCTGACGCAGAGCTCTGATCAAAAACTTGCAACGTTCCTCCTGCCGACTGCACAGAGCCTGGAGACCTTGGCTTCGCAGTCAGGATCCTCCGTAATCTGGTCCCACATGACTTTCCCAACCTGGTTTCCCTCCTTCCATCCTGGCAGACGTAGGCTCAGGAAGATCGAGTCACTTATCCAAGACCACACAGCTACCACGTGGCAGATCCTGAAATCAAAGTCTCAAACCCTGGACACCTCACCCCCAAACCAATGCTCTTTCTATCCGGCCCATCACCTTTCCACTACGATGGATACAGCTGCAGTGAAGATCTTACCACAGCGTTCTTTCTTCTTTGGAAACATTACCCCAGGACAAATTCCCGGCGTGGGATTGCCACGTTAAAAGACATTAATATTTTTATGGCTGCGTGAATTTTATACGCTTTGCAAAAGGGCTGAGCCAATTCACAGTTTAGCTAATGATACATACAAGTTTCACCAGAACCTCCTCTCTACGGGGAATAACCTTTGAATACAGTTCTAATTGAATAAGGTATTTCTTTGTTTCAGTTTAAATTTCTTTGACTATTGAGGTGGAATGTTTTCCATGCATTGACTTACAATTTGTATCTTGTCTTGTGTGAATTATGTGTTCATATCTGTGGCTCATGTAATTCCTAAAGTCTTCATGTTTCCGAAGTTGCAATGTAGAAAAAATAAAAGAAAAGGCAATCTTGAAGGGCAGAGATGGTAGACTTTGTGAAATCAGAGCAGAGGTCTCCATCTGATAAAGCATGCAACTAGGCTGTATCTTGAGTAAATCTCTAAAACAAAATTGAGGTCAGCTAACTTAAAATACTAGACTACACTTAATGGGAAAACTTAGGAGATGGCATTTCCTGAACTCAGACTATACTTTTCCTGACCCTGTCAATATGTCATAACACTAACATTCATCCTTTAATTTCATTCTGGGGACAATATAATTGTCCTAAAACAGCAATGCCTTATTTTTTTAATGCTGTTTTAAAAATTATTTTATTTATTTTTAAAATATATTTTTATTGATTTCAGAGAGGAAGGAAGAGGGAGAAAGAGTTAGAAACATCAATGATGAGAGAGAACCACTGATTAGCTGCCTCCTGCAGGCCCCCCACTGGGGATCGAACCCTCAACCTGGGCATGTGCCCTTTGACTGGAATTGAACCTGGGACTCTTCAGACCATAGGCCGGCGCTCTATCCACTGAGCCAAACCGGCTGGGGCAAAACATTATTTTATTTTTTGCCCAGCCAGTGTTGCTCAGTGGTTGAGCATCAACCTATAAACCTGGAGATCACGGTTTGATTCCCAGTCAGGGCACATGCCTGGGTTGCATGCTCAATCCCCTGTATGGGGTGTAGGGGAGACAACCAATCAATTATTCTCTCTCATCATTGATGTTTCTATCTCTCTCCCTCTCCCTTCCTCTCTGAAATCAATAAAAATATATTTAAAAACAAACAAACAAACAAACAAAAAACATCCCCAACTTTCAATCACAGATCTCAGGGCCTGCATCTTATTCAGAACTGTCCTGTTGCTTCAGCCTATGCCATCGTTAGGGCGTGAAGTCTCACCTGTGTACTGCCTGCTGTGTATAAAGCAGCTTTCTTTGTTTGCTCCAAAATGACTTTGAGGCAGCAGATTGGCATTCGCTCTGGAATGAGTCATTGTTCACCCTGTTTATGCTTCGTATGCTCTTTTAAACTTTGATCTTATCTCTCTTTGGAATGATCTTTTCAAACTTGGGCTCTTGGCCCTTCTAAACGCCTGCTTTCTAATTACGTAGTTAGAATGAATCATAAAAGTTATTTTATTTGTTCATTTGTTCATTGATGTGATATTCACATGTTCTTATCTTCTCCAAGTCTGCTCAGATGTTACCTCCTCAATGTGGCCTACTCTGATTACTTAAAATTGAAACATCCCCTCCTCATGTACCCCCTTGTTCTCCTTACCCTGCTCCATTTCTATTTTACTTAGCAACTCCTAACAATATATACTTTTTATTTATTACGAAAGGCCCGGTGCATGAAATTCGTACAAGAGTAGGCCTTCCTTCCCCGGGCTGCCGGCACCGGCTCCCCTCTGGCACCTGGGACCCAGGCTTCCCTCACAGCCCCGGCTTCCTCTGGAAGGTCTTCTGGAAGGACATCCAGTCTAATTAGCATATTAGGCTTTTATTATTATAGATGCATATTCCTTATTGCATAGCACCTTCCTCCAGAATGTGAGCTCCATTTTCTCTATTGAATTGCTGATGTGTCCCAAGAATCTAGGACAGCGCCTGGGGCATAGGAGGTCCTGCACAAATACAGTGTTTGTTAAAGGAGAATGAAGTGAGCTCCTGCTATGTGTAAGACACTGGGCTAAGTATGTCAAGGCCTCCAAAAATGAATCTGCTGTGAGTTCTAGGCTGGAAGAACTGAGAGTTTAGCCTTAGAGTTGAGACATGGAATTAATTACTACAATACAAGATCGAAGCAGCAGAACAGAAAAAGAGCTGGGCAGTTAGAGGAGGAGAAAGAAAACTTTCAGTCATGAAAAAGCCGAGGGAAAGCATGAGCAGAGGCAAGAGGGCGGGGGCAGGGTGGAGGTGGGAGGAGGCTGATGAATCAAGGAGACTGGAATTGAACCCTGAATCTGCCCTAATTGAATGAGGTTGGAATGTTATAAGCAACTCATCTGCAAATTGAGGGTAAAAATATTTATCGTAGTAGAATCGTGAGGGTCTAATAAGATAATGCCTGTGCATGGCCTATGGCAGGGGTGGGCAAACTTTTTGACTTGAGGGCCACAATGGGTTCTTAAACTGGACCGGAGGGCCGGAACAAAAGCATGGATGGAGTGGTTGTGTGAACTAATATAAATTCAAAGTAAACATCATTACATAAAAGGGTACGGTATTTTTTTTCAATAGTTTTATTCATTTCAAACGGGCCGTAGTTGGCCCACGGCTGGCCTATGGTGAATAGCACCTGGAACCAAGTTCGTGATGAACTAATATCAATCCCCTTCTTCCTCTTGGGTAGGCCTATCAATAGGAAAGCATAAGTTATGACATATAGTGGAATAATATGTCATTGAAATGATAGTTACCAGGGGTGTGTAGTAGCATGGAAAATAGCGTATGGCTGACATTGAGTGAAAAAAGGCAGATTACAAAATTGTCCATGATGACAATTGGCTAAAAATAATTCAAAACCTACAAAAAATTTATACATTCTTGGGCTAGTCTGGTAGGGATGAGAATTAATTTACCTAAATGTGCTCCTCTGGTTTTTGTAATTATGATTTTTTTGGTCAGCAATTATTATTTTTTCTTTATTGATCTTAGAGAGAGCAAGGGAGGGAGAGAAGCATTATTGTGAGAAACATCAATTAGTTGCCTCCCATATGCAGCTCGACCAGGGATCAAATCCTAGGTATGTGACCTGACTGGGAATAGAGCCTGCAATCTTTTGGTGTACAGGACAACACTCCAACCAACTGAGCGACACTAGCCATGGCAAATTTTGTTGTAATCCTCACCTGAGGACTTTTAAAAACATCATTTGAGAGGGAGAAAAGAGGGAGAGAGAGAGAGAGAGAGAGAGAGGGAGAGAGAGAGAGAGAGAGAGAGAGAGAGAGAGAGAGAAAGAGAAACATCGATGGGAGAAGAGAGAAACTTTTATTGGCTTGCTCCTCTATGCACCCACCAGGGATCCAATCCACAATCTGGGTATGTGTCCTGTCCGGGAATCGAACCCGGTGTACAGACGACATTCTAACCAACTGAGCCACTTGGCCAGGGCAGCAATGCATTTTGATATATTTCAAATTTACAGAAAAGTTGCACAGTACATATAAGGAATTTCCAAACACCTTTTACCCAGAATCACCAATTATTTGCATCTCTCTCTCTCTCTCTCTCTCTCTCTCTCTCTCTCTCTCTCTCTCTCCTTATATGTATACATTTAGTAAAAATAAAGGCATTCTCTGCCCTAGCTGGTTTGACTCAGTGGTTAAAGCATACGCCTGCACACTGAAAGGTCCCAGGTTTGATTCCGGTCAAGGGCACATGCCCAGGTTGTGGGCTTGGTCCCCAGTAGGGGGTGTGCAGGAGGCAGCCGATCAGTGATTCTCTCTCATCATTGATGTTTCTATCTCTCTCTCTTTTTCTCTTCCTCTCTAAAATCAATAAAAATATATTAAAAAAATAAAGACATTCTCTTATATAAGCACAGGATAGATTTCTTATAATTTTAAAAATAAAAAGGTCGAGAGAATATGTCTTCTTTTCTTAAGATCCTGGACCACAATCTCACTCGGTTCAGAATGCAATCTCTGAGCATCTCACATCTCAAAACACCAGTAAACCTGCAGGTCGGTCATGCTGCCGGTGGCAGGACCCCCGTAAAGCACGGGCTGAGGGACCGGCACCGTACCCCTCCCCCCACCGCCAGGGGTGGATGGAGGAGGGGTGAGAGGAGCCACCTCTGGAGAGGCTCCTTTTCGGGACCGGGATTCTGCACGGTCAGGGCCACGGAGGTTTCTGTGACCCGGGAAGCTTGTCCCCTTGGGCCCAGCTACCCGGGGAATGGAATTTCAAGGGAAAGTCACTTAGCTCCCGACTGGCTTCCCACTCCCACCAGAGTCTGCTGAAATGTTTCTTCAAACCACTGAGTTCTAAGGGCCAAACTGCAAGCGCTGGAGCCAGAAGTGGTTAAATCAGAGTCAGTCCTTATCCTTAGAAGTCCGAGACTTAGAGTCACCATTGTACAAGGATTGTTTCAGGGGCTGCTTTTTGTTGGAGGAAAGGAGTCTGTGCGGAGGGCCCTGGGCAGTGACTGCATAGCCGCCAGGGGAAGGATGGGAGAGGTTTCCCAGGAGTTTGTGGACAAGGCCTGCACACATACAATCAATCACACACCCTCCACCAGCACCCGGGAAAAGGTCCACCCCACTCTTCCCTTGGTCCTTCTGGGTTACCACACGCAGGGCGTTCCTCTCTCCATATTTGCAGCCTCTGCCTCAGGCCCAACCAGGACAGGCACAAGCAGAACAGATCGCACACCCTGCAGCCCACAGGAAGGAACTTAGCATCATTCCTGGCTCCCACTTCCATCCCAACTGGTCTGGCTCTGGCCTTGACACCCAGGCCTGGCCCCACCCCAACCCCAGGGTTAATAATGGCTTTGTCCTTGCTATGCTTCCCTCCACCCTGGCATGCCCTTCCTCCCTGGCTCTTAGCTTGTTAACCCTGTGATCTGGAGGAGTCAGCCTCTCTGGACCTGCCTCCTCATCTATAAAAAACACAATGACACTTACCTCAGAGGATGGTGATGAGGGAGAACAGAGACCGTGCATGTGAAAGCACATGACTAACTGGGGCAAGTGCTAGTCAAACCTAAAGCTTACCCATTGGAGCCTCCAGCGTTTGACCGGCTTAATCTATACTCTGCCAGTGCCCTGTGCTGAGGGTCACAAGCTGCTCCGTCAATATCGACGGCTCAGGCTGATTTTTATTGAAAAGGTTATTGCCCATTTTCACCTATCAGATTGACAATATTACTTGTAGACCAAAAAATATATCCTTTTTTAAAAAATATATATTTTATTGATTTTTTAAAGAGAGGAAGGGAGAGAGATAGAGAGTTAGAAACATCGATGAGAGAGAAACATCGATCAGCTGCCTCCTGCACATCTCCTACTGGGGATATGCCCGCAACCCAGGAACATGCCCTTGACCGGAAACGAACCTGGGACCTTTCAGTCCGCAAGCCGACGCTCTATCCACTGAGCCAAACCGGTTTCGGCAAAATATATCCTTTTTTAAAAAAACTAGCATATGGACCAGCAATTCCACTTCTGGGTATATGTCCAAAGGAAATGAATGAGATACCTGCACCCCCTTATTCACTGCACCATTATTTACAATAACCAAGACATAAAAACAATCTGTCTCCATCAATGAATGAATGTATAAAGAAAATGTGCTAGCCCTGGCTGGATTGGCTCAATGGATAGAGCATCGTCCTGTGGACTGAAGGGTCCCGGGTTCGATTCCGGTCAAGGGCATGTACCTTGGTTGCGGGCACATCCCCAGTAGGGGGTGTGCAGGAGGCAGCTGATCAATCTCTCTCATCATGTTTCTGGCTCTCTATCCCTCTCCCTTCTTCTCTGTAAAAAATCAATAAAATATATTAAAAATAAATAAATAAATAAATAAATAAATAAATAAATAAAGAGCACAAGCCCCAGTTGCAGGCTCGATCCCCAGTAGGGGGCGTGCAGGAGGCAGCTGGTCAATGATTATCTCTCATCATTGATGTTTCTATCTCTCTCCCTCTCCCTTCCTTTCTGGACCTGCCTCCTCACCTGCTGTTTGGTTGATTTGCATATTAGGATTTTATTATATAGGATCATATCCCAAAATTGGAAAACAAAATAAAATTCAATTACATTCTAATTTAAAATGTATTTAAAAAAGAGAAAATGTGCTATATGTATACAAAGGAATAGTATTCAGCCATAAAAAGAGAAACAACCCTACCATTTGCAAAAACATGGACGGACCTTGAGGGCATTATGTTAAGTGAAATAAGTCAAACAGAGAAAGACACATACTGTATGATCTCACATGTGTGTCAAATCTAAAAAAATCAAACTCATTAGAAATAGATAACAGATTGGTGGTTACCAGAGGTACGGGTTGGGGATGGGGAGTTAGGTGGACTTATCCAAAAGATACAAATTTCTAGCTATAAGATGAATTAGTTCTAGGAATGTAATGTACAGCATGTAGACTAGTAAACAACCTTGTATATTTAACAGTTGCTGAGAGTAGACTTTAAAAGTTCTCACCACAAGAAAAGAACTTATAACTATGTGAGCTGATGGACGTTGATTAAACTTATTGTGGTGATCATTTTGCAATATATACATATATCAAATTATTATGCTATACATCTAAAACTAATACAATGCTATATGTCAACTAAAGGCCCAGTGCATGACATTCGTGCACTGGAGGGGGGAGTCCCTCAGCCCGGCCTGCGCCCGCTCGCAGTCTGGGACCCCTCGCTCCTTACTGCCCACCTGCAGCAGAGGCAGGAGAGGCTCCCGCGGCTGTCACTGTGCTCACCAGCTGTGGGCCCAGCTTCTGGCTGAGCGGCACTCTCCTGTGGAAGTGCACTGACCACCAGGGGCGGCTCCTGGGTTGAGCGCCTGCCCCCGGTGATCAGTGCGGGCATCGTGCGTGCCAACCACTGTTCGGTTGATTTGCATATTAGCATTTTATTATATAGGATTATATCCCAAAATTGGAAAAGAAAATATAATTCTAATCTTGCTCCTGCTTAAAACTCTACATTTCCTCCCATGGCTCTTTATATGGCCTCCAAGGTCCCAGGTGCTCAGGGTCCCTCACCAGCCCTACCGTCTCCACATGCTGTCCGCCAACCACACAAAAAATCCCCTTCAGTATTAGTTATCACACACACCCAGCGATGGTGACAGAAGTAGCTAGAGGACTTCCAATAGATTCCATATTTATCAGAGTATAAAATACATTACAGTGATAAATACACTAATGTTCTACCAGGAAAAAATAATGACAGGTTATTATATAGTGGCATGGAAAGATTTTATGCTTTTAAGCAAAAGCTGCAAGTTGCAACATTATTTTCAATGATCAAAAACTGCCTAGCAGCACTAGCCTGTTTGGCTCAGTGGATAGAGCGTCGGCCTGCGGACTGAAGGGTCCCAGGTTTGATTCTGATCAAGGGCACATGCCTGGGTTGTGGGCTCAATCCCCAAGGTGGGGCGTGCAGGAGGCAGCTGATCAATGATTCTCTCTTGTCATTGATGTTTCTATCTCTCTCTTTTTTCCTTCCTCTCTGAAATAAATAAAAATATATTTTTAAAAAACTGTCCAGCATATAGTAGGTAATAAACACATACATATTGAATTGAAAGAATATGATCTCAGACTGTTTTCAAAAGAAAATGACCATTCCCACATTTGTAAACAAGCCCATATATTTTCATGTGCCTAAAAAAAGCCCTTGAAGGACAGTGACCTCTCATAACGGTGCTTTCCCCTGGGTATAAGCAGCTTTATGTTCCCTGGGTCTGATCTGCAGAAGCAACATGGTGAGAGGTGGGGCTGCAGGGGGCAGCCCACACATTCACCTGGCAGCTCACAGGTGTTGTTGTTGGTTGCCTTTAGTCCTGCTCTCTCCATAGAAAAGAACAGTAAAGCCCAACCACTCCCAACCCCCCTCAAGGTAACTAGCGAAGGTTCATAGCGAAAAAGGCCAAGGACAAGATGTCCAATTATTCAGAACACTGTTTTATTTATATCTAAGGAGAGGCGCCTGCAGAGGCCTGGGCCCTGTGCAAGCCAGACATTGTGGGTGGGTGGCTTCTCAGGCTTGGAGCACCCACGCCAGAGTCAGCCAATATGCCCAGAGCAGGGGGTTCATGTTCCAGCGGCTAAATCCTGAAAGTTCTGGTCTCTGTCTCAAAGCTTAAGGGATAAAAAGAGATGTCAGGCAGGGTCAGCTCAAGGGACCATGTCGGCCCCGGGGGACCAGGGCAAGCTCAGAGAAACACCTGGATGTGGGTGAGAGGTCACTTAGAGAACAGGCCGGCCGCCCTGAGATTTTGGAAATGGTTACAAAACAGTATGACTTTGGGATAGTCAGAAAGAATTTTTCAAAATTTAGGAGACACAACATAGTTTGGGGGACTTTTAGAGAAAGGCCCACAGTTCGCTTCTAATTTACCAGGATGGAGTCTGTCTTAGTCTGTCCAGGCTGCTCTAACACATTACGGTAAACTGGGTGGTTTAAACAGCAGACCTGCCTCCCCGTTCTGGAGGCTGGGAAGTCTACGATGAGAGTACCAGCATGATCAAGTTCCTGGTGAGGACTTTCCAGTTTGCAGACAGTCACCTGCTATAGCCTCAGGTGGTGGAGAGAGCGTGAGCTCTGGTCTCTTTTCCTTTTCTTATAAAGACACCAATCCCACCATCACAGTGGGGGTTAGGGCTCCAACATGCAAAGTGTGAGAGGTATACAAACATTCAGTCCATAGCAGGGTCCGAGTGACTGCAGTGCCATCAAGATGGCTTACAAGCACTCCCAGGCAGGAAGCAGCGTGGAGCCTGCGGAAGGGCCAAGAGCCAAAGGCTGACCAGCTGCCTCCAGGGGCAAGGCAGTTCCCAGTGGTTCCCCGACCAGGCTCCAATGGATACGGCCTTTCAGAAAGTGAGGTTTGGCCCTGACCGGTTTGGCTCAGTGGATAGAGAGTCGGCCTGTGGACTGAAGGGTCCCAGGTTCGATTCCGGTCGGGGGCATGTACCTTGGTTGCGGGCACATCCTCAGCAGGGGGCGTGCAGGAGGCAGCTGATCAATGTTTCTCTCTCATCGATGTTTCTAACTCTCTATCCCTCTCCCTTCCTCTCTGTAAAGGATCAATAAAATATAAAAAGAAAAGGAAAGAAAAGAAAGTGAGGGCTGGAGGTGATGTAAATGAGCCAAGACCGGAGCAGGGAATAGCCGGAGGGACCCTCAGCGGTTAGGTCAGGACTGTGGGAGGCTGGACAAGCTGAAGCCTGGAGGATCTCTGCCTTACCAACCACGACGAACCTCTAGAGCCACCAAAGCTGTACTTGCATATACGTTATCCCATCTGATCCTCAGAACAATACTGGGAGAGGCATTTATTGATTGATCAATAAGCCTTTATTTTTACCAAGGAAAACCCATTTTTAGCATTCGTTATGATAACTAGTGAAGCACCTGATACAGATAAGAAATAGAGATAGCTGAAGCACCTGCGTTAGCCAATAATAAGTATGGGCTTATTATTTTTTAATCACCTTTGTTGAGGTCTGATTTACACATCGTGAAATGTACCCATTTTAAGTCTATTAATTTGCGTGCACATCAAGTACATTAAAGGCAACTTGATACATTTCTCCAAAGGTATATACCCCTAGAACCGCCACTCCAAGGAGGACAGAGCATTTCATCACCTCAGAAAGTTCCCTCCTGCTTCATTACAGTCAACCTTCCCACCCCACTGTCCCCAGCGAACCACCGACCTGCCGTTACTACAGCTTAGCTTTGTCTGTTCTAGAATTTCATATAGATAAAGTCACCCAGCATGTACTCTTCTGTGTTTGGCTTTTTCACTCTGCATAATATTTTAAAGATTCATGCATGTTATAGATCAGTAACTTGTTCTTTAAAATTATTGACATATCTTTAATTATATTGGATATAACACAATTTATTCATTTTCCTATCAATGCTGTTTGAGTTGTTTCTGATTGTTGATTAATGTGAATAGAACTGCTATGAACATTCATATATAAAGCTTTCTGTGGACATGTATTTCCATTTCTCTTGGATAAATACCACAGACTGAAATTATTGTTACATTATGTATGTTAACTTTTTTTTCCTTTTGTTCTTTTTTTCTTCATTCTTTTTGTTTTTTTGTCTTTTCTTTTTTTGTTGTTGTTAACTTTATTATTGCCAATCTATTTTCCAAAGTGGTTGTACCATCTAACACTCCCACCAGCAGTGAATGAGCGTTCCAATTATTCCATATCCTCACCACTACTTGGTATTGTCAGTTTTTTTAATTTTAGCCATTCTGGTGGGTGTGTATCTCATCATGGTTTTTTAAATTTGCATTTCTCTGTTGGTTAATGATACTGAGCATATTTTTATTTGTTTACTGGACATTTGTATATCTCCTTTAACAAGTGTTCAAGTCTTTTGTCTGTTTATTTTTTATAATAGATTTTTAAAAAATTTTATTTAACAAAATTTTATAAAAGTGATTGAGGTCATTATTGTTTCCCTTTTACAGGTAAGGAAAGTAAGCCCAGAGGAGAAGGCTTCCCCAGGCTTTGTTACAGCAGACAACCAGCAGTCTGTGGCAGCAACTCCAAGTTATTCTGATCAACTATCTGCATTGCAAAGGGAGGCACTGCTCTCCTTAGGCTGTGCTGAGTGACCCCCACCTGCTTAGTAGGCTTTATTCAAGGTAGTTAGATGTTTGAACACAAACCAGAGCCCCCTGATATTTTAGTTTCCTGTCCAGTAAAAAAATAAATTTAAAAATCAGACATGCACCTCATTAATAGAAAAACATCCTATGTTCATGGATCAAAAGACTTAATATGGTTAAGATGCCAGTACTCCTCAAATTGATCTACAGATTCAACATACTCCATATCAAAACCCCAGCCGGGGGTTTTTGGTAGAAATTGATAAGCTGATTCTAAGATTCACATGGAAATTCCAGGGACCCAGAGTTGCCAAAACAATCATGAAAAAGAAGAACTTACACTTCCCAATTTTAAAACTGACTACAAATTCATAATAATCCAGACAGTGTGGTACCAGCATAAAGATAGACATAGGACAACAGAATAGAAGAGTTCAGGTACATATCTTTAATTTACAATCAAATGGTTTTCAACAAGAGTGTCAAGACAATTCAATGGGGGAAAGAATAATCTTTTCAACAAATGGTGCTAGGACAACTGGTTACCCAATTGCCAAGGAATGAAGTTGAACTTCTACCTCACACAATATACATTATATATTTCTTAGAAGAAATATAGGAAGAAAATATAGGCATAAATCTTTGTGTCCACCTGGCTGGTGTGGTTCAGTGGTTAAGCATGGACCCATGAACCAAGAGGTTGCTGGTTAAATTCCCAGTCAGGGCATATTCCCTGGCTTGCAGGCTCAATCCCCAGTAGGGGGCGTGCAGGATCTTTCTCTCTCATTGATGTTTCTATACTCTCTATCTAAAAAATATTGAAAACATATTTTAAAAAATCTTTGTGACCTTGGTGTGGGCAAGATACAAGTGACAAAAAATTAAACTTTATCAATATTAAAAACTTTTGGGCTTCAAAGAACCATTAGGAAAGTAAAAAGATAATCCACAGAATAGGATAAAATATTTACAAATCAAATGTCTGATAAGGGGCTTGTATTGAGCATATGTAAAGAAATATTATAATCCTATCTAATAAAGAGGGAATATGCTAATTGCTGTCACGTCCTCACAAGATGTCAGCACCCACAGCCACAAGATGGCAGTGCCCAGTCCCCTCAGCCCCGCCTCATTCAGCCTCAGTCCCCCAGTCCCCTCAACCCCGCAGGAGAAGGCAGTTGGGGGCAATTGGGCTGGCAGGGGAGGGCAGTTGGGGATGATCATGCTGGCAGGGGAGCAGTTAGGTGTCAATCTGGTTGGCAGGGGAGTGGTTAGGGAGCTATCAAGCTGGCAGGCAGAGTGGTTAGGGGCAATCAGGCAGGCAGGCAGGTGAGTGGTTAGGAGCCAGCTGTCCCGGATTGTGAGAGGGATCCCAGACTGTGAGAGGGCACAAGTGGGGCTGAGGGACATCCCCCCCACCCCCCTCCCCTACCAGTGCACAAATTTTTGTGCACCGGGCCTCTAGTTCTATATAATAAAACCCTAATATGCAAATAGACTGGACGGTGGAACAACCAGCTGCTATGACATGCAATGACCACCAGGGGGCAGGCACTCAATGCAGGAGCCAGAAGCTGGGCTCCAGCTGGCGAGCTCAGTGGCGGTGCCGATGCTCCCCCTGTGTCCAGAATGACTAAATGTATAGAGAGCAGATAGATTAGTGTTTGCTTAGGTTAGAGGAGGGAGTTTGGGGGGAAATGGGGAATGATTACTAATGAATAGTTTTTTTGGGGGGCTGATAAAAATTTGCTAAAATTGCCTGTGGAGATGGTTCCAGAACTCTGTGAATACATTTGAAACATTAATTGAAATATTAAATTTTTCACTTTAAACAAGTAGGTGAATTGTAAAAAAATCATTATGCAAATGTTCAGTTTTATAAATTATTAAACATTTTCTTAATTAGGAAATGAGTTTATAAATATAGTTACATTACTGTTTTATAAATAAAGTACTTTTATTATAAGCCTACAGAGCTTAGTACAAAATGATACCATTGCCCAGGCTGGTTTGACTTAGTGGATAGAGTGTCAGCCTGTGGACTGAAGGGTACCAGATTCGATTCCAGTCAAGGGCAAATGCCTGGGTTGTGGGCTCGATCCCCTGTAGAAGGTGTGTAGGAGGCAGCCAATCCATGATTCTCTTTCATCACAGATGTATCCATCTCTCTCTTTCTCTCTGAAATCAATAAAAATATATTTAAAAAAACAAACAAAATGATACCATTATTCAATACACTTCATATTGGCTGTTATTTGTGAAATTTTATCAGTATAGTGCATTGATCCTGTTTCAAAGGCAGGTATAGAAAGGATTTTCAATATGATGAGCAATGTATAGTCTGAAAAACAGAAGAAAATGTGCATAGAATTAGGTACAAAGTAAATGTGTTTTCTTCAATATTTTATATTCACATTGTTGTTTTGTAATAAAAGAACAGGTTGTAAACATTAAAACAAACACGTATAAAATTGAAGGAAATGACATAATTAGTAATATGCACAATACATTCTTTTTTGTGTGTGTTTCATTTTGTTTTGTTAATCCTGACTCGAGGATATTTTTTCATTGATCTTTTATTTTTTATTTTATTTTTTTAAAATATTTTTTTAATTGATTTTTTACAGAGAGGAAGGGAGAGAGATAGAGAGTCAGAAACATCGATGAGAGAGAAACATCGATCAGCTGCCCCCTGCACATCTCCCACCGGGGATATGCCTGCAACCCAGGCACATGCCCCTGACCGGAACCAAACCCGGGACCCTTCAGTCCGCAGGCCGACGCTCCATCCACTGAGCCAAACCGGCTTCGGCTTTCATTGATCTTTTAAAGAGAGTGGAAGAAAGAGGGAAAGACAGAGAGAAACATCGTTTGGTTGCCTCCTGCATGGGCCCTGGGGGAGAAGCCTGCAACCAAGGTAGATGCCCTTGACTGGAATCAAACCTGGGACTCTTGGTCTGCAGGCCAATGGTCTATCCACTGAGCCAAACCAGCTAGGGCCAGAATACATTCTTAAAAACACATTTCACACAGGTGCATGGCATGTGCACTCCCCTCCCGCCCCCCCCCCCCACACACACACACTCAAACTGCCAGGCTTTGATTGTCACATCTAGAGACGACTAGACAAGTGTTGGTGGGGGAGGCTTCCCAGTTTCCCCAAGGAAAGAAACATTTCCTGATTTGCCATCTCCACTGACCCGTACCGTTTGCACCCCTAACCTAGGTGCAGAGAGGGGAGGAGCTGCCGGTGTACACCAGGCTGTCTTTTTTCTTTCAGGGGATGCCCCGTGCTTTCAGGATAAGAGGAGAGCAGGGGGCAGAGGACACTCAGGGATGCAGCTGAGGGTGTCAGCCCAAGGAGGGTGGCCTCAGCAACCAGCACTGCCACCTTGTGGCTGGGTTGGTCACACTTCTGATAAGGCCCCAGGGACCTTCAGTGGGGCCCCTTAATCTCAGAAGAAACCATTGGATAATTCAGTAGTATTCATTAATCATCATGTTTATTATTCTTTCTTAATATAAAGGTAATTCATGTTCACTTTATAAATTTTAGAAAGTAGAAGGAAACAGAAAATAATAAAAATTACCTGTAAATCTAGCCCCCAGAGATAACCAAGGTAAGGCATTTGGGTGTATATTTTTCCTGTCTTTTCTCTAAGTTTTTATTTTTTATTTTTACAAAAATGGGGGGATCATACAGTACATACTTCCCCCCACCCCATAAACTAAATATTGTACGAATATCTTCCCACTTGTTAAACAGTGTTCTGCAACACCTTATTTTTTTTTAATATACTTTATTGATTTTTTTTTTTTTTTTTTACAGAGAGGAAGGGAGAGGGATAGAGAGTTAGAAACATCAATGAGAGAGAAACATCGATCAGCTGCCTCCTGCACACCCCCCCTGGGGATGTGCCTGCAACCAAGGTACATGCCCTTGACCGGAATCGAACCCGGACCCTTCAGTCCGCTGGCCAACGCTCTATCCACTGAGCCAAACCGGTTAGGGCCACCTTATTTTTAATTAAGGGAAGAAAATTTAAATGTACAAAAGTAGAGAGTCTGGCATAATGGGCTCCTATATACAAATTATCCAGCTTCAATGATTATTGACACATGGCTGATACCAAAACACTTTTGATGGATGCATGGTATTCCTTTCTTTGGGTGACTGGTTCTAGTTAACCTAACTAATCCTTTACTGTTACACATTTAAATTCCGCCCAGTTTTCCATTGACATTAACAATACTGGGATGAACATCTTTGTTGCTGAATCTTTACAGAAATTTATGGTTATTTTCTCAGTTAAATTCCTAAGTCAAAGTGGATATGAATTTTGTAAGGTGTTTCATATATTACCAATATACTTTCCATAACCACTGAATTAGGAGCCTTTTTAGGTGTAAAAAAATGATAGTGAGGAGAAACTGATAGAGAAAACTTATACAGATTTTAAAAATATATAAATTCAGCAACATTACAAAAGCACACACATGAGAAAATCCCAAATAAACAATCTAAATCTACATCTAAAGGAACTAGAAAAAGAAGAACAAACAGAGCTCAAAGTAAAGAGAAGGAAGGAACGAGTTAAGATCAGAGCAGAAATAAACAAAATAGAAATTTTAAAAACAACAGGGAAGGCTAATAAAACTAAGAGCTGTTTTTTTGAAAAGACAAATAAAACAGACAAACCTTTAGCTAAATTCATCAAGAAAAAAGAGAGAGAGCCCAAATAAGTAAAATCATAAATGAAAGAGAAGTTACAACAGATACCACAGAAATACAAAGAATCAATAAAAATACTATGAACAACTATATGCCAACAAATTTGACAATCTTAAAGAAATGGATACATTTCTAAATAAAATTTCTAATTTCTATATAACCTTCTAAGACTGAACCAGGAAGAAGTGCCAAATCTAAACAGATCAATTACCAGCAATGTAATTGAAGCAGAAATTTAAAAAAAAATCCAACAAATAAAAGTCTAGGCCAAGATGGCTTCACAGGTGAATTAATACCAAACATTCAAAGAAGAATTAATACCTTCTTAAACTATTTCAAAACATTGAAGGGAAGAAACACTTCTAAATTCATTTTTTGAGGCCAGCATTACCCTGATACCAAAACCAGATAAAGACATTACAAAGAAAAAAAATTATAGGCCAATATTTTTAATGAACATAGATGCAAAAATTCTCAACAAAATGTTAGCAAACCAGATTCAACAATGCATTAAAAAGATATATACCATTACCAAACGGGACTCATCTAAGGGATGCAAAGATAGTTCAACATTCATAATCAATTAATATGACACATCATATTAACAAAGTAAAGGATAGAAACCATATGATCATCTCAACAGATACAGAAAAAGCATCTGACAAAATTCAACATCCTTTTATGATTTAAAAAAAACTCTCAATAAAGGGCGTATAGAATGAACATATCTCAACACAATAAAGGCCACACATGGCAAACCAAAGCTAATATCATACTCAATGTTGAAAAGCTGAAAGCCTTTCTTCTAAGATCAGGTACAAGACAAGAATGCCCACTATTACCATTTCTATTCAACATACTATTGGAAGTCCCAGTCACAGGAATCAGACAAGAGAAAGAAATAAAAGGCATCCAAATAAGAAAGGAAGCAGTTTCCTTCTTATTATCATTTAACTAGAGGCCCGGTGCATGAAATTTGTGCACAGGTAGGGTCCCTAGGCCTGACTGGCAATCAGGGCCGATCAGGGACTTTAGCTGCTGGCCGGAGCCTTCCTTCCCCAGCTGCCGGCTGCTGGCCAGGGCATCCCTTCATTCTGTGCCACCCCTTGGTGGTCAGCGCATGTCATAGTGAGCGATCGAACTCCCGGTCTCTTGGTCAAACTCCCGAGGGGACACTTTGCATATTAGCCTTTTATATATATAGAATATTTGCAGATGGTATGATACTCTATGTAGAAAACCCTAAAGAATCTACCAAAAAAACTATTAGAACTAATAAAGACTTCAGTAAAGTAGCAGGATACAGAATCAATATACAGAAATCTGTTACATTTCTACATGCCTATAAGAAGGTTTAGAGAGGGATCCAAGATGGTAGAGTAGGTGAAAGCTGCACTCACCTCCTCCTGTGACCACATCAAAATTACAACTAAACTACAGAATAATCAACCTGGATAACCATTTGAAGACTAGCTGAACAGAAGTCTTAAAATTAAAACTATGCAGAAGAAGCCGTGTTAAGACTGGTAGGAGGGGTGGAGATGCAGAAAGAGCTGGCCCACACCCACGTGTGACAGTTGAGAATCTGGAGATATATGTCAGCTACAAAGGTCCCTCCTGAGGAGCTATGGGTCTCAACCTCACTTACGGGTCCCAAGCCCCGAACAGCAGTGTCAGGAGGGGAAACCCATGTAACAGCTGGCTGTGAAAATCAGCAGGGATACAGTCTGCCCCAGTGAGATGGGAGACTGCTGGAAACCCAGGCATTCTCTTAAAGGGAAACCACTCCAAATATCGCTCTCAGGCACTCACCCTGGGCTCCTGCAGAGCGAGGACAGCTTGGAGGGTGCTGGAGTCATACAAGGAGGGACTGAGTTGTGTGGCTCCAGGGAGAGGCTGGATAAACATCTGCCAATGTCCCTGTGTTGAGTTCCTCTCCCAAACTGCCCAGGACGCCTTCTCTCCTGGGTTGAGCACTCCCCCCGTATGGCGTTAGCCTGGGTGGCTACACTAGCTCCAAGCTGATGACACTCTGAGACCCTGCCCTGCCAGTAGCGACAGCCTGGGCCCACATTGCAGTCTTTGTGTGTTTTTTTTTCATTCTCACCTGAGGACATGTTTTTATTGATTCTTAGAGAGCTCCAAAAAGAGAGAGAGAGAGAGAGAGAGAGAGAGAGAGAGAGAGAGAGAGAGAGAGAGAGACATCAATTGGCTGAAACTGGGGATCGAACCCGAACCCACAACCAAGGTATATGCCTTGACTAAGAATTGAACCCACAACCTTTTGGTAGATGGGATGATGCTCTAATCAACTGAACGACCAGACCAGGGCTGTGGTCTTTCTTGAAAAGCTCTCCAGGAATTCTGGGAAAGCTTGGGGGTGTCTGAGACACACAGGGAGAGACCGAGTTGTATGGCTTTAGGGCCATTACCTCCCACACAGCCACTGTTCCGTGGGCTCACCTCCCAGGCATTAGCTTGGGGAGCTGCACTCGCTCTGCCTGGAGGCTCCCTGAGGCCCCGCCCTGCCAAGCTTGCACACGGCTGTGGGCTCTGCCCGCCCCTGGGCCCACATTGCAATCTTTTAAAAAATATTCGTAGGGAGTTCTGCTCGAGTTTGCGGGGATCGGGCTTGGGGGGTGCTGAAAACACACAGGGAACTGCGGGGTTGTGTGGCAGGCGGGAAGACGGCCCTCACTCTTAAGCCACACAACTCCACCGTTCCCTGTGTGTTTGTGGTACCCCTTCCCCCCACTCCACACAAGAATAAACTCAGAATGCATTAAAGACTTAAATGTAAGACTGGAAATTATAAACTCCTAGAAGAAAACATAGGCAGCAAAATCCCTGACATTTAAAAATATTCTTTTCTGTTATATCTCCACGAGTAAGAGAAACAAAAGAAAAACAAATGGGACTACATCAAACTCAAAAGTTTTTGCAGAGGACTGTTACTTAGTTGGTTACACCCTTTCTTGGCAAAACCTAACTCGTGCAGAAAACGAGATGAGATTGGCATGGCTTTGTTTTTTGTTTTTTGTTTGTTTTTTGCACTTGACTCAGGATTTAAAAACTGGAACAGTGAAGGTGACAGCAGTCTGTCGGAGCGAGCATCCCCGAAGGTCTCCAATGCGGCTGAGGACTTTGATTGTACATTGTTCTTTTTTTAAATAGTCATTCCAAATACGAGAGATGCATTGTTACAGGAAGTCCCTTGCCTGCCCTAAAGCCGCCCATTTCTCCCTAAGAAGGGCCAATCCTCACCCGAGTCCATACGGGGAGGGTGATAGCATTGCTTTTGTGTAAATTATGTAATCCAAAATTTTTAATCTTCGCTTTAATACTTGTTCTTTTTGTTTTATTTTGAATGGCCAGCCATCGTGGCCCCCCTTTTGTCCCCAACTTGAGATGTAGGAAGGCTTTTGGTCCCCCTGGGAGTGGGTTGAGGTGTGGAGGCAGCCAAGCAGGGCTTACCTGTACACTGACTTGAGACCAGATCAATAAAGTGCACACCTTAAAAAAAAAAAAAAGGTTTTGTACAGCAAAGGAAACCATCCACAAAATGAATAGATATCCTAATAATTGGGAGAAGATATTGGCCAATAATACATCAATACCCAAAATTTATAAAGAACTCAAACAACACAACACCCCCCCCAAAATCTCATTAAAAAGTCAGCAGAGGACCTGAATTGTAGATACTTCTCCAGAGGACATCTAGATGGCCAACAGACATATGAAAAGATGCTCACCATCACTAATCATCGGATAAATGCAAATTAAAACCACAATGAGCTATCACCTCATTCTTGTCAGGATAGCTATCATCAATAAATCCACAAACGTGTTGGTGAGGATGTGGAGGAAAGGAACTCTTGTGCACTGTTGGTGGGATGCATCTTGGTGCACCACTATGGAAATCAGTATGGAGGTTCCTCAAAAAATAAAAAATGATACTGCCTTATGACCCAGCAATTCCACTTCTGGTTATATATCTGAGGATACCCAAAACACTAATTCACAAGGATATATGCACCCCTATGTTCATTGCAGTGTTATGTGCAATAGCCAAACTAAGTGCCCATCAATAGATGAGTATAAAAAACTGTGAGATTACATATATATATCTATATATCTATATCTATATCTATATCTATATCTATATCTATATCTATATCTATATCTATATCTATATTCTCATGCATTTTTTATGGCTTGGTCATAAAAAAAGAATAAAATCTTATCATTTGTGTCAGCATGGCTGGACCTGGAAGGTATTATGCTAAGTGAAATAAGTCACATAGAGAAAGGCAAATACCAAATGATTTCACTTATATGTAAACCAGAAGTCCGGTGCATGAAATTTGTGCACTGGGGGCTTGGGGGGGGGGTCCCTCAGCCCAGCCCGTGCCCTCTCACAGTCCGGGACCCCCTCACTCCTTACTGCCCACCTGCAGCAGAGGCGGGAGTGGCTCCTGCCACCACCGCTGCACTCGCCAGCCATGAGCCCGGCTTCTGACTGAGTGGTGCTCCCCCTGTGGAGCACACTGACCACCAGGGGGCAGCTCCTGCGCTGAGTGTCTGCCCCCTGATTGTCAGTGCATGTCATAGCGACCGGTCATTCCACTGTCCAGTCTATTTACATATTACATTTTATTATACAGGATTCTCAAGAACAAAATAAAGGAATAAATGAAATGAAACAGACTCATAGATGCAGAGAAAGACTGATGGTTGCCAGAGGGAGGAGGGTTTGGGGATTGGGTGAAAAAAGTGATGGGATTAAGAAATACAAATTGGTAGTTACAAAATAGTCTTGAAATGTAAAGTACAGCATAGGGAATATAGTCGATAATATTGTAAAATCTATGTAGGTACTTGAAATATGGAGGGGACCACTTTGTAAAGTTTATGATTGTCTAACCATTATGCTGTACACCTGAAGCCAATACGAAATAATATTGAATGTAAACTGTTATTGAAAACTAAAATTAAAAAAAAGAGAAGGGTTTAGATGGAGAAGGCAGGGTCTGGATTAGTATCTGACATATATAGTACTCAACTATTTGTTAGATAAATGAATGATTTGCTTGCATTTTTATGCAGTGATTTTCAAGAGCCAATCTATGGCTCACTGATGATCTTTTCACCAGGCAAGAGCAAATGAGGAAAATAAGGACTATAAAGTGAATTTTCCAAAAAGCCAACGTTATTTCATTTACGAGATTTGTTAATTCACCTGACAAGTTACTTGCCAATTCCAAAGGAGAAATAATTTCACAGTGGAGAAACCTAGTTGCCTCCGTTCCAACCAAGTGACCAAAATTAACATCTCTCAAAATAGGACAAACAAATGTCATGTGCCTCTTGGTGTGATATACTGAGAAAAGACACATCATTTCTGTGGTATTCTTGGCAAAAATGCATTGCCTTCCTGCAATAATGAGAAAACATCAGACAAACTCCAATGGAGGGACGCTATGCATATTAACTGGCTTATAGATATTTTTTAAGTCAACATCATAAAAGACAAAGGTGGAGGAACTGTTCCAGATTGAAGGTGATGCAAGAGTCATGTCAACTAAATGCAATATGTGATCCTGAACTAGAGATAACGTTGGCCGCTAGAAGGGGATGGAGGAGGAAGGGGAGGAGGAGGAGGAGAAAGAAGAGAGGAGGGAAGAAGGAGGCAAAGGCAGCGGAGGAGGAAGCTGCCTCAGCAGGGGAGGGGAGGAGGCATTATTGGAACAATTGGCAAAATTTGAATAAGTTGTGTATATTAGATAATAGCATTGTATCAACGATGTTAAATTTCCTGATTATGGTAATAGTAATGTAGTATTTCAGGGTTAAGAGGTGCCATATCAACAATTTACTCTCAAATGGTTCAGATAAGGAATTTGTGTTTCTAGAGAGACTATTTCCTCTCTACCACCTCTCTCTCTCTCTGTGTATGTTATGCGTGTATGGAGAGAAAGAATGAGAGAATGATAAATCAAATATGGCAAAGATGTTAGTAATTGGAAAATCTGAGTGAGGTGTATACAGCAGTTCACTGTACTATTCTTGCAACTTTCCTGTAAGTTTGAAATCATTTCAAAATAAAAAGTTGACAAAAGCAAAATCTGTTAGTAATCCTTCAATGACGTCATTCCCATATTTTTAGAATGAAGAGGTTTGTTTATAAATGAAATGACGGTGACAGTAGATGCCAGTTATTTATTTTTAATATCTTTATTGATTTCAGAGAGGAAGCGAGAGGGAAAGAAAGATAAAAACAATCAATGATGAGAGAGAATCATTGATTGGCTGCCTCCTGCACGTCCCCTCCTGGGGATCAAACCCGCAACCCAGGCACATGCCCTTGACTGGAATCAAACCTGGGACCCTTCAGTCCACAGACTGATGCTCTATCCACTGAGCCCAACCAGCTAGGGCAGATCCCAGTTATTTATCAATGAACTTGGCAAAGTAAAAAGTTAGACATCCCCTGTTGGTCTCTCCACCAGTGTTTTTCCTGGTACCCAAAAAAAAAAAAAAAAAAATCCAAAAACGCAAGAAACACTATTTCTGTGTGTATCCCTGAAAGGATGGACTCCTGACTTCATCCGGAGGCAGGATGCAGTATGTTCTCAGTAATGGGCCAAGAACAGCTCTGAGGGCATGAGGGGCCTGCACACACATATCTTCTTGGGTACCTGTCATAGCACGCATCCTGAGTGGCCTCCCTTGGCATGTGACTGGCTGTCCATCCTAGGGGTGGTAGGGGCTACAGAGGTAAAGTAGCTATATTGCCATTACCACCTTCAGGAAACCAGGCAGCCAAAACTTTGAGGATCAAACCAGTCCTTGCTTCCTTTACCAATTCTTCTTGGGAATGTTTAGCTGATTAAATAGCATCTCTTGGTGTGCCAGAGGGAGGATGAGGTAAGCTCCCCTCATCCTCCATCACCCGGGAGGTCCTTGGAGGATGCAGGACCCTCAATGGCAGGTGAGATTAAAAAACAGGGCTCCAGTCCTGGCCAGTGTGGCTCAGTTGGGTGTCCTCCCGTGCACTGAAAGGCTGCCAGTTTGAATCCTGGCCAAGGGCGCTTGCTGGGGTTGCAGGAAGCAGCCCATTGGTGTTTTGCTCTCACCTCCATGTTTCTTTCTCTCTCTAAAAATTAATAAACTATTAACAAACAAATAGGGCTCCAAACCTTTGGGTAGAAAAAGCAGGAGCCTGAATCTGCTCTGTGGACCCTCAGCAGGTCTGCTGAACAAGAGAGGATTCTGCCAGGCCTCTAGACTCAACTGGTAGCTCTGTGAGTACAAGTGAGGGTCCCGGCTGCGGTGGGGCCTGGGACAGCGGCATGTTACCCAAATTCCATAGGCCGCCGGGTCGGGAGAAGGTTCTGTTCTGGATTGGGACAGTGACTCCAGAGAAGGTGAGGGGTGAGGGCTGAGTCAGGGACCACGATGACGCGGGGGGAGGGCAGTGTTTGGGACACACATTAAGGATGGAGATTGGTGAGGTGGGGGACTAGGGAGCCTGAAATAGCCACAGAATTGTGAAGACTGGGACACAGGGATGAGAGTGGGGGCGGGACTGGAGTGCCAGGGTTATTGCTGAAGCTGCTAAGTGAGCCTGAGCTGTGATGACGGTGAATCAGGAGTAGGGCTGGGGAGATCGGGTCAGTGGGAAGACAGGGCGATGGGGAGGAAGGAGGCGACGAGGAGGAAGCGGGGGAGGATGGGTGATGGAAGAGGAGGAGGAGGATGGGCACTCAGCAGAAAGGAGGTCAGAGCCAGGGGAGTTCATGCCTATCCCCAAAAACAGAGGTCTGGGAAGCGGAGGGGCAGGGCGAGGTACGTAAGGGCGAGAGGTCAGGAGCCGCTGACCTCTGCGGTGGGCTGGAGGGCCGCCCGGGACTTACCAGCCGGGGGGCTGGGCTCGTGCACAGCGGCAGCTCCGCCTGGGCGCACGGAGGCTGTGGCCCCGTCTCACACGTGCCCGCCCCAGCCCACGCCACTCGGGCGCGTGCTCTTAAATCGCGGGTCGGAAACATTCCGTTCCCAGCGGCAGCGCTCGGGCCCCGGAGGCGCCGGCGGGCGGCGGACGCAGCTGGCGCGGAGGGACCTGGGCGGCGCCCCGGCCCGCGGCCCGCCCCTCGCGGCCTCGCCCTCCGGGTCTCGGCGGGAGCGGCGCGGGCGGAGGGGGCGGGCTGCTAGGAACCGGCTGTGCGAGATCCGCGCGGGAGCAGCCGGCACGTGCCCGCCGGCTCGGCACCAGCGGGGGGCGCTGCCGCGGACGCACGGAGCCGAGGCCTTGACCCCGGCCTGGCCCCGGGGAGAGAGCGCTGGGCGGGGCCGGGCACCGCGCGCTGTTCCGCGGGCTCCGTGGCGGGCGGCCGGGCGGCCGGGGTCGCGATCGAGGGCTTCCGTGAGCACAGCCACCCGCCCACCGGGGCGCCCGAGGGCAGCACGGCGTCCTGCCACCGCCCCGGGCGAGGGGCCACAGTGGCCAGGCCCCGGGAGGCGGGCCCCGGACCCGCGCGGCCGGACGAGAACCTCCGCGGGAGATTCACACCAGCCAGAAGCTACGTGGAGAGGGAATAATGTGCGCCCCAGAGAGGGAGGCTTTGCTGGCCCACGGGCCCCTCCCGCCGCACCCTCACCCCGCCAGCGCCCACCCGAAGGCGCAAACACGCATCTGTTACCCCAGGGCCACCGCCCCGAGCCCGCACTGGGGCAGGAGGCAGCCGCTGCGGAACACGGCGTGCCAGACCCAGCAGCGTGCCCGGCAGATGCGTGGCCGGGTGTGGGTGTGGGTGTGGGCGTGGGCGTGGGTGTGGGTGTCTGCAGCCTGCCCTCTCTCCCTGCGCTACCCTTGAAGCAGGACTTGGCAAGTCCTCTCACTCCTCTGCAAAACATCCATTTACACAAGAACTTGAGTCAATCTTGTAGATTTTTTTTTTCTTTGAAGGCTTATAGAGGAGACTAAGAAAAGGGAATTTCATACGTACAGCACAGGGTGCAGCGTTTCATTCCGTGAACCATTTCTTTCCTTATTTGCCTTTCTGCCTGTTCCTCATCCTCCCTCTGCGCAGCCTCTGAATCGCCCAGCCCCAGGCACCCGCTCCGAGATCTTCCTCTGGGCTTCTCCATCTCTCCCCCTTCCTCATGCAGAAGAGAGCAGCTGGGTCCCCCCTTTTCCAAACTGCTCATGGGAACACCACACAGCCTGCTTCAAAAGACCCTCTCTCTGGCCAGTGTGCTCAGTGGTCAGAGCATCAGCCGCACATGGAAGGGTGGTGAAATCGATCCTGGTCAAGGGCATGTATCTGAGCAGCAGGTTCGATCTCCACTCCCCCCCCCCCCCCCATCCTACCACTACCTCCCCACCCACTTCTGGGCACATTTTGGAAGCAATTAATAGATGCGTTTCTCTCTCTCCCTTCATTCCTCCCTTCCAGTCTCTCTAAAAATCAATATAAAAATATCCTCAGGTGAGAACTGACATAAATAAATACCCTTTAATCGCCAGCATTCACCCTCTGCAGAGATTAGCACCGTTTTTATTTCTGAAACACATAATTTCTCTCATCCAACCATCCCCAAAATCCACATAGGGTAGGCATTATTCCCATTTTACAGATGAGAAAACTGACGGTTAGCAAGATTAAGTACCTTTCCTAATATCACATGAAATAAGGGCTGACCAGTATTAAAACCCAAGCTATGGAGAGTTCTCTCTTTTCTGCATCCAGCGCAGCTAGAGAGTGGTCGGTTCCTGAGTAGGGGCGGCTGGGGATTGAGAAAATGAAAGAAAGAGACAGACTCAGAGATGGAAGGAAAAGCTGGGATCAGGTGGGACCAGGTGGGACCGCTGCCCTCTTCTGATGGAGAGACAGGGACCCAGCACCGATACAGCATGTTTATTTTATACCCCAAATACCAGGAAGTTTCACCAAAGGTCAAGACAAAGGAGCCTGGGTGGGCCCGAGTTGTATTCATTCCTGGTGCTTGGCTGGATTTACATAATAAAACCCACTCCCCGGCACCTGGGCAAAAATGAAGGTCAAGCTGAGAACACTTCTCCCTTTTTGGCAAGATGTGTTTCCAGGACGTGGCTTTGCCTATCGCCCTGGATTCAGCTGACAATTTATTAAAGAAATGCCCATGTGCCTTCCCAGGGGCTCTCTACACCAGGCAGTCATGCTCTTTCTCCTGCCAAGCAGCCTCACAGAGGGGCAGTATAAATAGTCACATTTGCCCCACCAGTGTGGCTCAGTGGTTGAGCTTTGACCTATGAACCAGGAGGTAATGGTTCCATTCCTGGTCAGGGCACATGCGTGGGTTGTGGGCTTGATTCCCAATGATTCTCTCTCATCATTGATGTTTCTATCTCCCTCTCCCTCTCCTCTCCTCTCCTCTCCTCTCCTCTCCTCTCCTCTCCTCTCCTCTCCTCTCCTCTTCTCTCTGAAATCAATAAAAATATATTAAATAGATAAATAATATTCATATTTGAGGTGATGTCTTCTGGCTCATTTATGGGCAGTCATCATGGAATTGTTGCATATGTAAATGTCCAGATCACAGAATATGTGGCTTCCTTGATTCATTCTGTGCTTCTTTGGTATTTGGACTTGAAGCAACATTTCACGGATATAGAAATTATGTCAGGAAGTAAAATTGGATGACTTAACTATCCACTATTAAAATATTATTAATCAAATACAAATGGAGCTGAGGCACATGGCCCATTTAATCCTCACAAACTCCTATGAGGTGGGGACAGTGGTATGACTCCTCCTCCCTTAGTGTGAATTCCTTTGTGGAAAATTCTGTCACATAGAACTTTGAAATGTAAGTCTGTCCCACAGTCTCATGGATTTTGGATTAATTATAAATATTATATACAAATGCTGTATAAGAACAACATGAACTATTAAGTGTTATATAAATACTTAAATAGTAATATCTTTGTGTTAGGCACTACTCTAAATACTTTACATATTCACTCATTTAATAATTACAACAGCACTATAAAGTAGGTACGATTATTTTTATTTTTAAAATATATTTTTATTGATTTCAGAGAGGAAAGGAGAGGAAGAGAGCGATAGAAACATCAATGATGAGAGAGAATCATTGATCAGCTGTCTCCGGCACGCCCCCTACTGGGGATCGAGCCTGCAACCGAGGCATGCACCCTTGACTGGAATCGAACCCGGGACCCTTCAGTCCACAGGCCAATGCTCTCTCCACTGAGCCAAACCAGCTAAGGCTACTATTATTTTTCAAAGATAAATTTTTAATCCTCACCCGGAGATACGTTTTTATTTATTTTAGAGAAAGAGAAAAAAAGAGAGAAACACTGATGTGAGAGAGAAACATGGATCATTTGCCTTCCATGTGCACCCTGACCAGGAATCACACCCTACACCTTTTGGTGCACGAGACAATGCTCCAACCAACTGCAAAACCGGCCCGGGCAAAAGGTAATTTTAAATTAAAGTTTCATTTACATAAAACATAACATTTTAAATATAATTTTATGAGTTTTGACAAATATGCTATATATTCATGTAACCTTCATCTCAGGCAGGATAAAGAGCATTGCCATCACTCCAGAAAGTCCCCTTTGCCCTTCTCAGCCCTACCATCCAGAGACACAACTGTTCCGACTGCTTATCTCATAGATTGGCTTTGCTTTTTCTCGAACTTCATATAAATGGAATCGCAGAGTCTGCCTTGTTTACAATAATGCTTTTGAGATTCTCTCGTGCTGAAGCTTGCATCCCGTAGTTTGTTCCTTTTGTTGCTGGGAAGTATGAATACATCACAGTGTGTTTTCCGGTTACTTGCTGATGGACCTTTGAGTTTTTCTAGTCTGGCTGTTATGAATTAAGCTGCTATGAACGTTTGTAGGCAAGTATTTCAGGGGACATAGATTTTCGTTTCTCTTGGATAATTACTTAGGGGTTGAATTAAGTAAGTGTACATTTAACTTTACAGGGAGTTACCAAAAAGTCTTCTAAAGGTTGTAACATTTGATATTATTATCTACAAGAGGAAACGAGGCCCAGCCAGAGGAATTCATTGCCCCCAAATACCTTGCCTAAGGATAGTGTTCTAGGGACCCTCTAGTTGGGAATGAATTAGGAAAAGGAAAAGCTAGGGCTAGAAAAGGAAGAGCCCTGCCCTAACCAATACATTGATGGTTTGGCTCAGTGGGTAGACATTGGCCTGTGGACCAAAGGGTCTTGGGTTCGATTCCGGTCAAGGGCACATACCTTGGTTGCAGGCTCCTCCCCGGCCCTGGTTGGGGCACTTGCAGAAGGCAACCGATCAATGTGTCTCCCTCACATTGATGCTTTTCTCTGTCCTTTTCTCTCTCTTAAACTCTCTCTAAAAAGATCAGTGGAAAAATACACCCTCGGGTGTGGATTAACAAAGAAAAGAAAAGGAAAGGAGAAAGCTGTGAGGGGGAGGGAAGAGGGCGCTAAACCCGCGGGAACCAGCCTCGAGCGGCTCTCTCTGTCCTGGGGGAGGGACCGGGCGCAGTCGGGGTCAGCGCTGTCCACGCGGGGTCCGGGAGCTCCGCCTGGGGTAGCAGATGACACCTTTCCTCCGGATCCTTCTCGGGCCCTGGCCCACGGCTGCTGGCCCAGACTCCCCACCAGGAAGCGGCAGGCTGCAGGGAGGAAGCTGCCCTCAAACCCCGGCTCCCAGTAACCAGGACGCGAGAATGCTTTGCCTAGAGACGATTCTCTGAAGATCCTGTGGGGGGCCGGGGGTGGGGGGGGGGCAGGGTCCCACCTCCGGAGGGGACGGGTGGAGGGCGCGGGGGGGGGGCAGGGTCCCACCTCCGGAGGGGACGGGTGGAGGGCGAGGCGCCCCGGCGAGGAGGCTGTCAGGCTCCTGCCCCTGCCGCCGCCAGCCCTAGTGTCAGCACCGCGCAGCACGCGCCGGAGACTTGCGGGTTTTTTTGTCTTTCTTCCACTAAGTGATTTTTCAGGAAGCAGCTCACATGGAGAAGTGAGATCACATTTGTATCGTAAAATCAGACATCTCAGCTGAATTATCCTTTAGTTGGAAAGACTCGCAGATTCTAACGGGAGAGTTGTCGGCCTTGCAACAGGAGTGGAGGAAATGGATTTTTCACAGCGAGGAAAAAAATGTTAAATGTTGGCATTTGGTGCAGACAGTCATTTGAACCAGAAAATACCATCCAACATACAATAGGGAATTGACTGAATAGAAAGCAAACACATTTTTCCCAATGAGATGGAAACTAGTTTGTGTGTGTTTTTAAAACCTGAAGATGCACTCTCAGGAGGCCCAATTTACCTGTCAAGTTTCTACTTAACTTGTCCTTTCGTTCTAATATTTTGAATTACTTGAAAGGAAAGAGCGGAAAACACATAAGAAGTGCTTGTGATGAAAATCTGAGAGGCCTCATGAGCCAACAAGCTGTCCTTAGACCCGACTGGGAGCCCAGGTTAGACACAGGCTCCAGCAGAGGCGAGGGCTGGCAGGTTCATTAGGGAGAAGAGACGTGGGCACAAGACGAGCCATAAAGATGATCTGCACCATACAATTATGTCGCTGGGTGTGAAAAGTCACATTTCCCTAAGACCATGTCATTTTACCAACGTTTCCCTAAGACCATGTCATTTTACCAACGCTGAATTAAAAGTTCACCAAGATCCTGTTACTTTTTAAAGTGTAACTTATTGAATGGGCAATACATTAACGAGGTTCAAACATCAGAGGATACATGAAACTTTTTCACAAAAGTCTTCCTCCTCAGGCGGCCGCGGAGAGGTCAATGAGGGAAAAAGGAGACTTATGTAATACGTTAAACAATAAAGAATTTAAATAATAAAAATAGCCTTCCTCCTCTGGCATCTCTTACCCACCAGTTCTCTGCTACTCTCCTCCACTGTTATTAGTCTGATCCCAGAGTTTCTTTACGTTCTAATGAGCACATGGAAACACTCCCCTCTTTTATACAAAAATGTAGCATAGTATTCACACTGCGCCGTGTCTCGCGTTTCCCCTTTGTGTATCTTGAAGGTCTTTCCATAACCGCTCACAGAAAGCTTCCACATGAAGCAAGTTTTTCCCACAATGTGATAGTGTGCTACTGTATGAATGGACCATACATTAATGATCCAGCCCTCTTATCGGTGGACATTTAGGTTGTTTCCAGTATTTTTGCTATTATAAACAATAATACAATGAATCATCTAGTATGCATGTCGCTTTGATCCTAAGTTATATCTCTCAGGTAAATTCCTAAAAGCGGAATTGCTGGGCGGAAAGGTAAGTGCGTTTTTGGTCTTAAGAGATATTGTCAAATTATGGTCTGCAGAGGTTGTTCCACAACACCCGCCGATGCCCACGCTCACCTGCAGAGTGTGTTAGCAAAGGCTCCGATTTTTGCTGCATACACTTAGTGAAAAATCTTTTCAGTAAGTGGAGCTTTGTTTGTTTTTTCTTTTTCTTTTTCAGTATAGTTTTAATTTATACTTATGAATGAGGTTGAACATCTTTTCATATATTTAAGACTCATTGCATTTCTTTACTATGCATGGTCTTTTATAGCCCTTGCTCACTTTTCTATTATTGGACTATTAGTTTGTTTTTTTTCTAAGAGTTCTTTATATAACAGGGAAGTAGCTTTTAGTTATGCAACTTGCAAATATTTCCCAAATTTTACATTGCCTTTTGACTTTGCTTATGGTATTTTTGTCATGCAGGAATGTTTTCTTTTTTTTTTAAATTTTTTTTAAATATACTTTATTGATTTTTTACAGAGAGGAAGGGAGAGAGATAGAGAGTTAGAAACATCGATGAGAGAGAAACATCGATCAGCTGCCTCCTGCACATCTCCCACCGGGGATATGCCCGCAACCCAGGTACATGCCCTTGACCGGAATCGAACCTGGGACCCTTCAGTCCACAGGCCAATGCTCTATCCACTGAGCCAAACCGGTTTCGGCTGTTTTCTTTTTAATGTGGTTAAATATGTCAATCATTTTTGTGTGTGGCTTCTGGGATTTAGATGTAGATTAAAAAGGTCTTCCCACTTTATTTATTTATTTATTTTTTTTAAAGAATATATTTTATTGATTTTTTTACAGAGAGGAAGGGAGAGGAATAGAGAGTTAGAAACATCGATGAGAGAGAAACATCGATCAGCTGCCTCCTGCACACTCCCTACTGGGGATGTGCCCGCAACCAAGGTACATGCCCTTGACCGGAATCGAACCTGGGACCTTTCAGTCTGTAGGCCGACACTCTGTCCACTGAGCCAAACCAGTTAGGGTGGTCTTCCCACTTTAAAGGAGGAGCTTCTTAAAACAGCAGAACATAGTATTATTTACAGTAGCCAAGACATAGAAAAACCTAAGTGTCATTCGATAGATGATTGGATAAAGAAGATGTGGCACATATGTACAGTGGAATACTACTCAGCCAGAAAAAAGATGACATTTTGTCCTTGCAACAATATGGATGGATTTTGAGAGTATGCTAAGTGAAATAAGTCAGATGGAAAAGGACAAGAGCTGTGTGGTTTTACTTATAGGTGAGATATAAATCAAAAAGCTACAAGCAAAACAAACAAAAACCAAACTCATAGTTCCAGACAACAGGATGGTGGTTATCAGAGGGGAAGGAGAGTTGGGAGAGGATGAAGAAGGTACAAGAGATCCAATGTGTGGGACGGACTCTGGGTGGTGAGCACAGAATTGAGTATACAAATGTCGTATTATGACGTTGTATACCTAAAATGTATATAATGTTATTAACCAATCTTATCTCAATAAACTTAATTTAAAAAATCATGAGGAGAGGGGGGCAATATGTGTTGCGGAAGTGAAAACAAAATAAAAACAAACCCCCCCCACAAAATCCCCAGCAGAACATATTAAAATTTTATAAGAATACAAAGCATTTATTGCATAATATTGATCCCCGTCCGTTCCCCGCATTAGCACATAGGTAAATAAGCATGATATGAACAAAGTGACTGCTTTTTTATACAGAAAAATGTCCATATTTTTAAACATTTTATTTATTATGTTTCAATCATGTAAAGAACAGAAATTTAGTTTCTTAACCAATTGCCAGATTCAGAGCTGGGTAGCAGATTCAGAACTAAAGACATAGGAAGACCTCATAGTTTTATTTATTTATTTTATTTTTTTATTTTTTAAATATATTTTATTGATTTTTTACAGAGAGGAAGGGAGAGGGATAGAGAGTTAGAAACATCGATGAGAGAGAAACATCGATCAGCTGCCTCCTGCACATCTCCCACTGGGGATGTGCCCACAACCCAGGTACATGCCCTTGACCGGAATCGAACCCGGGACCCTTCAGTCCGCAGGCCGACGCTCTAGCCACTGAGCCAAACCGGTTTCGGCAACCTCATAGTTTTATAGAATGTATCCTTTTCACATCAAAGAAAGAAATACCCATGATGGGGAATTGATGTCTATAATATACATAAAACTATTCAAATAAATACTTTAGAAGAGAATACTCAGGTAAGATACAATCATAACAAACTCTGGATCCATCTTTTTTTAATAATGTTTTTATTTATTTCAGAGAGAGGAAGGAAGAGTGTGAGAGATAGAAACTCAGTGATGAGAGAGAATCATTGATCAGCTGCCTCCTGCACGCCCCCTACTGGGGATGGAGCCCACAACCTGGGCATGTGCCCTGACCAGGAATTGAACCGTGACCTCCTGGTTCATAGGTTGTTGCTTAACCATTGAGCCACACCGGCTGGACTGGATACATCTTAGTTAATAAAAAATAAATAGATATTTAGTAGGTGCCTGCTGTGGGGAGGCACTGTTAGGCACTGTGGGTAATATAAAGAAATTGAGGGGTCATTGTTCATGTTTACCCTTTAACATTTTCTATAATTTTGTACTTCTTTATATGACAATTTAGGTATTAAGCGATCTTTCTAAGTTATTTAGCTGGAAAGTCATCCAGAAACTTTGGCCAAGAGAGAGCAAATATGAATAACCATTTAATTTTTGTTACCGAAACTGAAAAAGGAAAATAGGTGACTACTTCTTTACAAACTCGAAGGTTTATAAGACAGAGACTACAGCCTTCCTTGAACTGATTGATCTTTCCTTTTTCTGCATCTGCCCTTTTAATGCAGGGAATAGAGGTGGAGGCTGGTCATCTTGCCACTCCCTCCTTTATCCTCCTATGACTAACTCATTCCATCTGGGGGTACCCTTTTATGATCATTGCCTTTGGTGCAATAGCGCAGTGTCCCTCTAAAATATAAGTGGTTACAGTCTTTTATTATTCCTGTTAGTTTATGCAATGCATTTTAAGTGTTATTTAATGTGTTTGAGGGCAGTGATAATGGGTAATGTTGTATGCTGAAGTATGAAAATACATCTAGACATTTTTGCCTTAATTCTTATGGAAATAATTACCATTTATTAGGCAGTAGAAATGGAGAGCGGACTATCAGACTTCATGATCCTCTTTCACAGTATAATGTATTCTAGAAAGGGGCTTCCCACACAGGAATTGTATTTCTAGCTTCCCTTATGTCTGGGTGGGACCGTGTGCTCCATTTGCATTGATGGAACATGAACAAACGCCATGGTATACCACTTTCAGGCCAGGCTTAAGGAATGTGGGTGCTTTTCCCAAGCGTTCTCTTTGCTGGTTCACTGTAGAGGAGGACAAAGTCCTAGGAGATGGCAGAGCCAGGCGAGGGAAGAAACGCCCGGGCCTGAGTCACGGGAAGGAACTTTAGCACTGCCCTGTTACGTGAGGGAGAAGCAGCCTTCTGCAGTGTTCAGCCTCTGCAGTGGTGGGGCTTTTGTGTTACATAGGTAGTGTTACCCTCACTACAGCAAAAATAATTTCAATGTAAGTTGCGATTTCCTGTAATAGAACTCTAATAGGGCATGTAGATCAGTCCTCTTTTTAGCTATGTGAGTGTGGTCCCCCTGTCCTAACGGAGGTTTATAATTTAGCTGCTTGTTCTGTCTTGAGTCCCAGTCTCATTTACTGACCTGAATGAACAACAGGAGGTTTAAAAGAAATCTGCAGACATATACAAAGCTGAGAGGGACAGCACGATGCTTAAGCAGAGTATCAGGATCCAAAATGATCTAGACTGGAATGATGGGTCAAAAGTAACAAGATGAAATATAGGCATACACTAATATGATATGCTTTGATAGGCTGTGGTTTGAAACAATGATTCAGATATTTCAGATATTATTATGACTTGGGACAACCGACATTTGATTAACAGTGGAAGAAAAATGGGGATCATTTCTATTATGTGTAAGGGAAACATGATTCTTGTACTCCATGACATGCAGCTTACTGTCCAGTTACCTGAATAAAGAATCTGGGTCAGGCCTGGCCGGTAGTTGAGCATCCAGCTAGGGCCACATATGTTGTTTTAACTTTCTAGCAGCCACATTTAACAAAGGAAAAAGAAACAAGTGAAATTAATGTTAGTATGTTATCATTGCAACATATATTCCATATGAAAACTTAATAAAATACTTTGCATTTTTCCTCATACTAAGTCTTCAAAAATCCAGTGTATGTTCTACACTTGCAGCAAATCTCAATTCAGACTAGCCACAGCCCAAGTGTTTCGCAGCCACATGTGGCTGGTGGCTGCTGTATTAGCACAGTTCATCCACATTGCCTCTTTTAATCTTCACAGAAACCCTCCACCATAGATATTATTTACATTTTGCATATAATAAAACTGTTTGGGGGTTAATTCTCACTAGGATATTTTTCCATTATTTTTTTAGAGAGAGTGGAAGGGAGGGAGAGAAAGAGAGAGAGAGAGAGAGAGAGAGAGAGAGAGAGAGAGAGAGATTTGAAAGAGACAGATCAAGTGGATCAATTGGTTGTCTCCTGCACAGCACCCGACCATGGCCAGGGATGGAACCTGCTACCCAGGCACATGCCCTTGACTGGGAATCAAACCTGCAACCGTTCATGTGAGGGATGATGCTCTAACCATTGAGAAACACTGGCCAGGGCAAACTTTCATAGAACTGAAGTAATTATTCCGAGGCACACCGCCGTGATGGAAGAACAAGGGCTCAAACCCAGCTTTCCTGATGGGCAGTGAGTGTGTCCCAGGGTTAAGTGGGTCCATGTGGAGTCAAACAGATCTGGCTTCAAATCCTGGCTCTGACATTTGCTCAATGTGTTATCTCAGGCACACTTTTTTTCACTCTGACTCTTGGTTTTATTATCTGAAAAATGGTGATGACCAGAACGAACCCTCATAGGCTATTGTGGGATTAAATGAGATAATGCATGCAAAGTGCTCAGCACAGCAGTCACCTATGGGAGCCCATAACCTTGACCACATGCTCCCAGTTGCTTCTCCTTCCATTCCCCGGGCGTTCATTCTTGAGGTGTGACTTGTACTGAGAACCAGTGAACTGGATAATGGTTCTCACTCTAAGGCCAGCCTCGTCCCTCTACATCACAGCTGCTTTGTTGTCATTTGGGGTCAAACGTATTGTTGTCATCTTCCAACAACACAGGGTGTGATGACTCGACAAACCACAAGGCAAATAGGGAAATGTTTGAAGCCAACCACAGTTCCCTGCTGAGATCCCTCCAAAGGGTCAAATCATGACTGTCGAGGTCGTAGGAATAGCTGCCAGCTGGTTCTGGAACTGCCCACCCCTCCTTCAGGTCCTCTGCAATCCGCACAGCGGAAGGAAGGAGGCGGAATGTCCCCAGGCGGGAGCGAGGGCCTCTTGCAGCCTCCGCCCCGCTGGCACTGGTACCCTCACTTATCTGCAGTGTCGTAACATGACCCTTTCCCCCAGAGCCAGGTTTAACTTCCCGCAAGCAAGCCGGTACCAGAGTGTTTTTTACCACTCTGAACGAAATACTTTAATAAAATATGGGGCTGGAGTATCAAACCCACACATAGCAATATTGTGGTGCTAACGCATGCCGTGCATGCTGGTTAATGACTGCTCCCCAGAGTGTTTTGTTTGCCATCATAGAGAAATGGGTTTATTGAAGACAGGCTCTCAAAAGATGGACACATCATGAAGTGAATCATAGTTTATCCACTCAGCCAACGCATGCTTACGGAGCCCCTATCATGGCCAGATGCCGTGCAGGTTGCTGGGGACACAATGGTGGGCAAAAAAGACAGAATTGCTGCCTTCAATGACCTTATCTTCTAGAGGGGGATGTAGATAGAAATCAAATATAGAATTACAAACTGTAGTAAGAGCTCCCGAGGAGAGGAGAGCAAAGCACAGAGCGATCCGATCCGGTCTGCGGGTCAGAGGAGGCTCCCTGAGAAAGTAACCACTGCGCGGAGGAGGCACAGACCGTGTGAGGGTGAGGGGACGGGAGAGGTCTCCGCAGCGGGAGGAGTGTAGCGAGGGTTGTGCTGGGCCACCGCAGGGTCTAGGGTAACAGGGCTGGTATCGAAGATCTCCCCCCACTCGGAGGCCCAGCTGTGTGTCCCGGGGAAACGGCAGAAGCCTATTGGGATTCAAGGCTGGGCTCTGGACGCTCCAAAATTAACTCTCCGGAATAAGAAAGGTAGAAAAACGCTGCCCCAGCCCCACCTGGTTGCTCAGTGGTTAGAGCGTCGGCTGGAATTCTGGTCAAGGGGCACCTCTGGAGGCAACCAATCAATGTGTCTCTCTCACATCGATGTTTTTCTCTCTGTCTCGCCCCCTCCCTTCCACTCTCTCTAAAAATCAGTGGGAAAAAATATCCTCGAGTGAGGATTAATTAAAAAAAAAAAAAAAGAGGAAAAGAAAAATGCTACCCCAATCTTCAGAGAGAAGCAAGCTGGGGGCGGCGGGGGGGGGGGGGAGGGGGGGAGTGGGGGCAGGTAGGAGAGGGTTGGGTTACGTGGACAGTATCCAGGGAAATTAGCTAGTGTTCTGCTCACAAGCCAGACTGTTCAGGGTTTGGCCCAGACTCAAGAGCTGGGCTTAGTGACGGCGAAGGAACCATCGCCCTCCCCCACAGTGAAGGGGGAGGGCAGCTGCAGCTGAGTGTCAGTTGAAAGGGTAGTGGCCCTGGTCTCTTTTTGGCAGTCCGTGGCCGGAGCAGTAAGAAAGTGGCAGCTACAGAGTGGTAAGGTGGGAGAGGCAAGAACAGCCAGGACAGTGCCAGCTGGGGTGTCAGCGCGCGAGCTGACCCAGGAGAGAGGGCGGGCGTGCTATGCTGGGTCCACACCCGGCGACTTCAATGTACCAGGTGCTTGTCATTAGAGATCATTGCATTTTTTATGCCCTTGATTGACCTCTGGGTTGTCAGGTTGTGAAAACATGATGATAAAATGTTCAGCCCGGCTGGCGTGGCTCAGTGGTTGAGTACCGACCTATGAACCAAGAGGTCATGGTTCGATTCCTGGTCAGGCACATGCCCGGGTTGAGGGCTCAGTTCCCAGTGGGGGGCGTGCAGGAAGCAGCCTATCAATGTTCTCTCATCATTGATATTTCTATCTCTCTCTCTCCCTCTTCCTTCTTCTATGAAATCAATTATATATATATATACATACACACACACACACACACACACTAATAAAAGGGTAATATGCTAATTAGACCGGATAGACCGGACATCATTCTGGACGTCCTTCCTGACAAAGCCAGGGCCCAGGTGAAGCTGCCTGGGGTCCAGAGTGCCTGTGGCCGGCCAGAAGGAGAAAAGCCTGGGTCCCGGGTGCGGGGGCCAAGGCAGAGGCGGTTAGAGGCGATCAGGCAGGCAGGCGAGTGATTAGGGGCAATCAGACAGGCAGGCGAGCGGTTAGGAGCCAGTGGTCTAGGCTTGCGAGAGGGATCCCGGATTTCGAGAGGGTGCAGGCCGGGCTGAGGAACCCCCCTCCCCATACACGAATTTTGTGCACCAGGCCTCGTGTGTGTGTGTGTGTGTGTGTGTGTGTGTGTGCATATTTTTTTTGCATGTCCAGAATTGGGAGGTATGTGTGGGTAGCATGGTTCACAGTCCCCTGAAACAAGCGGCAATCTCTCGAGAGACATTCGTGGCAGCAGTGAGAACAAGTGCCACAACCACCTGGGACATTCAAAGTTTAAATATGACCTGGACATCAAAAGTACCACTTACTGCAAACTCTGACTTCTTGGGTACTCACCATGCCCTCATTTTTGTAGATCCGCCCATGACTGAAACACACACCAAAAGAAAAGAGGTAAGAGTAGGGAACCTCTACATTTCGATCATTTAAGGAAATGTAAATACAAACCCATTAAATGCTTCCTTAAAGCAAAATGGAAATGCTACTTTTGTTGTTAAACATTTTCAATATTTGTAATAGGTAAGATTCCCACACTCAGCTGAGGGTACAGAGGTAAGCAGGATTAGACGCAGCCTCCACCCACTGGCTAATGGGGAGACAGCTATTAATTAAATCATTGCACCAGTAGATAGATGATCACACAGAGACAGGAGTGCCATAGAGATGAGGCACATCTCATTGTGAGAGCTTATGACAGGCCAACTGATCTACTCTAGGGGTCAGGGAGGCTGCTCCCCTGAGGAAGTCTCAATAGCGAAGCTCCAAAGAATGAGGTTACATAGGCAAAGTGGGGTGGAGGCAGGGGAGGGGGAGCATTAGAGCATTTCCGGTAGAGGGAGCAGCACGTGCAGAGGCCCTGTGGTAGGCAGGGAAGCAGGGGTAGATAAGGAACTGAGAGACGCATGTGGAGGGAGAGTGTTCTGGGAAATGAAGATCAGAGAGGAGGACAACGGCTGGACCATGCAGGGCCTATGGCTGTGTTGAGGATGTGGGTCTTTATCCGAAGAGCAGAGGGAAGCTATTGAAGGATGCAAGCAGTGCTGGGTTGGAATGAGGGCAATGGTGGTTTGGGGAAAGGAGGTTATTGGATTAGTCCAGGCACAAGACAAGAGTAGTTATCACCTCATTTTGGGCACTAAGGAGACTGAGTAGAAATAGAGAGAAGAAGAGGCATTTTGGAGGTAAAGGGAGCAGGACTGGTGATTGACTAGAATCCCGGCTTGGGGAGGAAAAGGTGTCAAGCAAGAATCCCGGTATGTGGCCTGTGGAGCTGGGAGGATGGCGGTCGTGTGCACTGTGACAGGGATGGAGCACAAAAAGCCATACTTGCTTGTTTGTTCCTTCCTTTCCCTTCTCCTCCCTTCCCTTCTCCTCCTCTTCCTTTCCTTTCCCTTCTTCTTTCTCCCACCTCCTTCTTTTTCTTGGGGAATAACCATGAGTTTTGGACATTCTGAATTGGAGATATCTTTGAGACATGCAAGTGGTGATGTTCATTAGCAGTTGAATACAAGGGCCCATAATTCAGAGGGCGAGGCCTGGGCCAGAGATTTGTGTGTGAGATTATTGACATATGTGATACTTGGAACATTGAGCATGAACGGGTGGCTGGTGGATACAGCATACAGTAAGAGAGAAAGGGGCCCAGGAGAGATCGTGATGTACCTCAAACTCAAGGACTGAATGGAGATGAGCCCACAAAGCAGCCAGAGCGGTTAGGTCAGAAAGTGAGGAGGAATATCGGTAGAGGGGATTTTCAAAAAGTTAAACAATGAGGGTGTTTCAGGAAAGAGAGGGTGCCCCACTGGGTTGAATGCTGCTGGGAAGTCAAGAATGAAGCCTCGCCTGGCCGGCATGGCTTAGTAGTTGCGTGTGGAGGTCACGGTTTGATTCCCGGCCCGGGCACATGCCCAGGTTGTGGGCTCAATCCCCAGTGTGGGGCGCGCAGGAGGCAGCCGATCAATGATTCTCTCTCATCATTGATGTTTCTATCTCTCTCTTCCTCTCCGAAATAAAGAAAAATATGTTTTTAAAAAAGGAATGAAGCCTGAAGATACCCACTGGGTCTAGTAAGTCAGAGGACCCTAGATCTGACCTTGGAGAAAGATGTTTCTCTAGAGTGATGGGGGCCAGAGTTGAGGAATAAATGGGAAGTTATGAAGTGGAGACAATGGGTATAAACAATTTATAGAAGCTTGATTATCCTGTTGAGAGTATGCAATTATGATGTTGAAACCTGTACATTAGGATTCACCGAAGCAAGTACCATATTTCAATGGAAAGAGAGCCATCGTTTGCCAATAGGATCCACACACTAACAGAGCCGGCGGCCGCCTTAATGAATCTTTGGCGCATTGATGCTGGTGGATTGCTACATGTATCACGGCAGCGACAGACAGATGCTTGCTTTGGGTATCCACCTGTAAACCTAAGCGGCGTGATCTCTGTGTGCAGATGGCCTGGTAACAGTTACTGATATGGGGGCATTTTTAGCCCGTTGATCGACTAGGAACAGGAAGTGGCAGGAAAAGAGACTAATCACCGTGATGGATGTGGGCATCAGAATTCCCGACTCAGAGCACCCGGGTCTCAGCCGGCGATGCTTCAGCAGCACCGAGGCACCTACCAGCCAACAGGAAGCTCTGCTGTGGGACACGGGCACAGGGCGTTCATTCAAGAGACAAACGAGAACCAGGAGGGACAGGGACTTAGATGCTGAAATGTACAATAGCACCCACAACTTTGATACCCAGACAAAGACAGAGGATTATTTCAGTCATTTTGGATCTCAGTACTTCAGTCATTTTGACCCATTTGAAGACATTAACAACACTCACTTGGAACTGAATAGAAATCAGCATTTTTTAAAAAGTTTCTTTTTTTTTCTCGCCGAAACCGGTTTGGCTCAGTGGATAGAGCGTCGGCCTGCGGACTGAAAGGTCCCAGGTTCGATTCCGGTCAAGGGCATGTACCTTGGTTGCGGGCATATCCCCAGTGGGAGATGTGCAGGAGGCAGCTGATCGATGTTTCTCTCTCATCGATGTTTCTAACTCTCTATCTCTCTCCCTTCCTCTCTGTGAAAAATCAATAAAATATATTAAAAAATAAATAAATAAAAATAAAAAAGTTTTTTTTTAATTTTTCAATTTCAGTTGACATATAACGTTGTTTTAGTTTCAAGTGTACAACATAGTGATTAGACAATTATGTAACTTACAAAGTGATGGATCACCCAGATAAATCTAGTACCCATTTGACACCATACACAGTTATTACAATATTATTGACTATATTCCCTATGCAATCAACATTTTTTAAATCTGCGTGCATATGCCCCAAATCTCCTAAATCTATTTCTGATACCCAAAAGCCTCATTTTAGAGGTGTGTACCCCTCCTTCTATTTTATCCTTTTTACCTTGGAAGAAGAGAACCCCCAAAAGTTGAAATACATATCAGGAGAATAGAGAATGCTTGCAACTTTCAAATTGGTGTTTGTGTCTCCTCGGCACAATCATACTGACAGCAGATACTCTACACCAAGCATGTCAAACTCACGGCCCGCAGGCCACATGCCTCGTGTATTTGGCGCGTGTTAGCCTTTGAGTTTGACATGCTTGCTCTACACCAAGAGTGCTGCTGCTACTTAGAAATGGCTTTGGGCACACTTAACCCATATTTATTCATAGACCACGCAAATATTAAAGGAAGGGTTTTCGGAGATAGTTACTTGACAGTGACAGTTATATATGTCAGACATCTGGTGCTTGTTTTTCCTAGTACCCGAGTTCCTTGTTGGGTTTAAGAAAAACTCCAAAACTGCCAAAATATCTCCTTTATGCCACAATTCACTTTAATACATATCGATGTTTCCATGTCTTGGAGGAGGAGAAGGGGTGGGTGGGTGGAGGCAGGATGCTAAGTGGACTGGCCAGAGGACGCCAGGGCCTCCTGTTGGAGCCTCTCATAAGCTGGGGGAAGAAGGCGAACGCCTGGGGTGACCTTCCCATGGAAAGGAGCCTCTGGGAGAAGGTCGGGAATGGTGACAAATTACAATCACACGAAAATGCTTGCAAGTCTGGAACCACAGTAGAGATAAAGTGTACATGCCTATGACCCTGCAGAAGGTCACTCCGATTTAAATTCACCCACAAGCGTACATGCTGCTTCCAGAAAAACTGGTTGGGCCTGAAGGGGAGTGGGAGCAAGACCCAGGCAGGAGCTGCCAGGCAGGGTCTAGGCAAGGCAGACTGAACTCACATGCTGGTTTTAGCTCAGCGCTGGGTCTGACAGGAAGGGAGGAGAGATAGGAGTGGGTTCCTCCTACTCTTGGGAGCCTACGTAGAATAGTGGGCATGTCAAAAAGATGCCACACTTTGGCTGCTCTCTCTGCGAGCCTCAGGCACTTGCTTCCACAAGGCTGCCTCCAACATCTTTTCATCGGTTTTGACAACTACCTTAAAATCAGTTTTGACAACTACCTTGTTGCAAGACACCCTTTTTGGAACATATGCTCAGAAGAATCAATCTTGTCCACCAACTTCATTTTCTGAGAGAATCAAGGTGATAGTTGGTTGGGATCAAGCCAGATTTAGGGGGAGGACCCCACTGAACTCTTCTACCCCTAGTTTAAAATTAAGGTTTTAGCATTTGCATGTATCTTCTTAAATAACATTTAGAATCTTAAGAGTTTGTATGTGTCTGTGTATGCATGGACTTGCCATCATTATCCTATATAATAAATGCCTAATATGCAAATTGACCAAACAGCGGAAAGGCTGGTGGAACGATGAGTGGCTATGACATGCACTGACCACCAGGGGCAGATGCTCAACACAGGAGCTGCCCCCAGCCCACAGGCCCCATGCCAGCCAAGGCGGGTGCCAGCAGGGCCCCCCCCCCCACCATGCACGAATTCATGCATTGGGCCTCTAGTTATCTTATAATTTTATTTATTTTTATTTTTATTTTTTTAATATATTTTTATTGATTTTTTTACAGAGTGGAAGAGAGAGAGATAGAAAGTTAGAAATATCGATGAGAGAGAAACATCAATCAGCTGCCTCCTGCACATCCCCCACTGGGGATGTGCCCGCAACCCAGGTACATGCCCTTGACCGGAATCGAACCCGGGACCCTTCAGTCCGTAGGCCGACGCTCTATCCACTGAGCCAAACCGGTTTTGGCATATCTTATAATTTTAAAAAATATATTTTTATTGATTTTGGAGAGGAAGGGAGAGGGATAGAAAGATAGAAACATCAATGATGAGAGAGAATCATTGATCGGCTGCCTCCTACATGCCCCCTACTGGGGATCGAGCCCACAACTTGGGCATGTACCCTGACCAGAAATGGAACCATGACCTCCTGGTTTATAGGTCGATGCTCAATCACTGAGCCACACCGGCGGGGCTGCAGATGAAAATAATAATTTGAAATCACAAATTTGAATGCAGCCAATGGTCTCAATCAGTTACAATTATTATCCACTTGAAGTTAAAATTGTCCCATTTTTGCCTGGTGGGAGCCTTTTAAAGTTGGATCCTGAGTCTTTTGACATGATCACAGTAGTCTTTGATCACTTCCTCGCTCTCCAGTAAAACAGATGTTCAGGCTGATCTTGTTTATTTCCTACTCCAGACCTAGAATCAACCATTCTCCAAGAAGCTTATCTAGAAATATCTAGAAAATGGTATTTCAAGACTACAATCTGAATACTATAGGTACTCATTGCTACTGGGTTGGTTATTGTTTCTAGGCCTCTTTGGATGATACAGCTAGGATAGAGAGATTGATTGATAGATTGATAGATCAGTGAATAAATGAAAATATAATATCTCATGAGTTCCTACAGATACTTTCAACTCAAAATCAAGACTTTGTTTCTGTTTAGAAATCTTAGGGCATTTTATTAGTCATATATACTTTAGTAAGAATTAGCTAGACCTTTTCCAAATTGACAGGTGAGAACAAATTCTCAAGAAAGTTTAAGCAGAAAAGGGAAGCTTAGTATGAGAACACACAGAGTCCTTGCTCTGGTGGGTATGGATCAGTGGTTAGAGTGTTGGCCCTTGCACCAAAGGGTTACGGATTGATTGCCAGCCAAGCGCATGTCCCTGGGTTGCAGGTTTGATTTCCCGCCCAGTGGGGGATGCTCGGGAGGCACCCATCGATGTGTCTCTCTCACATCGATGTTTTTCTCTCTCTCTCCCCACCTCCCTTCCACTCTCTCTAAAAATCAATGAAAAAAAATATCCTTGGGTGAGGATTAACAAAAACAAAACAAAAACCCACACAGAGCCCAAGAACAGAAATGCAGCCAGGCCCCGGGAAGGGAGTGGAACCAGGGATAAGAAAGTTGTCAGGGATCAAGACAGCCCTTCTCTATGGGGCAGCTTCTTGTTTTTCTTTCTCCAGACCTACTTCCTCCACTTCATCATGCATGTGGTTAGTAAAAGGTGTTTAAACACTCCAGCTGGTGGGCCTTTCATGTGTTATAAGCATGACATTGGGAGTGGAGGCTGGGGAGGCAAATGGAAGGGCAATTCTCAGGCGAGAGGAATCTCAGTAAGCTGGAGCCGTGTCATGCTGGGTGCGAGAACACACAGGACGCGGGCACAAGGGAAGGCCACCCGGGCTTGTGCAAAGAACGCAGGATTTCAGGGTTCTCACTTAGCCTTCTGTGCATTGTATCAGTGTATCTTTTCTTCTAGCCAAGGAGCCTACTTCTCAAGAACACAGGGCAGGATAAAATGACACATTATTAATAATCTACTTTATCCCACATCACATTCACAATAGTCTCAGAATAACATGAATTCTACCACCATTGCTAAAATTACTGAGAACAGTTAAAATTGCTTTTTTGAATGTGCTCTCCCCATTCCTTCCCCCTTTTGTGTTGTTGTCCTATAGCTACATTATATGAGCTTCTGGCCTTTACACATTGTATTTTCTCAGTTTTAACCCTCACTCCATCCTTGACTTCCCGCCCAGTGGGGCGTGTTCGGGAGTCATGAGTAACTGTATATTTTACGCTCATACCAGTCCTGCGGTTGGTTTTCTAGTCATTTTGACTATCTTAATTGTAATTTAAAAATATCCTTCAAAAGTTGTTGAGGGTTCCTCAGAGAAACAGAATCAACAGGGTGTGTGTGTGTTTATTATAAGGAATTAGCTCAGACCATTATGGATGCTGAGAAGTTCCAAGATCTGCAGTTGGCAAGCTGGAGACACAGGAGAGTTGATGGTGTAGTTCTAGTTCAAATCCAGCAGACTCGAGACTCAAGAAGAAGAGCAGATGTCATTTTGAGTTTGAAGGCAGGAAAAGACCAGTGTTCCAGCTCAGGTAGCCAGGCAGGAGGAGTTCCCCTACTCTCAGGAGTGAGGGTGTCAGCCTTTCTTTTCTATTCAGCCAGCCCTTCAACTAGTTGGACGAGGCCCTCCCACATTAGGAAGAACAATCTGCTTTACTCAATCTATTGATTCAACAGTTAACCTCATTTTTAAAGACCCAGAATAATATCTGAGTGCCCCATGGCTTGGGCAAATTGACACATAAAAGTAACCACCAAAAAGTAGAGGGTGGCAGCTAGTGTGGCTCCGTGGTTGGGCATCAACCCAGGAGTCAAGAGGTCATGGGTTAGATTCCCAGTCAGGTCATATGCCTGGGGTTGCAGGCTTGATCACCAGTAGGGGGCGTGCAGGAGGCAGCCAATCAATGATTCTCTCTCACTGATGTTTCTATCTCTCTATCCCTCTTCCTTCTTCTCTGTCTAAAATCAATAAAAACATATTTTAAAAATTCTAAGTAGAGGGTGGGAAGACTTTTTGCTGCCCAGAAAATCAACATTCATTCATTCTGCCTGCTAGTTCACAAGGCCAGACTCAGTAATGGTGTTGGTAGTACTTTATATGACTGGCTATAGTTTATAGAGCATTACATGCATTATCCCATCTAAACCTTCAAACAAACTCAGTTCCACAGATCCAGAAACTGAAGCTTTGAGAGGTGAAGGAATTTACCCAGGATTATACAGGTAAGAAATGAAGCGGGGATTTGAATACAGATCTTGATTTCCAACTGTGAGTTCCCAACCACTATTCTAGATATCCTGGAAAGAACACGACCTTACATAGAAGGTGAAGTTTTCTTCTCTGTGGCACACAGTTCAAATGAGTGAGATTTACAGGCGTCCCAAGACTTATAATCTCTCTCTATATATTTTGAAAGAAATAGATCTAAAATAGTACATAAGTTAAAAAAAAAATAAACCTGTTCTGAACAACTTTTAGTCTTGCTTATTATTAATTAATTAATCTTTTTTTAAAAACAAACATTACCCAAGGACATGCTTAGAGAGAAGAAGGGAGAAAGAGAGAGAGAAATATCAATCTGTCTGCGCCCCAATTGAGGATTGAACCTGCAACCCAGGCCTGTGCCCTGACCGGGGATTGAACCAGCAACCTCTTGGTGCACAGGATGACACTCAACCAACTGAACCACTCCAGCTGGTGCTTGTTACTATTTAAAACTTCAGAAAGCTCATTTCTCCATTTCTAGAGTCAACAAATAATGGTATATGAATTATAAGAGCCATGATAGAATTAAAGCAAGAGAAAAATAATTTTTGACAAAATGTACATACAAAAGAGTACACATAAAATATATGTATAGGTCAAAGAGGAATAAAATAGACACTCATTTACCCACCACCCATCTTTCTGCCTGAATCATACCTATTAATTTGTACTTTTTCTAGAAATTAGAAGTGGATGGAAACACTTAATATATGTATTTATTTGTAGGAGAAACTCAAAACAGCAAAGCTGATATAGGAGCTGGTTTGTGCCTCCTACATACCATCTTTCACAATGTGGATTTAGAGGAAGCCCAGACCTGTGAAAAAAGGGATTATGTAGTCAAATAAGTTTGGAAGAACAATACATGTTCTACTGTCTCCACCTTTTGCTCAGATCTACAAGACATAGTGACATTTCAGGGGGAAAAAATTGATCTTTTAAAATTCTGTGTAATTCTGGATGCCCCCAACACATCCGACCATCAAAACTTTTCATGAGGCCTGTTACCTCCTGAAGCAACTGGTGTTCCTCCGGGGAAATGCCAGTGTGGGCCTGGCTGAGGTGAGCCCCCTCTAATGCCTGAAGCCCAGCGATGCTAGTGACAGCACACTCTGAAGAGTAAAATACCTCTGGACGCCTGAGTAAAGCAGAGGTTCCAGAGGGAGGGGGGAAAGCGGGTCAAAGCTATAGCCACTCTCATCAAAGAGAGAGGAAGGGAGGGAGCCAACACAAGATGGGCAACCTTGTTTTGCTGGTCCAAGGAGACATTGCCTTCAAGTTTGCAATTCAGGTGGCGGTTTCCAGGAGGAAAAGGCTCCTTGAATTAGGAAAAGTAAAGTGTGAGATCCTGTTAACTGTGTTTTAATCAGGAAGCGTCTCTTAGTTCAGGCCACCATCACAGAAAACCACAGACTGGCAGCTCAATCAGCACTCTCATTTCTCACAGCTCTGGAGGCTGGGAAGGCCAAGATCAAGGTGCTGGTAGATTCAGTGTCTACTAAGAGCCCCTTTCCTGGGTTTCAGACAGCAGCTTCTCACTGTGTGCTCCCCTGGTGGGGAGACAGAGCCCTGGTCTCCTCCTCTCCTTATAAAGACACTAGTCCCATCCCAGGGTCTCCACCTTCATGGCCTCCTCTAAACTTAATTGGTTCCCAAAGGCCCACTTCCTAATACTATTACACTGGGGATTAGGGCTTCAACATCTGAATTTTGAGGGGACACGTTCAGTCCACAGAGGTCTCTAACAATGATTGCATTAACAATTATTGTAAAAGATTTTTGTTCCATTGTGCTTAAGAGTACATGCTGCCCTGGCCGGGTTTCTCAGTGGTTAGAGCACTGGCCCATGGATGAAGGGTCTTGGGTTTGATTCCTGGTCAAAGGCTTGATACCCAGCTGCAGTTGGGACACATGCGGGAGGCAACCAATCAATGTGTCTCTCACATCAATGTTTCTCTCTTTCTCTCTCACTCTCTCTCTCTCCTTCTTTCCCTTCTCCCTCCCCTCTACTCTCTCTAAAAAAAAAATCATTGGAAAAAATATCCTCAAGTGAGGATTAAAAAAAAAAGAATGCAAGCTGCTGAACAATATGTGTCAACACATGTAAAGCTGTCCCCCAACCTGCTTAGACACCACCAGGGAACAGGCACAGTAACAGCTTCATCACCAAACTCCCACACTAACATGACGAGACATGAACAATTAAAAATGACACTTGTCCTGCCCCTGTGGGGCTTACAGTCTGAGATGATAGACCACCAGGGACCCAAACAGAAAAGAAAGACAGCTTTTGAGAAAAACAGGTATCTATTTTAGGACAAAACACACTAAAGTGATAATCATTTGATGGAATATTGCTTTCTAATTAATAAAGCCTGCCAGGGTGCAGATCAAGACAGCAACATTTTCCCCAAAGTGTCAATAGTGTTAACTGAAAAATCCAACAGCAACAATACTAACTAGCAATCAGGCTACATTTGTATTCCATGCTCTCCTTTGGATTTGATGCCTGTGTGTGACTTCCCCTGTATCATGACAAACCCATTGCTCATGGCCATCATTTTGACCTTTGTGGAATGTGTGATCAGGAGCCCAGTCTGCAGGCTCCTGGGAACCCTCCAATGTCTGAGCAGAGACCAAGCAAAAATGACTGGAGGCAGGCACACACAGTTCCAGGGGACCCTCAGCACCCCAAATGCCATCCAGGGATTCTGGGACCACTGGTCTACGAGTGACATCATTTCTTGCAGAAACAGAAAGAAGCTATACTAAAATTCACATGGAATCACAAAGGATCCTGAATAGCCACAACGATCTTGAGAAAGAAGAACAAAGCTGGAGGCTGCGTAGTTCTTGATTTTAAAACTTATAAAGTTATAATAATCAAAACAGTATGGTACAGGCATAAAGACAGCTGTAGAGGTCAATGCAACAGAACAGAAAGCCCAAAAATAAGCCCTTGTGTATATGGTAAGTCATTTTCAATAAGGGCGCCAAGACAACACAATGAAGAAAGGGCAGCCTTTGAACAAATGGTGTTGGGGAAACTGGATATTCACATGCAAAAGAATAAAGACAGACCCTTATCTTATGCCAGCTACAAAAATTAACTAAAAAATGGATTAGAGATCTAAATCTAAGACTTGAAACTACTAGAAGAAAACATAAGGGAAAGCTTCCTAACATTGGAATAGACAATGATTCTTAGATACAACACCAAAAAAAAAATAAAGCAAAATAAAAAAACAGACAAATGGGACTACATCAAACTTAAAAACTTATGTGCAACTACAGAAACAACCAAAATAGTAGGAAGGCAACATACGGAATGGGAAAAAATATTTGCAAAGCACATATCTGATAAATGGTTAATTGCCAGCATATATACTAGTAAAGTGCTTGTACAACTCAGCAAAAAAATTTTTTAAATGGGCAAAGGACTTGAATATACATTTTTCCAAAGAAGACATGCAAATGGACAGCAAGTACATGAAAAGATGCTCAACATCACTAACCATCAGAGAAATGCAAACCAAAGTCACAGTGAGATATACCCATTAGGATGACTTCTATCAAAAATAAAAGATGTGTTGGTGAGGATGTGGGGATATTGGAAGCGGTATACACTGTTGATGGGATTGTAAAATTGTGTAGCTACAATAGGAAACAGTGTGGAGTTTTCTCAAAAAGAAAACTAGAATTACCATGTGATTCAGTAACCTCACTTATAGTTATACATCAAAACTGGCTGGTGTGGCTCAGTTGACTGTGCATTGTCCAGTGCACTGAAAGGTTGTTAGTTTGATTCCTGATGGGTGCGGGAGGCGACTGATAGATGTTTCTCACATCAATGTTTCTCTCTCTCTCCCTCTCTCTCTAAAAATCAATAAAAGCATATTTTTAAAAAAGAATTTAAAACAGGCTCTTGACGAGATATGTGTACCCCCACGTCCACTGTAGCATTAGTCACAAGAGCCAAAATGTGGAAACAACCTACATGTCCGTCAACAGGTGGATGGATAAACGAAACATGGTATATGCCTGCAACGGAATATTATTTAACCTTACTACAGGAAGCCTGTCACACGCTACAACGTGGATGGACCTTGAGGACATTATGCTAAGTAAATAGTCCAGCCACAAAAAGACAAGTACTGCATGATTCCACTTATAGTATATGAAGTATCTATTTAAAGAACTTCAACTCACGGCGTCAGAGAGTAGAACAGTGGTTGCCAGGCACTGGGGGAAGGGAAGTAGGAGTTGTTTAATGGGCATAGTTTCAGTCATGAAAGATGAAGAAGTTCTGGAGATTTATTGTACAACAATGTGCATACAGCTAACAATATTGTACCGTGATCTTTAAAATTGTCAAGAGGGTAGACTTATGGGTTTTATTTGTTTTGTTTTGCCTTGTTGTTTTTTTTTTTACCACAGACATACACAAAAGCGCTCCTACTCCAGGGGCCTCATCTGATGTGCTCCGAGTGATATTCTCCAAGCAGAGGCCCCCAGCCACGTCCGGGGAGACTTATTTTCCAAGTTCCTTCTAGAAAAGGAAATTAAAACTGAGCTTTCTGGGCACTTCAAGAGCCAGAACTGTGGAGAGCGGCTACAGTGTTTGGACAGGTTCAAGCCTCGGACTGATGAGAGGGCACCGTCCTCTCACGGCCACGTGCAAGTCCCAGCTTGGAGGGCAGGGCCCTCCCAGCACAATTATAGCCAGCAGCTGTAGTTGTGAGCTTGAACCTATGGTCCGAACACGTGGCCCCACGTGCCTGACCACGCCCTCACTTTGCCTCGTGGAATCTGCTATAAAATAAAGACACGGCTTGTAGTCTGTGGCGCTGTCTCTCCATCAGAGAGGGCAGCGTCCCACCCAGACCCAGCTTTCTTCTCTTGTCTGTCTTTTCTAAGCCTTCACTGCCCCCTCTCAGGCTCACCCTTGGCCGTGCTGGCACGGCACACAGAACCATGGACAGGAAACCATCCCGACCTCAGAGTCAGACATGGCGACACGGGGAGCTGTACTTGTAAGTAAGGACACGACAGCACGGAGTACACGCCGTTGGGCGGGGAGAAGGCAGTGCCGAGGGGAAGCTGCCCTGAGGAAGGACACACCCTGGCCATCACTCCTCCAGAGGCTGTTGAGGAGCCTGGAAACACAGAGTGGGGTCGCAGGACACCTGGGAAGGCCCCGGCGGCGGGGGAGGGCAATGTGAGCCGCTGGGACTCAGAGAGGAAGGCTGAGCTCTGAGACTGACATTGCCGTACTGAACGGGGCTCAGAGTCCAACAAGGGCTACACACCGTTTTACTGACACGGGGGGTGGGGGTGGTGTCTCTGGAGCACCCCCAGGCTTTCGTCCCTTGCAGGTGTGCACCTTCACTTTTCTCACCTAAACTCCCATGGTTCCCACAAGACTTAAAGCCAGGGGAGCAATGGGCAGGGCAGCTATTCTGGGTCCACCCCCTGAGCCTGCCTCCAAGGCCCCTTTTCTCTGACTTTTCTGTGAGCTGACAGCAGCCCCATGGCGGCTCACTGGGCGGGCCAAAGCAGAGCGCCTCTGGGCTCTTTCCTGTTGCCTTTCCTTCCCTAAGCCCTTCCTTTGTTGCACTGTTCCCAGCTTTGATAAACGTACTCTTGCCCTGGCTAAGTGGCTCTTTTGGTTGGAACGTTGCCCCGTGCACCAAGAGGTTGTGGGTTCAATTCCCGGTCAGGGCACATACCTAAGTTGTGAATTGATCCCTGGTTGGGGGATGTAGGAGAGGCAACCGATAGATGTTTCTCTCTCACATTGATGTTCCTCTCTCTCTCTCTCTCTCTCTCTCTCTCTCTCTCTCTCTCAAATCAATAAAATAATATTTAAATAATAAAACACGTTCAAAAAATAATAACTTAAAAAAACAAAACACTAGCATTGGTAAACTGCTTGATATTTGATCGCTAAGAGGGTAAAAGTTAATCAAAGTTGAACCCTCTGACACTGTAGGTTTTATCATTTCAGGCCTTGCTACAAAAAAGAAAAAACACACATATACCACATATATAGCAAATATATAATAAGTGATAGAACTCTAGAAAATGTGACTTAAATGCTTTCTAGAGTAGAGCAGGAAAAAAGGGACGTTTCATATGCACCGTATGCTCAGCGTGGCCTGTCAGATGCTCCCTCAGCCTCATTGTTAGTGCTCACGTCACAAGGAGGCCATGTCGTGAGGAAGTTAAATGGTGTAGAAAGCTCACTGGGATAAAAACCACCCTTACTCCAGTCCCCACGATGTGAGAGTGACTGGACAAATGAAGGAATCATACACTTCACATCTCCAGAGATGACTAAGTAATTTGCGATTTAATCGTGTATCTGGGAAACCTTTGAAATCAAGTCACTCTAAAGCTTGAGACCTTCACTCATCATTCTTCCGTGGAAAGGGGTAGGCTAGAGAAGGAAACACGAGGAGCGTCGGTATGTCCCTGCGTCCAGCATCTCTCACTTTGAGTAACATGCCCCCTTTAAAGGAAAAGTGCTCAGTCGACTTGTTTTCCAAGCAAGTACAAAAAAATGAAGCTAAATATATGTATGCTAATAGTTGTTATACTACTGTGGAAACCAAAACAAAATTACTACGAAAAACAATCCATGTTAAAGTAATTATTTTTATGTGACAAATGAGACTGTGTTGCCGCAGCTGAATTCTGCTCACCTGACGGTGGTGGGGTGGGGCCCCAGACTGCAGGTTCTTTGAGTCCAATACACGTCCTCCAGCTGACTTCCTCGCCATTGTTGCTGGTTTTTGTGCCATCATCATTTACATATCTAATCTGTCTCTGTTCTTTTCTAATCAGAATGGAACCATTCCGGTGAAGCTGCTTGGCACCACCTCTGTTGTAAATGCAAACCCGGAATCTGAGGCAGCAGGGCAGTACTGGATTGTAAAGTGGTCGCTCAAACCATCAGGAAGCCCAGCCAGTGTGGCTCAATGGTTGAGTGTCGACCTATGCACCAGATGGTCACCATTTGGATTCCCTGTCAGGGCACATGCCAGGGTTGCCAGCTCAATCCCCAGTGGGGGGCGTGCAGGAGGCAGCAGGTCAATGTTGATGTTTCTCTCTCATCGATGTTTCTATTTTTTTCTCCCTCTCACTCTCAAATTAATGAAAACCTGTTTTAAAACCCCCACATCAGTCCTGGCCTGTTTTCTCAGTGGTTAGAGCTTGAGCCTGCACACAGAAGGGTTGCAAGTTTGATTTCTAGTCAAGGGCATGAGCCTCAGTTGCAACTCAATCCCCAGCACAGTAGGGGTGCATGTGGGAGGCAACCAATCGATGTATCTCTCAAATCAGTGTTTCTCTCTCTCTCTCCCCCTCCCTTCCACTCCATCTGAAAGCCTTGGGGGAAAGTAAACACAGTGCACCTGTGCTAACTTCGTCCCAAAGGGCCCGAGAAGTTCAGGAGGCAATTGTGCAGCTCTGAGAATTGTGCTTGAGGTGTAATAAAATGAATAAATCCACAGAACGTGTGATAACAAATAAAAGTAATGGGAAATATGCTCGGTGAGGATAAAAAAATCAAGAAGTTATAGAGTGGTTTGTGTAAGTTAGCATCAACACTGAACATTCAAATTAGAAGACTCCCCCAAATATATACATGAGTCTTAGCTTAACAAAAACTTCCATGGTCTAACCCTGAGCCTCTTAACCCTTTTTTGTACCATAGCTCCCTTTGGCAGTTTGGTGAAGCCTCAGAATAATTTTTTGCATTAAAAAAAATGCATAGGACTGCAAAGGAAACCAATTACATTATAATTTAGTTTCAAAATATTAAAAAGCAGCCTTAATCGGTTTGGCAGAGTGGATAGAGCGTCGGCCTGCGGACTGAAAGGTCCCAGGTTCGATTCCGGTCAAGGGCATGTACCTTGGTTGCGGGCACATCCCCAGTAGGAGGTGTGCAGGAGGCAGCTGATTGATGTTTCTCTCTCATCGATGTTTCTAACTCTCTATCCCGCTCCCTTTCTCTCTGCAAAAAAATCAATAAAATATATTAAAAAGCAAAAATGTGATATTGATGTGTGCTTCTTTATGAACACATTACAGATCTATCTAGTGGCAGGTCTAATAATTGTCATAATTTCTAAGGAGCTATTGGCATAATCAATAGTTTGTGATATCTTCAACAACTGCAAAATGATATAAAAGTATTTCTATAGATGACCAAGTCACCAATGTTACTATTTCATAAAACTATGAACTTACAACATTTCACACATTTCAGAAGAGGTTTGAGAAAATAAAGAGTAACTTTCCCCCAAGTTTACCAAGCCCCTGAGTTCTGTCCACGGACCCCTAAGGGGTCCTGAGGATCCCAGACAAGGTCCCTTGGCCTAAATCTTACCTAAATAAAGTGGTAAAACTTATACATACACATTCAAGTTTAGCGGCAGGTTTGGATAGTTAAGGAGCTGCCCGTGCATGGACCATCCACCAGCTCCTCCTTTCACAGGGAGCGCGGCCGGCCCCACCCCCACACTCCGGGCCGGCAGGTCAGGTCGCTTCGCTGGCCCTCTGTGGCGCCACACCACAGGCAGCGAGGCTGTCCTGGCACAACGCGGCTCTCATCCACATCTCCTTTCCCGTTTCTCTTCAAAGATGCGCGGCCTGCCCTGACCGGTTTGGCTCAGTGGATAGAGCGTCGGCCTGCGGACCGAAGGTTCCAGGTTCGATTCCGGTCAAGGGCATGTACTTTGGTTTCAGCCACATCCCCAGTAGGGAGTGTGCAGGAGGCAGCTGATCGATGTTTCTCTCTCATCGATGTTTCTGACTCTCTATCCCTCTCCCTTCCTCTCTGTAAAAAATCAATAAAATATAAAAAAAAAAAATTATTAAAGAAGATGCGCTGCCAGGTGCGGGGCGCGTCCTCCCTTCCGTAGCCAGGCGCCCCTCCCCGGGAGGAGGCCTCGTTCTGCGCGTTTGTGTCGAGGAGGAAAGGCCCCAAAGGCTCTGCTCTCTCCCCACGAGGAGGAGGGTAACTCCCCAGAGCACCTGGCCGTCAGGCGCTGGTCGGGAGGGAGGAAGCAGGCCAGCAGACTCCACAGCAAGCGACCCAGCCAGTCCCATGGTTGCCCTCTCTACCCACCGTCTGGCTGGGAAGGGCAGAAATACCCTGTGGTTGCTAGGCAACGGGACAGAATTCACCTATGATGGTAGCCAGAAAATTGTTATACCCGAGCAGTGTGTGTGTGTGTGTGTGTGTGTGTGTGTGTGCGTGTGCGCTGCGACGCATCACTTCCCCTGGAAGTCTAGAAAGGGGTGGAAAAAGTCAAATTTCTAAAACAGCCTAAAGGAGTATTTGAGGTTCCAGCCAGCCTGACTGTGGAGACTGGGCTCACGGCAGAGTATGTTGGAGGTGCCCCTGTCCTGAGATATCACTCCTCTTCCCACGCCAGGTCCTGTCAAAATCTGCTCTCCATTCATGGTCAAGGTTCCGGAAGGGGCTGATAAACAATCCATCCTATAACCCAACTGGTAAGACCTCACAGCTGCTCCAGGCAGTGTGAAGCCTGCACAGGCTGAGGACCAGGCTCCGCATCCACCCTCTGGGCAGCCCCTCTGTGGCTGTGAGACAATCCTTTCTGAGCCTTGGCCTCCATTTCTGCAAAATGAAGTAGTAAAATCCATCAGGAAGTCACAAGGAGAATCAAATATGCAAATCAACCTGAATCTAACCATGAGGAAAACATCAGAAAATCCAAATTGAGGGACATTTTGCAAATAACTAATTTGAATTTCAGCTTCAAAACGTTAATGAGCCTAGCTGGTTTTGCTCAGTGGATAGAGCGTCAGCCCATGGACTGAAGGGTCCCGGGCTCGATTCCAGTCAAGGGCACATACCTCAGTTGCAGGCTCGATCCCTGTTTCTGGTCAGGGCACATGCATGAGGCAACCAATTGATGTATCTCTCTCACATCGATGTTTCTCTCTCTGTGTCTCTTGCCCTTCCTTCCACTCTCTCTCTAAAAATCAATGGAAAAAAAATATTGTCAGGTGAGGATTAATAACCACAAAAAACCCACATTAATGGCATGAAAGACCAAAGTCAGGGGTGGGAGACTGTTTTAGATGAAAGAAGACTAAGAAGTCATGAAAACTAAATAAGCATGATCTTTTATGGGATTTTAAAATAAAAAGTTAAAAAACAGCCGAAACCGGTTTGGCTCAGTGGATAGAGCATCGGCTTGCGGACTGAAGGGTCCCGGGTTCGATTCCAGTCAGGGGCGTGTGCCTGGGTTGCGGGCACATCCCCAGTGGGAGATGTGCAGGAGGCAGCTGATCGATGTTTCTCTCTCATCGATGTTTCTAACTCTCTATCTCTCTCCCTTCCTCTCTGTAAAAAATCAATAAAATATATATTTTTTAAAAAGTTAAAAAACATTATCTGGTCAATTGGAAAAATGTAAATGTGAATTTACATAATAATGTTGCTGTAAAATGTCTTAGGTTTGATTATAGTATTGGGTTACATAGCAGAATGTTTTTTCCTTAGGAGATATATGCTGAAATATTTTGGGGGTGAAGCATGACAAAATGCTATTCTGAAATGGTTTAGAAAAATACATATACAGAGAGATCAAACAAATGCGGCAAAATGAGAACTGGTGAATCTAGGTCTATGGGTGTTCGCTGTACTATTTTTACAGCTTTTATGTAGGTTTGAACATTCTCAAAATAAAACATAGGAGAAAAGGTGTACAGACATCCACACAAAGAGCCAGTTAATAAATGACAGCTCCTTACTATGATTGTCGGACTTTGCATCTACGTGGGATGCTTTTTTAAACCGAAAGAACGACTGTGGACACTGGGATGACTGCCATGGGATGGTGGCAAGACTCAGGCTGCGGGAGCTTGCTGGGGCCTCCCCACTCTGCCTGGCCCCTTAAGGGGTGGTGACCATGTTCCCTGACACCGAGAGGGAGCTCGTCTCACACTCTGGGAGGAGGATGTCTGGACCTACCCAGCCCAGGTTATGGGCCATGTTCAGAGCCTGGTCTTCAGACTTCTCCACTGTGGAAGGTAAGAGATTAGAGCTGGAAATGACACGTTTTAAAAAAACTTGTTGATATATATATATATATATATATATATATATATATATATATATATATGGCTTATTTCAGAGAGGAAGGGGGGAGAGAGAGAGAGAGAGATAAAAACATCAATGACGACAGAGAATCATTATCAAGTCCACAACCTGGGCATGTGCCCTGACTGGGAATCAAACTGTGACCTCCTAGTTCATAGGTCAACACTCAACCACTGAGCAACACTAGCCAGACAAGGAAATGACACTTTCAATCCCAGGCATGGCGGAGGCAGCCCCCCACTCCCCTGGGAGACCCAGGCTGTGTCCAGGCGCCTGCTGCCAATCGCACACAGCAGCCCTGATTAGTCCCTCTACGTAATAGTAACTTCCATTTATCGAATGCCAGGCGTACTTTGTGAGTCATTTTGAAACCTCACAATAACTCTTCAAGATGCTATTTTGCTCATTTCACTTGTGGGGAAACAGGCTCAGAAATGCTAAGAGGCCCAGCTAGTGAGTGTCTGAGCAAGACAGACGTATCTGAATCCAGAACTTCTGACTCCTAGACGCTCAGCCAGTGCCGCTCTCTGGACTCCTTCTTGTTCAGTTTTATGCCGTATATAGTATACAGTGCTTTCCTCGTGTGGCCTGCAAGTCCCCGTAAGCTTAAAGGTAGTAAAGGGGAGGAGACTGAGACCTAGAGAAGGGAACTGCTCATCATCGGAGGCTGGTGGCGGAGTCTGAGCTGGAATGCAGGAATCGGGTCACTCTGTGTCCTTAATACCCCAAGGAACTCCCTTCCTAATAACCATCGGTGACTGAGACCCACCCCTCTAGGAAGCCTGGGTGCATTAGGAACAAATGAATGCGGCCCCCTTTTACCTCTGCTTTAGTTAGGGAAGCCATTGGGTTGCTGGACGTTTCTCCCTTTTGGTAATTCCCATGGTCACTCCTCAACTCCTACTTTTCATGACACCTGCCTCTCACCCAGCTATAGTCCTGCCCATTCATGTCCTCCCCCCTGTATCTCAGCAAGCCCAGGACCCCGCCTGCCTGGGCCACTTCCTCCACCTGCCAAACCTCTGCTATTGCTTCCTGAGTGGAGCACCTCCCATTCCTTCCAATCTCCTCCTTTAAAAAGCAATGTGCTAACTACCAGATGTCCACTGTGATTCCTGATTTCTCTTCCTGCAGAAGTTCCTCTCCCTTTAGTCCCCTTGATGTCATTTACTCATCCATCCATCCATGTACTCCCTCATCCACCCATCCACAGCCCCATCATCCACCCATCCAATCATCAGACCTCCCACTTCCTCAACCTTTATTGAGCATCATCTATGTACCAACAATAAAGATAATCAAGGCCAGGCTCTTGCCTTTGGGAGACTCCTGGCCTATAGGCAGGGGCAGGAAAGGAACCCTCTGGGTTAAAGCTCTCCTAACAGTGTGCAGCGCTAGGACCATGGGGCTTCAAAGGAGGAGAGCTAACTGTTAGGCAGCTGGGAAAAGCCTCAGGACCCAGCCTGCCTGGGCCAGGCATCTGAGCTGTGACTGAGGCCACTTTCTTTTTTTAAAAAATCATAACCTACAGATATTATTTTTAATTGATTTTTTGAGAGAGAGAGAGAAAGATGTGAGGAAGAAACATTGATCAGTTGCCTCCTAGACTCACCCCAACTGGGGAAAGGACCTGCAACATTTTGGTGTGTGGGACAACACTCCAACCAACTGAGCACCTCAGCCAGGGTCAGCTGAGTCCCCTTTCTTGTTCTGTTCCTCCTCTGTGCCCATTGCTCCCCCAGTCCTCTGTCTATGTGTATTGTTATATGTGGGTGCTTGGGCTTAGGGTAGTCTCAGTGAACAAAAATGAAAGAGTGCTCCCCAAAAGTTGCCGGCTTTTCCTCCCGGGTTCCTGCTTTAGTGAAACCAGCTCTCTCTTCTATCAGAGCAGCTCTCTTTTTATTACTACACACTTGCACCCAGACAACAGGCGACCCCTCCTACCAGGGGACGGGCCTGCCATGGTGTCCAACAGCTTCTGCGGAAGAGGCTCACTACAGCTTCTCACTGGGGGTGTCGGGTTGTCAGTTGTCAGCTCACCCCCAACATGGTTAGCTTCTCAACCAGAACGCTTGGCCCACTTCCCCTGCCCCTGCCCAGCCAGTTCCGCGGTTCTTCTGCCTGCCTCCAGGCCTCCCTCCAGACAGCCTGTGGCCCTTCACGCAGGGGCCAGCCTGACGTCCAGTTGCCATGAATTTCTCTGCTCTGATGGCCTCTCTGGACACAGTGCTTGGACTCTTGGGACTCTGCTGCCCTGGGGCACTGGCAGAGGCCCCAGGGGCAGCTCAGTCTCTCCAGGGCAGAGGACAGAGAACGGAGCCGGTGGATGCCCCCTGGGCTGCCGTGAGGCAGAATGTTTGGTTCCGTCCAGCTGCACACACGTGGACACTCAGCAGGTCTGACACTGAGCCAGTGGCAGCAGTGACACGACAGGCTTCTCCTGAAGGCCCTCGGTCTTTCTGTCCCCCAGGCACCACCTCGAGGCTGAGGCTGGCACAGCTTTCCGACCTGGGTCCTCTGTGTCCCCTCACAATGGCACCATCAGGACTGATGCTGTGATTCTCTTTCTCTTTGGGACTCCTCTGCCGACTGGTCCAGAGCCGGGATGTAATAAGCTCAAAAGCTCACCATGGGGCCCGGCTGATGTGGCTCAGTGGTTGAGCGTCAACCTATGAACCAGGAAGTCACATGTTTGATTACGGTTGCGGCTCGATCCCCAGTGGGGGGCATGCAGGAGTCAGCCAATCAATGATTCACTCTCATCATTGATATTTCTCTCTCTCTCCCTCTCCATTCCTCTCTGAAAATCCATAATATATTCAATAATAAGATCAATAAAATATATATATATATTTAAAAGCTCAGTAGGGGGATGCTACAGAAGACCTGGTGCTATGGGCATGCGGGTCTTTGGAAACCCCCTCTAGGGAGACTTGCGTCCCTCTCAGGCTGCCCTGGAGTGTATGTAAATGATCAGACTGGGAGGAAGCCTAGACTATTTCCCTTGGGAGGTCTGGGGTTCCAGCACCCAGACTCAACCTCTGGGTGAGTCTGCTGAGCCTATGAGAGGTGGAAGCTAGGCAAAGGTGATCATCAATATTTACCCAGTTAATGACAAAGGCACAGACCAAGGATAATCAAAACCTGCAGCAAGTTGGATAAACTGCAGAGGAAATACCTTGAAAATGACAGCATGGGCATTTGGGCATGGTGATGGCACACGTCCTCCAATGCCCAAGGCAGGGGCCGTAGTCCCACTATAAAACCAAGGAATGGCTGTGGGAAGAGTTAAGTTCAGGATCCCCCAGACATCTTAGAGGTTCTTACTAGGGCAACAGCTGTTTTCTGGTTGTTGACCAGGTCACAAGCCAACAGAACTTTGGGGGACAAATGCCCGTAAGTCAGAGTAACCAAGTTGGGCCTGTATTGTGGCCACAGAGGTGCTGAGTTCACATCTTCCTTCAAGAAAACCTGCTGTGAGGAGTGTAATTGGCTGACAGCCCCCAGCTGCTGCTACAACTTCCTCTCTCTCTTTGATCTGCCTCCTGTTTGTGCCGCCTTCCCATTTCTGCTCGAGGGAGGATTCCCCCAATAGGTACCCTTTGCCTGGGCTTCCCCATTGGTCTTGCAGAGACTTTCTTAGAGCTACACTGTAACCTGAGGCTCTTCCCACACAATTTTTCCTTCCATCTCTCCTTTCACACGTGTCAGGCTCTTCCAGCCGATGCTCCCTTCCCCTTTATCCTTGACAGCTGTTTCTCCTATAAATCTCTTGCACGTCGAATTCTGCCTTAGTATCTGCCTCTCAGAGGAGCCGAGCTGAAAGTCTAGCTGCTAGACTCTAGCATATTCAGGATCTGGGTCCAGCACTACTCAGGGTGGGCAAATCTAGAGAATTTTATAATAACTGGAGAGTTCTGTGGACAGAATTGCTTGTGAAGCGTTGAAAAGAAGGGCTGGGAATAGGTGCAGAAATCAGAGAAAATGAACACAACGCTTGTCAGCAAATGCAATGAGCTGGGTAATTTATGATGCATTTACAAAGGAGCAAACATTAGATGGAGCTGGGTTTTAATCCCAACCCCTTCATCTCTTTGGGCAAGTCACTTAGGCGTAATTTCCTCATCTATAAAGTGGAAATAATTTTGCTTACCTTGCTGGGTTGTTGTTAGAATGGAGAGGATACATGTAAAGTACTTATCAGCATGCCTGGCACAGGTGCTCTGATTTCAGAGTAGCTATTGTTAAATATTAGTATTTAACTTCAGGCAGAGAAAGAATGTCTTTCCTCTTCCTTGAAGCCAGGCAGGGGCTGGTTCAATATTAAAAGCACTGGATCTGCCCTCGCTGGTTTGGCTCAGTGGATAGAGTGTCGGCTTGCGGACTGAAGGGGCCCAGGTTCGATTCTGATCAAGGGTACATGACCGGGTTGCGGACTCGATCCCCACTGGGGGGCGTGCAGGAGGCAGCCAATCAATGATTCTCATCATTGATGTTTCTATCTCCCTTTCCCTCTCCTTTCCTCTCCGAAATCAATAAAAATATATATTTTTTAAAAAGCATTGGATCCACCCTGGGAGAAGGCCAGGAGGCTTGGCCCTCTCTGGTGATGAGCCCCTGGAAAAGGTGAGGGTTCCGTGTTCACCCAGGGGGAGGGTCAGCTGCTCCACTCAGATCTTGCTTCCTGTACAGCAAGCATGTCAAACTCAAAGGCTAACACGAGCCAAATAACATGCTTGCTGTACAGGGTTCATGTGGTGGGAACCTCCTGGAGGGCGGGAACAGAGGTATGGGAAGAAAAGGGAGAGGAAACAATCTCAGAATTTAAGGTGAGATGGTTTCTGGGCAGTAGTAACAGACAGGATGGAAAATGAACCAGAATTGGAGCCTGAAAGTGGAGTCAGGGTCCAGACCTGGAAGGCCAGGCCCCTCCCAGCTCCTCCCCTTTCCTTTGTTCACGGCCTTCAACCGGTGAAAGAAGTTAAATAATTGCCAGTCCCCCTGTGTCCAGAGAACTGGGTGGTTGGGAATGGAGTTATGAAGGGGACCCTTGTTTTCATAGTCAGTGGTGGAGAGCTTGACTCCTTGTGGGGATGAGAGCTGGCTCAATGCAAAGGGAGAATCCCAAGAAGACACAGTCCAAGTGTCCAGTCCTGAGAATGCCCCTGCCCCACCCCTGGCAACCCAGAGCTTGCCAGCTCTCATGCCCTCAGCTCTGGCCTAGGTGCCAATATAAAGCAGGCTGCACTCGGGCCAGCTGGACCTCACAACTCTCTGCCAGCTCCTTGGCAGCTTCTGTTAAGAAGCCTATTTTCCTAAAAGGAGAGGTAGATGACAAATTGATTTCCTCAGGGGCTGACTCTAGAGGGAAAAACGACAGTAGGGGGCCATTTGTCTCAGCGGTCCCCTCATCTTCTTACCTCCATCCCTCCTCCCCACACCACAGGTGTCTGATACTGGCTGTCAAGATGCTCTGCGGCTGGCCACCCTTTAATGCAGTGGTTCTCAACCTTCCTAATGCCGTGACCTTTTAATACAGTTCCTCATGTTGTGGTGACCCCCAACCATAAAATTATTTTCATTGCTACTTCATAACTGTAATTTTGCTACTGTTATGAATCGTAATGTAAACATCTGATATGCAGGATGTATTTTCATTGTTACAAATTGAACATAATGAAAGCATAGTGATCAATCACAAAAACAATATGTAATTATATATTCAATACATGTTTGCCAATGGTCTTAGGCGACCGCTGTGAAAGGGTCGTTCGACCCCCAAAGGGATCGCGACCCACAGGTTGAGAACCGCTGCTTTAATGCCTGAGAAGAGTATTCAATAAGCTAAGCACATCCAGGACTTCATTTGTCTCCTACTCCTTCAGGGAGGGGAGGGGTAAATGCCAGCTGGGCTAAACTGGATTCTTTGCAAATGAAGGAATGAAAGAACTGAGGGAGAATGTGTGCACATGCCCGTAATATGACCTCCCCAGCCGCCCTTCATCTTCTTAACCTCGGAATTCGTTCCTTCTTCCCTCAACCCCCACCTTTCACAATCTCTCTCTCTCTCTCTCTCTCTCTCTCCCTCTCTCCCTCTCTCTCTCCCCTCTGAACTTGGAGCACACAGACCTGGGGTGGACTTTGGGCGGGATGCTTACCCTCTCTGAGCCGGTTTCCATGTCTCTACAGCACTGGGCTGTGTGCAGACTGAGATGAAGTAAACAGCAGCTGGGCCCGGCATCCTCCGGGTTCTCTGGGTTCTGAGAGGCCGCTCTAGGTCTGAAGCGGCAGTTCCCAGGCAAAGAGGAGGAAGTCGGGGCAGAGTCGGGGTGGGGCCCATGAGGGGCAGAAAGCTCAGAGGACTGACTGGCAAGCACAGGAAGTGAACCCATAGGTCCAAGGGGCTCTACCCAGAGGCAGCTCTGATCTCCGGTGCTGGGCGGACCCAGTGTCCTGGCTTCTCCCCTACCCCCACAGGCCACGAAGGGATCAGATATCCCACTAGCATCTCAAAGAACAATCACTGAACCAAGTGCTGGGATGGGCCCTTTCCCTCATTTTGTTTTCATTAATCCTCACAGCAATCGGCATAACATAGGTGTTACTATTCCCATGAGACAGTGGAGTATGTGAAGGCTCAGAGGGGTGGTTAGGCAGCTGGTGAGCAGAGGTGGGGCTTGATCGGTCTGGGTGACTCCAGGTGCAGTGCTCTCTGTCCTGTAGGAAGATATGCACCTTGGTTCTGTTGAGCCATATGCATGCGTATTGTAGGCCAGTCCCTTGGCTAGGTTCTGGGAACAAGACAGACATGGTCTCAGCTTCACACAGTTCAGTCTCAGTGGGGAGACGGACAAGTAACGGGGCCGTTACAACAGAGCATGGTAAGTGCTGTCTGAGGTGGAGCCCCTGAGCCAAGGGGGCCCTGAAGAGTGGCACCTGACCCAGACAAGAGATCAGATAAGGCAAGTAAGGCCTCCTGGTGAGTCAAGGCGCGTGTCCATAGAAGCCCCCTTCCCCAACTTCTCCTCCAACGCCAGGCCAATGGCAAGGCTAGCTATACATCCTCCACATCGCCCCCCACTTCCTCTGGACCGAAGTCAGCAAGAGCCTGCTCCTCACTCAACCTCCTTGCCTTCCTTGTAATTCTCAAGGCCAGGAATACAGTAACCTCCCCTTGCTCATAAAGCAATCCCCCTTTTCATCTGGGGCATCCTTAGTCAAGAACTATTCCTGCCTAAGAGGAGTAGGAGCCAGTGTCTCACACCCACCTCCTTCTTTAGGGAATAAGCCATGGGGGTGTGCCATTCCTAATGGGGTTTGCCCAGCCAGCGGTGGCGGCCCAGAAGCTGAGTCTGTGATCAGGTATGGCCTTTGGGGTGCTCCCAAATTCTCCATGCTATGGCAGTGGCCCACCAGTCTGGCCCAAACAAGTTACATTTTGTCTTCCTTTCTGTACCTGTAAGCTCCCTCTCCTGACCTGGGGAGATGGACATTTGGGAGATTTGCTCGATGCAGAGGAGCTCAGAAGGAGAATCAGAGATGCTGACTTTGTGTACAAAACATCTTTAATAAAAATGCAGCTATTAGAAAAAACAAAGCTTTCACAAGGGTTCTATCAAAAAGTACAAATTTTAAATAAATGTGTCAGAAAAGTGACAGCCAGATACACCAGCCACAGTCACAGCCTTGGGGGAAGGGAGGAGGTGCCCAGAGCTCCAAGAAGAGGCTGGGCACAGGGTTCTTTGGATGCCTGCAGGGGTGGGTCCTGGAGCTACCAGGCAAGAGCCCTAACTCAGTGCTCCTTTCCTTGGAAATAGAGAAAGGACATGGCAAGTGTAGGAAACTGAGTCTGAAGCAGAAAGGCACAAAAGTTATTTGTAAGGCATGACGTCTAACTCGTAGATGAACGGGTGACCATAGCCACAGGGCCCCTGGCTCTGGTTGTGCTCCTGATGGGTGCCACCTCTGGGTTTGGCCACAGGTTAAGGTGAGCCAAGTGCCCAATCCGTGCAGTTAGTCTACAGAACAGATGTGTTACTTCACTGGCAAACTAGTATCTGGCTCTGCCAGGATAAGAAGGATCATACTGGCCCCAAGAAATGCCCCCAATGGGAGAGCACCAGGCCTCCTGTCCAACCCCGTCCTCTGAGCCATGTTGGGCACCCACCCTGGACAAAAAACTTCCAAGGGCCGTCCCTGTCATCCAGATATCTGGAGAAGCTCCAGGCTCAGAGCCAGGATTTCTCTGAATGGCAGGCACGAGAAGCTGGCACTGTCAAAACCAGCCTCCAACAGCTGCTGGCCCCTTCCCATGGTCACTGGTGACAGGCCTCCCTAGTGACATTGGGCAGTGGGTAGGCAAAGAGGGAGAAGTCCAGGATGTACTTAGGCAGCAAATCCTGCAGCAGGGACCGTGGGGCACTGCACAGGTGGTAGTGCAGGCTTTCCTGGCTGGCAGGCCGGTACCAGGCCTGGCGAGCTGGGAATCGGACATGGGGTGGTGCCCGCACCCACTCCAGCACCTGGTTGGCATCAGCCTCCAGCCTTTCATAGGAGCCTACAAAGTCATAGCGGACAGCACAAGGCTGGCACAGGTGGTACACAGGCATCCAATGCTCATTCATGCGCTCAGGGTCCTCGTCGACGAGGTACCTCAGGAATTCAGGGAAGGTGACATCGTCCCCTGCAGGGCTGGGCCCAGCTCCTGACCTGTACCTTCTCACGATCTCAGCCCCATAGCGCTGCTGGTACTCTCGGATCTCACCAAACTTATTGCGGTAAGCAGAGAAAAGGCGTTCCAAGGGGTCCCGCACAAACAGGAACTTGAAGTAGTGCTGCAGGCGGTAGCGGATCTCCTCAGGCCGCAGGTCGGCCAGGAACACCAGGTCATTGCGGTGGTCCATCTTGAGGCGGACGTCCACGCTGTCCAGGACGCCCGCCAGCACCTTCAGCACCCGCTTCCAGTTGGAGCAGGCCACTTTGGGGACGTAGCAGTACAGGAAGTGGTAGCGATCACTCACGAGGATGTGGCGCAACAGGGTGCGCCGCTGTCCCACTGGCAGGTCCCAAGGGTCCCGGGGCATGCCCGGCTGTCCGCACACTGCCCGCAGGGTCCGGTTTCGGATGTCCTGCCTCACCTGCAAGTCCGAGTCCCCGGCATCCAGGTTCAGCCCTCCAGGCCGGCGGACCGTCCCGCGCCAGGCTGCGCCCTCGCGGTTGGAAGGGTGCAGGGGAAGGGGCTTCATTTCGGCCAGGATACCCCGCTCGATCATGAGCAGCAGCCCGCTGGAGGCCACGATCACCGCGAACATCAGCATGGACGGCAGCAGCAGGGGCGGCGCCCCCAGCCCGGCCCGGGCCCGGCCCAAGGGGGCCCGCCTCAGCGCCCGGCCCAGGGGCTCGGCGCCATTTGGGGCCGCCAGCGGGGTCAGCGGGCGGGGGAACATGGTGCTCCGGTGCTGGGGGCCTGCGCGGGCCGGCCGATCCCGGGCTGCCTGTCGGGGAGACGGGCTGCGGCTGGGGCCCGGCGCCGATGGTTTGGGGCCGCAACGCGGGCCGGGGTCCGGGAGGGGAGCGCTGACCCGAGACCAAGGCGCACGCGGAGGCGGCCGGCTCCCCAGCGGAGGCGCCGGAGCGGGAGGCGGGCGGCGGGAGAGCGCAGGGAGAGAACGGGCCGGATGTCCCGCCCGACAGCTCTCCACCCCCAGCCCCGCGGTGACACAGGCGCGGGGGCGGGCCCAGCCGGAGGCGGAGAGAAGGGCGGACACCCCTGCTGGGAGCGGGCTGGGCGTGCGCGAGCAGACCCCTACCTGCGCCTAATGCAGGGCCACTCTGGTCCTCCGGGTTTGGAGGCAAAAACTGACGAGGTCCCGAAGGCCAAAAAGATCCAGGCCCCGGCGAGTGCCTCCAGGGAGCTGGACGGAGAGGACCTGCACTCTACACCCTGCCGCACACGCTGGCCTGGCTGAGCCCTTCCCTTCTAACAGCTGGAGGAGCCCCCAACCCCTCCCAGCGCTGGAGTCCTAACTATTGAGAGGCCCGTTTCTAGCTTGGAGCAGGGCCCCCAGTGTACTCCCCCTGTCCTGGCCACTCCACTGACCAGGGGCTCCTCTCCATGGGGACCCTTAAATTTAACTACCTGGCCGATTAGTGTTTATCCACTGTAATGCTGAATATCCCTCCCCCAGGCATGAAGAGGTGGGATAACTAGTGAGGAGCCAATGACAAGTTGGTGCCTTCTGACCAACGATGTGGTCAGCACACATTTTGAAGGGTGAGCAGCTGCAGGGACAGAGCTTCCTTGCCTGGAGCCAAACACATGCTCAAAGGCACCAGGTTGGCCACCTGGGCTAGAGGCTGATGGGGGAATGCCTTGGATGTCAGTGGCCAGCCTTTCCCCACCTGAACTGGATTCTTTGCTAAGTACCCAGACTTCACCCTGTCATGTGTGGAGAGCCCTCATCAGGCTGGGTACTGGGCTCTGAAGCACAGTAGTACTGTTGAGAATCCACACTTCTTGAGGCAGGTCTTTGTATTCTCTCCTTCATTTGTCACAGTCACCCTGGGAGTGAGATGTCATGGGCATTTCCCACTGTGCAGCTGAAGAAACAGGCTCCAGGAAGCTGAGACTATGGATGGGCCTGATTCTAAAACCTGAATTCCATGCTTCAGAGATGGAGTACAAAAGTAGAATGGTTGGGAAGGAGGAAGTAGCTGACCCAGGACACACTGTACTGAGGGGGTGGGTGATGGATCAGTAGAGGCCAGAGGCTTTGAGTTTAGTGGGAGAATGGCACTACCATTGATCAGATGAATTCAGAAGGATGAGGGGTTGAGGGATGAAATGAAGCTAGAAGTCTCTTGGTTGCCCCCCAATCCTAACAATATGAGCACATAGGATGAACCATCATTCCCTCAGCAGAGTACCAGTACCTAGGTATCGGGGCTCTAGGCCAATTCCTGCTGGCCAGCTTCCCAAGGGAATGGCCTAAGGTGATGAGGTGCTATCTATCTTCACTGACCAGTTCCCAGGTCACCAGCCTGATGAGGGCTGGCAACACAAAGATTTCAGTCCAAGGAGGTAGCTCTGGCCACCACGGTGCTAACAAGTCAACTCTCATTCCGCCTCCTCTCCTCCCTCTACTTTCTTGATCTCTAAGCCCCTGCACTGCAAGGGTTAAAAGGGACCCCCAAAACAATGAATGAGCGCCCCTGTACCCACACTCAAAAAGATGACAGGACACACAGAAAATGATCCTTTTCTAAATCAATACAATTTCTCAAATTTATTTTTCTTAAAGAAGTACTTCTAATCTCTGTCAAAAGGGAGGTGAGGAAAGATCCTCCCTCCCTTGTAAACACTGAAATACAGATCTGAGAAACCAGGGTCGACACACACAAAAAGTGCATTTTACAAAATTATCAACTAAAATATATTTTACATGAATTATGCTCCATTGAAATTCTACCAGCTGCATTTTCAGGTTCGAAAAAATATTTCCACATCTAAGAGATTTCAAAAGCATTTAAGTTCTGGGTAGCAGACCCTGGGAGGAAGGACCTTGATTTCTCCTGCTGGGTGGGGCTGGGCTCCTAGGTGGCAAGGACCCAGCACCCTGGGAATCAAATCAGCAGGCTCCAAGACTGGCTCTTCAGAGCCCCTACTCTGCCAACCTCTCCTACTGCACAGCCCTCCTAGACCGATGCCTTCCTCCAAACAGCTTATTCCATTCAAGGGAACCTGAGTCCCTTCTCTTCAGGCTTGGGATTGGGCTTTCCCTGTGTAAATTCACCTCAAGCATCCAGGCCTCCCTCACCTCAATGACCAAGCAGGAGCAGCCCAGTTTTCTCAGGAAGAGCATAGGGTCAGGGCTGCTGGAGTGCTCTCAGGATTCACTTCCATCTCCTCCAGACCTGGCCTGACCCCCCACCCCCACCCCCCAATGCCACCTACTCAGCCTGCTGGGTCCGTGTCTGCCCATGTGGGGGTAAAGGACCCAATGCTGCCCTCCTTGTCTCCTGCTCCCAGGGATGTGCTCACAAGCAAGCTCCCCGTACCAGGCCCAAGCCACACAGGGCTCTTCTCCCTCCCCACATGCTCCTCTTTGGTACAAACAGGGAAGAACCAGGCTGCTCCAGCCCTCCCACAGAGAACTTCATGGTAGGGCCTAGCTCTGGAAATGACAACAGGGGGCTGAGTCTCCTAATCTACTCTGGGGAGCAGTCTGAGAACAGGGCCCCTGGGCAACAAGAATAAAATGGGGTCTTTAGTTCCTAGAGTGAGTGGCTGCAGCTCAGCAGGTCTGCGGACTGATTCAGTGTTGTTTTTTCACTGGGATGTAAATTAGTGCAATCTACAAAAGACTAGGGTGAGGGGTGGCAGGGCAAGGGGAACACCAGTGTGGCCTCCCTTCCCTACATGGAGAGTATCTTTGAAGAAGTATTCAAAGCTCTGAAGCCCTCACCTGAGTGTGCAAGGCAGCCCATGAGGCTCTGGGTCAGTTCTGCTGTGCACTACACAAGGCCTGTCAAAGCTGCCCCTTAGAACCCAACACTGCTGCTCTGCAGGCCACCCTGGCCGAGGTGGTACTGTCCTACACGCAGGCAGTATACGGGGAGTGGGAGTGCCAAATGGTGACAGTGCCGATGGCCGTGCTGGAGGCCCTGACGGGTGCTGCGCAGCTCTGGGACCCTCACATTGCAGCGCCCTGGGCGCTTCAGTGAGCTCTGCAACATGCTCAAGGCCATGCTGCAGAGGAAGACAGCCTGTCGGGCACTGATGAGGACGAGGACCAGGCTGAAAACGACGCCGTCGCTATAGAGGACGCTGGTGAGGCCATTCCTGCCCTGGCAGCTGTGGCTGGGGAAGACGCTTTCGCCCCCTTCTTTGCTGGGTCTTTGCCATTATTGCTCTGCAAGACGAAACGGGGCTGCACAGTGGCAGGTAAGTCCTTTGCAGTGGGGAGTCTATTAAGGGCCTGGGTGCTGCCTCAGACCAGTTTGTGTCCCACCTGTTCCCCATTGCTGAGCGCTGCCTGGGAGGCAGACTCCGAAGTGTAGAGCAATGCCACCTTCGGGCTGGGTGTGCTGGCTGATCACAGGGGCTGCCCTGCCCAGGAATACTTCCCCAAGCTGGTGGGCCTCCTGTTGACCCTCCTGGCACGGGAGCATTGCAATCGTGTCCATGTTATCTTATCTGTGGGGCACTCACCCATCTACTGATGGCCAGTCCCACAAGAAAGCCAGAGCCCCAGGTGCTGGCTGTCCTGCCGCACACCCTGCCACTGAAGGAGGACTTGGAGGAGTGGGTCACCATAGGGCACCGCTTCAGCTTCCTATACCAGAGCAGCCCTGACCAGGTTGTAGATGTGGCTCCTGGACATCTGTAGCCTCATTCAGGCTGATGACAAGATCCCACCAGACACCAAGGCTGCAATGCTGCTGCTCCTGACATTCTTGGCCCAACAGCACACTGACAGCTTCCACTCCACTGGGCTCACCGCCTGGCGATAAGGCTCAGGAGCTCCAGGCCATTCTGAGCCCTCACCTAGACTGTGGGCTGCAGCTGGGCCAGAGAGAACAGCCTTCTCCGGGCCCAAAACCACCTCTCAGCCCAGTTCCACCTCATGCCTTACCAGATTCTGGGGTCCCAGCCCTGCTTGCTGCCTTATGGGGCTGTCCCTGGGGCTGGATCTGCTATGCTGTGGGACAACACAAATGGACTCATGACAACATATTGTAATAAAGGCAGGTTTGATTTCAGGTGGGTGTAGCTTTAAGAGTCATGTGTGAAGTTCTGCAAGAGGTTTCCTAGAACCTCCAAGTGTAAGGCATGAGGAAAAGTCTTCAATAAATCAGGTAGCAATTTTCCTTGCCCCCTGTCCCCCACCCACTCCTAGCTCCCTTTTGCCCTCCCGGACATGAAAAACCCCATGTTGATCAGTTAACTTCAGGGAAGCCAGACCTGCTGGGTGGCAAACAGGAAGCTGACACCCATGACTCTGAGGGCCAGGTAACTTGTCCCAGCACCAGGGGCTATTGCAGGGGCAAAGGAGGAAAGCCAGGGAAAGGCCCTGAATCCAGGAAGAGGAAGTCAACGCTCTGGAAGCCAGACTCTGGCTCTCTATGCCTCAAAGGAATGAGCTGGGAGCAGTACTAGAATCTGAAAGAGGCTGGTCCCAGGCTGATGGGGAAGCAGCAGGTCACAGTGGGTGAGGTAAAGCTGGCTCCCACTATCCCTTGAAGGGCCCAGAGGAGGATAAAGAATGGCCTGTTGGGCCTGGTTCCTGAAGGACCTCCTCCTCCCCCGAGGGTCCCATGCCCCTCAAGCCTGGCCCAGGCTCAGGGAAGACTGCCTTCTTCAGGAGTCTCTGCCCAGGGACCACAGAGAGGTACGCTGGACCAAGCTGTGGGCTCTGATGCTTTTCTTATATCCCTTCCCTCCCATAAGACCCGGAACCCACAGGGGCCCTTGCCCTCCCCCCAAGAGAACCACAGGCCAGCAACCTCGGGTCCCTGTGGCCCCTTAACCAAGTGCTGTGCTTCAAGCAATGCCCCCTCACCCGAGCCCCACTTGCCCATGGGCAGGAGGAGGCTACTGGGGGTTTTTGAGGATGCGGCCATGGCGGAAGTCATAGACGTGGCGGCAAAGAAACACCAGCTCAGGGTCCGTGTCCTCGGGTACTGTGCGGTGTGGCGGAGTGGAGTAGTCTGCAGAGGGGGGCACCAGTGCTGTCTTTCGGCTGGGTAGACCCTCGCCTCTGCGCTTGGCCATGGCACAGAATCTGCAGTGACACATCATTCACCTTTAGCAAAGCCACCTTTGCAGAAAGACCTTCCCGTCCCTTCCCTTCCCTGCTCAGAGAGCTGAAAAGTAGCCTTCAACCCCCCACTTGGGCTGGTCCTGCCTCACCTGTCCTAGGGGCTACACCCTCTCTGCCAACTGCCAGTCTGTCACTGGGGAAACACACCTGCCAAGGCCTCCCTCATGACCACCTGCCAATTCTCCTTGGTATTTTCTGAGAGCCGTACTGTAACTACCCCCAATTCTGTCCAACCACTCTGCCTCAGACAAGCAACAATTATTTTTTTCTTCTAAAAATATTAGATGGCAGAAGCAGGCTGTAAAGAAGAACCTTCTGGGAGGTCAGGCCCAGTGAGATTACAGGCAGCCCCCAAATAGCCCTGAAGAGTCTGAGGGGAGAGGCTAGCCAGAGACACAGGCCACCACCCACCTGCAGTACTCTGCAAAGGTCAGCACATAGCACTTCTCCTCGATGCAGGCCACACTGTTCTGGTCCTGATGTCTTGATGCAAAGACTTCATTCTGCAAAGGCTCAAGGGGAGAGAGGAGATCAGTTACCGGGGTTGGAAGCACTTAATTCCAGGGAAAAAGTGGACATTAACGCCAACCCCTCTGCTGAGACTCCTGACCTGAGATCACTCCAGCTAGTGCCCAGAAAGCCGGGGAGCTTCCCTGGAATGTGGGCCTAACATCTCCTCACCTGGAACCGCAAGGCATTCCTCCCAGATTCTGAGGGAGCACCTGGAGAACCCAGGTACCCCCTCCAGCCCCTCGTTAAGATTCCTAACCCCCAGCCAGGGGAGGAGGGGGAGTCAGTGTGCATCTTCCCAAAAAGTGCCAGAGGGACAGAGTGAAAGCAGGCTCAGACGGGGGTGGGGGGGTTGGGGGGGGAGGGCGCGGCAGGCGGCAGGAAACACAGCCAGAGGGCATTAGCACTTCTAGCACACCACTGGGTATGGTGCTAAAGATTAGCAGTCTTTCTCCCCCTCCCTCTCATGCTGCAGACAGCATCAAAGGGGGCTAGGTGTGCCACTCCACTTCCCCTAACTCTTTGAAACATGAATTGGGGAAAAGAGGCTGAAACCCAGGCCCTTCCCCAAGTTCTCTGGTATCCAAGGTAACAAGTCTAGGTACTTGACTACCCATGGCTGTCCACCCAGTATCACCTCTTTATGCTACAACATCTCCTTCTGCCAAACCCTGCCTTCCCCATTCCATTTGCCTGGTAACTCACCTCGTGCATGCTGGGACTGCGGCCTCCCTGTAAGTGCTCTGGTCTGTAATACCACAGGAGGCTCATCATCAGCTCTCCTGGGGGTACAAGAGAAGCAGTCAAGGCTTGAGCTGGCAACCCCAGAGTTATTTCGGCAGGCAGGCTGGCCACTTGCCCTGGAGGCTCATCCAACTTCAGTGCTGGGCCAGTGCTGAGCCTCTGCCTCAAGCCAAGCCTGGCATTCAGAAGCCTGGAATGCCATTAGGTATGAAGGGAGAAGGGGGAAAGTAATGACAGGTGAGGAAGGGGGGGAGGTTCCCAGGTTCTGGTGGCTGGAAAGGTTAATGAGCTGATGCAACCTAAGCGACAAGGCCGTCTGTCTGTAGCCCTCGGTAGCAGACAGACCCCGGATGAGTGGAAGGCAAACTGTGCCAAAAACACGGGGAGACCAGTGCCAGGAAGGGGGGGTACCTGATTCAGGATTCTCCCAGAGGGCAGAGATCTTGGCCACATAAGGTGTAGACGTCTTTCGTGGGCCTGACTTGAGGAGGACAGTATCCCGGACTCGAATGGTCTCTCCATGTCGCTCCACCGCTTGGTAGCTCTTTCGAATGGCTGGTTCTGGTTCATCCTGTGCAATAAAGCAATGATATAAAAAGGCTTGTGTGGCTGCACCGACTACCATACCCCAATAACCGACTCACTCCAACCCCCAGCACTGGGTAGGTCCTCAAGCTTCCTAATGGGATAGTCCAGGTTTGGCCCTTCAACCACCGCTGTAGGTGGTATAGCCTTAGGTAAATTAATTACTACTGCTAAGCTTCAGTTTCCTCATCTGTGAAATGAGGATAATTATAGGAACATGGGGTATGTACCTCATAGGGTAGTGGTAAGGATGAAAGCAGATAATGCATGTAATTAGCACAGTTCTGGCACCTCAGAAGTGCTCAGTAAATTTTAGTCAGCATTCTTTTCATCATCCCAGATGTTCCTATATCACTGATTTTCTCTGCCTATCCCAGTTTTCCATATACATACTTACCTAAAAAGCCTCTATGAAAGATATGTTTTATTGATTTGGGAGAGAGAGAAACATTGATTGGTTGCCTCCCACACAGGGATTTGAACGCACAACCTAGGAATGTGCCGAGTGGAAATCGAACCCGTAACCTTTTTGGTGTACAGGACAACGCTCCAACCAACTGAGCCACCTAGATGAGTGAAAGTCCTCCATTTTAAAATCCAGAATAGAAGGGACAGCATGAGCAGGGATGAGAAATGAAAACACTTCAGATAACTTCCCTGAGAGTCCAAGACAGAGATGGCAGCCACCAGCTGTCTGTGTGCATCCTCTGACCTCCCCGAGGTGCACAGTACAGGATTAGTACAGGACAGGGGAGCAGGCTGGGCCGGCATGACTGGTTCCTGGAGCACAAGTGAGCTGGAGCCCCTTGTCATCTTTCAGAGTAGCTAGAGCCAAGAATCCTGAGATGCAACTCACTTCAGGTCCTACATCCCCAATGTCACCCTCTCTTCCCCCATCCGCTAAGAGTTGGTACTCACCAAGACATAGACCGCCTTCTCACAGGCAGCCCCAACAGGTACCCAGCCGTTAGTGCGGCGGCGGCGATGGCGGCGTGGGCGTGGGCGCTGGACACGTGGTTGCTTGGGGTGGCTGGGCCTGCGGGCAGCCTTGCTCCTCACAGTGTGCCTACAGCTGGAGCCTGTGCGTAAACCTGACTTGGAGCCACTAGGAGGCTTGGCGCTTTGAGGGCATGCACGGGCTACTGTCTGAGGCTCTGAGGTGGGTGTCTGAAGATGAGGGACAGGCTCTGCTGCAGGTGGCACGCTGGGCACAGGGCATCCCAGGAGGGGGTGGGCAGGTGAGGCTGGGTGGCCAGCTTCTGGAAGAGGAAATTCCAGCTGGCCCAGGGACCTGCAGCCTTCTGGGAAAAGGAGAAAGAAGGTCAGGACAAGTAAGGACAAGTAGTAACCCCACCCTGGCCTCTCTGCTTTCAGAACCTGCTCCTATTTTAATTCTAAGTGTGAGCCCAAAGGCTGCAGAGGTGAAAAGTTGGGTCAGGGGCCTTTAAAGTGGATTGTCAGAGTGACTAGCCAAGGGTGTTTCTTGACCTTGGAGACTGGGCCACAGTCATCTCCATCTCCCCTTCTAACCTGAAAGAAGGCGGTGGATAATGGGAACAGCTTTTCTAGCTCTGATTTAATCTCCTCTAAAGCTTCCACAGTGCTTAGGAGCAGAGGAGCTGGAATCAGACAGCTCAGGATATGAATCCCAAACCTGCCACTTAGTTGTGTGACCTCCGGCAAGTCCCTTGACCTCTCAGTGCCTTGCAATAATAGTAGTTGCAAATATGTAGTCTGTTCTAGGTATTTTTCTTTTTATATATATATATATATATTTTATTTATTTTTTTACAGAGAGGAAGGGAGAGGGATAGAGAGTTAGAAACATGAATGAGAGAGAAACATCAATCAGCTGCCTCCTGCACACCCCCTACTGGGGATGTGCCTGCAACCAAGGTACATGCCCTTGATCGGAATCGAACCTGGGACCCTTCAGTCCACAGGCCAACGCTCTATCCACTGAGCCAAACCAATTAGGGCCTAGGTGTTTTTCTTATCAATGTATTAACTCACCTCGTCCTTACAACAACCTTATGAGAAAGGGACCATTATTCCTATTTTACAATTAAGGAAACTGAGACATTGAATAGTTATTGGCTTGTCCCAGTCATGTGACTAAGGAAGTGGGAGAGAACCTTTCGCTCCAAGTCTGGCTCCACAGTCTATGCTCAATTACATGCCAGGTGGCCTCCCATCTGTAAAGTGCTTCAGAACTGTGCTGGCACATGGTGCTTCCACACGGGCCCAGGACAAGCGGGTAAGGACCTTGGGTCCCACAGGTTAGGTGTCCAGACTTGGAAAGTGGTCCAAAAGAGAAGGAAAAGCCCGAGAAGAAGCCTATTCTCATTTCTAAGAACTCCAACTCACACCAGAAGCTGAAACAACCAGTCCGGTCAGAGTCAACTGGTCTATAAAGTTGTTTTATAGACCCCCTACAAGAGGGGTGTGAGGGAGGGGAAGCCTGGGAAGGCCTGGCCTCTCACTTCACCAGCAGCAGGGCCAACCTGCCAGCCAGGATGGCTCTGGTCACCTTGTTTCCACTCAGGAGCCAGGAAGGGAGCCTGGAGAAGCATGTGAGGACACAGCTGCCAATTTGGGGGAAGAGAGATCACTGTGGGGGTGTCTCATCAGCTGTATCACGAGCCTCTCAGGTGTCTGGGTCTTGCCAGGAAGGCAGACACCAAAGCCACAGGCCCTGCGAGCACCCTGTCAGTGCCAGGGAACTCTGTCTGTTCTTAGAGTGTGCCCACCCTATCCACCCCTAGCAAGGTGATGCTAAGCCTAGGCACTTCTTCTCTTTCAAAGCCTGTATAGCCAGGGTAAAGCTGTTCTACTGCAGCTGGCATCACCTACTGGACCTTGTAACCCCCACCCTTTCTATGAATGCTGTACTTGGCTGGCATGCAGATGGTCTGGGCTCCTGGAAAGTAAGGAATTCTAGCTTTCTTCAAGGAGGACAGAAGGGACATGGAAACAACTTGGCAAAAGCCCTAATTTTAATAACTTGCTACTCAGAGTCTAAGATTGGCAATCCCAACGGGGAGGGAAGAGGCCCCTCCTGTCCCCTCCACCACAATAATGCTACCTATGGCAGCCAATGCTGTCAGGCCAAGAAATCTCTCCATAGACAGTGGGGACAGAGCAGGGCTGCTAAAAGCTAAACACTGGCCCCTTTCCTGGAACTGCTCCTAGGCTTGGGGCACAAAACAAGGGAAGTCCTCCCCTTCCAAAGCCCCCTACCTCCCATGCAGTAGTACCTCAAAGAGCCCACAACCCACCCTCCTGGGACAGTGTCTCAGAGACTCTCTAGTACATCCCATCCTCAGGAAGGCTTACCTGCTGCAAAAGGCATTTTGTAGGAACAGCCGCCACAGGTAGTGCCAATGTGGGTAAGAGAAGGGGGCAACATTTCACAGATGCTATAGCCATTCACTTCAGCATCCTCACTGGAACAGTAGTGAGAACCCCAGGGAGGGTGCAGGAAAGGGGTGCCCGCAGGCACTGAGCTCGGGGCCACGAGGGGCCCCTCGGTAGGTGCAGCCACAGGGGACAGCTTGCCCTCGGGGAGCATGGGGCATGGGGAGTAGCCCCCACACTGCAGCCCATCTTGGCTGCAATACAGGTAGAAGCTGCCTAGCGCAGTGAGCTCAGGCCGACCACACAGCCCACTGTAGTCGGCGGGGTTGCCAGGCATAGGCAGGAGGGACAGCTGGGGTGTAGGGAAAGAGGGCTGGTGCAGTTCCTGCTTGGGGGCAGGTGACTCCTCTCCTGGGCGCCCAGGCTCTGGCTTCAGGGCTGCCTGTCCACCCATCAGCAGGGGCAAGTGGGAGCGCAGCCCTAAGGGGCTCTCCAGAGCCTTGCTCAGGGGCTGGTAAGGTAGCTGGCTGGATGGTCCATGAGGGGTTGCAGATAACCATGGCTCCTCAGGGCACCCTTGCCAGCTGGGTGGGCTTGCAGCCTCCCCAGAGCCAACCCCCTGCTGGGCCTTGGGATAGTTCTTGCCATTGACTTTGGCCCACTTTGGCCTCAGAGCCTTCAGTGCTGGTGGCTCAGTGGAGCGCCTGTCTGCTTCTGTGTGGGCACGAGGTGGCCGCAGGGGTAGCTCCCGCTCCTGGCTCAGCTTTAGGAAGGCAGCTGCATTCAGGCTGGCCAGTCTCTTGGGAGCTAGGTCACCATCTCGGCGGGCACCTTCATCCGGTGCTGGCTCTGGGGACAGGTCCCGACTTTCTCCTCCGCGGTCCTCCAGTCGTGGCCGCTTCTTGGAGGAAGACCAGCCTCCAGTGGCCCTGTCACGGTCCCGACTGTGGTGGTGGTCTCCGCCTCGACTGCGGCGGCTGCCCGCCAGGCTGCTGGTGTCCTCCCGCTCCAGCAGCAGGTTATTCAGGGCCTCGGCATTGAGGGAGGCCAGACGCCGCTTGCGGGGCTGGGTGAGGCCAGTGTCTTCACTGGATGGATCCGGGCTGGGGGGTTTGGGAAGGTCAGGGGGCAGCTCATCAGCCTCATCTGCACTCCGTGGATCAGCCACATTTTCTAGGCGAGTCAGCAGCACTTTGCAGGCCTTGGGCTTCTCAGGAACCAAGGGACGCTTACGCAGTGGGTAGTTCTTGCGGCGCCCTGTGAGGTGCCCTGGGCTCTCAGGCATGCCTGGGTCCATACCCTCTGCCCCCTGCTCCATATTGCTGCCTTCCATTTGCAGGGGCTCCCGGCGGCCAATGGGGCCCGAACTCAGCATGGGAAGGGACTTCCTCCGAGTGTGTGTCATGAAGTACCTCCAATCTGCAGGAGAGAAGGAAGGCAATGAGAAAAGCCTGTCCTGCCCTGCCCTGCTTTTCCCCCCACTGCAGCCTATCCAGCCCCACCTACAGTAACTCCGGCCTACCCTCACCCATCTCCAGCCTGGATTTTCACGGGATCCTCTTCCACAGTGCAAAAGTTCAATGAGGTCAGGGTATCAGCAGCTGTGCAAGGAATGGCTGCCCCATTCTTCTTTTATTTTTTAAATATATTTTTATTGATCCGAGAGAGGAAGGGAGAGGGAGAGACAGAAACATCAATGATGAGAGAGAATCATTGATTGGCTGCTTTCTGCACACCCCCTGCTGGGGATTGAGCCCACAACCTGGGCATGTGCCCTTGACCAGAATTGAACCTGGGACCCTTCAGTCCTACACTCTATCCACTGAGCCAAACCAGCTAGGGCTGCCCCATTCTTCTTTTAGCCTAGGGCCCTTCTTTGAACTAAGCCCTGGGAGAGCCTACAGAGCAATGCAGGCCCCAGGGTCAGCAGACAGGAGCAACTAGGAGCTAAGCTCTTAATTCTCTGATTGTTTTTCTCCGGCTAGCTACTCTTCTCTAGCCAGGAAGAGGCTCTGAAGACACTGAGCCAGGATGGGGGCTTGGGTGGTGGGAGTCCATCTATTTCTTCAAAAATAGTGCCGAAACCGGTTTGGCTCAGTGGATAGAGCGTCGGCTTGTGGACTGAGAGGTCCCAGGTTCGATTCCGGTCGAGGACATGTGCCTGGGTTGCAGGAACGTCCCCAGTGGGAGATGTGCAGGAGGCAGCTGATCGATGTTTCTCTCTCATCGATGTTTCTGGCTCTCTGTCTCTCTCCCTTCCTCTCTGTAAAAAATCAATAAAATAATAAAATAAAAAAAAATATTACCAACCCCCTCCCCCTTGATGGGGCTTCTGAGACTGGCCATAGGATGATAAGGAAATGGACAGTGAGGAGTTGAGATGAGGAAGCTGCCTGCCGGGCCATGGAGGAGGCAGAGTCCAGCTTGTGAGGGCACCTGCTGAGCATGTAGGGCTGACAGCTATAATCTGATCGTGCTGGAAAAGCCAAGGAAGGGTGAAAGCCTGGCTTTGAGAAGTCGGTGGTCAGGGGAAGTTTCAGCCAGCCCTAGGAGCCAGACCCACCTTGACTCAGGGGATTCCAGGGAAGGGCAGCCTAAACAGTGCTAGTGCCTAGGGAAAGAATGTCAGTAAAGCCAGGTCCAGCAATTTTGGGGGGAAAACACAGAGACCACACACTAGTGTGGTACATCTTTAACTCCTCCAATAGCCACTAAGAGCTGGGAAAAGAAAATATCATGGAGAAGAACTAACTCAGGAAGCTAATGGGAGCTGTCTTATTAATCCTGCCCTATTCTGCAGGTCTTCTACCTGATAAGCAAGACTCTAGGCAAGAGGCAGGATGGCCCGAGTACCAGGAAGCCCAGAGCCCCTGACAAAAAAAAAAAAAAAAAAAAAAAGCCCATGCCCAGGCACCATCCCTTAACTTTGCTTGTCAAACACTTCCCCTCATCCCCAACATACCTGGGGCAGCCTGGACCCCATTCTGGGAGGGAGGCCAGAGCCAGGTGTGCGCTAGAAGCTATTATGGCCAAGGCAACAGAGTAGTGGGGAGGAGAGTTGTCGGTGGTCAGAGACTACTGAGTGGCTCATTCCTCATATACTCCCTAACCCAAAGCAAGGTGCTGCCAAGTAAGGTGCCAGATTAGGCTCTGCCCTCCCTGGTACCCAGCAACCCCCTCCTCACCCAGTAGGCCTAGACTTTCCAGCTTTATTTTCCCACTGTAATTGTTATTCACACTCACTCTGGGGGGGGGGGACGACTCCTGCTGGGCCAGGATTTAACCCTGAAAGTCCCAGGCCTAAGGGCTCCCAGGGATTCCACAGCCCTTCCCAGCTAGCCCCAGTGGCCTTGGGTCAATGGCTGGGGTCACTGAGTATCTACTCTCCCGAGACATACTGCACTAATTGAGACAGAGTGCTCAGAAAACCAGGGCAGCATGGGTGTCCCTCATCCCTGAGAAAGAACGTGGAAAACTGTAAAAGAGAAACAGCATGCCCAGGGTTGCTCTGGCCACAATGTGGGGAACCTGCCACTGCCCAGAGACCAGACCCCAGGCAAGACTCATAGTCACAGAAGGTAAATCCATTCATTCCTGAAGCATAGACAGGAGAGGTCCTAAAAAATCCCAGGCATCTGCTAGGCTCCTTTAGACTCCTGCTTCTAATCATGGTGACCACTCATCTCTGTTTGCTCAGCATGCTGATTAGCAATGTATTCTTTCATGCTTAAAAGCACCCCAGTTACTTATAACTCACGAGCCCTTTTCTCAAATGCAGGATACCCCTGTGCCAGAGGTGGAGGAGCAGCAACAAGGAGAAACACATCCGTATTTCCTAGGAAAGCCTAGACCCAGCCCTTTCCCACCCCCAGAGGGCCTGGAGATGGAGGACAGTGAACAGACCACACAGCGGAGCAGGGGCCAAAGCCCCTAAACAGGCCCCAAGTTACCAGAGGAGTCAGGCCTGAGAATGGCGGGGAGCCAAGGCTGAGGTCACCTAGGCTTGTGGCCTTTAAGGACACGGAAATACAGAGCAAGGAGGGGGTGGATGGGAAGGAGAGAGAGCACAGGGCGGTGCTTTCAAGCCAGGAAAACGAAAGAGCAAAAGAGCTGAGGGGAACTGGTCTGTCCCTGCTTCTGCCCTGCCCTGTAGAGTAGCCCTCTCTTTACATCCAGTCCCTCAGGGACACCCACTGACCCCCTCCCGCCTCCAATCCCTCCATACTGATGCCCTGATTCTCTGGCTGACTATCCAGGGAAGCGTCTAAATCATAGAGGACGAGTCACATTTCCAAATCAAGCATAAGAGCCTCTTGCTAGCCTCCCTTGATTCTGCCAAATCCCGTCATCCACTAAAAACACCCAAGGCCATCAAAGGCACATTGCAAAACAATTCTTAGCTTCCATGTGGTGCCTAAGGCTGCAATGTCACTCATCACCCTGAGAAGAGGCAGGGGTCTCTACTGCCTGTTTCACTGCACTCCAAACAGAGCAAGTGTGAGTCATGCTTTGAAGCTGGGGCTCCAGATTCCCCCTTCCCCAGATGGGACTGGGTGGAGGGGGCTCCTGGCCTGCAGGGGGTGACCCAACTCCTTGGAGAAAGAAAATCCTGGAAAGCAGTAGGCTTGGTTCCCATTCCAGCTCTGCCAATCCTTCTGCTCTCCTGCCCCTCCCACTTATACACCAGCTCAACCAGGAACTTGTCTAACTGCAAGAGACAAGGGTGCCTGGGTTCTCCCAGCATTACCCTCTTCCTCTCTGGGAAGCCCTGTCTGCCCAGGCACAGGCAGTCCAGGTCCCCTTGGGGGAAGGTTCCTAGGAGGGATTTTCCCAGGGCATATTACCACTCACTTAAGATCATGTCAAGCAAGCTCTCACTGAAGAAAACCAGTCTGACTGTTCCCAGCTCTGAAGAGCAAATAGCCAACCAACATGAAGGATGGCCAGCAAACCACATGTTCAGTCCAAAATCCCAAGTGTACTCTATTTTAAAAAAATATTTTCATTGATTTTTTAAAAATTATTTTTTATTGCTGAAAATATTACATATGTTCTCCCTTTTCCCCCATTGACCCCCTCCAGCCACCCCCAGGTCTTCAGCATCCTATTGTCTGTGTCCATGGGTTATGCATATATGCATACAAGGTCTATGGTTGATTACTTCATTGATTTTATGTGTGTGTGTGTGTGTGTGTGTGTGTGTGAGAGAGAGAGAGAGAGAGAGAGAGAGAGAGAGAGAGAGAGAGAGAGAAATATTGATGTGAGAGTGAAACATAAATCAGCTGGCTTCTGCCTGTCTCCTACTGGGGGTGGATTCCACAACCCGAGCATTTGCCCTGATCAAGAATGGAACCAGAAACCTTTCAGTGCATGAGAAGATGTCCAACCAACTGAGCCACCCCAGCCAGGGGCAAAATCACAAGTGTACTCTAAAGACAGCCAAAGAGCCATCTCAGCCCCAGGCACATCAGGTCTCGGAATCAAGGGGGAGATCAGGCCCAGCTGGAGTGTCAAATAAGAATCTGCTGGGGGAAGTCATCTCCACAGAAATAGAAAGGGGAGGACTGGTCTTTTGCCCTCAAGTTGCAGCAGCACTGTGCACCCACTCCACACCAGCCCAGGTGGAGCACATCCAAGGGGTGAGCAAAGGAGAGCCAGAAGCTTGGACAGTGTGGCCTGTAGGGCTCAACTGAGGGGAAAACCTGAATAGGCAGTTCCAGAGAGCAGAGGCTGGTCTATGGCAGGAAAAGGTCTGAGCCTCTCGGCCAAGGTTCTCCCTTTACTTACCCAGCTCTAGGCCACACTCCCACCCCCAGACTTGGGGCTCTGCCCTACTGCCCTTTCTGAAACCTTTCTTATCCACTGCATTTTACATTTTGCTTATTAGGCCCAGGCCAAGTAGCTCAGTTGGTTAGAAGGTTATCCTGACATGCCAAGGTTGTGGGTTCAATCCCTGGTCAGGACACATACAAGAATCAACCAATGAATGCATAAGTGGAATAACAAATTGATGTATCTTTCTATCCCTCTTTCTCATTCAATTTTTAAAAATTTTACTCTTAGGGCTTTTTGATTTATTTTTAATGGGAGTGGCGTATTCAAGAGGGTCTTAGATAAAGACCCACTTGGTCACCGGAGAAAGGTCCAAGAAGAGCCCTGACTCAAGCCACCTCCCAATTATACCTAAAGCCACACAACTGGTACTAAGTTAAATATTGCCTTCCTCTGCAATCTCTCTTGAAATCACCTCCGGCCCCTCCAGAAGGAATAACACTTTCTCATGAGCACTGAGTTTCTTCAATCTTCTATCAGAGAAGAGCAAGAGCACAAAGGTAGGCTCCTGTTCATTTTAATTTAGTTGATGCTATTTCATGAGAAAACAGAGAGGTGAAGCTGCTGAAATTCTTATGATCGTGTAAGTACAGAGATGTGGCCGGTATCCCCAAGAGCTAGTAGAGTAAAAAGAACCAAACCTTTTAGTCAGGCAGACCTGGATTTAAATGCCAGCTCTGGCCCTCAGAGCAACTTTCTTCTCTGAACTCGATTCCTCATCTAAAAAGGATACACCAAAATGAACCTTACTTAGGAGTGATGGTAAGGATGATAGAGTCACTGTGTACAAACCTACAAGGGTAGGAACCAACATCCTTCCCCGCTTCCAAACCCACAGAGAGAGGTAGGTCTGCCCTGGGCTTTAGTGGTTCCCCACAGTAGGAGTCAAACTTCCTCTGTGGGAAATCTGAAAACCCAGGGTGCACCTCAACTCTGCTCTGCTACTAGTCCACTGAAAACCCAAAAATGTCAACCTTAGAGATTGATGAAGACACTGCTTCTTTCCCATGCAGGATCCACTGTGGGATGAATTATGGGAGGTTCAATTTATAATACAGCAAGAGCACAGGGGCAAAAACTGTACCCCAAAAGACCCTGAACTACAACTCCACACCGAGAAACAACTACAGTGAAAGAGGAGCTCCTCAGATGCTAAAGGCCCAGGAATGGGATCAGAGGGTTTGCATCCTGCCTGTTCCCGCCATCTGACTGCCCCAGGGCCCCAGAGCCCCAGCTCCCTTGTGCCCATTCTGCCTTACTCACTACTTCAGGGTCTCAATTCACTATGAAATCAGGTTAGGATCCTACAAACACCTGGGCAGGAAGCAAGAGGCTCCCAACCAAAGAGAACTGGCCTGACCCCCCTGGACTCAGCTTGTGTTATACATGCCCTGAGGTCTGGCAGCCATTTGAAGAGCTGAGCCTGTCCCCCAGAGGCACAAGCCTATCTACAGCCTGTCAGACCACCTGCTCCTCACACTTCACACTGGGGGATCCCAGGAGCCCAGTGACACAGGAGCAGCCCAGTTGGGAAAATCCATACCCACACCACGTGGGGTCTGGGGTGCAGCTGGCCCTGTCTTTGCCTACTCCTGTCCACTCTGGCCATCCCAGTAGGACAGCCCAGACACACAGGCCCAGAACTGCACCCAAGTATTCAGAACCTCCACTAACTCTGGCTCCAAATGCAAAACCAGACATCCCATCTCTTGTAACTGTAAAGCAGGTGTGGGGAACCTTTTTTCTGCCAAGGGCCATTTGGATATTTATAACATCATTCACAGGCCATACAAATTGTCAATTTAAAAATTAGCCTGCTATATTTGGTCAAACATTTTTGTTTGTTTTGTTAATCCTCACCCAAAGATATTCTTCCATTGATTTTTAGGGAGAGTGGAAGAGAGAAAGACAGAAACATCGATTAATTGCCTCCTTCATGAGCCCCAACCAGGGACCAGGCCAGGGAGGAGCTGGCAACCAAGATATGTGCCCTTGACTGGAATCAAACCCAGGACCCTTTGGTCTGCAGGCCGATGTTCTATGGGCTGGTCAAACATTTAATTAACTCACCTCCAATGCCCTGGCAGGGCCAGACCAAATGATTTCTCGGACCTTATACAGCCCACAGGCCAGATGTTTTCCACCCCTGCTATAAAGGAACATAAATCTTAATGGGGAGGGAAGGGAGTTTTAACTCAGATTATAATAAAGTGGGACGCCCCCATTTTATTTAAGAATAGTAATTAAGTATAAACCTATAGGAGTGGGCAAAAGTAGGTTTACAGTTGTGAGTATTCAAAAGTTTAATCTTATATTATTTATTAATTTTTGTATTTTCCATATGAACAACTATAAACCTACTTTTGCCACTGTATATTAACATTATACAGCAAGAGCTGTATTCCAATTGGTGGAATCTCCTCCTCACTGGAAACTGCCAGTGCCCTACTTGTAGGGCAAGGTCCTTCCTGCAGGTAGTGGGCTGAGAGAGAGACAGTGTACCCTCAGATCTAGACGTTGATGCATACACACAGACCCCTGAGCTAGGACAGTGAGAAGAGAGCATTGTATTTTAGTCATACAACAGAGCTCTGCTTTAAGAAACTCTAACCTGACAAATTAGAAAGTAACCAGGTACAGTACAAAACTAGCCTTTATGGCTTTCTCTAAAGGTACATCCCCTTACTTGAAGCAATCTGCCTTCCCCTAGCTTCTTCCCAGCGCACAGCTCCTATATGGCCGAGGTAGACCTAAACCTGCAGGTGTGGGTCCAACTAAGCCAGAGCACCGTGGCTCATTCCCAGACCTATGGCACCTCTGTGACCTTTGCTCAGTCAGCCAACATTCGATGACCACTTACTTGGTGCTGGAATCCTCTTGGTGCTGCTGCTAATCCTAGTGGGCTTGGTCAATGAACTGAACTTCCCTGAGCTTTGGTTTCCTTGTCTACCCAACGAGGTTGTTATGAGGATCAAGTTAAATAAGAATGTGTTAAGTGCCTAGCAGAGTGCCTGGTGTACAAAAGGTGCTCAATACAAGCTCATTCTTTCCCCCTATATTTCAAGTATTAGGTTAAGTGCTGAAAGAAAAATGCAAAAAAGCCTAAGAAATTGGGAGCTTTGGGCTGGTAGGAAGACAGAGGGCAAGAGAGTGTGACAGGGACTGTGATGAAGTGCTTGGAAGTCAGTGGAGAGAGCTCTCTTCCCACTGCAGCTTCACAGAGGGCACACTTGAGCCAGAACTTCATTCAGACAGAGGTCCTCCTTCATGCCAGGTGTACTGGCAGAACAAAAGCCCAGCAGGGGCCCTGACCGGTTTGGCTCAGTGGATGGAGCGTCGGCCTGCGGACTGAAAGGTCCCGGGTTCGATTCCCATCAGGGGCATGTACCTTGGTTGCGGCACATCCCCAGTAGGGGGTGTGCAGGAGGCAGCTGATCGGTGTTTCTCTCTCATCGATGTTTCTAACTCTCTGTCCCCCTCCCTCTCTGTAAAAAATCAATTAAAAATATATTTTTTTTAAAAAAAAAAAAGCCCAGCAGGGAGTGGGCAGCACTCTGAGAAATTGGCTTCACAAACATTTGGATGCAGGAAGGGGCAACAGACAAAAGCTGAAGTCTTTTTGAGGCAGGAGACAAATGCCCCTTTCCTCAGAACTCAGTCCTACTGGTTCCATGAGACATTTCAGGCTGGGGACGTGGAGCCTGGCTAAGCTTCCTCAGACCCTCCCACCTAGAACCAGCAGTGCCCAGGCTGAGCCAGCAACAAATCTCCTCCTGAAGGAAGACCCATTTGTTCTGGGCAGTTAACAATGTGGGATAAATAAAACAGAAATAGGGCTGGGTTCCCCAAATCAGCAACAGCTCTCCGCAGAATCAGGTGGAAACCTCATGTTACTAATGCACCATTCTTCAAAAAACACAATAGCTCACCAGCCTGCTCCAGGCCCATGCCCAGGAGTGGCAAAGAATATGTGTTGGTTTAACCGCCAGGAGACTCCAAGAACTAACAATTTAGATTTCTAAGAAGGCTTGCCAAGACTCGAGGTGCTCTCTTGTCCTGAACAGAAGAAACTGTCCAGCCAGGAAGAGATGGGAGCTCTGCCCTCAGCATCTCCAGCAAGTGTGTTAACCTACTGAACCAACCAGCCATGAGGAACAAGACCCAAGACAGGCCTTCCCAATGCTCCACCAGCACAAGCAGAACCACAAAGCAGAGCCTAGCAGAGTCATGGACACCCAACTGAGGATCTTACAACCTAACTAACTAACTAAGTTATCAGTGCCACCGCCATTAGGATGTAACCTCTATGGGGACAGGCAGGCTCTGTTTTCCTTACCACTGAATCCCATCCACAGGACTTAATAAGAACTTAATCAACGACGATCTGGCTGCCCACCTGTCCCATCCCATATAATATTTCTACTCTAGCCCAGTGGTCGGCAAACGCATTAGTCAACAGAGCCAAATATCAACAGTACAACGATTGAAATTTCTTTTGAGAGCCAATTTTTTTAAAAATGTTTTTTATTGATTTTTTACAGAGAGGAAGGGAGAGGGATAGAGAGTTAGAAACATCGATGAGAGAGAAACATGGATCAGCTGCCCCCTGCACACCCACTACTGGGGATGTGCCCGCAACCCAGGTACATGCCCTTGACCAGAATTGAACCTGGGACTCTTCAGTCCCTAGGCCAACGCTCTATCCAGTGAGCCAAACCGGCCAGGGCAAGAGCCAAATTTTTTTAAACTTAAACTATATAGGTAGGTACAATGTTATTAACTTAATTAGGGTACTCCTAAGCTGGCCTTTGCTAAAAATGTCCTCAGTCTGATTGAGGTACGTTCGCTGAGGTCGATCCCTTCCAACTCTCCCATCCACACTCGTCTTGTATACTTGTTTTAGGCCAGGGGTGGGCAAACTTTTTGACTCGAGGGCCACAATGGGTTCTTAAACTGGACCGGAGGGTCGGAACAAAAGCATGGATGGAGTGTTTGTGTGAACTAATATAAATTCAAAGTAAACATCATTACATAAAAGGGTACAGTCTTTTTTTTTTTTTTAGTTTTATTCATTTCAAACGGGCCGGATCCGGCCCGCGGGCCGTAGTTTGCCCACGGCTGTTTTAGGCTCTGCTTTGTGGTTCTGCTTGTGCTGGTGGAGCATTGGGAAGGCCTTTCCGAAAACCGACTTCTGCGCATGGTCCACGAAGTTTCAATTGCACTGTACGTGCGCGCCCGCACGTGGTATTTTGTGGAAGAGCCACACTCAAGGGGCCAAAGAGCCTCATGTGGCTCGCGAGCCGCGGTTTACCGACCACTGCTCTAGACTAACGGCATCACTTGGAGCCCAGGACAAGAAACTCTGACACTCAAACTCTCCCCCATCCCCAGGAGCCTCTTCAGTGTAAGCCGAAGTTCAATAGGACTACTTCAGGAAATCTCTTATATTTACACTGCACAACCCTCTTTCACTACTATCCTCTTTCTTCTCTCTCCCAACCTGCCCAGCTATCTTTTCAGGATTAATAGGCACTTCTAGCCATGAGCTGGCCCATCAAGTCAAGGCCAGGGACCTCATTCACTTCTTATCCCAAACCATTAAAAGAGCAAGGCTGGTGCTGGAGGCACACTTCTATCAAGACAAAGAATGTCATGAATACTAAGGTGAACGCAGTAGCAAAGAACCAGAGCTAGCATTCTCAGTTCTGAATCCCCTACGTGTGCAAGGTAGGGAATTCCTGATCTACCAGAGGCTTCGGGTATAACCGATGGCTCATGTTTGTCAAGCACTCACTATGCGCCTGCTGCCAGCTAAGCACATTACATTCAGTCTCATTTATCCTCACAGGATAGTTATTTACCCCATCTGAAAAAGGAGAAAACAGTGGTACAAAGAGGCAAATTCTTTTACCTTCTGTACACCACCCCTGCAACAGAGGACAGCTGCTGGGTCACAGACCCACATTCAAGTTCAACTTGCAAATTCAATTTTGTTTTTCTGTGCTGTTTTAATTATTGGCATAACACATTAATAGTTTTTCCTAATTTTTCATCTTAAAGGAATTGAAGGTGTATTCCAATTAAATGGCATCAGGGAGCTACAAACATAAACATAATTTTACAGACTGTTTCTACAGAAAAGTCTGCTCAAAGATCCCAATAAATTCTTACTAGCATATGCCTTTTTTTAAAAAAATATATTTTTTTATTAATTTTAGAGAGGAAGGGAGAGAGATAGAAACATCAGTGAGAGAAAAATCATTGATCTTGGTTGCTTCCTGCACACACCATACTGGGGAATGAGCCCACAACCCAGGCATGTGCCCTTGACCGGAATCAAACCCGGGACCCTTCAGTCCGCTGGCTGACGCTCTATCCACTGAGTCAAACCGGCTAGGGCTTACATGCACTTTTGAAAACAAACCCATTTCATATCCTAGAAAGGGTTTTGCAAAGGCTTCAAAAGCATCTTGTCTTGATTTTACGGTAAATCCAGAAAAGTCTAGACTTCCCTCCCACATCTAACCACACCTCTTTAATCAGGTACAATATCCTTCTTCCAGCCTGAACTGCAATGAAGACTGACATTTGGTCATACTCCAAACAGCCACCTTAATGTGGGAAGACACAGTAACTGCCCCTTGGCCCCCTCCCTTGGGACCGAATAAATCCAAGTCCTTTCAATTTTCTCTGAAGATCATGTCTTACAGTCATTTCATCAATTTTATAATTGTTTTTTACATTATGTCCAAACTGTATGAACCCCTCCAGGCACACAACAGGGGACACCCATCACTTTGGAGGAGGGTCTATAGTGGAAATATGAATCTTCCCTTCTGGCATACTTGTCAGGATATCCTGGCATCAAGCAGCACCCTAACACCTTTCCCATGATTTCTATAAAGATCCTCTAAAAACGGATAAATCACCTTTACACTACTTGGCCAAGTAAGAATGTGATTAATAAATTGAAATCCCCCCAAACATTTCAGACAGGTAGCGGCAGTTGGAAAAGGGCCTAAGTGTAGGCCATCCTTCTCTGCAGGCAGGAAACTGAAAGCTGCATCGAGGGAGGGTGAGGGGCCCAAACAGGCAATGGAGATGGACTGGAAAGTAGAAGCAGTCAACACCACTCCAGGTGAGATCCCGGGGTCACTAAAAGCAGAAATGCAACAGGTCACTTTGCCTTAACTGAGGACAGGGAAGCACCTTCTCCCAAACCCTAGAAAAACTGATGTGAGAAAGAAGATGTAGACCCCAAATTCCAGCCTGCATCCATACTGTTAATTAAGAAAAGTCACTTGTCATTTTTTTTCATTCAGATAACTTGGTCATTGTGCCGTGGAAAAAAAGTTCCCATTTTACATCTCACAGAGGCTAAGAGACAAACCCATTCTTTTATTCCTGGTAGATCAGGCCTGCAGAGGACCTCAAGGACAGTTATCTTTCGGTGGGGGGGGGGGGAAGCGGGGGGCGGGGAGGCACGGACACTGAATCAGGTGAATGACCAACCACTCTTGCAGGTATATCACACTGGTATGGACTCTGGATGAAAATCCTTCTCAGGACACAACACAAAGTCCTGGACATAACTGCCCTGAGGCCTGCTCACCAAACCTACAATTCTCTGGTCCCCAAGTTTCTAGACCAAGTTGCCTAAGGCAGGGTACCAATTCCCCTCACTGAAATCCAAGGGCCCTGTTGGTTGGTACTCAGCAGCTCTTCGTCTGGTCCTGAGTAGGCCGGCTGCCACTACTCTTCCTCCCTGTTAGCCGGTTTACTGCTCATTAGTGGCCATACCAGGAGGTGAGCAGGGGAAACAAAGGAAATGAAATTCAAACCAGTCCATTTTACTCAAGTTAGGTGCCTCCCATAAAACCAGGCCAGATTTCATCATCCAGGTCCTCTCTGTCCCCTGTTCTGGGGAGACCGAAGCAGCACAAAGGCCAGGAACTGTAGAATCTCAGGACCCCAGGCGTCAGAGCCAGTGCTTCCAATCATCATGAACTTTTGACTAAACTCTGTATTTCCCATCTCTTCAGAGTGAACAAGCACTTCTAGCCATGAGCTGGCCCATCAAGTCAAGGCCAGGGACCTGCAGAGCAGGAGTGCTGGGTCCGCCCTGAGTATCAAAGCATACTCTCCTTGTCCCTCCAAAGCACATCAGCAAGTTCACAAAGCAAGCAAGTCCTGCCAGATTGTGCTAGCAATTCCCATAAATACTTAGACTAGGGTAGTGCTGCTTATGTAAAATGCTTCCCCATTGAGAGATACTGCTTTATTTACATTCTTCCCAACCCATTCATAAAAAGGAGGCCCTTTAATGTTGGGGCTGTCTGTATAATGCTCCATAAACCTGGCAGCTTCGGCTGGCAGCCTTAGTTCAACACAGGCTACTTCTAAATTCCAGAGACATTTTTCCCTTAAGATTTTTTTTTTCTCTTTAATGACTCACCTTGCAACAGGGCACTGAGGCCAGATGTTGCCCAAGCAAGGCCAAGAGGAATAAGAACAGATAAAATAAAAATACACAAGTCCTCCTGAATATTGGGACAGAGAGGTAGAGATGAATGAAAATAAATAAATTGAAAAATCTCTATAGAACTCCAACATAAAGTAAGTATATTGGTAAGCTGAATTCCTTTCAGGTTTACTGAAACTTCCTTTAAGGATGTCAAAATGCTCCCCAACTTATACCCCTATATACCAGAGAAGGTGTGGAGGGTTGTTTTTTTTAACCCCAAAGAAAAAGTTAGAAGAGGGCTCTTTCTGGTTTTTAATTTGGATGGCAGACGAATAAAAAAATATTTATTTTCTTTGCTTCTTCATAGAAGTATTTCAGGGTTTGTTGGATCTAAGAGGGGCATAATTTGCTCAGGGTGAAGAAACTCAGGAAAACCCCAGAAAGAGAGGAAGGGCTATGTTCTAGAACACACAGCAAAAACAGCAGGAGTAGCTGAGGAGAGAGCCCAGGAACTACATTCTGAGGTAGCTTGTCTCCTGCTACAGAAGCAAGGAGGAGAGAAGTAGAAATTTTTTTTTAATTGACGGGGAGCGGTCTACATTGCCATGGCAACTGTGAGGGGTAGCCTTCCAGCTTGGAAGGGAAATGCTGGCCCATTAATCATCAAACTGGGGCACAAAAGGGAGGTTTGGGGGAAAGGGGATGGATGCAGAATTTATTTTTTCACTGTCTAGACTCAAACCAGTCACAGTCCTCATTCCTATTTCCCCCATGGTCCAAGGTTGATGGTAAACAAAAACTGAAGTTCTGAGGCAGCTGGGATCATAGCTCTCCTCTCTGAGGGGTCCAGTATGGGGCTAACGCTACCTCCCATGTCAGCAAGGCCCCTATAAACACCTCATCCAACACCAGTGCCCAAAGTCCCATCCATGGGTCAAATCCAGGAATCCTTTTCTTTTCTGTTGTCAGATCCCATTTACACCCAGGATTGAGAAGAGATAAAACATATGGATTCATTTAGCATGGACAACAGGAAGATTGCATAAGAGCAGCAAAGCCGGGTGAAGGGAATGGCCTGGTGAGGTAGGAGAAAAACAGGATTATAGTCTTTTTCCAATTCATATCTCTGTGGTGTCATGTGAGCAATCCATGACAGATTCTTCACCAGCCAGAATATCAGAAACAGCTAAATTTTATTTGTTCTCCATGCTAAAGCATCCCAAAGATGCCCCATCTATAAACCTTTGACAGAAAAGGTTGGAAACCACACGAAGGGCTCTACACTGAGCATTGCTGGGAAAGCAGAAGGGAAGTCTTCCCTCTGTTCCCACCCAACTAAGCAGTCAACTGCATTTACTCATTCAATAAAAGCAATAGCACTCTACGGGGGCACAAAACACACACACACACACACACACACACACACACACACACGTTTAACACTCAATATTGGCCTGGAGTGGTCTGAGTGACAGGGAGAGGATGGAGGAGTAGGGTTTAGGCTGGAGGAGAGGAAGGTAAAGGGCTCTTCACTGGGGACAACTGTGGAAAGCAGCAGGAGCAAAGATGCAGGGAGATAAATGTGGATGACATGGCTAGAGGAGAGTCATAGGGGAGCTGTCAGGGATCAGGCTGCAGGAAAATGGGAGCCACTGCAAGTCCTTGGATAGGGAAGTTACAGGGGGAAGAAGTGCTTTAGGAAGAATGACCTAGCAGCTGTGGACAGACTGGGTCAGATGGACCAGAGGAAAAGGGAGGCCATGACAACACAGGTCTGACACTAGAACAGCAGGACAACAGAAAGGAAGAAAAGGAGGGAGATATAAAAGACAGAAACTCTTCACTGGCCAACCTCTCCAGAGTAAACCCTCCTAAACACTTGAGCTGACATGAGACTCCTGCCAGGTAAGAGCCTGTCAAAGAGGAAAATCACTGTTGTGGCAATTAATTACCCTTTACATCCAGTGGCCAGACCAGGTTACCCTCTTCTTACTGCCACCAAAAGAAATCACATACTGTATAGCTCCAGACCAGGCACGAGGGCCTTCATCATTCTCCGAATCTTAGACATACAATTAAATTATCTCAGAACAAACTTTAATCTCTCACATGAGGTAACACATCTCATCCCACAAGCCTCAACTTCACTCAGGCTGGGGTCTAGACCCCCCTGGGGAAGATGGAGAGTGGGCATAAATTAACTCCATGCCCATACTAAGCAAGGCTGACAGGCGGCTTTCCCAGAGTGAGATTACAGCCAACCACAGCTGGGAGCAGCTCTTAACCAACACCTATCTGAGGTGGGACTCAAACCCAGATTCTCAGCAAAAGTCTGCATTCTATACAGCCCGAGTCTCCCCGTCTTTGTGTTCCCAACTCTTCCATTTGGGGATCACATGGGGGGAGCTCTGAGTGGGTTTTTACAAATGGGAAAACAGCATCCAGTTTAGAGATGGTCGCTGGTGGGGGTCAGAAGAACTCACAGCTTAAGCCACTGGTTCCAAAGTGTCCTCCAGCTGGCCAAGTACAGGGCTGCCCCTCCAGGACATGTTGTCCCTCTGGGGCCCTTTTGGGGAAGACATGGGATGGAGAAAAGTAGGAAGTAAAGTCCCTCAGGTGGCACAAAGGAAAAGGATTGCAAGCCTTTTTTTATCTAATCATTAAATTTCTGCCTGGATTTATAAACAGCTTTTCATTTCTCTATGTGGATACCTTCTTTGGCAAAAAAAAAAAAAAAAAAAAAGTGCCGAAAGCAGTGTGGATGGATTGCTGGAGCACATCTTGCAGTGTCTCCTAGTCCCCAATACAACTGATCTGTCCTCTTAAAACTGTCGACAATGGGTGACGGGGAGATGTCCCAGGTGGGATTAAACCTCTGCCCGTGGGCAGACTGCTTGCTGAAAGCCTCATTCCTGGCAGGCTCTAGGGGTTCACAGGGCTGTTGCCTAGGTGAGTTCAGCAACCTCGTCGTTACCTGCCAGGCCCACCGAATTGGCTCCCTCACCTCTGCTCCTGTGCCCCTCCACCCTGACCGGGTCGACCCCCACTCTTCCTAGAACCTCAAGGCGATCCGCGGCGGGAGCGGTGAACCGGTGCCACAGCTCCTCCCGGCGGGCACCCCGGCCCCCCGCCGGCCCCGGGGCAGAGTACGGGCCTGTCGCCCGCCCCTCGGGGTGGGTCGTTCGGACCCGCTCCCCTCCCCGACGCCACCACCTGCGCCCGCTCCGGCGCCGCCTTTGTCCGGCGCTTCAACGCCGAGCGGGCCCCTTGGGCCCGACCTGACCCGGCCCCAGAGGAGCGGCGGCGAGGCGGGCAGGGCAGGACCAGGCCGGGCCGCGAGCACGGGGTCCTGCTGTCACTTAGAGGCGGTCTGACAACTTCGATCCCTCCGCCCCACCTAAGACTCGGCCGCCGCTCGGCACGGTCCCTGCCGGGCCTCCCGCGGCCCACACTCGCTCCTCGAACCGGTTCCCTTCCGTCTTCGGCGCCTCCCTTCCTCTCAGTCCGATCCGGTCGGGTCTACACTACCCCCCGCCCCGGCGCGGCCCCCGTCCCCTGCCCCCCATCCAGCAATAACCGGTCAGCTCCCAGCGCGGGAGAGCGCCCCCCACCCAGAGCGGGCAATCCCGCGGCGCCGCCCCCCCCGGCCTCGGCCCCTAGCCTCGGGGACCGCGATGGGGGAGGGGGTGCGGCGGGGGAAGGGGGCGCGGCGCGGGGGGGCCGGGGCCTCGCCGCCCGCGCACTCGGAGGCGAGCCGGCTACGCCGCGGCGAGGAAACAACCGGCGTCCTCCCGCCCTCCGCGGCCCGGGACGCCCGCGCCGCCGCCGCACGGCCGAGCTGCCACCCTGCGGCCGCCACCCGCCCCGCCCCCGACCATCGAAGCGAGAGGCCCCCGGGGGCTGTCACCTCGAAGCGTGCCGCGCTCCCCGATGGCGGGACTGTGGCGCCGGACCCCGGGGAGGGAGGCGGCGCGAGTGAGCGGGCGGCCGCACCTGCTTCGCGTCGTCCGTCCGTCCGTCCCTTCCCGGGCTGGCGGGGGCGGCGGCGCGGCGCTCTCGGTGGGGCGCGCTGACGGGCGGCCGGTCATCTCCCCTTCACTCGTCCGCCTCCCTTGCTCGTTCTCTCCTGCCCACTCGCCCCTTCCCCCCTACTCGACCCCAGCCCTTAGCTCACCGGGACGGTGGCGCGGACGGCGCGGCTCTGGGCGCCCGCAGGCCCCAGCCGGGCTGGAATCCGGCGGCTGGAACCCCCCGGGGGCGCTCAATTCCCGGGCTCCACGCTGCTGCGTCAGCGCCTCCTCCTGGGGGCCGGGGCCGGGCGGGCGGAGCGGGGGCCGAGGCCGGGCGGGGCCGTCGGGGGGGCGGGCGCGCCGAGGCGGGCGGACGGTGAGGGCCGGACGGGCGGGGCAGGCAGCCGGACGGGCGGGCGGCGGGGGCCGGGCTCCGGGATCCGTTACGCTGCTCGCGGCTCCTCCACAAACTCCCCAAGAGCGGAGCCTCCGCCACCCTCCTTCCTGCTTCCTCGTCCCCGGCCAATCAGAGGAGCGCCCCTCGGCCAGCTCCGCCAATCAGCCGCCCCGCCCTGCGCTGGCCCCGCCAGCCAATCCGGCCCTCGGCTCCCCCTCCCAGTCTCCGGCCAATCAGAACCGTGGGTCGGTCGTCCCAACGCAGGGGGCAGCACGAGGCGGCTGGGGGAGGCGGTGCGGGGAGTGGTGGGGCCTGGGGGGAGGGGTACGGTGCCAAGGGTGGTGGCGGGTGGTGGTTTTCTTTCCGGGCTTCTGGTATTTTTTCCTTCGTCTGCAGAGCCTGAGCCCGCATCCCATGGTGACCCGACCCTGAAGTCCCAATCCCCCAGCTGCTGCCCCCACCCGAGAAATCTTGTCCCCGCCCTGGTCGTAACCCCTCTGCATCCCTCTTCCCCCTTCTCCTCCCTAGCACCCACTGGAGAAAATTGCGGGCCAAGGAACACCCCCGCCCTCGCCAGCGGCTGCTGCCCCCAGGGCAAAGCTTCGGGAAGACCGGACAAAAATCAATCGAGGACAACCCCCCTTTCCTGCAGAAAGGGCCCCAGACTCCAGCGAAAGGGCCCCGACCGCTGAGAAGCCCCTCCCGCCCTTGCCTCATCTTTCCGACTTCCCTGCTTGCCACGTCTCCTTTCCTTTCAAGCAAGGTCGGTCCTGGCTCCGTAACCCCTCACCCGCATCTCTTTTTCCTCTTTCTCCCCTTTTCCTACCGCCCCCCACTCCAGCTCCAAATTCACCCTTCTCGGAAGCAGAGTGTGGAACCCTTATCCATTTCCAGCCGACAGCAGAGTCTGGTCTGAGAGTCCTTGACACCCACATACCCTCTCCCACCATCGCGGGGAACATCAGAGCTTTCCGCCGGGAGCGGGTCGGTGGCGGGCTGGGGGGGGTGGGGGGTGGGGCGGGGAGCGGCAGCCTGACAGCCCACGCTGCACTCCCTCCCTTTGGTCCCCAAGCTAGGATGGGACTCAGTATGGACACTTACCTGGCTTCCCCCTACTCACCGAATGCTGTGGCTCCGTCTCACACCCACAGACGTGCCTTTCCAAGCCCGAGCATGCTCGCGGGGTCAGCGGGGTGGGTGGGCACAGCAGGCTGAGGTCACATGGAGGTGTGGGAGGTCCCTGTGAGGTGCGGGAAGGGGCTGTCTTGAGCACCTAGTATCGCCAAAGCCGGCGTAGGGCTTCACTTCAACCAGCATTGAATGTGCACATAGTAGGTTCTTGAGACATACTGAGTCCACCCCAGAACAAAGCCTCATTCCCCATTCAGGAGGGGGAGGGGAGCGTTGGGAGTTAAAAGGAGCAGCAACAAAAAGGGTAATGTCAAGTCATCAGAGGGCTGGGAACAGCCCAGGGAGGTACCTCCTCCAGCTGAGAGAAGCACCCGCAAATGCCGGGGGCCGCCTAGGCTGGAGGAGAAACCCAGCCTTGGAGTGTGACTGGGGGGCTCTTGCTGCGCCTCACACGCTCTCGCCTTTCCTAGACCTTGAAACTCAAGCACTCACCGGCAGGCAGCCTTGAAGACAATCAGGGCTATTTGCCTCCATGGCTGGAAAATGGAACCCTAAAGGATGGCTCCCCATCTGCCTCTACAGCTGTCAGTGAGGCCCAGACAGTTTTGGGTATGTTGGGGGAGATGTTTAAAGGAGGGGGCCACCCAGCAAGTCAACTGTGTGGATGGAAGCTAAAACTGCATCAGGGAAACTCAAAGAATCAAGTTCTAGGACAACTGCCTCTACAAAGCAAAATCATCCAAGCTATAAAAAAAGGACACTAAAGATTCTCCCCTCCCTGAGCTTCCCAGGACAAAGATTCCCCACCATCACCAGGCCAGCTCTATCCCCCACCTCACAAAATGCACCCTCTCCCTGCCCCAGTCTCCCATGGGCTGATGCCCCCATTGGCAGCCTGGAGCCAAGACAAAAGAGGGGACAGAGCTCCTGTCAGCAGCTCAACCTGGGCTGACCTTGGCTTCATGCCCACGAATGGGTAGAGAGGGGTTGAGGCTACAAGGGTCAGAAGAGAAATGTACTTGTCTCAGGGAAGGAGTCCCAAGTAGCAGAAAGCCCCTGCTAGGAAGTGGTTGTAGGATAAGGTTGGAGGTCTGGGCGTTTCCTCAGCATCCAGTGGCCCTGGGTTTAGGGGTAGGGGAGAGAGAGCTGTCTTTATATGGGGCCCTCTTGGGAGGGAAAAAAGGGATCACTGACTGGAGAGGAGGCAGGATGGTCGTGAGGACCCATTCAAGCCTGCCCAGCTTGCCCTGCCTGGCAGCTGGAGGAATTGTACCTGCAGAGCCTCCCCCATGTGGGTGGCCGTGTCCCTTCCCCCAGGAGGCTCGGACTGAGTGGGCTAGGTTCAGAGACAGGCTGGCCCAAAGCATTTGTTGTTCCTCCTATGCCAGTGCACTGGTTTACCCCTATTCTCTCCCACTTTGTTAAAACTGGTCAACAAGCCAGGGAAGAAGAGGCCCTGGGCTGCACACCCTGCCTCTCCCCCAGGGACCTTTCGGCCAGGACTCCTTCACCTCACTTCCAGGGACCTCTGTGACCCGGCCTCCTTCCTTCCCAATCCAGAGCCCGTCTGCACCTGGAAAGGACTCCACCGCTTCCTCCTTCCTTCATCTCCTCTAACCTTTCCTGAATGAGTGCTGCCCCCACCCCACTCTAAGGCACCTTGGCACACCCAGCAGCCCAGAGGTTCCCCACTAAAAGGGGTTTGTGGCTGGGTCTGGAGAGAGGAGTGGATCCATCAGGTCTCCAGGGCCACCCCCTCCCTGCCTCCAGACAGGGACTCTCTCTACCCTGGAGCTTCCAGACCCATCAGGAAGGATTAACTGCCTCAGAGCAAGAGAGCAGAGCCGAGAGAGGGAGATGCAGAGAGGAAAAAAACAGGGCTTCGAGCAAACACACGGCACACCCCTCCCCCACCACCTACGACCAGACTGACAGCCAGGACAGACTGGCTGCTCTGTCATCTCCAGTCCAGCCGCCAGGCACCTCCCCACTGCTCGCGCAGTCCCTGCAGACTGCTGGCCCGAGGTTCCAGCCACCTGGCACCAGGCAGGACACCCCAGCGGGGAAACACAGTCCTTATAGTGGTGGCTGTAACCACCCTCCCCTTCCTCCATTCCATGCGCTGGTCCCATCTTTCCAGGGTGTGAGCCAGCTGCTCCCCACCCGCCTTAAAGTGTCTGAACTCTAGGTCCCAGGAATGCTTACTGAGACACTTGGTCTCAGTCCCACTGGACAAACTGAAGGGCATAGCTCCTTGAGAGAAAGATACCAGGGCATCAGTTAAATTCGGCTGCAGTGCTTGCCCCTCCATCATAGGAACCCTCCCTCTCTCCCCAATAATGAAAGGTGGGTTTTTATTGTCCTTTTATCTGCCCCACTCCCTCTTAAAGGGATCGGGAACGTCCTCCTTAAAGGATCTCCAGAAATGATTTGCCCCTAGGCAAAAGCAAGTGCAGCCAGCCGCCTGCGCCTGCGGGGTCTTTACCTGCTGGGGCCCCTTCCCTAGGGGTGGGGAGGCAGAAGTACTCTTTCTGTGACTGAACTGGAGGGGCAAGGCCCTGCCAAGGAACCAGCTGTTAAATGCTCAGCAAAGAACAGGACCTCTTCCTCCTCTAATGGCACCCACTGCCAAAGCCCTTGGGGGTGGGAAGGTGTCAAAATGAAGCCGGGGCCTGTGTGGGACCAGGACCTTCAACTTTCATAAGAAGGAACAAGGGAGGGGGGTGTGCCATGCACTCAGACTTTGAGGAACACATGTCCAACGTGCTGTGTCCCAAACCCCCATGTGTCCAGTGCTAGCCTCCAGACTGCTGGCCAGGGAAGACTTTGCAGGCTGCTGCTCCCCAAGAAGCTACTTCTGCATTCTCCTTCTCTCCCAACTCCTCTTACCGTCTTTGGGACCCTAGGCCTTCCCCTTTGGGGTGCCCTCTCCCCCCGTTATCCAAGTTGCCTCCACCATAGCCCTAACAACTACAGAGGACACCCCATTTCGCGCCCTTTTAGGCCTCAGTCGGCTGTGTCCCCGAGGTCTGTCTCTCCACCCTGCGCCCTCCCCCCTCCCAGCCAAGGGGGTGGGGGATGGGCACACCCTGGCTCCCCGTTGCCCCACCGAGCTGCATCCTCTCCCTCCGGTCTGCTGGGCTCCTGGTCTCACCCTGCCCGTGAGGCTGCAGGGTTCGAGGAAGGGTGGGTGTGAATGTGAATGGGGCGGAGGGCGTCCGAGGGCACTCCAGCTCCAGAGAGGGGCAGAGTCGGAAGCAGGCACTCACTGCAGCCACCCCTTCTGCCCCTCCTCCCTTCGCCCGGGGAGGGTCGGGGCTGCCGAGGGAGGGCTTCCCGGGCGCCTGGGAACTCGCCAAGGCCCCCACCCCAGCCACTCCCTGGAGGACAGGCTCCCCTCTGGACTGGAGCTCCGAGCTCTACCCCACCCCCCTCGGCAGCTGCAGCAGCCTCCGGCGGAGGTCAGGCTCCACCTCCTTTCTCTGGAGGGAGAGAGCGAGGGTTGTTTGTTGTTGGGGTGTGAGAGGGAGAAGGTTCGAGATCACCTGGCCCGGTGGGCACGGGCTCCCGGAGCGGGAGGGAGCCGGGCCGGCTGGGCTGGGGTCGGCGGGAGCCTATGCAGAGGCCGGAGAGCTGGCCTCGCCCCCACCCCCGCGGCTTCCAGAAAGGCACCCCCACCCACGGCTGCGGTTCTTCCATCCAGCTGCCCACTCGCCGGCGCCCCCGCCCGCGGTCCGTCCCGTGTGGAGTGGCCAGAATGCCCCAGGCGAAAGGGTCGGCTGGCCCTCGGGTTGACACGGGGAGCAAGACTTTTCCTGCTCTCAGGAAGCTTCCAGTCGGGGCAGGGGGACAAGGAAACAGAAAACAGGGTGCCAAACACAACTCCACGACAGCAACACGTAATGGCTGCCGAGGAGGCAAAGGGAGGCGTGCCAGGGTCTCCCCCGCGTGGGGCTGGAGCGAGGTGCGAGCACGTTCTGAGAAGGAGCTAAGCCAAGGGCAGAATCTTTATGAAGGCGCAGGCATTCATTCTTCCCGCAGGTCTGCCATCAGTCGAACGAAAGTTGGGGACATCCACACAGGGGTATGGCTTTGGGGGTGGTGTCGAACTGTGAAATAAATAGGGGGTGAGGTGGGGCCGCCTAGGCTTTGTAAGTCCTGCCCAGGACCTTCACCCCAAAGGCATTGGGGACACGGGGGTTTTTAAGGGAAGCAAGGTTCTGGTCGGATCGGTATCTGACAGAGATCTGGGAAGGCAAATGGGGAGCAGCCTGGGGTGGCTCATGGAGGAGGGACGTTGCACTTTGCTTTTCATCAAAGCTGCCTTCCCCGGGGGGGATATTTAACCTTGAGTCTCTGCCCCCGTCGTAGGTGGGGGTCAGGCAGAAAGGGTCCAACCCTGGGGAAGAGCCATGCCTCGGCGCTGCTCCCACCATCGCTAAGCAGGGGGCTCTGCGTCGTCCCTCCCCACCTCCTCCCTCACCCGCTCCTGCCCTCCCAGAATCAATGCCATTTCCGGTAACAACCACAATAAAGGAGGCAAAAACATGGAGACCAGCTTTACCCTCCAGGTGCTCTTTCCTCACCCGACTTGGGACTAGAATTCTCAGGAGTGGGCATTGCTGATAAGAACCATATAAAGATGCTGGCCAAGATCCCTCCCTGGGGCTGGCATCAGACTGAGAACTTTACTTTGGGAGCTGGTTTCGTCCTCGCCCCCTCATTGCCAGGAGATAGATAGGCTCAACTGTTGCCATTTCTCAGATGAGGAAACCGAGGCTTAAAGCCATGAATGCCTGTCCCGAGGATTATAGTCTGCTCTGCCTGACTCTCATGTCAGGGTTGGACTCCCCGTAGCCCCAGCCCACAGCGCTGCCTTCTACAAGCCTAGAGAGCCTGGCCCCACTAGCCTGCCCGTTGGGACCACTGTCACAGTCAGGGATTGCCAGGTCAAGTGAAACAGAGTGTGGGTGTCATCGAAGCCTCATACTACAGAGCCCTGCCTTTTCCAGCGAGCTGTTTCCCACTACACCTGGAAGCAAACCCTTCAGGGCTTTTCTTCGGGGTCCCCAGAACAGGTCGTGCCTGTCCGTGTTTGTTCCTGGAGCTCCCTGAACTCTCTGTCTCCGAAATCCTCATCCTCATCTTCAGAGTCTTAAGCCTGAATTCCTGGAAAAGTCTCTCAGAGCTCAGGTGAAGGTCTCCGGAAGTGAGACCTTGCTCCCTGATGCCCTGAATTCCTAGGGCCCCACACGGTCTCCTGCTATGCCTTGCTGACGGTCTGCTGCTCTGCCTTGGTCTGTGATGAGACAACGTACCCCTGGAAGGCAGGACTGTGGCTTCAACTTCCCCTTTATGCTGCCTGTGTGTCTGGCACTGCCATGCACCCAAAGAAGGGTGGCATTCTGGGCCTCTCAGAACCTGGCCCCAGGACACAAAGCCCTTTAACTCTCCCCTACCACAGATCCACTCGGGTCCCAAATGGCAACCTTGAAGCAGAATTCAGCAGGCAAACAAGCTCTGTTTTGACAAGTGTTTGTTTCACAGGACTTTACAAAAGATTTAAATTAGGAGCCAATGCTGATATTTTTGGAGGTTTAAAATAAAAAGCCAAATTTCCAATTTCTCTTGAAAACTTAGAAGATCTGACTATCTTTGGCCCACATTTCCACTTGCAATAATAGGCTAGTGCCAAGTAGCAAATGCCATCTTTACGGGGCAGGCCTGCTCTAGTTTGCCATGGTCCCACCTTGCCCTCTTTGGGCACTTATGAGACCTGCCTGACTCTTGAAGGTTTTCAGTTTGTGATCCTTGCATTGTGGCCACAGACAAGGATGGTCTAAGCTTTCGGAGTGTCTACCTCCATTGGACCTACTTGGAGAGCCTTGTTATATTCTCACAGCCCATCTCTAATACAGCCTTTATTATTGCCTCAGGTCCAGATGTTTAATGAGTGCTCTCCAAGATCCATGGAACTAGGCTGGAGATGGAAAGGGAAATTAAACATGAGCCAGCACCTGTGGGCTTCTACTCCTAAGAACATGACATAATGCCTGGCAGATAGTTGGTGCCTAATAATATTTGATGAACTGAATAGTAGGTGATTGGTAAATAGCAACTGAGTAAATTAATGGTGAAGGGAGGAGGGTTCCAAGAAGCATGAAATGCCTGTGATGATCTGGATGTGGTCGCTTGGGACCTCAGCTTGCTCAGGATCACTGCTATTAGGACGCTTTGCTCAAATAGGAGTATGTTAAAGGGGGCCCCTCCCTGAGGAACCCCAGAGGCTGTGGACTGGAAGTCCAGGAGTATACCCACTATGGTTCCTTGAACCCAGACCTGCAGACTCCTGGGATGATGAAGACACCCAGATCTGGAACAGGCAATGTCTTCCAAAACCAGGGGTCTTACAGAAGGCATGGGCACACAAACACCTTTCTTTTTTTTTTTTTAATATATTTTTATTTATTTCAGAGAGGAAGGGAGAGGGGGAGAGAGATAGAAACATCAATGATGAGAGAGAATCATTGATTGGCTGCTTCCTGCATGCCCCCTACTGGGGATCAAGCCCACAACCCAGGCATGTGCCCTTGACCAGAATCGAACCCAGGACCCGTCAGTCCGCAGGCTGATGCTCTATTCACTGAGCCAAACTGGCTAGGGCCACATTTCTTTATTTAATCCTAAATAACCCTTTTAGGTAAATATTCACAAACAAATAAGACACCTGGAGTATCTAAGTAACTGCTCAGGATCACACAGGCTTGGAGTGGCTCCAGACCTTTGCTTTTTAAAATATAGCAGTTAGCGTAAAGGTTAAACAGAGGTCTAACCCTCCGTAGGTCTGAAACCCTTACTCTTTCTACATTTCATATAATGCAGTGGCTATAGAATACAAACTCTGCAGCTAGACTTCCTGAGTTGGGGTTCTGGCTCTGCAGCATCTTAAAACATGCAAAGTACTTAGAAGAGTACCCGACTCTTAGCAAATGCCCACCCCCCATTTGTGGTAGGTAACATTCCTACTTCATCATACCCCCATTCAGCCATGTCTATAGACCGCCCTGTTTCTGGAAGCCAGTCCTGCAACCCCTGTTTGCACCTCTGTCTCCCATATGGAGTCCCTACTATGTGGCATCCATGGCTGTATTCTGTCCATCCAGCTGCAGCGTGTCCCACTCTGGCCTTAGTCAGGCTGTGCCTCCCTTTGCTGGGTCTGGAGGAGGGGCCAGCCTCCCGCCCCATGGCTTTCCCAATCCACCCTCCCAACACCAGGGCTGTCTCTGTGACCTTAGCCATCATCTTCCTTTACATTTGGAAAGACTTTCCATGGCATCCCTAATCACATTCCCCAAGGTGAGGTGGCTCCATCTTCTACATGCTTTCAGCCACAGCCACCAGCCTCTCTAGTTTTTCTAAACCAACAGCAAATGGCTCTTTTGCCACTTTCCCTTAACCACAATGTACCCAGGAGAGCCAGGACCAGCTTCTCCCAGCACAAATGCACCCTGGAGTGGTCTCCAAACTACAGTCCCCTGCTAACCAACCACAGCCTCACTCACACTCAGCACTGTTCAGGTACCAAGGGGTCCTGGAAGATGATGCAGATAACATTGCTTCTGACCTTGGAAAGCTTCCATTCCACCTTGCTGAGCCTCTGAAACTAAAGATCCCAGCGAAGCATATATAACCCAAGAATGACTGGGCCAGGCAAAAAATAGCTGGGTAGATGACATCTAGACTCAGGCACCAGGTCTAACAATTTTCCCCTCTGATTTGTGAATAATTCTGCGTTAAAAAAGTATTTTAAAGGGATTTGTAAAAGTCGTGCTAGTTATATGGGCAAGTCTTCTTTATTATTGCAAAGCATATGTATAAGTCAGCAGTTTCCTTTTTCATTTGTTTCTCTCTGTTGGAGTATAGTTTGTAGTAATAGGTAATATCCCTAGAGAGATTCCATGAGCTAGGTATTGTGTTAAATTCTTTTCTCTCTCTCTCTCTCCCTCTCTCTCCCTCTCTCTCTCTCTCTCTCTCTCTCTCTCTCTCTCTCTCTAGAATAAACACCTTTAGTAATGAGCTAAGATAGGAGGGAAGAAGGATTATTTGCCATTCCAGGCCTTGATTTTCCTCAGAACTGCAGCTCCTTGCCCTCCAGCACATAGCCATCTGTTGAGCCGCAGTGGCCTGGTCTTGAAGTGATCAACGCAAGAAGCTTGCCCTGCTGGACTGGCTCCTCTAGAAGACTGCTGATTTGGGCATTATTTTTCCTTTTATCATATTTCTTTTGAATTTTCTTTGATCGTTTTTTGTTTAAAATCTGCCCCTCTTCAGGAGTCAGCTTGACCCCTTTCCTGGGCCCAGACCACCGCCTAGTGGCACTCGGACCTCTGTGGGTAGAGTGTGCCGTCAATGGGCACAATGCAGGTCTTTACTAGGGTCTCGGTGGGGTCCGCTTTGTAGTGGGATGCACTGTAGACAACATCGATAAGCTTTATTTTGCACGTACAGCCCTCTGAGCCCCAGGAGAAGTTGCGGACACCCAGCCTCAAGGCTCCGCACTCAGACAGTGTATGTGGTGGGTGGGGGCGGGGGGGGGGGCAATCTTAGTGTAGGCAGCAGGGCTTCCCAGCTCATGTTTTGGCTTCTTGTGGTAAGCCTTTCTCTTGCTACCCCGCCACCCCCGGGTCTTGCACGCTTGCGCCAGTTATCCTGAGAGATGCCCATGGCTTGCCAGCTGGAAAGAGTATACACTCTCTTAATCCTCAACCAGCCTTATGAAATAGTGTTATTATTCCCACTTTACTGATGAGGAACCTGAGGCGTGGACAGTTTCAATAACTTGCCCAAAGTCACACAGCTAAGAAGTGGTGGGTCTCAGCCTTGTCACTTTGTTCCTCCATCATTTGTTCCAAAGTGAGTTTCCCCAGACAACTCTCTGTTCTTATGTTTTCCAGCCATCGTTTAGCAGATCACTTGGATTTTACTCATAAAGGTGCTGTAAGCCACTATCAGATTGGGGGTAAAATGTTGCGCGTGTATTGTCATATTTATTTGTAAAAGGAAATAGTCCTTGTGCAAAGTCTCATCAGAAGTACCCTTCCCTGCCCTCTGCACTCATTTTGACACTGAAACAGCAAGGTGGTCCTTCAGGAACATCAGATACACTTCAACTGCCCTCCAACCACCGACAAAGCCAGTGCTCTCCCAGGGCTTCCATTTGGGGGTAAAAGCACCTCCTCCCACCCAGTTTCAAAAGCCAGGAACCTGCAGGAGTCATCCTTGGCACCTCCCTCTCCCTCCCAGCCGCCACCCACATCTAATCCATCGCTACAGACCGACTGTCATTTACCTCCACGCCTGGAGCCGAACCTCCTCCCCACCCCAGCAACCGCAGCCCTGGCCTCCCGCAGCCCTTCGGCCCTTCCCATCCCCCCACCCCTCGCCCCCCAGACTTTCCCACGCACCTGCCACCGGGATCCTTCCAAAACAGATCGCATCGTATCCTCCTCCCGCTTAAAACCGTCTGTAGCTCCTGCTGTCCAAATCTGAAGCAGACAGACCCCTGAGGCTGCCTCAGCCGGGAGGCTGCTGACCCCTACATGCCCCGCCCCCCAATCTCACTCCTGAACCTGCGACGTCCCCTCCCTCCCTCCCAAGCCCAGCTTGTCAAGGGAGTGGTTCCAGGGAGGGCTGTCTTCCGGACTAGGCTAGGGTGGGGACGTCTGCACGGGTCCCACTGTTTCCCCACAGCCTGGCAGGGCAATGCGCGTGGTAGGCTCTCAGTAACAATTACCAAACGACGAATACATCAATGACTGGCAGAGGAATGAAGCCTTGCCTGTGCCTCCCTGGCTCTGCAGCCCGACTGCTTTGCCACGTGATCACAGCGCTGGAAAAGTACTTCCTCGAGCCACACTGTGTGCCAGGCCCTGCCTGCTGCCCTTAGACTCACTCCTTCCAGCCCAGTTTGCCTGTTTTCTGGAGTCACTGTGACGTTACCTTGGTCTCTGAGTCTCCAGTGTTAGTGGGGTTTGTGATTTGTGTACATTTTTACTATAAAATTTACTGACTTGATGAATGCAGTGACTGGATTCCAAGTTATGGGTTTGACAGGGCAGAGCCTTTGAAATCTGGAGACATAAAATTTACAGTTCTGGCTCTGGCAGACCAGATGGCTTCTCCAAGAAGTTAGAGTCTGTGGCCCCGGAACCCCAATCTTTTAGCTGCTACTATAAAGATTGGAGAATTTAGTTCGAGGCAAAGCCTTGGGATTTCCCCTGCCCCGCCCCCCCCTCCCGCCTCCCCGCCCCCTATGCCCCTACAAGTCTGCCCCTGATGTTTCAGTTAAATCTGATTTCATTTAGATAAGCTTGGTTGAGAGAGACAGGATAGAGGTGGTCCCCTCCTGCAACCCCCCAGGGCAGGCATTCATCATGCAAATATTTCTTATTCAAGCACCTCCATTAAGCCAGACTTAATGCTGGGGATACAGCAGCAAACCACAGACAGGTAATGTTTGGGTGAGCGGTGCTCATGCTAGGCCTTAAAGAATAAATAACATTAGAATTGATTGGAGTGATTGAACTGATCTGTTTTATGTCTATTTCCTCAACTAAACTGTAATCACCTTTGGCCCCATGACTGTTACTGGTCTTTGAATCCCCAGCACCCCCTGGTGCAAAGCAGCCACTCAGTAAATGCCTGTTTTGCTCTGAGCCAGGGATTGGTGGGTGCAAGGATGGGTTACTCAATGGGCTGAGCCAGGGATGTGCTGACTGGGGGCAGGAAGCTGGACAAGCAGGTCCACCCACTGACTGGGGACTGAAACCCTCACAGGAGGTGCAGAGAGATGAAGGTTCCAGGAGGCAGGAGGGAAATGAGTTTCAGTGGCTGTCCTGGTGGGAGGGGCAGGCTGGGGTGAGGGGTTGGGTGGAGGGAAGGGGCTTATCAGAGGACCCTGTGGGGCATCACAAGAGGGCTGAGCCCACAGGAGTGTCCACTTGAAGCAGAGGGGAACGTGGAAGTTTCCGGAATGCAGAATATGGGGTAGGGAAGGGCATCCTTTAGTGAGGGATCTGCCCTCAGCTAAGATTGAGGAGCCAGCTTTGACCCTTTTTGTTTTTCTTTATTGATTTGAAAGAGAAACATCCATTGGTTGCCTCCTGCACCAGTGCGGGAGGGGGCGGGGGGAGCGGTGGTTTGAATCCCAAACCTAGTATGTGCCCTGGCCAGGAATCAACCCAAGTTGCTTTGCCTCTTCTTTGGGGAGCACTAACAGCCGCAGTTATAGGTTATTTTGCGCCCGTCGACAACAGGCTCCACTCCGAGGCCCGCACCCCCAGGGCCTTTCTCCAGGGCTCAGGAGTCCTGGACACGAGGCTGCCCCTTGCAGATGTGGGTGACCAGGTGGGGAGACAGAAAAACTGCCGCATGAAGCTCTCTGATTGGCCTCTAAGAGTCAGCAAACGGGCGGGGGTGGGGGTGAGGTGGGGGACATAGAGGGGTGTGTGGCAGTGTTCCAAGCATCCGGGTATCCCCCCACAGAAGACTAAGGGGGCCCACTTACTTTCCAGTGAGAACTTCACCTTCCTTCACTCTGGAGCCTGGTAGCCTCCAGGGAGGGAGGTACCCCAAGGAGATGGAGATCTCCAAGACCAACCTGCGTCCCTCCCCCCTCTTCTCAGCCTTGCAGGGCCCAAGTGTGTACTCTGCCCATGGCCACCTGGGGGGCGGGAGCAGGGAGAGCACAGTGAGAGGGGCTGGTGCTTGCTGGGCCTGAATAGCTAGGTGGTGATGCGTTAGCCCGAAGCGTGGCCAGCTCAGCCCCTGGAAGCAGTCTCCAGTCTCCGCATTGGGGAGCAGATCCCTGTTTTCTCAGGCAGCAACAGTCATATCAAATTCACATACCTCCAGCCTTAATTAGCAACCTCGCAATGGCCCCAGCCCCACCCTTCCACTCCGGGTCAACAGACCCCACCCTCCACTCTGGGCCAACAGTGGGAGTCTGGAAAGAAAGGAAGGACAGGGCAGGCTGCAGGCCAGTTATGAGAGGACACAGGGTCTCATCTGACTAGCCGTTTTCTCATTTCAGAGTCCTCCTCCCCTTATTTTAAATCTTAATTAATCTTATAATAAATTTAACTAAACAATTTTACTTCACCAAGTAAAGGGACCTACTGCAGAGTCAACCCTGTCCATCCTGGCAGCATCAGACGGAAGGGGTGGGGGTGGGGGGTGGCTGGTGGGGGGTGGAGTAGGGACTAAGTGACTTTGCTACCCCATTTCCATAAATAGAGCAAGCATCTGGGGTGGGACCCCAGGTTGTCCTGAAGACACTAGGCTTTGCAGAGGCTGCCTCTTGGGAGGCCTGGCGGATGTGCCAGGGGGACTCTCAGGGCAGGCCAGGCCGGGCCCTGAGCTAGGCTTATCTCCTGCGGGCAGCTGCAAGCTCATGCTTCTGGCCTTTGCTCCTGCAGCATATCTAACAGTCTGTCTCTCGGTGTGCGCCATGTCTGCCTTTGGATGGGCACAAGGAAACAGGTGTGTTTGGATGGAGAGGGGTCCATCTCTGTGGTTCAGAGAGCCCCTATCTTCTCTTTCTTCCTTCCTTCCCTCTAGTGACGGCAAGGGCAGCCCTCTGTCCTTCCTCCCCTGATCCGGTCTCCTCTGAGGAGGAGGAAGACAGTGCCTGTGCTGGGATATCCTGAGCCTGACATATTGTTCCTCCTTCAAGAAACTCCCATTTACCCATCCCGCCCTTACTCTCCCATGTATTCCAGGGCAAAGCTGTGTCAGGCTGCCTGGCGCATAAGTGGGAACACAACTGCCCCTTCCTTAGGCGGCTCTGCGCTAGCTCAGTGCTGTCCTCCAGCCCCTGGCCCAGGCATCGGTCTCAGCTTGTCTGTAAAGGTTTGGTGACCGTGAGGTTGATGGGCCCGAGCAGGGAAGCCCGATGCACACTCTTGCATCTGACTTTTCTCCCTTGCTGAACATCAGCTCGTGCAGCTGGCCCTGTGGCTGGCATGCCACTCTGCCCTGGGTCACCTCTGGTGGCATTATCCTAAAAAATATAGGTGCACAACTACTTTGAAAAACAGTTTGGAATTACCTAGTAAATTTGATCAGGTGTACATCCTATCACACGGAACTTCCATACTTGCACACACAAACCGGAAGACACATAATGTTTTCGAGTAGCCCCAAGCTGGTAGCAACCCACACGTCCATGAACACTAGGATGGATATTAAATTGCAGCATTTTCACAGAACGGAATACTATACAAGAAAAAAAATTTGACCAAATTAAAGCTCTACTCATTAATATGAAGAAATCTTTAAAACCTGTACAATGATGACCCCATGAAACAAGACATGGAAGACTATATTAAGTCTGAGTCCAATGGAGAAAATTTAAAAACAGGCAATCTAAGCAATATTGTTTAGGGGTATACACATAAAGAAAAGTGAGGAGAAGACTTGCACTAAATTCAGGATGCTGTTTCCTTTGGGGGAATGTGTCAGGGAGGGGAACATGAGCTTCTAAGGTAATTGGAATATTCTCCTCACTGACCTGGTGCTGGGTACATAGGAATTTATTACTGTACTTTGCACTGCATATGCATGGTACATACTCTTGTGTGTATACCACACATTCAACACCCCCCCCCCCATTCTTGTCCTCAGCTGGCAGAAGAGGGGCCAGTGTCCTTCATCGCAGTTCCTTCCTGTTACTGAGTGGGCGAGAGGAATTTGGGGGGTGAGGGCCTCCCCGCTGCAGCTGGGTCCTGGCCACTCCAGGGTGATGGGAACGCAGGGCCAGGCAAGGCCGGCTGGCTGTGCCGTTCCTGCCAACTTTGGGGATTAGGCCAAGGCTCTCGCCCACCTGTTGTTTCACTCATTCAGCATGAACATAGCTGAGGGCTTTCTGTAAGCCTTGGATGCTGTTGGGAGGATTCGGGTAAGTGAGAAATGGTCTTTGGCCTCAAAGATTTTACAATATTCTCAGAGGTGATCACATACACAAATAACCGTGATACCAGAAACTGTGAGCTAAGTGACACATGACAACCCAGCTACTCCTTCAATAAACATTTGTTGAGCATCTATTATGTGCCAGGAGCCATGCGGGATGGTGAGCATGATAAAGGCAGTTAAATCACAATCCTGGCCCTTAAGTTCTTAGGCTGATCCAGGGGAAACAGACACATAAACGAGATAAATATAACAGCGGGGCAAGCCCACAGGCGTAGATATGGTCAGGGAGACGCAGGAAGGGGTTCCACTCAGGATGGGCAGGATGGGGACGAGCAGTGGGAAAAGGCCGGAGAAGGGAGGTCTTCCTGAGGGGCCAGCTCCTGAACTGAGCATTCTGGGTGGGGAGGCAAGGGCAAGCGGCTGGGCTAGGGCATCCTCTGCAGAGGAATCAGCTGGGACATAGGCACAGGAGTAAGAAGCAGCACTGTAGGTGCTATCTGCAGCTGAACCCAAGTCCTCACGGGCATGAGGAGAGGAGCCACAGGAGGCGGAGACTGGGCCAGATCAGGGTCCTATTTGCCTTGCCAGATCTTGGATCTTACAGGTGCTGGGAGCCCCTGAAGTGTTTAGGGGAGCTTGGTAGTTCACTCTGGCTCAGTATAGAGCAGGGGTCCTTAAACTATGGCCCGTGGGCCACATGCGGCCCGCCGAAAACATTTATCCGGCCCGCCGGGTGTTTTTGCCGCCCCTGTGTGCATAGGAATTTGTTCATAGTTTTTTTTTAAACTATAGTCTGGCCCTCCAACGGTCTGAGGGACAGTGAACTGGCCCCCTGTTTAAAAAGTTTGAGGACCCTTAGTATAGAGGAAGGGTTGAGGGGCATGGATTGGAAGAAGGAAGGCAAGTTGTCAGACTATTGTGGATCCAAGAAGTATTTAGACAGGCTAGCTGTGTCTGAGAGGGTGGATGGTGAGGAAGACCAGCTTCGCAAACAGCTCTCTGCTGGAGTGACCAGGCGGAGCACACAGGGGGAGGCGGGCTCCCACCTGGAACGAGTGTGGCTCTGGGAACTGGGGAGCATTAAGTATGGGCAGAGTCAGAGGACAGCCAGGCATGTGGATGGGACGCTGCACCATCTGGTCCCAGGGCTCCCAAATTCTGGCTTGTGGACAGGACTGGTCTGAGAAAGTGAGGAAAATATGGGCATGTAATGAGCTTCTTATAAGCCAAATGTATGCTCTTTAAAGAACCATCCTTAGAAGTGTCTGCAATTAAATCAATATGCATATCACTTACAGGCATTAAGTGAATTACCAAAATAAATCTCTTAAAGATTCAAAAGTGGTGAGCGTTTTTTTTTTGTTTTGTTTGTTTTTTGGTGGGGGGTGAGGGATGAGGCATTGGAGACAAGGATTTTATTTTTAATTTAAAGGGTTTTAAAATAAGCCTTTTTAAAAACATATATTTTATTGATTTTTTACAGAGAGGAAGGGAGAGGGATAGTTAGAAACATCGATGAGAGAGAAACATCGATCAGCTGCCTCGTGCACAACCCCTACTGGGCATGTGTCCGCAACCAAGGTACATGCCCTTGACCGGAATCCAACCTGGGACCTTTCAGTCTGCAGGCTGACGCTCTATCCACTGAGCCAAACCGGTTATGGCTAAAATAAGCCTTTTAAACGATCATATTTAAAAACTCATAAAACATACAAAATTATAAAAAGCACCACTGGCCTTTGTTCTGAGTTTAAGTCTTTCTTTTAATTGCTAACAGTGGACTTTCTTGTATGAAAAGACACAAAGACAGCAGCCTTTTTCTCCCCTGTTCTCACCGAGCCGAGCCGCGCAGAGCACCTACCAAAGGCTGAGCGCAGGGTTCTGCGCGCCTGCGACGCCGCGGCCGGCCGGCAGGGGTCAGGCGAGCCCCACGCACGGCCCGCGGAGCCGCGCCGAACCCGAGAGCCAGAGCCGCGTTTCTGGGCGCGCGGTCCCTCCGGGGAGAGGGGCAGACGGAGGGCCCTAAACCTGCCTTAAACTGGGGGGTCACGACGAACAGCCACCTGGGTCATGAGTCCGGGCTCCGCGGGGCAGGATGTGAACTGAGCGCCCCCTCCACGCTGTGTTGACACCAGCTCTGGGTCCACCCAGCGTCTGGGCGGGGCTGGCTCAACTCCGATTTGTTCGCGTGCCCCTGGGCCACTCACCTTACCCGTCTCTTGGAATGGGGCTCTTGTGCAACCTTTAATTGATTTATTTTTCCCTTATACTCTCTTCCACCTCCACCGACCCCCACCCCCACCCCCAGCCCCGTGTGCAACCTTGTCTTCACAACCGGGTTGTCAGGAAGATCAAGGAATTAATATGTCAAACCGAGAGTTGAGAGGGCTGCACAGGTAAGGTATTGCCATTACTAGGTTATATGGGTTTAGAATTAGGACTCAGGCCTCTGGGAAGCGTCCTGTAGCTACAGCCCCAGATAGACCAGTTGTTCTGAAAGGTGGCCTGTGCCTCAGAATTACCCCTGGAGATGTGATTAGGTCTGGAGCCCATCCAGGAATCTGCATTTTATTGTTTTACAGATTGCCAAGCTCTCACAACGGGTGTGCCCAGACCACACTTGGAGAACCATTCCCTTAGCTTCTACCATCCCACAGGGCAAGCAGTGGGAAAGCAGGGATGGTAGTCAACAGGGGAGCTTGGGCTGATAATGTGACTGGCTTACAATTGGAGTGGAATTAGAGGCAGCCCCAGGAAGGAGGAGGGCTGGCCGCCCCGAGGCCGTAGAGTTCCACAGTGCACGTACACAAGCAAGGACTCCCACAGTGCACGTACACAAGCAAGGACTCCCACAAGAACCAAAGTGGAAGGGCCCCTGCTCTTCCATTCATGACTCCCTCAAGCTACACAGTTTTTTGGTGTTACGAGAACGATCGCTTTCTTCCCAAGTTGGTGGCAAGGTGTGTAACCCATCTTGACTGGACGAAACATCCCATTCTGTCACTGTGAATGTCTCCAGGCTGGTTGTTGCAGCTACACACTAAACCCAGTGAGACCACCGTTTTAGCCACATTCATCAACACAACTAGAGGCCGAGGGGGGAAGTGAGGGGGGAGTGCCACGAGCCCAGGATATCTCCCTGAGGCTGGAACGGGCTGGAACAGCACTTGGCTACAGGCCAGGACCAAAAGTCAAAAGGGGCATCACTGGACTGAGAACCCAGAAAACCAGTGCTCTCTTCTAGGGAGCCTGGCTGGAATGGAACAGCCTAACCTGTTCCCCTCTGTGCTCCATCCAGGCAGCTGTGCAGTGGGGGCCCATGATGGCATTTTCAGAATGCCCATTTCTGTTGCTCTGGATTCTAGATTTCCAGTTCTGACCTTGGGAAAAATCAAACTGTCTTGCTCTTTTAAAAAACATGGGGATGCCGAAACCGGTTTGGCTCAGTGGATAGAGCGTCGGCCTGTGGACTGAAAGGTCCCAGGTTCGATTCCGGTCAAGGGCATGTACCTGGGTTGCGGGCACATCCCCAGTGGGGGATGTGCAGGAGGCGGCTGGTCGATGTTTCTCTCTCATCGATGTTTCTGACTCTCTTTCTCTCTCCCTTCCTCTCTGTAAAAAATCAATAAAATATATTAAAAAAAAAAATTTAAAAAACATGGGGATGGCCCTAGCCAGTTTTGCTCAGTGGTTAGAGCAGGGGTGGGCAAACTTTTTGACTCGAGGGCCACAATGGGTTCTTAAACTGGACCGGAGGGCCGGAACAAAAGCATGGATGGAGTGTTTGTGTGAACTAATACATGTTAACACTGCTGCTGGTGAAGGAGCGGAGGGGAGAGCAAGAGAACCCTTCACTCTTTCGGCTCCATGGGCCGTAGTTTGCCCACGGCTGGGTTAGAGGGTTGGCCCTCGAACTGAAGGGTCCTGGGTTCCGGTCTGCTCAAGGGCTCACCCCTTGGCCCTGGACAGGTGCATGCAGGAGGCAACCAATAGATGTGTCTCTTTCTCATCAATGTTTCTCTCACTCTCCCTCGCCTCTCTCCCCTCCACTTTCTCTAAAAAAATTAATGAAAAAAGTATCCTTGGGTGAGGACTAACAAACAAACAAATAAACAAACAAACCATGGGGATGGTTTCCAAAAATTTATGAGCTTCCTTCTAGCTCCAAGGCTCTTGCTACTCTGGCTTCCAACTGCCTTTATAAAATCTCTGGGGATCTGGAAAAGAGAGGCTGAGACTTCTTCTCTTCTAAGGGCTGATTTCACCCCGGTGTCCCCCTTTCAATGAGCAGACTAGAGGGCAGGATCCAGACCAGTCACTCTCCACGGGGCTGGAGCCAGACAGGAGGCAAGCCAATAGCTTCTCCCCCAAAACACCAGAGTAGAAGCAGATGGGTCTGCTTCGTAACGTTTAATATAAAATGGCAGCAGCCGCTGTGCAGTTGTAACAGAATTAGCCGTAGGGTGTCCAGAGAAATGTACACAGGCAGCCCTCGCTGGAGTGGAGCCAGCCAACGCAGGCCTGCTGCCCGGTCAGCTGCGGGCTGTCACATGGCCAGGACGATGGTGGTGGTGGCCCAGCATTGCTGAAGGGCTCAGAGGTGCTGATCCTTTACAAGCATGCTGACCTCTACCCCACCGCAGAGTCTAGATCAGCGGTCACCAACCTTTCGGACCTCACAGACCACCAGTGGTCTGCGGACCACCGGTTGGCGACCGCTGCTCCAAAGGTTTCCTTAAACCAGCGGTCACCAACCTTTCGGACCTCGCGGACCACCGGTTGGTGACCGCTGGTCTACATGGCACATGTTCTGAGATGCCTGTTCCCAGAGCTCCACCCCTGAGTGGGGGATTTCAGCCCTAAAGAGTGAAGCCCCTGGAAGGATGCAGGGCTGTGAAGAGTGGGTGCCTGCTCACAAGCTGCGAGGGGCTGATGCCTCTGGAAATCAGCAGAAAGAAAGGCTAGGTTTTGGGGGTTTTCCCCCTGGAAAAGCCACCAGGTTCAAGTAAATGAGCAGAGGGCTCCCTGCCAAGGCTCACCCCCCAAAAGGAGGTGACTGCCTGCCTGCCCCCATGTGACCACCGTGGGAGGTGGGTGCGTCAGGCTTGGAATTTAGAGAGCAAGGCCCGTCACCAAAGCCCATCCCCGTAGCCCAGAAAAGCCACTGTGCTTCCTGTTGAGCCCATTTTAAGCCACTGAACACTTCCTCGGCTGGCTGGCCTGGCTCCGCGCCCACAGTGCTTGGCTGCCATTGTAGAGGACGCAACCTCGTTGCAGAGGCCAGCAGGCGAGTGCAAGGGCAGCCAAGCCCCAGGACCTGCCTCAGGCAGGGGACGAGAGCTGCCACAACTCTACTTCCAAAGAAAGGCCTCGAGGTGCTGGGAAGAGGGTGCAGGTCTTGGCGTTAGTGGAAGTCCGTGTTGAAGGCTCTGCCGATGACCAGCCGCCTCACCTCACTGGTCCCGGCCCCGATCTCATACAGCTTGGCATCTCGCAGAAAGCGGCCCATGGGAAAGTCATTGATGTAGCCGTTGCCACCTGTAGCCAGGGTGTGGGCAGAGAAGAAAGGACAACAGGAAAAGTGATGGGAAGTGGGCAAAGCAAGAGAAGCAAACAGAAGGCCAAGGATACAGAAACAGGCCAGAGGAAGAGAGACTGATGAAGGAGAACCAGCAAAAGCTGGTGAGAGGGCGGGTTCGAGGAATACCTTACTTGGGAGGACAGTGGACAAGGGGCCGGGAGGCCACCCAGAGGGCAGAGGACAGCAGGCAGGCAAGAGGACCGCTGGTGGACATGGAGAAGGGGGATCAGGCGATACTGCATAGCATTTACGGGGTGCCAGGTTCAGAGAAGTGAAGTAATTTGCACAAGTCACAAAGCTGGTCCGTGGTAAAACCAAGACTCAAACCTAGGCCATCTGGCTTGAGTCTGTGCTCTAACCACTGTGCAGCTTTGAAACCAGGCTGTCCACCCCGCTCTGAGGCATCTCTCTCCACTTCCCGGTGTCCGCAGGACTAGGCGTGAGCGGGGCGTGCTGCCTCCAGCGGTTTTCTCATTTGCTTTTCCATGTTCTCGTAATAACTGGGGCAGAAGCAGCCGAATAGCACCAGCTCGGCTGCAGCTAGCTGAAGCTCAGAGTGAGGGGCGAGGAGGACACCTCTTTCTGGAGGCAGCCACAGGCAAGCCTGGGAAGGGGAGTGGGGAGTGGGGGCCACTCACCGAAACACTGGATGCCATCCAGGGCCACCTGTGTGGCACACTCAGCGGAGTAAAGAATCACACCCGCGCAGTCCTGTGGGAGGAGGCCCCGGTCAGCAGGCCCCGCCAGGCCACACAGAGAGCGAGTCCCAGCAAGCCGCCCGCCGCCTCCTTCTGGGCAGGCCGCCCTTACCTTGGCGGTGCAGTGGCCCTCGTCGCAGGCCTTGGCGACGTTGTAGACGTACTGCCGACATGCCATGAGGCGGGTGTACATGTCGGCCATCTTCCCCTGCATCAGCTGGGCACAAAGGGAGGTCACACGTCAACTTTCCTCTTAGACACTCTCCCTAGTTACCAAAAGCAGATCGGCAGCAGCAACCTGACAGCCAGAATGGCAACATCAGGGCACAGGAAGCGGACAGGACTTGCCTAGGGTGACAGAGAGGGTAGAGGGCTGCTGCTGCTCCCTGAAGTGGCCCTCCACCCACCACCACCCTCATTCACATCCTGCAGCGTCTTTCACACCAGAAAGGGTGACTAGAAACGCCGCCCCCCGTACCCCACGCCTCACCCTCACAATGCCGAGTTCATTCATCTCAAACGAGAAGCGAGGAGACGTGTGAACTTCCCGACCACCTCCCAAGCCAGGTGGCACGCTGACGAAGCCTGCCCCCCAAGCATTCAAACTCACTCTGCTGGGGGAGGGGCGCAGATGCCCACAGCACATGCTCCGCGTTCTCATTTGTGAAGGAAAACTTGAACCCAATGAAAGAGGACATGTCGACAAAGCATTCCACTCACCTGGAAGTGGCCAATCTTCTGGCCAAAGGCTTCCCTCACGTGCAGGTAGGGAATGGTGTGGTCCAGGACGGCCTGCATGATCCTGTGGGGAGGACAAAGACACTGTCCCCCCGCTGCCAGCTGGGGTGGCAAAATGCCAGTGTGAAAAGGCTTGGGGGGGCGGGAGGGGACAGCTCAGTGAGACAAAGAGCTGGAGTTCTAGAGAGGAGAAAAGCCTGGGTGTCCTGTTTCACATCTCAGGTGACCAAGCGGTATTGCTCCTCAGGCATTTTGTCTTTCAAAGAATGTTCTTTACCTTCAGTGTGAAGAAATAACACATGGGAATAGGAGGTTGTTTTCATTTCCAGAAAACAAGGTGCATCGGCCAGGAGGAGAAGACTGGGGCTGTGGCTGCTGTTTGCCAGGGCACTGCTTGCCGGGGAAGCTAAAAACCCAGCTCCCCCACCCCCACCCTGAGCCTCACACTCACCCGAGGGGCCCACCAGCCAGCACCAGCCGCTCCAGGTCCAGCCCACTCATCAGCACGTAGACGCCCTTACTTAGATGGCCCAAGATGTTCTCAGCTGCTGGGAAAAGTGCTGGTCAGAGGGAAGAGGGCTGTCCACCGCCCACAGACTTCTCCCTTTATAAGAGCTACTAGGTTTGGTACCATGGCTCTCATACCAGGCACTAAAATATGTCACCTGACCTTCAACGAGGGAGATTCTGGATGAGAGAAAAGGATGGCGTTTACCACTCCCTGTCAGAAGGAGAGCTTGCCAGACAGACATCCCCGCCCCCATACACACATGATCCACAGGATCAGACACAAAGGCCCGACTCTTAGGTCTTTTCCTCCTCCGCTGCCTTGGATGGGAAGAAGAAAAGCTAATTTGGTCTAGAAGTCACCCAAACCCTTCCTAGTATTTTCACGCCTGTGTCCGTAATTACCCTTTCCCTCAGGTTGAGCCTGCTCTGGTCCAATATCGCCCGTCCCCTCGCCTCCAAGAGTGTCCATGGAATAGTCATCGTTCAGGAGATGGGCCAGTCCACACTGGTGTCAGAAACTGCTGAGCCCCTCTCCACCCCAGAAGCCGGGACCTTGGTGACCTCCGAGTGTTTTCCTGCTTACGCAGGAGGATCTGCACTGATCCCCCACTCCCGTGATGCTCTTTGTAACCAAAGGATACTTTTCTTGGGTGGTGGACCATGAGGGGGAGGCGTGGTCTGTGGCTGAGGTGCAGAGTAAACCTAGCCGGTGATCAAATCTATGTCTTTGGTCTCATTAGCACAAGAAGGGTGTGCTGGATCTCCCACAACGTGTCACATTTTCAGTTACACGTCAGGGGAGAAAGTGCCCAAACTGATGCCTTCCCTTCACTGAGTCCGGCTTCCAGCAGTGTACTTGGATGGTGTTTTAGCATGGTTAACGAACACCTCACACAGGCTGTACTGGGAAACGTGCAAACAAGGACGTCTGAAGGACGTTAGTGGGCCAGAGCGGATCTTATCTTTCTATTCCAGATACTGGAATCCAACCCAGACACAGTGCGCTATCCACACCGGAAACAGGCACACAGGGAAAACAGCGGGCCCTCAGCCCCGGAGTCCCACACGTACGGGCCCGTGGGCCAGCCACAGTCATTGGTAAGCTGACAGTGGGAGCCTCTCTAACCCAGAGATGGGCTTTCTCAGCTTATGAAGGGGTCAGCACAGGGGCGCACCCTTTCTTAGACTCACCAGGAACCTTGCAGTCTTCAAAGATCAGCTCACAGGTGTTAGAGCCCCTCATCCCCAGCTTGTCCAGCTTCTTGGCGGTGCTGAAGCCAGGCATGCTCTTCACAGAAACAAAAGGTGGCCTTGAGTACAGACCAGGCCCAACAGGGTCTAGTAAAGGGAAGACCCTTGCACAAAGCCCACCTTCCCACCCAGTCCCAGCACTCCCACGGCACACCAGCGTTCCGATCCCAGGGCCCACCCTGCGCTGGCCCACTCCTGGAAGCCCCGGCCCTAACACCCCACCAGACCCTGGCCTTCTCTGCCGCTGGCGTGCGCTCTCCCCACTTCTCACGGCGGCACTTCTTTCTCCAACGCCTGATCCCTAGGGCCCGGTTGACCCTTCCTAGCTTTGTTTCCTTTCCTTAGGGAAATAATTTCCAAGATATTCTCAGGGGCCCATGCAATTCCTTTGGCCCTTTGTTCCTCTGCCATCTGAACCTAATTGAATCACAGCTGGGATCAATTCAACCACCTGTGTGCTTTGGCCTGGACCAGCGGTCGGCAAACGCATTAGTCAACAGAGCCAAATATCAACAGTACAACGATTGAAATTTCTTTTGAGAGCCAAATTTTTTAAACTTAAACTATATAGGTAGGTACATTGTTATTAACTTAATTAGGGTGCTCCTAAGGCTTAGGAAGAGCCACACTCAAGGGGCCAAAGAGCCGCATCGAGAGCCGCAGTTTGCCAACCACGGGCCTAGACTAATCAGATGCACTGTGCATGGGCAAGTGCTCTGAGCGCACGTTTTGCTTCCCTGACGTCCCGGCTGCTGAGTGGCGTGACACAACCTTGAGATTTCCTATCTTAGCCAAGCCCTTTGGGCTACTCAATTCTCATTCTCCAATCCTAGCCAGCCACTTTCCCCCTCTCCCTAGGGAGGGTATTGCAAACCCTTAAGACACTACCAAGTCCCTCATCCCTGTGGTCCCCAGCCCGCACAGATGCCCCGGCTTTCCACCTCAAGGTCACCAGGCACATCTTCCTCCCCCATCACCTGTACCAGCCTTACCTCTGCTTCCTCAACTCTCCATTGTGTTTTGCTCACTTGCTCAGACACATCTCAAGTTCTCCCTCTCCTGAATTTCTTTCTCTTTATCAAAAAATTTGCTCAGTTCTCTCCCATTCTTTTTAAAAAATATTTTATTGATTTTTTTATCAATAAAAGGAAGGAAGAGGGATAGAGAGTTAGAAACATCGATCAACTGTCTCCTGCACACTCCCTACTGGGGCTGTGCCTGCAACCGGAATCGAACCTGGGACCCTTCAGTCCGCAGGCCAACGCTCTATCCACTGAGCCAAACCGGTCAGGGCTCTCTCCCATTCTTTTTCTTAAAAAATATATTTTATTGATTTTTTACAGAGAGGAAGGGAGAGGGATCAAGAGTTAGAAACATTGATGAGAGAGAAACATTGTTCAGTTGCCTCCTGCACACCCCCTACTGGGGATGTGCCCACAACCAAGGTACATGCCCTTGACTGGAATCGAACCTGGGACCCTTGAGTCCGCAGGCTGAAGCTCTATCCACTGAGCCAAACCGGTCAGGGCATCTCTCCCATTCTTAAAAACAAACTCAAACTCCCAACTTTTGTTGTTGTTAATCCTCATCAGAGGATATTTTTTCCATTGATTGTTTTTAGAGAGAATGGAAGGGAGGGGGAGAGACAGAGAGAGAGAAACATTGATATGAAAGAGACACACTGACTGGTTGCCTCCTGGATTAAGCCTGCAATCGAGGTACGTGCCCTTGACCGGAAGTAGCGCTCTAACCAGTTCGGCTAGGGCAGCCGTGGGCAAACTACGGCCCGCGGGCCGGATCCGGCCCATTTGAAATGAATAAAATTAAAAAAAAAAAAGACCGTACCCTTTTATGTAATGATGTTTACTTTGAATTTATATTAGTTCACACAAACACTCCATCCATGCTTTTGTTCCGGCCCTCCGGTCCAGTTTAAGAACCCATTGTGGCCCTCGAGTCAAAAAGTTTGCCCACCCCTGGGCTAGGGCCAAACTCCCAACTTTTCATTCTACCTTCTGCCCCATCTCCCTCTTGCATTTATTTTCAAGATCTGGCCCTAGCCGGATTGGCTCAGTAGATAGAGTGTCCGTCTGTGGACCAAAGAGTCCTGGGTTCGATTCCAGTCAAGGGCACATGCCCAGGTTGCAGGCTCGATCCCCAGTAGGGGGCATGCAGGAGGCAGCCAATCAATGATTCTCTCTCATCATTGATGTTTCTATCTATCCCTCTCCCTTCCTCTCTGAAATCAATAAAAATATATATATAAAGAAAAGATTTGAAAGGTGCAGTCTTCATTCCGTCTCCACTCGCATTCCCATTCACACTTCCACTTCAGTCTTCCACAGCTGCTCTCAGCAGCCCCCTGATGACACCTTCATTGTCAAATCCAGTTCTCCTCAGTCCTCATCATCCTGCCCCTGTGTGTGGCCTGGCTCGGTGGGCGGCTCCACCAATCTCAGACTTGGCGCAGCCTCCCTGATGTCCCCTGCCTTTCAGTCTGCTCTTCACCCGACCCCGGGGAGCCTTGGCAGGGCACACAGGATCGCTCGTGTTTGCCATCAGGGGAAGGGCTCTCTCTCTGGCATCGCTGTCAGGAGACAAAGGCCTCCCACCTGCACCCCCTCCATTCACCTTCTCCACGATGAAGGCGGTGATGCCCCGAGAAGCGGGCACAGCAGCCAGGTCGGTCTTGGCATAGACAACAAGGACGTCGGCATCAGGGCCGTTGGTGATCCAGAACTTGTTGCCATTCAGGACGTAGTGATCTCCTAAGAACAGGAATTTGGCTACTTAACACCAGCCATGTTGGCCCATCTCAGCCAGTTAGTCCACAGACTGCTAAGCAGGAAGCTGCCCGGCCGGAAATAGTTCTGGAAATCTAGCAGAGGCCACCCCAATGATTGCCCTCTGCCTTTTCGGCTCCCAAGTCGAAAGAGGCCTCACCTTTCTTTTCAGCTTTTAGCTTCATGGAGACAACGTCAGAGCCAGCATTGGGCTCACTCATGGCCAGGGCTCCGACGTACTCCCCACTGATCAGCTGCAAGGGAAACCCCAAAGGGCCTGGTTATGACTTTAGAAGTACCTACAGGAGCTGAGATACTTCCTGCCTGTTTGCATGACGCCCCTTCACACTTCTCTCAAAGATCAGGCGATTGGTAAAGTCTTACAAAAGAAGCCCAGTATGCACAAGGCTGGAAATCTCTCTCCCTTTTCCTAGTCCCTTTGCACAGAAGCAAGTCCTAGTCTTCAGCTTCTGAGAGTGCTCCCTGCAAATGCTGCCCAGTGATGAACTCGGAAGGTTTGGCCGCAGTTTTAATTTTTTTGACTTAAGTATTTGAAAGCAAAAACCTGACCCCTTCCTAGCTGTATCTGGTTCAGGGCAGCGTGCGACGGAAAGCAAATCTGACCAGCCCTCGACCACAGGGAGGGCGCCTCGTGTTGGGTGGTTGCACCGAGATCAGGGTGTGTTTCTCCATTCCCATTGCCTCACCTTGGGGAGGTACTTCTCCTTCTGGGCCTCATTTCCATTGCGCACAATCTGATTGATGCAGAGATTGGAGTGGGCACCGTAACTGAGTCCCACGGCTCCAGAAGCTCGGGATATTTCCTCCATCACCAGCACATGTTCCAGGTAGCCCATGCCAGAGCCGCCATACTGGGCTGGGAGTAGAGGTTGTGCGGGGGAACAGAAAAGGCAGCTCAGATTAACCCAGGACACTGACAGGATCCTAACAGTTATTGGCAGCAGAGAAACATCCCTGTAGCACCTATTCCAAGTTCTTGCTGACAGAGTCAACAGGTTCATGCCATGGAGTCTGTCTACAAACACACAGAACCGGTTCTGTTTGCTGCCTCTGTCAGCTGAGGTGGTTCAGAAAACAGCCATTGCAACCCCCACTTTATCCCAGACAGACCTCTTAATGAAGGCAGGAGAACCTGAAGTGCAAGACAGATGTTTGTGTAAAAGGCCTGAGGCAAGTGAGGTGTGCACAGCATAGGTTTGGACCTAAAGAAACAGGACTATCACATAAACAAATTGTACACCTTAAACATACATAAGGTTACACGTCAGCTATAGCTCAATGAAAACAGTTAAAAAAGAAAAAGAAAAAAAAGCAAGATTAGTAACAGGAACAGGAGAGCCACAGTCTGAGAGAAAATCTGGTGGGCAGTGCAGTCGAGATGCTGGTTAGGGAATTTCGGAACTCTTCATAAAAATGTGCCTTTTCCTTGGCAGGAGGGCCTAAATAAAAATGGCTGGCTCGGTGGATAGAGCGTTGGCCTGCGGACTGAAGGATCCCGGGTCCGATTCCAGTCAAGGGCACATGCCTGGTTTTGGGCTCGATCCCCAGTGTGGGGTGTGCAGGAGGTAGCTGATCAATGATTCTCTCTCATCACTGATGTTTCTATCTCTCTCTCCCCCTCTCCCTTCCTCTCTGAAATCAATAACAATAATAATAAAAGTGGCTGGGTCCACTGGTACCAACCGCTGCCCTGCAATTTGGGTAAACCCCGGTAAGATTCTCTGCACATGTTCACTCTTGACCAAGAAGTCAGGCTCATCCAAGGCTCTCCAGAAAGGCTGGCTCGCCCCCTGCAATTCCGGGAAGGAAAGCCCTCAGGTGGTGACACTGGAAAAAGCCACCGGGACAAGCAGGCAGAAAACAGAACTTATATCTGGCTTCCTTTCAAGTTTCTGATTTCTAACTACCTTCTTCATCCATTAAAATACCATCTGGTTCAGAAACATATTCTTTCTAATTTTAATTTTTTTTTATTTTTAAAATATATTTTATTGATTTTTTACAGAGAAGGGAGAGGGATAAAGAGTTAGAAACATCGACCAGCTGCCTCCTGAACACTCCCTACTGGGGATGTGCCTGCAACCAAGGTACATGCCCTTGACCGGAATCGAACCTGGGACCTTTCAGTCCGCAGGCTGACACTCTATCCACTGAGCCAAACCAGTTAGGGCAGAAACATATTCTTTATGGGGTTCATAAACCCCCAAGACACAGAGGAAGAAAGTCTTGTTTAGGAGTTTCCAGTGGCCTTCCCCCTATTTCCCATGAAGGTGGTCTAAATTAATTTTTAAGTGGTTTCATTTTATCATTACTCATGATCTAACTTTCTATGATCAGCCAAAACCAAGAACTGTCTCCAAGGGGCTGAGGGGGAGATGTAAGGAGAAGTATATTGTTTTCCACCTCCATTCCAATGCCCAAGGAATACAAGCTGAGGCAGGCTGTGCCATCCCAGGCTTTAGCTGGCGAGGCCACAGTCTCATCTATTTATTGGGCATTGCAAGCCAGACTGGGCCTCTCCTTCAGAGGCCAACATCCAAATCAGAGACCACCAGCTCCCTGCTCTTTATCCCTGGAAACAAGTAGTAAGACCCACAGGGGACACAGGGCAGGCCCAGGGACAGTGTATTTAACACGTCATCTGGCCACCTCATGTGGAGGCTCAGCATTCCTCCACAACTTCATCTGTTTCCAAATGAGCCCCAGGACCAAGCTGCGTGCCTAGATGTTATTGGTAGAAGAGTTAAGAGCTTAGGGACTAGACCAGCCGTGAGCAAACTATGGCCCGCGGGCCGGATCCGGACGGTTTGAAATGAATAAAACTAAAAAAAAAAAAAGACTGTATCCTTTTATGTAATGATGTTTACTTTGAATTTATATTAGTTCACATAAACACTCCATCCATGCTTTTGTTCCGGCCCTCCGGTCCAGTTTAAGAACCCATTGTGGCCCTCGAGTCAAAAAGTTTGCCCACCCCTGGACTAGACTAAGGGACTATGCTGCCAATATCACCCGGGGGAGCTTATTCAGCACGCAGACTTCAAGAGTCCAAGTAGAGGCAGTGGCCATGGGAAGGTGGGAGCAGAGATTGGAATGATGTAACCTAAAGCCTGGGAACACCCAGACAGTTGCCTGAAGCAGCAAGGAACAAACTCTCCCCTACAGTCTGCAGGGAGCACAGCTCCACTGGTTTCAGACTTCCAGCTTCCAGAATCTTATATAAGAGAATAAACTTCTTTCGTTTTAAGTCAAAAAAGAAAAAGAAAGAAAGAAAAAAAGAGTCCAAGTAATCCTGACCCAAGTGAATCACACTGGCCTAATCCCTTTGTCATCTCAATGTCACTGCCTAAGAAAATAGAAGGGCTGACAGTCAATGCGAGCTTTCCTAGGACCAAGGGGGAAGAGGTTCTGGGTTTCTTTAAGCACAATCCTTTTTTTTTCTTTTTCTTTGAGCACAGTCTTTTCATTCCTTTCCTGCTTCTTTTAGTTCTGGTGTTAAAGGGCATGCAAGAAAAGTCCTCTTTAGGGAACGAAACGATACTCACCAGGGGCTGTGATGCCCAGGACTCCCAGTTTCCCCAGCTGCTTCCAAAACTCCTGCCAACAGAATGGAGAGAGCACAGTGGGTGGTGAGGAGGCAGCCAGTCACAGGTGCCTGGGCACATGGAACAAGGAGACCCAAACCCTTCACAGAAAGGGGCTGCATTTTTAAGGAGGTTTCATTTACCAGAAGACTGTATGAGTTCTTCCAGGCTGCAGTGTAACTCCCAGCACCCCCCAGCTCCCAGACTGGCCCCCTGCACCCCCAGTGTGGACCTCAGGACTCACTCGAAGGTTCTTGAATTCATTGCTTCGATCAATCTCCTGGGCCTGGGGGGCTAGGTGCTCCTGCAGGAACTTAGAGAGGGTGTGACGAAGCTAGAGGGAGAGAGGTGCACAGATGCCTCTGTAACATTATTGCCACTGCAGACGGCGTCTCCACTGCTGAGGACACATTCGGGGAAACAGGCTCCCCGACACCTCCCCAAACGGCATCAGACGGAAACCTAAGAGACCCCTAGTTTATGCTTCCTCAGAGATCATCTTCGCCCCTCTTTCTTGAGGTCCTCAGTCTAGACAGCTTCATGATTATTTTTTTAAATGTCACTCCCCTACATAAAATCATTCCATGGCTTTCCTTCGTACTTAGACGGCCGAGGCCCTGCATGAACTGACCCTATCAACCCAGCCCTTCCAGCCTTCTCCAGTCCCCCCCCCCCGACCCCCCCACCCCGGCCACCGTTGTAAGCACCTGTCAGCTCTTTTCTGCCCTTTTTCTCAAAGGGATTACTCAACGAGATTAGAAACTCCTCTTGGCAGGAAAGTTTGAGAACTAGAACTGCTTTCTAGTTCTCCGGCGTGATTGAAAGCTCTGCCTGCTGTCTGTGAGCCCGAGTGGGCTTGGAGTTCCGGGACACTGGCACATGCCCGCTGTTGCCACAGGAAAATCACCTGCCGGGCGAACCGTGCCAAGTGAAGTCTCCTCCCTCCTGGAGGGGCTCTGCCTCAGCTCCAGTTGTAATGACATCTTTCAAGTACTTTGTGCTGTGACTGTGGGTGAGATTCCGCCGCCTTTCAAAGCCCCGGGGTGTGTGTTGGAAAGCGATTTCTCGGGGATAATGATTAACCTTGGCGTTCCTTCAGTGTGAGCGGGCTTCAGGCGGGCTGAGGCCCCCTTGCCACGCACCGGTGGCCCCTGCCAGACCGCCACCAGAACACGCTGTGTTCCAGCGGCTGTCCCGCCTGCCCCCGCATCTCCCTCCCGCAGCCGGGCGCACGGGTGGCAGGTGGGCAGGCGAGCGCCAAGGCGACCCCGAAGCGGGCAGCTGGGGCCAGGCCGGGAGGCCTAGGGGCCGGGAGGAGGGTCAGGCTCCCTACCTGCTTCTGCTCCTCAGTCAGCCCGTTGATCGCATCGTCCACCGCCAGCAGCGAGTGGGCCCGCCGGGAAACGACGCGGGCCAGCGGCGACAGCGGCGCCTGCAGCCTCCAGCGCCTCGCACGCAGCCCCAGCAGCCGAGCCGTGGTCGCCATCTCCGCAGCGCACCGAGCCGAGCCGAGCGGAGATGAGCCCGCCCTACGGCTCCGCCAATCCGGCTGCGCTGCCCCACCAATCGGCGAGGGGGATGGGCCTCCAGCAGCCTATCACTCCCGCCGCCCGCGGCGGCCCGCTGCCCTCCGCCCGCGCCAGAGCTAATCGGCGGTGACCCCGCGGGAGGCGGTCTGAGTGCCCGGCGCGCACCCGCTGGCGTCAGCCGGGCCGGGTCTTCTTTAAGTAGAACAGCAAGAGCAGCGTCTTCCTCTTCTGAGTGGAGGACATAGGTACTTCTCCTCCACTGAAAACCGGGTGTTAAAACAGCAAAGAGAGACCTGGCTCGTTTGGCTCAGTAGATGGCGCGTTGGCCTGAGGACTGAAGGGTCCCAGGTTCGATTCCGGTCAAGGGCACATGCCTGGATTGTGGGCTCGATCCCCACTGGGGGGCTTGCAGGAGGCAGCCGATAGCTCTCTCCCTCCCTCCCGCTCCTTTCCTCTCTGAAATCAATAAATATATATTAAAAAAACAAAATGGCAAAGGTTAAACACGAATAGACTCTAGCAGCAAGAGAAAAGCAGTTAGTTACCGACAAGGGGGCTCCCATAAAACTGTCAGCTGATTTCTCAACAAAAACATTTCAGACTAAAAGGGATTGGCATGAAATATTCAAAGTGATTAAAGCAAGGATCTACAACCAAGGCTACTCTACCTAGCAATTCGAATTCAGCAATACACTTAAAAGATTATACACTATTTCCTGGGATGCAAGGTTGGTTCAAAATCCAAAAATCAATTAACATGATACACCACATAAACAATAAACAAAATGAGCGATAAATGTCATATGATCATATCAATAGATGCAGAAAAAACATTTTACAAAATCCAGCATTTATTTATGATGGGGAAGTAGAGGGAATGTACCTCAACACAATAAAGGCCATATGTGAAAACCCACAGCTAACAGCATTTTTGTTAAGATCAGGAACAACACAGAGTTGTCCATGTTCAACATAGCATTCAAAATCTAATCACAGCAACCAGACAAGAAAAGAAATAAAAGGCATCCAAATTGGAAAGGAAGAAGTAAAATTTATTATTTGCAGAAGACATGATACTATACTAATATATAGAGAACACTACATATCCTACTATAACTGATCAATGAAGTCAGTAAAGTAGCAAGATACAAAATTAATATTCAAGTAGGTTGCATTTTTAACACTTTTTAATTTATTAATTTGAGAGAGAGGAAGGGAGAGAGAGAAACATCAGTTTGTTGTTTCACTTATTTATGCATTCATTGGTTGATTCTTGTATGTGCCCTGATGGGGTATCGAACCCACAACCTTGGCATATTGGGGTGACACTCTAACCAACAGATCTATCCAGCCAGAGCATAGGTTGCATTTTAATTTTTAAACTAGATGTCTGGTGCATGAAATTTGTGCACAGGTAGGGTCCCTAGGCCTGGCCGGCACTCAGGGCCGATTGGGGCCTTCTGGCTGCTGGCCAGAGCCTTCCTTCTGGCTGCCAGCCGGGGCCTTCCTTCATTCCACACCACCCCCAGATGGTCAGGGCATGTCATAGCGAGCAATCAAACTCCTGGTCTCCCAGTTGAACTCCCGAGGGGACACTTTGCATATTAACCTTTTATATATAGACTAGAGGCCTGGTGCACAAAAATTTGTGCACTCGGGGGTAGGGGGTCCCTCAGCCCGGCCTGTGCCCTCTCGCAGTCTGGGACCCCTCGGGGGTGACCACTTGCTGGCTTAGGCCTGCTCCCCCGGGGATTGGGCCTAAGATGGCAATCAGACATCCCTCTGGCAGCCCGGCAGCCCTCGGGGGATGTCCATTTGCCAGCGGGGAGCAGACCTAAGCTGCAGTCAGACATCCTTAGCACTACCGAGGAAGCGGGAGAGGCTCCCACCACCACCACTGTGCTGGCAGCCATCAGCCTGGCTTGTGGCTGAGCAGAGTTCCCCCCTGTGAGAGTGCACTGACTACCAGAGGGCAGCTCCTGCAATGAGCGTCTGCCCCCTGGTGGTCAGTGTGTGTCATAGTGACCAGTCATTCCCAGTCTTTCTGCTGTTAGGGTCAGTTTGCATATTACCCTTTTACTATATAGGATAGAGGCCTGGTGCATGGGTGGGGGCCAGCTGGTTTGCCCTGAAGGGTGTCCCGGATCAGGGTGGGGTCCCGCTTGGGTGCCTGGCCAGCCTGGGTGAGGGGCTGAGGACCGTTTTCAGGCTAGCCTGCGACTGAAGCTCCCAGCTCTCCTTTTTTTCTTTTTTTTTTAATTCTGGGATTTATTTACCTTCTATAATTGAAACTCTGTTGCCATCACTGGCGCTCTAAGCTCTGAGGCCCCAGCTGGCTGAAAGCAGGTATCTGGGGTTTGTTTAGCTTCTATAATTGAAACATTGTTGCTTCCAGAGCTCAGAGTTGGGCCGGGGCAGGCAGGGAACCTTGGCTTCCTCCATCACTGGAGCAAGCAAGCCTCATGTTCGCTTCAGCTGTGTGGCTGCCGGCCGCCATCTTTGTTGGCAGTTAATTTGCATATCCTGCTGATTAGCCAATGGGAAGCGTAGTGGAGGTATGGTTAATTACCATGTTTGTCTATTATTAGATAGGATAGATTCTCACCTGAGGATATGTTTTTACTGATCCCCAGAAAAAGGAAGGGGGGGGGGAGAGAAATATGACAGAGAAACACATATCAGTTGCCTCACATACACACCCCAACTGGGGATCAAACACAAAACCTAGGTATATGCCCTGACCAGGAATGAAACCTGCAACCTTTTGGTGTACACTATCATGCTCCAATCAATTGAACCACTTGGCCAAGGTTAGTTTGCATTTAAAAAAAGATTTTTAAATTGATTTTTAGAGAGAGAGGAAGGGGGAGAGAGAGAGAGAGAGAAACATCAATGTGATAACAGAACATGGATTAGCTACTCGCTGCCCCCTACTGGAGATCGAGTCCACAACTTGGGCATGTGCCCTGACTGTGAATGGAACCAGCAATCTCATGGTGCATGGGATAATGCCTAATCAATTGAGCCATACCAGCCAGGGCTAGTTTGCATTTTAATTTTTATTTATTTACTAGAGGCCTGGTGCATGGATTCGTGCACCAGTGGGGTCCCTCTGCCTGGCCTACATGGATCAGGCTGAAATAGGCTCTCAGACATCCCCTGAGGGATCCTGGATTGTGAGAGGGCAGTTCTCGGGTGATGCACCCCAGAATCGGGTTCCCTGCTCTCTGGTTCTAGGTGTGTCACCCAAGAACTGCAACTGCTAAGTCACCACAGTTCGGCAGCTCCTGTGTTGAGCATCTGTCCTGTCCCCTGGTGGCCAGTGTGCATCATAGCTACTGGCCGGATGGTCGGACAGCCACTTAGGCATATATATATATATATATATATATATATATATATATATATGGACTAGAGGCCTGGTGCACAAAATTTGTGCATGGGGTGGAGGTCCCTCTGCCCGGCCTGCACCCTCTCCAAGCCGGGACATCCCTCTTGCAATCTGGGATCACTGGATCCTAACTGCTCACCTGCCTGCCTGCCTGATCGCCCCTAACCCCTCTCCCTGCCTGCCTGATCAACCCTAACTGCCTTCCCCTGCTGGCCTGATTATCCCTAACCGCCTCTACCTTAGCCCCCACCACCATGGCTTTGTCCGGAAGGAAGGCCATGGCCTTGTCCGGAAGATGTCTGGTGGACCCGGTCTAATTAGCATATTACCCTTTTATTAGTATAGATTATTTTTTTGTTACTCTTACCTGAGGATATTTTTCCATTGATTTTTAGAGAGAGTGGAAGGGAGAGAGAGAGAGAGAAATATCGATGTGAGAGAGTCAATTGATTGGTTGCCTCCCGCATGCCCCAACAAGAGCCAGGGATTGAGCTAGATTGAACCTGGGACCCTTCAGTCTGCTGGCCAACACTCTATCCACTGAGCCAACCCAGCTAGAGCTAATCCCCCTATCTTTTTTTTTTAATTTTATTATTAGTATATTTTAAAATATATTTTTATTGATTTCAGAGAGGAAGGGAGAGGGAGAGAGAGATAGAAATATCAATGATGAGAATCATTGATTGACTGCCTCCTGAATACCCAACAGGGATCAAGCTCACAACCAGGGCATGTGCCCTGACTGGGAATCGAACCATGACCTCCTGGTTCATAAGTTGATGCTCAACCACTGAGCCACACCGGTTGGGCTAATCCCCCTTTCTATCTCTGAACCTCATATGCATGGGGGTCTTTGTATCTATTAAATTTGGTTATTTTTTCTTACTAATCTTTCTCATGTCTATTTGATTATTAGACCAGCCAGAAGACCCTTGAGAGTAGAGAAAAATTTGTTCTTCTCCGGCAGAGCCAAGAGCCCAAACTTCAAGGAAGTAGTTAAAAGTGTCCTCAGCTGCTTAAAGGTCAAAATGAAACCGAAAGTCTAATGGATTTACCCACAAGCAAATCATTGGTGACCTTAGCGAAGATTGTATTGATAAAGTAATGAGACAAAAAGTCAGATCATGCATAGGTGAAAGAAAAAAATCACAATAGAAATTGGAAAATATTTTAAACACAATGATAAGTAAAGAAAATATGACATAGCCAAATGTGTGGGATGCAGCTATCTGGCCCGTAGAGAAAAATTTATAGTTGTGAAAGCAAAATTCAACAGAGTAAATTTGAAGATCTAATTGGCTTTATTAAGCAATCCATAAATTGGGCAGCGTCCGATCTGGCAACTAGAAAGTTCAACTGAGTTGAACAAAATGAAATAGTTCTGTAGGCAGAAAGTGGGTGGGACTAAGAAGTTAAAAGAGCGGATTATTTTGACAAGTAAATAGGCGAGAGATCTTATTAGGTAGATTACCTCAGTGCTGACCAGGAAATTTCAGACTAATTGGTTTAAAAATTTGACTCCAGGGAGAGTCAGAAACTGCAGTTAGGTTACTGACTTAGTTTTGGTTTGGTGAGTTAGCTTAGCAGAATTGACTCCATTTTGTCTGTTGTTTCTTTGTTTGACAACTGGATATGAGAAAACTTGAAATGAAGTTATCTAGTCTTCTGTTTTAAGAAGATAGAAAAAGAACACTAAATTACAACAAATATAGATGGAAATGAATAATAAGAGTGGAAATGCCTAAAGAGAGAGCAGATTTACAACAAAGAAAAGCAACATAAAATTGATGAAACACTAACAAGACCAATCAAGAGAAAAGAGAAATTACAAATTACTAATATCAAGAATGAGAAAGGGGATAGCCTTCAGAACCTACTGATATGAAAAATATAAGAGGATATTTTGAGCAATTCATGCCAACACATTTGACAATGACGAAATGGACAAATCCACTTATATGAAATTCAGCAAAAGAATACTCATAGATGGTGATTTTTCTGTCAGAATAGTGCTCCTCTCTGGAGGTGGTGGCGGCAGCAAAAAGGACACCAGAATTTTACTGGCGATTGACCCTGGGTACTTGAGTTCTGGCTAAGAAAATATTCAGAGATAAGACTCAAACTATAAGAGAAAGTTTATTCAGAAAGTTACAGAGGCAGAAGAACTGAGCTGTAGAAGAAATGTGCTCAGAAAACAAGTTACAGAAGCAAAAGAAGGGCTGCCCTAGCTGGTTTGGCTCAGTGGATAGAGTGTCAGCCTGCGGACCGAAGGGTCCAGGCTTCAATTCCAGTCAAGGGCACATGTTAGTTGCAGCTTGATCCCCAGCCCTGATAAGAGCGCATGCGGGAGGCAACCAATCCATGTGTCTCTCTAATATCAATAGTTCTCTTTGTCTCTCCCCCTCCTTTCCTCTCTCTCTGAAAATCAATGGAAAAATATCCTCAGGTGAGGATTAACAAATAAACAAAAAAAGAAGGGTCCTTGGAGTTTAGGAGAAAGAGAGAAAGGTAACAGTAACTTGCCTGGGAGTGGGGTGGGGGTGGGAGTGGGGATGAGGGGGAGGGGAAGGCGGGAAAGGAGTGGGCATTCTCCAGAGAGGGAGAACCACTGTGTCCTCCAGTCCTAAGGGCTCTTAAGGGTGGGCATTCTCGGGGAAGTCCCAGGGGAGAACCTCAATAGAATATCCATCAGCTTTCCAGGTGTGTCCTTTCAGGGTCGCGGTTTCCACTGATGGATGGGCCCCAGGGCAGGGGGTCATTAGTCAACAAAACTGGTCCTGAGGTTTTGCTGCTTTTCTGGGCCTGGTGCTGAAACACAACTGAGGCCTGAATGTATCTGACGCAGGTCAGAACCTCATTGTCCTGGGGGCTTAATATTTAATGGCTGTTCATGGGCACCGATTTTTGTTCCCCCTCTAAGGGGGTCTAACCTACATGACTACCAACATGCCAGGGGAGGGGAGTTCAGGGGAGGTCAGGACCACCTGACCAATGCCACGAGAGATCAGGGAGTCTAAACCAAATGGCCAGTGAAATGGTAGGGGAAGGAAGGTCACCCTCGGTGCGAGGTCCTTGTTTTCTCAGTGTTTTCTTGTTGCTGGGCTCTGGGTCTTTCCACACCAGAGACCTTCTGCACTTGGCCCATTGTCCTTGCTCTGCTCATGTCTGGCTAACTGCCTACTACAGAGGGAGGTAGTAATTTATTAACCTGTATACTTAAGGTTCGTAAACTTTGGTAAACCTCAATACATTTTATTAAGAATTGTAGTATCCTATATAATAATTCTATATAATAAAAAGCTAATATGCAAACTGACCATCACTCCAACACACAAGATAGCTGCCCTCATGTGGTCAAAGATGGCCATCCCCATGTGGACACAAGGTGGTTGGCAGGGGAGGGCAGTTGGGGGGAACCAGGCCTGCAGGGTAGGGCAGTTAGGGACAATTGGGCCGGCAGGGTAGCAGTTAGGTGTTGATCAGTCTGGCAGGGGAATGGTTAAGGGGCAATCAGGCAGGCAAGCAGGTGAGCAGTTGGGAGCCAGCAGTCCTGGATTGTGAGATTGTGATCCCACTGAGATTGGGCCTAAACGGGCAGTCGGACATCCCCCAAGGGGTCCCAGATTGGAGAGGGTGTAGACTGGGCTGAGGGACACCACCCCCCCCCCCCGCATGAATTTTGTGCACCAGGCCTCTAGGAGTATACATAACAAAATTTGCCATTTTAACTATTTAAGTGGACATCAGTGACATTAAGTACATTTGCAGTGTTGCGCATCCATCACCACTATGCATTTCCAGAACTTTTCATCTTGTCAAACAGGAACTGTACATTTTAAAGTTCTTGTTCCTTTCTCCACCCAGACACTGGTAACCTCTATTCTACTTTCTGTCTCTATTAATTTGCATACTCTAGGTATCCTCATGTAATCAGACTGGAAGGGAAAAAGGACAGTGAATGAATGCATAGGAGATAGATGGTAGCTGGAGGTGTTTTGTTTGTTTTCAAGGTGGTCGTATTTGAGCATAAGAGATCCCAGTGACAGGGAAGTTGAATAGCTGAGGTTTGCAAAGCCATAGTAAAATTAGGGCACTAAAGAGCAGGAGAGAGTGCCAGCATGGTTAAGGGCAAGATTATGAAAGAAATAATTTATCAAGATAAAGTTTGAATTTTAATACTAATTACCATCAGAATTTGAGTACCTTTGCCAGGTGCTGGACACAATTATCCCTATATTACTGGTAAGAAATTAGGCTGAGAGAAGTAATTTGTCAAAGACCAGCTTTTAGTGGTGAGAAATAGAGTGAATAAATAAAATGGAATCACTATAGTCAAGCTGCTAAATTATTGAAAAAAGCAGATTGAAGTATGAGGAAATGATTCTATTCTTGTTTTAACTAGCCTGGGAACTGACTTTTGAAATTTCTAGTCCAACATCAATACCTGGATATACATAAAACCTCCAGGTGACTTTCTGATCACTCCTTGAAAGAGGAAGGAAAGAATGTTCACATATCCAAACTACTGACAGCCATTATCCAGACCTCAGGTCATCTAGATTCTAGAGGATTACCATTCTGGACTAATCCAGAGTCTATGAATGCAGAACTCATTCTTTTCAAGAATGTTGTTTTTACTGTGAGAACCCTTAGCTTTTCTGTCTTTTTCAGAACACTCTGGGCATTGCCTTGTTGTGTTCCAGTTTGCAAATCCTAAGACCCTTGAATAAATCTTTATCATTTATTTCTAGCCAAAGCCTCCAGTTTGATGAACAGTGTGTAGGCTGGGATTCCAATCCAGATTTGTCTGGCTGGGATGGGCTGCAAGCTGAAGTTTTAACATCCTAATTTTATAACTAATTCCTATTCTGTCACCTTGCTCAAAACTTCTACGTATATGGATTCCTTCCCCCCACACCCTATGCCATCAATTAATTCCTGTAGCTTTCTTGTGTTCAAATCTTTCTTTACATCTTTGCTGCTATGGCCCTAACACATTTGATTCCTACATTGTCCTGATGTCCTTGACTCTATTCTCTTAATCCTCTTAAAACTTTCAAAATAGCCAAAATAAAACCAATGAATCACCGAAGTAGTAAGTAATAGAAGTTTATTGTGCAAACCAGGAGCACTCAAACTAAAACAGGAAATGAGGCTCAGGGGTATCCTATATAATAAAGTGGTAATATGCAAATTGACCATCACACCCTCGCACAAGATGGCTGCCCCCATGTGGGCACAGGATGGCCACCCACATGTGGTCACAAGATGGCCGGCAGGGGAGGGCAGTTGAGGGCAACCAGGCTGGCAGTGGAAGGCAGTTGGGGGCGACCGGGCCTTCAGGGGAGGGCAGTTGGGGGTGACTGGGCCAGCAGGGGAGGGCAGTTGGGGGTGACTGGGCCTGCAGGGGAGGGAGGGCAATTGGGGGGGACCAGGCCTGCAGGGGAGGGCAGTTGGGGGGCAATTGGGCCAGCAGGGGGGCAGTTAGGCGTTGATCAGGCTGACAGGGGCGTGGTTAGGGGGTGATCATGCTGGCAGGCAGAAGCGGTTAGGGGCAATCAGGCAGGCAGGTGAGTGGTTAGGAGCCAGCAGTCCCGACTTGTGAGAGGGATGTCCCCCCAGGGGCCCAGATTGGAGAGGGTGCAGGCTGGGCTGAGGGATTCCCCCCCTCCCCAGTGCGCGAATTTCATGCACCGGGCCTCTAGTATTGTTATAAAGCAGATTATATGGTGAGAAAATGTTACCAAACCAAACCAATCAAGGGTCTGCTTGCCCTATGTGCAGCAAAGCCAAACACTGCACATCGAAATTTGCAATGGAGAGGTTAAAGCTGTTTTACTAGTATTTTCAGGGAGTCAAGCAAGGAAACAGGAAGCAATCACTTAAAACCCCAACTCCCGATGGAGTTTGCTTTTAATCAAGGGGTTTTAAAGGCAAAGGCTGAGGGTTAAGGGGAACAGGCTGCTGGTATGTGGAAGCACTGGTGGTACAGGTGTTGGAGAGCTTTGAAACTTGTCCATTTATGGTAAATTCTGGCAAGGGGCTTCAGCATTGATCTTCCTGCACAACTGACCCTTTGCTTCTGAAAGGGTTTTGGTGTTCAGATACTGGCCATGTCCCAGTTTCTTGGTCCTGTGTATAGCTGGAGGCCAAAGTTTACTCCTCTGCGCATGCTTTGGCTTCATGAGTTGCAGTTTTGGTCTGTTGACGATGAGAGGCAACTCGGTAACGTGTCAGAAACAGGAGAGGGCCATTTTGAGCTGGTTCTGAAGTTACTAGTACAAACTTGCAGTGACTGCTTATTCTTCACAGCGATTTTCAGTGGCTACCTTATGTCAACCTCATGAAAGGGGTCAAGTTTTGCTTATGATTTCCTGAAGCAAAAGCAAGACACGAACTAGGGCAAGCTGGTGTTGCAAAATAAGCTAAATTACGATTTGTTTGTATGACTAAACTGGTTCTGTCTCCTTGGAATTGTCGAGGCCGGCCTCCATTTGTTTATTGTATTTTAATGCGGCCATCCATCTTTAACACCAATGCCAGATTCAGTTTTCTAAAACATTCATCATGATGACTGCCTGCTCAGAATGTTTCACTGATTCCACTGCCTTTTTTTTTTTTTTTTTGTGGTTCCCAGATTGTGAGTTAAGGCACCCTTGGGCAACAAACTCACAGGCACTCCATGGGCTATTTTAAACTTTTGGGGGAATCTCAGTGATACTTGACGTGTTAGACACGTGAGCTACGAGCTTGAAGTAGGTCAGTTTCGACATTAGATCACGCTACATTCCTTCCAGTGTCAAACAGGGAATGCAGGCAGGAGTGTCCAATTTGATTCCAAGGTTTGAGAAATTAAGCAACGCCCAACATCCCGTTAGTAAATAATTGTAGTTACTGAGCAATGAAATAAAAAAAAATTCTTTAGTTTTGTGTATTATTTTTTCAAATAGCTAATAAGTTGTTAGGACATATGTACTTATTATTTGGATGTAACTACTTACAGTAGTTAGGTATTTCTTTTTTAAAAAATATTTATCTTTATTGATTTCAGAGAGGAAGGGAGAGGAAAAGAGAGATAGAAACATCAATGATGAGAGAGAATCATTGATTGGCTGCCCCCTGCACATCCCCCACTGGGGATAAAGCCCGCAACTCAGGCATGTGCCCTTGGCTGGAATCGAACCTGGGACCCTTCAGTCCGCAGGCTGACGCTCTATCCACTGAGCCAAACCAGCCAGGGAAGTTAGGTATTTCTTTTGGTGTCAAAAAAATATTACTGAGATAATAGGGCCCACACTTCCCGCCTTTCCTCTAACTCCTGAGGTGAGGCGGTGGCACTGTGCTGTGCTTGCCGCTCATAACCCTGCTGCAGACACGGTGGGGCGTGCAGGCGTCTGCATGGTGAACTCAGGCTGCGAGGACCTGGGGGCAGGAGGAGGAGAGTTTGCCAGGACCCTGCTGAACCCAGCCGATCCATCTCGGAAACCCCTGGGTTTGCATTCTGCTGCGTGGCCCACCCACAGCGTTCTTAGTTGCAGCAACAGAAAGTGGCTGAGATAAGCAGATGTGTTGAAAGGCTGTTGGAGAGCTTATAGAATGACCAGGAAGTTAGGACCGCAAAGCTGACCTAACAGCACCGCCTGCTCTGGGCCCTGCCTGCCACTGTCACTACACCCTTACAGTTCCCTAAACCCCGTTGTGGCTGCCACCACCAGGGTGGAGCTTCTGCTGTCTTTGGGCAGAATTCAAAACCTCAGACGGTGTTGTTGGCTAAGTCTTGGCCACGTGCCCATGCCCTGACTGCAAGCAAAGCTGGAAAACCAGCTCCTGTGGTTATACCCTCCAGACGCATGAAGTAGGGAATTCCCCAAATGTAGGAAAGAAGTTCAGATACTTATCAATCAAATGTTTTTTCATTTATAGGATTTTAAGCTTGACTTTGGCAATTCTCATGGCAAAACAAGTGAAACTTGGTGTGGAGGTATAGCCACCATTTTTCAAAGTCCTGGTGATGAAGTATGGAAAATGAACAAAAGCAAGAAGGGATTAATAGTGGAAAAAATGTCCCAATAGAAATTAATGTTTACATTCAAGAAGGAAAATAACCTGTTGAAGATATCAGATAAAAAAATTACAAATCAAAACTACAGTGTGGTACCACCTCATACCTATTAGAGTGGCCATTATCAATAAGACAATAACAAACGTTGGAGAGGTTATGGAAAAAAGGGAACCCTTTCACTGCTGGTGGGAATGTAGACTGGTACAACCACTATGGAAAGCAGTCTGGCGATTCCTCAAAAACTTAAGAATAGAGCTACCATACAACCCAGCAATCCCCCTTCTGGGTATATACCCGAAAAACTCGAAATCATGTATTTGCAAAGATATATGCACCCCTATGTTCACTGCAGCATTATTCATGGTGGCCAAGACATGGAAACAGAGGACTGGATAAAGAGGATGTGGTACACAGACACAATGGAATATTACTCAGCCATAACAAAGGATGACATAGCACCATTTGCAACAACATGGATGGACCTTGAGAGCATGATGCTAAGTGAAATAAGTCAGTCAGGAAAAGCTAAGAAGCATGACTTCACTTATATGTGGGATATTAAAACTGACTCATGAACACCAACAGTAGTGTGGTGGCTGCCAGAGGGAAGGGTGTGGTGGGGGGAGAAAGGGAGATTCTAATATATGGCGACGGGGATTTGACTTTGGGTGGTGGGTACATGGTGTAACATACAGACCTTGTAACATAGACACCCACACCTGAAACCTATATGTTAATGTTGACTAATGTCACTCCAATAAATCTACAATTAAATGCTCCCCTCTCACCCCAGTATAAAAAGGTCATTTGCATGGGTGCAAAAATAGAATGGCTTGCCACTGGAGTATCAAAATAAGTTAAATATGATAGAACCAAATGACTACAAAGGGCGGGCCTCGGAAGTTGCAGATATCAAAAAAGGGAAACAAAAACTAATTAGAAGATAGATACCTATGGGTATTTTCTCTATGCGCTAATGTATCTTTAACGATTAGAACAGGGATATGGTATCTCCAGGTATAATACATTTTCAACAGTACTCTGAAGGGACATCTCACTTGAGTGATTCCTTATTTTCAGACTACAAAATGAAACTGGGCTAGAAGTTAGGCAACTGCAAAGGGGGCTACAGGACACTGGGATACAGATAAATGGATATGGTGCTTCTGTGACACTTTCTGTGAAGTTATTGAGTTGATCTGAGTGTATTCTCGCTCTGTCACAACGGAGAGGTTTACAACTTAGTGACAGTGCTGGTGAATCGCTCTGCTCTGGAATTTTTTTTACCAGCTAATAAGAGCAAGCAAACTAGAGAGACAGTTGATAATAACATTTTTTAAATAAAAAAATTGATTACTGAGATAATATGGGCATCATGAGCTGAGAAAGTTGGAAACCTCTGGCCTAAATGATAAAAACCCACACTTCTTAGCCTGGCATTCAAGGTTCAAATCTTCTGGTAACACCACGTACCTTTTACCCTCATTATTCCCTGGCTCAGATTTTTCTCCAATACTTGCTTGTTGTTTGACCTTGGGCGAATCAATTCAACTTCTCTGAGCTCTCTCCCCAGCTGTAAAATGGAGTAGTGCTTACCTTGTATGCTTATGAGGATTCCATGAGACTATACATGAGGAACATAGACACATTTGCATATTACAAATGTCCGATTAAATGTCAGACATAATCCCTTCTCATCTTGAACCCTCTGAACAGCCCATTGTCCTTACTATGTTCCCCAAGACTCATCTGGATCCCCGCCGTCTCTTAATCTTTCGTGATTTTACTTTCTCCCTGGAGTTTCCAATGATCCGGCCACTCTCGCCAATTCTCCATGTGTTCACCAACTTGGAAGGTCCTCAACTTTTTTGCCAGCCTCTTCAAATGTTACTTTTCCTTCAGTTCCCAGTCTACCTCTTCCATAAGCCTAGCCCACAGCTAACTACTGTAGAACACAACTGTTATCACACCACCCATTGTTGATAAAGCATTATCTTTTGTTATTTTACTTATGACCTGCATTTTTTGTTTCACCAAATAAGGCTGTAAGCTTTGAGGTTTAGAATGTCATGCTACATTAAGTTTCCTATAGCATCTAGCAAAGCAGAGGGTGCAGATCACTATTTGCTGGTTTTATGTATGAATCTGTTTAGGTTCCAGATCAGATTAAGCCACATGTACAAGTGACAGATGCAACAGCACAGGTCAGAGGGAATAAAGTCAAGAGTGCACCAAGGCTGGCTGGTGGTGCGAAGCAGAACCATGAAGTGAAAGCCCCTTGGGGAGACCAGGCCATGAGAGCAGGGTCTCTACACGGGGAAGAGGAGTAATGGTAGACATTAAGATCATTCCATTCCCAGGCGCTGCCTAAGGAGGCATGACAAGGCGGTGAGGATCCCACAACTGAGTTTCCCACCCTCTCCTCCTTCCAAAAAGGAAGTAAAACTTCTTGGGGGGCCTGAAATAGCAATAACAAATTCATTTGCTGTAAACAATCTTTTAAACTGTAAACATCTTGAAAATGGGTAGAAGACAATGTTCAGCCCCTCTCATCGGTGAGAACTGTTTAACTGGATTTCCCCCCTTCAAAATATTTGGGACATAACCAACTGCATGAACGTGTGTGTGAAGGCAAAAGAATTTAGCCCTGTAAGTTAGGGTTGGGACATTAATGGGTGGCTCTGGGCAACCGCAGCAATGCTGAACAGTGGATGGGTTTGATGAAAAAACTGCAGGAAAAGAAGGAAAGGGGCTGGCCAATGACTGCCTTGTCTAAGAAATGAAATATGGCTGTGCCTTGGGTAAACCAGCGGGGTGGGGAGGGAGAGGGCGGCCTGCCATGAACTTCAGTTGATTAAGGATCATGAAGCCAGGTCCAGGATTGGCTGTGCAAAGCAAAGAGCAGGAACATAATCATGCTCGGGAGCACAGGGAGAACAGGCAGCTCCTGACACAAATCTGGTGGGTGGAGTCTGGCCCACTGCTACAAACAGGGAACGACCTCAGAAGGCAAGGGAAGGTTCCGGAAGAAGGGGTCGGGTAGGCATGGAGCACTTAATGAGTGGAAGGAAAAGATTCTGGATTAAGTTAGAGGTGTGAACTTGTCTACATTAGTTCAATAGTCAGTGAATATATTTAAATTAAAAGGCTATTTTCACTTCTCATTGCAATCTGAAGTTACAGAAATATTTATTTTAAAGTTAGCACTTTATATATATACATATAAAAACACAGAAGTGATTTAGATTAAAAGCTCCAAAGTGTATTGTTTCAGTTGGTGTTATAGCTATCTATACCTTCACCCCATTTATTAAGCCATTTCAAGTGATTTTAAATTCCCATGTGTCCAAATTAGAGGGCCTGCATGGCTCCTCCGTGGTGTTTCCTATGGAGACCTGTGCCCCATGGTACGATTCAGGGTTTCTCCCTGCACATCTGAATGCGACCTTTTGGATCCTCTGGCTGTGGCTGGTTGAGTCTCCTGTTTCTAACAGTGGGTCGCTTTGCTGCCCAGGAGTTGATCCAAGCTTCCAGATTCCCTTCTTGTAGACCTTAATTATGTACACGTGAGGTTCAGAGAGCTGACCAATCTGACGAGTGAGAACACTTTCTTAAAGGAGGAACTGCCATCCCAGCACTAACTATCCTTAATCCTACTGCACAAACTGGTTTCATTCTTGGAATGGTGAAGATCATGGCCAAGAAGCAGATGTCCTTAGTGGCTTCCTCCAAGAGTTAATCCCCAAGAGAGAGCCATCTGGCCACTTGCTTTTTATCACATTTCTAATAGCTGCTCCATTTCCTCAAGGGCTGCTGTGAAATCATTTACTTGGCTGTTACACAGGGTCTGCTGCTCCAGGAACCGGGCCCTCTCTTCTTCTTTCATCTTCAACTTTACTTTTAAGGCCTGTTTGGAAAGATATTAAAAAAGACAAAAACAAACAAAAACTTTGAAACATCATGCTTCTGTCCCATTGAGGAAGACCTCTCTGTATTTGAAGGGGAATTGAATTCTCTTCACAAATTTTCTGTAAATCTAAAATTATTACAAAATATTTTATTAAAATAAAGAAATAGATAAATAAGAGAGAGCCCTCCAACCCTAGCTGGTTTGGCTCAGTGGATAGAGTGTTGGCCTGTGGACTGAAGGTCCCGGGTGTGATTCTGGCCAAGGGCACGTACCATGGTTGCAGGCTCTCGGCCCTGGTTGGGGGCATGTGGGAGGCAACCAATCGATGTGTCTCTCTCGCATCCATGTTTCTCTCTCTCTCTCGCTCTCTCTCTCTCTCTCTCTCTCTTCCACTCTTTCTAAAAATCAATGGAAAAAATATCCTTGGGTGAGGATTAAAAAGAGAGAGGGAGTGAGCTCGAGCCCTCTACTGTAGCAGGAATATAATTTTGCCTCAGGGTGATGTCTGCCTCTCACCTGTAACTCCTCCATCTGCTTTTTTGCTGTTTCGTTAAAAAGCTTCAATTCATCTTGCAAAGTTTCTAACAGCAACTAAGAGGAAAGTACAATTAGTAAAATAAAGTACAAATCTTCATTGGTATGCGAACATTTTCTTCATATAAACTAATCTCTTTGTATAAAAGGGAAGCTGAATTATATGACTGCTAACATCGTTCAGCCATTGCTGCGCCCACACACCTCTGGCTTCTCTACTGGGCACCCTGGAGGAGCTCAGTCCCCGGAGGGACGAAGGATTATCCCACCTCCATGAGTCCTGCTACACAAGCAACATGAACACACGCACCCACTGAAGGGGGGACTAATAACCTGGGAGAGCTGAGGATGGTTCCATACCTAGTGCTCTATGACTTTAAGATGACAACTCATCTTCTGATCATAGAAACTCAAGAGACTTGAATCCCAACAATTACCTCCGTACCTCATTACCTAGTTCTCAGCGAAGGACTAAGGAGAGAAACTGGTCTAGTATAAAACAGAAACCGGAGAGCTCTGTATACAGGCCTATCCTGTTATGTGTTTTAAAGAAGCACATTTTCAACTCAGACTCACTCATATCCGAAAGCACAGCTCAGCTGCCAAGTAAGATATGCTCTTTGAGTACATACCCACCACTCTCTTCTTGCACTATCCTGGGTCCCAAAGCTGCTTCTCGGGGTTTACTGAGCATATGGCAGCGATCTGGAGCCACAGCCCCTCCGCCCTCGCCCCTCGGCCCTCGCCCACTCACACCCGGGCCCTCACCATTGAGTCCACGTGATCCGGGCTGGATTCTTGCTGTGATTCCAGGGTTTCACTGTCTAAATGTAATGGAGACAACAAAATTGGCCTCGCCTAGGGAACTGTGCCTTCCACAAAACACACACCCAAAAAACCCTCTAGGACAAGGACAAGCACAAGAGTTTTCATGAGGGAAAGTCCTCCAAGAGCTGCTCCTGACTCTCCCGAGTTTTCACCCTGGCAGTGTGCCCACGCCTGCCTCAAGATACGTTTTAGCAATTTAGCTCCTTCCTTTCTGTGTTTGGATATGGCCAAAAATTCATTCCGTCCTCTCCTCAGAAAATTTGTCCAAAGGCAACGTATAGTTTTGTTTACAGTAGCATCCAGTCAGCATTCCTTAATTCAAGCAGCTCGGGGCCCTTCCCTGGGATGCTCAGGCCCCTCAGCTCCGCCTCCTCTCTGCTCTACACTGACCTCTAGGGAGAGGGTCAGGGCTGGAATCCCGCTTTCACCGCTGGGATTCTGCCGATTAGCCAGAAACAGTATCATCTCTCTCTCTTCCCACTTGAGAAAGTTGACTGTATGCTACCAATCTTGAAAGAAATAAAATATTTCTGGTCTAATTTGCAAGGTCATACCTTTGGGCACCGAAGTGTTCAGATAAGAAAGCGCTAATTCTCTCTCCACAACCACCTGGAATCAGTCAGGCAGTCAGTGCCACCAGAGAAAAAAAGATGCTCCCAACCTCTGCATGCCTAGGCCAGCTGCTGCCACGCTGGACCCTAACACACAGCCCCGAACCACCCCAGCAGGGGGCACGCACACTGATTCCTTTGAAGGCTGCTGTGTGCTGTTTCTTACCTGGGTTGAGGCCCTTGCTCTCCAAAATCGCCAAACTGTTGTCCTGAAACTTCTGCAGCAGCTCCACCTTTTCAGTCAGGTCCTTCAGCTTTCCCTATGGTGCCATGCACAGATCAGGCCGGTGCCACTCCTCAGGGTGGTCTGAGCGGCTGTCCCTTGGGGTTCCACACGCATCACCCAGTGTGGCTGATGGCACAGGCCTGGTGGGTCTCTTACCTGAGTTTCAGTCAGCTTCTGGTGTAACTGCTTGTTGACGGCCTCTAAGATCTGGTTCTTATCCTTGAGCTCTTCCTCTGACTTCTGCTTACTCAACGGCCTGTAGCTGTAATGGTAACTGTGCTTATATGAAGTGGTGGGGGGTAAAGAGTATGGACTGTGTAGTCTCACAAATAGGAGTTCGAATCCTGGCTTCATCACATAGTGGTATATGACCTTCATTGAGTTGCGTAACCTCTCTGAGGCTTGGTTTCCTTATTTCCGGAATTAGGATAATACCTATCTCTCATAATATTATTATTGTGAAGAATAAGAGAAAGAACACATGTACCACTCTTAGCACGCCACTGACACATAGTAAACATTTAATAAATAACAGCCATTATCACCATTAATATTAAACGTTCTTTTCAAATTTCTCAGAGCTCTTCTTGGATAGAGTTTTGTTTTCAGAACTTTTTTTTTTTTAATATATTTTATTGATTTTTTACAGAGAGGAAGGGAGAGAGATAGAGAGAGTTAGAAACATCGTTGAGAGAGAAACATCGATCAGCTGCCTCCTGCACATCTCCTATTGGGAATGTGCCCGCAACCCAGGTACATGCCCTTGACCGGAATCGAACCTGGGACCTTTCAGTCCGCAGGCCGACGCTCTATCCACTGAGCCAAACCGGTTTCGGCTGTTTTCAGAACTTTTAAAACATGCCCAGATTTGAAATTAGAACCTGTTTCTGCAGAATTTTCAGCTTATATTATTTCTGTCTTCAGGACTGCAAAATGTCCAAGCTAGCCTCCAAGACAGAAAGACAGGCCCTTCTCGTGGATTTCTCCTTCACCAGAAATACCACCTTGAAGTTGCTTACTACACGCAGCCCCTCCAATCCTGAAGGCTTCACACTCCTGTTGAGAGGTCACAGCTGGGTTTGACTTCTGGTCAGCAGTGGTCCTGGCACGGAGCCCCAAAAGCTCTTGACTGGCACTCAAGATGGTAGCTTCACTAATCGTACCCTGATAGTGTTTCTCAAATCTAGCTGTGCCTCACCCCTGAAAATTCCATTCAGATTTCTGGGTGGCACCCAGACTGTAACACATTAAACAAGTCCCAACAAATCCTGCACAACCAGGACTGAGATCTACTAACACAGTGCCCAACCTTCATTTACCCTGATGCTCACCTCTTTTTGATGTTCCTCTTGATGGCAGTATCTGCAGCTTTCCCCTGCCTAGCGGAGCAAAGACAAAGAAATCAGAATGTAACTTGACTTATTGTGGCAGACATTTTGCAATATGTACACATATCACATCATTATGTTGTATACTTGAAACTATAATGTAGTCAATGACTTAATTAAAAGCCAACGATAATGGACTCAAGCAGAGAATTGTAACAGGTTGTTATATGTGTTGTGAGCAAAGCAGAACAAAGAGGCTGGTTTTCTGAGGAAAAAAACCAGAGATTTTAACAATACAAATAACACGAGACTGAGAAGCTCTGAAGCCCATACACTTTGTTTCAGCCCAGACTGAAAAAGGCTTATTAATAATGAACTCCCCTCCTACTCAAAAACCAATGGCCTTCTCATGACAACCTCACTTACATGGGGACTGAGCACTGGGTGGAGGACACACATGCGCATTGGGCTGGACTGTGCTCAGACCAGCAACACAGGCTAACAACCAGCCCACCCACCGTGACTACCATTCAGGGCTGGGGTATGACCACAGTTAGCCATTGTACACTCCGAGCAGCGGTGAGAAGGGAAAGGATGTCTCTTAGCATAACCCTTGCTGTGCCTCTTCAGAACTGATCGACACGGAGGGTCCTGACAACAGCTCAGCAATGCGGCACTGATCCAGGTCCCTGACTCCAGGCTAATTGTTCAGGTGCCTTACGCTCTCAAACCCCCACTTTCTAGTTCTTGGTACTGAGCAATTTCTAATTGGATACCAATAATCTGACCCACCCATTCTCTCGTCTCGGTTTGATGCCTTTCATTACATCATTTTCTGAAGCTCCTGGATGAAGAGATCTGGAAGCATCGACTTCTTTAGACTTCACAGGTAATAAGCTCTTAGAAGTGGCTCGAGTTTGTGTGTCTGCAAAGGAAAACAGGAGGGTGAAACCTCAAGCAGAGTTCTATTCTAAGTTGTTAGAAACTTGTATTTCATTCTGGCCAATCTCAATTTGTGAAGATCAAACCAGCTACCTTTTTGTGCATGGGTTGACACTCAACCACTGAGCCACACGGGCTTCTATTGATCTATAGAGAATAGAAGGGAGAATGGGAGAGAGGGAGAGAGACAGAGAAACATCAATGTGAGAGAGATACAGCAACTGGCTGCCTCCCACATGCACCCTGATGGGGGCTGGGATTGAACCCACAACCAAGACACAGGAAGAGAGCCCAAGACCCTTTGGTCTGAGGGCCAACACTCCAACCACTTAGCAAAACTGGCCAAGGCTAAACTGAAATTCTGTACATGTAACAGTGCAGTGTGTTTAAGGGTAGTCAAAAGCTTCATGACATATGAATGGCCAGATGGTATAAAGTGGGGGATGACACAAGCAAAGAGCTAAATGAGAGGCAGTGTAGCAGTCAGCAGGGCAAAACACCGCAGAATCCCTCATCAAACACCAGAAGAATCAAGCCCTCTTGTTGAGCTCCTAGGCTCTCTGCACACTCTCCGGAGGATACACTCAAACCGCTCCGAGTCTCTCCTTTATATATCGCTTTAGTTGTTTTCACCAGCCTGTCTCCCTACCGACTCAAAAATATGTCTTGTGTCCCAGCGCTTAGGAGGGTATCTGGCATAGCAGCAGGTTCAATACCTGCCTGTTGAACAAGTGGTACACTTCACGGTCTCATGCATTATTTGCACATCATCTCTAGATAATCTCCTCTAGACTTCTTTCCCTCTTCCATGCCGATTACCTTTACGTCAGCCTTTTAATTTGTTTACCCATCAAGTTCAGAGGTCCCCTCTCTGGCATTCTGTTCTGGTCCTTTTGTCAGGCTATTTCCAGAATAGCAGAGAAATGGCCCTGCCATGACTCTTCTTCCCTACAAGAGAGTATTTTCCCGTAACCCTTATGCTACCCTATCCTCCATCACACTTCTTACCATTTATATCCCATACCAAATTCAAGCAGTAACTTCTTCTGGAATTAAGCACACTCCCTCCCTGCCCCCATGATTTTCTAGTTTATGCTAACTTTTACTTTGTTCATTGTAAAATGGCTCCTTTAAGCTTAACCTAAAGAAGAAGCCATAATAATGAAATCAAGTTGAAAAAATGAGGTACAAAGCACTGGATCACAGGGATTAGGAAATTTTGTATTCGTATTTGAAAGAGTTTTTATTTTGATGACTCTAACTGTATAAGTTTGGAATAAATATGATTTCTCAAGGTTAACAAATTATTTCATTTATAGGTTTACTCACTGGGCACTTATACTCTATTTTCCATACTTTTACTCACAAAACAAAGATTAAACAGGTTCTTCCTGAGGTCTCTGTCTGAAATAAAAGGTAACGGTGGAGGAATGTATTTACCTTTTCCTCTCTCAAATATTTATAAGTTATTCACAGTAACAAATCCATCCCATGTAAAAAGGTGCTAAATCATAAATTCATTGGCTGTAATTAGTTCCAATAACCCATATTTACTAGAACCTAAGGATTTTTAAATTTTGTTTTATTGCTTAAAGTATTACAAAGAGCATTACAAATGTCTCCCCCCCCCCCCCCCGACATTCCCCTGGCCTCCCCTACCCCCCAGTGTCTTGTGTCCATTGGTTATGCTTATATGCATGCATACAAGTCCTTCGGTTGATCTGAACCTAAGGATTTCATTGTAGGACAAATTTAGCAGGATTTAACAGACTGTCTTCTTAAAATGAGAGGTGCTGGGGGGAAACTGAATGCTGGTGCTCAAAGAAGGAAAGGGGTCTTGTTTTTCACTACGTATCGTTTCCTAACTTTGGATTTTTTTTAATGTGTATATGGTACCAGTCATAAAACTAAAACTTGGAGTTATGTAAAACTTGGGAGTGATGTAAGCATCATGGCACAGTGAGAAGACTCCTTTGTTTCACCCCATTAGATTTAAAAAGAGGGAATAAAGGAGGAAAAAATCATAGAAAACCACCAAATTAAAATATGAGAGAGAATCACAAGGGTAAAAAAACAGTGGAGACACAGAGTAACCAGAAAACAAAAAATGGCTGTTGTTATGTTCTCATATGTCAATAATCACCCTAAATGTAAATGGACTAAACTCACCAATCAAAAGGTATAGAGTATCGAGATGGATTACAAAAGAACGAACTATATGTTGCCTGTAGGAGACTCAGCTCCAAAGATAAACATAGGCTTAAAGAGAAGGGGTGGAAGATGTCACTCCAAGAAAATGGCATTCAGAGAAAAAAGTGGGTGTAGCAGTACCTATATGAGACAAAATAGATTTCAAAATAAAAAAGTTAGAGAATCAAAGATGGACATTTAATAATGATAAAGGGGATAATTCATCAAGAAGACATAACACTTATCAATAAATATGTACCAAACCTGGGAACATCAAAGCATATAAAGCAATTACAAACAGACTTAAAGGAAGAAACTGACAAAATTGCAATTATAATAGGCAACCTGAACACCTGACTCATAGATCATCCAGACAGAAAGTCAATAAGGAAATACTGCTTTAAATGACTCATTAGACCAAATAGACTTAATTGATATTGACAGAACTTTCCATCTCCAAATACTAGAATACACATTCTCAAGTGCACATTGGAATTCTCAAGGATAGACTACATGTTAGTGCACAAAACTAGTCTCAATAAATTTAAGGCTGAAATCATACCAAGTATATTTTCTGACCACGTGGTATGATACTGGAAATTAACTACAAGAAGAAAGCTGGGAAAACCATAAATATGTGGAGATTAAACAACATGCTACTGAATTACTACTGGGTCAAAGAAGAAATTAGAGACCAAAAAATACACAGAGACAAATTAAAATGAAGATATGATGTAAGAAAATTTTAGGTGTGCAGCAAAAGCAGCACCAAGAGGGATGTTTATACCATTATAGGCCTACCTCAAGAAACAAAAAAAAACCCCAAATAAACAATCTAACATTACACCTCAAATAACTAGAAAAAGAACAAATGAGGCACAAATTCAGTAGAAGGAAGTAATAAAAATAGAGCAATAAATGAGATAGAGAAAAGACAATAAAACAAAGAACTGGTTATTTGAAAAGATAAACCTCTGGCTAGAGGAGAAAAGAGAGAAGACTCAAATAAATAAAATCAGAAATGAAAGAGGAAGTTACAATGGACACTGCAGAAATACAAAGGATTATACTAGAATACCATGAAAAGATATACACCACCAAACTCAATAACCTAGGAAAAACGTACGAATTCTTAGAAGTATTCAACCTTCCTAGACTGAATCATGAAGTGGAAAACGCATATAGATGGATCACTAGTAAGGAAATTGAAACAGTAATTAAAAAAATATCTTGCCCTAGCCGGCTTGGCTCAGTGGATAGGGTGTTGGCCTGCAGATTGAAGGGTCCCAGGTTCAATTCCAGCCAAAGGCACATGCCTGAGTTTTGGGCTCAATCCCCAGTAGGGTGTGCAGGAGGCAGCTAATCAATGATTCTCTCTCATCATTGATGTGTCTATCTCTCTCTCCTCCCTTCCTCTCCGAAATCAATAAAGAAATATATTATTTAAAAAACAACTCTTAAAAAAAAAAAAAAAAAAAAAGCCCAGGACCCGAAGGCTTCATTGGTGAATTCCACCAAGTATTCAAAGAAGATTAATATCAGAAGTATTAGCCATTGCAATTAGACAAGAAGAAGAAATAAAAGGCATCCAAATTGGAAAAGAAGAAGTAAAACTGTCCTTATTTGCAGATGACATGATATTATACTTAAAATACCCTAAAGACTCCATCAATAAACTATTAGACTTAATAAAAGAATTCGGCAATGTAGCAGGATACAAAATTAACGCCAAGAAATCTATGGCATTTCTATACACCAATAGTGAATGTGCAGAAAGAGAGACTAAAAAAGCAATCCCATTTACCATCGCACCAAAAAAATTAAGCTACCTAGGAATAAACTTAACTAAAGAGGTAAAAGACCTCTTCTCAGAAAACTACAGGACGTTGAAAAAAGAGATAGAGGAAGACATAGAGAGATGGAAGAACATACCATGTTCTTGGATTGGTAGAATCAACATCATTAAAATGTCCATACTGCCCAAAGCAATCTATAAATTCAACGCACTTCCCATTAAAATACCAATGGCATATTTCACAGACCTAGAACGTACTCTCCAAAAATTCATCTGGAATAAAAAACGACCCCGAATAGCTGCAGCGATCCTGAGAAAGAACAAAGTAGGTGGGATCTCAATACCAGATATCAAGCTGTATTACAAAGCCACTGTTCTCAAAACTGCCTAGTACTGGCACAAGAACAGGCATATAGATCAATGGAATAGAACAGAGAGCCCAGAAATCGGCCCGAACCAATATGCTCAATTAGTATTTGACAAAGGAGGCAAGAACATACAATGGAGTCAAGATAGTCTCTTCAATAAATGGTGTTGGGAAAATTGGACAGATACATGCAAGAAAATGAAACTGGACCACCAACTAACACCATACACAAAAATAAACTCAAAATGGATAAAGGACTTAAATATACGACGGGAAACCATACAAATACTAGAAAAATCCAAAGGCAACAAAATCTCAGACATATGCCGAAGCAATTTCTTCACCGATACAGCTCCTAGGGCATTGGAAACTAAAGAGAAAATAAACAAATGGGACTACATCAAAATAAAAAGCTTCTGCACAGCAAAAGAAACCATCAACAAAACAACAAGAAAACCCACTGTGTGGGAAAACATATTTGCCAATGTCATATCTGATAAGTGTCTAATCTCCAAAATTTATAGGGAACTCATTCAACTTAACAAAAGGAAGATAAACAATCCAATCAAAAAATGGGCAAAGGATCTAAATAGACACCTTTCAAAAGAGGACATTCAGAAAGCCAAGAGACATATGAAAACATGCTCAAAGTCACTAATTATACGAGAGGCAAATAAAAACAACAATGAGGTACCATCTCACACCTGTCAGACTGGCTATCATCAACAAATCAACAAACGATAAGTGCTGGAGAGGATGTGGAGAAAAAGGAACACTTGTGCACTGCTGGTGGGAATGCAGACTGGTACAGCCACTATGGAAGACAATATGGAGTTTCCTCAAAAAACTACAAATGGAACTCCCATTTGACCCTGTGATCCCACTTCTAGGAATATACCCCAGGAAACCAGAAACACCAATCAGAAATGATATATGCACCCCTATGTTCATAGCAGCACAATTCACCATAGCTAAGATCTGGAAACAGCCTAAGTGCCCATCTGTAGATGAATGGATTAGAAAACTGTGGTACATCTACACGATGCAATACTATGCTGCTGTAAAAAAGAAGGAACTCTTACCATTTGCAACAGCATGGATGGAACTGGAGAGCATTATGCTAAGTGAAATAAGCCAGTCAGTGAAGGAAAAATACCACATGATGTCACTCATTTCTGGATAATAAAGACCATTATAAACTTATGAACAAAAATAGATACAGAGGCAGAGCTGCCTCAAACAGACTGTCAAACTACAGCTGGAAGGTTGGGGAGGGTGGGAGGGGCAGGAGGGGGGTGGGTAAGAGATCAACCAAAGGACTTGTATGCATGCATATAAGCATAACCAATGGACATAAGACACTGGGGGGTAGGGGAGGCCAGGGGATTGTCAAGGGTAGGGGGGGGGGAGGGGGAAGGAGACATATGTAATACTTTTTGTAATACTTTAAGCAATAATAATAAAAAAAAGATTAATATCAACCCTCAACCTCTTCCAAAAAATTGAAGAGAGAATACTTCCTAACTCATTCTGAGGCCAACATTAATTACCCTGATACCAAAACCAGGCAAGGAACACGATCACACACACACGCGCACACACACACACACACACACACACACACACACACACAACAGGCCAATATCTCTGATAAACATAGATGCAAAATCCTAAACAAAATACTAGCAAATTGAATACAGCAATATATTAAAAGAATCAGAGTCATGATCAAGGGGGGTTCATTCCAGGGATGCAAGGATGGTTCAACATCCATAAACCAATCAATGTGATTATAACAATAGGTGCAGGAAAAGCACTTGACAAGTTATAACATCCATTTATAGTAAGACACTCAATAATAAAATGGGTACAGGAGGAAAGTACCTCAACATTATAAAGTCCATTATAACAAACCTTCAGGTACCATCATACTCAATGGTGAGAAACTTAAAACTTTCCCTCTAAGATCAGGAACAAGACAAGGATGCTCACTCTCATCACTGCTATTCAATAGTACTGGAAGTCCTAGCCAGAGCAATTAAACAGAAAAAGAAAGAAAAGGCATCCAAATTGGGAATGAAGAAGTAAAACTGTCACTATTCGCAGATGACATGACTCTATATACAGAAAAACCTAAAGATCCCACCAAAAAACTATTAGAAACAACTAACAAATACAGCAAACTTGCAGGATACAAAATCAAGATATAAAAACCTGTTGCATTACCATATACTAACAACAAAATATCTGAAAGAGAAATGAAGAAAACAATCCCACTAAGATCATAACAAAAAAACACACACCAAAATACCTAAGAATAAAGTTGGGAGATGAAGAATCTGTACACTAAAAACTACAAGACACTGTTGAAAGATTTAATGCAATCCCTATCAAAATCCCAATGGCCTTTTTTCACAGTAATAGAACAAAAAAATCCTCAGATTTGTATGGAATCACAAAAGATCCCAAATAGGGAAAGCAATCCTGAGGGGAAAAAAAGAGAAACTATACTACAAAGCTACAATAATTAAAATAACATGGTATTGGCAGAAAAACAGACACAAAGACCAATGGAACAAAATTGAGAATCCAAAAATAAATATGGGCAATTTTCAACAAAGGAGCCAAAGAGATATAATGGAGAAAGGAAAGTCTCTTCAATACATTTGGGAAAACTGGAAAGCCACATGCAAAATAAAACCTAGACTGCTATTTGACACCATACACAAAAACTAACTTAAAATGGAGTAAAGACTTGAATATAAGACCTGAAACAATAAAATACATAGAAAGAAACATAGGCACTAAACTTATGGATCTTGGTCTCAGAGGGGTTTTGGTGAACTTGACACCAAATGCAAGGGAAGTAAAAGCAAAAATAAATGACCGGGACTACATCAAATTAAAAAGCTTCTGCACAGCAAAAGAAACCATCAACAAAACAAAAAGGTATCCAACAGAATGGGAGAAGATATTTGCAAACAATACCTCTGATAAAGGGTTAATATCTGAAATATATAAAGAACTCATATAACTCAACAACAACAAAAACAATCCTATTTAAGAAATGGGCAGAAGACTGAATAAGACTTTTATAAGGAAGTCACATATGACCAACAGAAATATGAAAAGATACTCAACATCACTAGTTATAAGGCCAGTGGTAAAGCAAAGCCACAATGAGATACCTCCTCACACCTGTTAGAATGGCTATAATCAATAAGAGGCTATGGAGAAAAGGGAACCCTCATATACTGCTGGTGGGAATGTAAATTGGTGCAGCCACTATGAAAAACTGTATGGAGGTTCCTCAAAAAATTAACAGAGCTACTATATGAGCCAGTAATACCTCTTCTGGGTCTATATACCTTACAAATGTGAAAACACTTATTTGTAAAGACATATGTGCCACTGCATTCATTGAAGCACTATTCACATTAGTCAAGACACGGAAACAACCTATGGCACGTGTCCTTCGCCGGATGATTGGAAAAACACAATATGGTGCCTATATGCAATGGAATACTACTCGGCCGTTAAAAAGATGAACTATTGCTATTTGTGACAATGTGGAAGGATTTTGAGAGTATTATGCTAATTAATAAATCAAACAGAAAAAAAGCAACTGTATGATTTCACTTGTATGTGGGATATAAACAAAAAGCAACAAACATACAAACAAAAAATCAAACTCATTGATACAGACAACAGAACGGTGGTCACCAGGATGGAAGGGGATCAAACACATTGTGACAGAAGGAGACTAGAGCCTTGTCTGAGGAGCTCAGCTGGTTAGAGCGTTCTCCCGCTACACCAAGGCTGTGGGTGTATCCCTGGTCAGGGCACATACAAGAATCAACCCATGAATGCAGAAATACGTGGAACAACAAACTGATGTGTCTTTCTCTTTCTCTCCCTCCCCCTCTCTCTAAAAAAGGCAATCAATAAAAAATATAGTTATTTAGAAAAAATAGACTTTGGGTTCTGAGGACATAATATACAGATGCTGTATTATAAAGTTGTATACCTGAAATTTATATATATAAATTTTAACCAATGCTACCCCACTAAATGTAATAAAAAGAAACAAAAACACTGAAACGTAAAAACAACCAACTTATGCCCAAAACGAAAACAAAAAGCCTGGAAGACAGACGTCTGAATTTCCGGAGGAGGAGGCCCAGAAGTCAGGATTTTAAAAAGATTCCCAGGGGATTCTAATGTGCGGCCAAGGTTGAGAACCACTGCTTTAAGCCTTGGGAGAAAAGCCTATTTACTTCACAGGTAAATCCTGCTACTTCCTCAGCCAGCTGCATGGAGTCACTGGGAAGGGATCTTAGCTGCTTCAAAATCTCCCACAACAGATTACTTTTAAAAAAAAAAAAAAAATCCAGGATTAACTGAATTTGAAAAACAAATACAAGCTATCGACTCGCTCTTCTAAATTTAACTGGACCGTCTACCTGTCCCGTAACAGGTTCTGATGTTTGAAGCTTATTTTGTGCTACAATCTCCAGCTGAGGCAGCTGGACGCCTGCAGACCCTGGGCAACGACTGTCGGCCACAGGCCAGGTGGCAAAGCAATCAACACAACGTAGTCAGTCCTGTATCCTCTCCCAAGTTCCTCGAATGCTCTAGCTGGGCCTGGCCCCCCACTTCACTCAACAAATGTTTATGGAGGAGGTGCGGCAGGACAGACTCTGCAGACACAAGTGTGACCCAGACGTGGTGGGAAACCTAGTGCTCTCCCCTACGTATCTCGTTTCTCAAACGACTCTCCAGATAGCGCGTCTGAAAATGAAGCCGGTAACTGTTTACGAAGGGCTTCCTGCGCCCCGGACTCCCGGCCCCGGACGGGCCCCCTGACTCCCGGGGGGCGGTGCGGACACTCACCGGCGAGCGGGCCGCCACTCAGCACGGAGGCGGGCTGCAGGGCGTGCACTGTCTTAGCCACGCTGGTCATGGTCGCGGGGCGGCAAGGCTTGGCCCTGGGAGGCGGAAGGTGCACATTACCCCGCGGTGGCCAGGGGACCCCCCGCCCCGAGCAGGTGGAGGGCCCGGGAGAGCGCGACCCAGCCTTTCCGGCTCCGGGGAGGCGCAGGGAGAAACTCGTCCACATCCACCCCAACCCGTCCGCCCTCAGCAGCCCGATCCCCCGCCCCGGGAGGGCCGAACCCAGGCGCCTGCTGCTCCCGCCCGCAGTCCTCGTCGCTCCGACTCAAAAGGCCCTCCGCGGAAACGGCCGCGCTGCCGGCCGCGTCTGCCGCCGGGGTTTCAAATGGAAACTTCCGGTGGGCGGGGGGCGGGGCGGGGCCGAGGGCGGGGCTGCGGCGCGCGCCCCGCGGGCGGCCGTGTGTTGCCGGCGGCCCGGCCCTGGGCGGCGCCTGCGGGGGCTGCCAGGCGGTACGGAAGGTCGGAGCCTCACCGGTTCTCGCGGCGGGTGGTGGTGGAGTCCCTGGGTCTGGGCCGGGGCGGGGAGTGGTGCTCTTTGTGGGCCTGAATGGAGCTGTGACCCACCGGCGTCACTTTCCAGCTCGGGGCGCCGACGCAGCCAAGTTTAGAGTCCATGTCACAATCCTTCTCTTTGTTTGGTCCGCGATGGTCAGGGACATTGCACGCTGCCTGAGTGCCTGGCGCAAAGGGTATTTCAATGGGCGTAAAACTACCCGTGGCAGGGTGGGGAGTGGCAGATGGGGTTGGAAGCGGGCCTGTGGGCTGAAATCCCTGAGGCGCCTACAGGCAGTTCTAACTTGATCATTTCACGCTACAAATTGGAGCACCTGCTGTGTGCCGGGCACTACATTAAGTGTGTGTGTGTGGGTGGGGGGGCGGGGGGGGGGAGCGAGAAAGAGAGAGACAAGTATTGAGACCTTGTTTCTGCGCTCCTGGAGCTTACAATCTAGCGAACAAATAATCATATGAACTTTTCAATTATATCTCAATAAAGCTGGATATATGTCAACTAGATATATATTTGCCAACTGTAGTAAAACTATGAAGGAAGAGTACAATGTTCTGCGAGAGAGAAAAGCAGGGAAAGCAAGTTTAGATTTAAGGGACCATGTCCCAGTGATGTCAGGATAAGTGGGACTTAATCAGATTACCGGTGGGGGAGGGGCAGAGATGCAAAGTCCTGAGGCTGGAATGGGCTTTTCTCCTAGAAGGGACTGAAAAATTCAAGGAGTGGTACAGATAGAGTTGGAAGAATGGCAGCCTTTGTAGGCCAAAGGTAAAGAGATTAGATCTTATCTAAGAGTAATGGGAAGCTATCGAAGTACTAGAGGGTGCACGAAATTCCTGCACAGGGTAGGGTCCCTCGGCCTGGCCAGCAATTGCACATCATTAGCAACTGGTCGTTCTGCCCTTAGGTTGATTTGCATATTAGGCTTTTATTATATAGGATAGGAGTAGAGCAGGAGAGTATTCTTCATGTTATATTTTATTTATTTTTTAAATATGCTTTTATTGATTTTTAGATAAAGAGGAAAAGAGAGGGAGATAGAAACATAAATTGATTCATCAATCAATAGATTGCCTCCTTCATGCCCCCTACTGCAGATTCAGCTCCAACTGGGGCATGTACTCTGACCAGGAATCAAACTGGAGACCTCTTGATACAAGGGACAACGCTCAATCCACTGAGCCACACCAGCCGGGTTCAAGTTATATATATATTTTTAAATATATTTTATTGATTTTTCACAGAGAGGAAGGGAGAGGGATAGAGAGTTAGAAACATCAATGAGAGAGAAACATTGATCAGCCGCCTCCTGCACACCCCCAACTGGGGATGTGACTGCAACCAAGGTACATGCTCTTGACCGGAATCAAACCTGGGACCTTTCAGTCCGCAGGCCGACGCTCTATCTACTGAGCCAAACCGGTTAGGGCCAAGTTATATTTTAAAAAGTTCATTCTGGCTAGGCCAGTGTGGCTCAATGATTGTGCATCAACCTGTGAACCAGGAGCTTACAGTTTGATTTCCAGTCAGGGCACATGCCCGGGTTTTTGGCTCGATCCCCAGTAAAGGGTGTGCAGCCAATCAATGATTCTCTCTCATGATTGATGTTTCTATCTCTCTCTCCCTCTCCCTTCCTCTCTGAAATCAATTAAAAAAAACACATATATACATATTTTTAAAGCTCATTCTGGCTACCCCAGAGAATGGGTTGGAAGGGGGCAAGAGTGGAACTAGGAAGACAATTGGGAGGCTACTGTAATCATTCAAGTGGGAGAAGATGGTGGGTTGGCCATGAGGGTGGTGGTATTAGTGGAAACGAAGAGACAATCAGATACATTTAAGACAACTTCTGGAGATCGGATCTCAGAACTCAGTGCTAGATTGGAAGTGGGGCAGGGAGTGGAGGAGAAGGGAGAGGGAAATCTTAAGGATGACTCCCTGGCTTGAATAATTAGGTGATTAGAACCACTACTTTGTATTGTGGGGAGATTGAGCATTTAGTTTTGAACATGGTAAACTTGAAATGCCTCTGAGACATTCAAGTGTTTAAACTATTAGGTAGCCAATGGGAAGTATAGGCTTTGAGCCCAGAAGAGAGTCTAGGTTGGAGATACACTTTGGGAGTTATGGGCATATGGATGCATTTAAATCCACAATATCGGATGAGATCACCAAGGGAAGAAGTGCACAGAGAGCCTTAGGGACAGCAGCATTTAGAAGTTGTAATAAGGAGGTGCCAGCCAGGAAACATGATAAAGAGGTGCCAGAGAGGTGAGAAGGGAAAAAAAGGGGGGGGGGGTGGTGTCCTAGAAGCTAAGAAGGAAAACTGCTGAAGGAGTGAAGGAGGGAATGGTAAACTATTGAAAATCAACACGAAAGGGTGAGATGAGAAAGAAAAAGGATCCATTTAACTTAGCAACAAAGAAGTCATTGGTGAGTATAGGAAGAGAAAGTCTGGTGCAGAGGTTGAGTGGCAGCCATGTGGGAGCAGGTTGAAGAGTGCATGCGAGAGGAGGAGGCGGAGATGGCAGGTATAGACTGAGAGCTTGTGAATGGAGGCGCAGTTAAGCAGTAACTGGAGGCGGGTTGGGTGCTTGAAGGTGCAGATACTACTTGATACATGTGCCAGCTGAGAGGAAGAAAAGGATGCTTCAGAGGGGAGAGGGGATGATCAAAGGAGTAAAGTCGTAGAGAAAGAGGGATGGAAGATGGATCTACAGCAGCATCTTCCAGTTCTTTTGTTCATATACCCCCACAAAATAATAAGACAAAAAAACAATGTTTCAGTTGATGCCTAATAAATGTTTTCATAATTTTAAATATTTATAAAGGACATATACTTTCTACTTATTATATAGTATGCATCATATTGATTCATTTATAAAATTATTTTTTCTTTTGATATTTCATTTTGGGTAATTTTCTATGTCTTCAAGTTTACTAATCTTTTTCTGCAGTGTCTAAACCAGTGATGGCGAACCTTTTGAGCTCAGCGTGTCAGCATTTTGAAAAACCCTAATTTAACTCTGGTGCCGTGTCACATATAGAAATTTTTTGATATTTGCAACCATAGTAAAACAAAGATTTATATTTTTGATAGTTATTTTATATATTTAAATGCCATTTAACAAAGAGAAATCAACCAAAAAAAAATGAGTTCGCGTGTCACCTCTGACACGCGTGTCATAGGTTTGCCATCACTGGTCTAAACTGTTTTTAATTCCATCCAGTGATTTTTCATCTCTACAAGTTCAATTTGCATATTTTAAAAATACCTTCCAAGTTTCCACTTACCTATGTGAATACATGGGATACAGTTACAATAACTTTTTTATGTCCTTGTCAGGTAATTCTCATATAAGTATCAGTTCTGGATTGATATCAATTGATTTTCCCCTCACTATGGGTCATATTTTTCTGCTTCTTTGCATGATTGGTAATTTTTTATTTGACCCCAGACATTGTGAATTTTATGTTTTTGGGTGCTGGTTATTTTTGTATTCCTGTAAATATTCTGAAGGTTTGTTCTGGGATAACATTACATTACTTAGAAACAGTTTGATCCCTTCAGATCTTGCTTTTGAGATTTATTAGGTGAGAGCAATCAGTGTTTAAACTAGGTCTAACGAGTCCCCAAAACTGAGCCAAGAACTTTTTGAAAATTCTAACCAATGCTCCATAAATTCGGAGGCTTTTCAGTCTGGCTAATGGGAGAAGACTATGTTCCAGCCCTGTGTACCTGGTGACTACTGTTCCTTCTAATCATTTTGGGTGGTTCTTTCCTTGGTCTCAAGTAGTTTCCTCACATTTATCTGTGGAGCAGTGCTCTGCAGAACACTCAGGGAGGCCCTTTGCAGATCTCCAGAACTCTCTCTCTGCACCTTTCTCCTATCCAGTATTGTGTCCTGAGCTCTCTAGCTACCTTGGTTGCCCCAAACCCGGAGCTATCTCCTTAGCTCAGGAAGTCTGCGTGACCCTGCCTGGGGTCTCCTTTCCTGCAATATATCTGCAAACTCTCTCAAGCAGTAAGCTGAGCAATTAGAGGGCCCACTTCATTTGTTTCTTGTCTATCAGGGATCACTGTCCTTTCTTGTCTGATATCTAGTGTCATGAAAAATGTTGTTTCATTTTTTTTCCTGTTTGGTTGTTGTTTCAGGAAGGAGGGTAAATCTGATCCCCGCTACTCCATCTTGGCTAGAAGGGAACGTTGTATATGTACTTTAAATATATTTTTGTTCAAATCATGAAGCTTCAGATTTAAATGATTCTAATTTTGGAAAATGTCCACCATATATCCTATTTGTAAAGCCAGTCCTCTGTGTCAAACACATCTGCCAAATCAGATTGACTTTCTATTACAAAATGTCTGATTTTCAATTTTTTATTTAATTTTTTTGTTCTTAATTTTGTTTTTCAATTCAAATAATTCAAATTAAATGGAGAAGGCACAGAACTGAAACTTCTCATAGAGGCTCTCTAGGCTTTGCTCCTTCAAGGACTCCCTCAAGCAGAGTATTCTCAAGTTGTCCTTTGAGAGAGTTGCCAGAGTAGGATTCAACATGAAGGAGGGGTCAACTGGGAAAATGGAGATAGAGAAGAACTGACTGACCCAAGCCTCCTTCTTAGGCTGATCAATATAAAGAGAGGGAACAGAGAAAGGAGGAAGCTCTGGAAATTGATTTCCTTAAAACTGTCTGTGTCCACCTACCTTTTGGAAAGTCTTCATGTCCCTGTGGGAATGCAAGCCCTTGTTTGAAGGCCTCTTGTGCAGTGTGAAGCCATTGATGGAACCATTACTGATTCCTTTGTGCTAATAGAAGGGATGGGGACAGAAGCAGGCAGGAGCAGGGCTAGGTAAGCTGAGGACTTGATGCCTTGAGGTAAGTCAATTTCCAGCTTTCTTTATGAAGAATGGGTTGTCTACTGACAGTGGGGTTGTGGAAGATGGATATGGGCATCAGATATTTGAGGGAGGTCGAAAAAGTATGAAATGGTCATTACAAAGAATGGAAACTAGTAACTAGAATGGAAACTAGTTGGGCAGGGCTGAGGGTTGAGTTGAGGTTGGTGGTCATGAGTTCGGATCTACATCAATCTGCCCGGCTGTGTGATTTTCTTTAGCAATACTAAGCTCTTGCTTGATATTTATGAATTTGGTAAATGTTAGGGTTGCCAAAGCGGAGCACAAGGCCAAAAGGGGTAAAGAATTATAAATGTATTAGGTCATCTGGAAACCCAGTTGGGCTGAGCCCCAAAATGGTGCCAACACCCAGGGACGAGGAGTCAGAGATTTTAAAGGGCTTTTTCTGAGTGGAGAATTCTCTGGGTGGGAAGGATAATGGTCTTAGCAAATGGAATGTGGTCTAAGTGAGAGGGAATGTCGGTTGTGAAATGATCTAAAGGTCCATTCCCAGGGGAGAGGGTATCCATTCAATGATTTGATTAGGCCTAACAGTAAAATGCTGATCCTTCCCCTATATTGAGAGATAACGGTGAATAATCACACAGAGGCCTGATAATAATTATAGTTTATCAAGGTCCTTCCAGGGCTCTTCAGTTACAGGGTGGCTTTGGACTGCCAGCCATTTACATAGCACATAATGGCTTTCTTTTATTTCTCATCTTCCCAACGAATTATGTTACAATTTCTTCTCTTAAGCATAAACACCTCCAGACCTTGAGTTACAGTCGCCCCTGTGAACAGGGGTCAGGGTAGAAAGGGTTTGGAATGTCTGTTTTTCCTATCCCCAAGCTAATGGGATCTTGATGTGTGGCGTGGGCTGCCAGAGAGCTTGTCATTGCCCGTGTGTATTATCAAAGGCTGAGATAAGGCCAACATGGAAGAAAAGATCAGAAACTCTCCAGACAATGTGAAGATTGTAAAACTGCTGCCCCTCCCCTGCCTCCTTGTCCTGTTGTGCGCTGGGAGAAGAATGAAATCGGAGGGGGCTGAGGAAGTCTGGCTTATACATCTCTTGTGAGATGTCTCTTTCAGAACCACGCTCAAGTTGGGATACTGACTATTATGGTATGGGATATGCCATGTGCCAGTAAAAATCCAAGATTCTGCCGGTCACATCAATCTCTGTCTCCCATCATCATCAAAGCCCCACAGCATGGAAGGATGGGCTTTCCCATTGTAACAAACTATACCAAGTTACATTTTAAAAACAGCACACATACTCTGAGTGTGAGTTCAAGGATCAGTGGCACAAATGGGAGAAATACTCTCAAGTTCCAAGAGAACTTTAATGGACTTCTATTTTAAAGTGTCTCGGTATTAAGAAATCATTTCTGCAATTTTCAAGAGCAAATGTGAATGCTTTGACTGGTTTTCCCCTGCCTCATAACATGCTTCTAAGCCTCTCCCCACATGTGTCCAGGTCCACACATTCATTGTAATCACCTGTAACAATAATAAAGGGAATAGACCTGCTAAAGTCAAAGGAAATTGAAAATGCTTTAAATCCTGCTTTCTAAAACTGAGGTTAGAGAGGTGGCTGGATTACCTGCTGGAGTGGGGTGCCTGCTGTTGGTTTGGGCCATCCTTTTTTTTTTTTTTGAATCCTCACCCACGGATATTTTTTCCATTGAGTTTTTAGACAGTGGAAGGGAGGGGGAGGGGAGAGACCGAGAGAGAAACATTGATGTGAGAGAGACACATCAATTGGTTGCCTACTGCACACGCCCAGACTGGGGCCCAGGATCGAGGTACATGCCTTTGACCAGAATTGAACCCGAGACCCTTCAAAAAAGGTTGTGGGAGAGCAGGGTTTTTTGGTCCAGGTCCTTGCTGCCCTCCCACAACAGTGAGTTGCTGAGCAACAACTAAGATGCTGGACTCTCTTTTGAGTCAAGGCCAGACTTCTGCTCATGCTCAGGGGGAAGGGCTCACCTGTCCTCCCTCTTGGAGCTGATGGTCCCAGATGAGACCAGGGCCCGCTCAGCCTGGCTGTGTGATAGCAGGAGGACAGTCCATAGACAGTCCTGATGAGCAGCCCTAGGCCAGAGAGGCTGAATTCTACTTGGACATGGAGATCTCTGCGGGGACAGGTCCAAGTTATGTCCTCGTCACTACCCTCCCTTCCTAGTGTCAGGAGTCAAACGGGTTTGATTTACTTATCTTGCCCACAGGCTCTGTGTCTTCAAATCCCATGTCTCATTTGAGCTTCTGTCCCACTTCATGAGCTACTTGGGTGAGAGGCGAGTCTCAACAACACAGGAAAAACCAAAACACTCCTTGATTTGTCTCCAGCTCTGCCAGACTGTTTGTTCCTAGAGAACTCCCTTCCCCTGTGTGATACTCATCTGTAAAATGGCCTGAATCAGGGGTTTTCACACCACATTCTGTGGAGCCTTCAGAGTTTGAGGGGTTTCCCAGGCACAGCGGAAAGGAGGGATGAGCTGTACTCCCCACCCAGCACCCACCAGAGTAGCTGCTTTTTATCTGTTCCATATACTGTGTTTCCGTACAATAATCCTTTGAAGAAAGGGTCCTGCGGCTACCAAGTTTGAAAACTGCTGGAGCGGAGGATCATTCCTTCCAGTCTGAGATACTCAGGATTCTGAAGCCCAGTGCAAGCTGTTCCTCTTCCAGTAAGCCTTCCTGGTTACCCAGTCCCGGTACGCGAGCTCCCGCAATACTGAGGGTGACAGGCACAGATGTGTGAACTGTTTCCCCAGGCAGAAGGTGAGCTCCTTGAGGGAAGATGTCGATTTTCCTCTGCCCCGTGCAGTACCATATGCAGAGCAGGTGTTCAGGAAGTTGCTGACGCTCTGAGCGTCATGAGCTCTTGCAGGGGATAAAACCTCCCGAAGAGACTCGCCGACGTGGAGAGGAGGATTCGGCCCTTGGTCTGCTGCTGGCCACCGGGGATGCCTGTCCTCAGGAAGCTGGGGACCCTACCTGGGGAACAGCTTCAGACCCTCACAGTCCCCAAAGGGGCAGCCCTGGGTTCTTGCCTTCATTGAACTCTGCTCCACCTCTACTTCCCTCAGTGTCTCTTCCGGTGGGGGGTCCAGAGGAGGCATGCCCCTCACTCTGAACCTGGGAATCGGATTAGCCAGGATAGCCTATGGCCGGGAGGCACCTCAGCTGAACTTGGGGTGACACACAGGGATGATGGGGAGGAACTCCAGGCTTGCTCTGGAAATGAAGGTAAAGTGGGGTGAGGGGAGAGAGTGGGGCTTACTCAGAGACATCCGAGAAGGCAGGTCACAGGAAGGTGCTAGAGGTAAAAGATCAGGACAGCCTTGGGATAGGTGGCCAGCAGAGTGGGACTGTGGTGGTGGAGTGAGTGTGGGATCCTGCTTTGCCATTTACTAGCTACGGGACTTTGGGTAAATCAGCTCAGTTGGGGGCAAAAGAACCTGGCCAACCGCAGGCTACCCCACCGTGAAGTGAGATTCCAAGGAGACAGGTATGGAAGTGTTCCGTAACCTAAGGCAGGGATGGAACGGATTCCGATTAACGGGGGCACCCACTCTCCCTGCCACAGCAGCTTCCTAGGAAGGACCAGCCTGCAATATAAGAGGGATGCTCTGAGGCTGAGCAGCTCTCCTTCTCCTGCTCCCGCCACCTCAAGCTTGGCCTTGAACTTCTGGTCAGACTGGGTGAGTGAGGGGAGCAGGGCAGTTCAGGACAGAGGCCCCAGACCCACTCTGGCACAGAGAAGCTCCCCAAAGAGAAGCAAGTGTCCTGATAAAGAGCCCCTGAAAAGCACGAGGCCCAGGAGGCTGCTGAGGTTCCCCGCGACTCCTGCTTGGTGAGATACCCTGGGGTGGGCCCTGGCTGGCACTGTGGGGGCTCAGGAGCCCTCAGCAGGTCACAAGGAGAGCTGGGCGTTTTCCCTCCAAAGGCTCTCCCCACTGAATCCTCCAGATGTGGAGTGTAAGCAGCAGCCCGGACCAAGGCTGGAATATCTGTCAGGGTTTAAAATCCAAAGCTGAAGGGTGAGGCCTCTCCATGCTGACATGGGAAAACACCATCAAGCTCCGGCCTGATGCTGCCCCTGCCTGCACCCTGGTCCATGCTCTGTACCCTGATCCAGCCTTCCTGGGCCACTCTCAACTGCTGTAGCCTGAAGTGTGGGTGCTGGGCCTGCGCAGCCAAACATCTGGAAGATCTGGTTGGCTGTTGGGCAGCACCACAGGGCTGCCATCTCCTGGCCCCCCTCGGCCCTTCCAGGACGAGCTGCTCTGGTGGGAGGCAGGCAGTGACGGATCGTACACAGTCTCCTTCAGCGCCAGCCACAGGGTGTCCCGCTTCCCGTTCAGCTGGCCTCGCTCAGGTACTGATTGCTCAGTGTCATCCAGGTCGTCTGGGGAGGCACCCATGGAATCTGGTACTCGGGCGCTGGGCTCAGAGGTGCTTAGGCAGGTCTCATCAGAGACACTGAGCCCCTCCAGGGTGCTGGCTGAGGAGCAGAGGCAATCAGGGGGCTCTACAGCCTTGGGCTTGGGGGCGTGGGCTGGGGCTGGGGCTTCTGGTGAGGCCTGCACCGGCTCAGCCTTCGGTCCTTGGGAGTCCTGCCTGGCCTGGGTTTGGGGGCTGGGGCCAGCCTGCTTATAAGGGGAGGAGGTCTGCAGGGCTGGGCACTGGCTGAAGACTGCCTGGTGGTCCAGGAACAGCTCTCTTGGTGAGGCAGGGGCCAGTGGGGGCCGGGAGCAGCAGGGGCCATCGTGAAGCTGTATATCCTCCGAGAGTACAGAGGGCCGGTGAGACAGTTTGCTGGTGGCTGTGCTGGTATCAAAGCTGGGGCTCCGGCGCCGTGCCAGGGGCTGTAGCTCATACTGCTCTGAGCAGGACCCGGGTGGCCCTGGTCGTGGGCGGCCTACCTTCTCCCCACCTGGCTCTCCGGTTCTGGCGTCCCATGGCAGGTGGGCACAGGGCCAGAGGATCTGCCCACAGTTCTTCTCTGGCCCAAAAAAACAGCAGAGAGATTGGAAGAAGAAGCTGGCAAAGCCACAGCTGACGCACTTGACCATCATGAGGATAATGCCCAGCTTGCGATAGAGCAGCACCGTGGCAGGCAGCATGAGCACACCGGCGGCAAACAGGGCTGCAGCCCCCATGGCTGTGGCACGGCTGGTCTGGCGCAGCGAGAAGGCCACGCGGCTCAGGCGGTCTGGGTGTGGGCAAAGGTGATAGGAGATGCAGTAATTGACAGTGAAGTCTACCGAGAGGCCCACAGAGGCAGAGAGGAAGAGCACCTCGGCAGTGTTGAGCTGCCACTCCAGCAGAACCAGGAGCCCCACGGTGAGCAGTACCGTGCCTGCCACCGCTGTCACGGAGAACAGGCTAAGTGGAACGTTCCAGGTGCCCAGCAGCAGTGTGGCAAAGGCCAGCGCCAGAGCCAGGCCTAGCACCACAGCGGGCTCGGTGCTCAGGCTGTGCTGCAGGCTGTACAGCTCCAGACGGCTGGTGAACCAACCCTGGCGGAGGCCGGGAGGTGCCCTGCTCAGCTCCGCCGCCAGCCAGTGGCTGACCTCAGAGTAGAAGTGGTGAGCCTGGCTGTAGTTGGGGCTGTACTGGAAGCTGGTCTGGAACTGGAGGACCAGGGCAGTCAGGCTGCCCTGGGAGTTGAAGCGGAGCCCCAGGTCCCGGGTGCTCTCTGGGCCTTGCTCCAGAGCCATCACCTTGAGGCAGTGCAGGAAAAGCTGCGGTGCCCAGGGGAAGCCCGAGGGGCCACAGCAGAGGCCAGGCCCCAGGCGAGCACAGCTGGGGCTCGCCATCCAGTGTTGGAGGGCCTCCACGAAGCACAGCGTGGGCCAGCCCTCCGGCTGGGCACCAAAGAAACTCTGGTTCCGAGCCCCGTAGCAGAGTGTCAGCAGCCAGCGCTGGGCCTCGGGACTGCTGGCAGAGAAGGCGGGGTCACTGACCAGGGAGCTGTTGCTGCGAGGGTCCAGGGGGTCCCCGGTGTCTACGGGCAGGATGCCCCACACCAGGATCACGGGCATGTGGCCGCCCTCGCCCTCCGGCAGCCGCTCGAACTGGAATTGCTGGCGGTACTCCGCGTCGAAGCGCTCGAAGGGGTGGCTGGGCCGGAAGACCTGGCCGCGGGGCGGCAGCAGCGTGGGCAGCCGCAGGCGGGGGCTGACGCCGGCGATGTAGGCGCCCCCTGCCGCCAGCGCCGTGAACCAGCAGATCCAGATGTAGCGGAACTTGATGACGCCGCAGGGCAGGAGGCGCTGGAAGAGCAGGCGGGAGGTCCCGGCCACGGCCCTCCGCAGGCCGCGGAGCCGCCGGTGCAGCGCCAGCGCCAGCCGCCGGGGCGCGCTGCCGGCCCCCGGGCCCTGCCCCCGAGCCCCACAGCTGCGCGCCAGGTAGCGCTCGTGGAGCACGAACGAAGCGGGCAGCCAGGCCAGCGCGAGCGCCAGGTGCGCCAGCACGGCCGTGCCCATGTAGAGGGCGAAGCAGCGCACGGCCGGGAGGCGGCTCAGGTAGCTGGCGTAGAAGGCCGCGCTGGTGGTGAGGCCGGAGACCAGCAGCAGGTAGCCGAAGTGATGCATGGTGCGGCCCACGCGCTGCACCAGCCCCCCGGAGGGCAGCTGGCTCTTGCTGAGGCGCCAGAGGTCGGAGAAGACGAGGGTGTGGTTGGTGCAGACGCTGCTGAGCAGGACGAGGGCCGCCAGATTGACGAAGGGGAAGTAGGCCATGCGGAAGGCCACTCGGTAAAGAAAGAAGGCCACCAGGAGGGAGCCCAGCACCCCCAGCAGCACCATGAGCGTGAGGAAGAAGGAGCGCAGGTAGAGAGCAATGCTGAGGAAGATGGCAGCCAGGGCCAGCAAGGGGTACACCGTGTCCTGGGCTAGGTAGTGCCTCAACAGCTCCTGCTTGAGGCCCAGATCCATGCCAGTGATGGACGTGTAATTGTCAGAGAGCCCCCAGGGGGTGGCTAGGTGGTCCAGGTAGATGCCCATCATGGCGGCACCCTTTGGGGTGGGCAGGAAGAGCAGGCTGTACTTGAGGGAGGGCACCTGGTAGTCAGCAGTCTGGGGACTCAGAAAGTCCTTGTCCAGCAGAAAGTGCAGAAGTTGGTAGACGGCGCTGCTCCGGGAGCACTTGGTGGGAAGCTGGGCACAGCGTGAGGGCTTGTCCTGCCCAGGTCCCAGACAAGGGGGCCCCAGGGCCCCACGGTGGTAGTAGAGGGCACAGGTCCGGAGCAGGGCCAGTATGCGGGCTGCGTCTGCGTGAGTCGTGTCCAGGCAGGAGGAGCGGTTGGAGAGCACTGCCACATAGTTGCCCAGGGACCAGCTGGGGCAGCACTCGTTGGCTGCTGTGCGCTGGCACAGAGCCCCAAAGCGGTGATGGGAGCGAATCTGTAGGGCACAGAGAGCAGGAGAGAGCTCAAGGGCAGTGCCGGGCCGGGTTTCCCAGCCCTGTCCAAGGCCTTCTCACCTCCTTTCAGGCTGCAGAACGGAGGGAGAGAGGCATCCTGACAACCCAGCAGAACTGGCTTGTCTCAGAGCTGCCTTTGGCTCGTGGCCCAGGTGTCAGCACTTAACATCTTGACTCCATCAAAGAGGAGCTTCAGGAATGGTGCTGAGGCCCCAGCCTGAGAGGTCCTGCCCTAAGGGCCCCTGCAGGTCACACACCTCAACTCTACACTGTCTGAGCCAGGAGTAGGAGTGGAAGTGGCAGTCACAGATGGAACAGGGCCAAAGGTCCAGGGAACTGGAAGCAAACGGTGAGAAAAGCGGAGGCCAAAACATTCCAGGATCGGAGTCACTGCCAAACCCTCGCGCCCCCCCTCCCCTGTCTACTAGTCTGCTTCAACCCTCTTAGGCACAGGTCTGTGTCTTTATCAGACCTCATGCCTCCTTTTCTCTCCCACTTGCTGTTGACATCACAACAGCTGGTGTAGTTAGTTTACAGAGAGCACCCGCCTGGGAACCAGAGGCTCTGTTCTGCCACCAGCTGGATGTATGGCCTTGGCTCTGAGATCATGGTGACTATGGTAACATTTATTGAGATTACGATTGCCAGTCATTATGTTACAGTTTTACAAACTCTATCTTACTTGTCACAACATTCTTATGAGGAAATACCATTCTTATCCCCACTTTATTATTTGTTTTCTGTTTGTTTATTTATTTTAAATATTTTTTAATTGACTTCAGAGAGGAAGAGATAGAAACATCAATGATGACAGAGAATCATTGATCGGCTGCTTCCTGCATGCCCCACACTGGGGATCGAGCCCGCAACCCAGGCATGTGCCCTTGACCAGAATTGAACCCAGGACCCTTCGGTCCACAGGCTGATGCTCTATCCACTGAGCCAAACTGGCTAGGGCTTATCCCACTTTATATATTCAAAGACTGAGGCACTGAGAGGTTAAGAAACATGTCTGAAGTCACACAGCTTGCGGGAGGGCCGCTGGTAGTCAGCAGTCTGAATTCCCCTAGGGCAGCGGTTCTCAACCTGTGGGTCGCGACCCCTTTGGAGGTCGAATGACCTTTTCACAGGGGTCACCTAAGACCATTGGAAAACACATATATAACTACATATTGTTTTTGTGATTAATCACTATGCTTTAATTATGTTCAATTTGTAACAATGAAAATACATCCTGCATATCAGATGTTTACATTACGATTCATAACAGTAGCAAAATTACAGTTATGAAGTAGCAACGAAAATAATTTTATGGTTGGGGGTCACCACAACATGAGGAACTAACTGTTTTTAAGGGTCGCGGCATTAGGAAGGTTGAGAACCACTGCCCTAGGGAGTATTGGAGCTGGCCTTGAAATCAGCATCTGACTCCAGAGCACATGGTCTTTTTTGTTTGTTTTGTTAATCCTCACCCACGGATATTTTTCCATTGATTTTTAAAGAAAGTGGATGGGAAGAAGAGAGGAAGAGAGACAAAGAGGGGAGAGAGAAAGAGAGAGAGAGACATTGATTGGTTACCTCGAGCCTGCAATTGAGGTATATGCCCTTGACCAAAATCCAACCTGCAACCCTTCCGTCCGGGGGCTGATGCTCTATACCAGTGATGGCGAACCTAAGACAGCGTGTCAGAGGTGACACGCGAACTCATTATTTTGGTTGATTTTTCTTTGTTAAATGGCATTTAATTATATAAAATAAATATCAAAAATAAAAGTCTTTGTTTTACTATGGTCGCAAATATCAAAAAAATTTCTATATGTGACACAGCACCAGAGTTAAGTTAGGGTTTTTCAAAATGCTGACACGCTGAGCTCAAAAGGTTCGCCATCACTGCCCTATCCGCTGAGCCAGACTGGCGAGGGCAGAGCACATGTTCTTCACCAGTGTCTTTTGGCGGATACCCGTGTGCACTGCTTGGATTGATGGGCCTGGGCCCTTGGGCTGGGGCCTCTTTAACAGTCTTGAGCTCCTTTTTAGGACCTTTAGGAAAGCCCCGGGCTCTGCATGTTCTGTCTTCCAACACTTGTGTTTTGGCTCTTCGTTAATCCTCACCCAAGGACATTTTTGTTTTGTTAATCCTCACCCCACCCACTCTTCGTCCCCCACCCCCACCTGGAGCCTCTCAGCAGCACTGGGACCATTTTCTAAGCAGGGAAGGCTCTTCCCCAGGCCACCCTGGCAGTCCTGGCTCAGCAGCATTTCCTTGGGGTCAAGTTCTTGGTGTCCTGGTTCCCACCACACCCAGCCCCTGGTACCTCCCCAGTCAGCTCACCTGATCCTGTTCCATGTGACACATGGAATGGATGGCATGTAGGTTCCACAGGCTTCCCGCTGAGGTGGACATGAATACCAGCTGTGCATAGCTCTTCTCTGCAACACACCCCAAAGCTCAGCCCTTGTTGCCCCAGGTCCTGGGCCCACCAAAGGAAAGATTCTTACCCAGGGTCGTATGAGGTTCAGATTCTCAGGAGGCTGAAACCTCTTCCTGGCTGCTTCATCCTGGGCCTGCGTCCCAGCTTGTGTGCCCCACCCACACCCAGCTTGACTCTACCTGGCTGGAGCACCTGAGACCTGCCTCATCTTCCCAAATATAACCCACTTCCTCCGCTTGAATATAGCCAGCTGGCTTCCTTCCCTTTCTGTCTGCCCAAATTTGTTCTTCTGACCCCTTCTGTTCTAGTAGGTGGGGGTAGGGACCACCATTAAAGCCACGAACTGGCCAAGCTGAAGCTTACCAGGGGGGCCACAGAAGAAATTCTCTTGCCCTCTGTCCTCCAGGGGCTCCACCATCCTCCGGGGCCGGACCATGCCCTCCTGGGCACTACTCCAGGGTGTGGGGCTCAGCGTGGTGTGGGGGTTTGAGCTGAGGTATAGAGAAAAGCAATGCCAGGCATCGTCAAGGGGTGGGGTGCTCAGAGGAGGCCAGACGCTACTCCCCAGAGGTCCCCAGCAAGCCCCTCTGACCTACCTTTGCGGACGTCACCCAGTGGCCTCTCTCTGGAGGCCTCATTTTTTCTCCCATTCCCCTCAGTGGTGTGGGAAGATGGGAGCCCATTACCTGTTCAGCACAAGGTCTGGGGAGAGGGAAAGCAGCTTCCCGGGGCCCGTGAGGGTCTGCAGTGCTCTCCAGACCACTAGCTTCCGTCCAATGTCTGTGTCCCGAGGCTCAAAGCCCTGCGGGAGGAGGAAGAGGAGGCAAGTAGGAGGATGGGTTTTCCCTCTGGTCCTTCTTGGCTCTGCCCCCTTGAGTCCCTGGAGCAGGGAAGGCCAGCCTACCTGCCTGGATTGTTGAATGGGAGTATCACCTCTATCCCCTCTTCCCAACTCTCTCTGTAGGCTGAGAGCGCACCACTGCCACCCCACCCCCAGCTGGGCCACTCTGACTTGTTGCCCCAGACTGAGCTGAGGTGGCCAGGCCTGGGGCCCCCCTCCCTCCCCTTGACCCCTCACCAGCAAGGGCTTGGAGAAGTCGGGCAGGTGGCCCCCCAAGAGTCCAGCCAGGGTGCAGAGGAGGATGACAGCTAGACACAGCAGCAGCACTGCCACTGGCCACTCAGCAATCAGCTGGGAATAGCTGGGAAAGAGGAGGAGAGCCCGCATGAATTGGTGTTGGGTGTGGTAGAGGGGCTGGTGAGCTTAGGAGCCACCAAGAAGGAGTAGTGGACCTGTACTGGGCACAGCCTGGTCACTCTAGAGGTCAAGAGAAGGCCTAGGCCTACCTCTTCGGCATCCGGAAGGCCTGTTCCTGCCTGTGGAATAGAAGAAAAGACGCTTGCTTGTCAGAGCCCTCTTACAGGGCGAGAGGTGGGGGTAGGAGGATAGAGGATGACGGCATTAACCCTTTAGGCTTTCCCATACCACAGCTACAGCCCTTACTTCCTCCTCCACCCAAGCTGCCTCCTCCATCAGAGGCAGGGGGCATCCTGGGCTGCCTGAATGATGGAGTTCAGATCCCGGGGTGGGGGGGACTGGGGTGGAGGGTGGACCTACTTTTTAGCCCAGCCCTACCTTCCAGTGGCAGCTGGCAGGCTGCTAGACCCCTCTTACCTGACGCTGATCACGTGGTGCTGCACAGATGGGGGCTTCCAGGCCCCATAATGCTGTGAGGGGGCTGGGGAAGGGCTGAGGCTGGAGCCATGGGAGCACAGAGCGGCTCGGTCCCCAAGCCCTGGCAGGGAACTGCCCCCTCGGTATTCCTTCGGTGCCCGGGTATAAGTGAAGTGGGCAGGGGCCAAGGGGCTGGACGGGCCCACAGGCTGGAGGGTAGAAGTTGCCGGTGGAGGTCCCAGGGAACTGGAAGGGTCCTCAAGGGGACAGCTGTGAAGGGAGCAGCTCCTTTCTGGGCTTGCCTCAGGGGCCACAGCCTTGCTCTGGGACCTGGGGAGAGAAGAGGCAGGGAAGATTGGGTGAGGCAAACTGGTGAAAGCTTTCTTTCTTTTTTTAAAAAAAATATTTTTTTGTTGATTTCAAAGAGGAAGAGAGAGGGATAGAGAGAGAGAAACTGCGGTGACCCGCACCTTGGAGAGGGTCTGACGGGTAGAGGCGGAGTGGGATGAAAGACCGAGAGACGGGGTTGGGAGGACTGGCACAAGGCACCAGCACCAGCACCAGTACCAGCACCAGTACCAGCAACTTTATTCTTTACACACACTGCTTTATATCTAAGCTGTGGCTGGTCATGCTTCATAGATCACTGCTAGGACTTGGCCCATTATAGGGAAGTAGCAGATTGTTACAGGCTGGGCAAGACTGGGCAAGCTTTGTCTAGATCCATCTATGTTTGACAGTTACTATGACAATCAGGTTATGTTTTAGTAACTGCACTTTTAGCCACCGAGGTCATGCCTCGGTCAAGCCTTGTCTAGTTCCACTTTGCTGCAAACTCTAATAAAGCCTTAAACCTTTCCTGAGCTTTGACCTTAAAACCTTCCAGGATCGACATAGGGTAGAGTCCAGGGCTTTGCCATGTCCTCTGGTCAGCTTAGACTTTGCCAGCAGCATGACGGTCCCCAACAAGAAACATCAATGATGAGAGAGAATCATTGATTGGCTGCCTCTTGCATGCCTCCTACTGAGGATCGAGCCCAAAACCTGGGCATGTGCCCTCAGCCGAAATCGAACCCAGGACCCTTCAGTCCCCAGGCCGACGCTGTATCCACTGAGCCAAACCGGCTAGGGTGAGAGTTTTCGATTACTAGTCCTGGAGGACAAGCAAGGAGGGTGGGGACCGTGGATCTATAGCCCCAATCTACTTCTTAGGGGTCCATTGTCTTATTGACTCATCTGTCCATGCACTCAAAACACACACACACACACACACACACACACACACACACACACACACACACTATTGTCAGCCTGCTACATGCCAGACACTGTGCTAGGCAACGAACATGCTTTTACATGTATGACCTAATTACGCTTTACAAGAGCCTACAGGGGAAGTACTTTCCTTGTTTATAGACTTGAAAACGGAGTTTCAGTGAGATGTGAAGAGCTGGGCCTTGAGCCCAGTTCTGACTTGCAGTCCTGTTTTCTTCCTGTTGCAGTCATTGATTCATTCTCTTGTTAGATATTTGTTGAGCACCTGCCACACGCTTGTCCCCACAGATAACTGCTCCTCTCCCAGGTAATTGCATGGCTCACACTCTGTTCTCAGTTTGATTACCTTCTTGGAGAAGCCTCCCATGACTACCCTCTCTAAATAATCACCCACCAGTTCCCCATCCCCCTACCTGCTTTGTAATTCTTCAGAGCAGTTGTCACAACTGGACATTATATGATATAGTTGTCATGGTTATTGCCTGTTTCTCATATGAAATGTGAGCTATAGGAGAGCAGGGGCCTGAAGCATTTGTTCATCTCTCTATCCTCAGTGCCTTGCGCACAGAAGGTGCCCAGGGAATGTTTGTTGAATGAATACCGAGTGTCAGACAGTCTGTTAATAGTGGTGCTAGGATAAAGAAGTCCCAGCCCTTGTCCTCTAGGCACTCAGAGTAGGTGGGAGATGTGGACAGTCTAACATGTTGAGTGCTGTGGGAGAGGTCACAGAGGGCTGAAGGAGCCCAGAGGAGGGCTCGACCTTCACAAGGCTGGGGATAGACAGGGAAAGTGTGGTTAAGGCAGTTACTGCCTTTCCACCCACCTTGGGCCATGCGACACAAGGTTTGCTTTGTGAGGGTGTGCACAGTTGGGAGATAGAGTTGGGACCCCCAAGGAACTTGCCAGGAGGACTCAGAAATAGCTGTCTCTTCCAAAATTACTAATGAAGGCAACACGCTGTGTAGGGACTCAGCGCACCCCTTGGGTGTGGGGGTAGATGGAGTCCACCCCCCACAGTGACAGAATGGCCAGACTTAGGACATGAGGAGATGGCCACAGAACAGAGTTCTGGGATGGGTAGCCTTGCCTCTTTCCCTCCATTTCCCTGGATCCTGTGGCCTGCCAGAGCTTGCATAGCCCTTGTGGGAAAGCAAGGTGTATGCGGAAACAACCAGGCTTCTAGCCCTGCCTGCTGCACTGCTGAAGGGGTTGTGGGCCAGAGTCCTGATGCCAGTGGGCATTGCCCACAGAGGCGGGGTTCTGCCCAGGGACCAAGCAGAGGAACGGCAAAGAATAGGCAAACTCATCCTCTTCCTCCAAGAAGGCTGGCAGACCCTTATGCTGAGAACAAAATGGGGGAGCAGTGGTGGTGTCCTCCTGGCCCGTCATCCTCTAGCTCTGGGACCTTGGGAAAGACACACAATTCTCAGAGCACTGGCACCCTTGTCTGTGGCATAAGGGTATGATGATAATGATCCCTCCCAGGTTTGGTATTAACAGATATAACATATGTGGGAGACACATTTGCTTTCCTGCCCCTCCTCACACTGAGTGCTGCAGGGAGCATGTAGTTTAAGAAGTATATTTATATTTACAATTTGACCTCTTTAGGCACTTCAGATAATATATCTCTATTTGAGAACTCCGCACATCCTGCGAATCTCACTACATATATAATTATAAATACTTTCCTTTCTTTTAATACTTTCTTTTTAGTTCATCAAAAGCTTCATCGGAATTTGATGTCCTGATTTAAATCACTGATACTTTTCTTTTTGCTAACAACATTTAGAAAAATAGGAATTTGATCAATGTTGTTCTAAAGCAAGACCTAGGATGACCCCATAAAGTTAATGACATAGCAACCAGTGTCCTGCCAGTTAAAAGACCTTATGGGCCCATCTCCATGGGCCAGAAGAAAGCTGCATAAATGGCCTGAGTTTATGTGTTTAAGTGTGGACATCTACCTCTTTAAGATTTTTATTCTGCAGGTATATTGTGAGCACCTACCACACACTGAGCACGGTGCTTGGTCTGGGTTGGATTCTGAAGAATGAAGATGAACCATTAGTCTTGGTCTCCCTCTTTAGAGCGGGGCCTGCCTTCCAGCGGTCAGGAGGTTGGGGCAACAAGGATGCTTATTCCAACTTCCCAAGGCCTTAAAGCACTCACTGAGTACTTGACTTGTCCGAGGAGCCACGGTCCCACTTAGCACATCAGTTTCTTTTTCATTAAGGGAAGTCAGCACTCCAGGGGGCGCTGGAGGAGACCATGAGCACACTCCCTTGACCAGTCTACCAAACCTCATAAGTCTAACTCCTTTGGGTGGCTTCTGTTCAAGGGAGATTCCAGCCTCCACCATTGATTTGCTTTTACTAAGGTCTTCCTGGAGCCATCCCTTTTCTTTTAACCCCTTCTTTCCCTCTCCAGGGACCTAGGATCTACTGTTCCCAAATATCACTCTTTTTGACTGTGCCCATCATTGTCAACAGGTAGAATTTTTTAAAATTGATTTTTCAAAGAGAGAGAAATAGAGGAAGGGAGAGGGAGAGGGAAACATTGATCTATCAGCTGCCTCCTGCACTCCCCCTACCGGGGATCAAACCTGCAACCAGGGCATGTACCCTAACTGGGAATTGAGCCAACAACCTTTCAGTGCATGGGATGATGCCCAACCAACTGAGCCACACCAGCCAGGGCAATATGGTAAAATGTGAAAACTCCACATTCTGACTGCTGTAGGACTGGGCCTTTGTCTCAACTCTTTCAAGGAGAACAGCCAAACTCTCCTCAGAATAAAAGCTTTCTCTTGCTAGCCCCTGCTGCCCTCTATGCTCAGGAGACCTAGTAATAATATGAGTTAAGCACTCCAGACCTTGCCTCCCCAGGGGGCTTTCATTCTCACCCTCTCAGTTCCATGGCTCTGACTGGGATGAGCTACTTTCTGGGCTGACTGCCTGAGCCGGCTGGCTTGTAAGCCAAGTGACTGAGACAGGCAGGCAGGGAGTTGGAAAGTAGTGATGCAGGCCTCCTTAAGAGGCCAAAGTCACAGCATTCAGGGCCTCGTTGACAGGGCTCCAGACACAGAGTCCCCACTTGGGAGGCTTATAAGGGGCAATGCACATGTGCATTAATCTTTCCCCTAAATCCACAGACACATAGCCATATGGACATCCATGTGATCCTGCAGAGTGGCCAGGGGAGATGTGGAAGCAGCTCACACCAGTAGGAAAATAAAAACACAAAGAATGAGCTTTTCAAATTGCTCTGTAGTCAATGCATTAGTAAAGGACTGTTTGTGGGTGCACACAGGCACGCCATCATATTCACTATGAATCTATCCCCCAGAGTCGATTTGCCTGATTAGAATCCAGCGTCTCTGGGGATGTACAGAGAGGCGCCAGAGGTCCCAGGGAGTTGTTGGAGGAGAGCAAGTGATTCCTGTGCTCAGGATTGACCCTCATGTGCAGGGGAGGTGAGCAGACCAGAGAGTGTTGATCCTTGGCAGAATACCCAAGACGCCAAATGACTCTCCAGTCCCTTCTGGGGAGGCTCCTGGCCCAGGACCCTGCTCTGCCCCGTCACTCTTCCTGCTCTGTCCACCCCTGGCTCTTTGGCCAGGCGACACTCCCAGGTAGACCCTGGACCAGGAACACATCCACCCTGTGTCTCACCCCTTTGAAGAAAACTCTGGGCCCTTCAGATGGAAAGGTGGCTAAATCTGTCCAGGCTGATGTGTTAACAATAGAGGGAAGGAAACATTTCTTTTCACTTGTGGGGCATCCTCTTGCTCTGAGGTACAGACTGTACATTTTAATCGGAGCAGCCTGGAGACCATGTGCCTACCTCTGCTTTGAGCCTCCAAAGAATGCCTCTTATTTCAGCCCAGGCAGGATGGAAAGGCAGTGTCATGTCAGGGGAGGGGTTCTGGAGGCGGCAGACCTAGCAGGGCACAGACATTGCGCCATATTGCTACCTGGCTGGGCTGTTCCCTCACACATATGGTGGAGGAAGAGAGAGGAGAGCACCAAGATCTGGGCCCTCAGCGGGAATGTGTTCCTCCGTCCGCCCTCCTGGGGCTCCTTGGGGGGCGGGGGGCGGGAGATGGTTCTGACGGTGGCCTGAGCCTCTGAGCCTGCCCACTTTAGTGCCTCCAGAGAGTGCAGGCAGCTGCCACATGCGGGGACTCTGGCCCACACGTGCGCAGCTGGCCATGCAGGGTAGAGTGGACAAAGACAGTCCCTGGCGTGGCCGCCGAGTGTGCGCCCTCCCCAGGGCACACACCTTGGCGAGCCTCCCGTCTACGATACACACACTCCCTCCAGCACACTGACACGCTGGAACCCGGACTGAGGTGGCCGCAGGCTGGGGGCTCACTGAGAAGGCGAGTGGGCAGGGCCTAGAGGGAGTGGCTCGGAAGGCCGATGGGGTGGGGTGGGGTGGGGTGGGGTGGGGTGGGGTGGGGTGAGGGGAACCCCGGGCCTTAGAGGTATGGTAGGAACAGTGGGAGGGGCAGTTCCCCGGGGCCTCGAGGGAGGTGGGAGCTGACAGTAGGGGGTATCAGCGAGAGAGAAAATTGATTTGGCAGAATGAGGGCGTGGCCAGGGGGCCCGGAGCCTGGAGGCGCCGGAAGGGGCTCCGACAGGGGCTGGGATTGCATGGGGTGATGTATGGCGGCTACTGGGGATACCCGGGGCGGGGGTGCTGAGAAGGTCTGAGAGTTGGGTCTGTGGAGTGGTCTGCCCTACCTGTCCGGGGAGCTGCCATCTGGGGCCAGAGGCTCCCCCTTGTGCCGCTGCTCCCCTTCCGGACCCGGGCCGGGAGCCGAACCGCTACCGCTGCTGCAGCTACCTCGGTCCATGCCCGTGGGCGGTGCCGCTGTCCGGGCGCTGGTGCTGAAGCGGTCGCGGGGTGGGCTCCTGCGCATGCGTAGGCGCCGGGCGGGCCGATTGCTGGGCGGGGCCGATCCGGAGCCCAACCAATGGGCGCGGCGCCGGGGGGCGGGGACAGAGGCTACCCGCGGCGCCGGCTCCGGGAGCTGGAGGCTCGCTAACCCTGGAGACCCCGGGCTGGCGGTGTGGGCCCCTTAACCAGGCCAAGTCTGAGAGCCGCTGTTAGGAGTCCGGCTGTCTGGCTGTGGTCTGCACACCGGCCTTTCCTCAGGGCATCGGTCTCCCCGCAAGGAACCAGGAAGCGCGACCCGGGCACAGTGTGCAGAGCCTCGCAACTTGAAATGCAGACTTTACCAGTCGGAAAGAGGGAACACGGCACAGGGCACTGAGGGGTGAAGGCCCACATTTCTCTCGGCTCCGTTCAGCGACCCCCTTTCCTCCCCAGTGGGGCTGGGCATCTGCTCAAGTTGGGTCTTCCTGTACGTTCATCTGGACCTGGACCTGAGTCTGCCGCCCATCAGACACGGAGCCCCAATTTTGTTATTGCGTGGAGTGCAATGGGGAGGGGGGAGAAAGACACTCAAGAGAACCCCTGGTTCCTTTTCTGATAATGACCCTACTTGAGCCTGGGAAGTACCCAGTACCCACTCACTTGCTGCCTTTCCCGTCTGGGAATGACTGAGGGAGGGGAGGTGTGATGGGCTGTGGCTAGGCCTGGCTAGAGGGCTGTGGCAGCGCTAGAATAGATAGGGGCAATGTAAGGAGTCTGGGAGTTGGCGAGTGGAGAGGGTCCCAGATGTAGTGTTTGCATAAGCAGAAAGGGTTTCACAGCAAGCAGGATGGATGTGTGTGCAGGGAGGTGCCTTGGTTGAAGAATGGGGCTGGGGGGAGAGTTCGAACCCAGAAGCATTTGGAGTGTAGCTATCCCAAAACTGTGTGCAAATGCCATTCTGTGCAAGGCATAGGTCAGCAGGGGGCGGGGGTGGGGAAATCTAGATGTGTAGAAGTGGCAGGCCTGCCCTGGGTACCTTAGTTTGGTTGGAGAGATAAAAGGCTAGCCCACAAATTGGTGCTGACTGGGTAGGGTGTGGTCAGGCCCATGTGATAGTTGATATAAGCTACAGAGAAGGAGGCAGTGTGCAGAGAGAGGACTTCTCTTTTCCTAATGGGCTTTAGGGAAAACTCCATTGATGGTGGAGCTTCAGGTGGCTTGGAAGCAAGGAATTACTGACCTGGGGATAGGGCAGGGATGGTGGTGGCAGTGAGGAACTGTGCAAAGTTAAGGAGGCTGGAAAGTTCAATGTATGTTCAGGGACTGGTGAGAAATATGTCTGGACAATAGGGATCCATTAAAGGTTTCTGATCTATAAAGTGAAGTAAGATGCAACGGTGGAAGGCCCACCAGGTCAGGGTGTATGTGATAGGCCACATGTGAGGCCCTCTGATGGGAGGAAGCAGGAGTGAAAAGGAAAGGAGCAGTGGCCTTATATCACCAGATGCTATGGGGACCACTGAGCCAAGGTTCTAAGAATGCCTGGCTGGGTACCCCATTCTCACAACTAGGGAACTCGGAGACTGCTGGACCCCTGAGTGACAGGTTGGATGTGAAGGAAGACAGGCTCTTTTAAGAGTAAAACATGGTGCCCAGGCCTGTGTGGCTCAGTTGGTTGGAGCATCATCCCGTGCACCGAAGGGCCATGGGTTTGATTCCCAGTCAGGACACATATCCAGGTTCAATCCCCAGTTGGGGCATGTACGGGAGGCAACTGATCGATGTTTCTCTCTCACATGTCTCTCTCTCTCTCTCTCTCTCTCTCTCTCTCTCTCTCTCTCTCTTAAAAAAAAAAGGAATAAAACATAGCCTTTAGGAGGCTGTTCTTAGGAAGGAAAGACTCTGGTTCAGGCTCCATGTCAGGTCAGCAGGGCAACCCACTCAGGCTTCCCATTCTTGTGCCTTTGTTCTGCTTGCTCAGTGATGTGAACCAGGGGATGGCCCACAGGACCCTTGGGGTGGCTCCCCTCCAGGCAGTGCCCAGGGCCAGGGTCATGGCCATGCCCACCATCATGGCAGTGCTCCCGTGGAAAGACAAATGAACAATGTTAGAGTCAGTGCCAATCTCACCCCAAACTGACACTCCTCTTCTCCCTTCTCTCTGCCCCCTGCTGTAGAGGACTCAAGATTCTGGGGCCCTAGCAGGGGATGGTGCTGGAGGGTTGGGAGGCAGACAGCAGTGACCGTTCCTAGCTCTGGGCCTTTTGCTTTGATGAAACCAGAGTATTGAGCAGACAAAAGGGAGGAAGCTAGATTCATTTGCCTCCATTCCTTGAGTTGAGATATGACTCCCACTCCCTGGGCCTCATTTTATTTTATCTGTAACAAAGAAGCAGAATTATCTCAATCTCATTTTCTCCCTTCCATCACCCAGGAACCCTTGTGGAGTGACTAGAGGCTTTGCCATGCTAGGAACTGCAAGCTGACTGTACTTCCAAGTGAGGGTGGGGCTGGGGGGGCTACAGAGGAGCTCACTGTGGGCCAGAGGCAAGGAGGAGACAGGAGGCAGGGTCAGGGGAACTTCAGGATTTGTAGGAATGGAGGAGGGGGAGGAGAAAAGGAAGATTAGGAGGAGGAGGAGGAGGCGGTGGAGGAGGAAGAGGAGAAAGGCAGCTGGAGGGTGGGAGGAGACCAAAGGTAGGAAGTGGCAAGTCAAGGGTATTTGTGTCCACTATGTAGGAAGCGCATGCATGTGGGAGGGGACACGGGTGTGTGCCACGTTACATAAAAATAGCTGTGTCTGTGTACATGTGCACGGGTGGCTCACACACATGCCTGCTGTGTACACAGATATATGCATATGGGTGCATGTGCATGGTTGTAGGTACAGGCCAATGGGGATGTGTGTGAACCTGTGCCTGTCCCTGAACAGGTGCCAGACTCAAGAAACCAGAACGAATAGAAAGTAAAATCAATGCTTTACTGCCTCAGCCAGCAGAGGCCTGGGAAGAGGGTGGTTTAACCTTCAGTCTTGGCTGGAACCACTCCGGAGGCCCCAAGGTCAGGGGAGTTGCTCTGCCTCTTGCCACAGGCCGAGGGAAGAGAAGAGAGATAACACCTTGCCTGGGATCCTGAGGGAACAGGGCTAGGGCTATGCTCCTACTCTAGGGGTGGGACACCTTCCCAGGCTGCTTCTGCCTCCTAGGACCTCGTAAAGCCTGGGGAGTGGAGGTTGCCATGGGGGTGGCTGCTTGGGGGATGAGGGGGAAGCAGGCTCCAGGACTAGGGGTTTTCCTGTGACCATGTGAGAGCAGTCCCTGCCCCATCCAGGCTCGGTGATGCCTGGAAATAGCCCCTTCCTACCCTGCCCACCTCTCCTTCCATGACTATTTTTATGGTAGGACCAGTTCCAGGCCTAGGAGCTGAGTCTGCTGGTGGTAGCAATGGAGGGATTGGGGGAGCAGGGGCGAGAGCCGGCAGCCTCCCTTCTCTGGCCTAGTCAGGTCATCGGGGCCCTGTAGTGTGGTAGGGGTTTGGGAGCAAGCCAGCCAGCCAGGAAGGCTGTGGAGGTAGCCAGGAAGGCAGGAAACATGAACAGGAGGGGAAGCAGCAGGAGAGAGGATGGGCTGCTGGGGCAGGAAGGGAGTGAGAGGAAAGGAGAGAAACAGATGGAAAATATGAGAGCAGCTGAAGAGAAGGCTGTAACCGGCAGGGGGTGGATGAGCGCTATGGGGCTGATGGCTGTGCCTGCTCCCCACTCTTCATTTGGGAAGGTCTGAGAAGGCGGCTAGAGGTCTGGAGGACATAGCAGCGGGGTGGGAAAGGAAGATGACTGGGAAACTTTCCTACCTCCTGACCTGTGGGAGAGAAAGGGACAAGAAGCAGCAGCTTTGGTCATTTAGTTCTGCAGTGAGAAGCCTGTTCTCTCCCTGGTGCTGATTTTGTGCCCACCCCCACCCCACCTCCAACAAAGGTCTTCAGACTTGATCACTTGCCTGACCATTATTCCTTCCTTCATTCACTCAACAACAGGATATTGAAAGTTAGTGCCAAGTTCAGCTGTGCATTCCCATTTGCTCAAGAGCTGGCTGAGTCCTCCTAGGTGGGGTGGGGCCAGTTAGGAAGTGTGGGTTCTTGTCCCCACCCTGTCGGCTGTCTGTCCTCCAAATCTCAGCCAAACTCCATGACACTAAGGGAGACACTCTGCACTGGCAAACCCTGATTCTTCTGCTTCTACACTCAGACAGGCCCCACCCAGCCTCCCCATCTCCCCCTCCCCCCATCCCACTTTTCTCAGCCCAGTCTCTGCTCAGATCCTCAGCTGTTTGTTGGCTACTGCTTATGATCTTCTATTTCCCTCTGTTAGCCGTTGCTCATACCCCGTTACTTGAAAATCTCTCTTGCTCAACTCTATGTTGCTTTCCTGCAGGATGTCTGGTTAGATTGGGCCATTCTGCCTGCCCTGCCTGCTCAGCTGCGATCCAATGGCTCATTCTTCAGTAACCAATCTGAGTGGTCTTGGGTGTTCTGAAGGGCTCCTTTGGTGGGAAATGCCTACTCAATGAGAAATATTTCTTGAGGATCAGGATGGCCTTTTGTTATATACATACATATATATATATATATATATATAATTTATATATATAATTTATATATATATTATTTATATATATTATTTATATATATATATACATATATATATGTGTATATATATATTGATTTCAAAGAGGAAGAGATAGGGAGAGGGGGAGATAGAAACATAAAGATAAGAGATAATCATTGATTGGCCGCCTCCTGCACGCCCCACACTGGGGATTGAGTCTTAAACCTGGGCATGTGACCAGGAATCAAACCATGACCTCCTGGTTCTTAGTCTGATGCTCAATTGCTGAGATACACCGGCTGGGCTTTTGTTCCTTTTGCGGGAAGCCAATGGCACAGCTGCCAAGAGCTGAGTTCTGGGCTCCAGACCTAGCTACACCTCCATGGCCTCCCCCTGAGCATAACCCCTAATTTCCCTGCGCCTCATGTGTACAATGGGAGAAGCATCTGTCTGCTTTATTTCTGAGGTTGAAGATGAAGGATGTATGAGAATGTTTCTTAAACTGTAAAGTGTTCTACAAAGTATAAGAGATTGCTTTCATTTTGGAAGCTTACCACCACCATCACACAAACACATCCTTGGCATGCAGGACTAGAGCTGATCGATTGCCCCTGCCTTTACCTCTCTTTCCTTCTCTCTTCCTTCTTCCATCCACAGCTTCCCAAGCACAGTAATTCCCTGGCTCCATCTTTATGGGGCAAGTACAGAGAGTGACACAAGGAACACCTGTGGTTCAACAGGTAAGTTTCGGTTTACTGTAATCTAAATCTCCACCTTTCCTTATTCTCTCTCAGGGATGTATACACACAGCCCATTCAAGGGATAAAAAGGATAGAACTGCTCCCTCTGCTCATCTTGGTACCCAGTATGGAGCTGGGCACTGAGTAGGTGCCAGGCATGAGTGTTGAATGGATACAGTGGGTTCACCCGCATGGTGGGTGGACAGAGACATGAAAGCATCATGCACTGGTCCCTGAACCACACACCTTCACACTTGACCCCCAGACTCACAATTATATATTAACTAGAGGCCCGATGCATGGAATTTGTGCAAGAGTAGGCCTTCCTTCCCCTGGCTGCCGGCACCAGTTTCCCTCTGGCACCCGGGACCCGGGCTTCCCTCTGGCCATGGCTTCATCTGGAAGGACATCCGAAATGATGTCCGAACGTCTGGCCTAATTAGCATATTACCCTTTTATTATTATAGATTCAGTTCCACTTGGGTCAATGTCAATCATGTCAATTATTCATGTTGTGTGCCTACCATGTGATTTTCATGGTGATCCTATAGATCCCTGTTCCTGAGTAAACACCTGGCATAAAGGTGGGAGAGGATGGCTTGGTGACATCAGTTCACCCAGAGCAGGGAAGAGCAGGATGGAGTTAGTGGGGAGGGGCCTATGGAAGATCCAGGGACCCAAAGACCTTTGCAAGTGAATGGGAAGTCTTCCAGAGTCCTAGCTGCTTGTTCCTGTCTCCTCCCACCAGGATTGGAAGTTGGTGGGAGGCCTGGGGTCTGAGCTAAGCTGTCATTCACCAACAAGTGTGTTCTCATTGGATGGACTACTAAGGAACTCAAGATGGTGCCAAGGTTGGCCTCGTCTTGCTTGGGGCTGGCAGGGGGGTCACAATGGACAACCCCAGAATGGACCAAGTGCCCACACAGTACATTCATTTTTTCCTGACCCACAAATTAGAATACATTATGTAACAGAAAGACCAAATTCTTAACATCAGGGCTCTCTGGTACTCATATAGTTGCTGAGCATAGAAGCACAAATGTTCACACACACACATGCACACACACACACACACACACACACACGGATATTATTCAGCCATAAAAAAGGAAGGAAATCTTCCCATTTGCAACAACATGGATGGACCTTGAGACATTATGCTAAGTGAAATAAGTCAGACAGAGAAAGACAAATACTGTATGATCTCACTTATATGTGAAATATTTAAAAAAAAACAGAAAACAAAAACAAACAAAAAAATTAAAAAACCCCTCAGCTCATAGACACAGAAAGCAGATTGGTGATTATCAAAAGTGGCGGGGGAGGGTGTGAAATGAGAGAAGGGGATCAAAAGGTACAAACTATTGCATACCTTAAACTAATATATGTCAATTAAACCTAAAAAACAAAAAGGCCTTGGGCTGTCTCCCCAATTCAGGACACGTGCTTGAGGGATAGGAGTTGGTGGCTCTGAAAGGGAACTAGTCATTCGATCGCTTCACCCCTCGGCAAAACCCCTCTGCCTGGCATGGCAGAGGCTATAAATTCAAGTACAAGTCAAGCAGAAGGTGGAGGTTCAGGGGCTTGGCCAGGAATGGGGCCAGGGCAGGTGAACAGACACAGATACACAGACACACAGCACACAGACCCGCACTGCATTGATGAGAGACACATACTAACACACCCAGATGCATGACACCCACACTAAGAGACACAGGGGCACAGACACCAATTCAGTACACAGACACTTCTACCCAGAGAGACTATGGCCACACAGACCCACCACACGCTCTCACAGAGAGCCCCTCCCGTGCCCCGCGTAGCCAGCAGAGCCAGACTCTTACCTGCGAGTGCAGAGCAGGGGTCAGGGGGAAGTCGGAGGCTCTCCTGGTCAGCGGGTGTATTTGTATAGGGGGGCGGTTTTCAACCGGCGTGTTGCAGCACACCGGTGTGTCACAAGAATTTTTTTTTTAAATATATTTTATTGATTTTTTACAGAGAGAAAGGGAGAGAGATAGAGAGTCAGAAACATCGATGAGAGAGAAACATCGATCAGCTGCCTCCTGCACATCTCCCACTGGGGATGTGCCCGCAACCCAGGTACATGCCCTTGACCGGAATCGAACCTGGGACCCTTCAGTCCACAGGCCGACGCTCTATCCACTGAGCCAAACCGGTTTCCGCCACAAGAATTTTTTAAAAACATGCAATACCTGACTATTTAGTCAGGGGCACTGACCTCTTTTCCCTTAGATTGTCAAATAAAAAAGTGATAACAGCCAACACAACAATAGCTGTCTAGTGTGAATGAATCAAAATTACACCTATTTTGGGGGGGGGGGGTTCAAATCAGCAAAAAATGTATTTTTTGGCATGCGGCAGAATTTCAGTAAGTAGTTTACTAGTATGTGTGCCATGACATGAAAAAGGTTGAAAATCACTGGTATAGCCCTGACCGGTTTGGCTCAGTGGATAGAGCGTCCGCCTGCAGACTCAAGGGTCCCAGGTTCGATTCTAGCCAAGGGCATGTCCCTTGGTTGCGGGCACATCCCCAGTAGGGAGTGTGTAGGAGGCAGCTGATCGATGTTTCTAACTCTCTATCACTCTCCCTTCCTCTCTGTAAAAAATCAATAAAATGTATTAAAAAGAAAATCACTGGTATAGGGTGGGGAGGGGCTGGGATGGCTCAGCTGCACTGGGAGGATCGTGGGCAGAGGGTGGGGAGGGGACAAGGGGGGATGGGCTAATCTTTATCTGGGCAAAGAGGAGCTGGAAGCAGTTTGCACGTGTGTGTGTATGTGTGTGTGTATGTGTGTGTGTGTGTGTGTGTGTGTGTGTGTGTGTAGCAAGTGGAGAGAGTAGGGGACAACCTATTACCTGATTGGTCTGGTAACAGGAACCAAGGCAGGGGTTTCAGACCCTGGCAAGACTGTTCAGCACCCAGGGACTGGCTCGAAATATTTGTGGAGCTGCTACTGAACCCCAGGCCTTTTGCTGCTTCACACACTTCAATCAACTGATTCCTACCAAATAGATAGGATTCTCACCTGCTTCCATGGGTGGAGAGGAAATAGTGACCTGGTGGAAGGGACAGGTGGACGATGTGCCCTGAATACCAAGTCCCAGTCCTGAGTGCTCAAATGTGCTGCTGCAACCCAGGGAGCCATATTGCGAGTGGAAATTGAACAAGTCAGAAAAAGGGGCTTTTTGGGTGGAACTTAGACAAGACAGAAAGGAGCCTGGGGTTTTGAAGTCCAGGCTGCCAACTTGCTCTGCACTCTGCAAGCCCCTGTGCTCCGGCCTCCACTAAGCCTGACCTCCGCCATGGGCCACAACCCTTTGCTCTCTGTGCTCTGGCTACACTGGCCTCCCCTTACGCCCTGCAGACACAGCAGGTACCCCTGTGCTCCTATCTCCCTGGGCCTTTCTTCTAATGTTGCCTGCCCCCCTTGGACTGTGTGCTCACCTTAGCATTCCCAGGGACTGGCCCTTAGCAGTTCTCCTGGCACTTAGCAGGTGCCCAGTAAGTATCTGGTGAAGTTGGAGTGTAGCTATTGTTGGGTAGTAATGAAAACATTATATATATATATATATATATATATATATATATATATATCCATTTCTGTGGTTTATGCTTTGTGTTTTTTCTCTCTGTTACATATTTTAAATATATACACATATATTTTATTGATTTCAGAGAGGAAAGGAGAGGGAGAGAGAGAGATAGAAACATGACTGATAAGAGAGAATCATCAATTGGCTGCCTCCTGCATGCCCCCTATTGGGCATCGAGCTGGCAACCCAGGCATGTGTCCCCACCAGGACTCCAACCGTAACCTCCTGGTTTATAGATCAGTTCATAGATCAATGCTCATCCACTGAGCCATGCCAGCCTGGCTGTTACATATTTTTAAAAATTAATTTTTTCTGGTTAAAGAAGGAGGAAATATCTCCCATGATGACAGTCCCTGGCTGGCCTGAGCTCCTGCTGCCCACCCTGGAGCTCACAGTGTCCGGCAACACCGAGGGCAGCCGAGACTCCATGCTCAGGCAGAGGGCTTGGGTGACTCCTGTTTCAATCAAAAACAAGAACCATGTGAAACTGAAAGAGAAAGCAGAGAAGGAAAAACAGTCACTGTTCCAGGTTGTACTTTAAAGAACTACCTGCACCTGAATGGCATTAAATTCATTTTTTTAAAAAAAATATATATTTTATTGATTTTTTACAGAGAGGAAGGGAGAGAGATAGAGAGTTAGAAACATCGATGAGAGGGAAACATCAATCAGCTGCCTCCTGCACATCTCCCACTGGGGATATGCCCACAACCCAGATACATGCCCTTGACCGGAATCGAACCTGGGACCCTTCAGTCTGCAGGCCGATGCTCCATCCACTGAGCCAAACCGGTTTCAGCAAATTCATTTTTAAAAAGTAACACACTTAGCCTGGGCTGGTGTGTCTCAGTGGTTGAGTGTTGACCTATTGAACCAGGAGGTTATGGTTTGATTCCCGTCAGGACACAAGGACACATGCCCACTTTGATCCCCAGTGTGGGGCGTGCAGGAGGCAGCCAATTCATGATTCATGATTCTCTCTCCCTCCCCCTTCCTCTCTGAAATCAATTAAATGAAAAAAAGTAACACATCTAGCCATGGCCTGTGGTTAGAAGTCTGCCTGTGCATGTTAGATTCCTGGTCAAGGGCGCATGCAGGAGGCACCCAATCAATCTCTCTCTCTCTCTCTCTCTCTCTCTCTCTCTCTCTCTCTTCCCCACCCCCCCCCCCCCCGCCTTCCACTCTATAAAATAAATGGAAAAATATCCTCCAGTGAGGATTAACAGATAAAAAGTTACATACCCAGTCTCCGGGTAAAGATGGCAGAGCATGGTTGGGGCAGGTTACAGCTCCTCGCTGATCACGTTCAGCCATCTGGTAAACTTGTCCAGACTGCATGTGCTTTAGCTGCTGTAGCTGGAGGAGCCCCCACCCCGCTTCAGTGGGAATTAAAGCTGCAAATGGTGTGGTATTGGCAACTGAGGAGAAACAGAAATCCATTCTGTATGATGAGCAAAGTGTACACAAAGTGGAGCCAGTCACCAAACATACAGGCTTGGCTATAGTGACCCTCGCCCAGGTTAGAGTGTTGGGCACAGAGCTGGAATCTGGCTCAGCAATCTTATCTTGTTTACCAAGAACCCATTCCCACCACTCAGCTGGTGCAGAGTAGCTTCTGTGGTGCAAGAATACGCCCTGTCACGTAATGTTCGCCCATTGGAGAGTTTTACTAATTTGTGGTTGGAATGAGAGGGTGACCATATTTATTTTATTTAGATCCATCAAGAGCCTGCTTTGCCTGGAAAGCCACAGCAGTGGGAAAGAACCATGTGAATGGGAAACTTTCCTTGAGAAAAGATATAATGAAGATCTAGAACTTGAAGATGCCGTTCATACAGCCCTATTAACCCTGAAGGAAAGCTTTGAAGGGCAGTGACAGAAGATAATGTAGAATCTGGAATCTGCCATGAAGCTGGATTTAGGAGGCTTACTCCAACTGAAGTTAAGGATTACTTGGCTGCCACAGCATAATAATGAAGTGACTGAAAAATCCAGAATTTTAGATTATCTCTATACTTAAACAAGTTTAAAGTATGCTTTGTTTTGCCAACTTTTTGCATACTTATTTCTACATGATTTAATGGATCAATACTTTTAAAATGACACTTATAAATAATAATAAACTGTTAAGTCCAAAAAATAAATATAAAAAGTAACATATCTATTGGCAGATATGAACTAGACTTATCTGGGTGTTCAATTTGTAAGGTAGACAAATGTCTAATCACTATGCTGCATACCTGAAACTAATGTAATATTGTATGCCAACTGTAATTGAAAAATATTTTAATAAAAAAAAGAAAAAAGTAGCATATCTGAGAGAAATGGAAACAGGTCCTCACAAAGGCTTATCCTTGAATGTTCAGAGTAGCTTTGTTTGGAAAAGCTAAAACTCAGGATCTTCTCAAATGTCCATGAATAGGCGAATGAATAAACAAATGGTGGTACATGCTTTTGATGGAATACTACTCAACAATAAAAAGAACTTTGGCGGGGACTTCCGGCATCGTCCTTGGGGCGGACCGTCCTTGTGGCTTCGGTTAACGGACCTGCAGGGTTCAGCGCGCGGCTGAGCGTTGGTGGCGCAAAGGAGGAGGCGTGTGAGGCAGCGTCCCGGCTGCGCAGGGCGGGCCTGAGGCTGGTTGAGCCCCAAAACCCGGGGTTGGGGTCCCCGAGCCTCCTGACTCCTCTCCGCCAACAGAGTCCCCTCAGCCTCACCCCATTGGACCCTCCCGCCTCGGTGCCGGTGCCGGCGCCGCCCGGGTCCCGCAGCCCAGGGCGCAGCGTCCAGCACAGATAGGAACTTTGAGGACGCAGCCATTGCCTTCTATCAGGAGTGGGGGCTCCTTGATGAGGCTCAGAGACTTCTCTGATGTGATGCTGGAAGTTTTTGCATTTGAAGCATTTGTGGAAGGCTCCGGTTCTGCTCCGGTTCTTGATCTGGCTCCTGAAGTGACGTTTCTCTTCCTCCAAAGTCTGCCTCATGCAGGTGAACACTAAAATCCAGATCAGCAACGTTTCCCGCACCGCACGCCCCTGTGACTCCACTGCTGGGACTCTGCTCCCAAAAGATGAAAAAGGCCACGACGCAGAGATGCCGTTTCGGTGTGATCACACCCGTCGGAAGGGCCAGCACGGCCCATGCCATGGGGATGGCCAAGTGCACTTTCCAATCAGGCAGCCACTGCCACGTGTGGCCACTGAGCACTGAATGCGCAGCCAGTCTGAGCTGAGATGCGCCTGCAGTGCAACATATGCAGCAGGTTCTGAGGACTTAATGTAAACTCTCCCATTCATAAGCTGCCCTGCACGGGCGGAGGCGGGCACCTGCCTACCTCCTGCCGCAGCCTCTCGTTCTCTTCTGCGGCCAGGACCTTGGCCTCCTGCTCCTGCTGCAGGGTCTCCCGCTTGGTGGTCAGGAGCTCCCCAGCTCCTGCAGCGCCGCCTCCTGTTGGAGCTGGTCCTGCTGCCTGCGGAGGGAAACCCACCCGCGAGGCACAGACTCACAGGAGCCTGCGCAGCCTCTGTGAGTGGCTTCTCTCTGCAGATCTGAGGGAGGCGGGGAAGGGCAAGGGTCTCCTCCAGCCATAGACCCCCACCTCCCCTCTCCCCCATGTGTCCCCAGGGTCCCTTCCAGTCCCCGTGAAGCAGAGGGTCCAAGGGAAATACGAGGGGCCACAGGGAAGGAGGGACAGGAGCCCTGGGGAGCCCGCCAGTCATCCAGCCAGTGGCCGGCACTCACCTCAGCCTGACCCCCAGGCTCTTCTCCTCCCCCCAGTTCTGTCAATCAACAAGATGGCCAGTGCCCCTGGGAGGCCATACCTGCCCGCATCTCCCTGCCCTGGCTGAGAATGGCTGGTCTGAGCTGGAGCTAGCGAGGGAACTGGTCACCCAGGAATCACTGATCAATGACCAGGACACGGCTGTGGCCCTGGACGCTCCCTCTGGCAGGCAGGGCGCCAGGGGGCGCGCTCTGGAGGGCCTTCCTGCGCGGCCTGTGCGCCCTCAGGGTGTGTGTGACGTTGAACCGGTGCTCACGGTCTCCCTCCGGGGTCTGTCTCCGGCTCTTCATTGAGGGTCTCCAGGTGCTGGCTGCTGGCCTTTTCCTTCTGGAGTTGCGTCCCCAACTCCTCCACCTGCGGAGCCAATGACCCAGCCCGCAGTCAGGTCACAAACTGAACTTGGCTTTAAAGCAAACCCCACACCTGTCACCCCACGGGTCACCTGGCCCCCGGCTCACCCAGCGTTCCAGACACCGCCCAGCGTTACCTGCTTCCAGAGCTGCCAGTTCTCCTCCTGCAGCTCCGTGCACTTGACGCTGCTCTCCTGCAGGGCCAGGGAGGCGCCCCGCAGCTCCTGGACTGTGCCCTGGAGGGTCTGCTTTTTTTCCAACGCCAGGATTCGGATGGAGGCTGAAGAGCAAAGCGGAGTCAGAGCCCAGATTCCAGAAGCTCCGCTTCCCCTCTCTGCCCCCGGCCCCGAGACGGCCCTCCCCCCGAGTCCTAGGTCTGAGGAGCTTGGGCTGGGCAGCTGGGTGCCCTCCCTTTTTCCCAGGGTGCAGTTGCTGTGAGCACCTGAGGGTTCCTCAGGCCATTGTGGCCCCTCTGCTGGCTCAGCTGGGTCCGTTAGGGGAGCCCCCAGAGCTTAAGAAGAAAGGTTTCCGTGGAGGTGCCAATGCAAAACTTCAAGACGGTGGAACCGCTTTTTACTAATTCTAACCTGACTATTCAAGGATTTCAGACTCACAGAGACGGCAAAGTGATGCGTGGTCTGTGCCAGCCCTCAGAGTGGGGGGCTCAGCTGGGGGGGTGTCAGGCTCGGTCACTGACCAGCATGTCTGCTGCGGGAGGAGAGGCTCTGGGCGCGTGGGCCCAGGACTGCCAGCCCCGGGCAAGGTCCTTCCGGTGGAGAGTTCGTTGTGCGATTTCACAATGGCACAGAAGAATGAGACAAGAGATGTAAATTGCTTGAAGAATTCCAAACGAGATACAACCATAAGGTAGACACAGAAAAGGGCAGGTTTCCTCCCTTGGTTTGAAGCAGCGGAATGCAGAACAGAAAGGAGTGCACAGACCAGAGAAGAACGGGAGTTCCCTGCCCCTTCCTGCCCCAGCAGGGGCGTGACTGTAGGCAAAGGAACGTGTGAGGGGCCAGGTGCTCCCTCACCTGTCCCTCCAGGGTCACACTGCACTGCTGCTAGGGCTGCACCCCACCTGCTTCCTATCCCTCCACTCCCCCATTCCCCGGGTTGGAAGGACCTGGAGGGGACTGGCTTTCCTGGCGGCACATCACGCGGGACCTTCTCATCGCCCAGAAAGGACAGCGGCACAGACCCTGAAGCCGGAACAGACTGAAGACCCCGAGCAGCAGGGAGCTCAGCAGGGGAGCAAATGCACCATCATGGCCGCAACTCCAGCTCAGCGCTCGCCACACACAAACACGCATGCTCTCAGCACACGAAAACATGCCAAAGGCTGCGTCCTGACAAGGCTACAGAGGAGACTAACCTCCTAAAACTCCACTAAGTCACAACCGGTGCTCATTCAAACGGCACCTGTGCAGCCTTCGCTTTACAAACAACACTGTTAGAAATTGGGATGACCTTGATGAGCGAGGCTCAGGGGTTGAGCGTTGACCTATGAATCAGGAGGTCATGGTACAATTCCAGGTCAGGACACAGGCCTGGGTTGCAGGCTCCATCCCTAGTAGGGGGCATGCAGGAGGCAGCCCATAAATGATTCTCATCACTGGTGCTTCTCTCTCTGTCCCTCCTTCTTCCTCTCTGAATCAATAAATACATATATTTGGAGAAAAAAAAAACAAAAAAAAAACTTTGGCCTTGGCCGTTGTGGCGCCGTGGTTAGAGCATTGGCCCACACACCAAAGGGTCTGTTTGATTCCCTATCAAGGGCACATACTTGGATTGCAGGTTTGATCCTAGGCCCCTGTCTGGGCATGTGCAGGAGGCAACCAATCGATGTGTCTCATTCACATCGATGTTTCTCTCTCCTTCCTCTCCCCACATTCCACTCTCTCTAAAAATCAATGGAAAAAATACCCTTGGGTGAGGATTAACAACAAAAAAAAAACTTTGCTATATGCTAAAATATGATTGAATCTCAAAATAACTGCGAATGAAAGAAGCAACACATACTGTATAATTCTGTCTAGAAAATTCTAGAATTTTGGAAATGGGAGGGGATGGAAGGAGATGTTAGAAAGGGATACCAGGACACTTTGGGGTTTGATGGATATTTTCATTATCTTGATTGTGGTGATGGTTCATGGATTATACACAGACAAAACTTACCAAATCGCGCAATTTGTGCAGTTTATGGTACGTCAATTTGTTCTCACTTAGGGCTGTGAAAAGAGAAGTAACAACCACACCAGAAAATTATTTGGAAAATGGAGAGAAGGAAAAAGAGTGATTCTCCATTATTTTCATGGTGGACAGAAAAGTATTTCTGTGTATCAGGTTCTTTTATAGCATCAACTAGAGGCCCGGTGCACAAAATTTGTGCCCTTGGTAGGGGGAGGGGTCCCTCAGCCTAGCCTGTGCCTTCTCCCAGTCTGGGAGCCCTTGGGGGATGTCTGACTTAGGTGGGAGTGGGCCTACGCCATCAGACATCCTTAGCGCTGCTGCTGCGGAGGCAGGAGAGGCTCCTGCCACCTCCGCTGCATTCCCCAGCCGTGAACCTGGCGTCTGGCTGAGCGACTCTCCCCCGTGGAAGCGCGCTGACCACCAGGGGGCAGCTCCTGCATTGAGCGTCTGTCCCCTGGTGGTCAGTGCACGTCATAGCGACTGGTCATTCCGCTGTTCAGTCTATTTGCATATTAGCCTTTTTTTATATAGGATTATCTCGAATCAGCTCTTGCAGATTAGTCTTATCTTCCCTTCTTTTGTAGATAAAAACAAATCCAGGATTCAGAGGCATTAGGAAATTTGCCTGAGGCCACCCAGCCAGGGTACAGTTAGTCCCAACCACAGCGATCTGAGTCTAGCCTGGACCCCTCCTCCCCCCTACAGTTGTCTCTCCTTTCAGGAACGCTCTTCGGAACAATTGCAGCCTGCTTTGGTAACACTGTGGGCAAAGGACTTCGGTGCGTGACTTGGTGGGGAGTTACTACTGCATCACCCATGCATTTGCTGTGAGCCTGGGGGGGGGGGGGGCCAGGGCACGGAAGGGGGAGGCCCACGGGGAAGTTTACGAAGGCGTGGTGCTCACAGTGCTCCCAGCCCTCAGCCCACACTGCGTGAATGGCAAGACTTGCGTCCACCCAGGGCCCGTCTTCGCCAGCCCTCCATGCCCCCGGCCCCCGTCCAGGAATCCTCCTTTTCTCCTTCAGGGCCCCTGAAAACATGACCTCCCGCTCCACACACCCCAGCTTTGGCAGGGAGCCTAAGGGGAGGCCTCTGTCCTCCAGGACCCGCGGGGCGGAGGGGCTGCAGGCTTGAGGAGCGCTGTGAGGGCTCCCTGCTCTGGTCTCGGGGCTCAGGGCCCCAGTTCTCACCATCTCTGGAGTCAAGGTCCGAGCTCACTGAGGGACGCGGGGGGAGGCGGAGAGGCGGCAGACCTGCCTTGATGAGCGGACAGAGAAGCTAGGACAGACTGCGGAGCCTGGCTGGGGTGGGAGGCCTGAGAGAGGCGAGGACGCCCCCAGGAGGCCAGCAGGCGAGAGTCGGCCTACAGCAGAGCCTGACGCTCTGGTCCTCCCTATCCAGCCCCACGACGTGCCAGCAGGGCCTCAGCCGCACGTGTCCCCCTTTCCCTAGGCTCCGTGCCTGACAGGGGTGCGCGCGCCAAGTGCTTGGGCTCACTGCCTGGCTAGAGAGGTGGCACCTTCCTGCCAGAAAGGCGCTACGTGGAAGAGAAAGGAGCCCTGGGGCGCAAAGGAGACATTGCTGGGTGAGGGGCTGGGCTCAGGGAGAGGAGAGGCGGGAGGGCGTCTGCTAGTGGTAGAGGCCATGGGCCAGGGTCTCAGGAAGGTGCGCAGACAGTGAAGGCGGAAGGCGCCACATCCCGCTCTGTGGCATCCCATCTCTCTCAGCAGAGCCTGCAAGGCCCCTTGCTCTTGGGCTCCGTGGGTGGGGAGGGAGGCAGCACAGCAGGCTCTTTACTTGTTTTGGGTGGACAGGTTCCTCACTGCAGGAGGGCAAAGGTGGCCAGCTCTGGGCACGCCCCGGAGAGTGTGCGGCGGGGCTGGGGCAGGCGCCTGAGTGCTGCAGGCAGGTGAGTGGGAGGCCTCCACCCCTCCACCCAGGCTCCTGGGCCAAAGAGAAGCTAATAACACCTGCCCTGGCTCACTCGTGGATTTCAGAGCTTGACAGATCAAATGGCATCAGGTGTGTGAGGGTTTGGCACTGTCAGATGTAAGTGGGAGGTGTTGCTACTATTGTCAGCAGAGCATGGGGGACCTGCTGAAATTCCCTCGCTCACACAGGGATCTTCCTGTGGGCAGGGCTCCACCGCTGGCCCCTGGCATCTCCCTGACAGGCTCCTGAGAAGTCCCTTCCCCGCCCCAGCCTCGTGCAACACCTTCCTTCCCCTGAAACCAACCAAATGTCCAGGTTTGCCTAGAATTGAGGGGCTTCTGGAGGCAGGACTTTCAGTGCTAAAATGGGGTCAGTTCCAGGCAAATGGGGACAATTGGTCACCCTCCTGCTCGCCCCACCCCCAGGCTGCTTCCTCTTCCCCTTGGTGAATATGGTGCCCTGGGCATTTCAGCATTCTCTCTCTCTCTCTCTCTCTCTCTCTCTCTCTCTCTCTCTCTCTCTCTTTCTCTCTCTCATGGTAGTTGACCTCTTCTGCCTTGAAGCCTCTAGTCCAGGGCACGCCACCCAGAGATGGGGGACACCACCCCTGGCCATTCCCTCTTGTGGGACCAGCCAGCTCTCTACCCCTCAAAACTTGCCCTACCTCTCCCTAGAGGATGTGGCTCCACCCGCACCTCACTCCCATGAGCGGCCCCTGAGGTGAGCTTCAAGGTGGAGGAGAGCCTGTCTACCCCATGCAACCCTCTCTGTCTGCCCAGAGGAAGGAGCACCCTGGGCACACGCAGGCAAGCCCGTCTGCTCCACGCTTCCAGGGTCCGCAGGCCTGAGTCCTTGATGTTGTATCGGTCCTCCCCCTCTCCGCTGTGCTCACCCCCAGTTGTGCTAATACTCTGAGGCCTCCTGCTCACTCTCCCTGGACCCCCACTGCTCTGCCTGGCCCAGACCCCCCCCCCCAGCTCTGGACACAGCTTCCTACTTGTGTGCTCACCTCCTTGTCCCCCCAGCCAGGTGAAGCACACAGTAGGTGCCCTGGCGGGGCAGCACTTGGCCTCTGGTGTGGGCAGCTCTGAGGAAAACACTCGAGTTACTTTGCAGCCTCCAGAGAGAAGAAAGGTCCCCATCGGGGAGACCCCGGGGGTTCAGTGCCACACAAGGGCTCACCTCCCACTGCTCGGCCTAAAGCGGGAAAGCTCTAGAGGCCCCGCCCGCCCGGGTGTGCCCTGAGAGCAGAACGGAGGGGTGGGCCCCAGACCCGCTTTCCTTCTGCTTCCTGATGCCTCTAAGGCAGCGGTTCTCAACCTGTGGGTCGTGACCCCTTTGGCAGTCGAACAACCCTTTCACAGGGGTCGCCTAAGACCATCCTGCATATCAGATATTTACATGACGATTCACAACAGTAGCAACATTACAGTTATGAAGTAGCAGTGAAAATAATTTTATGGTTGGGCCACAACATGAGGAACTGTATTTAAAGGGCCAGAAGGCTGAGAACCACGGCAAGTCTAAGGGCTTTGGCCCTGCCCCACTCTGGCATGTGTGTTGTTGGGAGAGGCGGGCCCAGACTTTGTCCCTGGCACCTGGAGCCTACCCAGGATTGGTCCTTTTGGCCCAATTTCATGCACTCTGAGTCTTCACCCAGGGCCAGGCCTGGCCGGACCTGAAAGGCCTGCATATACTCTAGTCTAGCGGTCGTCAACCTTTCGGACCTCACGGACCACCAGCGGTCCGCGGACCACCGGCTGGCGACCGCTGCTCTAGTCAGTAGGACTGAGCACAGCAGTGTCTTCAGCCAGGAATAGGGGGAGTGGGGGGAGTGGGTCTGTAGGAAAAGAACACGGTGCTTTCCGCCACCTTCTTGTCTCTTCTGACTCAGAGGGCTGCTGCCTAGTAACTGGGCTCTCGTGCAATCTAGCTTTGCCCATCCTCTTCCTCAATATCCACCCACCCACCCAGAGCTGTCTAGTGGGCCCAGTGACCTCTAAGGGTTAGCCCCGGTGCAAAAGCATGGTCCCAGGCACCGGGACGTGAGCCTGGAACTGGATCCGGTGGGATCCAGAGGCAGGTGAAGCACAGGGACTGCTGCCAGGAGCCTCGGTGCTGGGGTTGGGTGGCAGCCAGAGCCTGGAGTTCAGAGGCAACAAGGCCTGGGGGAGGGGAGCAGGCAGAGAAGACTCCTGGAGCGGGTGGGGCCGGAGCTGGCCTTGGAGATTTTCGGGGCAGGGAACAGCATGAAGGGAGGCGCAGAAAGGATGCGGAGAATGTGCGTGCCTCAGGATCGCCTGCACCCGGTCACAGAAGGTCTCCACACACCACGCGTCCACAGTGTGTGCAGCCCCCGCTCCTTTGGGGTGCCTCAGAGGAAGCGTCCAGAGGTGGCTACCAAGGTTCCCTGAGGCAAGAAAACTATTTTGAGCTTCACCCTAGTAGAGACACATACGGATGTTGCTGTGTTTTTTCATTTCATTTGCCAGTGACTCGAAGTAGTTGCACCTCATTTTATAGATGAGGACCAGAGGCATAAGGAACTTACCAAAAGCCACGCAGCCAGCAAGGGGTGAAGTTAATTTGGAATCTGCCATTGCACGCTGCCTCGTTTTATGACAAGGTTGAGGAAGGGCAAGGAGTGCTTGTGTTTAACCATCACCCTTTCTGGAGACCGTGGCCAGGGTCTGAGTAGTGCCGGCTCCATGGGCGTGGCCTCTGCCTGATCGGTGCTCCCGTCTCAGCGAGTAGTCCAGAGGGCCTTCTCTTCCCCTGCAAGCGTTCCTCCTCTTTTCTTCCTCGACAAGAATCTCCGGACTTGCAGCCACCTGCCCTCAGGGTTGGCTCTGGGTCTGTGGACCATAGACCCATATTACCTTCCAAAGGGAAGAGATGTGACCCGGACCTGTGAGGGGCGCGGGAGAGCGCTGCGCAAGGGAGGCAGGCGCCCTGGTGGTTTCTAGTTGTTGCATCTGTGCCTCATACAGGCTGTGCAGGCTAGGCAAATGGGGCTACCTTTCTGAGCTTCCTCACCTCCATCCTGGTGGAGTGGGGGGGTGGGCATTACAGAGACTTAAGGAGGAGGAGCTGGGGGAGCAGGAGGAGTGAAGGGGAGACCACGCCTCCCCAAACCGGGCTTTTGCGACTCTACTGCCCCCTAGTGGTGGCACGGAGTAACAGAATCAGGGTCTCCAGGAATCTCACGCTGGTCATCTCCCTGCCTCCCCGAGACAGGGAAGGGGGATTCCCTCTTAGTGGCCTTCACCAGCCCGCGCCTCCCTCAGGGCTGCCTGCGGTCTGGGTGAGAGGCAGGCACAGCCTGCCTGTATATAAGATACGCCCAGCTGCGCCCAGGATGGCATGGGTTATTCCCTCACATATTCATTCTGCGAGGCGGGGGGGGGGGGGCTGTCGTTTGCGAGGGCGCTGTGCCAGGCCCTTGGCACCCATTTCTGCCCTCAGAGAGCCTCTGTCCAGCGGGAGAGCACACAGGCAAATAAGGCCCTGGAGAAAACAGGAGCGTGCGCGGGGCCGCACTGAGGTGTGACAATGTAACTCGTGGACAGCCCAGGACCAGAAACTGGGGGGCTCTGGCTGTGGGTTTGTCCTGGGCACGTGGGCCTCCAGCCCGATGGGCTTCTGCCACTAGGTCAGTGGAGTCCCTCCTGGCAGGCCCTTCCAGAAGCGCTGGGTCACCCTCCCCCGGGACGGCTGGATTTCCACCTGTGCCTCCTGTTCCCCTGGCTGGGAGTGGGACCCAGGGGGACAGCAGACCGTGCCTCACCCTTGCAGCCTCTTCTATCTATACCCCTCCTCCTCGGCCTGGTCTGGGAGCCTGGGTTGCAAACGTGGTCGAGAACATTCGTCTCAGCTGCATCTCCCCTCCCAGGCTGATGCTCTGCAGGCCTCTGGCTCCAACACGGTGTGGGCAGCGGGTGGGAAGCCTGCCGGCCACACTCCGGGGCCTGCCCTCCCCCCCACCCCCCCACCCCCTCCTTCAGAGGCTCTGCTGGAACTCAGCGGCTGTGGGGGGCAGCGCATGGAGAAGGTGGAGATGGGGCGAGTGTGCCTGAGAGAGAGGCCCAGGGCCAGGAGCCTGGGTGCCTCACTTGCTGGGAAAGTAGATGAGTCTGACTCAGTGGGAACATCCGGCAGGAAAGGAAGAGAGAGCAGGGGCATTTGCAAGGGAACTCTGGGTGTGTGGAGACAGGTGCGGTTGGGGTGCTGTGTGAGGGCCTGGCCGGGGAAGAGGCTAACCGTGGAGGGGAGGGGAGGGCCCCAGGAAGGGGGTTCCAGAGGAGCAGAGGTGGGACCTCTGGCTGGGCTGGGAAGACAGAGAGGGCAGAGGAGCTTTCTGCTCCGGAACCAGAAGGGCACGAGACATGGCATGGGATTAGGGAAACGGAGGCCTTGTCAATCGGGGAGGCAGGGGACGCAGGCAAGCTGCTCCCCTGGGCACAGGGGCAGCCGTAGCTGTACAGGGAAAGTTGAGCGAGAAACTTTCCCAAGAAAGGCTGCTTCCTTTCTCCGGGTCAGGGGGGCCGAAAGGGCCAGCCCTAGAGAGCCTGGGCCCAGAGTCAGGAGCCTGAGGAGGGAGGCCGGTGGCCAGCTGTGAGCTGTGGTGGCAAGGACCCTTCACCCCGTTCCAAAGAGACGCAAACGGCTGGGCCTCCCAGAAGGGGCTGAACTTTAAAACACAGGAAGGCGACGTTCAGCCTAAAGGAATGAGTGACTAATGGTGTTATTTTAGGTATGAGTAGTATTTGGTAGCAGAGACTAGGTCAGGTGAGCTTCTTGATCGCTTCAGATTATGTTCTCGAGGGCTGGGGAGGAGAGCGAGGGGAGGCTCCTCTGAGGCGGGGGTCCTCAGACCAGGTTGCCGAGGGGCTGTGTCCTGGGTCCTGTGGGCCTTTCTCTACTACAGGGAGGGCTAAAGGCCGCCCATCTGGCTGCAGGCAGGCCAGGCGGGGCCTTGCTGGGCACAGGGCCATGGGGAAAGCAGGGCCTGGGGCAGGTCCCCAGTGTCGGCTCGACCTGCCAGGGAGAAGTCCTGTGGGTCTGTCTGGGGACACTGGGGCAGGGCAGGGAGAGGTGCTGGGCAGGGCCAGCTGGCTGCCGGCGGCCTGGTCCTTGCCCTCTGAGGGTGGATGGGTGGGGGCAGCGGCCGAGGCGTTCCTGGCTGGGAGCCCAGAGGAGTCTTTTGTAATCACAACATGATCTCGTGTGCTGAGCAGCGAAGCCGGCAGGGAGAGGCCGGCAGAGGCCTGGCTCCAGTGGCTCCAGCGTCCCTCCTGCTTCGGCTCCCCCGGGGCTGCTCTGGAATTCTCTCCGTGCCTGCTGTTGCCATGCACTCAGCTGTGAGTGGCACCTCGCCCTTGGTGGAGGGCTTCTTGGGGCTGGGAGAGGGTTGAGACATCAGGAAGCCATACTCTGGCGGCAGCTGGGGACAGCTAGGCCTGGGAGGAGAAGGACTGTGCCTAGGCAGGCGGACGGCTGGGCAGGGGCATTGGTGACCAAGGAGACCCTGCAGCCAGACAGGGAGGGACCTGGGCCTCTCTGGAGCCAGCTCCCTCCTGTGCCCACTGCCAGCAGCTCACAGCGGAGAGGCTGGACCCCTGGGGACAGCGCTTTCCCACAGGCTGGGCGCAGGCCTGGGAAGTGGGGTCCAGGGCCTGGGAGTTCAGGACGAATCAGGGGCCTCTCTTCTCACTGTGGTTCTCGGCCTACGAGCCAAACCACTCGCTCCTCGGCCTCCTGAATCCCCTGGCAACTTCCCAGTCACGGCAGGTTCTGCTGCCAGAGCCATTTATAACTCCCATTCCAGGCTGTGCTCAGCAGTGGCGCTCCCTGGAGAGCCGGGGGAGGGGCAGCCCCCTGCTGGGAGCCTGGGGCCTGGGTATGAGGCCTTGACCTGAGCCCAAGAATGCAGAGCGATGGGCAGACAGGCCTCGGGGGTGTGTGTGTGGGGGGGGGGGGGCTGGGCCCTCCCTGTGCCGTCTCCCCTTGTGCCCCCAGCTCTGGGCCTCAGGTCTGTTCCTTGGGTGGTGAGAATCAGGTTGGTGGGGAGGTTGGGGCACTGGTGAGTGTTGGGCCCAGCAGTCAGGGTCGCGGGCCCCCTGCCCTCTGCAGGGGCCCCACGGAGCCGAGTCCCCGATGAACAGGCAGGAAGAGAAGGACGCAGAGCTGGACCGGAGGATAGTTGCTCTTCGCAAGAAGAACCAGGCCCTACTACGCAGGTACCAGGTGAGTGGGCTGTGCCAGGGGCGGGAGGACCAGCTGGGTGGGCGGGGTCCTCCCTGTCTGACCCGCACCCCTTGTGCGGCGGTTGGTGGGACACTGCCTCCTGGTGTCCCGCGGCGTCTGTGTCTCTGTGCTTCTGGGGCCTGTGCTGACCCCGGCTCGTCCCCCAGGAGATCCAGGAGGACCGGCGGCAGGCGGAGCAGGGGGGCATGGCTGTGACCACGCCGGAGCTCCTGCGCCCTGACAGCCTCACCGTCACCATCAGCCAGGTTCCCGGTGTAAGCCCCACCCGCAGGCAGGGCCGGCGGCAGGAGGTGGAGGCCCAGCCCACGTCGGGGGAGGACAACACCCCTGCCCCTCTGCTTCTCCCACTTACAGTCCTGGGCTACTCTCCAGCCCCCAACCCCACGCAGCCCAAGCCGCTGCTGCCCCCCATCCCCTAAGGGCCACAGCTGAAAGGCCAGCAAATAGAAGCCTCCTCATACCCTGTACATAGGCCTCAAAGCCTGGGCTACTCCCAAACCCCAAGCCCCAGGGGTCAGGGAACTGGGACTGAACGCTAGGAACAGAGGCTGAGGGACAGAGCCCCATTGTCCAACTGCTCTGCACTTCCCAGCTCAGAGATGCCCGGTCACGGTGGCATCTTGGGCCCCAGGGTGGCCCCAGGCCTTGATAACCTAATGCGGCTGGCATGTGAACACCCGTGGAGTCAGCTTCTCTGTGGGCATTCCAGGGAGGGCCAGGGTGGAGTTCAGCCTGGGGAGCCACCCGAAGGACCCAGCCCCCAGCACTGCCCATGAGGCCTGAGGGCAGAGCGCCTCATTCTGCAGGAGAAGCGGGTGGTCAGCCGGAACTGGGCAAGGAGCACCCTTGGGCCTGGAGCAGCCGATGAGATGCCGGAGGATGAGGAGGTGGGGGACCTGGCTGATACTTTCTGCTTGGGGGAGCGGGTGGAGCTGGCCGTGACCATGGAAAACAAAGCCGAGGTGAGCAGGGTGGTGGGGGCAGCCCAGGGGCCCGGAGTGCAGCCTCTCCTCCCCCAGCTCTGCCACAGTGCCCACACTCACCTCCCCCAGGCCAAGCGGATCGTGAGTGAGAAGCCCAGAGCGAGGAACCGGGGGGCAGAAGGGTCCCCTGGAGCGGGCGTGGGCCGGAGCGCCTTCATGCACACGGCTGCCAGCTTGGATTCTGCTCGGAGGGTATATCTTCCAGAGGGGATGGGGGCATGGCCCGGCAGCACCAGCAAGAATTCCCACCCTTCCTTCCGTTCTCGGGCCAGTCCCTATGTTGGGTGGTCTTGCAGTGAGAGTGAGGGTAAGCCAGACCTGTGATCCAGCCCCTTACCCTACCTGGACCTCTGGTGGCAAGTGGGTGGGGCCGGGAGGGAGCCAGGGACCGGCCACGTGTGAGGTTCGACCTCTAGGTGGCAGCAGCACCTAGTCCCGGCTCTAGCCCACAGCCGCTGGGTGCCCTCACTCTGGGCCTGGCCACACACCCCTGCAGCACCCCCGTGGGTAGGTGCTACTATTTCCCCGTTTTACAGACGAGGAAATGGTACGCAGAGAGGTTAAGTAACTGCCCAAAAGACACAGCTAGCCAGTGGCTGGAAACCATGCCTATGGCAAACTGCACGTTAGAGATGGAACATACCCAATGTTCACACGGGGGCAGTGAAACCTTGAGAGAGGAAGGGGTTAGTAGGCTCTGGATTTCCATTCCAAACTAAGGGCACTTTCTGCTTCTACCCCATAGTTCTGAGTGTGTTTTCCTGGCAGGGTGCCCGGGAGCCCCGGAATCCAGGCCTGGGTCGCTCAGCTCCCCACCGGCCAGCGTGGGGGCCCCTAGAGGAGGGCTGGGACTATGCGCAGTGGAAGCAGGAGCGGGAGGAGATTGACCTGGCCCGCCTCGCCCGGCACAGGGATGCACAGGGTGACTGGCGCCGCCCATGGGACCTGGACAAGGCCAAGCCCACGTGGGTGGCAGGGCAGGGAAGCTTGTTGGGCTGACATGCTGTGGGGCTTGGGGTCGGCTCACTGTGGGTGCTTCTTGGAGAGCTGGTAGGACCCTCCCCGGGTGGTGAGGGTCTGCCTGGGCTCTGTGTGAGCACTGGGTCCCCCATCTTTCCTGGGCCCATCTTCCTGCTGCCCTCAGTTCTGGGGCTCGGGTGGGGGAGGTGGAGCAGGTGTGGGTCTTGTTGCAGCCTCTGTCCTCCCTGCACCAGCAGCCTGACGCCGCTCTGTCTCCACAGGCTCCAGGGCTCCAGCAAGCCTCGCGATGAGGGCCCCGGCAGGGCAGGCGGCACCAGGGGTGAGCCGCACCCCACCTCACTCCCTGCCCCTCTTCGGCTTTTTTTTTCCACCCGTGTCCCCCTCTTCCTCTCTTTTCTCTTCTCTTGGTTTGCCACTTATTTTTAGAGCTGGAAGGAAGCATGGAAGAACATCTTCCTTCCTCTCCCTTGCTATCAGAGGTCACCATGTCCTCCCTGCTCACCCTCCAAACCACAGCTCCTGCCCCTGGTTCTGAACCCAGCTGTCTGGGGAGAAGCTCATGAGGAAGTCTGTGCTGGGTCCCGCTGAGCTGTTGGCGCCTCAGGGGCGAAAGCCCGAGCTCCCCTGCCCCTGGCCTGACACAGAACAGAGCTCTGCGGATCCCTGGCCCCTTGTCTTACACACGGGGAGGCTGGTGCTGGGGAGGTTTGTGCTGGAGCGGCTGGCCTGCCGCTGAGCCAGGAGTGGCAGTGAGCAAGGGACCCAGCCCTCCTGATGGTCAGACCAGGGCTCTGTGTGGGAGCCAGAAAACTCACAACTGGACCAGGAATGACCCACAGCTTCCTGGTCCTAGGACAACTGGTGTCCCTGCTCCAAACTGGTGTTTAGATCCTTTGTCACCCTCCCTTCCCCCATTTCCTTGGCCTCACTTAGGTCCCAGGAGCCACCGGAAGCTACAGCCCCCACCACTGTCCCCTGATGGCAAAGGTGAGTTAGGAGGGAGGGAGGGAGGAGCAGGGTCCCATGAGCTGGTGAAGGAGCCAGGCTGCAAAGGCCCTTCTTCTCACCTTGATTTGTGGGCCGTTTCTTGCAGGTGGTACTACTCAGGGTGGGCCATCCAGCAGGCCCTTGGTGGCACTGGCCCTACACAGCAAAGCCCGAGGGACGGAGAGGCTGACTGGCAGGGCCCGCAGGTAACAGGGGGAGTGTCTGAGCTTCCTGGTGTTCTGGCTCCCCTCTGCCCCAGGAATTGAGGACCACACTGGTCCGGGTGCCCGCTCCAGCCCTCCCGGCTCTGCCTCCTGGTTGACTGCTGCCTGCGGCCTGGTGGCCGGTTAATGAGACGCAGGGAGAGGCCATCAGCAAAGGCAGCAGCCACAAGAGCCTGGTGCCCAGGGAGGCCGGTGGTAATTACCGCAGTTCCCTTCCCCCGGGAAGTCAGGTGCCTTTCCCAGGCAGCGCAGGCAGGGGCGTGCCTGGAGTCTCCACAGAACTCAGGGTGCTTCAGGCTTGGCCATAAATAGCAGCGGGGGACCTGAGATGGGGCTCAGCAGGGCAGTGTTCAGAGGAAACTGAATTCGGGGAGCAAGGCGGGCTGGAAGGGAGGCATCCCGGAGCCTCATTCTGGCTCTGTTGCTCCTGAGACCCTGGAGCCACGGACTACGGTGCTGGTGATGTGAGTGGGGTGGATAAGAGTAGGGCCTACTGTGTGCTGTGTTTCTCCAGGTGGGAGACAAAGGAAGACAAGGAGGAGGTGGAGAGGCAGGAGGTGGGTACCTGGACAGAGGGTGGGGCGGGCTAGGGACGTGAGCCCTGGTTGGCCAGCCAGCGGTGCCAATCTCTTGTTTCAGGGAAGTGAAAGCACCAGGCAGACTCTGAGTGAGAAGGAACATGCACAGACACAGAGCAGGATGGAGCAGGGCAGACCCCCGAGTGCCCCGGCCACCAGCCCAGCTCCAGCCTCCCCGGAGGGGACAAAAGGGGAATCAGAAGCTTCGACAGCCAGTCCGGTCCCTGGCTCTCCACAAAACACTGACTTGGTTCCCCTTGACCTCTCTCTAGGAGGCGCCGGTAGCCCCGGGCCTGGGAAGAGCGTGTGCCTGAGGCCTGGGGCCCAGGAGAGTCCTGTGTACCCGTGGGATGGTTCTGAGCAGCCTGTGTGGTGGGATGATCCCCAGGCTGAGCAGGAAGTCCAGGCTTGCTCTGAGCCACAAAGAGGAGCAGGGCCCCTAGAACCCAGAAAAGACAGGCCTGGCAAGGCTGGGGCCCAGCAGGGCCTGGCACCGCGAAGCAGGCCCCCCAGAGGAACTGGCCAAAGAGCGAGGGGCACAGGAGGTGTGAGGAGTAGAAGAGGGGGCCCTGGCCATGCAGGGAGATGCTGAGCAAAGCTCCTGGGAGCAGGGGCACCAGGCTGGAAGAGAAGGAAAGATCGCAGTCAGGAGCCTTCTTTGTGATGGGCGTCTGGTTGCTGTGGCTTGTGGCCATCTGGCTCAACAGTTTGGCAAACTCTCTGGCACAGTGACATGTGGGGGCAAGGAGCTGTCCTTCCCTGCACCTCATGTGCACATCCCTGTGCATGTGTGTTTCCCACCTGGTCTCTGAGGCTGGTAAGCCCTCTCTTGGGTCTACTGCCACCTCGGCCACAAGCTGGCCCCGCCCTGCCCCACCCCTGAGGGAGAGAGCAAGGCTGAGAAGCACTTAGCACCTGGCTGGGCAGCCTCCCTCTCCAGCTGCCAGCGTCCAGCTCCTCAGTGCAGGCACCCAGCAGCTGGCATGACCAGTCCAGGCCTGGGCCCTTCCCCTCGCCTCTGCCTTGCACCCAGATGACTCACAGCCCCAGACTCACAGGGTGGCCAATCCAGCGGCCAGAAGCCTTCTGCCCTCTGGAAAAGGAGGCTGAGGCCCAGAGAAAGGGAGGCCACAGCTGCAGAGGCTGAGCTGGGGCTAGAAGAGCAGGCTCAGGTCTCCCCTAGAAAGACTTCCTCTCTGAAATGGGGTGAGAGTGGGAGGGGAGGGGACAGTCTCCTCTCCCCACAGTAAAGTGGGAGAGCTCACCATCAGGGACCACCCCCCACACCAGATCAGACACTGAGTGCACCCTGAATGGGGTCAGGGAGCAGCCCTGCAGCCTGGGGTCATTTCCTGCCATCGCCTACTTCCTCCCCGCACCACCTCACTGCACCACAGTCAGGCAAAAGCAAGGACTCAGACAGGATCTCAGAGATGAGAAACAGCGACTCTCCATAACTACGACAGCAGGGCTTGTCTTTCCTACTTAAGTCTCCATTTCTGCCCCTCCTCTGAGGCCCACGTCTGGTGAATTATCCAGACTCCGCACAAGCTGTGGCTTCCTCTCAATTCAACAAACATTTCCTGAGCACACACTACCAGCAATGCAGCCTGTGGGCGACAGTGACTTTGCCAGCAAGGGGGAGGGAGGAAACCTAGTCATCCGGCAGATCCAGGCTGCACAGCAGGAGCCGTTCTTGAATGTAGGTGCCCAACAGGGGACAGGGACTGGGATGGTGGCAGGGACCCTCCCGTTCTCATCACGTGTACCCTTTGCCCCCGGAGCCCTTGCCTGGATCTCCCCATGGGACGCCCCTCTGCTCCCCTCCTCTCCGCTCCTGCCGTGGCTGTTCCTCTCTGTTGAGAGCGCCTGGCTTCACCAGCTTCCCTAGGTTCTCTGGGGAGTATCCAGCTTGTCCCCAGGATTTCCATTGTCAAAGTGAGGCCTTGACCATGAGGTTGCAGCCTGGGCTTTCTCACTGGTTCTCACTCCACCCTCCCCAACTATTCAGGAAGCGTGAGGAGGGGCTCCGACGGTTTCCATCAGTGCGTCTCACACGTTAAGGCCCAGAGGAACGCAGATTCTAATTCAGCAGGTGGGGGCAGGCCTGGGAAATTTCATTTCTGATGCATCTCCTGCTGGTGCCTATGCTGCTGGCTCCTGGACCACACTCGAGCAGTAAGGGTTTGGACCAGCATATATGGGGGCTGGGGGCAAAGACAGGCTGGACTCTCCCTGCCTGCTGCTGGCTGTGTGAGGGACGAGGAAGCGCTGGCCCTGTGTGGGGAGCTTCCTGGCTTCAGAGCTGGTGGGGAGCTGAGGCAGCTGGGAAGGTGCTGGAGAGGCCAGTGAGTGGGGCTGCCAGCTTCCTGTGGTGGAGAGTGAGAAAGCTGGGTGGGAAAGGGCTGGGATGAAGGGGCTGGAAGAGGCTGGTGTGGGTTGATCAAAGGGGTTTGGGAACATTCCTGTGCGTATGGGAGGAAGACCCCTGTGAAATGAATAGGCAAGAATGAGAGAGTCCCAGCTCAAGCTTTCCTCTCGCCTTCCAGTCACACAGATATGGCGTTGGAGCTTTGCTCTGGCCCTGGAGCCCATGACTCCCAAAGGATAGAGCCGGGATAGGCAGAGCCCTTGAATGCAGGTGTCTCCAAAAATAATTGTGATCAAGACTTTGAATTCTAAGGTTCACAAACTTCTCCCAACGCCAATGCTTCCAACTGTACAGATGTGCCTTCATTCGAGGGGATGTGCCAGGGCACGTTGACTGTGGGATGGGGGTTTAGTATTTGGGCAGAGCTCTGGTTCAGTCCTCACAACAGGACATAGGCAAGAGAGAAAGCAGGGCAGAAGGCTGTGGACAGATAGGGCTTCTCTCCCTGAGGGTCGCATCCAAAAGGATGTTAGGAGGAAGGGAGTCACTAGGGGCTGGAAAGAAGACTGGTACAGGACATCTTCCCTGGAGGAAGATGGTAGGGCGAGGCAAAGATCACTGAACTTTAACAACAAAGGGGAGCCCTGCCCTGGCCAGTGTGGCTCAGTGGTGGAGCACCAGCCCACGCACCAGAAGTTCTCGGGTTCGATTCCTGGTCAAGGGCACGTACTTGGGTTTGTTCCATGCCCCGGGTTGGGGCATGTGGGAGGCAAGCAATCGATGTGTCTCTCTCACAGGAATATTTCTCTCTCTGTCCCTCTCCTCCTCCCTCCCTTCCACTCTAAAATAATCAATGGAAAAAGTATCCTGGGGTGAGGATTAACAACAACAACAAAAAGGGAGCCCTTCTTCAGAATAAAGGGAACCAGCAGCTATGAGGGCCACCCCCCCTGCTCTAAGAACCAGATATGGAGCAGGAGGGAAACGTGGGTAGATGCCCCTCCACAAAACTCGGGGTCCTGGAAGGCTGGCTTTCTCTCTTCCTGGATCCTTAAGGCCTGGTTGGGAGCCTTCCTCTTAGAATCCCTTCTTTTCTCAACCAACAGACAAGATTGCTCTTAAAAGTGGGAAATTCTTCATGAGACATGGCTTTCAGGAGCCCAGGCACAGAGCTGGAGGAACTGAGGGCACAGAGTGTAACAGGAAACCAGCAGGGAGATGACAACTTTTCCGAAGGCCTCAAAATGGGGAGCGCGGAAGAGGCAGGAGGCATCTCTGTGCTGGGCCCATATCACTTCGCAGAGAGGAACAGCAGACCGTATTGTAAGGGAGATATGTGTTTTGTTTTGTTTTAAAAATATTTTTTATTGATTCTTAGAGAGGAAGGCTGAGGGAGAGAGAGAAACATTGATGCAACATCCATCGGCTGTCTCCTGCACTTCCCCCACCCGGATTGAGACTGCAGCCTGGGCATGTGCCCTGACCAGGAATTGAACCAGCGACCTTTCAGTGCATGGGACAAAGCCCAACCAACTGAGCCACACCGGCCAGGGTGGGAAGGACCCTTTTTGATGATGAGACACACATGGGCCTTGGGATCCGACAGAATCTGAATCCTGTTTGCCATCTGCCAGTGGGATGACCTTGGTCAATTTAACTTCTAAAAGCCTGTTTTCTTATCTGCAACATGGGGCTGGTAATACCTATCTTGAAGGGTTGTTAAAAAAAATTAAAGATAAGAGTACGAAAAATATGCCTGCACACAATAGGCACTTTATTAATAGTAGCCTGGCACCTGGAAGGCACTTAGTGAATATTTGTTGAATAAATGAAGTAGCTATTTGGTGTGACCTGTCTACTTTGTTTCCCATCTTTGCTCTTACTTTCTCTTCTAGTCTCATGTTCACTGGGTCAGTACACCCTCAGGGAAACAGGGGATGGTTTACAGAGCTCACCAGCGTTCATCCCGGAAGTCTAGCTGAGTCAAAGCCTCAGGGAAGTGGCCCTTCTCTTACAGGGAGGGTTCTTTGTCCCCACCCACTAGTGGGATCCGAGGATGTCCTAGGCCAGTGGTTCTCAACCCTCCTAATGCCGCGACCCTTTAATACAGTTTCTCATGTCGTGGTGACCCCCAACCACAAAATTATTTTCGTTTCTATTTCATAACTGTAATTTTGCTACTGTTATGAAGCATAAAGTAAATATCTGATATGCAGGATGTATTTTCATTGTTACAAATTGAACATAATTAAAGCATAGTGATTAATCACAAAACAATATGTAATTATATATGTGTTTTCCAATGGTCTTAGGCGACCCCTGTGAAACGGTCGTTCGACCCCCAAAGGGGTCGCGACCCACAGGTTGAGAACCGCTGTGCTAAGCGCGTCTGCCTGCCTCTGCACATTGGCTCCCACAGTTCAGAGCGGTTTCTTTTCCTCTGTTCACATCATTAGGAATCTCATGAACTCCCACTAGTGTTTACTTCTTTACTATTTCCCCACAAACAAACTCGACTTGTGGAGTTCGCTCCATGCCTCCTGGTGTTTTGTCACCCAAAGGAGCAGCATGAATATATTTTCTTATCGTCAAGGGATGGGTAATTGGGGATCCCTGGAAGCAGGGGCTCCCCAGCTACCCAACAAGGCGCAAGTTGGGAAGGTTTGACCACCAGTCAACTCCAATCCCAACCCTGGCCTCAGAGACTGGAATAACAGGTAAAGATGGTACTAGCTCCCCAGAAGAACAAAGGAAACTGCAAAAACCCGACATACCTTCTTATTTTGGGGATTAATCAGAGGGGATCAAGGGCATAGGAGAAAGTAAAGGCACCAACCACTTCACTTCTGCCTCTTGAGTCATTTATCAGCATCCACAGACCCCGGCAAGCGTCTTGCTGAGCAAGGGTTATCGGGGCTCATGAGGAAGGGCTGACACTGGGTAACCACAACCTCGCTGAGGGGGCGAACTCAAGGCTGGGAAAGGCAATGAGAGGAGCCAGCATAAGGCCCAGACTGAGGCTGCTTTTTCTCAACAAGGCTGCTGGCCGCGTCACAGCCTCTCATTAAGCATCCACTTGACGCCAGGGAAGTGAAATTGCGCAGACCTGGCACCAGAAGGAACCAATGTGGCACCCACTGCTCCTTTTAAGGACTGGCTCGAGGAGCAGCGGGCTCAGGGAGGAGGTGAGGCAAACACAGCCATACCTTTGTAGGAAGGGGCGAGAGGACTGCCTCCTTCTTAACGAGCTCTCCAGGGCAAGTAATGCTGTAACTGTCACAAATATTCAACACTGTGGGCTTTTCCCCTTTTCTCACAAACTCTGGGGACACAGCATTTCCCTTCCCCCTAGCAGGGCAGCTGGCTTCAACAAAGATCAAAAGCCCCCTTGATAATCATCTGTCAAAACAGAAATACCCTCAGCCCTGGCGGTGTGGCTCCGTTGGTTGGGCATCATCCCGCACACCAAGAGGTGGTGGGTTTGATTCCCGGTCAGGGCATGTGCAGGAGGCAGCTGGTTGATGTTTTTCTCACATTGATGTCTCTCTCTCTCTCTCTCTCTCTCTCTCTCTCTCTCTCCCTCCCTCCCTCCCTCCCTCTCTCTGAAATCAAAATAAATAACAGGAATACCCTCACCTGTTATAGGTTCAGAGGGAAAGGCCGGACCAGTGGTTCTGAATTTTAGTGTGCATCAGAATCACCTGGAAGCTAGTTAAAATACAATGCTGGGCTCCATTCCTGGATTTCTCATTCAGTTGGTCTGAGATGGGGCCCAAGACATGGCATTTCTAAAGTTCCCAGGGAGGCTCATGCTGATGGTCTGGGCACGGGTGTGGTGTTTGCTACCTGTCCCTTCACATTTCTTTCCATGCATCCATTTTTCCCAAAGGGACAGAGATTCCCTTGAAAATATAAGGTCTCATGCGTGTACACTGTACTTTTATTCCCAAGATCTCCAAGCCCTGTCGCATCTATCGCCTCCATTTGCTCTCAAGGGTCATAACCAATGCCATTATTGAGTCCTCAAGTTTCCAATTCAGGAGTCCTTCCTAAGAGCATGCGCCTCCAACCCAGGTCTCACGATACTGTGAGCTGTCAATGGACCAAGGACTGGCTGCTGTGACACACATTACCCAGACGGACCAGCAGGGAGCTGAGGGGATAAGTGGCCTCCAGAACAGTCGGGGGAGACTCAACTCATGACTCAGGATACTATGGAGGCAGCAGAGAGAAGTATATTTAAAAATAAATCCTTGGTAATCAACATAATTGCTTTTTTGGACAAGTTGGTTTTGGGACTTTTGAGGCTCACTAGTCACGCTGTAGGCACTAAATAAATAGTTCTTGAATTAATGGTAGTGGTTTATGGAAAACAATCTAAATTAAGTTAGAATCTTATTGCTGTTTAACTGATAAGCTATTAGCAAAAACAGATTACTGAAGTTAAGAAAACAGGGCAATAACAAGGGTGTAGATCCTTGTTGGCACGGCTGTCCGTGCCTTGGGGTGAGAACTGTGCAGTAATTTTCGGGCCCCTTAGCAGTAGCTTAGTGAAGGTTCAGAGTAGCACACGGGAACTGTGCTCCTCGCTGGCCAGGTGGCTCCGTGCACGCTGGGAGCATAGCGGTTTCTGTCCTTAGGATGGAAAGCCTGGTAGAGTCTGGCTGTGTGGAAAAAAAAAGTTTTGTTTTTGTATTCTTAAAATTAGATACCGGAGGGAACAAAGAGCATAACATAGGTTTTCTGGCAGCAGAAACCCACAGGCTATGTCAGCAAGTAAAACAGATGTGACCAAAAACTGTTGATGGGGCAGGTATTTTTATAGCTCAACACCAGGCATCGCGGGCCAGGACGGAGGAGACAATGAACGGTCACACATTCTGTGTTGCCTCCTTTAAGGACCTCGTGGAATACAGCTCCCAGGACTTCCGGAGCCTGGAGAGAGCACGCAGGCCCAGCCCAAGTCCCCCAACTTGCAAATGAAGAAAACAGCAGATAGCAAGGCCAGTGCCGCTGTGATTGGCAGGGGTTCTCTTCAGCAATCAGTCCACTCCCTTGAAGCAAATTATGGGCCGTGGGTGTGGGTCCACAAGTGAATTATGACGGCGACACCACAATGACACAAGGAACAAGGCTATCCAACACAGCGACTAACCAGGGGGGCACCTACTACTGTGCCAGGCGCTGAGCTTCGTGCTGGTCCTGAGAAATGAGCAAAGTCCCTCTCTCAGCCCAGAGACCAACACACACACACACACACACACACTAAAGCCCCGACAGCTGTAACCCTTTTGTTAGTGCAATTGCAATTCCAGAAATACCTCCATTCTCTGCAAACAGGAAGGGAGGACAATTATTACCCCTTTTAAATAGCCGTGGTAGCCCCGAAGCCTAGGAGCTGACCTCGCAGTCCCCCCTGAAGAAACATGCAGACACAAGTAGATGCTCTCCACTCAGCATTTCAAAACAGGATATAAATACTCAACTAGAGAACACAGCATCTTAGAATTCCCTGGTGAAAACTGAAAAACAAGGTAGACAGAAAACGGTCTCATACTGTGCAGAAATCGAGAGCTGAGGAAGAAAAACATTTCTTATGCTTAAAATTTCAGAGAAGCACGTTTTGTACCTCGGCATCCATGGGGAGAGAAATGATACCCACACAAACTCAGTGTAACCGGCTTAGCAAACTCCCGGCCCCTCACCCTCCCAAACCTCACTTTCAAAAGAGGATTATCTGTCTCTTCCTTCCAACTCGGGCTGTCCGAATAAGCGCACGGCCATAACTTCTAATATAAGCAAACATCGAGGAATTATCCGGGTGGTGCAGGCACAAAGCAGCTGAAGGAAAAGTAACTGCCTTTGCACAAATCTCTCCTCTCTGGCTCAAAAGCTGTTGGACAATGTTGGGCAAGGTAACTTCTCACCCTTGAAAATAAACCTCTTCAGACCACTGCCCCCCACCAACGGGGCCCTGCTCTGGTGGAACGGTGCCCTTCTCGTCAGCCAGCGGGCCCCTGCCACACACACACTGCTGCATGGCCCACCGTGAGAAGCCGGGACAGCAGCAAAAGCCATATGTCACCATCCACGGGAAGGGGAGCCTGACTAGAACCACAAAACTCTCCCTCGCCTCGGCTCTGCCTTACCAAGCCCTCTCACAGAAAGCCATTGTGTAGGCTGAGGAGGGAAATAAAAGAAGGGCGGGCTTTTTCCAGCTCCCCTGCGGACTACAAGGTGATGTAAAAGAGCAGCAGCCACCCCCCAACAGCTCTGTAGAAGTGCAGGCCCCAGGGGGCCCCACCAACACTGGCTTTTGGTTGTGTACTGGGCAGCGCCTTCTAATAATGAGCGGAGCTCAATTGCTTGCCATGTATTTTGCGGCATAACTAATCCCTTAGTTTTGTGCTTCTCACCCACATGTCTTTTATTGTTTGCTTTGGGGGGACTAAAAGCCTCACCTTTGAAGCAATCTAAAGCTCTCTCAGCATCTGGCTTTCTCGCCTCCTCCATTTAGACCAGCCGTGGGCAAACTACCTCGGGCCTGATCAGGCCTGTTTGAAATGAATAAAACTAAAAAAAAAAGACCGTACCCTTTTATGTAATGATGTTTACTTTGAATTTATATTAGTTCACACAAACACTCCATCCATGCTTTTGTTCCAGTCGTTTAAGAACCCATTGTGGCCCTAGAGTCAAAAAGTTTGCCCACCCCTGATTTAGACAAAGCTCTGACCAACCACTGCAGCCTCCTCAGTGCGTCTTTCCCAGTGTTAGCATTTCCTGAACTATCTAGGGGCCAATGGTTTGTTTAAAGCTGAGGAGAGTGATGCTATCGGGCGGCTTATCCTCACCTCAGCTCTCAGCCAGCGCAATATTTGCAATAATTCTTAATATGCATGGTGGCTGATCCCTTAGCTTCTTCAGCTAGGCATCTGTTCAGAGTCCTATAAAAGCAGAACTTTTTTTTTGTTCAGTCTTTTAAAGCTGGATATCACTGTTCTGCCAACCCCGTCATTGCTTCCCGACTAAGATGGATCTTGCCACCCTTGACTAATCAATTCAGTCAAGCCATCGGGCACAGAGAACATTAGGGCAATTGTTTTTTCCTCCGACAGCTATTTACCATCAGCCATCCACCACATCTCAGACCATTTCCTCTTCCAACTTCTACTCCATCCCCCAAGAAATTCGAAAACAGAAACAACTTACACAGGCTTACTCAGAGTTCTTAGAATGTATTTTTGTTCACCTGAAAAATAAAACTTTTAAAAAATATACAAGACTTTTTTGAGTACAGGTATATCTTAAATGGCTGAGTTATAAATAATGTCTCTGGTCATGTTCACAGCTAGGGCTGGAACGCATGTCCCAGTTCCAGTGAAGGCGTTAGAGTCAGGAGGCCAGCAGTTGGGCCTAGGAGTGGTCTCTCTAGACTCTGATCCGTCCCAGAGTGGATCCAACAGTCCGGAATGCAGGGGTCAGGATGGGGACAGGGGGTTGGACTCCCAGATGTTCTCCTGCAAGTTCAAAGAATCCTTGGAATAAGAGATCCATTTATAAATTATTAAAATATAGGACTAAAAATTCACACAATAAATATAAAGTACAGGCTATTATTGAAGTTATAAAGTGGCATTTTATGTTTCTCCCCCATGGGTCCCCACCAAAATTTTAAAAGGCCTCAGAGGCTTTCTAATGACCAAAGTCAAGTCAGCAGCTCAGAAATCTCCCCCAAGCGGGATACCGTGGGGGTGCGACCAGCCTGCCCCCAGGCTGTGACAGCTCAGCTGCAGTTTTCTTGCCCACAACAGGACATGGCTTAAAGCAAGGCTGTGCCTCCTTGGATCAGAGCTAACTAGAGTGTAGGCCAGAAAACTGGAGAGACAAACTGTTTCTGGGCTCAGGTGGCGAAATTTGTCCTTTTTTTTTTTTTTTAAAGGTGCCTCATTTCCCAAAAAGGAAACATTAAGGGGTTTGGTATCTTGTCATACCCACACTCAATTGCCTAAAAGCAAGTGGCAGGAGGAAATGGAATCCTAATTGAGGATGTATAATTCTTGCTGCCCAGAGCTCTGCAAGTGTCGTTCCCCTTGATGTTTCTCCTCTCAGTAAACGCACAGGCGTTCTTTACGACAAGCCCACTGAACCTTGCCACCACCACTCATCTATTAACTGGCTATCAACGCACAGTCCTGAGCTTTAAAGCCCATCTTTTAAACCAGAGGACGTGTTCAAAGCTCTGATTTCACACAAATTCCATCCCGATCGCTGGGCTAAATTGCCACAACAAGCTCAGGAAGGAGGGAAGCCTGGGATGCTTACTGGACCAAGACAAGATTTTGGGGAGCGGGGGATAGAACAAACACGTGCGAGTCACTCTACTTACAAAGCTTGCTCTTCCTAAACAACTGTGAGGAGGCCGAAGACTGGAGCACACAGGCATGGCTCTTTCCCTTCCTTCCTTCCTGGCCCATATCCAGACACTTAGGGTGCCACAGCAAACCTCCTGGGTGGGGGCACCCGGGTGGGAAGAGGAGATCAGCAGCCCCCCCCCCCCAAACTGCTTCCACTTCTCCTCGGGGCAGTGGTCGGCAAACTCATTAGTCAACAGAGCCAAATGTCAACAGTACAACGATTGAAATTTCTTTTGAGAGCCAAATTTTTTAAACTTAAACTACATAGGTAGGTGCATTGTTATTAACTTAATTAGGGTACTCCTAAGGCTTAGGAAGAGCCACACTCAAGGGGCCAAAGAGCCGCAGTTTGCCGACCACGGTAAGGGTTTCCACGGTCCTTTCAACAAGTCCAAGAGTGATTCTACGCTTTTTATGTCATAAACCTATTTCTGAAGTAGGAGGGGAAATAGGGGAAAGAATGGATGATGGAAAAAACAGTTTGTGCCCTGTGGCCGGCTGCACTTTGGGGCCCAGCGAATAGCCCTGGCCCGCCCCATCGGCCACCCAGGGGTGGGAGAATATATATAACACGATGTAATTACAGCTTCTGGTGCCTATGTCAGCCACTATATACAGGGGTCTATAAATTAAACGCATTTGTGGCCACTGCCACGAGGCTGACGTACCTGAGCTCCCCTCCTCCTGCTGCCCTCCCGCCTTCCGACAGCTTCAGCTGATTTATGAGCCCGCACGGCTCCCTCTTTCCCCTGAGTCTCGGGGGGAAGCCCGAGTCCCCCCGGCGCGAAGGATGCACCACCGCCAGCGGCGCACAAGGTTCGGTGCCGGGACACCCCCGCCCCCCTTATGGCTCATACACCCGGCGCCGCCGCACAGTCCTGGGGAGACCAAACCCCCGAGTCCCGGACAAATCGTGGTCGCTCCGCGGAAGATCGGGCTGCAGGCCACGCGCCCCAGCGCTCGGCGGCCGTCGGGGAAGGCGGCGTTCGCTCCGCGAGGGTCCCCGCCGCGGGCGCTCCGTCCGGCTGCCAAGTCCCGCGCCCCGGCTCCGGGAGGGCGGCTCCGCGCCGCCCGGGGGCGAGGACCTCATCGGCTCCCGGGCGCCGCCGCTTCCTCCTCGTCCTCCTCCGGCCCGCGCGCCCGCCCCGGCGGCCCGGCCAGGGGGCTGTCGGCCGGGGGCTCGGGCGGCGGGGGCCCGGCCGCCTGCAGCGGGGGCGCGTCGCGCGGCGCCTCGCGGCGGGACGAGCCGGTGGCGTTGGGCCCCGCGGCCGCCCCCGAGGTCCCGGACTGGCCGGTGGCGTTGGAGCCGCCGGGGGGCGGGCCGGCGGCTCCCGCCGAGGTCCCGGCGCCCACCGGCTGCCAGATGAGGCTGTAGTAGACGGCCAGCACGATGGCGGCCAGCGACACGGACAGCACGTAGGCGAAAACGGTGGCGAGTCGGACCCACTTCTTGTTGGTCTTGGCCGCCATCTTCGCCTTCTTGTCCCCGGTGTAGGTGGCCGGCTTGCCCCGCTCGGACGGGGCCGCGTCGCGCTCCTTCATGGGGGGGCCCCGGCCTCTGGCGCGGCGCTCCACGGCCCCGGCGGGCGGGGGCCTGGCGGCCTGGAGGACGGGGGGCGGGGGCGCCCCGGGGCCCGGCCGCTCCGCGCTCCTCACACCGCCCGCCCGCAGCCTGCCACCGCGTCGCTGCTGCCGCCGCCGGGGCCTGGGCCAGTCACCGCCGCCAGCGCCGCCGCCGCCGCCGGCCCGTCAGCTGCTTCCCCGCCGCCGCCACAGCCACAGCCGCCGCAGCCGCCCGGCTCCGCGTCCCCATCCGCCGCCGCCACCGTCTGCCCGGCCGCCGGCCGCTCGGTCTCCAGTGGCCGCGCCGACCGCGCTGCTCCAGCCCGGCTCCCCCGCCTCGCGCGCCGGGACCGGGGCGGGAGCGCCGCGGGGGGCTGCTCTTAAAGGGGCGACGCCGGGGTCCGGAAGCGCCGCGGGAGGCGGGCTTCTGTCGGCGCCGCGAGCCCGCCGGGCGCCCGGATGCTCGAGGGTTAAAGGAGGCTGGTCTTAAAGGGGCAGCGTCGCCCCAGCCCCGCGCCGGCCGCGCGCGAGGAGGGGGCTCCGGTGCTGCTGCTTTAAAGGGGGACCCGCGTCGGGTGGGGAGGAGAGCGCACAGGGAAGGGGCGGGCGCAGCGCGGAGCTGTCAACTCTGGCGACTCTCCTCCCTGCTGACGGTACCGGCGAGGGACAGCGGCCCCTGCCTGGGCCCCAGGCCTGTGCACCCCGGGGCGGGGGTGACTGCACGCGCGTGCTGCCGGCTCGCGCCCCGCTCCACGAGGCCTTCCAGACCGCTTTGCCCCCAGCGACGCTAGCCCACGCCCCGCGCCGGCAGACAAGGACCGGCCCCGCGCGTGGTGCTCCCGGCAGGTCGCGCCCCTTCCCCGCCGGCCCCACCCCCGTCCCCGTCCCGCCCGGGTTTCGGGGCTTCGGGGCTTCGGGGCTGAAATCGATCCGATTCCTCGTTCTCTGAGGGCCCCAGTCAGGGTGCGCGGAGCTTCCGGGCCAGTACCACGGGCCAAGCTGGTTTTCCAGGCTCGCCTCCCATCTTAGTGCCAACGTTTGCAACAGGTGTCATCCTGCTTTTGGGGGGCTTCCGACCCCCCCCCCCAGGTCAAGGGGCTGCACGGAACCCGTGGAGCGACCCCAAGAGCTTTTCCCACCTCCCATCCCCTCCCGGCCTGGGCGTTTGTTCCCTCGCCCCACCCCCGCTCCCACCCCCGTTCCCATGTGAGCTTTTTCCTCGGGTCGGTTCTGACGACCCCTCTCCCAGCTCGGACTCTTCAGCAGACGCTTTCCCCGGCGCCTCCCCCCTCCTCTTGCCCTCCTCTCTCCTGCCTTCTCTTCTCCCTATTCTCCCTCTACAGGACTTTCCAGAATGTCTAGGTTCCTCCTCCTTGAATTCTGCTTCCCAGGTTCCCAGAACCGGATGTATGGACCACCTGGGTGTGGGGAGAGGACTGTGGCCGTGATGGGCTTCTGTGGGTGGACAGCTTCCCCCCAACTTCTGCCCCTGCAGATGCGAGCCTGACTTTTGGCTTCTGACTGTGGGGCAGGACCCTCTGCCTTTCCCATTTCCCTCATCCTCCACAGGAGACCTGTGGTATCCAGACACGATGCCCCATTGTGAGGAATCCCCTTCCCAACACTGCTGTCCTGCCCGCACTAGTGAGAGAAATCAGAGAACCAAGGCAGGGTGGGGACTGAAGGGGCCCAAAAGGCCATCTTTTGTAAATACCCCCACAGACCCTAGAGCAGCGGTTCTCAACCTGTGGGTCGCGACCCCTTTGGGGTCGAACGACCCTTTTACAGGGGTCGCCTAAGACCATCGGAAAACACATACATAATTACATATTGTTTTTGTGATTAATCACTATGCTTTAATTATGTTCAATTTGTAACAATGAAAATACATCCTGCATATCAGATATTTACATTACGATTCACAACAGTAGCAGAATTACAGTTATGAAATAGCAACGAAAATAATTTTATGGTTGGGGGTCACCACAACATGAGGAACCGTACTAAAGGGTCGCGGCATTAGGAAGGTTGAGAACCACCGCCCTAGAACCTCCTGCACAGCGTCCTATGGAGCACTCTTCAGCGTCCCGCGAGATTCTCTGTGATGGTGGACCTTGCCTGCTCCCCGGGGCAGCTTCTTAGCCCTTGGACGGTTCTGACCAATTACACACGCAGGTCAGGTGGCTTCGGGAACTGAGTGTGCTGATGGCCAAGGGAGCCAAAGCCTATAACCTGACCCCTCGCTCTCTTCCCTGAGGCCCAGCTGCGAGCCGCCACTAACAGTGGCCAGCGGGATGCTATTTCCAGAACAGCCTGCCTTTTCACTTTCCGAGAAATTTCAAGAACATTGGAAGTTTGGAGTGTGTGAAAGACAACCACTCCTTCCCAGCCTGCGCCCAGGTCAGCCGCAGGGGGGCTGCTAAGTTAAAGCCCCTGATGGCCTCTAGATGTTGTCCTCTCCTCTCCCCTGCCCTCCTGGCTTTCCTGGCAGGACTGATCATACCAACTATACAAGGTAAATTATTCCGAAAGATTCCAGGTAAGGCCAACCCCAAGCCTCCTCCTTGAATTCACTCGGTATTTCTTCTGCTGCAAATTAAACTTCTTTCTTCTTGCTTGGTTCTCAGTGGAGCGGAAAACAGCAGGCCATTCTTTTCTATGCTAAAGAATAAGCATACTTGAGAAGCACTTATTCAATTCCTCTCAGCCTATTTTTCTCTAAACTAAACAGTGCCAGATTCTTTAACCTATCAATAAGCCCTATTTATTATCTGGATTTACATAGTGCCTTTTGCCCCAGAACTCAAATTGCTTTCAGATATAATTGAGCCTGATCTCCCTGGTGCTTGAGCCATTAAGAAACCATTAGTGTATTCCTGCTGCAGGCAGCTAAATGGCCCCCTAGTGGCCGGAAGGTGCATACGCTTCCCTAAGTGCCTCTCCCCCGCTAAGGGTCGGAGAGTGAGAGAAATCAGCCGCTAGGCAGGGTGGGGACAGAAAGGGCCCGGAGGTCATCTTTGGTAAATACTCCAATGGACCCTAGAAGGACATCCCTATGGAGCGTCAACTAAAAGGCCCTCCACGACCGCGTACCTTGTCTGCTCCCGAAGGCAGCCTTGGAAAGTTCTGAACAATGACAGCAGCAACATCCACGCCCTTATGGGCTAGGTACCATACTCAGCACTTAGGTTCCTGGTATCACAACAACCGATCAGGCAGGCACTCTGGAAGGGTTGGTGACCCATCTTGACGTGAATGAGCATATATTCTTGCTAACGGTCTCAACCCGCACCACTCTCCAAGGGCTGAAAGAGTGTGTGATTCCCTGACTGACCTAGGATCTCACATAATGTTGCATCAGATCAAGAGTCCCACTTTCTAGCAAAAGAGTGGTCATATAATTGTCTGGGCACATCACATACTTTGCTGCCCACTGGTGAATAGAGTTGATGGAGTAAAAGAACTGCCTTTCAAAGGTGCAGCTGAAGCACCATTTTAGTACTGTGTGCTCCGGTGTGAAGCATGCACCCTATCCAATAACTATAATCTGGGCTTTGGCTCAACAGCTAAAACACAGGGGTCTAGGGAACAAGGGGTAGAAGGAGGAATAACCTCACTTACCATCCCTCCCAGTGACCCTTGGGGTAGGGGTGGGTTTTGTGCTTCCTATTCCTACAGTTCCAGGTGGTTTAGAGAATCTGGGTCCCAGAGGCAGAACACTTCCAGCAGGAGACAGAGCAAGGATCCCATCGATGTTCCGTGTGGCTGCTTTTCATCCTTCAGACTCCTTGCACCAAGAGACCAGCAGGCAGAGAAAGGAGTCACTTCCTGGCAGGGATACGTAACCCTGGTCCTTTAGAAAAGATAGGGCTGCTGCTACACAGTAGGGTTAGGAAAGAACATGTTTGGCACACAGTTGATGCACCTGGGTGTCTCTTGGTACTCCCTTGCCCAATTTTTATAGTAAGTAAACAAATTCAGCAGCCTGGTTTGAGAAGGGCCTGGTGATTAGGCACTCAGACCCCTCAGGAATGCCACCAGGTGAGCCACCTGGACCAGCAGAGGTACAAACTGAAGTAAAGAGAATCTAGACTGGGTAATGGGGCGGGGAGAATGCTGACTATCAGTGACACCAAGACAGGCTGCAGGAGTGGGGAGTCAGGATTGAGCAGAGGAATACATTGACCAGCGATGCAGTCACAACAAAGGACGCCTCCACAGGGAGCTCTGGAGTGGGGGTGACGCTTCGGACCTGGCCCCACCTGAGGCAAGAGGGCTGGACCTCTGCGTCCCCACATTGGCCAGGCGGGTTGTCCCTGCTCAGGAAGCCGGCCAGGTGGCTCCCTTTGGAAGTGTCCAGGGAGAGGCTCAGCTGTGAGCCCCCAGCCGCCCCTGCAATTTGGGGTTATGTTTCTTGGTCCCGAGTGCAGGACCTGGGGGGGGATGTGCCACAGCCACCGCAACAGTGCCCCCCCCCCCCCCCCGGACGTGGCTTAGACCTCCATGCTTCGTATGGGCAGTTTGCTTTGTGTGGAAAGAGCTCCTCCAGAATTCTAGTGACTGTTTTCTCCGGGAATCTTACAGGAAGGCAAGTAGGAGGAACGATTGCCCCTACTTCCCGAGCTCTTCCCAGGGACAATCCGCCTGGTCAGTGGGGGCGCAGAGGTCCAGCCCTCTTGCCTCAGGTAGGGCCAGGTCTGAAGCATCACCCCCACTCCAGAGCTCCCTGTGGAGGTGTCCTTTGTTGTGATTGATCGCTGATCAATGTATTCCTCTGCTCAGTCCTGACTCCTTCACTTCCTCGGATGCCATGTTGTTTCTGAGAGTGCCTCCCCATAAACTTTCTGCAGGCAAATCTTCCTTCTATGAGAAACCTGAACTCAGACAGTCTAGTCACCTAAGTCACCTAAGATTATAACCTGGGGACCCAGGAGAACAAGTCTCATCCATCTGAAGGTAGACCTCCTGGCCACCTGAGCCTCTGAGCCATGGTTCCCTCCACCAGTCCTCGCAGAGTGTGGTATCAGCCTACATCCTGGCTGTCCTCCACCAAATGCCCTCCTGCCGCGTGTTCCCCGACGATAAAGCAACTAATCGGAAGTCCCTGAGTACATCAGACGTGGCCTGACAGGACAGGAATGAGAATGTGACTGCGTCTTCCTTGGTTCTAGAGCTCTGGCTGCACATTGGAACCAAGGGTGAAACTTAGAAATACAAATTCCTCACCTTCCTCCCCCTCTCTCCCCTCCCCCTTCCCAGGTTCTGATTCAGAGGGCCTGCGCACAGCAAGGACACAGTGCTACCAGAGCTTCCCAGGTGATTCTGGTTGATATCAAGATGGAGAGCCACTGGGCTCTGTTCGACTTCAACTCCCAGCCCCAGAGTCTGTCTGCTTTTCTGGCAGCCTTTTCATTTGACTCATATGGCGCTGGCTGTCAGCAAAAACCCTCAGTTTTATTCACACTTGCTTCTGCTAAGCCGCCACTTCCCCACCCTGTCCTTGCACAGTCAGTGCCGTGGAGCCAAGCCCAGATTTCTCAGTTAAGCCATGTTCATTTCACCTTTGAGGTTCAGGCTGTGACTCCAGCACGTTAGGGGGTCTTGGGATCCTGAGTGTGTCTACCAACACATCCCCTGTTCTCACTGACTTCCTGTTATTCACAATAACTTCCTGTTATTCACAAGGTGGAGGGGCTTGCTCCCTGTGGCTTTGCCCAGGTCCTGATAAAAAGATGGACGAGGACATGAATAAGGACAGAAGCAAGCCATCTTCCTGAGGGCCTTCCTTCGTGCAAGGCACCATGCCCGCCTGGAAAAGGACATCGTCTAACTTATTTTCCTCACACTTAGGAAAATGGGTTCATTTCACAGACGGGTAAGCAGAGGCAGGGAAGATGCGGACTGTGTCCAGGAATACCCTGCTGCGGCAGGGGGCCAATCCTTTCCTGCTGTCTACAGCTCTACATCTCCCAGAGGAAAGGCGGGAGATAAAAGTGACAAGGTTGACCCTTCTGATTGGAAAAAGAGAGATTTTTAGAGCTGGAAGGAATCTTAGAAGCGATCAAAAGCTAACAGATTAGAGAGCTCAGGTAACTTGCCTAGATCACACAGCAAAAACCTTTCCTCTGTTGGAGATTAAAATCTGGGTTTCTTGAGAACGATCCGGTATTCACTCCGCTACATCTCCAAGTAAGTTTGGTCCAAAATGGCACTTCCAAGGAAACACATGGGACCGGATCTTTTCCACTTCCAAGTCCCAGATGTTTCCCTCTGTGATTCTAGAAGGGCTTAGTTTGGGAGGAGAGGCAACATCTCCCTCCTGGGCTTCTACGGAAAACTCTTGATCATCTCTCCTCTCCTACATGAGAAATTAAAACCTCAGCACCTGCTATCCAGCCTTGTTCCTTCCTCCATTCACACTCAGCTCTGTGTGTAGAGGGTGGCTGGATCTGGAGCCACAGCTGGACATAAACAGACAGACTGATGGACAGCTCCTGCTGTTCACTCTACCTCATCAGCTGTGGGGGCTGTGGTGGTGGGAGGCTGGCACTCAACTTCTTGAGTTCTGGTCATCTGGGGGACACCCTGCTTCAAGTCTACAACCAGGAGCACCCCTAACTCGGCCTGCCCTGGGAAGGTGGGTCCAGCCCCTGACGCACACAGACTGCTGGGGGCGGTGGGGGGGACACAAATAAAGAGCAAGTCAGTGAAGATATTTGTTATGGAAAGAGAGGCATATATACTGAGGAGGACGTAATAAGAAATTGCGTTGCTCCTGTCAGTGGCTGCTGCTGCTACTACCACTCCTAAGCTCACGTGTGGGCATGGTATTGAGTGCTTTATATTCATTATAGTATTTCGTTCTTACAACATTCCTTGAAACATAGATATTTCCATTTTACAGGTCCGAATGTTGATGCACAGGAAGGTCAGGAAGGTTAAGTATCACAAGATAAACCAGCTGGTGAGTGACTGGGTTCACAGAGGAGTGAACTTGGCTCGTGTGTCAGACTGAGGGGCAGACCCCAGAGGATGTCACAGCAGATTTCCGCATTCCAAAGCGAAGCCAGCCATTGGCCCAAGAGGCACAACAGGCCTCAGGGCTCCTGAACCCCAACTGCTCCATCAGGGAAGTCACGGCATCAGCTTAAGAAACCCAACTAATCTGACTCTCTTGTTGGCTTGTAACCGGGTCACCGGAAGATCTGAGTTCAGCTTCCACCACTAAACTTCTCTGATGAGCAGATTGGGAAACCCAAGCACAGGGTCCTCACACAAGCTGCCAAGTGAGCCAATGGATTCGGGTCCTGCCTCCGAGGCTTTGGGCCGCCACCGTCTCCCCGGGAGGCAGCGATGTGCTGACTGTAAGTTCCCGGTGACTTGTGTGGCCCGGAGCTCACAGGGGCAAACCCTCCAGTGTAGGTGCCTCCACCATCACAGCGGACACAGACCCTCCAGCGACTTCACTCAGGATCTGCCCTCCCTTGATCCCCAGCCTTTCCCCAGGAGGCAAGAGCTTTTCAGTGTGCCCAGTAGGGGGCATCGTCGCCCTTCCACCTTCTGCTCTGGAAGGGGGAGAGCAGGGGAGAGATTGGCAGATTGCCTGGAGCCCTCTGCTCAGCCCCGGCCAGGAGCACATTTCCCAAGCTGGGTATTTGCGTGACCTCCTGCTTTCTCCATAGCCATTCTACCATTATTTATACAGTGGTTTTCTTTGTCAATACACATGTTTTAAAAACCTCAGTGTATTTTTAAAAGAAAAAAGCCCTTTGATGAAGGGTTTCCCAGCTTCCTTCACTGCGTGAATTCTCTGCATTCTAAGGGCTGCTTTGCAGGATATGGAAAGGAAAATATAGGCCCCGCGGAAGCTACAGTGGGGTTCTCAAGAACTTACTCCAGGCAGTGCCATCTCTGGGTAAAGACGGGTGAGGATTTATCCTGTGGATCCATAGCCTCACTCTTCAGAGCCAGAGAGTGGAAGGATCTGAGTAAAATACCCTGAACTCCCTGCTTTCCTGTGGCACCCCCAAACCTATTTCTCCCCTGCTACCCCTCCCCCCACACCCCAAGGGAGAGAGAAGGGATTGTCTTTCCAGGCCCAAAGTGGCGAGAAGGCTGATGGCTGCAGGGCAGATAAGAGGGAGGGACGTGGGTGCAGGGCCAGAGGTGGCTGCAGGTGACAGGTGCAGGGGCTTTGAGAAGGGGCTGGGATTTCCCTTGCAAAATCTATTCAAACAGACAAACAGGGAACCTGATCCCAGGAGGGAACCAAAACTACAGGAACACCAGAGGGGCCCTTGGCTAGAGGGATGGGAAAGGAGAGAAGCGGGGGGGGGGGGGGGGGGACGGGGGGACAGCAGGATTTGGAGGGAGGGGTGGGAGGATGAGGGCAAAAGGCAAAGAAGCTGGAGGATTCCCAAGCTGCTTCCACAGGCTCAGTCAGGACTTGCTTGCTCCAGGCTCCATCCCAAGTCTTGGAATTGCTCTCCTAGAGGTTATTTTAGTGCTGGGAGTCCCCTTAGCTCCCACCCCCCTGCCCTGGTCCAGACTGGCCAGCAGAGACAGTTCTAGGGCCTGAGGATCTCACAGTCGTCAGGGGCTGGCACAAAGGCTCATGGCAGAACCTGCAGCAGAAAACCAGGCCCTGAGAGGGAAGGAAGTCCTGGGCAGAGCTGCCTGCTCCCCCAGTTGAATTAGCAAGGGTGATAAGCAGATCAGATTAAGCAAGAGGAAGTGGGCTGGCTGAGCTGGGCCAGGACTGAGCTCCCTGGGCTGGGGCAGTGTAGAGGCCCTGCACGCACCCAGAGCAAGTGACCGGAGCCGAGGCCTCTGCAGAGCAGCCTCCTGCCTCAAGTGCTCTCACCCAGGCTCTGGGCACAGGTCAGAGGAGGGGGCCTGGCAGGAGGGCCTCGTGAAGTCTGGTGGCCAAGGGTGGCTCAACTGGCTGTGTGTGAGGGTGGCTGGTCAGCAGGGCGTCCAGGTGTCAGCCAGGCCTAGACATCCAAGAGGGGAGAGTCACGTGTGGGGGGTGAGGTGTGTGATTGCCTCACTTGCACCTCATTTTCATGGGGAGGAAGCGTTGAGAAAGAGGAGCTGGGTATTCAACAAACTTTGCTTATTCAAAAATGCTCAGTCCCAGCTGGGCCCTGCCCCTCCCTCAACTCCCACTTGCAGGGTGGTCCCAGCTCCTCAGGCTCTGTGAGAAACCCTTGTGCTTTGGACCCCACCTCTGTGGAAGTCCCTTCCCTGGTCACCTCCTTGCTTCCTCCCCTCCGTCCTTGCCTGCGCAACAGTATCCCCAGCTGGCCCCACATTATTCCTTCTCTAGCCCCCGGCCGCATCTAGGGGAGTAGGAACTGCTCCTGGGACCGGGAGGCCCCAGCTCCAAGCGGACCAGACCTCCTGACTGCACCCTGAACAGCAACGAGAAGGAAGCCCTGAGCAGGAAGTGCTGAGGCACAGGGTGAGGGCGGGGGCTTTGAGGAGGGGAGCCGGCCTCCCAGGGCAGGAGCAGTAACCACAGCCCCCCACTGCAGGCAGGCAGGAGGAGGCTGATTTAAAAGGCAGCGGGGCCTCTGTCCGAAGCACTCAGCTCTGCACCCAGCCACTGCCACCGTGGGCTGTAGGAGCACCCAGACTTCCGGACCAGCTCTGGGCGGGTGCCATGTGAGCCCAGCTTGGCTCTCCTCCTGCCCGCCCTCCTGCTGCCGGCCTCTGCCGTGTCCAGCTTCTCCAAAGAGGAACACTTGGCACCATGTCTCTGCTCAACCCTGTCCTGCTGCCCCCGCAAGTGAAGGCCTATCTGAGCCACGGGGAGCGCTTCATCAAATGGGACGACGTGAGTGGGGCAGGGCTGTGGGCCGCTGGGACACGGGTAGCAGGCGGGGCTGCGAGGTGCTTTGCCAGGGTGGTGGGTAGGTTTATGTCTGTCAGGACTCAGGCGCCTGTGTGGCTTGGCCAGGCAGCAGACACAACTGCCTGGATAAACAAACCTGGGGGTGAGGGGGTGCGCCCCAAACATGTTCCTGGGCTGCGGGGCTAGGGCTCTGTGTCTGGATGTGAGAAGCTGGTGGGCTGCCTGGGAGGACAGTTCTCCGGTCCGGGTGGGTCTTTCCCCATCGCCCCAGGGTGCGCTGCTCCCGTTCTGGCTGAGTGGGAGGAAAGTGCCCCAGAGCTGAGGCAGGGCCAGAAGCAGCGGTGAACCAGGGCCTGCTCCCAGCGCAGATGCCCCCCTCTTGCCCATTAGGATTGTTCGCCCCTCCCCACCCGCCCCGTCCCTGTCCCTGTCCCTGTCCCTGTCCCTGTCTCTAGCCCGAGAAAGCCCTGCTCTCCCCAAAGCGGCTGTGGGGCAGCCCCTAAAGGCCCCTGCACCCCAAGTAAGAACTGGAGGCTTCTGGTCCCAGGGGCCCCGGAAGGAATGGATTGACTTCTGCTTCTGCGGGCTGCTCACCCGGCTCCCTGCCGCCTGCCTGTCTGCAGGGGAAGGGGGAGGCGCTGCTGTGCCCTGTAGTGTGTCTCCACGGTGTCTGCTCCTTCCCAAACTGGGGCCTGCCTCCAGCCTCTGGTCCTCCCAGAACCCCGGGGCCAGGGATTCTCTGGGGCAGGTGAAGAGAGCAGGGAGGGGAGGCTGCTGGGCTGGCCCTGTGTGAGAGGCAGTGGGGCTGGTCCCAGGAAGGGAACATGAAGGCTGGGGAAGGGGGTGGGGGGTGGAAGAGAGGTCCTTAGGGCTGGCTAGTCCTCCTCACAGGTGGGGTGAGGGGCTGTGGGTCTGTGAGTTAAGGTAGCCTGGGCTCTCGGCCTTTCAGGGCTGGGCTGGGCTGAGTAATCTGGTTGCCATGACTGTGGAGAGGAGGCCATGGCCAGATGCTTTCTGCTTCCCTGGGGGTGTGTGGTAGCTGTGGCATGGCGGTGGCATGTCCCAGGAGCCTGTGGAATGAGGGAAGTGGCTCAGAATGAAAAGCGAAGTGGCCTTTCTCGGTTCCTCTGGGAAGTGTGCGTAACCCGGCTGGGCAGAGGGTCATTCAGGGTGGGGGCAAGCTTTGTGTCCTCCTCTGCAAGCCAGCACCTGGGTACGTGGCTGCCCCCTCCCCTCCCCCAGGCGGAGCACTGCAGGGCCCTCAATCCTGATTTCCACAGCAGGCACCGCCCACGCCCAGCCACAGGCACATGGACCTATGGCCAGGGCTCTGCTCTCAGACTATTCAGCCCAGCTGGCAGGTGGCTTGGGTCTGCCGTGCCGTGTTGCATAAGCACAGCGTGCAGGATGTAATGAACTCCCAGCTGCATGTTGTCTCCCATGCCCCTTTACAATGCATTTGCTGGGAGAAGCTTTCCCCCGGCCGTGGAAGGAAACTCAGGCAGCCACGGGCAATCCATTTGCTCTCGGGGAACACAATTCTGTGGTCACTTTTCCTCGCAAAGCCAAGTCTTCTTTGAGACACAGTTATCATGAAGAGCTCCAACCTTTATTCAGAACAGCGATGGCGAACCTATGACACACGTGTCAGAGGGGACACGCGAACTCATTTTTTTGGTTGATTTTTCTTTGTTTAATAGCATTTAAACATATAAAATAAATATCAAAAATATAAGTCTTTGTTTTACTATGGTTGCAAATATCAAACAATTTCTATATGTGACACGGCACCAGAGTTAAGTTAGGGTTTTTCAAAATGCTGACACGCCGAGCTCAAAAGGTTCGCCATCACTGATTTAGATTGACACCTTCTGCCCTCCTCCCGCTAGGGATGGTTTGAGGTGGTCTGCAGGCCTCTGGCAGGGTTTTCTGCTCCTCCTCCAAGTCCCGCCAGGGGTGGGGTGCAGGGAGGGAGGTGAGAAAGGGGTATCAAAGGGCTTCATTGAACAGGCATCATCATCAACTGGCTCGTGCTCTCTGTGCCTGGCAGGCCGTTTGGGCTTATTGTTTCTTTGGTGCACATTTTTGAGGATTCTCAGGACTTCTCCACCCTGCACTGGGGTCCTCTTGCTTAGGGCCCTCCTGCTATCTGTATTCCAGGCCACTTGCAATGGCTTCTTCAGTCTCTCCGAACCCAGTGACGGCCGTGAGCTTCCTATAGCTTCGGACTCGGCCCCTCTCTCCCACAGGCCACGCTGGACCCAGCAAGTGTGCGCGTGTGCATGGTCCCGACAGACTCCGGGTCCGGCTCATCTCGCACACCAGGGTCTCTCTGCCTCCAGCAGTCAGCTGGTCTGTCACCAACTGGTTCCTGGGCAGGAGTCAGGCCCCAGTCTGTTATGTCCCACTATATCAGGGGTGACAAAATCTCTCCAAGTGCAGTTAAACCCCTCACTAGGCTTAAAGTGAGGGGTCAGGCACCCCAATCCTCCCTTGGGGAAGGAAGGGAATGGAGCTCACAGCACAGCTTTCTCCAAAATTAGCCTCCTCACAAAGTGTCCTCTTTCTCCAGTCCATTAAGCACCCCAGATGTGAGAACCTTTTTAACTCTTTCCTTGGTAAATGCTGCACCTGACTTGGTTTGGGGTGCAGGGACTACCATGTTTTGTAGGAAGCTTCAACTTTAATATCTTGTTATATGTGCATACAAATCATTACAATCAGAGGTAGCCTGTGTGCTCCGTGAACGGAACAGGAATTTAGAAGTGAGTTCATTCATCATTCATTCACTCTTTTAGCAAACCTGGGGCACTGGGTTCATGGTCTAGTGCGGGCTTGTTTCCTGAGGGTCCGAGCCCCTGGGGATTTCCTGGATGGGTTTCTAGGTCTGAGGATAAGCCCCTCTCAGGCTGTTTCAGAAAAGGCTTTTCTGAAGCCATGAGGCTTGTGCTGGTCCGTAATGGTGTTTCAGGCAGCGAGGGTTGGAGGTGAGGACGCACTTGGTATCTACGGGGCGTGGGTGGGTGGGGGGAGCAGTTCATGGAGGGGAGACTGAGCGTGTGGGAAGCGAGGTTTTAGCCGGATGGTGTAGGGCGGCGGTTCTCAACCTGTGGGTCGCAACCCCTTTGGGGGTTGAGCGACCCTTTCACAGGGGTCGCCTAAGACCGTCGGAAAACACATTATATAATTACGTATTGTTTTTGTGATTAATCACTATGCTTTAATTATGTTCAATTTGTAACAATGAAATTGGGGGTCACCACAACATGAGGAACTGTATTAAAGGGTCGCGGTATTAGGAAGGTTGAGAACCACTGGTGTAGGGCCTTGGGTGCCGGTGTGGGAGTTGGGTTCTCGGCTCTCACTGTTGAGCAGCCCTGGAGGCGGTATGGACTCTCAGGAGAGATACTCTACACTCTGACTGAGCTGTGGCCCTTACGAACAGGATGAGGTGGGGGCCGAGACCCCGTTTGGGGTCTAGAGGGAGAGCCTCTCTTTGGGGCTTAGAGAGGGAAGCCCTCTTTTCTCCCAGAAATACCACCTCCAATCCTCTGCCCCTTTCCTCCCCCGGTGCAGAGCTTTGGAGGCTTATGCCCAGCCTTTAGCTCCGCAGGACGAGGGAAATGCCTGCATATTCCCAGGACAGCCACCTCCTAGGGAGACGGAAACGCCTGGTGTGGGCCAGGGAAGCTTGGCCTGAAGTCTCAGAGCAGGGCGCTGCCTCTCTCTCTCCACAGGAAACAACATTAGCCTCCCCGGTCATCCTCCGTGTGGACCCCAAGGGCTACTACTTATACTGGACGTATCAGAGTAAGGTGAGGCAGCCCCTCCTAGTGCGGCCCTGAGCTCCTGCTATTCCATGGAGTCAAAGCGGCCTCGTGGCCATGGGGGCGGGAGGTGCATGCTGGGAGTGTAGAATGACCCGCCGGTGGCTCGGGGTGGGGGGATCTCCTGTGAGGGGGCGCTACTTGTTTTGGGAGTGGGGGGTGCAGTCCCTCCAACCACGGCTGCCTTCAGCCTAGATGCTCCGGCCTTAGCTGAAAAGAGAGAGAGAGAGAAGGGAAAAAGCTGCTACTGAAGGCTGGTTCTCTGCCTGGGGTTCCAGGTGAACGTGAGGGCTCAGAGAGATCAGGGACGGGCCTCAGCACCCAGGCAGAAGGAGGGAGGGAGAACCTGAGGAGAGTCCAGGATGGAGGAGGCGAGACTGCGGGCTACCGGGTCCTGAGTAACTCGAGCGGCCAGGGAAGGGCAGCCCCACAGTCTTAGCATCTAGAGAGGGCGGTTGGCCAGGATGTGAAGGGGTGTGGAAGCTCCCTCCTCCCTGCTCTGTGTCCACCTCCCTTCTTTTCCCCCTGGGCCCCCCAGGAGATGGAGTTTCTGGATATCACCAGCATCCGGGACACCCGCTTTGGGAAGTTTGCCAAGATTCCCAAGGTAGGTGGGCCCAGTAGCAGCGCAGGCTCAGCATGGCCACCGGCTCCGCGGGGCTGGGGCAGGAACCCTGGGTGTGAGGAGAGGTCCCTGGGTTGGGCAACCGGGCCTCCCCCTGAGCCGAGCAAGGGGCATGGCTGCTCCTGTCTCAAGGCCAGCCCTTGCCCCCAAATCACCCAGGCTGTCTTGGGGGTGTGGCTCCCAACCCCCCCCCCCCCCCCCCCCCCCCCCCGTCCCCACAACTCCCTGACTGGTTTGCCTATATTTGCTTAATGCTCATAGAAAGATTGGAGGAAGGGATTGGGGGAGCAGGATTCCCTGAGCCAGGGAGCTAAGAATCTAGATTCAAATGAAAAAATGGCAAACAAAATACTCAGGACTCCCAAACCCCATGGCCTGGGTTCAGCTCTGGTGGGTTTCTCCCTCCCGGCCCCAGGCCCTGAAGGCGGGGATAGGAAGATGCTGGGCCGGTGGCTCCTAAGATGGGACTGGGATCCTACCCCAGTGGCCGAGGGGGAGGGCAGGGGCGACCATCACCATGCCCCCTTTGCTGCAGAGCCAGAAGCTCCGGGAGGTCTTCAACCTGGACTTTCCTGACAACAACTTCCTGCTGAAGACACTCACTGTGGTGTCCGGCCCGGACATGGTGGACCTCACCTTCCACAACTTCGTCTCCTACAAGGAGAATGTGGGCAAGGTGCACTGGGGTCACCGGGCCTGGGGCTCGGCACCGGGCGTGGCCTGGACTTCCTGAGAGACAGGCCTGGGCCGGGGGGTGGCGTGGCCACCTTTGAGGTCAGGGGCCTGACTGCTGTGCTCCGGGGTCCTGCAGGACTGGGCTGAGGATATACTGGCGCTGGTGAAGCACCCGCTGACAGCCAACGCCCCCCGCACCACCTTCCTGGACAAGATGTAAGTGCCTGCCTGGCTGGCCTAAGGTGGGGCGGGGCTGAGTGTGCCAGCCCAGGGCCTGACAGGCTGCTTTCTGCCCACCAGCCTGGTGAAGCTCAAGATGCAGCTCAACCCTGAAGGGAAGATTCCTGTGAAGAAGTGAGTCTCCCCCGTTCCCTCCCCACACTTCCACCCAGCTCTCCACAGCCTTCCCTCTCCAGGCATGACTCCTTTCTTTGTCTCACGCCTTCCTCTGCTCCTTTAGTTTTTTCCAGATGTTTCCTGCTGACCGAAAGCGGGTAGAAGCTGCCCTCAGTGCCTGCCACCTCCCCAAAGGCAAAGTGAGTGGTTCCCCCTCCCCACCCCACTGTTCTCCTTGTCCCCTGAGCTGCCTCTGACCAGGAGGCAACTTGGCCAGGCCTGGTGGGCGTTGGAGAGGGTGAGAATGATAGCACAGTCCCAGCAAACAGCCCCAGAGCCAGCTAACTCTAGAAGCGCTGGTTCTGATACACAAAGACAGAACCAGGCAAGGGGGGGGGGGGCGCGTGCAGGGGGGGGGATGCTCCAAATTCGAGCAGGCTGGTCTCCTCCCCCTGGGTGGCAGTGGGGGCAGGGGGTGGGGTGGGAGTGGAGATGAATGTTTGCAGCCGGAGGAGCCAGAGAAGGTCAGCAGGGACAGGAGGCGGTCTGCAGGGATCTGAAAGGTGCAGCAGGCAGGGACCAGTTCTGCAGGGTGTGGGAGAGGCACAGAATCACACACCCTGTGAAAAGGGTTTAAGCTGCCAGGACACAGACTTTAGCTCAACACAGAAAAAATGTTTTCCCTTTCTTTTTAGTTAAGTAATTTTTAATTACAAGTTGTATGCAGGTGTATTATGTAATACACCCAGAAGGTATATTATGGGCAGATGCAGGGCTGAGCCGGGGTTCATGCCTGGCTGACTGAGTGGGTCTCAGCCCCCTCTTCCCCCTTGGCCACGCCTTTGCACAGGGCACCACTTGCACCCCATGGAGTCTTTTCTCCTGCTAAGAATTTGGAACATTGTAATTAAACTAAGACCTCACTGATCACTTGTCCCCAGGAGTCTCAAGAGGATACTTCCCCCACAGTCACAGCTTTATGGGGCTGGTGACCCCTGGGTGCACTCAGCCCCAGGGGATGCCAGCTTGGGGTGGGAGAGAGGGGGGAATGGGCTCCCGCTGAGGGCCCTACAGCCAGCAGGGCATACTGCGGTCAGTACACACCACTCTCCTTTCTTCCTGCCCCCGGAGCTCCCACCTTGGCTAAGTCCTGATCTGTCAGCTCTGCTTGTGTCCCAGTAGGGGCCACTGGCCCATCTTTGCTTGAAGCTGATGGGTCCCAGAGCCAATCTTCGGGAAATCTGTTCTCGCTCTCCTGCTCCAAACTCATGTCGGCCTTCCAGTGTGGCCCTGGAGGACGGAGGATGCGTGTTTCTGGGATGGGATGCAAAGGCACAGAATCCCTGGCTGGCGCTAGTCTACTTTCTGTTTCTATTTCTATAGATTTGCCTATTTTAGACATTTCGTGTAAATGGAATCATACAACATGTGATCTTTGGTGTCAGGCTTTATTCACTTAGCATGTTTCCAAGGTTCATCCATGTTGTGGCATGTATCAATGCTTCATTCCTCTATATGGCCGAGTAGCAGTCCATTGTATGGATATATCACATTTTGCTTATCTATGCATCAATTGATGGACATTTGAATAGTTTCCACTTTTTGGCTATTATGAATAAAGTTGCTATGAACACTCATATACACATGTTTGTCTGGACATATGTTTGCAATTCTCTTGGAGATATATATATATGTATATATATATATATATATATACCTAGCAGTGGAATTATTAGATCATATGGTAACTTTACTTAACATTTTGAGGAACTGCCAACTGGTTTCCAAGTGATCACACCATTTTTCAGTCCCACCAGCATAGCGTGAGGGTTCTAATTTCTCCACATCCTCACCAACACGTATCTTTTTTTTCTTTAATTTTAGTCATCCTAGTAGGAGTGAAATGATATCTCATTGTGGTTTTGATTTGCATTTCCCTGACTAATGGTATTGCGCATCTTTCCATGTGTTTATTAGTTGTTTGAATATCTTCTTTGGAGAATTATCTATTCAAATCTATTGCCCATCTTTCAATTAGGTTATTTGCCTTTTTACTGCTGAGCTGTTGCTTCGTGGGTATCTGATTTGCAAATACAGGGTGGGGCAAAAGTAGGTCACAGTTGTTCTTATGGAAAACAATCAAATAATTAGTAAGTAAGAATAAACCTTAGTGTACTCACAACTGTAAACCTACTTTTGCCCCACCCTGTATTCTCTCCCATTTGGTGGCTTGTCTTTTCACCTTTTTGATGGTGTCCTTCAAAGCATAAAAGTTCTTAATTTTCATGAAGTCCAATTTATCCTTTCTTGTTCTTGTTCTTGTGCTTTTTGGTGTCTTCAACTATTTATTGTTGACTTGTCTATTTTTCTCTTTAATTCTGTCAGTTTTTATTTATTTTTTTTAGAATATTTTTATTGATTTCAGAGAGTAAGATAGAGGAGAGAGAGACAGAAACATCAATCATGAGAGAGAATCGCTGATCAGCTGCTTCCCGCATGCCCTCCACTTGGGGTGGAGCCCACAACCATGTGCCGCGACCAGGAATCAAACTGCAACCTCCTGGTTCGCAGGTCGATACTCAACTACTGAGCCATGCCAGCCAGGCCTGTCTGTTTTTACATTATGCATTTGGGGGCTCTGTTGTTAGCTGCATTCTTTTTATTCAAATTGCTTCTTTTTGAAAATTTGTTCTCCGCTTAAAAAAAAACAACACCTAGCCCACTACTCTGGCAAGCAGCACACTTACTTCAGATCTTTTTTCCTCCTCATTCTGGTCATTCTTTCTTCTAATCCTGCCCCAGCCAAGAGACCACCCAGTGTCCAAATTCAGGGGCAAAGCAAACCAGCTAAGCATGCTCTTTGCTCAGCAACCAGGGCCTTGAAAAGTGGGTGCTCACAATTCACCATAGCTCAGATTTGGAAACAGCCTAAGTGCCCATCAGCAGATGAGTGGATTAGAAAACTGTGGTACATCTACACAATGGAATACTATGCTGTTGTAAAAAAGAAGGCGTTCTTACCATTTGCAACGGCATGGATGGAACTGGAGAGCATTATGCTAAGTGAAATAAGCCAGTCAGAGAAAGATAAGTATCACATGATCTCACTCATTTGTGGAATAGAATGAACAACACAAACTGATGAACAAAAATAGAACCAGAGACAGAGAAGCATCAAACAGACTGTCCAACCTCAGAGGGAAGGCGGGGTGGGGGGTGGGGTAAGAGATCAACCAAAGAACTTGTATGTATGCAGATGAGCATAACCAATGGACATAGACAGGGCTGGGGGCGTGGGGGGAGGGGGGGACAGCCGGGAAGAGGTCAATGGGGGACAAAGGAGACTCGTGCAATACTTTAAACAATGAAGAATTTAAGTTAGAAAAGAAAAAAGAAAAGTGGGGCTCAGCATGTCCTTAATGCCCTCTGTCCGCCTGAGCCCTCCTTTGGATCGGGCCCCTAGTGCAGGGCCAGGCCTGGTCTGTGGTTCTTCGTGCTGAGAAGGTGGGGCAGCAGTGACAGGTGGCTTTATCTCCCCAGAATGACGCCATCAATCCTGAGGACTTCCCACAATCTGTCTACAAGAGTTTCCTCATGAACCTCTGCCCTCGGCCGGAAATAGACGAGATCTTCACTTCCCAGTGAGCTTCTTGGATTGGGCTGGGCATGGGGAAAGGGTGTGGCTAAAATTCCTACCTGCTATGCTGACAATTAGGAGGCTTTGCTGGACAAAGGGCCTGCCTGAGCTTCCAGCCTAGAGGATGGAGACCTGTGCTCTTCTCTTTGGCCTGCAGCCATGCCAAGGCCAAACCCTACATGACCAAGGAGCACTTGACCAAATTCATCAACCAGAAACAGAGGGACCCTCGCCTCAACACATTACTGTTCCCGCCAGCGCGGCCTGACCAGGTGCAGGGCCTCATCGACAAGTATGAGCCCAGTGGCATCAACGTGCAGAGGGGTGAGGACCGATGGAAGCCCTCACCCCTGTGGGCTTGTCCTGCTCTGACCCCTGGGCTGTGGCCCTGATAGTTATCCTCTGCGCCCCCCCCCCCCAGGCCAGCTGTCACCCCAGGGCATGGTGTGGTTTCTCTGTGGGCCGGAGAACAGCGTGCTGGTCCAGGACAAGCTGCTGGTTCACCAGGACATGACCCAGCCACTCAATCATTACTTTATCAACTCCTCCCACAACACCTACCTGACAGGTGGGCCCTGGCCTCCTCACTACTGACTTCTCCTTCTATGGGGGCTGCTCCTGTTCCCTGAATTCCTCGCGGGGTTGCCCATGGGCTGCCAACAGTACAGACCATGGCGGAGTGGGGTGGGGAGAGCCCTTGAGTGAAGCCCCTGCCCCTGCTTGCTCTGCCTCAGCCGGCCAGTTCTCGGGCCTCTCCTCTGCGGAGATGTACCGCCAGGTCCTGCTGGCGGGCTGCCGCTGTGTGGAGCTGGACTGCTGGAAGGGGAAGCTCCCCGATGAGGAGCCCATTATCACTCATGGCTTCACCATGACCACAGACATCTACTTCAAGGTGAGACTCCGAGTGTGGAGGCTGGTGGTAGAAGTACTAGGGAAGGGCCCCGGTCCCCAAGCTTTCTGGGTGTGGGGACCTGAAGCAGGAGGAATGGCTGGGGGCCTCAGACCAGCATGGGGACTAGAGGAGATCAGAGGAGGCGGGGCCAAAGGTGGCCCTCCGGTTCTACTTTCTGGTGTGAAAAGGGGAGAGGGGAAGGGTGCCGCTGGGGGAGGGGAAGCCTGGAGCACGGGCCTCGCTCCTAGGAGTCCTCTCTCTTTCAGGAAGCAATTGAAGCGATTGCAGAAAGTGCCTTTAAGACCTCCCCCTATCCTGTTATACTGTCATTTGAAAATCACGTGGACTCGTGAGTACCCAGGCCCATTCAGCCTCATTCTCTACTCTGTCCCCATCTTCCGCCCGTGCTGCCCTCCCCCAACTATCCCGGCCTCTACCCATGCCCTCCACACAATTCCCTCGAGACCCAGGCCCTCCTGCCTGTGTCCCTGCCGCCCCCACCTCTTGTGCTCCTGATGACCCAGATCAGGGGCCCGGGAGGATGGCCAAGAGGAGGGTGGCTGCTGAACCCTCCCCGCTTCTGCTCCCTCAGGCCCCGCCAACAGGCCAAGATGGCTGAGTACTGCCGGGCGATGTTTGGTGACATGCTGCTCACCGAGCCCCTGGAAAAGTTTCCGGCGAGTGGACTTCTCTGTGGGACACCTGGGGCTGGGGGTGGGGGGCCGGGGGCACGGTAGGGCCAGGTTAACCCCTTGTCGGGCACTGTGCGGGGTTTGGGGGGTATGCTAGTGGCAAAGGCGCAGTCCCAGCCCTCACACTGCTTACCGTCTGGTGGGGAGAAAGACAGGAACCTGGCCATGCCCACCGGTGGCTGCTCTGGGAGTCCTTGGGGAGTCCTGAACTGGTCTGGGGGATCGGGGAAGGCCTCCTGGAGAAAGCGATGGCTAAGCTGAAACCTAAGAGTGATGCTGTGTTTGTGTTGGTGAGAGTGGGGAAAGGGGTGCTAGCAGACAGAACAGGCGAGAGAGAACCTGTCTGAGGAACAGGGCAGAGTCGGGCCAGGCAGCGGTTTGGCACCCGGGCAGTGGTGAGAGAGAGGCCAGGCTGCGCAGTGGGCAGGGCAGTGGAGCAGCGAGAGCTCCGTATGAAGGAACCGAGGCTGCTGACTCTCTCCTCTCCCACAGCTGAAACCAGGCAGCCCCCTGCCCAGCCCTGAGGATCTCCGTGGCAAGATCCTCATTAAGAACAAGAAGAACCAGTTTTCAGCCCCAGCATCCCCCAGTGGGGAGGCTGAGGGCAGCTGCCCACCCAGTGCCCCTGTGGGTGGGGACACAGGTGAGTCAGCCCCGGAGCAGTGGGGGTAGCGGTGGGTGTGAGGATCTGGAATGGGAGAGAGGGGCTGGGCCTGGAGGAGACACGATGGAGAGCCAGCCTGGTGTGGGGGTCGCCCCCGCCCCCAGAGCTGATGGAGTTGTGTGTGGCAGTGTTGGCTGGTGAGGAAAGGGCTGAGCTGGAGGAGGAGGAGGAGGAGGTGGAGGAGGAGGAGGAGGTGGGAGAAGAAGAGGAGGAGGAGTCGGGAAACCTGGATGAAGAAGAGATGAAGAAGATGCAGTCGGATGAGGTGTGTGGAGACAGCCCGGAGGCCCTTCTGCCATCTCCGCTGGAGAGTCCTCGGGGGGCCATGGGGCCATGTCCCTGGGCTCTGGGCACCTACTCTCCACTCTCCTCTCGCTTCCCTAGGGCACAGCGGGCCTGGAGGCAACAGCTTACGAGGAGATGTCCAGCCTAGTCAACTACATCCAGCCCACCAAGTTCACCTCCTTTGAGTTCTCTGCCCGTAAGTTCGCACGGGGTGGTGGTAAGCTGGAGGCTCGGCTAGATTCAGGAGGCCCTCAGGAAGTGTGTCTGACGCCAGGCACTTCGATGGGCGGGGGTAAGAGGAAGGGGTCCTCGCCTTCCTTGGCCCGGGGCCCTGTCTATAAATACGCATCAGAGGAGTCAGGCCAGGGCTTAAGTGGCAGTGGCTCCATTTCCCAGCACAGTTCCGGGGGTCTGGCACCGTGCAGAATGCTCTGGAGTATGTCAGTGGCAGGCCGGCCGTTTATGACAGGCCACCTCAGCGGGCTGGCCTGGGGCTCCTGCGGCTTCCTGCAGGTTCTGTGGCCCCTAAGCCCAGAAGCCCATCCCCAGGGCATAAGAACTCCGGGGGAGGGAGGGCTGGAAGGCAGAGCAGCCAGCCTGTGCACCCTACTCCTTGCAGCCTTCCCTTTTTGTGCACACCGTTATTCATCTTCCCCGGACACACAACGGTGCCTTCCTCTCCGCCTCTGTGCGTGTCCCCAACATGATCACCTCTTTCTGTGTACACTTGTGCAAAGTATATACCTCTGTAACCTTGTTTCCTCACCCCTGAACTCACAGGCTGCACCCCTACCTGTGCCCCATGGCGTGTACCCCCCCCCCCCCGGACCCTCAAGCCTCAGTGGACACGCTGGGTTAGATGCATCTCTGCTGGAGGCAGCTGCACCGAAGGGGGGGGGGGTCGGAGGGAGTACCTCAGCCTGACATAGACCCTCCCTTTTCTTACTCCGCCACAGAGAAGAACCGAAGTTATGTCATCTCCTCCTTCACGGAGCTCAAGGCTTATGACTTGCTCTCCAAGGCCGCAGTGCAGTTTGTGGAGTATCCTTGAGGCCTCAGGAGCCAGGGTCCTGGTTGGGAGGAGGGATGGGGAAGGGCTCCAAGGGCGGCTGTTGGGTACTCTGGGTGCAGCCTCAGGCTGGCCTCCTATACTCTGGAGCAGCTACAACAAGCGCCAGATGAGCCGCATTTACCCCAAGGGCACCCGCATGGACTCCTCCAATTATATGCCCCAGATGTTCTGGAATGCTGGCTGCCAGATGGTTGCCCTCAACTTCCAGACAATGGGTGAGGCACTCTCAGGCCCTTAAGCCCCTTCCCTTGCCCTTCCCACCTTCACCCCGTTCCTGTTCCTGGGGGGTGGTCTTTAGAACAGACCGGATGTTCAAGTATTTGTTAGGTCCTCTCCCTTTCTTGGACGGGGGCCCGGTCTATAAATGTGCACCAGAGGAGTCAGCACAGGCTCCTACCTCCAGGTAACCTCTGGGCAGCTCCTGTGGATCCCTAGTCCCTTGTGTGCGTGTTTCGGGGTAGAAATGCGTTAGCTCATGCCTATATGACTGCACGTATGTATGAGTGTGTGTGCGAAGATGCCAGGAGCCGGCATGGCTGCTGGCTGCTCTCTGAGTGGGTCTGTGGGAACACCTGCTCCGCTGGCCTCCACTCCCACTGTGAGCCTGCGGTCTGGCTGTGGCTTTGGTCCTGATGATTCCAGGCTGTGGGCCCTTCCTGAGGGAAGAGACACCCTAAGAAACCCTCATGCCATGGTCGTTCAACCTCCCCGTTCACAAGCCGGGAGGAAGGCTGGGAACATGGAAATAGTGGTCGGACCTTCCTCACAAGTACCCTGTCCCCCCAGATCTGCCCATGCAGCAGAACATGGCGCTATTTGAGTTCAATGGGCAGAGCGGCTACCTCCTCAAGCATGAGTTCATGCGTCGGCCAGACAAGCAGTTCAACCCATTCTCGGTGGATGGCATCGACGTGGTGGTAGCCACCACCCTTTCCATTAAGGCAAGGCCCCGAGGTGGACAAGGGGCCGGGAGGGCTGGCGTCTTGAGGAGAAAGACACAGGAGCCCCACTCCTCCACGCCCAACCCCCTCTCTGATATCCTGCAAACTTCAGCCCCAGCCAGCTCCTGCAGTAGCAAGTTGCCTTGGAAACTGCCTCCTCCTCAGCCCTGGAGGCTGCCTCTTGGTCCCCATGGAAACCAAGGGGAAGGACTGAGGCTGGGATGGGGGAGGGGAGAAGAGTGGGCAAAGTGGGGGTGTAGGAGCCCAGGCCCTGGGAGGGAGCCCTATTCCTTCCTTGCCTGGGAGGGGAGGTGGGGAGGCCCACACCCCGTCCTGAATGCTGGAAACACCCTCGTCACCAGAGCTGAGCTGTAACCTTGAGCCGCACAGCCTCTGGTCCGTGGCCAGAGAAGCTAGAGGCCCAGGTGCTGGGGAATGGCTGGGTGGGGGAGCTGATGCTGGTCTCCCACCGGCTCCCACCTCCAGGTAATCTCGGGGCAGTTCCTGTCAGAACGCAGTGTGCGCACCTATGTGGAAGTGGAGCTGTTCGGCCTTCCTGGGGACCCCAAGAGGCGCTATCGCACCAAGCTGTCCCCCACTGCCAACTCCATCAATCCCGTCTGGAATGAGGAGCCCTTTGTGTTTGAGAAGGTGAAGGGCTAGGGCAGGGCAGGGGCTGGGGTCTGGGCAGGGTAAGGGCGTCCCTAATTCTTGGCCTCTACTTACAGAAAAGAGAAAATACATAGAGGGAGTTCCTTGATCCTCCTCCTCTCCCCACCCCTCACTTTGTGCCCTCCTGAATTTCAAGAGTCCAAAAAACCAAGTTTACAGAAATATACTTGGTGGGCAGGTTGTGTGTGTTTGTGCCCATGTGTACATGTGTATGTGTGTGCCTGTGTGTGTGCTCATGTTAGGATCAGAGGCAGAAATATGAACTCCCAGACCAGGGTGTGTGTTCATGTTAGGATCAGAGGCAGAAATATGAACTCCCAGACCAGGGTGCAAGGTCCCATGGGGTCCCAAGGGGGCCTTTTGCCCCACTGGATACTTGTGATAACGCCGTCACAGTTATCTGCACCATGACCCCCAGAGCCGTGGCTGCATGTCCAGCCCTACTCCCCTGAGTGGACCGGCCAGGACATGAGCTGTGAGGACGTCTATGTGCGTGGCCTGGAGTGTGCCCTCTGTCCTCACCAAACCTGGCCACACCTGCTATGTTCTCACACTGGCCCTGGACTTCTCAAACTAGGGAGGGGGTCAACTTGGCCACCCTCTCCTCCCCAGCGTGTCCTGTCCCGAACTCTCCCCAGATCTTGATGCCCGAGCTGGCCTCCCTCAGGGTGGCTGTGATGGAGGAAGGCAGCAAGTTTCTCGGACACCGCATCATCCCCATCAATGCCCTGAACTCTGGTAAGGGTAGGGGCCCTTCTTCACTGTCCCCTGCAGGTCTGAGACCAAGGCCAGCAGCAGGAGCCCGTCCAGAGGGTGGGCAGCTTCAGGGAGGTGGCCCTGAACTTCACCTAAGCCCTTCACGCCATCAGCCCTCAGGAGTGCAGCAGGAACAGCACCTCTGCAGGAGACGGACAGAGGCGGGGCTCCGGCCATCTAACAGAATGTCTGTCATTTTCTGAAACCACTGGGGCAATCTCCCAAGTAGCTGACATCTATTGGGCACTTAAAATGCTTTAAAGTCTTATATTCTCACGTGATCCTGCTAACCTCATGAGGTAGATACCGTCATCCTTATTTCACGGACGAGGAGGGCTCAGAGATTTAAAGCAACCTTCCCAAGGTCACACAGCCAGGACTTGGACCCTGGCCTCTCTGACTCTGAAACCAGAAGCCTTGAGTGCTGGGCTGCTGGCATACAGTGCTGGGCGGCAATGGGCTCTGCTCACGGCCCCTCTGTCACGCCCACAGGATACCACCACCTGTGCCTGCGCAGTGAGAGCAACATGCCCCTCACCATGCCTGCGCTCTTCGTCCTCCTGGAGATGAAAGACTATGTACCTGACACCTGGGCAGGTTAGGCGGCCCACAGAGTGCTGGGAGCCCAGGGCTGTCCATTTCCACTCGGCCTTCCTCAAGGCAGCCTCCAGAGGGGGGCAGGACAGGGTATCCTGGGGGTAGGTGAGGGTTGGGGGGCGGGCTCCCCGGTACTCTCCATACCAGGCCTGTGACGCCCCTGTGCACCCAGATCTCACTGTGGCCCTCGCCAATCCCATCAAGTTCTTCAATGCCCATGATAAGAAGTCTGTGAAGCTCAAGGAAGCCATGGGAGGTCTGCCTGAGGTCTGTGTGTCTGGGTCCACGGCCGGGTCCCCAGCAGCTTTGCCCTCTGCGGGAAGGGGAGGGAGGCGCCGAGTCCAGGGCTGGGGAGAGAGGGCTGTTGGAGCCGTCTTCCTAACCTGCTCTCCCTACACAGAAGCCCTTCTCTCCCGGGAGCCCACTTGCCAGCCAGGTGAACGGGGCACCCGCCTCGACCAGCAATGGGTCAGCAGGTATGCACTGCGGGGGTCCTCCCACCTACCGCGAGGGGTCCTGCCTTCTCCGGCTGCATCTGCAGGCGCCTCCCAGCAGGGCGGCAGATCTGTACAAAGCTAAGACTTTCACCGAGGAAGGGAACGGGGTGTCTGAGGCCTCAGCGCTGAGAAAGTGCACCGCGGGGGGCCCACGCTGGCACCCCCAGGGGGCGGGGAGGAGCAGAGCTGAGCCCGGGGACCCCAGGACACCTGTCAGCCCGTCCTGTGGCTCCTGTAGCAGCGGGGCCCGGGCGGGGGGCAGGGAGGGGCCGGAAAGAAGCTGTGGGTGAGGCCTGCTGATGGTCCTGAGGACCCGCTTGGGGGGCGTTCGGGTCTCGTGGGAAAGGCGGGGGCTCCCGGGCGGCGGACGCCTCACCCGGCTCCCCGCAGAGCCGCGCACCGCCAGCCTGGAGGAGCTGCGGGAGCTGAAGGGCGTCGCGAAGCTGCAGCGGCGGCACGAGAAGGAGCTGCGGGAGCTGGAGCGGCGCGGCGCGCGGCGCTGGGAGGAGGCGCTGGCGCGGGGCGCGGCGCAGCTGGCCGAGCTGGGGCCGCCAGGCGCGGGGGGCGGCAGCGGCGGCCGCAGGCTGGGCCCGGGCAAGGGCTCCCGCAAGAAAAGGTAAGGGCCGTGGCGGGGCCTGCCCTCCGAGCGGGTGCGGGCGGCCCGGGGCTCAGATCTGCTCCCACGCGGCCTCCGCAGGACCCAGCCCGGGGAGGAGCCGGCCGAGGGCCCCGAGGGCGCGGACCCGCGCGTGCGGGAGCTGAGGGACCGGCTGGAGCTGGAGCTGCGGCAGCAGCGCGAGGAGCAGTGCGAGTGCGTCCTGAAGCGCAAGGAGCAGCACTTGGCCGAGGTGCCAGGGCGGGGGCGGGGAGAGAGCTACAACCCGACCAAACCCACACCCTCTGCACCCCGCGAAGCCCGTTTGCTAACCCCCTCCTTCCTCTCCCTGCAGCAAATCGCCAAGATGATGGAGCTGGCCAGAGAGAAACAGGCCGCAGAGCTTAAGACCCTCAAGGAGACCTCAGAGAGGTATGCCTGCCTCCCTCCCAAGCCTGACGCTCACCTCCCAGGAGGGCTCAGGCCCCCACAAAACATCTGGCTCGGCCCCCCACCCCAACATCTCCCCGATGCCTGTCTCTCCACAGCGACACCAAAGAGATGAAGAAGAAGCTGGAGGCCAAGAGGCTGGAGCGGATCCAGGCCATGGTGAAGGTCACCGCTGACAAGATGGCCCAGGAGCGGTGAGCCGGGAAGAGAGGCCCAGGCCCAGCGCTGAGCAGCAGCCACTCCAGGGGGCAGGGGCCTCCCTCCCGAGCATCCTGACTCGCTTCCTAGCCATGTGCCTGTTCCATGGCTCTTGAAAGTTAATCTTACTTCTGTCACCTCCGATTAGAGTGACCTCCTTAGGCAAACACAGGTGCCAACCCTGCTTGGCCAGAGAGGAGAATTTAAGGGAAAACCTTGGCACACCTTGAAGGACAGTGCACGTTCCTTCAGAGGGTCCCCCGGGACTTCCAGTGGGCCCTCAAACCCTCCGTGGGTCCCCATGTCACCCCTCTGGCTGCTTCCTGCCCCTACTGCATAGTCCTTATTTGGTCTATACCCTGAGGAGTCTTCATCTCACCCAGCTCTTCCCAGGGGCCTCCTGCCCTCTGTGAAACTCTGATCACCCCAACAGGTTGAAGAAAGAGATTAACAACTCCCACATCCAGGAGGTGGTACAGGCCATCAACCAGGTGTGTAACACTGTGTCCTTCACACACACACACACACACACACACACACACACACACACGCTCTCCCTCAGAGAGAAAATGGGTCTTACTTTGCCCTTAGGAGATATACTGTCCAGAGTGGCCCATGCAGCTAGGGAAGGCAGGAGGCAGTGCAGGGGGAGGGGACCCCCTAGGCCAGCCTGAGGTTCTGGTCTTTCTGTGGAGATGGAGTACTACCTGTCAGCCACCCTGTCTGGAAAGGATATGAGCCAGCTGGCCAGGGAGGATGGAATTGGGGTGGGTGGGTGAGAGGGAGCGAGGAGGAGTCCGAAGAGAAAGGAAACGCCTGCTGGGAATGGACCGAAAGCTCGCCTGGGGATTAGCAAAAGTAGCAGAACTACCAGCTACCGAGTCCTGCCCTTAGCCAGACACTAAACCAGGTGCTTGACATGAACCGTGTCATGTAAACCTTCATAATAATCCAGCGAGACAGGTACTATTATCCTCATTTTACAAATTAAAAAGACAAAGGACTTTACCCTAAGTTTTATGGCTGGTTAACTGGGATCACAGCTGGATGCCAAGCCAGATGGCCTGTCTGAGCTGCGCTGCTTCCTGCCTCTCACTCCTACCAGATGACAGAGAGCCTGGAGAGGCAGCAGGAGAAGCTGGAGGAGAAGCAGGCGGCCTGCCTGGAGCAGATCCGGGAGCTGGAAAAGCAGGTGACAGGAACCGCCACCCTGGCCCCCAACAGAGTTGGCCCGGCCCCAGGTGTAAAGGGACCCTGATCCAGGGAGCGTCCAGTCAGGAGTTCAGGAGGCGGGGACTCACCCCTCACCAGTGGGTTCCATTGGGGCCCTAGAGCCCTTTTACATGAGGCGGCTCTGCAGGTCTCTTTGCTTGTTTGGCACCCCCTCTCCTGAGAGGCTCCCTGATGGGCTCCACTATGCCCACTTCCCACCTCCATCTCCTGGGAGCTTGGCAAAGACTGGGTATCTCCTTGTTCCATTGTCCAAGGGCGGGAGAGTGGGCAGGTGGCCCCTCCTGAGCCAGCTGGTGGTGCTTGCTGTCCCCACAGTTGCAACAGGAGGTGCTGGCAGAGTACGAGGCCAGGATGAAGGGCCTGGAGACGGAGGTGAAGGAGTCGGTGAGGACCTGCCTCAGGGCCTACTTCCCTGCTGAGGCTGAGGACAAGCCCGAGAGGTCCTGTGAGGCATCCCGGGAGCTGTGCGAACAGGACTCACTTACAGTCAATGCAGACACCCAGGAGAGCTGCCTCTGATACCCCCATCCAGCTGGGACATTCTGCAAGGACATTCCCTCTTCTGTTGGGCGGGGCTCCATCCCCCCAGGAAGAAAGGCCCCAGCAGCCCCAGTGCTCGGAGGCTGTGGGAAGCTGGGGTTCCCCTGGACTCTGGAGCTGTCTCCTCAACAGCCAGGCTAGAGGAGGAGGCAGGGATGCCATCAGGGCAGGGGCTCGTCTGAGGCCCAGAGGTCCTCTCTAAGCTGCCTTCCTGCTCCTGCTCCTTCTCCTTGAATTAGTGTCATCTATTTGTTGAGGGCAAAAGAATATGGACTGAGAGGCAGGGAATGGGGTCCTGGCCTCACCCTGCGTTTCCTAGGGTGCAGCTAGTGGCACCCACTCTGGAGTCAGTTTTCTCACCTGGAAGGTTAGGCCTGACCTCCTGGAACCTCCACTCAGCACCTGTAATTCAAGCAGGACCTGTTCTGCTGTAAGGCTGGCAGCTCACCCAGGCTTCTCGGCCCCATCACGGGCGGGCCTGCCCTGAATTGGCCTCATTGTCTGCTCCCTGATTCAGAGCCTGGCACTACCTCCAAGCTCCCTGGGGCCTGCTACCCCTAGGATTCCAGGCTGAGGTCCCTTCTCTGGCTTCCTGCCTGAGGGGTGGGGTGGGGGGAGGCTGACATGAAAACGCTGCCTCAGCTGTCTGGCTCTCCGCCCCAGAGCCAACTGGGGCTGTGGCTGGTGGTGAGAGGAAAAGGATGGCCTTTTGAGCACGTTCCCATCCAGAGCCCGGCTCACCCCTTTCCCTAGGCTTGGCGGGTATATTTCCTAACATGTACTCCAACCCAGGCTTCCTGACAAGGTCACAGTTGTTTTCTAACTTTATGAGGTTTATTTATTTTTCTCATTTTTTTATTCCTACAAAAGAACTCTGTCCCAATATTTCCTGCCTAAGCCTGGCCTCTGTTCTACAGCTGAGAAATGGGGAGGAGGGGAGGAGAAAGCCCTGAAATGAAGCAGGCTGGGAAAACCCTTGGGAGTGGAACCCGGGGGAAAGGTGTCCTCCAGAGCCCAGCAGAATGGTCCTGCCTCCAGGCTTGAAGAGGATTCACTTCCCTTTCTGTCGATCCTGCTGCCACAGCCACTGGAAAATGATGTCACCCCTCTTCGCCACCCTCACCCAGTGTGGCCCTTCCTTGTCTCCACCCTCAGGGCTGGAGCAGAAGAGCCTCTACAAAGGTGCCCCCCACCCTCTTGGAAGTTGCAAACCTTCAGGCCACCTTACAGGGGTCAGCTCCTCAGGCCCCTGGGGTAGTTAGGGTTCACCCAGCACTTGCTGCGGAGTGGCTTGTGGGCAGCCACTCACTGCACTTATGGCACCGTCCCAAATCCAAATGGGAGGAGACACTGGTTTGGGAGAGGCAGGGTGGCGTTGATTCTGGGAAGAAGTTGTTTTCTTATCAGAGGGTTATAGCAAATGCCAATAGCTGTGAGCACCTGTGCCTTTGGAAAATGAACAGGACTCCCTCCCACCCCCACCCCATCCCTCTGGGATCCCAGCAGTCCCTGGCCGCAGGGTGAGGCTAAGGGCCTGCTCATTGATACAGCCAAGGGCAGTGCCCTGTCTTCAGTCCTCCAGCTGGGCACTCAGCTGCCCAGCTGCCCTCCAGCCCAGGGTAGCACCCAGGCCTAGAGGAACTCACTGACCCAGGCCTGGGGCAGAAGCCAGAGCCAGCACCAAATAGAGACCACGGGGCACCATCCCCCTTGTTGTGCCAATGACTGCGCAGGGGGAGGAGGGCTGTTTCCCCCGCCTCTGAGCCAGGCCTGGCAGAGTCTCTGGGCCCCAGGAAGCCCAGGAATGGGGAAGGAAACACAATCCTGCCTCCTAGAGGGGCCTCTGCACACCCAGTACCACCTCCCTGCCTCTGTTCTCTTAGAAAAGGGCCAGGTGCCCCCGGGGAAATGCTAGTCTCTGGGCCTCGGAGATGAATTAATTTCTGGCATCAGGGGATGTGCAGAGGAAGAGTTGCCCTCCCTTGGGCACTGGGCAGGTGAAGGGCACCTGGGTTCCATTCCTGATGTGTATCTATGGGGCTGGGGCAAGGTTCCCTGTCCACTTGTCATGCCTCAGTTCACCCTTTGAAGGGTCCCTGCCCACTTCCCAATCCCAATGCTGATTCAGTTGCCAGAGTCCCCTGTTGACTCACCAGCCCCCTGCACCCCCACAGCCTTCAAGCTCTTTACATCTTCCAGCCTCGTGCCACCAGGCCCAACCCTGCTGAGCTGGTGCAACGTGACAGGGTGAGGGGGTTGGTGACACTTGAGGAAAGAAGCAGGCCTGGGGGGAGGGGGGGCAGCGGCAGACAGTGACAGACTGCAGACCTGAGCCGCCTCTGCTAGGGAGTCCTTTTGCCAGCCTGGGGCCTGCAGGGGAAGAGGATCAGCGGGTGGGAGGGGAGGGGGGTGTGGAGCGCCTGCCTGCCCCCTGCCTGCCTCGGCTCTATCTCCTGTCAGCCTTCAGCTCCCTAAACGACAGCTTCTAATTCGGGCTCTTGGTGCCTCTGTGCTCTGCAGCGAAGTCTCAGCCTTTTTTTCAGCTTTGCTATTTCTTTTCTGTTCAGAACATATTGAGCCCACAGGAGGGAAGTCAGAGTAAAGGCTCCAGGGCCAGAGACCTGGCCGCCAGGCCCCCCCATCTCCCCCCCCCCCCCACCCCACCACACACACACACACACACACACACACACACACACACAGGTCAGGCCTGCTTGGCAAGGCCAGCTGGGGGAAAGGGAGCCAAAGAGCAGCCAGCATGGGGCTCAGACAGGCCAGGATGAGGCCCTGAAGGGGACCTGCCTCAGCTCCTCTTCTTCCACGGAACTGTCCCCCCCTCCACGCTCCACAGGGACATAAATGAGACAGAGTTGTCTCAGGGAGGCTCAGGGGAGAGGGGCCTGCCTCTTTAGGACCCAGTCCATGTTCCTGCTGCTTCTCTCCTCCATCTGGGGGGCAACACTGCCTGGGTGTAGGGTGGTCTGCCACATGCAAATTCCAGAGGTGCCCTCTCCCCTGACCCTGAAAACAGAGAAAGAAGGAAAGAAAGCAATTCCCTCCGGGGGAGAAAGGGGAAGTTGAGTCGCAAAGGGAAGAAAAGCGTTTCTTCTGTCTGAGTAAAGAGAGAGCATTCCCCATCCTTATGGGGGCTGGAGAGTCTGTACGTGCCCTGGGCGACAGCCAGGAGGGGCCCCCAGGTCTGGGGGAGGCACTGAGCTTTCTGCTTGCTGAGTAATTGTGCAGCTTTCTTCCTGACACTCTCGCAAGATCTTGCTTGAAGCAGGCAGGGTGGTATTATCCACTTCATTTTGAAGGTGGGGATATGCAGGCCTGGAGCCATTCTGCTAGTCAATGCCTTCAGGCTGGGACTTAATTCTGATGTTGAACACCATGCCCTTTCTGTGACACCGTGAGAGGAAGCTGGCAGAGCCCTGAGCACAGGGATGAAAAATGCAAAGGAAAAAGAGGGGCTTCACAGTGTATGCGGGCATACCTCACATGTTCCCTCAGGACAGTGATCTGGGAACACCTGCTCCATGGCTGGCCCCCATGGCAAGTGGGCATCCCTGGGCCCTGGGAGCTAGAGAGAAGCAAGAAGGTCAGGGTGCGGGGCCATGTGCCCTCTTTGCCACCCAACCACCGGCTTCTTCCTAGAGGTAAATCCTCTGCCTGCCCCATACCTTTCCCCAGGCAACTCCTGCTGCAAAGCTTTTTGTCACTGCTCTGCCCAGGCTAAGGACACTGTTACTCTTCCCTTAATTTCCTGTCTTTCATAGGGAGGGACCCTTCCAAACAGCCTCCAACACTGTCCCTCCTCCCTCCATGCCCTTGCTTCGGTAAGCCCGTCTGGAATGTCTTCTTCCTTGTTTCTTAGCAGCCAGACCCCATCCCACACTTCCTTGAAGACCACCTTGGAAGCTCTACCCTTAGAAGATTTCAGAGCCTCCCTTCCCAACAACTCCGACCTTTTCTTCTAAGGACCATCTCCTTTGTCTTTAACAGATGTGTTCCGCCCTCAGGTGATAATCTCCACTTTTTATGTCTTGGTCCTGTCTTCCCCCTTGAGAGGGGAGGTCTTTTCTATCCAGAACTGAACTTCTGTTTCTGTATTTCCCACAGCTGGAAACAGCTGGAAGCCTAGCTCACTAAAAAAATCTCAGTAAATTCTGTAGTTGGTCCCTGATTCACTTCTTCCTTTACAAAAATCCATTCCAACCCTACACACCCTCCCACATCCCTTCAGCTCTGAGCGCCCTGACTCCCCTCACCGGCGGCCTGCCGGCCCCGCTCTCCAAGGCCACCACCAGGGCAGCCCCCCAGAGGGAGACTGGATGCGGTGGTTTCCAGGGCAGCCATTGCCATAGAGACCCCCCTATTGACTCGAGCTCTCTTCTCTCTATTCAAAGGGGTCAGGTAGCAGACACGGTCAGAGCCTTGTGGTCCAGGGGTGGTGTGATGCTGAAGAGGGAGTTGGGAACTGGGGGAGCCTTGCGTGTGTCCCTTGATCATTGCTCTTTCCCGGATGGCGCCTGTCCTGAAGCGGCGAGGAGGCGGCGCCCGGGAGTTGCTACCGTGGCTGCAAGCACTCCGGGATCCGAAGGCGCCCGCTCCGCCTGCTTCTCAGCCGCCGAGAGCTGGCAGGCGGGCACGTTGTAGGGGCTGGAGACGTCGGAGATTGGCGGGCACCCTCTCCTCCCACCCCCACTCCGAGCGAGCCTGTGCGGGAGGAACAATTGTGAGTGCGTGGTTTGCGACACTTCGAGTGGCAGTTCCCAGCCAGACTGAGCGCCCCCCATCCCGCGCACAGCGCAGCTACTCCCTCCTCCGAGTTACTCCCAGCCCGCCTTTCGCAGCCACCCTGGCTCGCTCAGGGTCCGGTTCTGCTCCCATGGGGCGCCATTTCCTTCCACCCGGACGGCTGGGGGCAACCCGCGGTCTTCCCCGACGGCCCCGAGGTCCCGCCAGTTCCTAAAGGGCCCAGGGCAGCGACTCCGCTGGGCAGAGGGCGGGGAGAAATGACTGACTTTTGGATTGGTGCCTGTGGCCCACAGCGAGCAGCCCCCGCAGCCGCCGCCGTAGCCCCAGGGGAGCGTGGAGGAGGAGCCGCGCCCCCACCGCGAGGCCCACGGAGGTGTGCGGGTCAGGGGCGGTCTCCCGCGCCCCGTCCTTTTCTGCCTTGATGGTTCAGCCCGCTTCCCGGGCAGCCATTTCCAGAGAGAACCCCCCCCCCCCCCCGCCAGGCTACAAAGCCAGGTATCCAGGTGGGCGGCGGCTCCCGCGCTGCTGAGCCCCCCACGAAAGAAGCAAGCGCCCCGGCGTGGCCCGGCCCCCGCGAGAGGGGAGGAGGCGGAGGAGCGGCGCTAGCAGCTAGAGGAGAGGCGCGCCCCGCCGGGGCTAGAGGCAGGCGCGGAAGGCGGGCGCCACCGTCTCAGCAGGGGAGCGGGGCTGCCCCGGGCGCGGGTGAGTGGCGCGGCTGCAGCCACGGGGGACTGAGGCTCCGGACACGAGGAAAACAGCGGGAGAGTCAGGAGGGGGCAGAGTTTCGGCTCCAATCATCGCGTGGCGGGCCAGGCGCCGAGCGTGGAGGAGCGAGCAACCTACACCTCCAGGCGGGCGGGAAGCCCAAGGGAGGAGCAGCGTGCGGCGCAGTTGCGGCAGGGCAGCGGGAGCAGCGGGGGCACAAGAGTGGGAAGCCAGGAACCTCGGCCGCAGCCGCCCCCGCGGAGAGGGCGCCACGCCGGAGCACCGCGGAGGCCGGAGGCCGGTGGGGCGCGGGAACAGGGGCGCCCCCGTGCGGAGCTGCCGGGCCGCCTGGGCGCGGCGGCCGGTGCCATGCTCAAGCCCAAGGACCTGTGCCCCCGAGCGGGCACGCGCACCTTCCTGGAGGCCATGCAGGCGGGCAAAGTGCACCTGGCCCGCTTCGTGCTGGACGCGCTGGACCGAAGCATCATTGACTGCCGCGCGGAGCAGGGCCGCACGCCGCTCATGGTGGCCGTGGGGTTGCCGGATCCCGCGCTGCGCTCGCGCTTCGTGCGGCTGCTGCTGGAGCAGGGCGCGGCCGTGAACCTGCGGGACGAGCGCGGCCGCACGGCGCTCAGCCTGGCGTGCGAGCGCGGCCACCTGGACGCCGTGCAGCTGCTGGTGCAGTTCAGCGGCGACCCCGAGGCGGCCGACTCGGCGGGCAACAGCCCGGTGATGTGGGCGGCGGCCTGCGGCCACGGGGCGGTGCTCGAGTTCCTCGTGCGCTCCTTCCGCCGCCTCGGCCTGCGCCTCGACCGCACCAACCGCGCGGGCCTGACCGCGCTGCAACTGGCCGCCGCCCGCGGCCACGGAACCTGCGTGCAGGCCCTCACCGGCCCCTGGGGCCGCGCCGCCGCCGCCGCCGCGGCTCGGGGCTCCAACTCCGACAGCCCCCCTGCTCGCCCGGCTCCCGCGCCCAGCCCGGAGCGCCGACGACCGAGCCCCCGCCGCCTGCCGCGGCCTCTCTTGGCGCGCTTTGCGCGAGCGGCCGGCGGCCACGGCCACGGCGGCGAGGCTGGCTCTGGGGGCAAGAGCTCGGGCCGGCACCGGGCGCAGGGGAGCGAGCGGCCCGAGCTGGGCCGGAGCATGAGTCTGGCTCTGGGAGCTGTGACGGAGGAGGAGGCGGCTCGCCTGCGGGCGGGAGCCCTGATGGCCCGACCACACTCTCCCCAGTCGTCGGGGACCGGGCGGTGGCGTTCGCATGAGGTGCTGGAGGGAGCGCCGCCTCTGACCTTGGCGCCAGCTCCCATCGGCCTCAGTCCGCATCCCGAGGGCGGCCCGGGCTCCGGCCGCTTGGGTTTGCGCCGACGCTCCACGGCTCCCGACATCCCCAGCCTGGTCGGGGAGGCGCCGGGGCCCGAGAGCGGCCCGGAGTTAGAGGCCAACGCTGTGCTGCACGCGACGCCTGGGCCCCAGCCTGGGCAGGCGGGCGCGGAGGAGGCCGTGGTGTTGCATGATCAGCGGTAAACTGCATAGAGGACCAGCGAGTTCCCGCACCTGCCTGCCTCTGCTCCGCTGGGATTGCTCTTCCTTCCAGGTCCTCTCTTTCCTGGCAGTTCCCCTCCCATCCGACCCCACTGCTGAGATGAGTGGCCTTCTCTCCGAAAGGGACCCCTATTATTTCTTTTTTGTGCTTGTTGGTATTTTTGGTATTCCCTGCCCAAGTCCCACCTTCCCTACAGCCTGCCTTTCTTCTCCGGAAAGGCTGGTTCCATGGGCTACAGCCTCCCAGGAAGATGGACGCCCCTCCTCACGCCCTCCACCCTAAGGCTCAGTCCTGAGCCTGTGGCTCCTGCCTGGCCTCCTTCCCAGTGTCAGGTTTCCCCACACCTGGGCAGCCAGGCCCGAAGACTGAACCTGTACAAGGGCCCAGCCCCCCACTCTCCCAGGGATGCTGACAATCGTACCACGCACGACCTAAGTTTCCCATTCTCTTAAGTTGGAGAAGGGGAGCAGCTAGGTGGGCCTCAGAGACTAGGGCTGATTAGGGAAGAATCACCGGGTTAAGTTTTCCTGGGGAGACACTCCTGCCCCAGGACAATGAAAGCCTATCCTGGAAGTGGCAGAGCCCCGGGTGCTGAATGCTTTTTGTCCCTGGAACCAGCTTCTCGGTAATTGCAGTTCCTCCACCTCTGACCCAGGCCCACCCAGAATTCAGCGTCGTTGACAATGCGTGGTCATTGCCCCAGCCAGCGCCCACCCAGCCCATCGCAGGCTCGGCTACATTTGAGTCCCATCTTTGAGGTCTCACCCCTCCTGGCCCAGCCTATTTCCTCTCACTCTCGGAGGCCTGAAATGAAAAGGACTTAAGCGCTTCTCCCGCCCCCACCGCCTCCCAGCTCCCGCATCCCACACCGTGGGTGCTCCTGCGGGTGGACCGGTTGCGAAGGTTTGGCTTAATTGTATTTGTTCCAATCCTCAAAGAGCTGGTGTTTTGAGCCTTTGTATATGAAGCAGAAAGCAGCAGGTCTGATCCGCGGCTTAAGAACCTGACAATGTCTCTTTAAATAGAAGCTCCGCGAGGGGGATAATTGACTTGAAGTGTTTGCCACGTTAAACGGCGGCGTTAAACGGCGGCGCGCGGGAGTCGGAAGCCCACACGAGCCGCAGGCCCGGGTTTAAATTACATCAGACTCCGGCGAGAGCCGGGAGGGGGCTGTTAAAAGGCTCCTGCCTCTCGCTGGGCCGTTAATGGAGGGCAGGGCGGATGATGGATGCTAGAAGTCGAGACCAAGGACCCCTGCTTCTGCTCCAACGCGTGGGACGCAGGCCCGCCCCGCTCCATTGCTGGGCAGATGAGTGAGTCAGAGGCAACCGCAGAGAGGAGGCTAAAAGCCCCTTCCCTGCGGCCGGTCCTCGTTCCGTTCCCTCCCTCACCGCCTAGGCGGGTCTGGCGAATCGCGTGCTCTAGGACCCTGCGGGAGCGCTAGCACTTGTATCTGTGCACCGCCCGTCAGGTAGAGGCGCGTGGGGGCTCTTTCTGTGAACCCCGAAGGTTGAACGTGCACCCCCTTTTTTACTAGCAGAGGGGTCTTTACAAGAGGTCGATCTGCTCGTCTTTGCAGAACGGAAGGTTTCTCACCAGTAACTCGAAGGGAGCTGCCCAAGGAGAGAATGACCTGTGCTGAGAAATTGGGCCTGGGGGTGAGGAGCGGGTCATGTGGGGTAGCTGTCAGATAACTCCCCAATCCTTCCACCTTTCCAGGCCACGGGCCCTACACTGGACGCGATCTCTGGTGCCCCCTGGTGGCAGCACTGCGCTCTCTTCGCTGCGCCCTAGCTCGGAGTTTGGACTTCCAAGTTTTATTTGGGATCGCCGCTGTCTACTTCTCCCTCCGTGTGCATTTACCCATGGAATCCTCAAACTCTTGTAGTATATTAAATCCTTATACTTGAAGCCATTTCACATCAATGCAGTGAGGGACAATGAACAAACACTTCGCATTTGGAGTAGCGGGAACCCAGACCCATCATTAGAGACCCCAAGATCTTCCAAGTTCAGGTTCTGTGTCCTGAGTGGTCCTGCTGTCTTCTGAAAAACTGGAGCCCCCAAACCCTCCCTTACAACCTCTGAACCTGGGGACCTACCGATTATGCACTGTTGTGTTTTGTTGTTTTTTTCTGACGAGCTTTGCTTTTGTTGGGGGGCATTTTGCCCTTTCCTCACTTCTTTCTTTTCCAACATCTGCTGGGATTCCCTTCGTTCCGCTGTCTGGGTGGTGGGTAAACAATACAGAAGCTCCTGAAAAGCTAGAGGGAGAGGGTCTGGGGAGGGATGGGGGTAATTGGACACCCCAAGTGCAAACTCCTTTTTTTCTGATCCTTGCTTGCTCACTTATTCCAACTGTGTTTAATTTTCATGAAATTTCTAATGGCGTAAGAATACAAGCATTTTGGCTTCAAAACACCATGAGGTCTGGGTTGCACATTGTGTGGAAGGTGCTGTATCTTTCAAGTGTCACTGACGGGACTTTGGTTGAATGTCACCTTGCGCCCTCTTTATTGGGTGAGCAGCCATGAGGGTTGCTCTCCCTGGATTTGCCCAGGGCTGGGTGGTTGAAAGTGATGTTTCTGAAAAACAGCCGATTGTTCCTGCCTGAACTGAACTGTGTGTCCGACTGGCTTGCTGTTCTTGCAGATTTCTTACCAGGCCCAGCTCCGTGCAGAACTTAAACGTTTCACCACATTCGCTTTCCTGAACTTCCACTCACTGTCAGCCCCAAGGGCGCTGGGGCTGGGGCCCTCTCTAGCTCTCTCCACTTTAGAGGAGACTTTCTAAATATTTTGCTTTTCCAGTCCTCGTTGCTTCTGTCATTGCGAAGCGTTACCCGTGCCATTGGAGTCTGGTCCTCTAAGATCCACCTCAGAACTGGTCTGTGCGAGGCTGACTGATGTGTGCACGTGCTTGTGGGGTGACACTGTGTGGGGGAAGGACTATTCGAACTCAAAAGAATAATAAATCCAGTATTGTTCAGTTTCAAGAACTGGCCTCTCTTTGCCTTACCAACCATTCCTGAAGGTGGGCTCCCTCTGGAGAGGTGAGTAGGCGCACTTGCCTCCGTCTCTGCCCCTCCCTCTGTGGCTGCCTCCAGAAGGTCAGACTCAGGTGCTGCTTCCGGCTGAGCTGGTGGCAGTAGGGCCCTCGGAGCAGGGCAGCTAGCTAGCTGGGAATGCTATGGGGACAGGAGATGGTCTGCATGGCCCCTTGCTCCTGGTTAGGAGGTTTCAGTGAGCCCTGGCTTAGGCGGTAGGATGCTTCCAGCTCTTAACTCTCAAGAAGTTAAGTACTGGAATCAGTGTCAGAGCTAGAAGTTTCAAGATAATTTCATCCACTCACCTCAATCCCAGGACTAGAACTCGGGTTTCTTAATTTCCAGCCACTGCGCTATCAAAACTCCTCACTGTCTCCCTCAAAACAGAGACAGCTTTCTCATTGGAAGCAGTGCCAGGCCCTTCCCAGGGACAGCTCGAGGAGAGCAGCCTTTGACTTTCCGGGGAGGGAGAAGCTGCTGCAGAGTGGTCATCAGCCCTGGTGGCTGCCCCCAGAGCCCATGCAGGGCCAGCAAGCCGGACACTTGGCCCTGGGCCTGGCTGGGCTCTTCTCCCCGGGGAAGGAACCTGTTTCCCAGCTCTTTCAGGCCCAAGGGTATTTCACTTCCTGTTTCCCCCATTCTCTGCCCACACACCACCAGGGAGTTGGGTTTTCTGTGGACTAGCGTGGCCACTGAGAAGCTCCCGTTGGGGAGGAGGAGGGCCACCTAGACACCCACTCTGAGTGGGTGTCCATTTGAATGTCCATTCAAAGACAACTTAGCTCCACTCCCAGAGACAACAGGAAGTCCGAGGTTTTGAACACTCAGTTTAATTTAAAACAGGCACAAGTGCAAACAATTCACAAAAGTTTCTAGGGAAGATGCTTTTGTTTTTAAAACTGACCTTTAAAAAAGTCCTTGTAATTTTCTTTTTTGCCCCAAATCAGGCCACAAGGGAGCAGAGGAATCTAAAAATATGATCTAGATTGGGCCCAGACACCTGGAGTGCTTCGCTGGGCTTCCCTGTCTCACAATAGCCCTGAAGGTGGGGAAGGAAGGAGGACAAGAGACAGGTGCCCAAGGAGGCAGTGAGAGGCAGATGGTTTTCACAAACGGGGTGCCCAGTCTCTTGACCTGATGGAACCCCGGGAGCTGGTTCACCTCCCCCAGACCAGGATTTTGAAATGAAGGGTCCCTGATGTCCTGGTGATTGAGATGAAGCTAACAGGTAAAATGAAGTTTCTTTCCTCATCCTTGCACACGTGGGCTCCGACTCCATAGTACGGGAGAAACTCGGAAAGCTGCCCAGCCCTCCGGACGTGTCGGCCTCAATACAAACCTCTTCTCTGGTCGGGTAGAGACACAGGACGTAAGGGGTGGGAAGCCATGCCAAGGAAGCAGGTCTCTTCAGAGCAGAACTCAGTGGGAAGGAGGATGAGGAAGCCTTACTGAAGGGGCCAGGCTGTCGGGGTGACCTTCACACACACACACACACACACACACACACACACACACCAGCACTTGCATCCTGTAAAGTGACACCACCTTTACCACCAACCCCAGTCTCTCTCTTTCACCCAGAAACTGTCCCTTCTGCTCCCATGGCCCACAGGCAGGCTGTTCACAGTTCGGAGCAGGCTGTGCATGACAGTGTTGTGTGTTGGCAGTGCAGGCGGGTCGGGAAGCAGGTGCAGGTGGGACTGTGCCTTCAGGAAGTCAGACACAAGGGAAGATAGATAGACTTAGGTAATAAAAGCCTCCCCCATGGCCCTCTCGAAACATCGGTTAGGAACTGGAGCTGAGAACAGCAAGTAGCCTGGTCAAGACAGGCACGCTGCCCTCGTGGGTGGCCTGGGATGCTGCCTTAAAAAAACACGCAGCAGCCTTTTCTGCTGTGTTGGCTGTAGTGGCCAGAAGTGCTGGTCTCCGTGTTTCTTAGAAATATCCCTGTGCAAATAACAAAGGGTCATCCTGAAAAAGGGGTCTCCATCATCCCAAAGGCAACTGGGGACTCTCTTGGGAGGGGGAGGGACTAAGGGGCAGGTCCGGCCTGGCCCAGTGGGCAGAGGGGCAGGAGGGGCGGAGTTTCACATTCAATCTTTGGAGAGAATACTGAGAGGATGAGGCAAGCAGGCCCTGGCGGCGAGCTGGCTGCCCCGTGTCCCCTGCCTGTGGGCACCGGCGGCAGGCGCACTCGGCGGGCTCAGCAGGTGGAGGTCGGCTTGCGGTAGAGCTGGATCAGGGGGACCAGGCACTCGGGGAGCCCAGTCTGCAGCAGGAAGGGATGGTCCAGGAGCTCCTGGGCTGTGGCTCTCTCCTGGGGGTCCCGCACCAGCATCCGTTCCAGGAAGTCTCGCAGCACGGGGGAAACCTGTGGAGACAAGGCAGTGAGATGAAGCGACAATTTGCAGTCATTTCGGGGGGGGACCCATATGCCTGATCCCACCATCATGTGAAAGTCTCAAGCTCTTTCTTTTCTTACTTCCTGCTTCCTCCCAGGATGAGTGCTTCTGGGATTATCAAGTAGGTAAAGAAAATCAGCATTAGTCCAGGAAAAGTGGTCAGATGGCCTCCAGGGGGTGCTGCTGAGCAATGGGATTAGGGCACCTGGAGTGCTGGGGTGTGGGGGGGAGGGGCGGGTTGGACTCTAAATACAGACCGTTCCACACCCTGTTTCTTTGGGCTCTCTCAGCCTTCAGGCTCCATGGAAAGGGGCATGGGATTGGTATCAGTGATCCAGTTCTGGGTTTATCTCTAATCTCTGGCAAATTGCAATTTTCTCTAGGCCTCCGTTTCCTCATCTGCAAAATGGGCTAATGTTCTTGTTCTGTCTGCCATGCAGGACTTTAGTGAGGACAAAAAAGAGGTCGGCGGCAAAGAAGTGTTTTTTGGAAAATAGAAAAGAACAAGGCGGGGCTGAAAAGAAAGATTACTTTATTGCTCTAAGACTTGAGTCTAAGTCAAAGTCTTGTATGGGTTCTTTTTGAGCCAATATCTTGGGGAGAGGCCGAGTCTTGGGTCTGTTACAGAAGGCTACCTCCTCTGGGGAATTAGTTAACTAGAACTCTCCCCTATCTGCTAATCTTGTGGTCAGCAGTGGTCTCCAAGGACCAGCTGTCTCTGAGGCGTTCCCGTCTGTCCTCCCATCTCATTGTGTTGGGGCCACAGATCTTGCCACGTGGGGACGGGGCTTCAACACTCTGGGACACTTCTCACTCCGGCCACTAGGTGGTGGTGCCGTTTTGCAGCTTTGTGCTGACCTGGCCAGGGGTGGGGTGGAGGGGGCGGGGGAGGGCCGGCTTGTAAGGCCTCCTGGTTTGGGTAGATTGGGTTGAAAAGGGTTACACACACACACACACACACACACACACAGGTTTTAAGGGAAAAACTAGCTCAGATGTGGTCAGAGTGTGCAGTGATGGAGGACAAGCCGATTCCCTGCGATGGACTGGGGGACACTGCGATGGGACGGCTCCCCTGAGAGAAGGGGTTGAAGTGTTCCTGCTCAGCTTCTCTAGATTCTTCTCCAGAGCATCAGGGATTCCCGGAAGCATTGCGTTCCCTTCTCTCGGGCTCCTATCAATCCCTTGCAGGTAGAAACTTGTCCGAGTGACCATGGGAGTTTGCTTATAGATGTGGCTCCACACCCAGGTGCAGGTGTCATATGGAGAAAGGGGTACCTCTTCCAGCATCCCAGACCCTCTGGCTTCTGCGAAAGGGAGAGGCTGGGCTGGAGCCCAGGCTCTGGTCCTCTGAGCCCCAGGAAGCGTTCGGTCTGTGGGGCCACACTGTGCACGGACTGACCTTGTGGGAATTTTTCAGCTTGGGCGGGGAGCTGTCCCGGAGCCTCTTCATCGCTTGCACTGGGGAGTCGCTGAAGTAGGGTGGCTCTCCGTCCACCATCTCAATCACCATGATGCCCAGAGACCAGATATCCACCTGCAGGAGGAGAACGTCCCTGACTCCACTGGCCAGAGCCTGGCCCCTTGGTCGCAGCACGCTGCAGTCCGGGAGGCCACAGCTGGTCTCAGTTCTCCTTAGTGAGCTGGCCTCCTTCCCGGCCACTGGCCCTGTGGGCAGTTACTTCCTGCACGAGTGACCTTGACTAGGGACACAGCGGTCAGCCACTCTCTGAGAAAGGACATCACACATGGGGAAGCCTGGCCATACCCCTGGCCCTTGAGCTGAGGGCTAGCATTTTTGGGACCAGTTTGTGGCAGCAAAGTCACAGGCAAGAGCAGATGCATCCGAGAAGGGACAGTGGGCAGTGGGGTGGGGACTGACTAAGTGCGAACCCGAGAAACAGGGCTATTTTGATGGGAGGGGCCAAGAGTGTTAGAGCTGTGTGTTCCCAAGCCTCTTCCGGGAGGACTGGGGGGTGGAGGGCGGGGTTACCTCGGTGGCGTACAGAGACCTGGAGATCACTTCAGGGGCCATCCAGTAGGGCGTTCCCACCAGGGACTTCCTCTTAGGGACGTCTTTGCTGATCTGAGCACAGAATCCGAAGTCTGACAGTTTCACCTGGAGTGGGGTAAGAGGGAAAAGGGAAGTGGTGAATTAGGAGGAGGGGCTGTGCGGGAGCAGGGCAGTGGGGAGATGGGTGTGCCAGGGTGGGGAGGGCCCTACCCTGCCATCCAGGGTCAGCAGGATGGAGTCGCTCTTGATGTCGCGGTGTATGACGCCCTGGGCGTGCAGGTACGCCAGGGCCTGCAGCACGGCCTCGCACACGGTGGCGATCTGCTCCTCGTTCAGCCTGGACAGGGAAGGCAGGGCCACCGTTGGGAGAGAATGTTAGTTTTGGCTGGGCTGCAGGACAGATGGGCTGGGAGACCCGGGTACCAGGCCCCACAGCCCCTGGGCCTTGTGTGCGGGAGCCCAGACCTGGCGGAAATGCGCCTGGGCCTAGGCTGGACACCTCCTGCCCTCCCACTCCCCTGAGGCCCTCGGGCCTATGAATCCAAACAGACAGGTGAGCTCAGGACGGTCTGATAGTTCCCCCAAGTCTGCTGGGCCCGAGGCTGCCTGAAACCCTTCCAGGGCAGTGGTGGGGGCCGCCAGCACTTGGGACCCAGCCCTCCAGCTGCCCACCTGACTTGGGAGATGATGTCCGTGAGGGCCCCGCCCTGCAGGAACTCCATGAGCACCCACAGCTCCTCGCCCACCAGGTAGCTCTTGTACATCTCCACCACGTTGAGGTGCTGGTAGTCCCGCATGATCACCACCTGGGGGCAGGGGGGGGTGCCTGAGTGCCCGGTAGGACCCACCGCCCTGCTTATACCTGTCCGGCCTGGCTCGGTGTTCACTGCCCATCCCAGATGCCCGCCCGCATCCACCCTCTCCTCCCACCTCATTAAAGAGCAGCTCCCTGCGCTGCTGCTTCCTGAGGTCCATCATCTTGACGGCCACCTGGCGGCCCGAGTGCTTCTCCCGCGCCAGGCAGACGATGCCCGTGGAGCCCTCGCCAATCTTCACGTAGCTGTCCAGCAGCAGCCGGGGGTCGCCCTGGTCCACCACCATCCTGAGTGCAGCCTTGAACTGCTCGTGCGTCACGATGCCCGTGTCCTCACCGGCCAGGGCACCCTTGGCTACTGCGGGGTCCTGGGGCAGGTACAGGTTGCTGGTGCTGATCTGGGCGTGCCGGGTGCGGGGAGAACCAGCAGGGGAAGACCGGCCTGGAGGAGGGCCGGCGGCTGGGGCTGTGCGGAGGGACTTCTGGGGGCTGCTGGTATCTGAGGTGGTCAGAGGGCTGAAGGTCCCCATGGGCTGGTCTGCGGGCAAGGACTGGGCCTTGGCCACCAGGCTTGCGGGGGAGTCTTTCTGTGGTGGCCGGAATGAGGAGTTGGGCTGCAGGGAAAAAAATAAAGACATGGAGAGGGGTTTGGCTGTGGGAATGTTTGGAGCAAACTTCCCAGAGGCAGGGGGTGGCTGCTGGGACCCCCAGACATGGGCAGGGTTAGGCAGGGCATCACACCAAATTGGGGAGGTGCCACAAGCAAAGATTTTCAAACGGAGCTGAAGCCAAACCACAGTTGTGCTCGGGAAACCAGCCCCCATGGCTCCCAGCTGAGCAGACCAAACGAGAGCCTTTACAGCCAATTTGCCTGCTCCTGGGAAGATATAAAAGGCAGAGTCCCTGGGGTGCCCTTGTGCTGGGTGTTTCTTCCTGGGGAATTGACAGCCAGGCCCCAGGAGGCCACTGGGAGGCAGTCCCCCCTCTGCTGCAGGGCTCCCTGGGGAATCTGGGTCAGAGGCAGTGGCTCCCATGGCTCCCCACAGAGGACCCCAGAGCCATGTTTCCATAGGGGGGTTTCCAGACCCTCAGGCTGGCGATATGGTTCCAGAGAAACCCAAACCCCATCCTTGGGGCCAGGGATCCCGGGGAGGTTTTCTAAGGGCTCCCCAGAGGAGCCCCTCCACTTGCTCCCAAGCATGGAACTCCTGCCTGAGGACCCCCCACAAGGAAGGGAAGATAGGCCTATCCTGTGGGCAGGGAGGGAAGGTGGCGCTGAGTGGCAGGCTGTGCCCACCCCTGGAAACCTTCAAGGCTCTTTGCCTTTCTGGGTCCAAGCTCTCCTGCCAGCCTAGCCAGGAAATGGTCCCCTCCTTGGGGTTCTCCCCAGGCAGCTGGCATGTGCAACATGAGTAAGAATTTTGCGGGTTGTTTTTAAAAAATAGATTTGTATTGATTTCAGAGAGGAAGGGAGAGAGAGAGATTGAAACATCAATGATGAGAGAGAATCACTGATTGGCTGCCTCCTGCATGCCCCACACTGGGGATCAAGCCCGCAACCCAGGCATGTGCCCGACCAGGGCTTGAATTGTGACCTCCTGGTTCATAGGTCGAAGCTCAACCACTGAGCCAAACCGGCCCGGTGAGGATTTTGTGCTTTTAACAGGGGCACGGGGAGAGGGCCCTGTATAACCTACAGGGGACCTTCAGGAGCTGCAGACAGGTTTCTTGGAACTTCTCAGATCCCATCACATCTGGTTGTTTAGGTGCCCAGTGGCTCCTGTCCTGATTCCTGGAGCTGAATCAACTTCCAGGAAATCTCAGGCAGCCCGCTTGGGCTGAGTTGCTTGGGCTGGGGAGCTCTAAGTCTGGGCCTCAGGCCCACCCGACTCAGCCAGCGCCTTTTCAAGCTCTTCAGCACCCCGCCCCCACCACGGTCCCAGGCCTTGTTTAGCGTCAGGGTGCCCCTCCCTGCAGAGTTGAGAGCCCCGCACTGACGTCGCCTGGGACAGGAACATGGGCTGGTGGGGCCAGGCTTGGCCTTCGCCTCAGCAGGGTCGGGTCCCAAGTGTCCCTTCATCAGCCCTGCTGCCTGTCTCCACAAGGAGGCAGCTTTTGCTTAATGTAACCCCAGGAGGGGACCAGATGAAACTTGTTAAACCACCCCAAGAAAGGGAAAGGAGACAAACATGAAATAAATGAGTTGTTAGGGCTTCTGGACTAATCTGGAGTTCCTGTGTGACTGAGACCTCTTCTTGAGCAGGAAGCCATGGGCAGAGTCCTGCGTGGACGTACAGTGATGCCTCGTTTTCCCTCCTGGGCCATGGTGACCGCACCAGGCTCTCCAGCTGGGGGCTGGGGGCTGTACTGTAAGTGCCCCAAAGACAGAGGCCATGCCATGATATTACAAAAATAATAAAACCATACACTAAGGGCTTAACACTTTGACAGGGGCCTTCAAGGCATTGTCTCCTTTAACGCTCATAACCCCTGGAGTTGTTTTACAATCCCATGGGCACTACCATCACATTTGTGATGAGGAAAGAGGTAAACTTGCCAGAATCACGAAGTCGTAGGTAGCAAGGCCAGACTGCAGCCCCGTCAGCCCGGCCCCTCACCCCTATGCGACAGTCCTATTGGTGTCCTGTATCATTGGCATACAATGGAGCACATGGTACACAGTAGGGGCTTAACCAATGTCTGCTGATTATTGAGGTCCTTTGACTTGGCCTTTCTGCCTCTAAGTGGAACCGCTTCCAACGTCCCCGAACTTATAACCGTCTTACCTCTTTGGGCCCCCTACCCCCACTCGAGGTCTTCTTTTGCTCTTTAGCCAAAGTGAGTGGCCACAGGCCAAGCTGCCTGGGCCGAGTCCCAGAGTCCCAGGGCCACAGGCCTCCTGCAGCCACTCCTGGCACACATGGCCACTGGCAGCCTCACCTCTCGGGCACCAGTGCTGCCATGGGAGCTGCTGTGAGTGCCAGAGCCAGCCCCTGGCATATGCTGAGGGCAGAGGGCTGGCTGCTGTTTTGGTCTGGGGGTTCCTGGGACTTCCCGTCTGAGGTAATTTGTCTAAAGCAGTGGTTTTCAACTAGGGGTGACTTTGCCCCGCAAGAGGCACTTGGCAATATCTGGAAGGATTTGTGGCTGTCCCCTCCGTGGGGTGCTGCTAGCATCTAGTGGGTAGAGAGTGGGGACACCACTAGATCATACAGTACACAGGACACCCCCTCGCCAAAGGATCGTCTGATCCAAATGCCAACAGTGCCAGGCGAAGAAGCCCTGGCTCAGAGCGGCTCGGGCCCGGCTCAGAGTTTTTCTCTAGGGCAGTGGTTCTCAACCTTCCTGATGCCGCGACCCTTTAACACACTTCCTCATGTTGTGGTGACCCCCAATTTCGTTGTTACAAATTGAACATAATTAAAGCATAGTGGTTAATCACAAAATCAATATGTAATCATATATGTGTTTTCCGATGGTCTTAGGCGACCCCTGTGAAAGGGTCGTTTGACCCCCAAAGGGGTCGCGACCCACAGGTTGAGAACCGCTGCTCTAGAGACATATGCCCAAAGCACTGAGAGGGAAAGCACTCGGCTGGATTGGAGCTGTGGCAACTCCAAGCCCAAGACAACCACCCCCTCCCTCACAGGTCAGGGCCCAGGCCTGCACACCCAGCAGCAGTGGCCCGGGGTAGGTACTCGGTAAGGTGTGCAGGTATGGGCAGGCTGACAGAGGCTGTGGGGTGCTGCTAGGAGCCCAGAAACATGCATGTCTGTGCCCAGACACCCCCTCTCTCCAGATCCCTGAAGCCCTCCCGAAGGACTCCCAAGAGGCCAGCGCGTGATCCTGCTCCCATTCTCACCTCCCAAGCAGTGTGCCCTGTGCTGCTCCCACCCTGGTTTTCTGGGGTATGTCTCCATTCCCCAGCCTTCCAGACCCCTCAGCTCACAGACACGTTCCTTACATGAACGGGTGCATCAGGCCACAGCTCCTCTGTCTGCCCCCCAGACCCCCACCCCACAGGGGATACCAGCCCACCGTCCTCGTCCCAGGGCAGGGCTGGAGTGCGCAAAGCCCAGAGCCTTCCCTGGGTGCCTGGGGCTGGTGGTGACTTAGAAAGGTTCAGGGTCCAGGCCACACTCTCCAGACTCCCCAGCCCCGCTCAGGCTGGACCAGACTGGCACCCTCACTGAGCGGGGAGGACCCAGGCCCGCCCTCCTCCAGGGCGGGGAGCCGCCCTCCCCGAGCCGCCCGAGTCTCCCAGGCCTGCCTTAGGAGTCGCGTGCTGCCGCCTAAGCTCACTTCTGCCGGCCCCTCAGGACGGAGCTAGGGCACAGCGGCTGCCAAGACCGCGGAGGCCCCTCAGGACGGAGCTAGGGCACAGCGGCTGCCAAGACCTCTGCCGGCCCCTCAGGACGGAGCTAGGGCACAGCGGCTGCCAAGACCGCGGAGGCCCCTGAGCCAGGCCTCTGTGCCTTCCTTCCCTGACTCACTCCCGACACCTGGGGCGGTCTCACCCGCTCTGACTCAGGCTTCTGACTAAAATGGGAAAGGATGTCACCACAGACAGGATGCCATAGGGCATGTAAGAAGCGCATTGTTCTCTGCCTGCCCAGAAATGTCACCGTGAGGCCCCCTTCACCGCTTCCTTTCTTAGAAGAAAAATACGTGCATTTTAGACTGTCACGCAGGCCAAAGGCAGTCCTCCCGCTACCTCCGGACGCAGGCCGATTCAATCCTCTAGCTTCTCATATGACACACAAACTTGAGAATAAGTCATTCCAGAAACGTTAATGACACAAAACCACCACCGCTAACAGAAGCGCGGGCGGGCGGGCGGGCATGGTCACCGGAGGGGGCGAGCTGAGTGGGGACGGAGCCGGAGCGGCAGTGCAGGAGCCTCTGCAGACCTCGGCGGAGCCGGGGAGCCTCGGCCCGGCGAGGGATGGAGGCGGAAAGAGGGTCTAGAGGAGGGAGGCAGGATGCCCTCCTGCCTGGTGCTGGAGCCCCTATTCTGCAGGGGCCTGGGTGGGGGTTGCTGGGCACCGGGGGCAGGGGAAGGTCTGGGCTTTTGTGGTTAAAAACACTGCTTTTCTTCTCCCCCTGGACGGCTTGGCTCAGCGGTTGAGCATCGATCTGTGAACCAGGAGGTCACAGTTCGATTCCAGGGCATATGTCCAGGTTGCGGGCTCCATCCCCAGTAGGGGGCGTGCACGAGGCAGCCAATCCAAGATTTTCTCTCATCATTAATGTCTCTCTCGCTCTCTCCCTTTCCCTTCCTCTCTGAAATCAATAATAATAATATGTTTTAAATGCTGCTTTTTCGGGGGGTATCTGCCAACCACGCCCCAGGGGGCAGGAGTGTAAGCTGGGTGTACATAGCTCCTCTGAAGCCCCCGGGAAAACGACCTGGGCCACAGCCTCTGACTCACACAGGCTAAGCCTTTGGAGGACGAGGACTCGGTTGGTTCAGGGTAGAATCCTCAGTGGAGGCTGAGCTGGTGTCTTGATTATTTTGTTCCCTCATGCTGTCCCCCAACCCACCTCTGTAGGTGGGGAAGGCCAGGCAGGGCCTGCGCGCCAGACATGCATGCATTCCCCAGTGGACGCCTGCCAGGCCGCCCCCGGCCTGAGGAAGGGGCCGGAGGCAGCCCAGCTGACCTACCTTGCTCTGCAGTGCGGGGCCGGGCTGGCTGCTGCTCGGAGGGGCTGTGGCAGGAGTTGACAGGAACATGCTCCGGAACAGCCTGTGCTTCAAGCTGCTCTCCTGAGTCTTAGGGCTGGGGCTGCCCTCCCCGCCCGGCCTGCCCGCGGCAGAGCCCACCAGGCAGGACTGTGGCCGGGCCTCCTCAGAGCCGTGCCTGATGGCTTTGGCCCCGCGCCTCCCCGGGGCTGCCGGGGGCGAAGTGCCGGGTGGGGTGCTCTGCAGGCAGGCACCCAGCTGCAGGCAGCGCTGTGTGGCACCCTGGAACTCGGAGGGGCCCAGGGACTGTGCCTTGGTGGCCAGCCCATTGGGCGGGACCCGTGGGCTCTGCGGTTCTGGCCATGGCGCCTGCCGGCGGCCTGTGGGTGCACCCCCATTGCAGCTGAGGTAGAGGTCAGTGCGCTCAGACTGGGGGCTCTGCAGGTACATGTCCGGGTCGGCAGTCCAGTGCTCCTCCCCCAGCAGCCCAAGGGACTGTGCCCGCCGCCGGTTGGTGGGGCTGTGCCCGCGAAGGGTGTTGGAGCTGATGACTGACAGCTTCTGGATGTCGTTGAGCAGCCCCGAGATGTAGCCGTCCGTGGGCACAGAGCTGCCCCGCACCACAGTCTGCAGGAGAGAGGAGAGCGTGGGTGAATGGCCGATTCGCGCCAGGGAGGGCAGCCTGGGAACAGGCCCGAGGGCCTCCCTGGGGGCCTTGAGGAGGAACACCTAAGGACTTTGCCTGCTGTGTCATCCACCCATTCCTTATATTTCCAGTCATTTACCCGGGCCCATGGCAGGTCAGGCCTGTGCTGGTGCAGAAATACAGGGAAAAGGGCCATTTTCATGGGGCTCGCGGTCCAGCAGGGCACACGGGTGAGTAACCACGGGTTACAATCCAGAACGCCAAATGGTGTGGGCAGCTGAGCTTGGGGAGCTGAGGGGAACCACGGGGACGGGGCCACCTACGATTCTCTGGCTCTGCCTGTGGCCTTCTGGGAGAGGAGCCCTCCGAGGAGGCAGGGACCAGGCCGGCGCCCTCCTCCGCACACACTGGCTTTGTGGCCTCTAAATCCTGACCCCAACCCCTCCCAGGTTCTCGGATCTACCCTCTTGACCCAGACCACTCAATCCCCAGTCAGTCCCCCAGGGGCTGCAGGTCCAATACTGCCTGGGCACGCTGATACGAAAAGGCTGTTTGTTGTTATCTGACATTCCAATGTTCTTGGGCAGCCTGCATTTTATTTGCTATATTTGGCAGCCCTACCACCCTTTAGAGGACTCCCCAGGCTCCTCCTCCCTGGGTTACCCAGGGAGACACAGGGCTGATGAGCAGGGAATGAAAACAGCGGCTAATTGATAGCTGGTGATTAGGTGGTTCCTCCAGGTGCCTTTGTGGTTTGGCCAGACACGGGCACCTGCGGAGCCTCACGCTCCCCCCGCCCACCTTACTTACCTTCATGGGCTGGAGCTGCACCCGCGTAATGCGCGAGGGGTCCACCACGGGCTTGGGGCGTCGGAGAGTGTCCAGGATGTTCTGCCATTGAGGGGGGAGGCCCACAAACTTGCCTTCTTTAGGGTCAAAGGAGGTGTGGACGCGGTGCTGGAAGTTCTGTGGGGCTGAGATCTCAGGGCGTTTCTTCTTTTTCTTGCGGAACATGGTGCCTGCGTGGGAGGGGCAGGCTGAGCTCCTGCGGGGCTCCCCTGGGCCCGGGGAGCAGGGGTGGCTGCAGCGGGTGGTGGGGCACCAGGCTCTGGGCTCTCTCCCCCCAGCACATCTCCCCTGTCTGGGTCCAGGGCTTCCCCTCATCCCTCCTCTCTACTTCCTCAGGAAAGTGGCTAGTTCCCAGCAGAGGGTCCCACAAACAACAAAAGCACCATAGTGAAGGCAACACAGACTAAAGAAAGCAGGTGTCTGTCTTCTGGTCTGTGCCACGTCCCATGTCGAGCAGGCAAACTCTGGGGGGGTGTTCTTATAAAACCCAAGCCCATTACAATTATCGTCCGCTGTCGAAGAATTAAACGGGGGGGAAGGGAGGGAAGCCGGCCCCCCATTTTATGAAGTGAGCATGACCTTGACTCTTCAACCAGACAAGATTAGTACAAGAGGAGGAAAATGTAAACCAACCTCACCTAGGAACATGACTGTGAAAATCCTAAACAAAGCCAGCACGCTGAATCCAATAATTTGTTAAAGTTTGTTTGTTGGTTTGTTTTTTTTTTGTTTTCTCACAATCAACTGGGGTTTGTCCCAGGATGGTTCAATGGCAGAAAACCTGTCCATGTGTTTATGCACAACGTTCACAAAACGCCACCCCACCGAGTCGCAGACACGCTGCCCCATCTGGGACCCTCCTGTTCCCAGGCGCTCTGCCCTAATTCTGGAAAGCCCTGGGGGCGGGGGCGGGGGGGAGCTGTCTCAGGGGTAAAGCTCTCCAGGCAACAGAGAGCCCACCTCTGGGCCTCTTCTCTGGGTCTCAGAACTCTGACTGTACAAAACATCACTTGCAGCCAACCCCCTCCCTCTCCCTGCTGATGTGGGGTTTTCTAAGGCCCTGGTGAGCTCCCTCACCAGCTCAGAGCGGTGTTGGCATGGGGATTGGAGAGAGGGAGACTGGAAGCACTGCTCCAGCCTCACCTCAGGGAGTCCCTGACGGGTCCTCATGTGATGTGAGTAGGTGCCCACTGAATGCTTTTGTGTCTGAGGCAGCTCACTGGGTTTTTAAATTTTTCTTTATCGTGGTAAAATACACTCCGTGGGTTCTTAGGTTACTGGGAAAAGTCACTTCTAGGTTTCAAGAAACATGTTAGTTTCCTGAATGCTTGGGCCATTCATCTATCTATAGATCTGGGGTGTCTTCGGATCCTGGGGCATTTTCTCTTGGCTGCTGCTCTGGACACAGCATTTTCCTGGGCACTTTAGCAGGTTCCAGAGTAGGTCACAGACCCGGGAGGCACTTGGCGCCCACTCAGAAAGGCTGCGGGCTCACCGCCACAGCTTCCCGACTAGAGTCCACCAGGTGAGAAACCATCCGAGTCCATGGCATACCCCTTGGAATGTCAGCCACTTTTCGGGACCTTAAGGTTCAAGAGTCCACCAAACACGTGCTACAGGCAAAGCCCCCTATGCAGGACCCCTAAGGACCAAGGACTTCAGAGGGACATGCACCTGTCTGAGTTGCAGGTGAGCTGAAGGGAGTCTCCCACTAACCTAAATGAGCTGAGCCTCAGTGGTCTTCATCTATGAAATGGGGTTAATAAAATATATCTCAAGGGTTTGGGGAGTATTAAGTGAGCAGATCCCCAGTAAATGGGGGCTGTCCCTGTTGCTGTGTTACTTCTGTGTATTCCTGTCTCTAAGCTCAGGGCCCTACAGATGTGGGAATGTGAGCAGATACTAGTCTGGGAGCGATACCAAACCCCGACCTCAGATTCACCTGTCAAGTGCCCAGGACAGACTTCTGTGACCTCAGGCCCTCGACAACTCTCCTCCTTGACTCTTGAAGGTTTGATAAAACTTGATCTCTTTGCTCTCAGCCTTTGGCCACAGAAGAGTCTTCATCCCTCAGTCTGTCCTCACAACATCTGACACAGACCCTCTATTCTGGGCTTAGTTTAGCTGATGGTTTCTCCCTATACCCCAACTCTGTTAACTCCTCTGGAGATGCAGGGACACATCCAAGAGTTAAAGAAGAGCTGGGTAAGGGCCTGGCCAAGGAGCTCAGCTGGTTGGAGCATTGTCCTGATACACCAATGTTGTGGGTTCAATCCCCAGTCAGGGCAGATACAAAAATCAACCAATGACTGCATGACTAAGTGGCACAACAGATTGATGTCTCTTTCTCCCCTCACCCCTTTCTCTATCTCTAGAAAACAACAATCCTATATAATAAAACCCTAATATGCAAATTGAGTGAATGGTGGAATGACCAGTTGCTATGATGTGCACTGACCACCAGGCGACAGACGCTCAATGCAGGAGCTGCCCCGTGGTGGTCAGTGCGCTCCCACAGGAGGAGCAATGCTCAGCCAGAAGCTGGGCTCATGGCTGGTGACTGGCAAGCGCAGCGGCGGCGGTGGCAGGAGCCGCTCCCACCTCCGCAACAGCGCTAAGAATCCCTCGGGGTCCCGGACTGCAAGAGGGCACAAGCCAGACTGAGGGACACCACCCCAGTGCACGAATGTCGTGTATCAGGCCTCTAGTAATCTTATCTAATAATAGACGAGCATGGTAATTGACCGTACCTTCGCTACACCTCCCATTGGCTAATCAGCACGATATGCAAATTAACCGCCAACAAAGATGGCGGCTAATTTTCATACTGCAGGCAGGGCGGGACAGCGCCATCCCGCCTGCCCCGCCGCCATCTGGGCCTGCTATCTGCGACCCGGGGCAGCGGGCGTCCGTGTGCGACCCGATCCAGGGCGGCCGGGCAGGGCAGCAGCGATAGGCTGGCCCGCCCGGGGCATCCCGTGTGCGACCCAACCCGAGGCGGCACCCCAACCCCCGGATTGGCACTGCCGTGTGCGTGACCTGGGTTGGTGCCCCAACCCCTGGATTGGCCCTGCCATGTGCGTGACCTGGGGGGGCGGGCAGGCACCAACAGATCGGGCCTGCCATCTGCCACCCGGGGAGCGGGCCTAAGCCAGAAGGTGGTTATCTCCCGAGGGGTCCCAGAGTGTGAGAGGGCACAAGTGGGGCTGAGGGACACGCCCCCCCCCCCCCCCCCCGCCAGTGCACACATTTTTGTGCACTGGGCCTCTAGTAAAAATAATAATAAAAGAATAGAAGAGCTGGCTAATACTTCCTCCCCCCAGTAACATCCCTCTCACCAACTCCCTTGCCCAGCCCAAGGGCCCAGCTTTTGCAGGAGACAGAATTTTTAGCAAATCATCTAAATGACTCTAGGATCCCTGAGGCTACCCCAACAACAATTCCAGAACATTCTCCACAGAGGCAGAAAGAAAGGCCTGAGAAAAGGACTCAACTGTTGAACACCCAGTTGGTATCCAAGCTGGAGAAATGGTCTCAGGAAGAACTCTCTCATTTGATTCAGAAGTGTTATCAGGGGGAAAAAACCTCAGATACCATTAAAATATCAAACACCTAGGAATAAATCTCATGAAAAATGTGCAAGTTTTCTACATTGAAAAGTATAAAACAATGAGAGATATTGAAGGATGTTCAGAAATTGACTCAATATTGTAAAGATGTCAATTATTCCCAATTAACCTACAGATTTATTTCAATCTCAATCAAAATCCCGGTGTATTTCTTTGGTGGAAATAGACAAATTGATTCTAAATGTATAGAGAAACATAAAGAACCAGGAATAGCCAGGGTAATCTTTAAAAAAAAATTTTTAAATTGATTTTAGAGAGAGGAAGGGAGAGAGAGAGAGAGAGAGAGAGAGAGAGAGAGAGAGAGAGAGAAACATCAACATGAGAGAGAAACATCGATCGGCTGCCTCCCGCATTCACCCTGACTGAGGATTAAACCCACAACCTGGGTGTGTGCCCTGGTTGGGAATAGAATCCACCACCTTTTGGTGTGCAGGATGACGCACCAAACAACCAAGCCACACTGGCCAGAGCCAAGACAATCTTGAACAAAGTTGGAGGATCACGCTACTAGATACCAAGGTTTATTATAAAGCTACATTAATTAATGTAGTGTGGAATTGGCACACAGATTGATGACTAGACCAATGGACTAGAAGAAAGAATCCAGAAATAGACTCAGTCATATACAGTCACTTAATTTATGACAAAGGTGACACTGCAATGCGGTGGAAACAGATGACCTTTCCCATAAATGTAGTGAAGCAATTAGATATCCATATGAAAATGAATTCGTATCATCCCTCAGAATTAACTGGGTCTAAATGCGAAAGATAAAATAATAAAGCTGGTGGGAGTGGTGGTGGGGACTGCAGAGGGGGCGCCCAATGTCTGGCCGTCCCCTGCCCCAGGGCCCCTGTGAGTGACTTCGTGGGACCCCTACCAGGTTTTCTTTGTCCAAAGCAGAATTTTAAAAAAATGTTGATAAGAGTTTATTTGAGCCAAACTGACAACATCTGCTCGGGAGCAAGCTCTGACATGCTCCGGAGAACAAGAGTGTTGCCGTTTCTCTTACGCATTTGAAAGTGAGGAGGAAGCACTGGGAGGATCACAGGAAGGTGGCCCTGGACTACAGGACTGCTAAGATGATGTGCTCCCAGGCTTAAAGGAGGGTCTGAAAGGGGGCATTTCAGAGGTGTGTTAGCCAAGATGCACAGGAACAATGCACAGGGCTTGCTGAAGGCAAAGATAAGCCTTTTAGCTAAAGAAGTTATAGGCCTGGCTGGCGTGTGACTCCCCACCATGACCTGCCCAGTTAGGAATTGATCATCAGATCACCCTGTAAGGTTACTTTCCACAAAAACCCTTTTTCTTCCACACCAAAGTAGAATCCTTAATGTCACAGGTTAGCAGTTGGGCTTCTTTCTAAAGATTTCACCTAGGCCCTGGCCAGGTAGCTCAGCTGGTTAGAGTGTCATCCCAATACGCCAAGGTTGTAGGTTCCATCCCCGGTCAGGGCACATACAAGAACCAACCAATGGATGCCTAAGTAAGTGGAACAACAAATCGATGTTTCTCTCTCACTCTCTTTTTTTCTCTCTCCCTTCTTCTCTCTCTCTCTCTAAAATAAATAAATTAAAATTAATAAAAATTTCACCTAGATTATCTTGTAAATGTAGTATGAATACAATGAATAGTTGAAGGAAATACAGAAAAATATTCATTATTGTTGTGTTTGACTGGTGGGCTATAAGTGATTCTTCCTATTTCATCTTTCTACTTTTCTAAAATTTCCTTAAAGATGATAGACTGCTTTTCTAAAGAAAACAAATACACACACACACACACACACACACACATGTTTTTTAATATATTTGTATTGATTTCAGAGAGGAAGGGAGAGGGAGAGAAAGAAACATCAATGATGAGAAAGAATCACCGATTGGTTGCCTCCTGCACACTCCCTTCTGGGGACCGAGCCCACAACTCAGGCACGTGCCCTGACTGGGAATTGAACCATAACCTCCTGGTTCATAGGTCAACACTCAACTGCTGAGCCACACCGGCCAGGCCAAAATATATAGATTTTTTAAATAAGCCTTTATTAATTTTAGAGAGAGAAGAAGGGAGAAGGGGAGAGAGATTGAAACATCAATGATGAGAGAATCATTGATCAGCTGCCTCCTGCAAGTATCTAATGTTGCCAAGTCTTGGATATGAAACACCTGAGACACAAACATTCTGCATCCTTCCAGCCACAGAGCCCACGCCCTTAGTACACCCGCCTGCCCAGACAGGGGGCCTCAAGTTGCCATTTCTTTTTTTCTTAATCTGTATTGTTGAAAGTATCCCCTATTTTTCCCATTGACCCCTTATAGAGCCGCTCCTGCCCTCCCCCGCTCCCCATTGTCTGTGTCCATGGGTTATGCATACATATATGCAGACAAGGTCTTTCTTTGGTTGATTTCTTCCCACCACCCACCCACCCAAGCCTTCCCTCTGAGATTTGCCTTCCCTCTGAGATTCGACAGTCAAGTTGTCATTTCTAGTTCTCCATCTTCCACCACCACCACCACCACCACCACCCCCGTTCCTACCTCAGACCTAAGCCAAACGCCCCCCGCCCCACCCCGACCCCACCCGGGAGCTGAGGGAGAGTGGTTGCTGCATCGGCCCTGAGGGTGCAGTGTTAAACCAAATCAGGCCATGCCAACCCTTAAAGTTGCCACCCCCAGTATCTCACCTCTTTGCATCCACACTCAGTGCATCTAGTGGAGGAGCTTTCCTCAAAGGAGTTACCCCTGAGGAGGAAGGAGGGAGGAGGAATGAGGAAGGAGGGAGGAGGGAGGAGGAAAAAAGGAGGGAGGAGGGAGGAGGAAGGAACAAGGAGGAGGGAGGAAGGAGGGAAGAGGAAGGTGGGAGAGGGAGAGGAAGGAAGGAGGGGGATGGAGGAAGGAAGACAATTTTCCTTCAGAGAGCCAGTCCCTACCTTTCCTTCTGCTGAGCCTGAAGGCAGTGATATGGGCCTGAGACTCTGCAGTAGAAGTGGACAGAGGCAGGGGCCAGCTCAGCCTCAGGGTGACCTCCTGTCTGCCTGACACCTCTCCCCATCGCAGGGCAGGGAGGTGCTGAGGATTCTCTCCCAGGCGGGGAGGCATTGCTGGGACAGGAATGCTTTGAACTCTGCTCTTCTGAATGTCTGCAGATAGTACTTTCTGGCTGGCTGGCCCAGGACTGGACCAGAGGGGATGCCAAGTGCGGGGAGGGGAGAGCCCAGGCCAAACCAGTTTGAGGAGGAGGCTCCCTGGGCAGAGCTGGCAGAGGAGGAGCCGGGCAGTTCCTGGCAGAGGTTTTCTGGAGGAAGTGCTGCCACGCCCAGTAACCCCGAGGGCAGAGCTGGTGGGAGAGTTCAGGGAACTACATGCTGGGGTCACGAGGAGCGGGACTGTCATGTTAGAGGAGACCCGAGACAGAAAGGAAAGTTACTGTCCTTGAGCACTGACTATGTGCGAGGCCCTTCCAAGGATCCACAGATTTAATCCTCACACCCACCCTGGTGGGTAGGTGTTATTATCATTCACAAATGGTAATCAAATCCAGGTGAGGCTCAGAGAAGGAAAGTAACTTGCTCAAAGTCACAGAACTAGGATGTGACTGGGTCGGGCTTGCTCAAAGTCACAGAACTAGGATGTGACTGGGTCGGGCCCGGGCCGGGATGTGGTTCCTAAGTCCCTGCTCCATCCGCCATGCCCACTCGGAGGGCCCTGGGCTGCTGTTAACCTCCTTCCCCGAGTTTCTATGACCGGAATGGGGCTGAGCAGCCTGAGCAAACTCATGGGAGTGTGGAGAAGGGGGGGGCCAGGGCCCGCTTCCTCATCCAAGATTGCTAGGTTCTTTCCTGGGCTGATGCGTGAGTCAGAAGCCAGGGGAGCTGGGGCTGCCCCGACTTGCAGGCTGACCCTTACTTTGTTTGAAACCAGGTTTCCTTTTGCCTTGCAAAGGGCGGGTAAAGGATTCCAAAAAGCTCATACTGGCGGCCTTGCTGTCGGGCCTGGCACAGATGAAAAACGCCTCAAAAGCAGCAGGAGTGGATTCTCTCCAGCAAGGTCAGGTCCCCTCCACAGGGTCTTGCTCAGCCTGAAGCTGGGCAACCCACAGGCGTGGCTCGAGGAGTGGTAGGCAGAGCTTCGTGGCTGATGCTACTGCCCCGCGGCCACATGGGGTTTGGGTGGTGGCCCTCAGAGCAGGGCACTGTGGCTTGGCCGGTCTTGAGTCCATCACAGAGTAAGCAGAACAGCCATGTGGGCGGGCCACCCTTTCGAACTGCTTCTCCTCTGGGAGGAGGACATCCATCATCTGCCAGGGCCTGGGGTGCCAGGGCCACCACGCTGTAGGGCCCCACAAACCCAAGACACGGCTACAGAGAAATGAGTCTGCATTTAAACCTCCGACTGGAGCTCAGACATTCAAATGAGTGCTGCCCTTTGAGGCAGACCCTTGGGAGCGACTCTGTTTGAGACATGCCCCAGCACTTCCAGAAGTTCTCTTTGGACAACTGGGGGCCATCTTGAGCCAACCTCAACTGTTCTCCTAGCCTGTCGCCTCTGCTTTCACCGGAGGCGGCGGTGTCTGACTTGGTTAGCCACCTCGCCTCCCAGGCCTGGCTTCGAGTGGGTTTTACTATGTCCACACATCAAATCCCTCTCAAGGAAACGACACTTAGCCCACGGAAGGGATTCACAAGAGTTCTCTGCAGGCTGGGAAGGTGGCTTCCAGAGAGCAAGTCCAAAGGAGCACACAGCTACTCTGAACGGGGTGGGCTTGGTGGGTTAAGTTCTGGGATGGTGGTTAACTGTAAGGAAGGGAGCCAGGCGAATGGAAGAGAGGAGGCAGCTGCACCCGGGGCCCTGCTCTGAGTGCCAGTGAGCCAGAGTGGGGGGCGCACCCCAGCTCCCTCCTCGGGAGGCTCAGGGCCTGCTAATCAGAGCTGAGCTCTGGCTCAGTGTGGCCCCAGGGAACGGGGATCCTGAGCGGCTTGTGGCCGTGACCTACTCTCTTTCCGAGGCCTGAGCGTTTCAGCTGGTGACCAGGGAATGGGCTCCTTCACCCCTGCCGGCTTCTCCAGCACAATGAGAGGAGACAGCATCTGCTCTAGCTTGAGGGTCCATTTGGGTGTTTTCGGTAACCACCACTCAGGGAATGCCTAGTGTGAGCACCAGGCTGTGTGCTGAGCAGTTTTTTAATTAAGAAAATATATATATTTTTTATTGATTTCAGAGAGAAAGGGAAAGGGAGAGAAAGAGAGAAACATCGATGATGAGAGAGAATCATCGATCGGCTGTTTCCTGCACGCCCCACACTGGGGATCAAGTCCACAACCCGGGCCTGTGCCCTGACCAGGAATTGAACCGTGACCTCCTGGTTCATAGGTCAACACTCAACCACTGAGCCTCACAGCTGGGCTGTGCGCTGAGTATTTCACATACAAAATCTCCTCGCCACAAGCCTGTGAGGTAAGACTGTTATTGGCCCATTATGCAGATGAGGAAACTGATGTTCAGAGAGATTAATGATTTGCCCAAGTCAAGCAGCAAAGAAGGGGCAGAGCCACGTCTGTCTGACCCAGATCCTGATGGGAACCTGGCTGCAGTCGGCTGTCCCCTCCCAGCACCCACGCTGCGTAGTTCTCAGGCCCACCCAAGGTGCTGCTTTGGGAGAGGAACCATTCTAGAACCATGGCACTGAGGCAGAGGAACGACAGCAATCACACAGGCGCCCCTGCTGCTGTCACCATCCAGTCACAGAGTGACCACAGAGGACCCTGTCCCCTCCAGAGCCTGACCTCCCACGCTGACCCCTGCAGTCGGGCTGCCCAACCTCCTCACGCCTCCTTGGGAACTGGCATCCCCCACACCCTTCCTGAGGGGCCGTGTGGGTCTCGGCCCCTGGTGGACGACAGTGTGGACGGAAGCCAGCCTCTCATTAGAGGATTCTCATCCGTCAGAAGATTTTTCTCAAACTTTATTTTCTGGGGTTTGTTTAAATATAAAATTATACGATTCACTCATTTATTCAAAAGGATTTAGACGTTAGACACCCTCCTGAGCTCACCACCTGCAGGAAGAGATGGTGCTGCTCGCCCTGAGGGACTTGCTCCGGCCCAAACTGCAGCCCCTCAGTGGCTTTCCCAACAGAAGCCTGTCCCTGCTCTCACACTGCTCCGGGAGTCTGCTGATGGCGAGCTCCTCCCCCTCCCCAGCGCCCCTGCCCTCTGTCTCCCCTCAGCCTCCACCAGGGGTCCAGGACACCATCTGTCCCTCTTCATATGACATGAGTGTCAGGAGAGGTGGCACCTCAGCACACTTTCCTGGCCCCCAAAAATATGCCAGGGAAAGGCCTGAAGAGAATTTGATTTGCTTTTCTGCCTGGTTGTCACCTGCAGGGGGTGGGTCCTAGACCCAGACTGTGGCCCTCACTGCCATTGCCTGGGCCTCTGTAAGGTCTGCCCAGGACCATTGTGCTGCAGTGTCCCCAGGATGCCGAGTAGCGCTCAGGTCCTGTGGTCCCCCTGGAGTGGCCCAGAGAGAAGCTGTGTGTGCAGGGCAGAGGGCACTGTGCACACAATAAGCCCACACGTCTGGGCTCCCTGCCCCTGTCATCATTCCCACACTGCAGGCCCAGTGAATCCCCAGGGGAGAGATAATGGGGCTGCTGTTGAAAAGAATATGATAATAAAGCTCATTCAATCACTTGTGTCAACACTCCAGTTGAATAAGAGGCCAAAGAGCCAGGCTGGCCAGCCAGAGGAGGTTAATATTGACTCAGGCTCGCCTCTCAGGCCCGGCTCCAGCCTGCACACGCAGAGCTGTGGTCCAGCAGCAGCTCCAGCCAGAGCTCTCTGACCTCTGTTCGCTGTACTCGAAATTCTAACCCCCTCCTGGGTCCACAGTACTGTGCTCTCCTGGGCACGGGGTTATCTCCAAGGGAAGAGAGAAGAATGGCCTTCCTGGGAGGGCCGCAGGCCAGGCACCTCCTCACCAGCCCAGATTTTCAACAGCCTCCGCAGGCAGAGGCCTGAGCTCACCATAGTTCGCAATGCCTAGAAAGAACCTCTAGAGTCCCTACTCACAAAATTAGGTCCCCAATCACACACACACACACACCGCACACACGCGCACACACACACACAACACACACACAACACACACACACACACACAACACACACACCACACACACACGCGCACACACACGCACACACACAACACACACACAACACACACACAACACAACACACACACACAACACACACACACACCACACACACACGCACACACACACAACACACACACACACCACACACACACGCACACACACAACACACACACACAAACACACACACACAACACAACACACACACACAACACACAAACACACACACACACGCATGATTATATTTATACAGCCCTTAACTTTCTATATTTACTGTCTTCCTCCTCACTTTATGCTCACAATAGCACTGTGACTTGGGCCAATCCTGCTTTACTGGGTGCATTTTAAAGATGACAGGAGGCTGGGGAGAGGAAGGAGGAGATGAGAAAGGGATATACACTGTACACGTCAGGCACTGTGCTGGGTGGGTGCTTTTTACTAGTGCATTTAATGGTCACAACTCTGTGAGAGAGATATTATAAGCTCTGTTTTGCAAGGTAAGAAACCAAGGCTTGGAGAGAAGTAACTGTTTGAGATGGTAAGTGTGGAGTTGGGGTTCAAACTCAGATCTCTCCAACTCCAAGCTCCAAGCCCCTCTCCTCTGTCACGTCCAGAGAAGTTAAATGACCCGTCTCAGATCACACAGCTACTGAGAGACAGGACTGAAAGCCTCAAGCCAGAGGCTCCTCCTACCCCAGGCCACACCTGTGACCAGGATCACCCATGAACATGTGACCATATGTGACATGTTCAGAGCATGCTGCTGTTTCTGCCTCCAAATTCAGATCCCCTTCCAGAAACGGCCCCTTCCCCGCGCCACCTCACTACCTGCCCCCATGGACACTCTGCCTTTACTGCTTTCCCATTGCTTTGCTCTCACGGCCTCCACAACGTCCTGCTACACAGTCAGACCGTTCTCCAAGTTCTCCAAGCGAGGGGCGCTCAGGTAGCTTCCGCTTTTCCAATACTGACAAGTGGAGGTGAGACATGGTCCCTTGCTGGGCTGCTCTCATGTCTCACTGTGACTCCTCACAACTATCCCGTGAGGAAAGCATGATCCTCCCCATTTTATCGCCGAGGACATTCAAGTTGGGAGAGAAGCAAAGCAACTTGCCTAAGCGATCAAAGGTGAAGTGAGGATTCGAACCCCGCTTTTTCTGGTTCCGAATGGGTGCTCAGCCGCTGTCCTGTGCACGGCATGAGAACGCATCGCAGTGTATGCTGCACCCGCCACAAAAGACCTGAGCACACCCAGTCCCAACTCCCCCACCCAGAGAAGCACATCAGACGAGCCCAAGAGAATGCCAGGAGGGGGCCAGATACAGGGAGCAGTCCACGTCCTGGGAGCTCTTTATGTCTCGGCCCTAGTGTTCCTCGCAGCACCTACATCCGCGTTGGATGCTGCGCCCTGGGTGCCAGAAAACCTGGGGGGATTTTAGCAGGTTGGAGATCCGGGGAACGCGCTGCTCAGCACGGGCGCTGGGCCTGCTACTGCCCTTCCTGTTCGGGAGCCTCTTCCCCAAGCAAGAGTTCGGTGCAGGGCTCTGGTGACACTGTCTTGCCCCAGACGGGCATCAGACCTGATGACATGCAGAGGCCGGGCCAGGGCGGGGCATTTGGAGCTCAGCGGCCTGCTGTGGGCTGAAGCGATGGAAGTAACAATGCACATCCACTAAGGACTGAGACATGGCACCTAAAAGGAACCGCTGCTGCCCTGGTTCGATTCTGGTCAGGGCATCTGCCCAGGTTGCAGGCTCAATCCCCAGGCAGGGTGCCTGGGGGAGGCAACCGCTCAATGCTTCTCTCCCTTCCTCTCTCACTAGAATAAAAACATTTAAAAAAGAAAAAAGGGATCACTGTTGCCTAGCAGTACCAAGAATGGGCTAGCCCAAGAAGGCCTCACTGCCCCTCCAACCTGTCCCTCACGTTGGTCTCCTGGACACCCTGCCAGGGCAGGCGGTCCCTCACTCACCTGCCGCGGGCTGCCTTCCTTGCCTCCTCTTCTTCCTGGCTCCTCACCCTTCAGCGGGCAGAGCTCTCAGGCACCAGGAGAGGGAGGACGAAGGACCTCCCCGGCCAGTCCCGCGGGCCTGGGGGGAAACAGATAAGAAAGTCATTGTGACAAATGCCATACGTGTCCCCGCGGGTGGATTTTGCGCATGGCCGCAATCCAGAGCATTCAACCCGCCCCAGACCAGCCTCCCCACTAAGCCACTTGCTCAGGTGCAAGGGGCGGCGGCGGTATCTCCACCGGCGCAAGGGGAGGAGGGGACAGTACGCGCAGCGCTTCCGGTCCCGGTCCCGCCACCCTGGAACCACCGCAGCCCCGGAGCCCACCTCGCAGGCGCCGACCGGGCGGGAACCCCTCCGCCGGCGGGGCGCGCGCCGGGCGCCCTCGTGGCGCGGGTGCCCTCGTGGCGCGGGTGCCGGTCGCAGAGCCCGACCTCTCCGGCCCTGCGCTCTGGCGCCTCGCCCGGCGCCGGCGGCCCGACCTGCCGAGAATGAGAACCGGGAAAAGGGGCCGCGCGTTCGGGGAGGCCTGCCCGCTCGCTCGTCCCGTAGCCCGGGGAGGACCGCCAGTTCCAGGGGTCGGCTGGCGCACCCACCTGCGAGCAGGAAGCCTCGGAGCCCTCGCAGAGGCAGGGAGGCCCGCCCTCCGCAGGAGGGACCTGGGCGCCGGGAGCGCGAGGGAGGCCGCGCTGACTAGTACAAGTCGGTGCAGCGCCGGCCTCACCTGGCCGCGAGTTTGATTTCAGGGTGTGGCTCCAGGTAGGACTCGGCGGCGAACAGAGCCCTGGAAAAGCCGCCCCAGAACGCGGGGGGCCGTGGCCGTGGCCGTGAGCCTCTCTGCCCGAGGGGCGCTTCCACGCTCAACCCTTTCTAACGCGGGGCTCCCGCTTCCTCGGGCCCTTCGACTCAGGACCCCGACCCCAGCCATGCCCCGCTGTGGCCTGCCGGTGGCTCCCAGTCCCTGGGGGTCCCTGGGCCGCCTGGCGGGGCCTGACCTGATTATCCGCTGAGCCCCTCTCTGTGTAATTAACTCCTTCATTTGCATTGCAGATGCTCCAGCTGCCTCCTTCAGGCCCTGGAGGTGCTGCGGGCCCACCCACACCCCCTTGGAGAGCCCCGGCTGGAGTCCTGCCACCTGCCACCTGCCACCTTGGCCTGTCCGTCTGGCTGGACGAGGCCCTAAGACGGTCTTGGGCAGGAAAGCTGGAATGAGCGAGATTCCAGTTTCCTTGTCAGACCCTGCTCAGTTCCGAGAACCCTCTGGTTTCAGGTAGGGGACCTCTGGGGGAAAGTAAGCTTTCAGGAGCCCTGCACCCAAACGGTGGGGCTTGACTCCACAGCCCGCATCCATCCATCCATCGCTGCGCCCAGCAGTGCCCTGGCCCAGGAGCAGGATGGCTGTGCGGGAGGCTCACTCCTGGCTGCCCTTTGCCCTGCTTCCTCTGGCTCGGAGGGTGGTTTCTCCTGTGCATTAATGTTGTGGGGGAGGGGGGAGGGAGGGACCACCTGCCTGTCTCTTCCCCAAACAGGGAAGTGAGAAGACCCTTGCTGTCCTAGACCTGGCCCCCAGGAAGGCCTGTGTCCAATTGAGAGGATTCTGGCTTGGAGATTCAGCACATCTGCACTCCAAATGGCCCCCAGGCAGAGGCTGGGTGGCTGCAGTCACAGCAAGCGGACCCAGGACTGCAGAGATTTCTGTCACTGTTGGGAACTTCAAACTTCAGTTGTTAACTGAGGTCACTGCTGTCATGTGTCATTTTTGTTCATTGATCCTTTAGATATATCAGTGCAATTTATGGATACCGCGTTTGCATATGGGCTCTGTTGCTTATGCACAGTTTACTCTAGACTCCTGCCAAACACAGCTAAGGTGGTGAGTGGGAATTCGCGCGCCCCAAACAGGCCTGCACCCTGTCTGGCTGCACCACAAGCCCCAGTGCCCTCAGCCTCTGTGGGGAAGCGTGGCGGTGCCCGCTGGAGATGTTGGCCTGTGAGCGGGAGCCTGGTGTGGAAGCTGGGGCAGCTGCAGGCAGGTCTCTGCTCCTCTCCTTACCCTCTGTCTCCTCTCCTCTCCGTGTCTTTCCCAAGGGGATTCTTTCTCTTTCCTCAGGCCACACCTTAGCCTGACTCTGTTAGCCAACCTCTGACCTCCCCCTTCCCACCCCCCACCCCACCCCCACCCCCACCAGGAAGCTGCCTGCAGAGCCAAGGACAAAGGGGCCTGTGATACAAATACGGCTTTCTCCAAGCTTAGTTACCCAGGGACACAGGAGTCCTGGCTGTGGAAAGCCCATTATGCTGTGGGGGGTGGGGGTGGGGGTGGGGGTGTGGTTTGCAGGGACTACTGGTTGCTGAGGATTTGAAATGATCCATGAACCAAAGCTAGAATGAAATGCCTAACATTGTTGAACCTAGAATCAACACCCTAAATTATATTTTACTGACTCACAGATGCACACATGAATTCATTCTTTTTATACAAATACCTTATATATCAAAACGACAACTCCAAGCGGTACTTCTGAACTGTTGAACTGTGATAAAGTGTGAACATTAGAATATTATCAAAAGTGAACTGGTATTTAATTTGGTTTGAATCCAGGCTTGGGTATCCCATAAAGGCTACTAGCCAAGTCCCATCCTCATGCTGTAAGGAGTGAGTCTAGGTAACCCTGAGGTCCTCCTACCTTTTGGAACATCAATGGGGTTTGCGGAGAGTCAGAGATTTCCAAATAAGACTGATCATGGAGGTAAGACTGACCATGAACTGAAGACCCCAGATAACTATCAGGTATGCTAGAACTAAGGTTCCCGTACTGGATACTAGGCTGGACGAGAGGACTCGCCGGCCCATCACAACCCCACGTTTCTGCACTTGTGGTCGCATCTACAGGTGGGTCAGCGCTCCTGGGCCGGGTGACCTCTGCAAATTAGGATGGCTGGGATGTGCAGACTGGGTCCTGAGTGGTTAATTCCTGTGTGTGATCCCCCTTCTCTATCCTCCTCTGATTCACCCCCAACTCAGCCCTGTCCAGGATGAGAGGGCAGAGCAAGAGTGCAGGAAGTGGCAGGAACAGCCTGAAGGACAGCATCTCCTCCAGCATCCACGTGCCTCCCTCTGGCCCTGTTCCCATGGCGCTGTGCTGGGCACAGGGAAAGGGACCAGACACACCCTCCTCTGAAGAGCCCTGGCAGCTGGCAGAGGCATTCAGGTCGAGGGAGTTGTCCATACACTGCCATTCTACAAATTGGGCAGGAGCTCTAGACACGGACACTGAGAACTGACATTTCACCACCGCCAGTGGCTCTTGGAGCCCCACCAGCACTGGGGCACTGGCCAACCCGAACTGTCTGGGAAGGCACGCTGGGCGGGGCGGGCGCTTCCTGGCTCCTTCTCTGCCTGTGGCTGTCGGGGCCTGCTGTAACGTCTGAGCACCTACAGCTAGGGCTGGGAGCCTGGGTTAGGACCAAAGAGGAAAGATATGGATCGACTGTGGTTTAGAAACACAAACACATTATCCTTTCCCTGCACTTTCTGCTGCATGACTTGAAAAGCTGCCTGGGGATCAGGAAGACTGCTGACAAGCTCACTCACTCCCAGCACTCCTTTCTCTGGAGGACTCTGCCCTCCTCTAGTAATAGTAATAATAATAGTAATTATTATTACTGCCAATTATATGCTTCCGGTGGGCCAGGCCACGTGCTAAGCTATTTATACACATTATCTCACCCAAGTCTTTGCCACAACCTTGGCACAGAAGAATGATACTATTGTTCTCATTTTACAGATGAGGAAACTGAGGCTCAGAGTGGTTAAGGAACCAGCTCAGGGTCTTGTGGTGATTGAGTGGTGGAGCCAGATTTTCAACCCAAGTGTATCCCCCCAGACTGTTCTCTTAACTCCATCCTGCTCAGAGGCCCCTGGTTCCAAGGACTGTCTGATATGACTTGACCAAGTCGGGTTAAGTTCCTGGGAACAGTTGCTGGGGGAGGCACTGATCTCTGGCCTTCTTGTGCCACCCTGGATGGGTAAGTCATGTGACACTGAGCGGTGGGGGATAACCCTCCCTCATTTCTGACGAGGGCGTGAGGACCCTCACACAGCAATGGGTGTGAGGGGCAGAGGGGACCTCTGGTGCTCCCACCCTGTCCCTGAGGCTCTGCTAGGAACCAGGTGCTGGACTGCCCCAGTCATGAGTCAGCACCCTGCCTGAAATCCCGGCATCCAGCCTGTGTCCTTCACAGACCCAGCGTGGGCCCAGCACCAGGAGACCCACATGCAGGCACTGCTGGGAAGGTGGGGCCTGGCTCACCTGCTTGCTGCTTGGCTGGAGGAACCCCCTGGAGCCTGGAAGAGAGGGAGCCTCTGGCCCTAGGAGAGGGGCAGTCTTTATAGTAGACTAGAGGCCCGGTATGCAAAATTCTTGCACGGGTGGGGGGGGGGGGGGTGTCTCAGCCTGGCCTGTACCATCTCGAAATCCGGGACCCCTTGGGGGATGTCTGACATCTGGTTTAGGCCCAATAGTCAGACATCCCTCTCGCAATCCGGGACAGCTGGCTCCTAACCACTGGTCTGCCTGCCTGATTGCCCCTAACCACTCACCTGCCTGCCTGATTGCCCCTAACTGCCTCTGCCTGTCTGACCAATTGCTCCTAACCACTTGCTTGCCTGCCTGATCACCCCTAACCACTCACCTGACTGCCTTGATTGCCCCTAACCACTTGCCTGCCTGCCTGATCACCCCTAACCACTCACCTGCCTGCCTGATTGCCCCTAACCACTCGCTTGCCTGCCTGATGCCCCTAACTACCTCTGCCTTGGCCCCTGCCATTGGGGCTTGGTTCGGAAGGATGTCTGGAATGACGTCCGGAAGGTTGTTCATCAATCCGATCTAATTAGCATATTATGCTTTTATTATTATAGATTCCTTCATCTCCCTCTCTTCCAGGCTGTCCAACAGCTGTCCCTTCCTGTTCTTGGGGTGGCCTGAGCAATGTCCCTCACCCTGATGGTCCCTCACCATCTCTCTCTGCTGATGAGGCTGAGAGGCAGGTGGCCACCTCTGAGGGCCTGGGAGCGTGAGTTGAGGGAGTTAACATTGCCAGGCCCGTGGGGTCCTTAAGCAGAGGAGAGAGAGATTAGCTGTAGATAACATGGCTTCCTGCACGCTCGGAGCCCCTCTAGACCAGGGGTCCTCAAACTACGGCCCGCGGGCCACATGCGGCCCGCTGAAAACATTTATCCGGCCCGCCGGGTGTTTTTGCTGCTGCTGCCTGTTGCTTAGCAGCCAACTAGTTTTTTTTAAACTATAGTCCGGCCCTCCAATGGTCTGAGGGACAGTGAACTGGCCCCCTGTTTAAAAAGTTTGAGGACCCCTGCTCTAGACTGCCAGCCTGTCTCAGCCTCAGCTTCTTGATGTGTATAAGAGGGGAGGGATGTGTATAATGGGCCAGCTTCCGTTCAGAAGGTGGGGAAATGATGAGATCTAGGACACTGGAGTGCAGGGGCCCGGAGGATCAGCACCCCAAACCGGGTGAAAAGTTCTTGACCCTTGGCCCTCACAGCTGCTACAGGGACTGAGGAGGAGGGTCCCCTCTGCCATGCCATGCACGCTTGTAGTTGCCATGGGGAGTCACTGAGCCCCGTGTGCCCCAGGGGCAGGATGCCAGGGTTCTTCCAGGAGAACTTGCTAAGAAGTCAGTTCTACAGGTCTAGCCCCTCCAGATCCTGGAGAGAGAACCCAGCCCAGGGGCAGCACTGTCTGGGCCCAGTTAGGTATTTGGGAAAAGTCCATGGGGCTCCCCTGCTTGGCTGCTGCCCTGAACCTCAGTAGAGGGAGACTTCCACATCCAGAAGCCTCTAGCCCAGTGGTTCTCAACCTTCTGGCCCTTTAAATACAGTTCCTCATGCTGTGACCCAACCATAAAATTATTTTCGTTGCTACTTCATAACTGTAATGTTGCTACTGTTATGAATCGTAATGTAAATATCTGATATGCAGGATGGTCTTAGGCGACCCCTGTGAAAGGGTCGTTCGACCGCCAAAGGGGTCGCGACCCACAGGTAGAGAACCGCTGCTCTAGCCTCTCTCCATCTTTTTCTCAAGCTCTACACCTGTGATAGGCTCCCTATGACAATGGGATACACAAGGCCAGTCCTCTCCAAACACAAACTGACACTGGGCCCAGACTTGCTTGACTTCCCAAAGGGGCCTGGTGACCTGGACAAGCCACTCAGATGCAGGGGCCACTGTCCACCCACCCCCAGGGGCTGAAGCAAGGGCAGCGCAGGCTGGGCACCTTTCCCAGGTACAAGGGGCTATAAGCCACCCTGGGGAGGGCTGGGAAAAGAGAGAGTCACCTCTGTGCTGAGGACACTCATTTTTAGAGACATGATAAATTCACTTAATATCTTCTCACTATGATCACTTTGCAGGTTCTACTCTTAATGGGCTCCAAAGTGCCATCCAAATGTCTGTTGCTGGCAGTTTCGCTCTCTGGCTGGCATTTTTGCTGGCAGAACTAACAGCTGGAAGCTTCCTTGAATGGAAGCCATTCATTGTCCTTTCTCTCCCTCCTGAGCCTCTGGTGGCTGCCCCAGTCTGGAGTGGGTGCCCAGGGCCTGACTTTAAGGAAGGACGGGTGAGTGGGGGGGGGGAGTAGGAGGCTTGTGGCCGGGTAAGGGCTCAGGCCAGAGAAAGGAAAGAGCCTGAGGAAGCACAGTGTTGGCTGCTGAAGCCCCATGCACAGCCCTCCAGCTGCAGTGCCTTAACTCTAAATGCACAAGTTCACAGGCTGTGGGCTGTGTGGTCTTGCGGGAGCACTGATCACCTGGCTGTAGAGCTCGCTGGACTCTGCCTTCTGTGTCTGCCCTGCGCTGTGCTGTGCTCAGAGGGTCCTGGAGGGGTGCAGGCAGCTGCTGCCCTCCCTTCTCAGGGTCATTCCTTTCTGAGTCTCTGGCCCACACCTTGACTGCCCCATGGTAGCAGCCTTCAGGATCTTCATGTGAGTGCTGACATGCAGGGGCCTGGCGTGTATGGCTTCGCCCTCACTGGTGGCTGGCATGATGCCCTTGCTGGGATGATGGACCATCTGGAGGCAGCTCCTCCTCCTGTCCTGACCCCCCTCCTCCATAGGAGCCTGCACCCTTGCGCTCTCCTGGCCTTGCATTTGTTCTCCTGGCCTTGGCTCCATCCCTCCCCCGGGTCTGAGACCTCCACCTTTCTCCACCGTTCCTGACCCCAGACACACCATCTCCAGTAAGGCCCACTGCAGTGTAATACGGAAGTCGTCTTGTCCACTTGGGCCTGGTGATAGGGTGACAGATGATAGGCCTCCTGCTTCTGAGATCCAACATCTGATGATGGCCAGTGGACGTTTATACTCCTGCCTGGGGTCAGAGTATATACCGTTGAAAAGGCTGCCTCCTCTAACCTCTGCCCAGATTTCCCTTTCATTCCTAGATGCCCTCATCATTCCCTCCTTCTCTGGCTTAAGGCAATGACAGCCTTCTAGTTAAAATGTAAAGTGCTTCCCAGGCAAATACAACTTGAGTCCATCCATTTACACTCAGAGAGTGGCCTGGGTGGGGTGGGTAGAGCCTCTTCTTGGGGGCTCTGTTGACTGAGCAGGAGCTGAGCTGGGGCTCCATGTGGAGCAAGATGGGGGCAGGGGTGGCAGGACTAGGGCCCCATGAGGGCAGGAGGCACAGAGGAGTGCTGGGACCTGTCTGGCCTCCCACTTTGTCAGGTCAGGCCACCTCTCTCAAGCCATCAAGTGTCTGTCCCTCCTCGGGGTGCCTTTGATGCTGCTGCCCATGGAAAGGCCGTCTGGGTGGTGAGTGTACTGGACTGGGAGCCAGAGACCCCAGGCCTGAAACTGGCCCTGCTGCCGCTAGCTGTGCGCTCCCAGGACCCACTTTCCTTCTCTGGGGCTCTTCTTTCCTCTAAAAGTTTGGGGGCTGGATTAAACATTCTTGGGGACTTCCTTTGGCCTGCATGTGCTACAGCAATCCAAGGCCAGCTCCTTTCTGGAGCAGCCCTTTCCACCTCTGTGCATCTACCCACTGACCTGGGACTGTGCCCTTGATGGTCAGGGCGGCTGTGGCATAACGGGTCCCCGGCTCCCTACACCCTCTGCGCCTTTTTGCGTAATTCCACTTGAAGCCTCATTTGAAGCTGAAAGAAAGAAAATGGAGGCTGGAGGCTCTAGGCCAGGAAGCTGAACCAGAGAACCAGTCCTTCTGGTTTTAACCCTGCCGCTGCTGCAGCCTTCAGGAACGGGGCACACAGGCAGGCTGCCGTGAGCACCGTGACTGGTTCATTGCTATTTGCCTTGGGGGGACCTGCTGCACTGGGACTAGAAACCGGAACCATGTGGCAGCTGACCTGAGCTTTCTGGACTTTCTTTTCTGAGCACCCAGAGGCCCCCACTCCAGGTCCAGGACAGCCTGAGTGTGCAGATCACAGCCCTGCCCCACCCCCTCAGCCAGAGGCTCAGGGGCCTGAGTGCTTTGAGGGTTGGGCAAACCAGAGCCAAGCAGGAAGATGCGGGCATTTGCCGACGACACAGCACTCCGAGGGGGCAGTTTTGCCACAGAGAACCCATAGGTGTACAAAAGGGTCCTCGTTGTCTTTCTATAAAGACTTGGGTCTTTGCACTGCCTGATTTTGCACTGCCTGATTTGTCATAATGAGATTTTATAGAAAACTAGAGGCCCGGTGCATGAAAATTCGTGCACTGGGGGTGGGGGGCCCCTCAGCCCAGCCTGCCACTGCAGCTGCCGGACCTCAGCCCTCACTTCTTAGCGCTGGCCCCGTCCACTGGTGGGTGGGAGGCGATCTGGGGCCAGGCCCGCCGGGGGAGGGGCTGTGGGAGGTTGAGGCACAGCAGGTCGCACCCCGTCCAGCCTCTGTGGAGGCCTGGCACCAGGACGGGACCGCGCCGCTGCCTCTGTGGCTGCCTCTGCAGAAGGGGCCTCGACGCTGGACAGGCCCATGCCGCGGCCTCTCCCACTCCCGCACCGCCAGCCCTCAGCCCTTACAGCACTGCCGCTGTGTCCAGAAGGATGTCCAGAAGGACGTCTGGAAGATGTCCCGTCTATCTGGTCTAATTAGCATATTACCCTTTTATTAGTATAGATGCTGGCCAGTGTGGGTGTCCCTTTGCTGGGGCTGAGAGGCCACATGTAGTTATGAGGGAACCCATTTTTTGTTTGTTTGTTTTTTTGTATGCTAATTCCCCCAGGATATGAAAGTCTGTCATGTTCTGGGTTTGCCTTGTTCTAGGTCAGTGGTCGGCAAACTGCGGCTCGCGAGCAACATGCGGCTCTTTGGCCCCTTGAGTGTGGCTTTTCCACAAAATACCACAAAATACCACATGCGGGCACGCACGTACAGTACGATTGAAACTTCGTGGCCCATGCGCAGAAGTCGGTATTTTGTGGAAGAGTCACACTCAAGGGGCCAAAGAGCCGCATGTGGCTCGCGAGCCGCAGTTTGCCGACCACTGTTCTAGGTGAACAGAACCTGGGATTACCTTTCTTAAATTAATAGAATGATAACCCTTTGAGTCTGAGCCTTATGATTCTTGGGCATTTCTAAGTCACGTCATGGTAGTCGAGGAGATTGCTGTGGTCTCCAGGCTGGCCCTTCTGTACAAAGCACCTCCAAGTGTGTGCTTTAGATGGGGCTCATTAGTACGCAGTTCTTCAAGGAATCAGGGCCACCCTGTGACAAGATTGCAGGCCCAAAGAAGAGTGTGACCACAGTCAGACTTTGGATTCCTTCACTATATACAGTTCACGTCAAGTTCTCAAGACTTCAAACTCTAGAACCCCCCAAAAGAAGGGAACTCTTAATAGTGCCTGCTGTTTGTCAGGCACTCCACAGCCTCTGCCATTCCTTAGAGAATTTCAGTGGATAAACAATTTGCCATTTGGAAAAGAATGGATCTGGTAGTGCTTTCCTTCCCAGCATTATTGGGCATGGATCTATCAGCATTCTGACAGCTAGCTTTCTTCAGGGAAGGGTTCTTCCAAAGCCACCTCCTCCATGAAGCCTTTTCTGATTGCCCTGAAAACCCCAGTGTGGTCTCTCCCTCCTGGCGCTTTGTCCCTCTAACAGTCATATTCATCACAATGATAACATTATCTTTGCTGAGCACTTATGTGCCAGCCATGCTGCTAAGGGTATTTGCATATAGCCTTACTTAATCTTCTCAACCGCCCGAACTCATAGGCACTGTAATTATCTCCCTTGGACAGGAAAGGAAATTGAGACCTAGTGAGGTGAGGTAACTTATCTGAGGTCACCCAGGCGGGAAGAGGCAGCCCCGGGCCTGACACTCACCTGCTGGTAACCATCCACTGTTCTGCCTTTTCCTATCTATCACTCTGAGAATCTGCCTTCTGCCCATAACAGTAGAAGCTATTTCTTCCTTTGTGTTTTCACTCTTGGCTAATCTTTTTTTATTCATCTTTATAAAGTTCTATGTTAAGAACCATCTCCTGGTACTGGTCTAAATTTATAAATTACCTGGACTCAATGGCTGACAATTACCGTGATGAATCAGGGACCCAGAGTGAAGAGAAGGGCAACCCCCACGCCCGCCCATTGCTGATCATGGCTCTCGGCTGGTTTCGGGTGGGGTTGGCCCCATGCTTCCTTTCCCTCCTCTGCTGAAGGACTGTGCACTCCCCAGGGCGAGGGCTCTGTCCTGGTCATTTCGTGGCTCTTCCTCCCACCCCCTGCTCCTGCCACCCGTGTTTTGCACTTAGGAGGCAACCCCTGTTCTCTGCCCACAAGCAAGTGAGCCAGAACAAGGTGCCAACCGCCATCTCCAAGGGCTGCCTGGAGCACTCATCTTGCCAAGAAAAGACATAGTCCCCTTCTTGTCACACCCTTCACATCTCACCTTAGCCCTTAATGGGCCCCAGGGCTAAGCTCGGAAGAGGGGCTTCCGGTCAGCCTGCTCTCCCAGGCAGGAGGCCCAGCGGGGGCCAGGAGGCTGAGAGCTCTTCCTGCCTCTGAAGCTTTCACCTTTCCATGCTCTTCCAGCCTGTGGCCCACTTCTTTCCACCAAGGCTGGGCCACAGGCATGAACTCTCTCCCAAAGCCCTCACAGGGGCAGCTGCGGAATGCCTGTGGGTGAGGGTTGTCAGCACCCTTCCTACTGCCCAAGTCTTAGAAACGGCTCCTGAGGCCTGGGCCTTCCCACTCCTGGTGGAGAGGGCATCCTGTGAGAAGGGCCCTGCTTCAGGCCGCAGGACAGCTTTCCACGAGGCCTTCGGGCCTCTGCACCCAGGACAGAGTGTGCTAGAGGTGTCTCTGGGCCCCTTGGGTAAGGAATACAGTCTCTCAGCGTCTCCGCCCACTCCCTGCCGGCTGTCCCACAGAGGTGGGCAGGCATGAGACAATCAGTGTCCAGGGCCTCCCTCCGCCATCTTAAACTCCAGGCAGGCTTTCCCTCTCCTGCCCCCATACCTGGCCTCTACCTTCTGCTCCCTCCTGGCTCCATCAGCTGCCACCCTGCTAGCCTGCTGTTTGTCAGGCACTCCACAGCCTCTGCCACTCTGAACCCAGCTGGGCACCAGCTGCTGGGCACCAGCCGCTGCTCAGCTCTGCACACACGAGAGACATCCCCCCGCACCCCCAGGCTTGGAGTCACCTTTTGCAGGGGGGAGAGCAGGACTTGCTCATCCTAGAGCCAGGTGGGGACATGTCAGGGTTCATCCTGATGCTGGGCTCATGTGCCCCTCCTGCAGCACCTTCCCTATGCCTGGCACGTCCCAGGAACTCAGCGCACAGAGTCAGTCTGTCCTCGGGACCCGTGCAGCCCCCACACTCCCCCCTTGTGGCTACCCACAGGGGCACACAGCTTCCCACCCAAATCAGGTGCTTCCAGAACAGAAGCCTTGCTCCTGGTGCTCACCCAGTCCTGACTAGGCACTAGGGTTCCCCGCTTGCCCTCCTGATCTGCAGAGGGACCCCTTGCTTGGCCCAAAGGCCTGATTCCCAGCTTGATGAGCTTCCAGGGACCCAAGGGCCTGGCAGCCTAGAGCTTATCTTCAACTCTTAGAGCCCAGTTCCCGGCGTAGAAAAGAACCCAAGCAGCCCCCCCCCCCCCCTTCCCGGCCTTGGTGTGTGACACCAGGGAAGAACAAACCACGCTATATTAGCCTTGCTTCTTGGTTGGGCCCCGGCACTTTAACACCCCAAGCTCACTGGGCCTGACACCCTAGAGCAAACCAGGACTCTAACGCCTGCAGCGGAAGTGAAGAGCCCAAGGCCTCACTGCTCAGCCAGTCCCCCGGAACCCGGCCTGCCACTGAGTGTCAGGGTCAGCATCTGTGCCCGGTTAGGCTCTGCATAAGGGCATGACTTGGAGCTTGGGCCCCAAAGATGCTCCGTAAATATCTGTGGGATGAATACAAGAGGGGAGCGTCCTCGAGGTGGTAGGGTAAGAGGACATCCTGGAGGGGTGTCCTGGTGGCACTGGGTCGGCCCAGCAGGAGGGGAGGCACAGGCGGGAACAGCAGAAATAAGCATTTCGCTCTCTAGCCGGGAAGCCAGAGGCCAGCTTGGACTGGGATGTTTCAAAATCCATCTGGAAAGGGAGTGGCAGGTAGGATGGGGCCCACAGGAACCCACAGCTGCTGCCCCTGCCCAGATGGCACATCGCCTGGACACCTCCACATCCCCACCCCTGCCTGGGAAGCCCGAGCCTATGTAGGTAGCCGGGACCTTACCGTGTCGCTCCTCCGGGCAGCTGGGCCTCGAGCTCCCCACTGCAGGCTGGTGCTTGTCTCTAGCCCAGGAAGCGCCACTCCCTTCAGGCAAAAGGGGGAAAAAAAGAAAAGAAAAAGAAAACCTCAGTGCTTTTCTCACCCAGCCGCTTCTCCCAAAGGCTCCTGGTTGGTGTCGTCCTGCCTCTGTGGGCACACAGCCTCCTCCCTCCGCAGCTTACTCACCGGTGTGCCCGTGAGGCTGCCAGCTGTGTGGGGGAGGCGGGGGGGGGGCGGGGGGGCACGCCCCTCGGCCTGACACGCACCAGAGCATGCCTCGTGGGGGCCAGGCTGAGCAGTGGCCCCTGGCTGGGCCCTGAGTATGGGGAAGCTGTGCCCTGGCCGGCGCTCTTCTCAGGAAACGCGCCCCTGTGAGCTTGGCAGAGAACACACATAGATGCTGACTGGCACTGCATGGGCGAGTGACAGCATTCCTGGGTAGAAAGCTGTCTCCTTAGAGCCCAGGGCTGTCGGAAGAGGGAGCAGCGATGTGCTGTCCGGCTGGCTGGCAGGTTGGCTTCCATCCTTGGCCAGCCCTTGGACCGCTCCCTGCCCCGGCATTCTGCCGCGTGTCTGAGCTGTGGACTCAGAGGGCCTGGGCTTGTCTGAGCGGGCGCTGCTCTCACCCTGCTCAGGCCAGGCGCTTGTGTCCCTTTCCACAACACCCGTCTCAGGACCTGGGCTGGCCCAGCATCAGTTAGCACGAGCTGCTGCCAAATCCCGCATCCTCGGCTCTCTGTGGACTCCCTGCTGTCCTCAGCACGGGGACAACACACACTCTCTCACACGTGGGGCCACACCCAGCACAGAGCCACCTACCTGCCCAGGTCGGCCTAAGCCAATCCAGCCTCGCTCTCCAAATGCCACTCTGACCCTAGAAGCCACTCATTTACAGAAAAACCTCGTGGGAGGTGAGTTCAAAGCCAGCCCGGGAGGAATCCAGTCGGCATGGACCAGACTCCCCTCCTCTCCCAGCACCTCTGGAGGACAAGGCAGCCGGATCACCATTTCGGCTATTGCACTTCGGTGGCTGGCGCCTCTCCCATGGCACTTCCGGCCCCCACAGCGCCTTCTATAACCTCAGGAAGGGGTGGCAGAGTCTCAGCAGGTCTCATCTTCCTCGGAGCCCAAGGCAGGGAGGGGCGGCTGGAAGGGGCGGGACTCAGATGCAGCTCCAAGTTTCCAGCTCCCAAAATAATCAGATGCAAAAGAGAAGAAAGAAACCCCCGGGCCAGCAGGTGACTCAGTGCCAGTGGGCCAGCTTAGTCACCTGGATGGCTGCTCCCGCTCCCGGCACGGCGGGCGGGGAGCGGCCCTTCCTCCACCTGCTTCCACCGCTACGAGCGGGAGCGCGGCCCGGGAGCTCCCGCGGGCGCAGGGCTGCGGGGCCGGCGGCGCGGGCGGCGGGCCCCAGCTTCCTTCCCCGCCACGGCGCGCCCCTCCTCCACCGCGCGCCCCGGCTCACTTTGGGATTTCTCCATTAAATCCTCAGGCAGCGACCTGCTCCAACGTTGCTTGGCAATTTTGATATCGTCGAGTGTTGCCATGGGGAGGAGAGTGATGTCATTGACATAAAAAAAAAAAAACCAAACCCACTGAATTTACAAATCAGCTGGGGTTGGAGCTATTTATAAAAGCCTTTTCCCCTGCCTTCCTTCACCGAGCGGGAGGAGAGGAAGAGCTGCCTGCCGGAATCAGGGGGCGCCTCCCCCAGCTCCGCAGCCAGACCTCCCAGGCTCCCCACCCCCGCAGCGCTGCGGGATTCAGACCTGCCTGGCCCTGACACAGCTGGGCTGAGCTCCCTTGCCGGGTCTCAGCTGGTTTTGCTGTGAGTGGCACACAGGGAGTGCTGGGCAGCGTGAACGCTGGCGTCCTGGGTTTGCAGGGACCAGTGAAACCAGCCACTCAACCGCCCCGTGCGAATCATGCCCCCTCCCCCGTCAGAAACCAGGGCGTGTGCAGGTGAGTCTCGTGAGCTCTTCTGCGCATGCACCTACCGGCCAGCCTTCTGAGCGCGCCAGGTGGAGCGGGCCTGCCGCCGTGCCCTCTCTCCCAGCCTCCCGCCTCCTTCACTGGCTCCTTTACTTCTCCCAGAATCCAGCTGTGGATGCCCAAGCTCAGCTCTGACTCCCTAATCCTCTCTCCCCACGCGCGGGTGGAACACCGTCCTCTCCGTGGCTTTGACCGTCAACCTGGAAAAGCTCACCGCGGGGCCAACACCCTGCCGCTTCATTGCAGGTGCCACCCTGGCCCCTGACCGGCCAGCTCCTGCTCCCAGGGCCCACTGTTGCTGACAGGTGGGAACCTGGCCCTCATTTCCGAGGTGGCACTAGGCTGCTCATATTATATTGGAAACTCATCCATTTTCTTCCATAGTAAAGCAACATGGCATTTGGTTAAAAGCCCAGGCTATGAGTTTTCGCTGTCCTGACTTCAAGTCCCAGCTCTGCTCATCAACCAAGTGACCTCGGCATGTTATTTAACCAACTAAACGCAATTCCCTCATCCACACAATGGGGGTGATTTTGCCCACCTTCCAGGATTGTGGGAATTAAGTGAACAAAGCTCCTGGCACAGGAGCTCAGTAAACATGAATTTTCTTCTTAGCTGTCATGACTGTGTTGCTCATTGCTTATTCTTATCCACCTACCAACTGGTGGCAGATTAATCTTCCAAAACCGGGACCTCAGTCACTTCCTGTGCAAAGGTCTCAAGCTGAACACATTGAACTGCACAGTATTGGAGCACATGGCATTAATCATAAAAACTTCAATTAGGTCCTCCAACTACCAGCCATGGAACCCACCTTAACTCCATTTCGAGCAAGAAAGAAATTTTTTTTTATAGCCATCAGGTAACTAATTCCCAGTACTGATGAGAAGTCTGGAGCATCAAGTTAGGACAGAAGCCAGGGCAGCCCCAAGGTCTCTAGGCATCAGGACTGACCTGGACAGAAGTGCTCCCACCACACACTCCACCTAGAGCACCTCCACACCTAGTCCAGAGCAGGGTGCATCTGGTTGGCCGCCTCAGGTCATGTATCCACCTTTGGTGGTGGTGGGGTAGCCGGGGCACAGTGCTTCTGTCACCAGACACGATGTGGTGAAGATTAGGGTGCTGTTTCTAAAGGAAAGGGTGATGGAGGCCCCAAACCAGCCAAAGGTCACCACAGCATCTTTGGCACTTTTTCTAATAATTTTAAATTTTGGAGTGTCATAGTCTGTAATTGTTGATTCTTGTGTTGTCTTCATGGACTGCGGGAAGCCACTGCTTGCCAATACTGTCACCAAGGAACACGGAAGGCCGATGGACCTTGGGCATTAGCAGGGCTGACGCTAAGGACGGATTGTTCATGTTGAGAAAGCGGTGGCTCAAGGCAATTTCCTAACCTGATAATCCTTTTACTGTTTACCAGACTTTACCTTTGATATGCCTGTATGCCTTGCTAAAGGGCAAATGTGTATTCAAGTAAATAAATAGTGGACCAGGCCAGAAGTTGGTGTGTCTCTTCAAGAAAGAGGCTCCACCTGGCCCGCAATGCCATCTAAATTCATATTTCTTGTGTAGCATTTTCTTTCTTTTTTTTCTTTTTTTAATTTTTTTTTTAATATATTTTATTGATTTTTTACAGAGAGGAAGGGAGAGAGATAGAGTTAGAAACATCGATGAGAGAGAAACATCGATCAGCTGCCTCCTGCACATCTCCCACCGGGGATGTGCCCGCAACCCAGGCACATGCCCTTAGACCGGAATCGAACCTGGGACCTTCCAGTCCGCAGGCCGACGCTCTATCCACTGAGCCAAACCGGTTTCGGCAATGTGTAGCATTTTCATTTGTGCATCGGCCCCTCCTCAGTTCCTGAATTCAGCCATGCAGGTCGCGGCAAGGGACTTCTGAAAACTGATAGCCTGCACAGTCTCATTCCTCTGCTCTATAATGTTGCATGACTTATTGATTTGGTGAAAATATCTGCAAACTGACATCCATTTCTTTCACAGGTTGTAGAAAGGGGAGTGTGTGATCTGCCAGCCTTTGGAGAAAACTCTGCGAAGCTTGACTGCCTGTTGCTCCTGGGCCAGTGGTGTGCCCTGTGCCCTTCTTTATCCCAGTGGACTCACCTCTCTGCGCCTCCCAGTACGCTGTGAGCGCTCTAGGGCAGGAATCCCAGCATGGTGCTTGGCACACAGGAGATGCTCATGCAAATGAGCATCTTTGTTGAATGAATGAATGACTGAATGAACATCTGAAGAGGTTCTGTGCTCTGGCCACCCCTACTTGGACTATGGTGAATTATGGAGCTGAGAGGAATTCTAGGGTCATCAGCCCCACCCCTCTTTCCAGGTGAGAAAACTGCAGTCTAGAGATTAGGTGACTCAGCAAAGCCACATATGAAATTGGAGGCAGAGTCAGGACTGGAACGTGGTTTTCCCTCCTACAAGCCTGTGGTTCCCTTTGCTGTCCCACAGGTTCATTCTACCTCAAGCCCCAAGTGTGGTTTTCTGTAATTTAGTCAAGGCAGCGGTGGTGATGTCACCACAGGCATTTCTGCCTTTGAATCTTGGCTCCCTGGGTTGCAGCAATGCAAATCAGTCAGGATGATGTCCTTATAATTTCTTTCTTCATTTTTTTCTTTCTTCCTTATTTTTATTTTTTAATCCAAGGGTACTTCTCCATTGATTTTTAGAGAGAGTGGAAGAGAGAGGGAAAGACAGAGAGAAACATCGATGTGAGAGAAACACATTGAGGTACGTGCCCTTGACTGGAATTGAAACTGGGACCCTTTGATCCACAGGCTGATGTTCTATCCACTAAGCAAAACCAGCTAGGGCAACAATCTATACTAATAAAAGGGTAATATGCTAATTAGATCAGATAGACCGGACATCCTTCTGGACAAAGCCTCAGCAGCTGCGAGGGACAAGGAGGACCGGCAGCCACAGCGGCTGGCAGTGGCAGCAGCAGTGGGGCAATGGGGTCACCTCCCGCAGAGGGAGGCCAGACTGTGGCCGGTGATGGGGACGGCGCCTTCCCGATTGGCCCGGTCGCCTCCTGCAGAGGGAGGCGAGACTGTGGCCTAAGCCATCAGTAGGACATCCCTGAGGGATCCCGGACTGTGAGAGGGGGCAGGCTGGGCTGAGGGACACCCTTCCAGTGAACAAATTTTTGTGCACTGGGCCTGTAATTTCTTAATAAAGTCTTTCACTTGAAGCTCTTTTGTTTTTGAAAATGGATATATACTTACAGCCTCAAAAACAACTTGCCTCATCTGCACTATTTTGGTGAGTCAGGTTCAGCTGGAATGATTGCCCACATCAACGATGTCTTACTGCATGATTTTAAAAGAATCATCTGGAGATATGTTTAGAAAGGCCATGTAACAATGAAGTCCTAAAATTTTCCTGAACTCATGCTTCATAGGTTTTCCCAAAGAATGAAGTTTCAGAAACAAAGTCTAGGGTTCTAGCATATGGGAAAAATTCCCTTTCACTGCCACATTTTTCTAGATCTTTAGATTCTTCTACACACTTCCCACCTTCTTGTGCTGCATGGATAGAGGGTGCCTTATACAGGTTTTCTGACGGCTGAGTGGGCCTGTCTTCACCTGTCTACACTTGTCAACACCTTGCACCTCAGGGCTAGGAAGGGAGGAACAGATTCTGCTTGCCTTCACCTCCTACCATCCAAGCCAGGGCAGGCTCCAGAGAGAAAGCCTGGGATTAACGAGCAGGTGTTGTCACTGGAGGTGCCTCCTGCACTCCAAGGCTGCTGTTACCTCAGAAGTGTCCCTCAGCCCTGGGCCTCCAGGAGAGCCAGGCCAGAAGGAAGAGCCTCACCTCCAAGAGATGTTCCTAAATGGCTTCCTGCATGGCAGGTGGGGTGCCTGGGGAGCAGATGCCTCCAGGGCACCTACCCAGGCTCCAGTGTTGGTAGCAAATGGGAGGATGACCAGGTCAAGTCCTGAAGGTCCAGTAGGAAGGATGCTTACGGGCCTGTCAGATAAAGATGCTCTGGGGACCTTCTGTGCTCACTCCTCTGGTCCCACTCCTTCTCCCATCCAGTGTGTGTGTGTGTGTGTGTGTGTGTGTGTGTGTGTGTGTGAGCGTGTGTGTGAGTGTGTGTGCGTGTGCGTGCGCGCGCGCGTGCCCATGGTAGTGAAGTGCCCTGGGGGCAGGGCCAGCTGTGTGGGGGATGGCCGGCAGGGGCTTCTATCATGCTCCATGGAATAGGAGTGCCTACTGGGCTGCAGGTTGGGGGGTTTCTCCAGGAACTTGTTCCTTTAACTAGAGCACATTGGAAAAGCCTGGGAGGAGTTACAACCAACAGCCCTGCCGCCAGGCTGCTGCCACTCTGGCCTTGATCAGAAGGCCCAAGGCTGGCCCTCTGCCTAAAAGCAAAGAGGGAACGTGGCGGCGTTCCAATAGCCTCGTCTGGGCTGCAGAACCGGCCTGGACCAAGGGGCAGGGGCGTGGGAGGAAGCGAAGGGACCATAGTGCTGTCCCAGAAAACAGGGCTTATGTCCGAAAAGCTGGTTTAGCATCCCCCATGTCGCTGGGGCACTGGAGGAAGCCAGAAGAGAGCTGGCAGTGGCATGGTCAGCGGGGAGACACCCAGAGAAGGGAGGGTCAGGTGGTCTTCCCATGTTGCCCAGCCCATCACGGTGCTACAGGGGGCATAAGAGGTGGGAGCACAGACCAGAATCTCATCAGCATTAGGGGTGACCCTGGCTAGGGGTTCTGCTGTTGACCTCCAGAGTTTCCCCTCAGGAGAAACAGTATGCTTCAAGTAATGGGTTGCTTTTCCAGGGGTGGATGGAAGTGTGAAAATACTTGGTTTTGTGAGATGGGGTGGCAGCAGCTGAAAACAATTCTATGAAGTATTTGGCATGTGCCAGCATAGTATGGCTAGGAGCTTTCTCCACCTGTTAGTTCATTGAATCCTCAAAACACCAAAAGGTCAATGTTATGATCCCCATTTGTACAGATGAGGAATCAGGCTCAGCGTACTGCCCTGGCGCTCACTGTGACCCCCGTGGCTGAGGCAGGCACTCCTGGGGCAGCTCTGGCTTGACTGTTGGTGGGTGACACTGCACAGATGCCTGAAGGGAGCCCACAGTTGGGGTCTGACCACACCTGCTCTGATGGGCTGAGTGCTGCCTCCGATGGCTTTCGTCCCTGTGGGACAGTGCGGGCCTTTAGACTTCAGGAGGGAGTCAGCACTCACGCCCCAGTTCGGTGGCTGGGAGCAGGCCTTTCCTAGGGGCCAGCCTGTCCTGGGAGCAGCCTCTATGGGCGGGTTGACCCATCTCTGTCAGAGCACGGAAAAGGTGGGACTAGCAGAAACTGGCTAGGCTGTTGCTAAGACGGAGTGAAAAAGAAAGGTGAAATGGGCATCCCTGTCCACTAGGCTGGTCCCAGGCACTTCAGGAGTTTGACCCTGAGATATTATTAGCAATGTGAGGGGCGGCTCAGAAACTGGTCAGAGCAGAGTTACACACAGCAGAGTCCCAGGGGCTGGATCACAATTGTGTCCTCTTTTCAGCAGAGGACGTGAGGGTCTTTGCCAGCCCAGCCCTAGTCCACTGGGAGCAGTCTCCTTAACACTCTCCGTTCGCATGAGCAAGGACTAGTGATAATCTGGCAGCACAGGTGCTACAAAGCGGCGAATGGACATAGGTGGCGGGTTCCTGATGTCTCTACAATGACTGGCTAACAGCTAACTTTCTTGAACACATAGGCTATGTACTATGCTAAGCCCTTACCATACACTAACTCATTAAATCCTCAACTAACCCAATGAATGAATCCATTCAATGAATGGATTGGATTGAGTACTTGCTAGGTACAAAACTCGAGTCCCTGTCCTCATGTAATTTAACAATCTAGGTAGGAACTATTATCCTGGTTCAGAAATGAGGAAACTAAGGCTTCCTGAAGTTAACCCACTTGCTCAGGTCACTAACAGGACAGGGTTTTAGAATCGGCTTCAGAGTCCAGGATGCTATTCTTTTGTTGATGTTAATCCTCATCAGAGGATATATTTTTTCATTGATTCTAGAGAGAATGGGAGAGAGGGGGAGAGACAGAGAAAAACGTCCATGTGAGAGACACACGATTGCTTGCCTCCCACATGCACCTCGACTAGGACAGGATCGAGCTTGCAACTGAGGTAAGGTACGTGCCTTTGACCGGAACAGAATCCATGACCCTTCAGTCCAGAGGCCAACGCTCTAATCACTAAGCCAAACTGGCCAGGGCCAAGGTGCTGTTTTGCCACCAAATCCCTTTTCCTTCCCAATAGCACCCGTGCAGCAGACACTACCGGTTGCCTCACTAAAGCAATCTCATCTCCCTTCTTACTTGCTGGAAGAAACCCAGTGTATTAGGATGTACATTCTTCCCCTTCCTGTGTACTCAGGGAAGGGCCCCCCACACCAGTCCCAAGGGTGAATCTTAATTAGTTTGGACCAGTTTTGGTAATTCCCTTCCTTTTGTCAGGGCATGTGACAATATGGCCAAGAAAGGAGGGGACATTTGCTGGGAGGGTTTTGGTAAGTTTTCTTGTGCTACTCCAAGTTGTTGAGCTTGGAGCTGTGGTTCCCTGAGGGGACCAGTCTGAAGACAAACCAATATGCTGAACATGGCAGGACAGACGGGTGGAAACTGGGTTCTTCTGAGCTGAACGCCAGGCTCATTATGTGAAACAGCAGGTGTTCTTACTCCTTATGGCAGCGGTTCTCAACCTTGGCTGCACATTAGAATCCCCTGGGAATCTTTTTAAAATCCTGACTTCTGGGCCTCATCCTCCGGAAATTGTTTTTGTTACTAATGTGGCCCCACCCCATAACAAAGAAACAGAATTTCTGGAGGATGAGGCCCAGAAATCAGGATTTTAAAGATTCCCAGGGGATTCTAATGTGCAGCCAAGGTTGAGAACCACTGCCTTATAGTATCTTGGATTTTTTTTCTGATTTTTTCTTTTATGCGCAGGTGAAGACGACCTAATGTAAACCACCTCCAAACCCTGTCACAGCACTATGGCTTCCAGGACACCCCAACCCAGTTGGCCCTCAATCCTGCTGTGTCCTGACACACCTGCTCCTCTCCTTCGGCTTCTGGTCATGGCTTACTTTGAGATGTCCTTTGACCTACTTTTCTTTATTGTCTTGGCTTTTAACCTGTAATATCCTGTTTCTCTAAATTATAAACGTTCTGAAGGGAGTAAGCATGCCTTATATTTCTTTACATCCTTACTGGAGCTCTAGTAGAGCTTAATAAATATTTATTGGCTAACCTTCTTTGACACATTTAGAGATATTTTCTGGTAAATGGACACGTTAAATTAAGGCGTCAACAGGTAGCAGCTGGAAGCCTGACTAAATAACAATGTTAGGCATTTCAATAGTGTTTAGATTTTACAATGGATTACACCAGTTCCACCTGCCTCCCATGTGCCCAGCTCTGGGCTGGCTGCTGAGGAGATAGACAGGACTCTGCTGCTTGTTATGAGCCAGGAAACTTTCATGTTTGGCAACCATATTATTTTTTGTGTGTATTAATCCTCGCCTGAGGACATTTTTTTCATTGATTTTTAGAGAGTGGAAGGGAGAAAGGGAGGAGGGGCAGATAAATACATCTGTACTAATAAAAGGGCAATACGCTAATTAGACAGGACATCTTCCAGACAAAGCCACGGTGGCAGGGGCCAAGGCAGAGGTGGTTAGGGGTGATCAGGCCGGCAGGAAAGGCAGTTAGGGGCTGTGAAGAGCAGCTACAGTGTTTGGACAAGTTATGGTCTGAACCTGTGGTTCCACGTGGCTAAGTGATATAAGCTGGGGGAGGTGCAGCAAGTAAACAAATTGATCAAGTGCATGTAATTCAGTAGATTTGAAACCCAGGAGAACACTGTAACCACGCCCTTACTTTGCCTCATGGAATCTGGCTATAAAATAAAGATTCGGCTTGCAGGCCTTGGCGCTGCCTCTCCATCAGAGAGAGCAGCATCCCACACAGCCCCAGCTTTCTTCTCTTGTCTGTCTTTTCTTAATCCTTCACCGCCCCCTTTAAGGCTCACCAAACCTGGCTGTGCTGGCGCTGCATAGGGGTGATCAGGCCAGCAGGGGAGAGCAGTTAGGGGTGATTAGGCAGGCAGGCAGAATGGTTAGGGGTGATCAGTCAGGCAGGCGAGCGGTTAGGAGCCAGCGGTCCTGGATTGTGAGAGGGATGTCCGACTGTGGGGATTGGGCCTAAACTGGCAGTCAGACATCCCCCAAGGGGTCCCAGATTGGAGAGGGCACAGGCCGGACTGAGGGACCCTCCCACCCATGCACGAATTTCTTGCACCGGGCCTCTAGTGTGTGTGTGTGTGTGTGTGTGTATCACACTAATATATATATATATATATATATATATATATATATATATCTCCTATATAATAAAAGCCCAGTGATCATAATGGCGTAACAACCAGAACGACTGCTCGACCAGTCGCTATGAGGTGCATTGACCACCTCTCGGTCCCTCCCCCACAACAACCCTGCAGCTCCGATCGCTGGATGGCGAACGGGGAACCAGGGTAGGTGGCAGCAGTGGGACGGGGCTGGGGACTGGTGAGCGGGTGGAAGATGGCCCTGATTGCAGGCTAGGCCTAGGGACCCTACCCATGCACGATTTCATGCGCTGGGCCTCTAGTATATATAGTTACCATATATATATATAGTTATATATAACTATAGTATATGTAATTCTAGTTATATATACTAGAGGCCCAGTGCACAAAATTCGTGCTGGGGGTGGGGGGTGTCCCTTCAGCCCAACCTGCACTGTCTCCAATCCGGGACCCCTTGGGGGATGTTCAACTGCCGGTTGATGATCGGGCCTAAACCGGCAGTTGGACATTCCTCTCACAATCCTGGACTGCTGGCTCCTAATTGTTCACTTGCTTGGTTGCCCCTAACTGCCCCCTGTTCTGGCCTGATCACCCCTCACTGCCTCTGCGTGCCGGCCTGACTGCCCTTAACTGCCCCCCACCCCCACCAGCCTGGTCACCCCTTACTGCCCCCCCTGCTGGCCTGGTTGCCCCAACTGGCCCCCCCCTCCCCCCACTGGGCCTGGTCACCCCACGCAGCCTGCTTGTTCAGTCATTTGATCATCCCTCACTAACCCCCGCCAGCCTGGTCGTAGGCAGCCATCTTGTGAGGGTGTGACGGTTAATTTGCATATTACCATTTTATTATATAGGCTAGAATATACAGTATATATGGAGAGAGAGAGAGAGAGAGAGAGAGAGAGAGAGAGAGAGAGAGAGAGAGAGAGACCGAGACCAATTGCTTCCTGCATGCACCAGGGCCGGGGCTTGACCATGGATACCCTGATGGGAATCGAATCCATGACACTTTGGTGCGCAGATCGACACTCTAACCACTTACCCACACTGGCCAGGGCACCATATCATGTTTTTAATTCTCACAGCCTTTTGGGGTAGGAACCATCAGCACTGGTTTAAACATGGCAGACTGACCTGCCCAGATCCAGCAGCTAGTAAGAAGCAGATGGACGATATGAGGTTTTCCAGTTCCTGGATCAAGTCTATAGGGCTTCCTGTGCCTCCCCTTTCCTATTACGCAGTCGTCACCTTTCATCCATTGGCTCAGGACAGGGATGTAGCAGAGTAGAAAGTAGAAATAGCTCCAAGCTCTACAAGGAAGTCTCAGGAAGACTAAGTATCTTGGCTTGAGTAGGACCTGCTCCCCAAGCCAGAAATTTGTTCCTCTGATATGGGACAGGAGAAAGAGGAGAGGATTAAGATGTGTCTGTCTGTAGGTGGCTAGAGAAGGGACCTGCAGCCTGCTTCCCACCAATGTTAGCAGCAAGTCTCAGCCCGAGCCATCAGAGCAACCAGACCAGGGGCCGTCTTTTCAAGGTTCCTGTGTTCTGAACTTGGCACAGAAGCAACAGAGGCTATAAGCCAGAGATGCTTTGGGTTGAAATGATCTTGAGACTAAGGATTGGGGACCAGATGGACCTTCCTGATAGCTTGGTATTTGACTGATCTTGGGACTGTACAAATATTTGGTTCCCTTAAGGTAACTCCCAACAGAAACAACTTGTTTTCCCTTATCCTTAAAGTTACAGAATACATTTCTTTCATTTATCTTCATTATGTTACAGATTTTGCTATACTCTGTACTGTAAATTAATCCAAGACAGTGAGGCTCCAATCAACTAACTGGGATCCCAATGTACTTGAGAGGTTTCCAGAGAACTTTAGACCACTTAAACTTTAGAACTAAATCAGTACCAACATCTACAAGTATCTGTACTAAAAGCTTTAGTTCTCCATACTCTGTAAACTAGGCACTCAGGTTCCTTTTATACCGGAAGATTGGCTCAGAGAGGAAGTAACTTGTTCAATGCCACACAACCAGGATTCAAAACCAGGCATTTTGGATTCTAGAGAGCATTTGTAACCACCATGCTAGTGTTTGGTTTGGTACTATAGGCAGGGAGGCACCTCAATATGGAGGAGGTTCTAGGAGGTCCTAGGCCTGTGAAGTTGATGTCCTATAATGTGAGCACTACATGCAAGTTATAACTAGGTATAAAAAGACACAGATCTTCTCCCAAAGAGCCTATTTGAGTTAGAGGTAAGGCATGTACACGTACCTTTCCTAGGCAACTAAGAATGTGGTAGGGAATGCTAAAGATAGGCGTTATGGGCCGCCCCAGTGGTCTACACATCATGGAACCTCGACCACTGGCCCATGCGGTGGGATGTACCTGGCTGGGGGAGTCCTGAGCAAAGGCCTTTTATCTGTTCAGTGACCGGGCACAGCTGACCTGGAGTCCCTCCTAGCAACGCTGGGTAACTTTTGTCTACTCTGCGTAGCTCACACTTCTGCCCACCTGACCCCCTGGATTCACGGGGACTCCCCGGCTCACTGTACCACATACACACTCATCCTTCACTCTCCATTTCCTTAAATGATCCAATCTTCATGTGTCATGCTTTTCAATATTTTTATTACTTTATTCTAGTGTTACCAAATTTCTTTTACAATTTTGTTTAAAAAATGCAAAATCACACAAGTAAATGGGAAGAAGGTATGGGGAAATAAATGGTGATGGGAAAAGAAAATAAAGAAAAAACACACAAGTAAATGTATATTCATCCTTTTGTTCACAGATTTTAATGGGTATCTGTTTTTATGAAATGCCATCCTCACTTTGCTAATTGCAGGACTGAAGCAATTAAATAAAATGCATCACATGACCAGGCCAGTGAGATTAAGCCACTTGAAAAGTGCAGCATACACTGATTCATATAACGGTTTCAAATAAATGTGAAGCTGAATTAAACATACATGGGAAATGAAGTACACATTTTGATGGAATAAGTAAATCTGTGAAAATATTTAATTCTGAAAAGAGTAAACAGGACAATAAAGTGTAGCACGACGTAAGGTCAGCAGCCAATGACAACTGAAGGTTAAAGAAACACACATGCAGTGACACAGAGATATGAAAGTGACATTGCCATACCAGGCACATTTAGAGCCTAGGATAGATCCCACCCTCCATCCTCCCCAAGGCTCTAATATACATCTTTAAAAACTCATTGCTGCACGTTTCCAACATTTAAATTCACTACTTATTTTTGAGAGCTATGCTCTCAGTCCTTTGCTCACATGGGGTTTGAAAACTAGCAGTTTGATTGGGCAACCACTATTTCCCGTGGAGAGAAATCTGAACTTATGGGACAATAATGTTTAGCAGCCAAGTTTGCCACAGGAGCCTGTACAAGAGCAAGATTACTTAAAGCAGTATGCTCTGATGGGAAAAAGGATGTTTACAGAAGTTTAGCCTAAGTTCATCATTGTTTGTTCCTTTCTTAATCATACAATGTCAAGTTTTTATGTGAAAGCCAAAAAATATATTTGTTTTGAAAAAAAGTTGAGCTTTATATAATTCAATCCCTTCACAGACATAGGAAGTTGTAATAGTAGGAAGATGGTAATTTTACAAAGCATATCTTGAATAGAAACATTACAAAACATTTGAACACATATGAATTTTTAGCATACTAAAAAGAAAAGTTTAGATATATCATCTTCAGTTATTTAAAATTATTTTCGGTTTCTCATTTTAATTCCAAATTAATCTTAATTTTATATTTGGATAATAAAGAGTCCTACATTTCCCATAAAAAAACAAAAAACTAACACTCACTAGGCTTTCCTTTATTTTGAAAATGTAGATAAGGGAAAAAATGACAAAACCATGGCCCATAATTTCTTAGCCTGGATTATCCTATAGACATAAAACAAAAGTAATACACATAACATGTGCAGAAATGTACAAATTAAAAAGTAAAAGCCTTCATTCTTTCCTCACTCCACTACTATACACTCTCCCTAAAGGCAATAACTTTTCCCCCTCAGCTTTTTTAAAAACATAAGCTGAAAATGCCTGCAACTCATCTTTCAAAGCCTAACTCAGGCTCTGCCATCTCTATGGGCTCAATGCCATATTGGAAGACTGGCCTCCAGTAGCAATGCCAAGGCACCCCCAGTCTACAAAAAACAGCCTGACATTTCTGTATTAGTTCCAGGACTCCTATTTTCCCCGGATCTGTCACACTGATTATCCTTTTGGGATAATGAGCTTTAGAAGCAGGGAGGACAATGAATGATTACAAACAGTGCTTTATCTTTGACCACCTGTGCCAAGTTTTCTTTAAGATAAATATTAGGGAACTTTATCAACTGAAGGAAATAAATATTTAAACTTAATAAAAACAGCCAAATCACCCAATAATGTACTAAATTTGTTCTCATCCTCAAACACAATTTTCAACTATTTACTATGTGAATGATGAAAATTTCAGGTTTATGTTGCATTTTTACAGGAAACAAAACCCCTGTCCTTAGGAGCTTAAATTCCAGTACAGTGGAACCTTCTTGCTAGAACTTAATTTGTTTCAGAAGGCTGAGAAACAATTTGTTATAAAACTGAATCATTAGAAATAATGTAAATTGAATTAATCCATTTCAGACCCCCACTTGATTCAATTTTAAACCAGTAGTAGAGGCCCGGTGCACAAAATTCATGCACGGGGCAGGGTCCCTCAGCCAGGCCTGCACCCTCTCCAATCTGGGACCCCTCAGGGGATGTCTGAGTGCCGGTTTAGGCCCTGCAGGATCGGGCCTAAACCTCTCACAATCCAGGACTGCTGGCTCCTAACTGCTTGCCTGTCTGGCTGCCTGGTCGCTCCCTAACTGCTCCCCTGATAGCCCCTAACCTCCTCTGTCTTGTCCACCCCCGCCCCCTCACTGTGGCTTTGTCCAGAAGGACATCTGGTCTAATTAGCATATTACCCTTTTATTAGTTTAGATATGTCTTTTCTTAAACACTTCTTGAATTTATAGAACCATTCTTTACTAGCCTTAAAGGAATTTTTCATATATCACTGCCTGTGAAATGCTATCACCGGCTAACTGCTTTACCTTTATCCAATCAACAAGTTTTTCTACCTATTCAATTGCCTGTGATTGCTGTTTTGTGAGCACTTTCACACCCATAGCAACATTAGCACTCTTGATGGCCTCTTTATGCTTTAAAATAGTGCTAATCACCTGCAACAAAAGCACTCTCTCCAAAAAGCTTGATGCTTTTTGTTATGCTGAGGTATCAGCATGAAAAGGTTGTTAGGTTGGAAACGGAGGTTTTGGTGAACAACCAAGACACTTTTGTCTGTTAACTTGGTTGAGAACGGAACTGTTTGAGATGGGAGACATTCGAGAAATGAGGTTTGATTGTAGTGGGATACAAGAAAAGAAATATAAACGAGTATAGAGAGTAAAGAAGGGTAGAAGGTGATAGCAGTGAGTCTGGGGATGCTGTTTTGTACAGAATGGCCAGGGAAGACTTCTGATAAAATGGGTATTTGAGAAGACACATGAAGGGAAATAAGGGAGTAATTAATGTGAAGAAAACCCAGGAGAGGACATTCCAGGCAGGAGAAATGGCAAAGCAAACAGTCCATAAAGAGAGAAACCAGTTGGCATGTTGGAGGAGCAGCAAGCAGCTGGGCAGACTGGCATGGAGTGAACAAGGAAACCAGGAGTCAGGACAGAGGTCAGGAAACAGCGAGGTCAGATCTGGTAGGGTCTTGTCAGGGTGGTAGGTCTTTAGATGTGCTGTGAGAGGGAAAGCTACTGGAAGGTTCCTATATGACTGGAGGTAGGTGGGGGAAATACTGAGACAGTTATGAGACCTTGAGACAATCCAAGTGAAAGATGATGCTAGTATATGTTTTAAGTAGTTTTTCCTGCTTTGAATTTATGGTGTGTTTTTCTTGTTTCTGAGGGGAAAGATAAGTGGCCATCTTAGATTTTGTTTACCTACTATAGTAATACAGCAATCTTCTTGTTTATATCTTAGTTTTATGTTACACAGACAAGATTACGAAGTCATCTAGTATTTTATATTTTCATTTTTTATACTAACATTTTTGATCTATCTAAAATTGTTTTGTGGGTAAGCAGTAAAATAGGCAAAGGCCACAGTACATAGCCATGCAACTTACTCATTGCACAAGGGCACCAGGCTGAGCAGGGGCTGAAATCAGCCAAGCAACAGTGCACTGAGAGGCAGAGCCCACTAGAGCAGCGGTTCTCAACCTGTGGGTCGCAACCCCTTCGGGGGTCAAACGACCCTTTCACAGGGGTCGCCTAAGACCCATCGGAAAACACATATATAATTACATATTGTTTTTGTGATTAATCACTATGCTTTAATTACGTTCAATTTGTAACAATGAAATTGGGGGTCACCACAACATGAGGAACTGTAGTAAAGGGTCGCGGCATTAGGAAGGTTGAGAATCACTGCACTAGAGGAAGGGCCCTCCTCCAGTTCGTAAGGAGGTACTGCACACACTAGTGGTGGCGCTGATGACAGAGCTCAATCTCCAATCCACTGCTTCCACAGCAGGGAGGAGCTAATCCACCTCCCACACCGATCTGAATGCCACCTCCATCCTATTCTAGTCGTGGCTTCTCAGGTCTGTGGTGGAACCATGAACCTCATTAAGGTTGAAGTTTGTTATATTAAAAAATTTTTTTTAATGTATCTTTTTCACAGGTCTTAACTTTAGGAGCTAGATTAGAAGCAAATTTTAACATATTAGAAAGAGTTGGATGAATAATTCCTCATTTTCAGATGTAACAGAAAAGAAGCACTTCTTTGCTTAAAAACTTTAGCCTAAATACAATCAGGAGATTCATTTCAAAGAGCCTGTGTTAACCATCTGAAAGGCTTCTTATCATCCTTGAGGTAATAGCTCAACTCACAGTCTAAAGTCCAGCTGTTATAGGAAACCGTTTTATTTCCACTCAGGCCTGGCATTAGTTAGGGCACTGTAACTGGAAGGTTCCTATACAACCGGCACAGGAGGACACAGGCTTTCAAGGAGGTAGAAGATTAGTGGATGCACACTTTGTGAATGGTGAGGCACTATATATTCCATGGTCTCTTCTCAAAC